>NC_044031.1:235947316-237384816 GCF_901765095.1 Microcaecilia unicolor
AAGCACTGCCATACTGGGAAAAGACCAATGGTCCATCAAGCCCAACATCCTGTCTCCGACAGCAGCCAATCCAGGCTTCAAGAACCCAGCAAATCCCCCCCCCCCCCCCACACACACAAAAAGAATTTAATAATGTTCAATGGACTTTTCCCTCAGGAATCTGTCCAAACCCCCTTTAACTCCGTAAGGCCAGCTGCTGTCACTACATTCTCCGGCAACGAGTTCCAGAGCCCAAGTACACGTTGAGTAAAGAAAAACTTTCCTCCGTTTTGTTTTAAATCTACCATATTCTAGCTTCATCTTGTGTCCCCTGGTTCTACTGTTGTTTGAAAGTGTAAACAAATGCTTCACATCTGTCCGCTCTACTCCATTCATTATCTTGTAGACTTCTATCATATCACCCCTCAGTCGCCTTTTCACCAAGCTGAAGAGCACTACAGCCTTTCCTCATAGGGACCGTTCCATCCCTTTTATCATTTTCATCGCTCTTCTCTGCACCTTCTCCAATTCCTTTATATCTTTTTTGAGATGCGGCGACCTGAATTGGACAGAATATTCGAGGTGCGGTCGCACCATGGAGCGAAACAATGGCATTATAACATCCTTGTGTTTGTTTTCCATCCCTTTCCTAATAATACCCAACATTCTGAGTGCTTTCTTAGCCACCACACACTAAGCAGAAGTTTTTAACGTCTTATCCACGATGACTCCCAGATCCCTTTCTAGGTCTGTGACACCCAACGCAGAACCTTGCATGACATAGCTGTAGTTCGAGTTCCTCTTACCCACATGCATCACTTTGCACTTGTCAATGTTGAACTTCATCTGCCACTTGGACGCCCAATCCCCCAGTCTCGCGAGGTCCTCCTGTAATATTTCACACTCCTCCTGCAACTTGACGACCCTGCAATATACAAAAGTGCGCGCATACTGCATGCCTATCGCTCAGGTAGCGCATGAGACCTTGCTGCTAAGTTGATGGTGGTGGTAAAGACCCAGGCTGAAAATGGACATGCGTTGGTTTTATTTTGCCACACGCCCATTTTCCTGCCCCTTAAAAAAAGGCCCTTTTTCCAGGACACGGCAAAAACTGGCCCGGTGTGCACCCAAAAAATGCGCTCACACTGCCGCAGGTCACTTTTTGCCATGGCTTAGTAAAAGGGTCCCTGAAATTCTTACATTCTAGTGGTTCCTAAGCTACTGATCCCTGAAGATGCTCAACCGAAAAATTAATAAAACAGAATGTACACCCCACGTGGCTGAAATTATTTAAACATGCAACACCACAATTAGAATTATGGACTGCAGCTTGTTTCACTTTGATGCCATTTGCTACCGCCTGAGACAACAGAATTGACAGTGATCCTCCTGGGTTGCTGTTGTTTAATCTGTTTTATGTTCCTTTGTTAAAAGAAGAAAGAAAACTGAATTGACGCTGTATCTGCAAGTTGGCGAGAAGACGGGTTCCTTCTATATGTGATTATATATTTCTAGTTAATTTAATAAAAAATATATTTTTAATGTGAAAAAGATGTCAGATGTACAATATTTTTGTAGGTCCTGTGGTTTGGCTATGGCTAAAAGCGGGTTGTGAATGAAAGCTCAGGGAAACATTGCAATTTTCTGTATTATGAAAAGGAATATTAACTGCTGTGCTCCATAAGTAAGCATAATAATGCTGGAATAATAACATCCATAGGTCAGGGAGAAAAGTGCAGCATCACCAGGAGACTGGAATTAAAGATTAATCATGAAAGAACCCTGGAACCGAGCAGTTTCTCACTCTTGATTAAACGATTTACAGGTGGCAGGTTTTATAAAACATAGTTTTATATGCTGTTTCAATAATATGAGTCCAGATTTCTTTCCCCCCCCCCCCCCCTTTTTTTCTGTTTGATTTTGTTTTTCTGCGTGTACAACATCTTTTACTAAGACTTACAGAGCCAGCATGTTTGGTAGCCACTGTTTCCTGTAAGCTGAGCGGGAGTCCTCCAGCTACAGTCCTGTCTGTGGGTGGTGCTGTTTCACTATCACATTTTCAATAGTGAGGGACAGGCAGGCTCTGCAGGACTCCAGGGAACTTGCCTGTCCTAGCAATTGAAAACACAATATTAAAACACCATTCCCTACCGGCAGCATGCGGTTGGAAGACTCCCACTCAGCTTAGAGGAACAGTGTTGGCGGCACATCTCGATTCTATATAATCCATGGACATATTAAACAAGTTGCAAAGTCTGTGTTTTAAGAATAGCACAAAGGAACGTTATGAGGAAATGTGAGGGTAGATGGAACGCAGTGTGTGATCTATATCTTTAACCATCCAGCGTCCACACTTCTTAGAAACACTCATTAGTAGCAACAACCAGAGCAACGGTCTCTATTCAGCTGAGATGACCTCAGCAGCGACTTATTTCACAAAAGTCACTCAATTCTTGGCTCACCTGCCTCTTCATCAGTCAAATTACTTCACTTTAATGTATTATTAACCAAACAAGTGTGTGATTGCATAGGTGATGAGTAATTTGATGGCTTGTGAATTAGTGACCAGCTGGGGGTGCTTGAGTGATGAGATAGTGTGTGGGTAGTGAAGAAGAGGTACATGGAGGCATCTGTGTATACAGAGGGAGTTGAGTGGAGGGAAGAAAATCTGCCATTCTTTATTCCTCCTTCCCCTTTCCTTCTCTTTCCCCTCCCCCTCTCTTCTCTCTTTTCTTGCTTTTCCCCTTTTCTCATTCCTCTCATACTCTCTTTTCTCACTTCTTCTTTCCACCTCCTTACCCAGCCACTGCCTGCACCTCTACTCAAGCTAAGGTCACTTGGTTCTGCCGGTGTGGGTTGGGTCCATACTGACATCAATTCTCTGTCTGCCATAAGAGGCCACTTGTTACCGGATCTGACACAAAATTATATATTCCCAGGCCATCCTTCCTTTCCTCCAAATCTCCCTGAAGTATGCCATGACTATCCTTCCTCCCTCCTTGCCAGCAAATAACTTGCTTTAAATTTTGCCATTGCCCTCCTTCTCTTCAAGCCTCTTCCATTAAAGAAAGAAAATCCTACTTCGAAATCCCTGGTCTGTTTCTGCTGCCCATAAAAGAGTGGTGCTAGCTTCCTGTCCAAAAAAGGACGGACGGTATCCCAACCTCCATTATGAGCAGCAGGAACAGATTTACTTATTTTGGCTTTTTTTTTTTTAAACACGATGTAATCAGAAGGAGGGCCACAGTAACATTTTTGTGCAGGTAATTTATAGGAGGAAGACTCAAGAAGTAGGAAGGATGATTCAGAGCTTCACTCCAGTGGCCCTGATCACACTTCCCATGCCTTTTCTTGGCATGCTGGTACTTCCAGCACATTGCAGCTCTCGTTAGGCAGGAGGGTCCGGCTCCCCCTGCCACACTGCTTACATTTTTCAGCCCCTCCTTTTGTTGGACAGACCTGAGGCTCCTGCCTGCTGCGGTTCATTATTCCTTCTGATGACTCCTTCCCCCATCAACTTGTACACAGGTTTTTCTGTGCAGACACAATTAAATCTATGCAGAAAGGTTGACTGACCTTGACAATTGATGGTATTGCCTGATGTGAAAAACAACTAAAAAGGGGAAAGCTTTGAAAAATTGTGATACATTCAAGCCTCAAACTTGATATTCAGCGCTGGGCCATGGAGGGGAACCAGCACCCAGTGGTGTGCTGGTAAACTTTTAACAACAGGCTCTCTCCCCGGTCCACCACGGCGCCCCCCCCCCCCCCCGTCCACCACTGTGCCCCCCTATCCACCTCTGTGCCCCCCGTCCACCTCTGCGCCCCCCCCCCCAAATTGCAGAGCTGGCTATAGCCGGGGGGGGGGGGGCAATGCATTACTCTCGCCAGGAAAAAAACTATTAAATGATCCCAGGTTCCAATCTAATTCATGTTTAATGTGGGATAAAATGCCATAAATAAGTAAATAAATATAAACTTTTAGTGTTGAGCACCTGATTCTCAAAGTGAACATATTCCAAACACTGTCTATAATGAAAATAAAATGATTTTTTTTCTACTTTGTTGTCTGGTGACTATTTTCTGATCATGCTGGCCCAGTATCCGATTCTGCTGCTATCTGTCCTCTTAACTCCGTTTCCAGGGCTTCCTTTCCATTTATTTCTTTCCTCCTTTCTTCTTCATTTCTGGTCCTCAGCTTCTACCTATTTTCTCCATCCATGTGCAGTTTTTCTCCTCTCTTCCTTTTCCCTCTTCCATCTCCTTCCTCACTCTTCCCTCCCCTCCATCCATGTCCAGCATTTCTTCTCTCTCCCTTCCCTCTCCTCCACCCATGTCCAGCAACCCTCCTCTCCCCTGCCCTCCATCCACCCACCCATGTCCAGCAACCCTCCTCTCCCCTCCATCCACCCCCATGTCCAGCAGCCCTGCTCTCCCCTGCCCTCCATCCACCCACCCATGTCCAGCAACCCTCCTCTCCCCCCCCCCCCCCTCCCCTCCATCTGCCTTCTTCCCCCCCCCCCCCCCCCCTCCCCGGTCGTCCGTACGCCCTCTGCAGATCTGCGACTTCCCGATAGCCGTTTCCTTCTTACGCGGCACCCCTACCTTTAAAAATTTTATTTTCCCTCGAGGCGCGCCGGCGTTGAAGGTTTGAAGCGAAGGCAGCAGGCTCAGCTTGGTTCCAGGCCTTCCCTTCGCATCATGGCTC
Organism: Microcaecilia unicolor; assembly: GCF_901765095.1. Lineage (NCBI taxonomy): Eukaryota > Metazoa > Chordata > Amphibia > Gymnophiona > Siphonopidae > Microcaecilia > Microcaecilia unicolor. Next base: position 235,952,004 of record NC_044031.1, read on the forward strand.
ACCCTCACCTGACGTATTTCCTGTTTGCGTGAGGGCGGAGCCATGATGCGAAGGGAAGGCCTGGAACCAAGCTGAGCCTGCTGCCTTCGCTTCAAGCCTTCAACACCGGCGCGCCTCAAGGGAAAATAAAATTTTTAAAGGTAGGGGTGCGGTGTAAGAAGGAAACGGCTATTGGGGACTCGCAGAGCTGCAGACGGACGACCGGGGGAGCAGAGGCGAGCCGGCTCGCAGGGGCCAACAACCGGCTCGCAAGATGCCAATACATTTAACAACCGGCTCTTGCGAGCTGGTGCGAGCCGGCTCCAGCACACCACTGCCAGCACCCAATATCCAGTACTAATTTTGGTTGTCCTTGTTGCTGGAGGTTATGCAGGTCCTGGCTCATATTCAGCCAGTGAACAAATAAGAAAGTTTATGCCTAATAAGTGAAGAAAAATCAGCTACAGGCTACATAAGTTAGATGGCAACGAATTCCAGAGTTTAATTACACATTGAGTGTAGAAAAGTTTTCTCTGATTCGTTTTAAATTTACTACTTTGTAGCTTCAATGAATGCCCCCTAGTCCTAATATTTTTGGAAAGAGTAAACAGACGCTTCACGTCTACCCTTTCCACTCCACTCATTATTTTATAGACCTCTATCATATCTCCCCTCAGCCTTCCTTTCTCCAAGCTGAAGAGCCCCCGCCGCTTTAGCCTTTCCTCTTAGGGTAGTTGTTCCATCCCCTTTATCATTTTTGTCGCCCTTCTCTGTACCTTTTCTAATTCCACTATATCTTTTTTGAGATATGGTGACCAGAATTGTACACAATATTCGAGGTGTGGTCCCACAATGGAGTGATATAAAGGCACTGTAATGACCTCAATTTTGTTTTCCATTCCTTTTCTAATAATACCTAACATTCTATTTGCTTTCTTAGCCGCACACTGAGCAGAGAGTTTCAACATATCAACAATGAAGACACCTAGATCCCTTTCCTGGTCAGTGACTCCTAATGTGGATCCTTGCATTACGTAACTATAATTCAAGTTCCTCTTTCCCACATGCATCACTTTGCACTTCCTCACATTAAACGTCATCAGCCATTTAGATGTCCAGTCTCGTAAGGTCCTCTTGTAATTTTTCACAATCCTCTCGCGATTTAACAATTTGAATAACTTTGTGTCGTCAGCAAATTTAATTATCTCACTAGTTACTCCCATCTCTAGATCATTTATAAATATGTTAAAAAGCAGCGGTTCCAGCACAGACCCCTGAGGACCCCACTATCTACCCTTCTGCATTGAGAATACTGACCATTTAACCCTACTCTCTGTTTTCTGTCTTTTAACCAGTTTTTACTCCACAATCCCATGACTCTCCAATTTCCTCAGGAGTCTTTCATGAGGTACTTTGTGAAATGCCTTTTGAAAATCCAAACACATAATATCAACCGGCTCACCTTTATCCACATGTTTGTTCACCCTTTCAAAGGGGGGGGGGGAGGAGTGGGACTTGACATACCACCTTTCTGTGGTTTTTGCAACTACTTTCAAAGCGGTTTACATATTATATACAGGTACTTATTTTTTGTATCTGGGGCAATGGAGGATTAAGTGACTTGCCCAGAGTCACGAGGAGCTGCAGTGGGAATTGCTCCCCAGGAGCAAAGTCCTCTGCACTAACCACTAGGCTACTCCTCCACTCGATGAGGCAAGATTTTCCTTCACTAAATCCATGTTGGCTTTGTCACATTAATCCATGCTTTTGAATATGCTCTGTTATTTTGTTCCTTATAATAGCCATTTTGCCTGGCATGACATCAGGCTCACCGGTCTATAATTTCCCAGATCACCTCTGGAACCCTTTTAAAGATCGGCGTTACATTTGCCACCCTCCAATCTTCTGGTACCATGCTTGATTTTAAAGATAAATTATGTATTACTAATATTAGTTCTGCAAGTTCATTTTTCAATTCTATCAAAACTCTGGGATGAATACCATCTGGTCCAGGCAATTTACTATGTTTTTTTTTTTTTCCTCTAATGCAATCTTTTTTTCGAAGTCTGCCTTCCTTATCAGCACTGCATTTGACTTGCCATTTCTTATGCTGTTTCTTATTATTTTCAGTCAGATCCTTCTTCCATTTTCTGAAGGATTTTCTTTTAGCTCTAATAGCTTCCTTCACCTCACTTGTTAACCATGCCAGCTATCATTTTACCTTCCTTCCTCCCTTTTTAATACATGGAATATAACTAGCCTGGGCTTCCAAGATAGTACTTTTGAACAGCATCCATGCCTGACGTAAATTTTTGACCTTTGCAGCTGCTCCTCTAAGTTTTTTTTTCACTGTTTTTCTCATTTTGTCAGTCTCCTTTTTGAAAGTTAAATGTTAACATATTGGATTTCTTGTGTGTACTTATATCAGATCTGATCATATTATGGTAACTATTATCAAATGGCCCCAGCACTATTACCTCCTGCACCAGATCATTTGCTTCACTAATGACTAGGTCTAGAATTTTTCCTCTTCTTGTTGGCTCCTGTACCAGCTGCTCCATAAAGCAGTCCTTGATTTCGTCAAGGAATTTTACCTCCCTAGCATGCCCCGATGTTACATTTACCCAGTCAATATCGGGGTAATTGAAATCACCCATTATTATTGTGTTCCCCAGTTTGTTAGCCTCCCTAATTTAACATTTCTACATCTGTCTGTTCATCTTGGCCAGATGGATAGTAGTACACTCTTATCACTATCCTTTTCCCCTTTACACATTCAATTTCAATCCATAGGGATTCCAATGTGTTTTGTGTTCTGCAGAATTTTTAGTCTATTTGATTCAAGGCCCTCCTTAATATACCACGTTACCCCTCCACCAATTTGATCCACGATACTATGATATAACTTGTACCCTGGTACGACAGTGTCCCACTGATTATCCTCCTTCCACAAGGTCTCAGATATGTCTGTTATATCTAATTTTTTATTTAGTGCAATACAGTGCTTTTTTTGTAGGAAAAAAGGTACCGGTATTCATTATGGGTGGGATCACCATCTATAGCTCTGCCTCTATGGTAGCCACAACCACAGTAGCCACACCCCTTATACCAGCCATGGTGCATATAAACAGGTATCATTGAAAATACTATACCAATATAGGAGAAAAAAATAACTTGTGATTTTTTCATTACAAATAATTTCTGTAAGCTGTTACAGCTCCAGTATACCCAGTGCAAAATAAGACAGCAGATGTAAATTCTCAAATTGGACATATTCCAAATACTAAAATGAAAATAAAATGATTTTTCTACTGCTGTTCTCTGTCTGTTCCCTTAACTCCATTTCCAGGGCTTCCTTTCCATTCCTCCTTTCTTCTTTATTTCTTGCCCTATATCCATAGGTAAAAGCTGGGTCCTCCACAGACTTGACTGGAGGAGGTATGACTGGAGGAGGTATGATCCAGCTTTTGCCTATTTTCTCCATCCATGTGCAGTTTTCTCCTCTTTTTCCCTTTCCCTCATCTCCGTCATGCATCTCCTTCCTGTTCTTCCCTCCTCTCCATCCATATGCATCTCCTTCCCTCTCATCCATCCATGTCCAGCATTTCTCCTCTTTCCTCCCCTCCATCCATGTTCATCTCATTTCCTCTCTCTTCCCTCCCCTCCATCCATGTCCAGCATTTCTCATCTCCCCTAAATCCATGTGCATCTCCTCCTCTGTCTTCCCTCCCCTCCATCCATGTTCAGCATTTCTCCTCTCTCCCTCCCCTCCATCCATGTTCATCTCACTTCCTCTCGTTCCTCTTCTCCCTCCATGTCCCATTTCAATTCTCTCCCCTCCCTCCATCCATGTGCATCTCCTTCCTCTGTCTTCCCTCCCCTCCATCCGTGTCCAGAATTTCTCTTCTCTCCTCTAAATCCATATGCATCTCCTCCTCTGTCTTTCCTCCCCTCCATTCATGTCCAGTGTTTCTCCACTCCCCCCTCCACTCCATCCATGAGCATCTACTTCCTCTGTCTTCCCTCCCCACCATCGATGTCTAACATTTCTCTCTCCCTTCCCTCCGTGTGCATTTCCTTCCTCTGTCTTTCCTTCCCTCCAATATTTCTCCTCTCTTCCCTGCCCTCCACTCCATCCATGTCCAGCATTTCTCCGCTCTCCTCCCTCCATCCTCCATCCATGTGCATCTCCTTCCTGTCTTCCTCTCCTCCATCCATGTCCAGAATTTCTCCTGCCCTCCCTTCCATCCATCCATGTCCAGCAACTCTCCTCTCTCCCCTGCCCTCCCCTCCCATCCATGTCCAACGATTCTCCTCTGCCCTCTCCTAACCATCCATGTCCAGTGATTCTCCTTTGCCTCTATCCTTCCCTCCCATCAATGTCCAGCAATTCTCCTTTGTCCTCTATCCTCCCCTCCCATCCCACCCATGTCCAGTGACTCGCCCCAGCCTCCACTTGCCCCCGAGTTCCAGTTCCCAACCCCAGCCCCACCTGCCCACCCTGTGCTCCCCGACTTTCCGTTCCTGCCGCCCGCCCTGCCTTGAAATCTTTTACCTCCAGTTGCAGCGGTAAAGTGGCAGTGAAGGCAGCAGGCTCACCTCCCTCGCTTCCCTTCCCTCTCAGCATCCCGTCCTCACGGAAAGGAAATATCAGAGGAAGGTGGGACGCTGAGAGGGAAGGGAAGGCTGAAGGTGAGCCTGCCTGCTGCTTTCACTGCCGTTTCGCCGCTGCGACTTGAAGTAAAATAAAAGAGTTCAACGCAGGGAGGCATGAACGGAAAGTCGGGGAGCTGAGAGCGGGCAGGTGAGCCAGCCCTGGGAAAAAAGGTGCCAGTACACTGTACCAGCACAAAAAAAAGCACTGGTGCAATATATTCTAACTCTCCCATCTTATTTCTTAAGCGTCTGGCATTTGCATTTAAACATTTCAAACTATGTTTGTTGTTCCTATTTACTTCTTGCTCAGTGACATTGATAATCTGCAATCTTGAAAATCTGTCTGGTTTTTATTTAAAGAAAACCTGATCTACTATGATCTCTACTGCAACCTCGCCTTCGGGATGCGCTGTCTTCCCTGTTTTGCTAATATCTTTGAAAGATATTTTGTTCTGAACCATGCGCTTTTGAGCGACTGTCGGCCTTCCCTCAGTTTCTAGATTAAAAGCAGTGCCAACATCTTTTTAAAATGCTGATGCCAGCAGCTTGGTCCCACCCTGGTTAAGGTGGAGCCCATCATTCTGGAATAGGCTCCCTCTTTCCCAGAATGTTGTCCAGTTCCTAACAAATCTAAAACTCTCCTCCCTGCACCATCGCCTCATTCACGCATTGAGACTCCGGAGCTCTACCTGTCTCCATGGCCACCTTTACACAGATAGCTCATGCACAGTTCAAAAGAAGAGTTAAGCATGCCATCCTGCTCCAGTATACTCCACAAGCATAAAGAGCACAGGGGCTACGGGGAACAACAGCAATTAGAATCTCAATGATTTAATTGGAAGCAATCCAATCATAAAGTGTGGGAACCCATGAATTTGGATAATTTTTACATGTCTGTGTTGTGCTGACTAGCAATTTTCTTATACATGCCAAGTGTTTGTTAGCTGTTGAAAAGCTATAACAAAATATTCAACTAAAAATTTATGCTGATGCCACCTAGTGACTCATTGTTATATCTCACTCTTTACCTACTTCCTGTTTATTGTCACCTTTAACTTTTAGTTGTAATACAGCATGGTTCCCCTGCTAGCCGTATTAAATGTGTCTTTGCTTTTAACTCTGAAACCCAGGCCTTGATACTCAAAAGTCGCTGTTAACATCCATCTACATAAATAGCCACTGCTGAACTTACCAAACGTGGAACAGCGATCGATGCTCAAAGGAAATCACATGCAAATGAGATGTGCAGAAAGTCTACATCCTGCTCAGTGGAGAAAGTGCCTAGCACATGAGCAGAACAGTTCTCAGGGTAAGCACCTCTTCTGTGCATGCCTGAGAAAAAAAATAGCAGAATGGCAACAACTGTGTGATAGGAGGACTGTTTCCTTGTTTACTTTTCACCTTTTTACACTACTGTTACGTGCAGAGCACACACATATACGCCCTCATACAATGACACCTTCAGACCTACTGAAAATTTTTGAATGTTAGAGGTAGGCGCTCCTTTCTGTGCATTGCTCGGAACATCTGTGCATCACATGGAATGCTATCACCACATTTTCAGTCACTGCTTCTGTGAATGGAAAAGGCAGTGCCGAAACCCTTTGTGCATTAGTTGCACTATAATGTGTATGCTAAAGTTGCTAAAACCAGCCTAAACAAAACTTTACAAGCACAGTAAGTTTTCAGCATCAGGCCCCCAGTGTCTGCAGGGAAATCAGGCACTGTTCGGATCACAATATTGGAACTGGCTTTAAAGAGTAAAGTGAAGGCTTTGAAGTTATCATATTGCATGGAAAGAAGTTGAGACAATTAAGGTGAAAATAGAATATGGACAACAGTTTGACTGCATTTAGTATTTTAAAAAACTTAGCAAAACGTGAAATTAGAAATGTATTGCACTTCGTTGGAGTTTGGAGTCTCTATGTTTATGGGAATCTGTTGGAAAGGCCCGATCTCCAGGCCTTTCCCAGAATAGTTGCTTATAGGTTGGTTGGTAGTGCATTAGTTACGTTGCCAGTTGCCTGCTCCTAGAGGTTGTTTACTAATGGGTTAAATAAGTAAAAGTTAAAAGGCAAGGAGTTTGGGTAAAAAGAGAAACTACACTGGAAATGTTGATGGAATTAAAAAAGAAATCTCATTTGTGTAACTTGTGTGAGAGGAATAAGTGTTGGTGGCAAGAATTTAGAAAATATACTTTTACAGGTTTGCCAAGTATATTTCTGTTTGGAATCAGAGCATTTTTCTTTGCTAGTTTATATCTTTTTTTGTGATATTTTATTGTAGTTTTGTTAAATGTTACTTATTTCCCATAATTTTGTATTTGTGAATTGTGGGTATAATAGGTGATTTTTAAATCTTATTGTGTTTATTCCAAAAAGAAATGAGAGGTTTGTATTAAAATGGTTTTATGGGTATGAGAATGTTGTTAGTTTTTAAATAAATTAAATGTGAAAGATATCGTAAAACCATTTTTATTATTTTTTTTGTTATTATATTCGATTATAGTAAAATATAGCAATGTAATTGGTGAGATCAACATTAAACTTTGTCATGTCTTTTATTGTGAGTCTGAAGTAACAGAAAATTTGTAACAAAGTAAATAAGGCAGACCATCAATAAATGCCTAGTAGTTTGCAGAAAAAAATGTAATTGCATAAACTGAAACCTGTAGTTCAGCAACTGCAGGAAAAGTGGTGTGAGTAGCACAAATGTTTCTTGGCCTGAAAGGAGTAGCAACTAAAAAGGTAATTTTAAGAATAAACCAATGAATTAGAGTGAAAAATGGTTTGATGTAATAGTAAGCTTTCAACTTGAGTATATTTACAAGTTTTCTAAAAAGAATAAAATGCCATCGTTCAAGCTTGATACCTATGGATAGAATCCAAAAATTGAAAAACCAAAAAAGTATCCTCTAAAGAGTAGAATCTAGTTTCGTCCTCTAAAATTTCAGGCTTGTATCTCTTTCTAGTGACTATTTTTTGAGGTCCACTTCTTTGATTTTCAACCCTTGATATCTAAGGAACCACTGGGCTATATGAATTATAACTTATCTTTTCAGGAAGCTCTCCCAGGGCTACATTAAAAAAAAAAAATTTTGATGCTCTAACTTTAATTTAATTTTTTCATGTACAGTATTATTGCAATTTACATAAAGCCAATGGACTTTAAAGAAAATTCCTTGGAGATGGCATCTGAATTTTGTGATGTTCTATTGAACAAAAGAACATTAGAACATTGGAAACAGGATACTGGGCTTGATGGACCTTTGGTCTGTCCTATTATGGCAATGCTTGTTTCCAACAGTGACCAATCCAGGTCACAAGTACCTGGCAATATACCAAAACAATACAATATATTTTTTGCTATTTATCCTAGAAATAAGCAGTAGATTTTCCAAGTTCATCTTATGGACTTTTCTTGTAGGAAATTATCCTAACCTTTTTTAAACCTGCTAAGCTAACCACATCCTCTGGCAATGAATTCCAGAGTTTAATTACACGTTGAGTGAAGAAATACTTTCTCTGGTATGCTTTAAATTTACTACTCGGTAGCTTCATTGCATGCCCCCTAACCTAGTGTTTTTGCAAATAATAAAGCGATTCACATCTACCCATTTCACTGCATTCAGTATTTTATAGATGTCTATCATATCTCCCCTCAGCCGTTTCTTCTCCATAATGAAGAACCATATCCACTTTAGCCTTTCCTCATAGGGAAGTTGTTCTGTTCCCTTTATCATTTTTGTTGCCCTTCTCTGTACCTTTTCTAATTCCACTACATCTTTTTGACATGTGCTGACCAGAATTGCAGACAATATTTGAGGTGCGGTTACACCATGGAGCGATACAAAGGCATTATAACATTCTCATTTTTGTTTTCCATTCCTTTTCTAGTAATACCTAACATTCTATTTGCTTTCTTAGCTGCCGCTGCAAACTGAGCAGAGGATTTCAATGTATCATCAATGATGACACCTAGATCCTTTTCCTGGGTGGTGACTCCTAATGTGGAACCTTGCATCATGTAGCTATAATTTGGGTTACTCTTTCTCACCTGCATCACTTTGCACTATTGTTTAAAAAAATGTTTGTACATCCAGTGGTTATGGTTCTAGGGAGGGAGTCACTCAATTCAGGAGGTCTGAGTATATTATTGTCTTGTGCTATTGTGCAGACTATGATAAACTTTTTTTTTAATCCTGCTTTCAGAAACTGCAGTCTGTTGATTAATTTTGCTGCAGCCTTTGAAAGTGAACCCCTTGTCCTCTACAAGAATTAATTCCTCCAAAAAAAAGGGGTTACACAAATATTGGACAGTACAAAGAAGGAAAACAAAACAAACAAAAATAAGATGTCCTAACTTTGGATGCTTATGGCCTACCTGACATGTTTAGAGACGTGGTAAGTACTCTGTATACTGATCCGCCGGCTTTGTTGAATGTCAATGGCTTGCAGTCGAAGCCCTTCGTGATTCATCGGGGTATGTGCCAAAGGTGCCCGCTTTTTCCTCTTTTCTTTGTTCTGACACTGGATCCCTTGATTAGAGAGGTAGTAACCAATTCTGATATTAAAGGGATCTGGATGCAGGTCTCGGAGTTTAAGATAGCTGCATTCGCTGACGATCGCCTGGTTTATCTCAGGTCTTCTTGTCGGCTTTGCTAGAGACTTTCAATGAATACGGAGATTTTTCAGGATTCCAACTTTATTTGTTAACATCTGAGGCATTGCCAATGGATGACTCAGTGACATATAGGTGGTAAGGAGACTTTCCTTTGGGCTGCGCAGAAGGGCATTTTAAGTATTTAGGCATATACCTCACAGGGGACATATCTAAATCTATCACCTTAATGTTCACAAATTACTGGAGTTTACAAACACATAACTTACTCAATGGCACCCGGTACCACTCTCCCTTCTCGGGCGAATTAGTTTATACAAGATGTCTCTATTTCTGAAATGGCTTTATGTTCTGCAAATCTTGCCATTATATCTCCGTAGGAAGGATCTCACCTTGTTATCTAGATTGTTATCTCGCTTTTGCTGGCAGGGGAAAGAACCTAAACTGAGCTTTCAGCTCCTCTATGGCAGGTGGTCAGAGGGTGGGATGGGTCCTCTGAATATGGGCCTATATAATAAGGCTTGTCTTTTACACCATTTATGAGACTGGATTTTTGGGATTAAAGAGTTTACTCCTCTGTGGTATGAATGGGAATACTTAGCCCCCTGGTGTCCTCTTTCTTTACTCCAGGTACTGCGGAAATCTCTTCCCCTTCATCTAAAATACAGCTGTTGCGACTAGTTTGGAGGGATGTGGTAAAGGTATGGATCCAAAATTTATTGTCCATTCAAGGTAACATAGAGTTTCCTCTCAGCAATGATTTGGGTATGTTTCATAGGTGGGAACAGGGAGGGATAAGGGATAATACTCTTGGAACATGTACTGTTGGGAGATGGCTCCCTCATGCCTTTTGATGATTTACTCAAGACTGCCTTTGTTAAGTCTACAGACTTATTTGCCTATTATCAATTGTCCCATTATATCAATTCTCTTCCGAGACCTGGGCTTGCTACACACTATAGTAGGACCTTGCGTAGCTGGCTGGCTTCCTCTACAGATGATCGACTCTTGGTCTCTGAATTACATAATCATCTATCGCAACAGAGGAGGCTGGGACTTTTTTCCCTTGTACTGCAGAAATTGGAGGAGGATTTGGAGCAGGGGATGCCTTTTGATCTTACCAGGGCCATAGCACAAATCCCTGCTGTTGTTTACTCAGCTACACTACATGAATGCCAATTTCGAGTGCTTCTTCGAGGCTATGTATCACCCAGGCAGGCAAGTCATATGGGACTTTTGGATATCCCTACCTGTGCTAAATGACAGAGTCCCACGCACTTTTCATGCTTTGTGGAGCTGTCCCCAAATTAGAACCTTTTGGCAGAGATTATTTCGTTTCCTCTCGCATCTTGTGAGGCACATCTTGCCTTGTACTCCTGTGAAGATCCTTCTGGATCAGAAAGGGGAATTTAGTTTTATGTATTTCCGGCAAACGATTGTTGGTCCACAGGGAATGTATTGTGGGGGGAAAATGCATTCTGCAAACCTGGGTGGGAGCCGAGCCACCTTTGTTTTGGACCTGGAGGGCTAATTTGCATACTTTGATGCTGTTGGTACTTCAAAGTGCTAATTTCTCTTTTAAGAGAAGGAAATCATCTTTGTCTGTTGTGATAAACACAGTGATTGCCCTACCCTGAGGAGGCTGCTAGATGGCGCTCTCCTCCAAAAAATAGAGAAAATGCCCTGTTCTGATCCCTAGGGGGAGCTCCAACTGGGACATCAGGGTAATGACCTGAAGGAGCCAGCAGAGGGAGCTTCAGCTAAGGCCTGAACATGGGGACCAGGGAGTATGTAGTAGAGATTCCCTGTTAAGAGAAGGGCACCCAGAAGGCTCTGGACTCTTCCAGAACGGGAGGAGGGCCCAGAAACGGGTGTGGTGGGCTATTAGCAGCCCTATATAAACCCTAGCTCCCTGAAGAGGAGGGAGGAGAACAGATGGGGGACTTAGGACCAGTTACCGGAATTGAGTGAAGCCAGGAGCCTGATGTCCAGTAGAGGAGATGCCTTGGAAGCAGGGGGAGAATGAAGGTACCTAATGGACTAAGGACATAGAATGGATAGAACTGTGTACTAGTGTTATGGGACAATTGCTAATGAGAATGGACTAACAGCCGTGGGGTGGAGGATAGGACTATAAAGTTGTGGTGAATGAAAGAGCCCTATCCAGGGGGTGGAGGCTGTTAGACACTGAGACCAGGTTCCCCACAGTAGATGGGCTCAGTGAGAGAACTTGTGCTAGATGACTAAACGGCTGGAAAGATGTGAGTTCCAGTATAGTCTAATAAATTGAATTTGCATTTTGATGACTGTCTCATTTGCATCTTAGTGAAGGCTGGAGAATCCTAGTTGAAGTTCCAGGAGAGTGCGAGGGGTCACGGCCCGTGGATCAGAGGGGTGACCGGGGCACACTGGACTGGACAGGGGGAGGATTTCCAGCCAAAGGAAGGCATGCCCGAGCAGTCACCCTGAGTAAGGCAGGAGCCCCAGATATAGAGGTGGGTGCTTGCAAGGGACTGGGAGAAGCCTAGCCGGAGGCCTGCTCAGGAATCTGGGGCCAGTGAGACCCTGGAGTCAAGTGCCAGGGAGCCTCAAGAGAACTTAGTTCAAAAACACCCTGAGAAAGGAAAGATAAAGAGAACCCCTTTGTTTTGAACTGTTTGCTTCTGTGCTGTTTTGCTGGAATTACCAGGGATCTACCACAAGTTGTTTTGAACTGCTTTGGTGGGAACTGCCTGTGTCTGAGCAGTTTGCCTGGTCAAGTGCAATACATAGCTTGGCTTGGGAGCCAAGGGAATTCTGAGGAGACTGGCAAGTGAGATCCCAGCCAACAGAGGGCTGCATTTCAGAATCACCCAGTGGCCGAGAGCTTTACACTGTCTGGTTGGACTATATTAACCTATTACCTCCTAAGACATGAAGTTTTGTGCTAAACAAATTACATCTTTAATGGATATTTGACTTTCCCTTTGGTTTTATAGGTCATCAGGAAAAATAAGAATCCATTCTCCTGATGATACTTTGTAATATCGGGGGAGGAGGGAGAGTGGAATGAGAGGGGTTTTTTTCACCCTTTTTCGGGCTTTAGTGTTGTTTGCTATTTTCCCTATATATAATCCAATAGTTATTATTATTTTATACACAATGGGAATAGAGATGGGGTTTTAAGTAGGAGTTGGGGGGGGGGGGGGTAACATTGTTAAACTCTTGATGACTGACATGAGCACTTTGTTTTTACTTGTACATTTTGGCACTTGACTTTTTGTCTATGTTTGATGCTGGATGTGTTCACTTTGACTTGTCATCAATAAAAAATATTGAACATTAAAAAAGATGTCCTAGATGATGGAATATTATGCAGGTGGCACAATGGCGGCAACTGCAATGTATCCTTAGCAGTGTGGACAGAATAACTGTACAGGCGTGACAGGATGAATGATCATTTTCTGCCATCTATTATGTATTTATGTGTACCTCACACCCACTGAAAGAGATCTAGGCCATGGGTCTTCATTATTGTACATTTGGAGACACTAGGATCTGAGTTTAAGGGTGATAACAGTGGAAACCTAGAGCTCTACTAGAATAAAATACTTTATCATGACATCATTGGTTGCTAGAGAGGAAGGTTCCCCTCGTGTCCAGCATTTTAATCAGGGAGGGAGACTCATTTTGGAGGGAACTAACTAGGGGTATAAAAACCTGAGCACAATTCAAATTCTTGTCTTTGGCTCTTTGCCTCCTCAGCCGATGACTTGCATGTGAAGGAAGAGTCCATCCAACTCAAAGACCCTAGCCATCTAAGCCCAAACAAATATAGGAGATAGAGATACCTGGCTACTCTAGTCAGAACAATCTAAAAGGAGAAACCAGGAGCACCTAGCAGTAACAGCAGCTGTTTAAGCTCTGCACTGTGACCAGGACAGCAGGAACAGGGAATATGCTGTACTTACTCCTGGGACCAAGGAATAAAGGAGAAGCTAGGCGTAGTATTTCCAGCAGGGCAACCAGGACCACCTTTCATCTCATAGGATCATGGAACAACTCCAGAAGCTGAAGAAACAAGAACTACTTACAACTACCTGCATCCTGGAGACCACCTCACATCCAGCCAGGACCAAGCTACATAAGCATTGTTTTGGAACCTGAGATTCCCTGAGTCTCTCAGTGCTTCCACAAAGATTGTTGGGGGGGGGGGGGGGGGATTCTATAAATGACACCCTAAGTTAGGTGCCAGGTAGATCCACATTAAACCAATATTCTACAAAGGGTGCACTATACAGAGCACCCTTTAGAGAATACTAGCTTAGTGTGGATCTTGCGTCTAACGTTAGGCATGGCATTTACGCCTGCTGAAACCTAATATAAATGCTGGCACACAACTGGAGTGGAAGAGTGGCCTAGTGGCTAGTGCACCAGTCTTGCAATCCAGAGGTGGCCAGTTCAATCCACTGCTGCTCCTTATGATCTTGGGCAAGTTACTTAACCCTCCATTGCCTCAGGTACAAACTTAGATTGTGAGCCCCCCCCCTGGGACAGAGAAATATCCAGTGTACCTGAATGTAACTCACCTTGAGCTACTACTGAAAAAGGTGTGAGCAAAATTTAATAAATAAACTAATTGCAGTTGAATGCATAAATGACCCTATTCTATAATGCTGCACCTAATTTCTGGGAAACACCTCTGATCCTCCCATACCCCTCCTATGGCCCCACCTCCTTTTGAATTGTGCACCGTAAAATTTAGACATGTGTTATGTGAGAAGTTCCACCTTATAGTATCGGGCATACACCAGGACTGCACTTACATAAGAATACTGACAGATTAGAGCAGTGTAACCAAAATGGTGTATGGCAGAGAGACCCTGAGCAATGAAAGAATCCTGGGACCTCAAGAGCAGAGAACTATAATCCCACTCAGGCATACACTGAAGAACATTGCTCAGCACCAGGAAGACCTGGCGCCAAAGAACACACATTCTAAAACTTAAAGAAAGTATTGCGTTCAAAATTTGCACCCTGGTTCATGAAATCGTTCACAGCGAGGCCCCAGTCTACATGTCAGACCTCATAGACTTACCAACCAGGAACACAAAAAGGTCAGCACGCACATTCCTGAATCTCCACTACCCCAGCTGCAAAGGACTAAAATATAAATCAACATATGCATCCAGTTTCTCCTACATATGCACGCAACTATGGAATGCACTACCAAATGCCATAAAAACAATGCACGACCTGACAAACTTCCGAAAATCACTAAAAGCCAACCTGTTTAATAAGGCATACCACAATGATCCATCCTAAATACCAGACAACGAAACTTATACCAGAACTGGACAAAACCGAACTCTCTATACTTGACTACTTCATTTACTTTGTCACTAATGAACTTTAACGCAATACCACTTTGTATTTCTCATTCCGGAAATGGCGATCGCCATTATGGAATAATGTAAGCCACATTGAGCCTGCAAATAGGTGAGAAAATGTGGGATACAAATGCAACAAATAAATAAATAGATAAAAACATATGAACTATGGATTCAGAACATGTTTAGACTTAATACAAGTCCCATCATCCCATAGGCCAAGCCTAATTATCCTGTAACACTGATGTGTATTATTTTGCTGTTGATTGCTTCTGCACTTGACCATTGTAATAAAAAAAATGGTGTATGGTCTACAAAGCAAGTGCTAAATAAAGCACTTTCTGGAGGAAAAGCCTAAAGAAGCAGATATGACAACATTCACATTTTTAACAGGTTTCAATCAAGTACAAGAAGGTAGCATATTCCACAGAATATACAAAAAAAAACAAGAACAAGGAGTCAAGGATATGAGGAGGAAGGGAAGAGGGGCTCTAAGGAAATGTGAGAGAGGATTTTTTTTAATAAGAGAAAGAGCACACAAGCAAATAGATGCCTAGAAAAACTCACTGTCAGAAGTGATGGTAAACAAATAGTCATACTAGAGGCTGTGTGGGAACTAATAAGCACTTTAGGAATTCTAAAACCATTGTTAAACACCTACATAATCAGACAACATGAATCATTTTTTAAAATCAGCTTGGTCTAAATTGCTGGTAGGAAAAAGACACTGTAGAAACAATTAAAGACAAAATCCCTACGTACACATTTTGACACTAGCTGCCGATTTATATATATAACATCAGGAATCTCACCATCTGCACCTGCTTAGCCATGTGGCTGCATTTTGTACATACTGGTAGCAATATTTTAAAGGGTGTGCAGTGGGTATATAGGGACTGAACTGCAGAAAAAGTTCCTTTCCAAATTACCCTCCCCTTCTGCAGGGAAAAGGGGCAAGGCCATGCCTGAAGCATTTTGAAACCCCAGCATATTCCTCATCCCAAAAATGTGGGTGACAAGATCAATGCGGCAGTAGTAATAGCTACCAAGTACACACCCCAAAAAGGGGATTGGATAGAGCCAGTTGACAGTGCACGCTGAAGTTTCCTTTTCAAATCTCCACACATGGTTCAAGTGGCAGACTTCTACTCCAAAACTGGTACAAAATCAGTGGGTGCTCATGTACTAGTGGCACAGATAGCCCCTGAATTTTCAAAGGTAAACTCTGTGGAATTTTCCATTCTAAAATGTGCTTTCAAATATATTGGTACAATGTGCCCAAAAGCCAGCAAGTTCTACATGATCTCTCGAACCTGCCCTCTTTACTGAGCAATTTTCAAGAGCCATTTAACGAAGTGAATACAAATGCTATTTAAAAATTGTCTATCCTGTATGTGAATGAAAGTATGGTCATTTTCATGGCAACATTCCTGGGATTAAAGTAGGAATCTGCCAAATATTGAAAGCGATTTAAGCGTCCCAATCACTGATATTCAGCAGCTTTTCTTTTCTGCTGTTTTGGGTCTTGCAAGACCGCTTGCCTGTGTGCTAAGCAGGTATCTACAGTACAGCGCTTAGGCAGCATGCTGACATATTACATGTATGTATGTACAATGTACATACATGCCTATATGTTAGTGTTGACTGTGGGGGTTTTCTACACCATTCTTGTTGATGCTGGAAAAATCCTCACAGACACAGCCAATTAGAGAACAAATTGTGTAAGCAGTGACATCACCTGTCACTGGCAGAATTACAGCTCTGATTATCTTTATTCCTTTCCTATTAGGGGGGGAGGAATAAAAGGGTCAGTTATTATAATAAAGGAGGAGTTTTTCTTGAAGGAACCTTTGCAGGGCTATAAAGCCTAGAACAAAATTCAAACCTTTTGTCTCTTGGATTGACCCTTCCGAAAGGACACTTGTAGTTAGAGAGGTCCTCAGACCTAATGCCTTAATAGCCAGCAGTACAGTAAATTGTTAGCTGGGTTCTGCTTCACAGTAAATCTTAAAAATAGCTGACATTGGTTGTCAAGTTTCAGTCATCACACAGATGCTGTCCTGCAGTCTGGATAAATCAGGGACATCAGGGAGCCCCGACCCACATAACTGAATTTGGAGGATAGGAGGACAGCTGCTTTATTTTACCATTTTTACTTGCTTGGGGTAAACCGGTCCTGCTATCCTGGGTTTGAGGGGGGTTCAAGAGGCTAGCAGTCACTTACTTAGGTCCAGTTCCCATCAGCTCATCCGCTCAGGAACCACACAACCAGGGCTTTTTTTGAGGGGGTACTCGGGGGTACTGAGTACCGGCACCTTTTCCAGTGTCTTCTAAAATTGACCCATGGACCACAAGTTTTAATGAAAGAGCTCAGTCTCAAGACACCAATTCTGCCTTGTTATAGATTCTGTGACTGGTTGCAGGGGGCCTGGCTATTGTGGAGTGAGTCCCTCAGTGATCACCCCACCCCTGAAGGGTGGCCTGGCATTTGAGTACCAGCACCTTTTTTGCTAGAAAAATTGCACTGCACACAACACTCAGAGGATTAAAAGTAACTGGAACATTTATTTAACTGTTTAACTGATGGTTTCTCTGCATTGATCATCATATGGTTCAGATGTAAATCATAATTGCTTTCAAGGTGGTCACAAGCAATAGTACATGCGCACAACCCGTATGTGCTTCCATGGAAAGCTTTTTGTTAAACTCTCTTTTGCATGTTTTATCAAGTCAACTTTAATTGTGATATGATCATTACTGTTTTCCAGACTGTCCTGGGGACCCCATAACTAGCTAGAGTTTTAGGATATCCATAATGAAAATGCATACACTGCTTTCACTGCTTATTTTCGAAAGAGAAAAACGCCCATATTTCGACCCAAATCGGGAGATGGGTGTCTTTCTCCCATGGGCGTCTAAATCAGTATAATCGAAAGCCGATTTTGGGCGTCTTCAACTGCAATCTGTTGCAGAAACGGCCAAAGTTGACGGGGGGGTGTCGGAGGCGTGGTGAAGGCAGGACTGGGGCGTGTTTATCGGCTGAGGAGAGATGGGCGTCCTCGGCCGATGACCACCCCTGACTCCCCCAGTGGTCACTAACCCCCTCCCACCCAAAAAACACAACTTTAAAAACTTTTTTTCCAGCCTGTATGCCAGCCTCAAATGTCATACCCAGCTCCATCACAGCAGTATGCAGGTCCCTGGAGCAGTTGTTAGTGGGTGCAGTGGACTTCAGGCAGGTGGACCCAGGCCCATCCCCCCCTACCTGTTACACTTGTGGTGGTAAATGGGAGCCCTCCAAACTGCCCCCAAAACCCACTGTACCCACATTTAGGTGCCCCCCTTCAGCTATAAGTGCTATGGTAATGGTGTAAAGTTGTGGGGAGTGGGTTTTGGGGGGGAGTTGTGGGGCTCAGCACCCAAGGGAAGGGAGCTATGGACGTCAGAGGTAGTTTGCTTTGTTTTTTTAATTGTTACAAGTGCCCCCTAGGGTGCCCAGTTGGTGTCCTGGCATGTCAGGGGGGACCAGTGCACTACGAATCCTGGCCCCTCCCACAACCCAATGCCTTGGATTTGTTCGTTTTTGAGCTGGGCGCCTTTGGTTTCCATTATCGCTGAAAAACGATACCGCCCAGCTCAAATCCGCACCAATCTGGTGCATTTGCCCGGCACAAACCGTATTATCGAAACAAAAGATGGACGCCCATCTTTTTTGAAAATACGGTCTTTCCCGCCTCTTCATGTACCCGTTCTCGGAGGGTACATGAAGGGTGAGGATTGATCAAGTCCTTTATCCTTGAACAGAGGGGTAAGAATAACCTGTCTCGTATCAAGAGGTAAAGAACCAGAACATAACAATGCATTAAACCATAAATTGCAAAACAGTCAAAGGTATTGAAGAGAATAATGAAACAGGACAACTGTCAAGAGGTCATTGAGAATGAGAGCATTTCCACAATAAGGAAAGGACCTCAGCAGTAGAAATCAGTTGAAAAGAGGCCCATGTTCGGTCTGCATACATAGGCTCATGCAATACTACTACTACTACTATAAATCATTTCTATAGCTATAGTAGGTTGGCAGGAGGCAGATGGAGCTTTATCTAGTTCCCTGCAAATTTAGCAAGTTTATTAGAGAAACAAATTGGCCAAATCTTGAGCCAATGGCAAAGAGCACTGGGAATCAGAATGAGAGGTTGGAGGTACGGTTTAACTATTAACAAGTCCAAAGAGTTTTTTACTGTCAAATAGATACCAAACCAACCAAATTGCCTAATAAGTTTTCCTAGCAATTGAAGTTGCACTTTTAACTGGCTAGAAGCAACTTTCCAAGAAAGTTTATCTTCTAGCAATTTGGTTGACATCACTGCTTCTCTATTATTATTATTATTACATTTGTACCCCGCGCTTTCCCACATAATGCAGGCTCAATGCAGCTTACATAGTAATTTGAAATACAAAGTTAATAGAATTTTAATAAAACAGTAGTAAAACAATGTAAAGTTGGGCTTAGTAGTGTATGATAAGTTGAGCTAGATAAAATATGACTAGGATAAAAAAGGGTAGACAGGATAGGATAGTGTAATTTGGGAGAAAAGGAGCAAGGAGGGATAAAATTAAGGAGAGATGGAAAGAGAAGGATGGGAGGTTGGTATTTAAGTCAGAACAGAATTGGGAGTGGAAGCTGGCGAGATTAGGTTGGGGCATTTGGGTAGGCTTGCTTAAAGAGATGAGCTTTCAGCATTTTTCTAAAGGGCAAGAAGTCGTTTATTAATTGGATTGGTCTGGGTATAGCATTCCAAAGCTGGCTGCCCAAAAAGGAGAAACTGGATGCGTAGTAGGTCTTGTACTTAATTCCTCTACAATTGGCAAGGTGTAGGTTAAGATAAGTTTGTGAACAAATAGATCTATTTCTAGCATGGAGGTCGATCAATTCATTCATGTAGCCAGGGGATTCGCCGTGGATAATCTTGTGGGTCATTGTGTTGATCTTAAAATTTATTCTTTCTTTGATGGGGAGCCAGTGAAGCTTTGCTCGAAGAGGTGATGCACTTTCAAATTTTGTTTTGCCAAAAATAAGTCTGGCAGCCGTGTTCTGGGCAGTTTGGAGTCTCTTCAGTATTTGGGTTTTGCATCCTAAAAAGACACTGTTGCAGTAGTCGGCGTAGGTAGTAACAGTAGACTGTATCAGGTTCTGGAAAGTGTTGAGTGGGAGATAAGGCTTCACTCGTTTCAATATCCACATCATATTAAACATTTTCTTTGTGGTGAGCTTAGCATGGTTATCAAAAGATAAATGGTTGTCTATCGTTACTCCCAGTATCTTTAAGTTGTCAGATATGAGGAGTTTGACATCAGGGGTGTTGAGAGTAGTCGGGAGATAAGGGGAGTATTGGGAAGAGAGAACCAGGCACTGCGTTTTTTCTTTCTTTAATTTCATTTTAAAAGCATTAGCCCAGGAGGTTAGAGTGGTAATGGCAGTATTGATTTTGTCGTGGATTTCAGATAGATTGAATTTAAAGGGGATATATGTGGTGACATCATCAGCGTAAATGAAAGCATTTAGACCATGTTTGGTTAGTATTCTGGCCAAGGGGATCATCATAGGGTTGAAAAGTATCGGGGAGAGTGGAGATCCTTGTGGTACTCCACATTCTGATGACCATGGGGATGATAGATTTGTAGCTCCTTTGACTTGATAGGATCTGGTAGTAATGAAGTTATTAATCCAGTTGATAATGTTTCCACCGATCCCAAGTTTGTCCAAGAGTTTGGTAAGGATTGAATGGTCAACCATGTCAAAAGCGCTGGATAAGTCAAATTGTAAGAGGATGATGTTGTATCCGTTTGCTATTTCAAGTTTGAATTTAGATATTAAGGTTAGAAGAACCGTTTCAGTGCTGTGGGCAGGTCGGAATCCCGACTGGGACTTGTGGAAGATCGAGAATTTCTGAATATATTCATTAAGTTGTGAGGTCACTCTGTTTTCCAATAATTTGGTGATTGGAGGTATGGATGCAATTGGATGGTAGTTGGTAATGTCATTCACAAGTTTCTTTGTATTCTTTGTATTCTAAATGATGACAATTTTACTTTAGGTCTGCTGCTGGTCCTTGATCTCTGCTTCTACCACCATTTCCATACTTACCACTTCCACACATTATGATTCAATCAAACTAGATTGTAAGCTGTTTGGATCAGCAGCAGTCTTTCTCATATGCCTGTACAGCACTGTATATGACTAGGAGTGCTTTAGAAATGATAAGTAGTAGTATTGGATTAAGAATGTTTTATGTTATGGCTCCAATTTGGTGGGGCAGCTTGCCACTGGAATTAAAACAGGAGACTGAAGACATTTAAAAAGTTGCTGAAAACCTGGTTGTTTCCTGTGCAATAGACTGTTTTAGAATCATAATGACACTAGGATTGTGTTATGAATGGAATTGTTTTATATGATTCTGTCTGTATTTACTAATTTTATGAGTACATTTTGTAAACAGCTTTGAATGAGCAGTATTGTTCATAAGCTGGTATATACATTTTTAATAAAGAAAAAGGTAGGCAGAGATAGACAGGCACTCATCATCTACTATCTGTGCTGTCCGTGCTCTCTTTTAATTCTTTTTTCGGACATCTATGCTGCATCTGACTCTGTAGCAGAGAATCTGAAAGAATGCTAAAGTCCACACCACTGTGGCAAAAAACAGTACTGCTTGATTCTCAGAACTCTCTTTGCTTTTTATCTTTGACTATGCCATCAATCTCTGACTCTAGAGCACAAAGCCTGAGCAATCTTTAAAACTCACTTATCTCCATCACTGAGCTAGAAATAGTGCTGCTACTCTGAGCTCTGTCTCAATGTTTTTCTGACTATTTAGTCAGTATCTCTCTGGCTCTAGAGGCTTTTGGCCACTGTTTCTGTCTCTGGCACTAAAACAGGAACAGTGGTCTCTCTTTCTCATTCTCTCAGAGCCCTTGAATCAGGGGCGTATCTGCATGGGACCACAGGGGCCTGGGCCCCCGCAGATTTTGCCCCGGACCCCCATACTGCCGTTAACCCTCCCTCCACCGCCTACCGCCGTCACCTACCCCGAGGTCCCAAATCCCATGGTTGATGGTGTCAGCAGTCCAGCACCAGTTTTCCTTTTGCATTCAGAGAAAAAGTGGCAGAAAATTGATTGCTGAAGCCCAAAACATATATTTTAAAAAATGGTAAAATCATTCCAAGATCATTCAAGGCAGGGGCGTATCTGAGGTTCGGCGGTAGGGGGGGCAGGGGCTAGAGTGAGGGGGCACATTATAGCCCCCCCCACCGCCGTCAACCCCCCCTATCGCCGTTAACAGTCCCTCCCTCCCCCGCCTACTGCCGTCACCTACCCCGAGGTCCGCTTCCTCCGGCTTTTTAAAATATTGCTTCAGCTGGCGGGGGACCCCAACCCCCCGCCAGCCCAGCCGCGATCTTTAACTTTTTCATCCTCGTCGTGCAGCGCGCTGTGAAAGCTGCATGCATCTTTAGTTCCAGTTGGATGAAGTCTGACGTCGCAGCACGTTGACATTACAACGTGCTGCGACGTCAGACTCCATCCAACTGGATCTAAAGATGCATGCAGCTTTCACAGCGCGCTGCACGACGAGGATGAAAAAGTTAAAGATCGCGGCTGGGCTGGCAGGGGGTTGGGGTCCCCCACCAGCTGAAGCAATATTTTAAAAAGCCGGAGGAAGCGGACCTCGGGGTAGGTGACGGCGGTAGGCGGGGGAGGGAGGGAGGGAGTGTTAACGGCAGTAGGGGGGGTTGACGGCGGTGGAGGGGGGGTTGACGGCGGTGGGGAGGGGGCTATAATGTGCCCCCTCACTCTAGCCCCTGCCCCCCCTACCGCCGAACCTCAGATACGCCCCTGCCTTGAATGATCTTGGAATGATTTTACCATTTTTTTAAATATATGTTTTGGGCTTCAGCAATCAATTTTCTGCCACTTTTTCTCTGAATGCAAAAGGAAAAATGGTGCTGGACTGCTGACACCATCAACCATGGGATTTGGGACACCCTATATCTGAACACACAAAAGGAAGGTCAGAATCTCCCGTAAAATCAAACCCAAACCACAAAAAATAGCGGAAGATGAACCAAAACAGACCAGAAAAACCATAAGGAGTAAGAGCACCAGAAAAGTTTAATGGGTCCCATTAAACGTTTCTGGTGCTCTTACACCCTATATCTGGCCACATCGACTGTCCTGTTGCCAAGCACAAATGGCACAAATGAGAATTCAGCTATTTTGAGAGCTGCAGTCATTTAGTTCACGTACAAGGTACAGAAACTGAACATGGCCTCATTAAACACATCTAATTATGAGTTTTAAAATGAATGCCCATCGCTATCCTTTTATCTTTTGAAAGCAAACAGTTATTTTTATCTTCTTGAGTACACCTTAAAACTCATCTTAAGAATGTAACCAAGACATTGCAGATAGATAATACTGTAGTACTTTTTCTCTTGAAGAGTCTTATGTTAATTGGGATTTAACATTTTCTCAAAGTTCTAGAAGCAGGCAGAGAGAAACTCAAGATATTATTCTGTGCTTGGACTTTAATCTTGCCCGTTTCTCCCGTAAAACATGCTCAGCTGGCAGCACTGCATAAAGTGGCCATCTGCACGACACTACTTACAATGGGCCTGGATTATGATATTTTCTAAACGTACCTTTCTGTAGTCATGGCCTCAGTAATCTTGGATAAATATAAATCAAATCTGCCTTTTGTCAGAGGGAAATGGAATGGCTGTGCTTAAAGAATTCCTCTCTGAAATTAAGCAGCATCTTCTAAAGAAAACCTCCTTTGTTACACTGACCTGCATCATTTACCATTGCATCCTTATATTATGTGATATGTAGGCTAATAATTCAGATCCAAAAAAGAAATTAGCAGCAAAGCAACATATACTCAAGATAATGCTAGGAGAACATCCTGAAAAAATAATTACTGAAAAGTAGTAGAAAGCAGTTATCACATTTGTTTTGACCAATTAGTGCACAAGAAGAAACTGGTGTAATAGTCTATCAGCGATGTGAGCCATTTATTTAATTACCCACAGTGATTCATACAGTGCCTATGCCTTCAGCTTCTAGATTCCTTAAAATAAATGTAATGAAATAAACTTATGCTCAGCCATCAAGAATTATTAGGAAGCAAGCCCGGAGCAGTATGTACTGTAATTAAACTGCCAGGCTGTACTATTGAACAAAGCCCACAATGAAAGAAAAATCAAAACCAACTCAATGTCACAAAAGAGGAATTAAATAGAAAGGACAGTTTTCTAAGCCATTTATGCAGGTAAATAGAAGTTTATATAAACTGGCTGTCTGAAAATTATCCTCCCTCAGTAATAATAGTAATATGGCATTCTACAATGTGTATACTTTTAGATGTATTTGTAGCAGGTGTTCTACAGGATACATGTGGGGCAGGATCACAATATAGACACTTAGAAAACCCTAAATATTAGCATAGCCTAGAATATAACTAACAGTTGTAGGGGACTTCAGTCTACAAATTCCTACTCCATTAGCAACTTAAGAAATGATCAATAATAAGATGCAGACAACAGTCCAGCAGCGAGATGGGAGCTATCCAGTCTTTTGCACTGTCACATGTTTGGTGAGAGGTCATTTGTGTGTACCCAGTGCAAAGAGCTCCTAGCACTCAGAGAAAGTATCCAGTCCCTGGAGGCTTGAGTAGCAGATTTGGAAGAGCTGAATCAGTCAGAGAAGTATATGGAGGAGGCCTACAGAGACATAGTAGAGAAGTCCCACCTCCAGTCTGGCAACTTCTGCACTATCATGGAGGGAAAAGTTCACCTGTAGAGAAAGTATCACCTTGGAGAGACAGGAAGTGATCCTGTAGCCAGGACTTGCTCCCCCCCCCCCCCCCCCAGGATGCAATATCCTCTTGCACTAAGGATGTATCTCCAGTGGCTTCTGCCCAGGAGGGAAGGATTAAAACCGCCATATAAGATGGAGATTCAATCATTAGACATGTAGATAGCTGCTGGGTAGTGTGATAAGGAAGAGGCTATCCTACCCTGGTTAGGCCCCTAGAGGGCGCTGTTCCCCTAAAATGTCCAGGGAGAAGGGCTGGGTGAGTCACTAAATGGAGCCAGTAAGGGGATGTATAGCTGGAGGTCACTAGGACCGGGGAGAGTCCTGGGGGTGGAAACAGGTGCAGCAGGTTATGGGCTGGGTCCTGTTTGGCCATTAACCACTTAATACCCCACCTGAGTTGTGAGGGAGAGAGGAGAGCTAGCAGCTGAAGAAGAGAGCTGGTAGCTGAAGCAGGAGGATCCCCATGAGAAGGACTGGCTGAGCCCTAGGGCCTGGTGGTGAAAAGACTGTGTGTCAGATGAAAAGACTGGGAGTCTAGAACTGTGTGTTCCCAAGAAGGAAGCTGGCTGGGGTAAGAAGGCCCTAGAGTACCAAGTATAAGAACTGTGTGTTCAAAGAGGGACTGTGTGTCCAAGATGAAAAGACTGGGTGTCTAGAGCTGTGTGCTACAAGGAGGGACTGTGTGTCCAGGACTGAGTTAGTACTGAGCCCAAATGCCTGTGTGAGAGGGCTCAGGGTGAAGAAATCTGTTGGGTATTGAACTGTGCAAGAAGAAATGTTTAAGCTGGAAGATTGCACTGAGTAGGAAGAAATGGTTAAGCTGGAAGAACTGTTTAAGCTTGTGAAAGTGTTTTAAGCTAAAAGAAGTGTGCCCCAGAGGCTGGAATAAAGATTGGTATGAGAAAATCCTGTTGGTGAGACCTGACTGTGTTTGCCTTTTGAGAAGCAGGTCACCCTGAGCAGAAAGGGGTAATAGACTAATTTGCATAAAATCTGCAAACTGAGAACCAGCTCACCCTGAGTGAAAGAGGTGGGAGCTTCATCTTCACAATAGCCTCATCATTTTCACAGTAGCTGGTGGACATGAGGATCGCTTGGTTACTTGCCTGGTGCAAAGGTGGTGGTGCAGTGAGGAGGGATTTAGATTTGTTACGAACTAGGCAACATTCTGGGAAAGGGGGAACCTATTCAGAAAGGTTGGACTCAACCTTAACCAGGAAGAAACCAAGCTGCTGCCACTAACATTTAAAAAGGAGATAGAGCAGCTTTTAAATTAGAACGAGAGAAAAGCCAACAGTCACTGAGGAGCGAATGGCTTGGAGTGAGGCATCCTTAAAGGTACTATTGTAACAGGACATTTAGGGAATCTCAATGAAGAGGTTTCAACGAAGGTGAAAGAAAGCCGGGACTGTTTACGGTAGAACAGGGAAAAGGTTGCAAATTATCCCTGTCAACTTCTAAGCACCTAGTAGATGCAAGGAAAAACCACATTTTGAAGTGTCTGTATACAAATGCTAGAAGCCTAAAAAATAAGATTGGAGAGTTAGAGTATATAGCACTAAATGAAGGGGTAGATACAATAGGATCTCTGAGACCTGATGGAAGGAGGACAATCAAAGGTACACTGTCCCCCCCCCCCCCCCCCCCCCACACACACCCCACCATAATCAGTGCTATTTAACCAGCCAGGAATGGCTTCTGCTCAGTTAAATAGAGCTAAGCTGGCTAAGCGCTAACATTCAGCATCAGATAGCCGTTATCTCCACTGAATATTAGTGCTTAGTGCATAGCAGCTAACTGGCTATATCATGCAATATAACTGGCTAGCCACAAATGTTCATCACTTTGCCAGCTAAGTTTAGCTGCCAAATCAGACTGCATAAATGGCAGTCCTATCTTTGGCCTTTATAAACTTAACCAGCCAGCGCTGAATATTAACTTGGCCAGTTAAGTTTAAGCCAGCTACAAAAAAAAATGGATATTCAATGCTGGTCGCCAGAAATGGCCCTGCATTGAATACCTAGGCTCAGCGCAGATGACGGCACTTAGCCAGACTGCCTCACCTGGGCTGAATATTGGCTGGTGTGTTATCAGGGTATAAATTATATCACAATGATAATGTGGATCAAATTGGATTGCACTATATGCTAAAGAAGGAATTGAGTCAAACAAAATAAAATTTCTGCATGAAACAGACAGCAAAGTGGAATCATTATGGATAGAAATTCTAAATGTGAAGGGAAAGAGTATACTGGTAGGGCTGTACTACCATCTGCCAGGACAGAACAGACAGACTGATGAAGATATGTTAATAGAAATTAGAAAAGCTTGCAAATTTGGCAACACTATAATAATGGGTGATTTCAATTACGTAAATCCACAAACACAAAGAATCCGTAGAATTCAGACTTCACATCCAAAACAAATACTTCTACAGTAATATTCTGTATCAGAAGGATTGCCTCAGAAATCTAAAGTCGAGAAAAAAGATCTCAGTAAAAAAAAGAGACACACCTAATTGTAAGACAAGCCTACATTATATAGGTGGCTCACTATAATCACCAGTCATTAAAAAAAACTCCACATATATAGACCCCAAAATACATTTAAAGAAATCTGTTTTGAATGTGATTTCAATTACCCCAATATTGACTGGTTAAATGCTATATCAGGGTGTGCC
Source organism: Microcaecilia unicolor (assembly GCF_901765095.1). Lineage (NCBI taxonomy): Eukaryota > Metazoa > Chordata > Amphibia > Gymnophiona > Siphonopidae > Microcaecilia > Microcaecilia unicolor. The sequence continues at coordinate 235,979,185 of NC_044031.1, forward strand.
AGGGTGGTAAAATTCCTAGATATAATAAATGACTTCTTCTTGGAACAACTGGTCCAGAAACCAACAAGAGGGGGCACTATTTTAGATCTAGTCCTTAGTAAAACACAGGACTAAGTACAAGAAATAATGGTGTTGATTCTGCTGGAATAGAGTGATCATAACATGATCAAATTTGACTTAATAACTGGAGTGCAATCAATAAGGAAATCTACTGTAGCAGCATTTAATTTTCAAAAGTATAACTATGAGAAAATGAGAAAAATGGTTTTTAAAAAGCTGAAAGGCTCACCTGCAAAGGTTAGGACTTTAAATTGAGCATGGACATTGTTTAACAATACCATTTTGGAAGCCCAGACAAGATGTATTCCACATATTAATAAAGGTGGAAAGAAGAGCAAATGACAGCCAGCATGTTTAAAGGGTGAAATGAAAGAGGCTATTAGAGCTAAAAGAATATCTTTTAGAATATGGAAAAAAAAGATCCTAATGAAGAAACAAAATAGTTAAGCTCTGGAACTTTTTGCTGGAAGATGTAGTAACAGCAGTTTTCGTATCTGGGTTAAAAGGTTTGGACAAATTCCTGGAGGAAAAGTCCATGGTCTGCTATTGAGACAGACATGGGGAAGCAATTGCTTGCCCCCAGGATTTGTAGTATGAAATGTTGCTGCTAATTGAGTTTCTGCCAGGTACTTGTGACCTGGCTTGGCCACTGTTTGGAAAACAAGATACTGGGTTAGATGAAAATAATAAGAAACGGCATAAGGAATGTCAAGTCAAATGTAAAGCGCTGATAAGGAAGGCTAAGAGGGACTTTGAAAAAAAGATTGCGTTGGAGGCAAAAACATATAGTAAAATGTTTTTAGGTATATTAAAAGCAGGAAGCCGGCAAAAGAATCGGTTAGACCACTAGATGACCGAGGAGTAAAAGGGGCAATCAGGGAAGACAAAGCCATAGCGGAGAAATTAAATGACTGCTTTGCTTTGGTCTTCACTAAGGAAGATTTGGGAGTGATACCGGTGACGGAAATGGTATTCGAAACTGATGAGTCGGAGAAACTTAATGAATTCTCTATAAATCTGGAGGATGTAATGGGGCAGTTCTACAAACTGAAGAGTAGCAAATCTCCTGGACCGGATGGTATTCATCTCAGAGTACTGATAGAACTGAAAAATGAGCTTGCGGAGCTATTGTTAGAAATATGTAATTTATCCTTAAAATCAAGTGTGGTACCGGAAGACTGGAGGGTGGCCAATGTAATGCTGATTTTTAAAAAAGGTTCCAGAGGAGATCCGGGAAATTATAGACCGGTGAGTCTGATGTCGGTGCCAGGCAAAATGGTAGAGACTATTATTAAGAACAAAATTACAGAGCATATTCAAAAGCATGGATTAATGAGACAAAGTCAACATGGATTTAGTGAAGGGAAATCTTGCCTCACCAATCTACTACATTTCTTTGAAGGGGTGAATAAACATGTGGATAAAGGGGAGCCGGTTGGTGTGTATCTGGATTTTCAAAAGGCATTTGACAAAGTACCTCATGAAAGACTCCAGAGGAAATGATATCAGTTTAACCCAGCACATTTCAGTCCCTACACATGCACCCGGACATACTTTTGACTTTGTCATGACTAACTATTCTATTTCACTTCAGTTCTCTGCTCTCCAAGTTGTTCCTGTCTTTTGGTTGAATCACTGTTTGCTTTCTTTTAAACCAACATTGCCAAGTCCAAAACAGAAAAATACTTCCTTCACCTGTCAATCATGAGGTCTTCGACAAATTGACCCCTTTTCTCTTCCCTTGCTCTCAGATTATTTTCCATTGGAATTTACATTTACAGGAATTTCCTGGAGGAAAAGTCCATAGTCTGCTATTGAGAAATTGATAGAAAATGGCAGTTCACAGCCCTGCCCAGGTCGGGAGGGGGATTGACTCAGGGCCCACTGGGCCACCAGGGCTCCATTTGAGGGAATGGTGGGGGGAGGGGTCATGGGGACTGGAGGTCCATGGACCTCCAGCCCTCATGTTGCTAGGGGAGGGGGTCTGTGTCGGGGTTTCTGCTCCTACTCCTGTGGGGGGGCTGCAGCATTGGGGGGGAATGGGGGGCTCGCTAGCATTCAAATGCATGCTGGACAGGGCTCACCATTCCTCCCCAATGGTCTGCAAACCCTAATACCAGCTCTGAGCTGGCGTTGGGTTTGCCGTGGACAGTGCGCCAATGTTTGGCATGCTGCTTGCTGATCATTGGGGAGGAATACATTTAGCATGCATTTGCAAGCTACTTGCACTAAGAGCCTTGTTTTGCCTGCTAGTTGCATTCAGAGCCCGCAAGCGCATTGTTTCATGTGCTCGGGGGCTCTGATCATGGGGCAGAAACAGCCTCTAGCGCCTGCATTTGCTTCTGATCATCAGCCCATAAGTTACCACTTTACTGAAATTTGTACTCATGAAAAACTTCTCAATGTCAGGCCTTCTCTGGCCAGTTTCCTGGTTGGCCTTTTATCAGATATTATAGCTAGCTTTCAGCCGAGTTGCTTCCAGATCTTTTATCAGTTAGTTCAACAGGAATTTTACTTGTTCTCTCTCTTGGCTTCTAGTACAGTTATACCCCAAAACTCTTTGTTTGGCTATATGCATAATTATAAAGTGATGTTAGGGCCCTGTTTACTAAGCTGTGCTATAGGTGTCCTAGCATTGTTAGCGTGCGCTAAACGCTAGAGAAACCCATAGGAATATGTGAGTGTCTTTTGTGTTTAGCGCGCTCTAAAAATGCTAGTGCACCTTAACAGGACCCTTAGTTTGTTCAAACTCCAATCACAATCTGTGGGTAGTTCAACTATTTAGATCTATCAAAATGTGTATAATCTAAAGACTGTCACATCACATCTACATTTATGTATATTTTTATAAGGGGAAATGACCTCAGATGCCACAACTGCAGATTATATTTCCAATCTGCTATTTCAAGGCTCCATCTATCTTCATCAGTCAATAAAAAACCCTAAAACATTTTTAGAAGCATCTTATAATGCAAAAATATCAATACATCAGTGAATGAATTATTATACTCAATGTCAATAGGTGCAAAGACATCTCTTAAAATTCAAAATATATTTCTTCATGAACTGCACTTATCTTGAACATAGCCCAACGAGGTCCATTTCACCCAAAAATACATCAGATGTGATGTGACAGTCTTTAGATTATACACAACATTTTGACAGATCTCATTGTGAACAAATTAATATTTGATGTATCTGCATCCGGATTGTTAGTAGTTCAACTATTGCCTACGTTTTCATTATCTATGTGCCTGCTTTGGATTGATTTTCTGCTTTATGCATAGGATAACTCCCTCCTGCCACAAAATCAATTAGATTTTGCAGGTCTTGCTATTAAATGCATCCTCGTGTCCTTGGTATTCGGCCAGCACAAGTGCAAGTAGCTGTTTCTTCACTTAAACAACTTCCAAGAGCTGTCCAAGGTCTGACGCTGCAGGAGCAGTTTTCTCAGACAGCTTCACTTCTCTGCTTAATTCCATAAAGCTGTTCACAGAGTTGCAGTAAAATAGGATTTGAAGTAATTGGCAGGTATTCATGGTTTGCCAACTGCCTTAATCGTTTGAAGAAAAAGTCATCACAGTCAGCGATTATAATTTTGAAATCCTATCACAGCATAATTAGCCAGAAAGAATGAACGATGAGAGAGTTTTGTATGAAAGTATTATGGACGGGTGAACAAGTTTGGATAAAATCTAAACTTTGCACCAACTGAATGAGTTTAGATCATTGGAGTTACTTCAGGACACACTGCATTTTGGTTCGGGTGAATATGAATCTTGTGACTCATTTTAAATAGAGACCTCAGATCTGCAAGTCTGATTATTAATGCTTCTACTCAAATTATATCTATAAGACAATGTTGGACAGTAGAAGCGAGGGAGGGAAAGGCAGGACAGAGGGTTGCAAAACTATAAAATGGACAAGTCCCTTAATCCTCCAATGCCTCAGGTACAAACTTAAATGCATATTTACTAAAGTTAGTGTGGGTTAGCGTAGGTTTTACCATGCATTAACAGTAGCTACTGTGTGCTAAAACAGTCAATGTGATAAATAGCTCATGCTAAGTGCTTAGCGTGGGATGTGGTGGGGACTGGGCATATTCCGCACATTGCAATAAGTAAGTAGCTCAACAGGTGGCATCAGGTGCATCAGCGCTAGTTGAGCTTGAAAGTAACATCTAGACACAGTCCCAACAGTTGCTACACAGCCTAACGCACAGTAAGTGTGAACATCTACTGTACTTTAGCAAACAGGCCCCATAGACTGTAATCTCTCTGGGGACAGGAAAATACCTACTGTACCTGAATGTAACTCAAACTAAGCTACAACTGAAAAAGAAAGCATGACCTAAATCCATATTCCCTTCCCTGTGTAAGGGGCAGAGTTGATAGGCAGCTGCCTGAAGTGTACCCAGAGTCTGGATAACCCCTTTACCTACACAGTATTTATTTGGTTGGGACTGTCTTTCTTCTATGTTTGTGCAGCACTGTGTACGCTTTGTAGCACTATAAAAACGCTAAATAGTAGTAGTACTAGTAGTAGTAGACTAGGGACAGGACTGGAATTCTCCAGGAGGCTGTAAGCAGCTTCTCACACTCCTTTCTCTCCACTCTCATCATAATTCAGCGAACTCCAAAGCTATGTTATGAACCAAATGTTTACCGAATGCTGTTCCTTGAAGACATATACAGTGTGGCAGAGGCAGATATAAGGCAAAGGCAGCAGGTGGCAACTAAATTATTTTTAATGTCTCTGATACTGGATATGACCAACTCCCAATTCCAGAGAAAGTCCAAACTCCTCTACTTCCTAAATCCTACTGCTATTGGTAGTGGTGCAGTACAGTTCCTTTCAATGCTCAGAGTTCACATTTTAGTCACATGCAGTTCCATGCAATCAAGACCAGCTAAGTTGGATTTGGATCTTCAGGAACCCTGTATACAGATGGTAAAAATTCCTTCAGTTCAGTTCCTTCAGATGTTCCTGGACCTCTAGTGAATGGAAATGGTCCGGGTTGCCCTGCTAGAAAATACACATGTAGCCCAGTCTCATTCGCCTTGGTTCTATCAGAAGGGATGTAGAGGGTTTCCTGCATCCAGCTGAGTAGATTCTTATGAGGTTTCTGTCTCCTGTATACTCACAAATCACTCCTTGACTTATTATACCAGCTAGGGAAGGTATAGCAAAATATACAGTCTGTAGAACTTCTGGGTACATATGGCTAAGGTTTGAAGGCAGTGGCGTAGCTATGGAGGGGCCTCTGGGCCCTAGGCCCCCTCACCTTCAGCTCAGACCGCCTCTGCTTTCAAGGCTAGCAGGGATGCCAAGACCAGCCAGATAAAGACATCTCCTGCCTGAGTCACACCTGTGCTAAACGAGCAGCACTTAAATCAGCAGGCGCGCTTCGGCTGCTAACACCAGCTCTCATGCACATGCTCTGGCGTTAGCAGCCAAAGAGCACCTAATGAATTAAGTGCTGTGCAAAGGCACAACTCAGGCAGGAGAAGTCTTCAGCTGGTGTAGTTTGGCATCCCCGCCACAAAAGATAATATTTTATTGCGGAAGCAGCAGCTTTAGCTATGAAGAGGGACAGAGAAGGGGAAGAGAATATTGGGTCCCTCAGTCCACCTTTGGGAACCCCCAAAAATGAACTTCTGTCTACCCCCCTGTTTGAAGGGCTTTCCCTTGTGTGTATGGTCAGAGGCTAGGGAAGCAAAGAAACAAAGACAGTCATGGAAACATAACACAAAGGTTTATACTGAGGATGGGTTTCTCTTACAACAGCTCCCTCCCTCTATTTGTCATGTCAAGACTCTAGATCCTCATTTCTTCTGGAATAAGCTGGAAAGTCTAAATGTTGCAATAGTGCTGTACCTGGAGGATAAAAGCAAGGGGCAGATGTTATAAGAAGGCAAACAGTCTTTATTTAAAATTCAAAGGCTCTCATAACATCTGCCTCTTGCTTTTATCCTCCATGTTGGATTTGGTGGACCAGTTGCCTTATTGTTTTCTCACCCTTAGTGAGAAACTACTGATGTCATACATGAAGTAAGATTGTACTGCTTTCAGTAGAGGTTCTGCAAATCTATGCATGCATGCTCCTGAGGCCATTGAGATTGGGCCATTATCCACCCATTGCAAAGCTGGTTTCTTCAGTTTTCCATGAGAGGCTTTACCGAGGTCATCATCCAGTTGAACTGAAGTTTGAAAGGATGAGAGGAGCAGCAGTGACTTCCTGGTCGCACTTTGGTGACATCACTGAAGGGGATTTAAATTGAGATTCTCGTGATGCCATTCAGATTGGGCCATTACTCATCCACTCAGAGCTGGTTTCTTCAGTTTTCCATCAGAGGCTTTGCCAAGGCCATCCATGTTTTCTATCAAGTTGAACTAAAGTGTTAAAGGGCGAGAGGAGCAGCGGCGACTTCCTGGAGGACTGGGACCTTTAGGAGGTTGGCTCTTAAAAGAGCCCTTGGATAGGAGGACAGGAATGTACACAGGACCAGACAATACAGGAACAGACGGGCAGGACTTCAGGAACAGGACAGGGCAGGAAAGCAGGAACACCGGCTGGAAGCAGATACAGGCCGGGCTGGAGAGCTGGAATTGGGTACAAGCAGGACTGGATGCAGGAACAAGCAAAGCTGGAAGCAGGAACTAGCAGGGCTGGAAGCAGGAACTGGCAAGGCAATGAACACTGGAGTAGGCACAACTCTAGATGTCTGTTGCCAAAGCACTGGTATAGTATAGAATACTTCCTTAAATATCCCTTAGCCAGGAAGTGCCCCATCTAGGGGTATAAAAGGGAAGTGCAGCAACCAGGAAGTAAAGACTCATAAGAAGCATCTGAGAGGATACAAATTTCCTTGCATCTGGCAGTACTGAGTGGCACAGGAATATAAGTGCATAGAATATGGAGTTGTTCAAGTATATTTAGAGAATCTTTTCACTTATCCCACTTTTATCTCATTTCTTATAGTAAGGGGCATCCCATACATCAGTACTCTCAGAAAGTTCTCTTATCAAAGTTCTCCATTGAATGGAGCCACAAACCCCAGTAGATCATACAGACTATTGACTGTCAACAAGACATCTCAACAAGTATATGGTTTCTCTTTGGTAGAGACTTGAAAGATGAAGACATCTCTGTTTAAGTACCAACTTAAGCCAAGGCATCTCTGAAGTGGAGGTGTATCAAACTGTTAAATCTAGATCTTTCAGGTCTTTGACATGATTCTCTCCAGGAAATGCTTTCATTACTTCTGCACTGTTAGAGGCAATTTTCTGAAATCTCATTGGCCTCTGCTAGCACTGCTTGTGTTTTCTTTAACAAGTCAATAGCTTCTTCAACAGCAGATAAGGACTTCAATCCATTGTCCATGTAAAAGTCTCTTTCCACAAAAGTAGCCACTGCTGGTGCTGGATTATTACCAAAGACGTAGACTCTTATTCTGTAGTCCACAATCTCTTTGCTGTCATCATCACGAAACCACAAGAATCTTAAATAGTTTCTGTAGTCTCAATATACCACAAAACAGTAGAACATTTCCTGTATGTCAGCTGTTATGGTGACTGATTCTTTTCTGAACGGATCAAAACCCTTAATAAGCTGTTGATCATGTCAGGTTTGGTGAGAAGTACATTATTGAGTGAGATTCCTTGGAACTGAGCACTAGAATTGAACACAGTTCTGATCTGGCCTGGTTTCTGTGGGTGATACACACTGAAGGTAGGTAGGTACAATACTCTTCATTTTCTTTTAAGGGTGGATCTAGCTGTGCATGGCCATTAGCGAACATGTCTTGCATGAAATTTAAGTGCTGTTCTGGCTCTCTGTGAATTTTTTTTCCCTAGCGCAGTGCTAACCCAGCAGTAATCAGGCATCGGTGTGGGCTGCCCAGTTACTGCTGGGTTACTGCAGGAGCCCTTACTGACACCTCAATGGATGGTGGTAAGGGCTCCCTGCCATATGGGTTATCTTACCACATGATCATTTTGGGGGGGGGGGGGGGTTTACCCACTGCGGTAAAAAGGGCCCTAGCAAATGGGAAAAATGACCCCGGCTGCTACCACAGGACCCTTTTTCTCACACCCTAGTAAAAGGACCCCTTAATTAGTTAACACAAGTCTCTGGAATAGGAAAGCTTTCAAAACCTTTCATGAATTTTTATAATCCGATATGCTTCTTAGTCTAAGGTAAAGCATTCCAATTCGTTACAGCTAAAAATATAAACGATGTAGAGAATAGCTGCTTGTACTTAATTTTTATACTACTAGGATGCTGCAACATTAAAAAATGTTTAGAAGAAGCATCACAATTTTTGTCTAAAATATTAATTAAGTTCAACATATATTCAGGGGCTTGACCATTCAAGATCAAAAATACAGGTGTACACATTTTAAATATCACCCTGGCCTCTACTAGAAACCAATGCAATTTTGCCAGCAAGGGCAAAGCACTGTCAAACCTGAACACTTGACAAATAAGACATGCTGCACAGGAAACTACATGAAATGAAAATGTTCTGGCTGCACTCTCCTAGTAATTCCCAACCCATCTTTCACTCTTGTTATATACACCTCTTGGATACAAAAACACATTTCAAAATCTGAACAGATAAGAATATTCCATACAAGAGGTGAGCAAGTAAACAGGACTTTACGAAGGGAATCAGTGTTGGGGTTGGATCTCACAGAGAAGAGGTTAGTTGATTGTTATTTGCAGGACATAGAGAAAAACTGTAGGGCCTTTGGTGGGTGATTTTCTGTCATATTTTTCAATAGTATTTTTCTATATGTATGACTGGTTCTGTGAAGTGCATTGCAGAATATTTTAGCTATAAGGTTCAATATTTCCTTTTGAAGAAAAGGGAAAGAAAGCCCAACCAACCACCCACCCACAAACAACGTTGAAAAACAACGTGGGTGGAAAGAAATCAACAGGCTGTTTAATCTTCGTGGGCTCCAAAAAAACCCCTTCTAACTCCAAAACTGTAGTGTAAAAATGCTGACTTCACAGAACTGAATTCAAGTGGATCCCCTTCGCAATCAGCTGTCTCAAGGCATAGAGGACCATTGATATGAGGCACATTAGCCTTAGTATAATGGGATCACCAAGCCTTCAAAAGGAAATATTGAACCTTATAGCTAAAATATTCTGCAATACACTTCACAGAACCAGTCATACATATAGAAAGATACTTTGGTGCCAATATATGAGAGAAATATTAGAGGTCATACTCGCTCAAATCCTTTATTGTGATATATTTTTCAATAGTTACAAGAGCTCTGGGGGCAATGGGACTTGATATACCACCTTTCTGTGGTTTTTTTGCAACTACATTCAAAGTGGCTTACATAGTATATACAGATACTTATTTGTACCAGGGGCAATAGAGGGTTAAGTGACTTGCCCAGAGTCACAAGGACGTGCAGTAGGAATTGAACTCAGTTCCCCAGGAGCAAAGTCTGCTGCACAAACCACTAGGCTACTCCTCCACTCTGATAAGCAAAAGGCTGTTTGGGAAGCATTGTGTCACCAAAGCTGTCACAACTGTTAATATTCTGCCTCTGTCTAGACCAATGCTTCTCAACTCGATCCTGGAGTACTCCCTTGCCAGTCAGGTTTTCAGGATATCTACAATAAATATGCATGAACTTGATTTGCATACACTGCCTCCATTATATGCAAATCTTTTATGCATATTTATGGTGGATATCCTGAAAACCTGACTGGCAAAGGGGCATTGCAGGACTGACTTGAGAAACACTGGTCTAGAACATCAGCCTGGTCAATTGTAAGGAACCAGTTCCTTACAGTGTGTCAGTGTGAAATTGCCTGCAAGCTGATTCCAATCCAGTCCAATCCAATCTGGTATTTATATTCCACCTTATTTCAGCCATGATTCAAGGCAGATAACAAGTTAAGAAGTTAGCACATTTATGACAGAATTAAAGCTTTATTAAAGAACGAGACAATACAATTAATGAATCTGAAATGCCTAATTGTGAGGTAGTGGCTCAATGGATTGGAGAGATCCAATCCATCTGGGTTTGCTGGCAATTGAACTCTAATGACACCTTCCTGAAGACCTTTCAGATTCTTCATTATGGTTTATCACTTTTTTAAAAATCAGGTACCTTATACCATATTCCCCATCTGTTCTTACATTCTTCCCACCAAAATCTTGGCGGTACCTACTTTTTTAAAATCCGCTTTCACTTTGCTAGATCATGCACTTTTTCATCTGTCTCCCCTATTCTTTGAAACAGTATCCCTCTTGATTTACAGTTAGAACTCATGAAATTTAAACTATTTTGAAAACCTTTTTTCTCTCAAAAGCATTCCTGTGCCCAAAGGAACCTCTCCTTTTCTTATTGCTCCATTCAGCAAGACTTTATATCACATTGTCATTTCATTGAAATGTGAAATGTAAAGTGTACCCGCTGGTTAGTGGTTTGTCCCCCTTGAGTCTCTGGACTCATACAACAAATCTGGAATGTCACCCTGACCCTTATGTCCTCCCTGGAGTTCCTGTCTCTCAGTTCATTGACCTCCTGGTTGGAGGCTCTCAATCCTCCTTAAATCAACAAAGCTCCATATGAATCCTCAACCATCAGTTCAAGGCAATAGCCCATAAATATATTCAACAATCATCAGGCTTAACTCAATTCCAGAAAGAATCAAAAATAAAAAAGGTCAGGCTTGAAGTCTGCCTGCTACCTCCCTCTAATTTTCTTCTCAGTGCTACATCCTCCTGGTGTCAGGTAGTTACATCAGAATATAAGAATGGCCATACTGGGTCACAATGGTCCATCTAGCCCAGTATCCTGTTTCCAACAGTGGCTAATCCAGGTCACAGAAACCTACATAGTAGCTACATTCCACGTTACCAATCCCAGGGCAAGCAGTGGTTTTCCCCAATGTCTATCTCAATAGCAGACTATGGACTTTTCAGTAGTAGTAGGAACTTGTCCAAACCTTTTTAAAACCCAAATACACTAACCACTATTTCTACATCCTTCAGCAAAGAGTTTCAGAGCTTAACTATTCACTGAGTGAAAAAATATTTCCTCCTATTTGTTTTAAAAGTATTTCCATGTAACTTCATTGAGTGTCCCCTAGTCTTTGTACTTTATGAAAGAGTAAAAAATCAATTCACTTCTACTCGCTCTACACCACTCAAGATTCTGTAGGCTTCAATCATATCTCCCCTCAACTGTCTCTTTTCCAAGCTGAAGAGCCCTAACCTCTTTAGCCTTTCCTCATATGAGAGGAGTTTCATCCCCCTTTTAATTTTGGTTGCTCTTCTTTGAACCTTTTGTATTTCTGCTATATCTTTTTTTTTCAGATATGGCAACCATAACTAGACAAATGAAACCTCAACTGCCCCAGGAGACATTAAATAGTAGTCATCCTGAAATAGGCTACTATTACAGTTTCCCATTGGCGTTTGTCAGTGCATTTTTTCTAGTGAAAAAGGTGCCAGTACTCAAATGCCAGGCCACCCTTCAGGGGTGAGGTAATCATTGAGGGACCCACCCCACAATAACCAGGCCCCCTGCAACCAGTCACAGAATCTATGACAAGGCAGAATTGGTGTGTAGAGCCTGAGCTCTTTCATTAAAACTTGGGGATCATGGGTCAATTTTAGCAGACAATGGAAAAGGTGCCGGTACTCAGTACCACCAAGTACCCCCTCAAAAAAAGCCCTGGTGTTTGTTACAAAAAAGGAACACAGAAAACAATTCTCAACAATCAGAGAAAAAAAACTGTGTTCCCACTTTGTGCCTTTTGGTATGTTAGTTCATCTGTATTAAAGTTTAGTTGGCTGTTGTGGTTTTTTGGGAACACAGTTTTTTCTCTCTGATTGTTGAGAGTTGTTTTCTGTGTTTCTTTTTTCTAATAAACACCAACGGGAACCTGCAATAGTAGCCCATTTCAAGATGACTACTGTTTAGTGTCTCCTGGGGCAGTTGAGGTTTCATTTATTTAAATTTGTGAGTTTTTTTACAGTGCACTAACTAACATCCATCAGCACATTATTGCAAATATTGTTTTTTGATATTATAGGTTATCTTTGAGCAGGGACTGTCTTTTTCTTCATGTTCAATTGTGAAGCGCTGCGTATGACTGGTAGCGCTACAGAAATGATATATAGTAGTAGTAGTAGTTATATTTTTGCTATCCTTTTGTGTTTTGTTCTTTGGAACTATAACTGGACGCAAAACTCAAGATGAAGTCTCACCAAGGAGCGATACAGAGGCATTACAGTATTCTCAGTCTTGTTTACCATCCCTTTCCTAATAATTCCTAGCATCCCCTGTTTGCTTTTTTGGCCACTGCCACACACTAGGCAGATTTCAGCATATTGTGTCTACAGTGCCACCTAGTTCTTTTTCTTGGGTGCTGACCCCCATGTTGGACCCTAGCATCAGGTAATTATGATTTGGATTGTTCTTCCCAATGTGCATCACTTTGCATTTGTCCACATTAAATTTCATCTGCCGTTTGGATGCCCAGTCTTCCAATTTCCTAAGGTCTACCTGATTTTTCACAGTCTGCATGTGTCTAGATGTTTTAACAATATTGAATAGTTCTGTGTCATCTGCAAATTTAATCATCTCACTTGTCATTCCGATTTCCAGATCATTTATAAATATGTTAAATAGCACCGGTCCCAGTTCAGATCCCTGCGACACTCCACTATTCACCCTCTTTCTAATGAGGTCATAATTCCTTAGATATGTTTCAAACAATAGTTCAAAATAGTACCTTTGACTTGGCTTGGGCAGTCCAGTCTTGAGCGCCTCACTCTTCAGTTTCTAGCAAAGACCCATTCTACCAACACCCATTCTGTTAGAATATCAATGAAATGCTTTGATGTCCCCATGCATACCCCCACCCTCTCACTCTGTCAGACTGTCAAAGTAATGCTTTGATGTTTCTCTTATATATACTATCTGCTACCACATTTGCTTATTTCCGATCTGACGAAGGACAACCTTCGAAAGCTAATCAAGAAATGTATTAAGTTATGTCCAATAAAAAAGGTATCATCTTATTTTCTTTTCCATGTTTTATTTTGTTTGATTTCTATTGATAGCAAAGACTGAAATCTGTTGTTGACTTCTCTTTTTAGTGCTGTTGATGCCTCCTTGATCCACTCTTCCTGATTACCCAGATAACCTACTCTCCCCAGCTCTTTGCTGGAGTTGGTAATTTTATCCTGAATTTTCCTCCTCCCTTCTCCTGCTGTGTTGATTCTAAAGATGTGACTTCACTATTTCCTTTTCCCTTGTCCTGCAGTGATGGGATATATGCCCTGTCACAATAATATAAAAGTAAATGTAAAATTTTGTTTGCCTGCATTCCATATATTAAAATTTCAACTGCTATATCGGCCTATTTCATTTTAATGACACATCTGAGGGGTGGTTGTGTAGCTCTGCCCCACAGAGAGATCACTGGAAAAATATTGATCATCCTAAAATGATAACATTCCTTAACCTAACCAACTGGTAAAGTGAGGAAGGCAGTAGCATGCCCGTTGGGGGGGGGGGGGGGGGAGAGAAGGGTGCATGGCTCCCAAGGACTTGCCTGTACTATTCTCTGTTTTAAAAGTGTTTTCATGAATTTACACAGAAGTCAGATATACCGGCCTGTAGCTCCCAACCTCTTCTTTACTTCTGCTTTTGTAGTGAGGGACCACAGTTGCCCTTTTCCAGTCTTCTGGGTCCGCTCCTGATTCTAGAGAAGCATTGAAAAGGTTAGCCAGTGGAGCCGTCAGAACATCCCTAAGTTCCTTCAGTACCCTTGGATGTAAGCCATCCAGCCCCTTCGAGTTTCACAATGCCACTTTTGCACTTCCTCCTATCACTAACATATCTAAAAAAATATCTTGTCCCCCCCATTTTACTGTATTTGCTATTTTTTCTTCCATTTGCATCTTTGCTTTCCTGACCACTCTACCAGCTTCTCTTAGCTTTTCCAGATATCCTCTTTCTGTGATCTCGTGTAGTTTTCTTTACCTTTTCTGCTACTACTTTTGTCAATTACTATTTATATTTTTGATATTGGAATCAATTTTTCAAAAAAAATTTCTTTGGGAAGTTTGGAATGTTATTTAGTGTGTGAAGATTTGGGAGAATTTTTGACTAATGATTACAATTTGTTTTGCAGTGTTGTATTTAGTAATAAACATTTTGAAGTCTGAGGGTCATTCCACTATTTTTATGCAGTGTTGAAATATGTGTCTTAACATAACAAAACATAATGAAAAGACAATAAAAAAACAGCTTTATTAAAAAAAACCAAGTGATGTAACGGAAAGGTAGTCAGACAACATATAGAATGTATATATCTTATATAACTGCATTCTATCAGTCTGTACAGTGTTTATGAAAATATTGATTACAGAAAAAATGATAAAAGAACCATAGTCAAAAATTCAGGGCTCTTTCCTGAGGGATGATGGGGTCAGGTGTTATATATGCACACGCTAAATGGATTGTTATTTGCGCACCAGTGTATTATCAGGACACTTGCTTATAGATCAAGGTTTTATGGACCTGACACAAGTATCAGAGCCACAGAAATTGCTGGCTTGCAGTGGCGTAGGAAGGGGGGGGGCGGTGGGGCGGTCCGCCTCGGGTGCACACCACTGGGGGGGGGGGGGGTGTCAGCTCCGCTGGTTCCCTGCTCTCTCTGCGCCGGAACAGGTTACTTCCTATTCCAGGGCAGAGAGAGCAGGGAACCAGCAGAGCCGACGCAGCTCCCAGCGACGTGCACTCGGGGCGGAGCGGCCCTCCCACCCGTCTCTTTTCCTACGTCAGTGGTAAAAATGTGCTCCGGGGGGGATGCACACGCCGAGGGGGGGGTGCGCCGTGCTGCACCCAGAGGGGGGTGTGCAGCTGCGACCCGCCCCAGGTGTCAGCCGCCCTCGCTACGGCACTGCTGGCTTGTGTAGTGTGGAGGTAAGGGGAACAATGCTCTGTCTAAGCTGAGCAGTAGTCCTCCAAATGCATTGCTTCCAGTGACAGGTGGTGCTTCAATGTTGTGTTTTCAATCACTAGGGACATTGAAAGAAATGGAACTAAAACAGGTCTGGCTCAATCTGTCCTCCATGACCTGGGGCCATAGCTTAACCCTACCCTGGAGTCCTGCAGAACTTGCCTGTCAATCACTATTGAAAATGTGATAATGAAACAGCACCCCTCATTGGTAGGACTGTAGGTGGAGGACTCCCACTCAGCTTAGTGATGGGGAATCTCTACAGTCCAGAGAAGGGAAAAAGGAGTAGAGAGCTGCTTTGGAATAGGGTTGGCGGGAATCCTGAAGTATGTAAGAAGTTGCCATGGGATTCCCGCAGGGATGGAAAAAGTTACCATGAGATTCTCGTGGGGATGGAAGAAGTTGCCATGGGATTCCCACAGGAGTGTAGTCAAAATCTCTAGTGTTTCCAGAATGAGGCTTGGAATGCACCGAGAGAGGCAATTGGAGTACCAAAGTGAGGCATGTAAGGAGAGAGGCATTTGGAGCACCAGAATGAGGCTTTGAATGCCCAGAGAGGCAACTGGAACACCAGACTGAGGCCTGGAACATTCATTGGTTGAATAGTGAATACCATCCAAAAAAAATTATGGGAGGCTGTTGAGGTTGAGAGGAAACAGAGGGCTGCAAGCAAGTAGATAATAGTGTCAACTCCTGTGGGTACAGGTGGGGATTGAGGAGATTAATTGTGGGGATGGAATGAATCTTAGCAGGTACAGTTGGGCATGGGTTAGATTCCACTGGGGAACATAAAAACATAAGAGTAGTCGTACTGGGTCAGACCAATGGTCCATCTAGCCCAGTATCCTGTTTTCTGAACAGTGGCCAAGCCAGGTCACAAGTACCTGGCAGAAACCCAAATTGTGGCAACACTCCATACTAGAAATCCCAGGGCAAGCAGTTGCTTCCCATGTCTGCCTCAATAGCAGACTATGGACTTTTTCTCCAAGAATTTTTCCAAACATTTTTAAAACCCAGATACTCTAACCACTGTTACCACATCCTCCGGCAAGAGTTCCAGAAATTAACTATTCGTTGAGTGAAAAAATATTTCCTCCTATTTGTTTTTAAAGTATTTCCATGTAACTTCATTGAGTGTCCCCTAGTCTTTGTACTTTATGAAAGAGTAAAAAATCGATTCACTTCTACTTGTTCTACGCCACTCAAGATTTTGTAGACATCAATCAGATCTCCCCTCATCCGTCTCTTTTCCAAGCTGAAGAGCTCTTTAGCCTTTCCTCATACGAGAGGAGTTCCATCCCCTATATCATTTTGGTCGCTCTTCTTTGAACCTTTTCTAATTCCGCTATGTCTTTTTTGAGATACGGTGACCAGAACTGAACGCAATTCTCAAGGTGTGGACTCACCACGGAGCGATACAAAGACATTATAGTATTTTTGTTTTTATTTACCATCCCTTTCCTAATAATTCCTAGCATCCTGTTTGCTTTTTTGTCTGCCGCCACCGCACACTGAACAGAAGATGGGGACAGACAGGGAAGGATGAAATTTCTATCCCCATGCAACTCTCTAAAAAGAAGTCCATTTAATGTATTTGTCATGTCAACCAGGCACCCTGTACCTAATCTTAAGAGTGCAGGTAGTGAGCCTGGCTTTTCTTTTTCTTTTCATGTGATTGAAAACTTTTTGAACAAAGCTATTCAACAAGATTGTTGACTCGGATTTTGGACATTGATACAACCTGAGTAGAGCAAGGACTGGGACTTTTCCACCATTCCACAGGAGCTTTTTTCAGGAAGAGCAGAGAAGTGAAACACTTAAAGCAAGAGGAAAGTTTGACTCCGAATTTGGAGAGTTGCGTGACTGTTTGTACCCCTCTATTGTGTGAGTTCAAGGTTCCAGGCACATTAACACCAGAACCATTCAATCCTGAAAGGCCCCCAGGATAGTCACTACCTCACAGGGCCCAAAATTATAAGCCTTCTGCAGACAGGAAATATCTACTGTACCTGAATGAAACACAACTTAAACTACCACTGAAAAAGGTGTGAACTAAATCCAAAGAACTAATATCCACCATCTTCACAGGGCTGAAGATTTTTAAAAGGAAAATTCTACAAGTAGTTTCCTCTTGAAAATGAGCTTGCAAGGCTTTAGATATAAAGTACCCATGGCCTACAAACTCTGCAAGAGAACTAAAAATTGTCTTAGAAATTGTATAACAAACGAATCATCATATGCAGAAAGAATTTCTTGGATGAAGACCTGGAGATGCTACCTGCTGAGGAAAAGACCCCTCAGGGACGTTGGAAGGCAACAGTGCGACCCTTCTAGCTGTGTTGGTACTGTTATCTATTCAAAACTCCTATTTTAGGAAACAGATCAGCAGCCACCAATTAACTAAGTTACTTTTCTCTAACTTAGATGAATAGAAACTGGTTGAAACATTCAGAGAGACAGTGGCATTGGTTTCCATAGAAACTATCACATAAAATAACTTTCAAAATGGTTTTGTCATTATATGCCCCAGGATATGTACAGATAATTAACAAATAGCCTGCTTTTCATCTGTATCTAAAACTAGACTTATTGTCTTGACCCCTGAAATCGTGCTTACCTTTGGCTCTTGGCGTTGGTCTATGGTAACATGTAATTGGTTCCTATTGTAGTCCACAGAAGTACGAATAACTACTGAATTATTTACATATGCCCTGGAGAATCTCTTTCACAAGGAGCAAATGACAAAGGTGGCAAAATCCTCCATACTTTTAGAAAAGATAAGATAGGTCTGCTATGCATTCTAATATGAAAACAATCAATCATATAGAAAACACTGGCAATTATTGTGAAAAAAATTATGCAATTTTTAAAATGATAAAATTGCTTAGCAGCAATTTAAACAGTATCGGTGAAGTTGCTAGAAGTACAGAGGGAGCCTTTTGTGAGACCAAGGACCCGAACTCCTGAAATCCTCCACTTAGCCCTTATGCCACTGAATGCAGGAGAGAGAAAGCTGGAGCTTCCATGGGTATCTTGCACCTTGCATTTGTGCCCTCTCCCTCAAAGTCACAGAAAATCACAATAATGCTCCCACTTTCAGTTTTGTTTGGATTTCTTTTTTTTCTTTGCAGACTTTCTTTCACGTTCTCCCTCCGCTGGATCCTCTTCCATGAAAGCAAGATACCATGATGAATTCTGGGCACAACCTCAGAAATACATCAGATGGATTGGGCATGAAGAGGGCAAGCCAAAGGGACATATACATATCTGCTTCATTCCCACAGAATGGCCACTATCTTTTCTTCACTGTTGCCATTCATGTTGCCAGGAATGTAACAAAGAATTTGGGAGCATTTGTTGGATCCAATATACTAATGGTAAAATTCATTTAAGTATGCTCCTCACAAAACTCGCCTGCATCCTCCAGGGCCCACCCTCACTTTTGTTCCCCTTTTGACGACGGTGTTTTCAGCCCTGCTGAATCACCAATCACCAAACTGTAGCTCTCCACAGCTCAAGTACCCTTGTTCTATTACTCACACCAACCACCAAACAGTAGCTCAGCCAAAAGACACACACAGCCCCACCCCGGCCTTTCTGAATCACCAGCCACCAAACAGTAGCTCTTCACAGCTCAAGGTGTTGCTATAGGGTGGCAAGTGGCACCCCAAAAAATGGTTTGTCTCCCCAATCCCAGAAATTGAATTGAGCCTAAAATCTTTGCCTAATCTGGTGCCATGTTGCACTGACCTCTTCTGCCCTTTGCTCTTCTTTGTCAGTGCATTCTTGATAATTCCTGGGCTAGCAGGAGGAGATGTGTTGGATCTGATCTCATCTCCTGCTGCCACAAAGCTAATCTCACAATAAAAACTGTGAAATTTTGCAATCTTACTGTCAGATTTGACCTCATGGCAATACAAAATGTCCACATCAAACATGTCTCCTGCTGCCAGCCCAGGAATCATGAAGAATGTGCTGACAATGAAGACTGGGACCAGGACTTTGCAGCTATGCATTAGAAGGGAGGGGGTGAAAAACATCTGAGTGAGTCAGTGGGTGGAGAATATATGCTGGAGGGAAATGGGGATAGAAAAGGAGAAAATACAGAGGAGGGGGGGTAAAGAAAATCTCTGGAGGGAGAAAGTAAGAAGGCTGGAATAACCTCCGGTTGAAGGGATAGATAAAAAGGGGGGAGAGAGTTCCAAAATCAAGGGACTGGGGAGGGTAGAAAAACATCAGGATGGAATATGTGACAAAAATGTTTGGAGGGGAGAGGAAAGAAACAGGTGCGAATAGAGGAAGAGTGTCAAGATTGGGTGGGATGGGATGGGAAGGGGAAGAAGAGCCTGGAGAAAGGGATAGACGGTAATATCCCCAGGAGGAAGATTTGAGTGTGAAGGGTTAAGGAGTGTCTGGCATGAGGGGGAAGGAAGGATGGGGAGGGGATCTTTGAAGGAAGAAAAAGAAGGGATGATAAAGGTGGAATAGTGGATGGAGGTGCCTGTAAAGCAGTAAGAATTCAGTGAGAGAGAAAGGGTATTAAAGTGGGAGGAGAGAGAGGAAGGAAATAAGTGGGCTCAAAGTGTCTGCCATGTGCAAAATGAAGAAGAGAGAGCTTCTGGGGGATGGAGGAAAGGCCAAAACTTGGTGTAAATCCTCGGCAGATCCCCCAAAATCTATAATAGTGTGTGCACCTGTACTGAATGCCCTTGACCCACCCATGTTCTTCCCTTGGCCACAGCACCATTTTCAGTTGCACACTAAAAAATTTACACGTGCATCTTTATAGAATAATGCTTAGCAAGATGCGTGTGTAAATCCAAGTTGTTGCCAATTAATGACAATAATTGATTGTTAGTGGCCAATTATTGGAGCTAATTGGCTCATTACTCAATTTGTACATGTGCACAATGTTTGCCACCATACATAAAATCTGTGGGGTGATCCATTCATTGCCACTACACTTCAATTGTGGCTGAATGATATGACTTTCTTTATAGTCCTGTGCTTATTCTTGCCCTATTGTTAGTTAAATTGTATTTACATTATTAATTTAGTTTAAATATATGTTTTTTGTATATATCCACAAAGATGTCAATTTTGTTGTTTATACTTCTTTAATATTGTAAGCCTAATGTGTATGAAAGATCCAAAGAAACAATAGGGCAACCGATCCACACGATCTAAACTGGCGATGAAAAGGAGCAGCTCTCAATAAAAGAAATTCTTTCAAAAAACTTTATTCTTGTGAGGTCTAGAAATAAAATAACACATGTTTTGTTTTATTGCCAGTAGTTATTTACAGCACCTGACACAGCCCTTGCTTGGGCGAAACATGGCCAGTGTTGGGCTTATTTCATTTGTAGACCTCAGAAGAGAGAGCATTTTGGCTTCCTGGATGATGGGATGCTTTTTAAAAGGCTGCTGAGCAGAGATGTTGTCCATCTATCGAAGAAGAGTTTTCAGCAGCAGACTAGCTAACCTACTGAATAGGGCTTTAAATTAGAATCATTGGTGATCAAATCCCCCAGGTAAGTATAACCCCTCAGATAAGTGAAGCATTAAATATGTCTACACAAATGGGGGGAAAGGGGCAACATCTGGAAAGCAGTATATACTAATGCCTGAAGTATGGGAAATAAGGTGTAGATCTTGAGGCTGTGATGAAAGAGGCTGATTTGGATGTAATGGTGATCACAGAGACCCATGACTGGGATATAGTTATACTGGGCTATAATATGTTCAGGAAAGACAGGGTAGGAAGGAAGGGAGGGGGAGGGGCATTATATGTTAAAGATAATATTAAAGTTACATAATTGCAGGACATACCGGGTAAGGAAGAGGCACTATGGGTCAATCTGGAAAGAGGGAATGGCAAGTGTCTATACATTGCTGTGGTATACAGGTCTCCTTCATAGATATAAGAAATAGACAGAGACTTAATTGAAGACATTCAAAATATAGCTGTGAAATGGGAAGTACAGGTACTACTAATCAGTGATTTTAATATTCCAGATGTTGATTGGAGTATCCCTTTTTGCAAGATCATCTGGAAGTAGGGAGAACTATTCCAGCAGTTGGTAATGGAACCCATGAGGTGTGGAGCCATACTGGACTTAGTGCTTACGAATGGGGAGAGTGTTTATGATGTTTTAGTGAGTGATCATCTGGCATCCAATGATCACCGCATGGTGTGGTTTAATATTAAGATAGGTTCTAGACTAGGTTAAGAAGGTTCTAGACTTCAAAAAACTAAGGACTTCTTTTACAAAGCCACACTAGTGATTCCCACGTGACAAATGAGAGGAAGCTCATAGGAATTCAATGGGCTTCCTCTCATTTGCTGCACCGAGAATCGGTAGCATGGCTTTGTAAAAGAGGCCCTAAATTTGTTCAGATGGCGGATTACCTCAAGGAATTTTTTTCTTGATGGGAACATCTGGAAGAAGTAGGAAAGCAGTAGGCAAAACTGAAAGGAGCTATTGTAAGGGCAACAAACATTTTTGTAAGGAAAGTAAATAAAAGTAAGAGGAAAAAAGGCTACTTTGGTTCTCAAAAGTAGTAGCTGAAAAGGTAAGTAAAAAGGGATTAGCCTTCATAAACTACTACTACTACTTAACATTTCTAGAGTGCTACTAATAAACTACAAGAAACTGCAGAAAGAGGAAGACAGGCGACAATATCTGGAAAAGCTAAGTGGCACAGTAGTCGGGAAAGCAAAGAAGCAAATGGAAGAAAAATTGCCAATACAGTAAAATGGGGAGACAAGACATTTTTTAGATATGTTAGTGATAGGAGGAAGTGCAAAGGGACACTGTAACACTCAAAGATGAAGGGGAAGAATATGTAGAAACTGATAAAGATAAGGTGGAATTGCTTAACAAATATTTCTGTTCTGTGTTCACATCTAAAGGACCAGGAGCAGGACCACAGAAGACAAACACAAATAAGAATGGGTTTGGTAGTCCCTGAATGATTTTCAGAGGACTGTGTTCTTGAGGAGCTACCTAAACTAAAGGTGGACAAAGCATACATCCGAGGGTAGTGATGGAACATAGGGAAGTTCTATCAGCTCTGCTGGCTGACCTTTTCAATGCTTCTCTAGAGTTGGAAGGGGTCTCACAGGACTGGAGAAGAGCAGATGTGGTCCCTCTCCACAAAAGCAGAAGGAAGAGGTTGGGAACTACAGCCTAGTAAGTCTGACTTCTGTGGTAAGTAAATTAATGGAAACACTTTTAAAACAAAGAATAGTAAAGTTTTTGGAATCCAATGGATTACAGGACCCGAGGCAACATGGTTTCACCAGAGGAAGGTCTTATCAGACAAATTTGATTAATTTTAATGACTGGGTGACCAGGGTGTTGGATTGAGGGAGAGACCACTAGATGTGGTGTATTTAGATTTTAGCAAAGCCTTTGTCGCGTGCCCGAGGACCTTGGCACACTGTCAGGCTTCTTCCCCAGGAGCACTGGTTTCGTGAGTCCTTGGGCCACTACCGTGGAGCGGCAGTGGCAGGCAAGATCACCTACGAGGTAGAGATGAGACAAGACTGGACCGGAACTCCGGACTGGAGTTCTACACCGGAACACTTGGAACTGGAACGCACCGGACGGGTGCGCACTGGAGTGGGGCCCGCTGGACTGGACACCCTGGAGTGGCCCCACTGGACAGGAACATACAGGAGTGAAACCCGCTGGACTGGAACCCACTGGACCTAGGCTTCACCTACACTTGACTGCCTTCCCCCTCAGGTTGAGCCCTCGGGTTCTGGCAGCCGGTAGGACTTACAGGAACCGCAGGAATGAAGGTCCAGGAGTGCCCCCTGGCCCCTAGGCGCAGGCAAGGCAGACAGGCAGGGAATGTCCGGGTTCTGGCAGTAGGCAGGTTCAAAGCAATGGTCACAGAAGGGCTGGAAACCCACAGAGCAAGAACACAGAAGGGCTGGAAACCCACAAAGCAATAAACACAGAAGGGCAGTAAACCCACAGAGCAATAAACACAGAAGGGCTGGAAACCCACAAGCGATAAACACAGAAGGGCAGAAAACCCCCAGCGCAATAAACACAGAAGGGCTGGAAACCCACAAAGCGATAAACACAGAAGGGCTGAAAACCCACAGAGCAATAAACACAGAAGGGCTGAAAACCCACAGAGCAATAAACACAGAAGGGCTGAAAACCCACAGAGCAATAAACACAGAAGGGCAGAAAACCCACAAAGCAATAAACACAGAAGGGCAGAAAACCCACAGAGCAATAAACACAGAAGGGCTGGAAACCCACAAAGCAATAAACACAGAAGGGCTGGAAACCCACAAAGCAATAAACACAGAAGGGTAGGAAACCCACAGAGCAATAAACACAGAAGGGCTGAAAACCCACAGAGCAATAAACACAGAAGGGCTGAAAACCCACAGAGCAAATAACACAGAAGGGTAGGAAGCCCACAGAACAATAAACACAGAAGGGCTGAAAACCCACAGAGCAAAAGACAAGGAAAGCAAACGGTGCTAACAGCACACTAACCTCGGGACCTAAGGCACTGCGGAGGAAATGGCAATGCAAAGGCCAGGACTGTAGTCTCCAAGTCACTAATAAAGCTCATCAATACCAGAGCCACAGGTGCAGCAATCACCTTGCAACCAAACAGAGGCTTGACACACAAAGCAGTCATCCCATAGGAAGGAACAGCGGGAGCCATCTTGGATACTGGCAAGGAGGAGGAAGCGGCAGCCATCTTGGAAGAGGCAAAGCCCACACAGGTGAGATTCAGTAGGGCAATCAGCACACAGAGCCAGAGAGAAACTAAGACAGAGACAGACACAGAGACAAGCAGAAGCCAGCACAGCCACTGACTCCCAGAAACAGGGTAAGTAAGAGGGTGGTCACGGCCACAGACGTGACACCTTTGACATGGTTCCACACAGACAACTAATAAATAAACTGAGTGCCCTTGGTATGGGCCCTAAAGTGACTAACTGGTTTGTCACTGACTGGTTGAGTGGAAGGTGACAGAGGGTAATGGTAAATGGAGCTCATTCTGAGGAAAAGGATGTTACCAGTGGTATGCTGCAAGGTTCGGTTCTTGGTCAGGTTCTTTTTAACATTTTTGTAAGCAGTATTGCTGAAGGGCTGTCTGGTAAGGTTTGCCTCTTTGCGGATAATACTAAAATCTGCAATATGGTAGACACTCCTTAGCGAAAGTAGAGGAATGGTCTGGAATTTGGCAGCTTAGATGTAATGCTAAAAAATGCAGGGTCATGCATTTGGGCTGCAAAAAAACTGAGGGAAGGTATAGTTTAGGGGGTGAAAAATGTTTGTGCATGAAAGAGGATCGGGACTTGGGTGTGATCGTATGTGATGATCTTAAGGTGACGGCGAAAGCTAGAAGGATGCTTGGGTGCATAGGGAGGGGAATGGCCAGTAGGGAAAAGGAGGTGATGATGCCCCTGACTCTAATGAGATCTCATTTAGAATATTATGTACAGTTCTTGAGACCACACTTTCAAAAAGATATAAACAGGATGGAGTCATTCTAGAGGGCATCTACTAAAATGGTCAGTGGTCTTTGTCATAAAGCATATGGGACAGACAAAGATCTCAATATGATTACTTTGGTACTTTGGAAGAAAGGCAGGAGAGGGGAGGTATGATAGAGACATTTAATTACCTATGCAGCATAAATGCACAGGAGGCAAATCTCTTTCAATTGAAAGGAAGCTCTGGAACGAGGGGGGCATAGGATTGAGGGAGAATGGTGATAGACTCAGAAGTAACCTGAGGAAATACTTCTTATTGGAAAGGGTAGTGAATTCATGAAACAGCCTCCCAGTGGAAGTGGTGGAGATGAAAACGGTATCTGAATTCAAGAGAGCTTGGGACAAATGCTTTAACATTTGGACAACTATATATAGTCTTATCTTCTCTCTTCTAACAGCATATACAAGTTTGTTGTACCGCCTTACTCCTCTTACATTTTCAGACTGACTCACCAGATAGGTAGATATAGTTCCCATCATGTTGTTCTCAATAGCCATATGATAAATGTTATCAGTGCTGAAACAGATAGTAAACACCTATAGCTTCTCAGACAGCTTGATGACAAACTCTGTGGCTCTGAAAGAATAATGTTGTCAGTTTATGTCAGCAGTTATTTCCTTCTGCTCTGGTTGGTACCTGCTCTCTTAAGATTAGGTGCAGGGCATCTGGTTGACTTAACAGATGCCTTAAATTGACTCCTTGCTCTCTTCTCTGGACTATAGGAGTGTAGAGGTTCCCCTTACCTCCACACTACACAAGCCAGCAACTTCTCTAGTTCTGATGCTTGTCCCTGGTAAGTCCTTGCTCTATAAGTAAGTGCCTTGATAATTCTAACCCATGAGGATACAGCAGGTTGATTCTTCATTCAAGTCCTCTGCTGCAGGCTTGGCAAGAAGGGATCTCCCTGTAAACTATAGGTCAGAGGTGGGAGATAGGATCTAAGACAAATTAATGTGCCTGGAGTGAGCTTACATAATCAAGTGGGGTGGCTACTGCTACCACCAGACCCTCTCCCCTGTTTATCATAGTGCTCTCCTATCCTTTCCTCAGTTTCCAGAGACTTCCCAACTGTTCTACACAGTTCTACTCCTTTCTGACAGATGCAGGAAGCATATATGTTCAATGAGAGGTTACTGCTAGGATGGACCTCAGGGCTGCTTATCTGCTGCTGATGAAAAATCAGATAGCTTCTTACTATTGGCTGGCTCATACTAAATGGGCAACCAAACAGCAGCAGCGATCCAAGGAAGGACAAACACTGCAAGAGTTTATCCAAATGTCAGCTTTAATGGAAACAGGACCCAAACTGACCAAGTTTCGGAAAAACCTTCGTCAGGGGTCACATAAGTTTCCACATGTACTGTAATACCTGAAGAGAAAATGCTTTGGTTCAATTCCAAAAGTCAGTAACCATCAAGTGTTTGTCCTTCCTTGGATCGCTGCTGCTGTTTGGTTGTCTGTTATGCTTCTGCAGGACTGTCTCCTGTTTGTTTCTGCTGTCATACTAAATGGGACCAGCAGTGGAGACACTGACACAGGAATGAAATTGGGAAAAGCACTAAGAATTCAGACAGCTTTATACTGCTGAATTTCTCATAATGTTACACAGCAGTCCCAAAACTGGCATAAATACTAAGATAGTTCTGAACTTTATTGGACTAGACTTTTGTTATCCGTTCAGGAGCTCCACACTCTCCAAAACAGACTGCTCCTGTCTTCTATTTTTATAGCACTGTTGACTCCTTCTTTCCCTGTTCCTACCCTCTCTAACTGGCAAGGAATTTGTCCCCACCTGCCCTCCCTGCTGAGGCTTTAATTCTGTGATTCCTGCCTCCCTCCTGACCTTTCCTTGGTCTTTCTTCTTGAGATTAAATTCTCTTGTTAGCAAGTCCTCTATCCTGGGCTTCCTAGGTCTCAGTGACAGGATATATATCCCATCACATACTAACCCACAATAAAATAGCACATTTGTGTTACATTCTACCTCTGTAAAATGACCATAAGATCCACCAACTAGAGAGTGACATGGGGGACAAAGATTCATTACATTCCCTTCCCGCAACCAAAGATTTTTTTCCCATCCCCACAGTCAAGCAGACTTTGTAACCCCATCGCCTCACTGTTCCTGCATTCACCATCCACATCCCCTCACCATTTCCACAATTTTCTTCCCTGCATCTCCCCACTCGAAGCTGAAAGGAAGTTTTTCTGCAATTTTATGGGCCTAGCAGGCATTGTAAATAGACAACTTAGGCCTATAGTTTAAAAGACAAATAACAATATTTAATAGTGAATGTGAAACAATATTTAATACTGATAATAAAATAACAATAATAATAATGAAATAGCTCATTTTTTCAATCCATGAAGAAACAGTAAATCATCCACGGTCTCCATGTTTAACTGAGTCCATCAATCCTCGATTGTACGACCAGTTAATGAGAACACACGTTCAGATGATGTTTCTGTGGCTAGAATTGCCAAGGTAATTTTGGCAACAGATGAAAGCTTTGGCCAGACATCAGATTTCAGACGCCAAAAGCTTAACAAGTCATCTAATGAATCTATGGAAGGCAAATACAAATCCAACTCATCAGATTCTGGCTCCACAGAAGTAACAAAGAAGTCGCCAAGAAAATTATCAACATTTTGCTTTGATTTTTTGGAAGGAGGTGGTTTGACTTCTTCATCAACAGTTAAGGAGTTGTCCATCAAATTAGTCACAGGATGATCAGGAATGTCTGAGACCATCTTATGGATGCCCTCAATGGCAGCCTGTCATTTCTCAGATTCCATGAAGTTAATATTACGGTTTAGGCGAGGATCCATAAGGGCAGCCATATAGTGGATTCATGCAAAGGAAAATGGCTGTCAAGAAAATGATGCAGTTTCAGTTGAGATGCCAAATTGGTTCAACTTCATCACCAAGAATTGAAAGGCTTTTTGCCACCTTCACATGAACAACGACTACTGGATGCAGCGTTGGTGTCTGATCTGATGAAACGAGTCTTGTTGCATCACTAAATAGTGCAAGTGCCTTAATTACATCTGAAAGAAGGTCCTCATTAACATCCAAGAGATGTTTGGTAAGTATGCAATCTTTTGCATTGTCAGCTAGTAACGTCAAATGTTTCAGATTTTCTGAGACAGATTTTAGCATCATCAATGTGCTATTCCATCTAGTAGAAACAACCTGCTTTAATGTTCATTCCAAATTGTTTTGACAGTCTGCATCAAAATCAATCAGAATTTTATGTACGACTGACCTAATGTTAGCCGTCTTCACTTCCTCCATGTATTTCATAGCCAAGACGTTTGCCGAAAGCTCCCAATTCGAATTAACATAATGTACAATTACAGTAATGTAGCTGGTGTTGTTTGATTCATGGGTCCACATATCAGTTGTCACTGATGATCTATGAAGTCCAATCAATTGCTCCTTTACCTTCATTTTCTCAGTGTCAGTCAAGATGGATAAATGATGAGACAGTTTGAGGCAGTTGCAAAGCCAGAACTTGACAGGGGGGGGTGGCAGAGCGCAAAGTGGGGGGGGGGCATATTTTGGCCTGCCTCTCCTCCACAACCCCTGCCACTACACACCGCCGCCGCATCATACCTTGGCTGGCGGGAATCCCCAACTTCTGCCAGCTGAAGCGTTTGTCCCACGCTGCATTGTCTGCTCTTCTCAGTCACCCCTGAGCCAATCTTGGGGGGGCCCAGGCCCTCATGGCCCACCATAACTATGTCACTGGTTTGAGCAATAGGAAAAAAGTCATCAATTGGTCCCTTTCCATATTTTGCCCCCAACAAAATCAACTTTGACACCAAAGCTTTAAAACCCATGCCTTTAATAATGAAGAAAGGCCTAATATCTTTGGTGCACATTTCAGCACAGGCATCAACAATAGAGTTCTTCAACATTAACTTCAGAAATTTTAGTGCAAGAACAGTGCTGGGCAGATTTCTACGGTCTCTGCATGGGCGTAGTTTGACTGTTTCATTTGGGGGGGGGGGGGCAAAGGATGGGACAGGGCATATTAGCATATATATATATATATATATATATATATATATTCATTATGGTTATTCCCATAAAAGCCGGCTCTTTCTCCCTTCCTTCCTCCTTATCCAGAACTCTCTCTTCCTCTCCAGTAGTATTTCTCCACCCCTTTTCCCATACCATGCCAGTGTAGACTTTAGAAATGCATAAGCTCTATATGTAGATCCTTCAAGAGGTAGTGTGTGTCATGATTTAGGCTCTATACCCTTTCTGATGTTTTGGTGCCATCTCAGTAAGGTCAACACACAATCTCTCCACTTCAAAACACTATACACAAACTTATGCAAAAATCCACTCATAACCTTACCAAACCATAACAGCACTAATTCCAAGGACAGAACGAGCTACAACTATACGTGGAAAGGCAGCACTGTAATTACACTGGGCTCTAAAACACCAGTACACTACCTAGTGACAAAAAAACAAAAACAAAAAAGGGCTGCAAATACTACACACTAGCAGAATACTGCACCTTGATCACACATGAAAAACACATGACACAACAGACATGACACAAGGAACTAGAAATAAAAAAAATATAAAGGCAAAATACAGAACTGGAAAGTTACCACAAGAAGTCAGACTCAGCATGCAGCAATACTAGAAAAATTGAAACTTACATGCAAAATATCACAAATGCACATTTCCAAAAGACATATTCCAATTAATAAATTCTGAATAAAATACTTTTTTCTACCTTTGTTGTCTGAGCGTTTAGTTTTTCTATTCACTTTGGTCCCAGTGTCTTCTGTCTTATGCAGTGTCTTCTTTCCATTTGATATATTTTCACTCACCATGTCACCATCCTTCTGTGTCTTTATGCGTCCTGACTACCTGTTCTGATCCAGCCCTTAAATTCAGCAATTTCTCCTCCATCCATATCCAGCATTTTTCCTAACTCTCCTCCCCTCCATCCATGTGCATCTACTTCCTCTGTCTTCCCTTCCCTCCATCCATGTCCAGCATTTCTCCTCTCTCCCTTCCCCTCCATCCATGTGCATCTCCTTCCTTTGTCTTTCCTTCCCTCCATCCTTGTCCAACATTTCTCCTCTCTTCCCTGCCCTCCACTCCATCCTTGTCCAGCATTTCTCCTCTCTTCCCTGCCCTCCACTCCATCCATATCAAGCATTTCTCCTCTCTTCCTTCCCCTCCATCCATGTGCATCTCCTTCCTGACTTCCCTCCCCTCCATCCATCCATGTCCAGCAACTCTCCATTGTCCCCTACCCTCTCCTCCATCCACCCATATCCAGCATATTTCCTCTCTCCTCTGCCCCTATTCATCCACCCATATCCAGCAATTCTCCTCTCTCCCCTGCCATCTCCTCCATCTATCCATATCCAGCAAATTTGCTCTCTCCTCTGCCCCCTCCATCCATCCGTCCAGCAATTCTCCTCTCTCCCCTGCCCTCCCCTCCTCTCCTGTCCAACGATCTCTTCTCTCCTTCTGCCCTCCTCTCATCCATGTCCAGTGATTCTCCCTGTCCTCCCTCAGCTCTCCGACAGCCCTCCTCTCCATTCCTTCCTGTTCCCCCCCCCCCCCCCACACACACACACATTTAACCCTTTTACTTTCAGCCGCAGTGACGGCAGTGAAGAAGACAACACAGCGGGCTTGCCTCCAGCTTCTCCCTTCCCTCACACAGTGTCCTGCCTTCTGCGATGATGTATTTCCTGTTTCTGCGAGGGCGGGACACTGTGTGAGGGAAAGGAGAAGCTGGAGGTAAGCCTGCTGTGGTGTCTTCTTCATTGCCGTCACTGCGACTGAAAGTAAAAGGGTTAAATGCGCGGGCGGAGGGGAAGGAACGGAGAGGAGGGCTGTCGGTTGGGGAGCTGAGGGTGGGAAGGAGGGACCGTCTGAGAGCTGCCTGCTGTCTGCTGTGTTGTGCTGCGCTGGCCCTGCGTTTGGGGGGTCAATGCCCCCCCAAAACTACACCCATGGGTCTCTGCCCTGAAAATGCCAAGGTCAAAGCAAACTCGGGTATACATAAGATCCACCAACTAGAGAGTGACATGGGGGACAAAGATTCATTTCCATTCCCTTCCCGCAACCAAAGATTTGGTTTATCTTGTTGGGCAGACTGGATAGACCGTATAGATCTTTATTTGCCATCATTTACTATTTTACTATGTTATCTAAAATTGTAGGCTTCAGTCTATCCGGCATGTTTTCAAAGCCTAGCTCTGAAGTTATAGACTGTGTCCCTTTGATCTTGTTCTTTTGTTCATGGCATGAATTCAGATGAGCTGTCAGACCACTCAAGTAATCCTGTGACTTCCACTTCAGCACACCACGTCTCTACACACAGACCACGTGACAGCAAAATCCGCCGTCAATGTTGATCTTTTCATAGTGAGGCCACACATCGATTTGGCCTTCACATTTGGTAAACAAGGCGCATTCACTTTTTGAATTTTGGTAGTTTTTTGACATTGTATGTGTCAGGGGTCTGTTAAAAAAACAAACAAACATATTTTAGCATGAATTTAAACACCAAGATAGAAATCTAATTTTGTCAGTATGTCAATGTCAATATAGCTCTTATTTACTGCTATATCCCCTATTAGGGGAATTAAAAAAAAATCACAAGTCAGGAATAAAGACTAACCTCCCTGTTTACTAAGCCAAGAATTGGCTGTGTCGACATTACTGCACTGCCAGTCACTAGTGCGGCGTAGTAAACAGGGGGGGTAACATATGAGTCCATCAAGAATAACAAGAAAGAGGACAAAAAAATACACCAATCTTTTGCAAAATGTTAAGTAACTTGACTCTATTCTAATGGCTAATGGTAAAATTCACTAAAGTATGCTCCTCCCAAAACTCACCTGAACCCAGCAGGGCCCACCCTCACTTTTGTTTCCCTTTGCTCCCCATCCAACAGTAGCTCTCCACATCTCAAGAGTAGCCATGCTCTATTATTCACACCAACCACCAAACATTAGTTCTCCACAGCCAAAAGACACGCACAGCCCCGTCCTGGCCTTGCTGAATCACCAACCACCAAACAGTAGCTCTTCACAGACAACAGATACACGCAGTCCTGTCCCGGACTGCGCTTCATGCCATTGGCCGCACAGTGCTGCACCTGATTGGCTGAAATGTTGACTGACAAGTGCCTTCCCTCTTTTGGCCACTGTGACACGTCTACATGCTTTCCCATTGGTCTACAAGCAAAAATTGTAGCCCAGAATGAGGAAATAGAGGCTGAAAGTTTGCCAGGCTGTGCATGTTGGTCTGGCTTGTCCCCATTACCACAGAATTACCGCTATGATGCTCCCCATTCTCACAGCACTACCATATAACCCTTTACTGTATCCGTGGTATTACCTCGTAATTATTTTTCATTATTCCCTATTACTGCAGTAGCCATTACCATGTCACTCTCTGCCACCAACCTCAGTTCCACAGGTTAGGGAAACCTGCGGTAATTCTTCAAGTACTGCTGTGGCTGGGAAAATTATGAGATCCTGGCCATAACAATATTTGATGATGGGCCCCAACTTGGGCCGGCAATGTTTTGATGGTGCAGATGAATGTCATAAGAGTCCTCCACCTCCCTTTCCCAATTCTGTGTTGAACATATTTTCAGCAACAAGGTGCCTGGGTTTGAATGAAAATGTGTCTAATTAATAATAACTGGTTAAAATGAAAATTAACAAGTTATATTTTTGCTATTCAGTGGAACTTTGAAAATTGAGGAGGATCTAGGGGGGCGTGTCAAGATGGCGGTCGGTACTCGTTACTAGACCGGACAGCTAAGCTGCTTTTGCTTCAAAATATATTTCCATGATGCCCCATACAAAGGCTTGGTGAGAGTACAACCGCCGAAAACTCTCACCTCTACGCCTGTGCAACTTACCCTGGACCGGTTTGTTATGAGTCGAACACAAGAATCAGGTGTAGTGGACCCAGTGAAGGACGCTGGCGGAGGAGCGCTGACGCCCTCAGGGTTGGAAACATCTCTTTCCTCGCCTGAGCTCTATCCACCACCTTGTCCAGCTCTCGTGAGAAGTCAGCCAGAGGACCCAAAGGTATCGGAAGGCGGTGCTACAGGTTCCTCAGTTGGCGGTGGCGTATCTCAGTTAGCTGAGAGTTCCAACGTGGAACAAGCGGTTCCCGAGGTGGTGACATTAAATCTGATTTGGCAAGCTATCAAAGAGCTGACCAAGGTAACGGAGAAAACGGCTCAAGAAACTACTGCCATAGTAAGTAAGCTTGAATCTTTAAGCTTAGCTTTTGATAAACTGAAAAATGAATTGTCGAATCAAATGACTCAAGTACAAACAGACATATCGAATTTAAAGGCTACATCGGTTGCATTGGTCAAAGATAGTTTAATAACTGCTCAGAAAATTGAACAGATGCAGAATTATAACAGGAGGCTGAATTTACGAGTTCTAAACTTCCCAGTAGCTACAGCAATTTCACCCATGGAATTATTTAAGAAATACTTGATCGAAATTCTTCATTATTCACCCACTCTGATTCCTCCTATAAATAAAATTTACTACTTACCGATTGCCTCAAAAAAACAGGATGTAATAGAAGGAGTTGGAATTCAAATACAACCACATGTGGATGATAATGTAACTCTGGATGTTTCTGCACTCCTGGATCAATCTCTTACTGATATAAAAACTCGAGCTACATTACTTGTGTCATTTATATTTGAGCAAGATGCTAATTCTTTAATGAAAATTTATTTTAAGAATACTTGGAGGCATATTTTCAAAGCACTTAGCCTCCCAAAGTTCCATAGAAACCTATGGAACTTAGCCTCCCAAAGTGCTTTGAAAATATGCCTCTTTGACTCTTTTTTTGTGAGGCCAGGATTTGGATATATCCGGATGTTGCTAAAACTACCCAAGAAAGAAGAAAATTATTCCTAGCCCTAAGAGAGGACACTAACCTGCTTATAATCGAACGAGAAAAACGCCCAAGTTCCGACCTAAATCGGGAGATGGACGTTTATCTCACAAAAACGAATAAAGCGGTATAATCGAAAGCCGAACTTGGACGTTTTCAACTGCACTCCGTCGCGGATGCGGACAAAGTTGACGGGGGCGTGTCGGAGGCGTGGTGAAGGCGGAACTGGGGCGTGGTTATCACCCGAACAGAGATGGGCGCCTTTCGCCGATAATGGAAAATAAGTATGCGTTTGTAGGTAGAATTTAGGGCACTTTTCCTGGACCCTGTTTTTTCACGAATAAGGCCCCAAAAAGTGCCCTAAATGACCAGATTACCACCAGAGGGAGTCGGGGATGACCTCCCCTGACTCCCCCAGTGGTCACTAACCCCCTCCCACCACAAAAAAATTATGTTTCACAACTTTTTATTTTCACCCTCAAATGTCATACCCTCCTCCCAGGCAGCAGTATGCAGGTCCCTGGAGCAGTTGTTAGGGGGTGCAGTGGACGTCAGGCAGGTGGACCCAGGTCCATCCCCCCCTACCTGTTACAATTGTGCTGCTTAATGCTTAGTCGTCCAACCCTCCCAAACCCACTGTACCCACATGTAGGTGCCCCCCTTCACCCCTTAGGGCTATAGTAATGGTGTAGACTTGTGGGCAGTGGGTTTTGAGGGGGATTTGGGGGGCTCAACACACAAGGGAAGGGTACTATGCACCTGGGAGCTCTTTTACCTTTTTTTTTGTTTTTGTAAAAGTGCCCCCTAGGGTGCCCGGTTGGTGTCCTGGCATGTGAGGGGGACCAGTGTAGTACGAATCCTGGCCCCTCCCACGAACAAATGCCTTGGATTTATTCATTTTTGAGCTGGGCGCTTTCATTTTCCATTATCGCTGAAAAACAAAAACGCCCAGCTCACACATTGTCGAATAAAACATGGACGTCTATTTTTTTGCGAAAATACGGTTCGGTCCGCCCCTTCACGGACCCGAACTCGGAGATAAACGCCCATGGAGATAGACGTTTTCGTTCGATTATGCCCCTCCAAATCTATCGGTGCTAAGTTTCTTCTTCAATATCCATGCAAATGTATAATTTACTATGTTAATAATAAGTATGTTTTCTTCGACCCTGCGCAGCTCAAAACTATTTTGGAGCAAAAGAAAATATCTGCCTAAACTAGATTAATGTATATATGAGTAATGTGATAACTTGTGTTCATTAGACCAGGCCATAATGCCTCTTTAATATTTTTTCTGCTTTATTATCTCCTATACTTTGTTCGCCCCCCTTAGCTCTTTTGTGGTCTGAGGCAGAGGGCTTATTTCTATAAGTGTTTAAATGCTTGGGAAATAATTCTGTGTTAATTTCCTTATTATTGGTTCCTATTAGTGATTATATATAAGCCTAAGCATAAAAGGTTTTGAAGATATCTTAGCTCTATATTTCTGTATACAAGATGGAAATGCTTGTAAAATTAATAATTTTCAATAAAAAAAAATGAAAATTAACAAGTTATATCTTTGCTATTCAGTGGAACTTTGAAAATTGAATTCTTATGTTACTAAAACTGAAAATGCCATAACAGTATGGGGACACCTGCGATTCCCTGTTAATTTATTGCAGGGGTTCTCAACTCAGTCCTTGGGACACACCAACGGGCTTATTTTCGAAAGAGAAGGACGCCCATCTTTCGACACAAATCGGAAGATGGACGTCCTTCTCACAGGGGCATCCAAATCGGTATAATCGAAAGCCAATTTTGGATGTCCCCAACTGCTTTCCATCGCAGGGACGGCCAAAGTTCAAGGGGGCATGTTGGAGGTGTAGCGAAGGCAGGACTTGGGCATGCCTAACACTAGTACGTGCTCGACCCATAATCGAAAGAAACAAGGATGTACCTGACGAACACTTGGAAGACTTTACCTGGTTGTGTTTTTCTTACGACAAGGCACAAAAAAGGCCCGAACTGACCAGATAACCACTGGAGAGAATCTTGGATGACCTCCCCTTGCTCCCTCAGTGGTCACTAACCCCCTCCCACCCTCAAAAACATTCTTTAAAAATGATTGCCAGCCTCAGATGTCATACTCAGGTCCATCACAGCAGTATGCAGGTCCCTGGAGCAGTTTTCATGGGTGCAGTGCACTTCAGGCAGGCAGACCCGGGCCCATACCCCTCCTACCACAAACCCACTGTACCCACACCTAGGTGCCCCCCTTTACCCGTAAGGGCTATGGTAGTGGTGTACAGTTGTGGGTAGTGGGGTTTGGGGGGGTTTGGGGGGCTCAGCACACCCAGTAAGGGAGCTATGTACCTGGGAGAAATTTATGAAGTCCACTAGGGTGCTTAGTTGCTGTCCTGGCATGTCAGGGGGACCATTGCACTACAAATGCTGGCTCCTTCCACGATCAAATAGCTTGCATTTGGTTGTTTCTGAGATGAACGTCTTTCGTTTCGATTATCACAGAAAATCAGAAATGACCAAGTCTAGGGACGACCAAATTTCA
This sequence comes from Microcaecilia unicolor, assembly GCF_901765095.1. Lineage (NCBI taxonomy): Eukaryota > Metazoa > Chordata > Amphibia > Gymnophiona > Siphonopidae > Microcaecilia > Microcaecilia unicolor. The sequence continues at coordinate 236,015,277 of NC_044031.1, forward strand.
GGATTTGGACATCCCTGACCGTATTATCGAAACAAAAGATGGATGTCCATCTTGTTTCGAAAATACAGGTTTCCCCACCCCTGGATCAGGACGTTTTGCGAGGACGTCCAAATCGAAATGAGGACGTCCCTTTCGATTATGCCCCTCCAAGCCAGTCAGCTTTTCAGGATACCCAAAATGAATATACATGAGATAGATTTACATACAATAGAGGCAGTGCATGCAAATTTATCTCATGCTTATTCCTTGTGGATATCATGAAAACTGGACTGGTTGGTGTATCCCAAGGACTGGGTTAAGAACCCCTAATTTATTATGTTCCTTTCAACATAAAGTCATATATGGGGCAATTTACAAAGGGAAAACTCCCCTTTCAGGACTGGCATGGACAGGACGCAATGTAAAGCAGGCCCAGCAATGCAAGCTTGAAATTTTATTTTGATATCCTCACACCTAATTTGCATGCAGGTTATCAGAAAAAAAAATTGGTGACAGTGCTGGGATAGACTGACAAAACTAAATACTGGGATCTCGTGTAGGGATTCCAAAATGAGATCCCTGTATTTACTAAAAAGTATGAGGAATAAAAGATCCCTGCAGCACTGGCTGGGTACACTCTGAGGGGGAGTTCCCCTTTAAAAAAAACCCAGCTTGCACGACTCAGACTGTCAACTGCAACTGGGCTGAGAATTACCCTTGAGCTATAATTTTATTGAAATTGCACTTGGGGATAATTACTCTCTGTATTATTCTATGTGCTATTGAAACATATCCAGTGCCTGCCATGTACATTAGGGAATCTGAAAAAGATGAATAGATGTCTGAGTGCACATGAGATGTATGTGAATAGACAGTAACGAGACTGATGCTGTGATGATGGTGTTAAAAGAAGCACCAAATCTGTGTTATTTCAGCTGCCTCCCTTAGCAACCAGGTAACCTGCACAAGCAAATATCTATTCTATTCCTGTTTTTCTACCCCACCTAAATCAACTTGGAATCAAAGCGGGTTACGTCCAGATAGAGCAATAACTAATATGGCATCAAACAATTACTACAAATTTTCCATAGCTAAATAAGTAGGTTTTCAATGCTTTCCTAAACATCATATAATTAGGAAGTGTCCACATTTGAACTGGAAGAATCATCATGGGGAGGGCAATATTCAAAGCGGTTCCTGTGGGTGAAATGCTCTTGTATCTGTTGAAAGGAACTTTTTGAAAATTGCCAACCCAGAGCTACTACAGGGTTATCCATTTCCAATTTTGGCCAGGCCTGATTTTGAGCCTACGTCACAATGCAGTGTGGTATTTGTAGCCCCTGATTCCATCCATTGAAATCTGTGCTGCAGGGCCCATAACGCATCAGGATGGGGTGGTCAGAAATTCAGAACTGAGGTGAATTTATCAATAGGGAATCGATTTTCAAAGAAGTGTTGCACCTCCACTTTAGCACCTGGGGTGTCTATTAGTAAAGGTACCTACAATCTTTGTAGTTACGTGAGCAGTATATAACTTGCCCTCTTACAAGCTAGTTTTAAGCAGTCAACAGGTCTTTCATTTATTTTCTGGTTCAGGTTAGGGCTATTAAGAGGATCAGATTGGTTCAATCCTGGTTTTATTGCATGCCTCGACCTGTAGTTCTATAGTTTTGTATTTCAGAGTTGAGGGTGAGGGATGCTTGTCATATCTGTATTAACTTTCAATTTCACACATTTTGTTCACTAGTAGTTCTGCTTCTCATAGAGAAATCAAAACTATAATTGCCTGTATGCCAGGGGGTAAAAAAGCATGACGAGTATCTGCCAGGCTTGAAAAAATAAGAGCAAAATGGTATCTCTACTGTTTGAGTTCTTGTATGCTTTAACTTAAGGCTGCCATCTGGGTCCAAATTTGCAGGACAGGGTTGATCCAGACCTGGGTTTATCCCCTTGCATGCAGGGACTTGTAACTGTGACCTAGGACTGGATCAACCCAGTCCTGCGAATCTGGATCCAGTTGGCAGCCTTGCTTTAACTAGACAGTACTTACAGCTGGTGTTTTGTAAAGCAAGATGAAGGACATTAAAATCCCTAGTTTTCAACATTCTTTTTTATTAAACAAAATAAGATGTTATGTATGGAAAACTATGAATATTTCAGGGCCACGATGGACATCGCCATCATCATTCCTTGAAAAGCAGAGGCAGAAATGTGCCAGTGATGTGCACAAAGGCATTTCAATGCAGCCCTCTGGGCATGTTGTGAGGATAAGGACCCTTGCTTTCTGCATCTGAAAAATGTATTCAAGCTGGGATCACCATCATCCTGACAAGATGCCCAGAGGGGCTGCTCTGAAATGCCTTTGTACACAACCCACTGGCACATTTATGCCTCTGCAGTCTGCTCTTCAAAGAATGATGATGGACAACTACCCTATCAAACCTCTTGCTTTTAGTTTACATGTATTGGAAAATGGCACTGCTGGTGAATTAGTTATGTTTAATTTGCTTGCTGGCATTAAACTAAGAAGGGGTAGGCATCAGTCAAGCGAATGCATACCTGTGGGTGCATGTGTGCATGCCTGAGAGAGAAGTTTCTGTGCACTGCTTGATTCTTTGTGGTTTTAATGTGATTCCGGTATCCAAGGAGTCTGCTGAAACAGTTGTGTTGGAACTGATCAGAGCTCTCTGAAGTTTTCACACTATTAGTGGTCTTGACACCCTACTACTACTACTATTACTACTATTTAGCATTTCTATAGCGCTACAAGGCGTACGCAGCGCTGCACAAACTTAGAAGAAAGACAGTCCCTGCTCAAAGAGCTTACAATCTAATAGACAAAAAATAAAGTAAGCAAATCAAATCAATTAATGTGTACAGGAAGGAGGAGGTAGGTGGAGGTGAGTTACGAGTCAAAAGCAATGTTAAAGAGGTGGGCTTTCAGTCTAGATTTAAAGGTGGCCAAGGATGGGGCAAGACATAGGGGCTCAGGAAGTTTATTCTAGGTGTAGGGTGCAGCGAGACAGAAGGCGCGAAGTCTGGAGTTGGCAGTAGTGGAGAAGGGAACAGATAAGAAGGATTTATCCATGGAGCGGAGTGCACGGGAAAGGGTGTAGTGAAGGACGAGTGTGGAGAGATACTGGGGAGCAGTAGAGTGAGTACATTTATAGGTTGGCAGTAGTGGAGAAGGGAACAGATAAGAAGGATTTATCCATGGAGCGGAGTGCACGGGAAAGGGTGTAGTGAAGGACGAGTGTGGAGAGATACTGGGGAGCAGCAGAGTGAGTACATTTATAGGTTAGTAGAAAAAGTTTGAACAGGATGCGAAAAGGGATAGGGAGCCAGTGAAGCGACTTGAGGAGAGGGGTAGTATGAGTAATGCTACCCTGGCGGAAGACGAGACCCTGGCGGAAGACCCCCCCCCCCCCCTTCCTCCTCCACAATACTTACAGTTCCCAGATCAAATTTAGACATGCCAAATTACCCAGTACCAGACTGGAGATTTTGTACAAGGAGCCACAGTGGAAACACATTAGCTCATGGTAGCAGGGACATCAAGCCACACAGCTGTAACAACTGCCGACCAGAATGTGAATCTGAATATTGCACTGGAAAAGCCTCACCCAGCTCTGTGTCTTATTTGGATATAATGGTTAAGGCTGTTCCTACTACAGTTTCAAAGTTTGTGTAGCAGGACTCCCAGGTGAACCCCTTTCTGAAGGCAGTTTCTGAGACTACATTGTGGTATTTTGTGTCCAGAAAGGAAGACCGACTCTGCAAAGCCTTATGTTTGTTAGTATGCAGAAAAATAAGTAAGTTATGCAAGTCTCTTTAAGCCTATTTTTAACCAGAAACTTCCTGAGATCTGGCAGTTTTGTTGAGGAAATAGATGTTATATTTCCAATGTGTTTTTTGTATTACTGTACTTGTTTCAATGCCGCCTTCCTTCCTTCCTCCATAGTATTCTTCCATTCCAATCCCTTTGGTGAATCCACCTTGAGTTGCATCAGATTTTGTGTATAGGATGACAGGAGCCGACATTTCTATACTCATCACAAAATACCCCTCACTGGACACAGTGAAGGATATTCCTCAATATTGGGAGTGTTCAGATATCAACTGCACAGCTGGCGCCTAGATATGAGATTATTGGTTGCTTTCCCTTTAAATCTTTTGTACAAACCATTCTATTTGGGCAATTTTATTTGCTTCTCACATGTGTTTCATGCTTCTGGTTGCCAGTCCTGGAACTCGCTGCTGTTATTTTGGCAGAATTGCATTGAAGTCAGTTATAGTATGTATTGTTAGGGCAATATTTTCACATCTGCCTGTAGGTGAATGACTGATGATAAAGCGTTAAGAAAATAACTCTGCTTTAAACTAAGAGAAAATATCTTTTACACTGTTCTTAAACCAATTAGCTGGCAGAAAGGCAAAATGGTCAAGGATGGACAGCCCAAAAATTTGCATTTGATTTTGTTTTGTTTCCCGTGGAGTAGCCTAGTGGTTAGGGCAATGGACTTTGATCTTGGTGAACTGGGTTCGATTCCCACTGCAGCTCCTTGTGACTCTGGGCAAGTCACTTAACCCTCCATTGCTCCAGGTACAAAATAAGTACCTGTTTGTAATATGTTAACCCTCCACTGATCGTTTAGGGCTAGATTCAGTAAAGGGTGCCCAGCACTGTCTTATAAAGGGTGCTCCAGGATAAGCGCTCCCTCTATATAAAATAGCAGTGAGCACCTAATTCTGTACCCAGCTTTGAGTGCGAGGACTTACACCAGCTGAAACGTGTAAATCATGGCACATAAGTTAGGTGCAGATCCCCGGTATTCAGTAATACAGCATGCATCTTTAGTGAATGCCCCCGACCCACGCCCCCTTTTGAGTTGCTTGCTATAAGATTTGCATGCAGATCTTTAGAGAATAATGCATAGTACGATGCACACACAATTGCAACTTGTTGCCAATTAATGTCAATAATTCATGGTTAGTGACCAATTATAGGCAATAATTGGCTCGTTAGCCAATTTAGTTGCACACACATCTCAAGATGGTGTGCAATTTTGCTTGTGTAAATTTGACCATTATTTATAGAATCCGGGGGTTAGTGTTATGTCTTTAGTCTTCATTTTCATTTAAGGGCCAGTGTCATTAAGGGGTGAATTCTATATATGGTACTGAAAAAAGCACTATTCTATAAGCCATGCTTAAAGTTAGGCGTGGTTTATAGAATAATACTTAAGCTCGGGAATTATGCCTAACTTTAGGCCTGGCTATTTGCACCAACTGAAATGTGTAAATGTATGTGCCTAAATTGGGTGTATATCCCCCATTATTCTACAACAACATGCGCAAATGCTAGGAATGCCCTCGTTCCGCCCATGACCTTCCGATTTCCGCACCCCTTTTTTTACTCACACGTACGATTTAGGTACAGCTTCCGTGCCAAAATTTATGCACAGAAGTTCCAATTAAATCTAATTAGTGCCAATAATTGCTTGTTAAGCCAATTATTGGTGATAATTAACTCATTATTCAATTAAATTACGCACACAAATTGGGCACGTGCACAATTTTTGGCAACTTTTATAAAATTAGAGGGTATGTGTGCACATTCTTTTGGAAAAATTTGCACAGTATTGACACACCTTACATTTACATGCTTGCGGTTACACCAACCATAGACCAGGCATCACTGTGAGTATGTAAATGTAATAGACACACACATAATTTACAGTATTAGTCTGAACAGTCATATCCTAAATTTAGGGCCACCTTGAAGGCCCACCTTTTTATATTGACTTTGGGGGGGGGGGAGGGGGGCCTTAGTATTGGGTGAGTCTGTGGCTGACAGCAGCTCCTGTTCATTTGTTTTATCTCCAGTCTTTTGTCGGTCTACCTTTTCTGTCCAGTTCTTGCTATGTAGTTCTTTTCTATATCCCAGCAAAGTTTTGCTATGTATTGTAAATCGCTGCTATATCAAGTACCAAATAAACAATAAGCACCATGCATGTGGGACTAATGCAAATGTAAGAAAAAATAGCCAGTACAGAAAAGAGAGAAAAGATATTTTTCAGATATATTAGTGATAGGAGGAAGTGCAAAAGTGTGAAGGGGGGAAGGGGGGAATATGTAGAAGCTGATAAGGAATGTTTAACAAATGTTTCTATTCTGTATTCACAGATGAAGGACTGGAAGTAGGACTGCAGAAAACAAACGCAAATAGGATTGGACGTTTGGTAGGCCTTGAATAATTTTCAGAGGACTATGTTCATGAGGTGCTGGCTAAACTAAAAATGAACAAAATGAAAGGGCCGGATGAGTTACATCCGAGGGTACAGAAGGAACTTTGGGATGTTCTGCCAGCTCTGCTGTCTGATGTTTTCAATGCTTCTCTGGAGTTCGGAGTAGTCCTGGAGGACTAGAGAAGGGTGAACATGGTCCCCTGAAGTAAGGAGGAGGTTGGGAACTACAGGCCAGATAGTCTGATCTCTATGGTGAGTAAATTAATGGAACTGTTTCTAAAACAGAAAATAGTAAAGTTTTTGGAATTCACTGGATTGCAAGACCCAAGGCAGCATAGGTTTGCTAGAGGTAGCTCTTGTCAGATGAATCTGATTAAATCCCTTGACTAGAGAGTTGGATAGAAGGGAGAGTCATCAGGAGTGAGGCAGTGTTTCTGCAGACACTGGAGGAGACACCTGCCCACTCATGTCACTTGAGTGAGGCCTTGGACCATCTATTTTAGAGCTTCTAGCAGTGGCTAGCTATGTGGGGCCTGAGGGGGCCTGGGCCCCCTCCCGACGATCCCCTTGAACCCCCCTCCCACCAGCAACTCTCCCCGTACGGCGTCAGAAACAGCTGATCACGCCAGGAACTGCATTGAATGAAGGCGCTACTCCGGCGCCGAAGAACTAGATTCTCTTTGGTGGGGCCAGCAAACAACAAGGTATTTGAAGCGGCAGGGCGGGCGGCGACGGTGGGGGAGGGTTGGTGGCGGGAGGGGGGTTCAAGGGGATCGGCGGGGGGGTTGGCGGGAGGGGGGTGCAATGTGGCATCGGCGTCGGCTGTGGGGGGGTGGCAGCGGGAGGGGGGCTAAACAGTGCCCCCCCCACCTAGAGCTGTGGCCCCCGCTCCTGGCGAGGTCTGGCTACGCCCCTGGCTTCTAGTCTGTGAGACCCATTAGAGTCATCGGGAGTGCTACGGTATGTCTGCAGGCACTGGAGGAGAAGCCTGTCCACTCGTGTCACCTGAGTGAGGCCTTGCATCATTTATTTTAGGGAGTCTAGCACATGAGAGCCATTGAGAGTGCTACTGTATTTCTGCAGGCACTGGAGGGGATGCCTGCCCACTTGTATCACCTGAGTGAGGCCTCAGACCATCGATTTTAGAGCATCTAGCCTGTGGGATGTGGCAGCGGGCGCATGCCAGAAGGGGCATGACCATAGGGGCAGATCTCGCCTGCTGGCCACGTTACATAAAGGTGCATGCTGGTCGAGGATGGCTGCAAGTGACTGAGAGACTGAGCCAAGTCATGGAGTGGGGAGGTATCAGAGGACAAATCAAAGCAAGGGCAAGGGTAGATTCAGGGAGAGAACAGGAGGAGCAAGCATGGGAAGGCTGAGAATGGGAAGGGGCAGAGAGAGTGAGTGTAAAGGTGAGAAGGAGGTGATCGGTTCAGGGAAGTGGATGAGAGGAGAGCGAAGAGACGGCTGTGTCCAAGGATGAAGAAGAGAAGATGAAATTCAAGATATTACCTTCTGAATGCGTAGGGCAGGAGACGTGTTGAATGAAACCTGTATCCACTGTTCCCTCTAAATTGAGCGGGAATCCTTCTCCTACAGTCCTGCCAGTGTAGGGGGAGGGGTTCTGCTTCACTTTCACATTTTCAACAGTGAGGGGCAGGCAAGCTCTGCAGGACTCCAGGGAACTTGCTTGTTCCTAGCAATTAAAAACACCGTATTGAAACACTACCCCACCACCACCAACCAACACACACACACAGACACTCAGCTTAGAGGGAACAGTGACTGCATCAGTGGAGAATGAGATAAAATCATCTATAAGGAGAAGTGGATAGAACAAGGCACAGTGACACTGTCCAGTTATTTGCCACTGAATATCAGAAGCCAGCCCAAAGAGCATGATTTAAGTGAGAAGGAGCATCTTGTGTCTGCTTAAATGGTTTTGCATATTGACTTGAATATCTTCAAAAGGCAAATATAAGATCTCTAACATAAAGTTTCTATGTAAGGATCAATCAAGCCTATTCTTTTTCCAATAGGGGGTGTATTGATATTATAGAATGAGGTATAATATTTGTATTACTACCTATTGATAGGTAAGGCTGCTTCTGTTTGAGTTTTGATATATAGGGGCCCTTTTACTAAACCAAATTAAGCATTTCCCCCTAATTCCGTAAAAGTAGCCAAAAATTACACATGCAAATTTGCATGCGCCCAAAATTAGCACAAGCAATTTAATTAAATAACAACCTAATTAGCACCAATAATTGGCTTTTAAACAAGCAATTATTGCCACTAATTAAAATTTAATTGAACTTAAATTTAGGTGCAGGATACAAGCCTAAAGTTTACACATGACCTGAAAAAGGGGCGCAGAAATGGGAGGGTCATGGGCAGAGCGGGGGCATTCCTAAAATTAACACACGTTGTTATAGAATAATGGGGATATGTGCCTAACGTAGGCTCATACATTTGCACCACGTTTCAGTTGGTGGAAATGGCTGCACCTAAAGTTAGGCACGATTCCTGGGCGTAAATGCTATTCTATAAACTGTGTCTAACTTTAAGTGCAGCTTATAGAACAGCGTTTTTCAGCCAGTTTACCACTCCTTAATTGCTAGCACACAACCACCTTAAGGGGCTGTGGTATTTTTGTACACGATCTTATCTAAATCTGCACTACCCAAGCTGCAAAAGACTTAAATACAAAACAACTTACGCATCTAGTTTTTCCTACATAAGCACACAACTGTGGAACACATTACCAAAAGCCTTGAAAATGACGTACGGCCACCTAAACTTCCGGAAATCACTAAAAACCAATCTGTTTAGAAAGGCATACCCTACCGATCCAACTTAAATGCCTAATCTCTGCAAAACAACCAAACTAAAGCACGTAATGGACATAACACAACTCTTCCGTTCTCCAATTCCCTAATGTGGCTGTTCACATAAACTTGATCTTACCACAACATTACCCTGTATTTGTTCACACCGGAGCCTTTAAAGGCATCTCCGGTACTATGTAAGCCACATTGAGCCTACAAATAGGTGGGAAAATGTGGGATACAAATGTAACAAATAAATGTGCAAGGTGCTGCTTTGCACAGGAGATAAGCCTGCCCAAATGAACGCCAAGCCACAGCATATTCATGGGCCGAACTGAGCTCCCCCCACTCAGAATTCCCCTGGCATCTGCTCTCCCATTCCAAGCCCCCAGGCCCTCAGTGTGATACCTCCCACAAAACAAAACCCCCTCAACTCCAATTCCCCTACCTGATGGCAAGCCCCTCCCAGGTGTGCTGAACCCTCCCTCCACCCCCAGGGTATCCCCAGGCCCCCATCAACCTCCATGGCCTATCTGGAGGAGGGGATCCTGGGGGTCTAGTAGTGTGGGTTGGGAGTCGTCCTCCTCCACTCCCACACTATCCAGCCCTGGGAACTAAAATGGTGCCCCTGACCCTTAGCAGTAGTTGTGGTACTACTGTTTGTGGTCAACCTTTCAAATAAGAGCATCATAAGATATTAGACAAAAGCTTAAAACTTGACTCTATCAAGCATAACTGATTTAAACAGGGGATGGTACTAAGTATAGCTGTTGAATTAGGAGATTATTGTACAGTGTTTTGATTTTATATGAAATAAGGGATTATTCCTGAATGTTTCTTTTTTATGTAATCCATCTTGAACCCTACTACCACTACTACTACTATTTAGCATTTCTATAGCGCTACAAGGCATACGCAGCGCTGCACAAACATAGAAGAAAGACAGTCCCTGCTCAAAGAGCTTACAATCTAATAGACAAAAAATAAATAAAGTAAGCAAATCAAATCAATTAATGTGATTGGGAAGGAAGAGAGGAGGGTAGGTGGAGGCGAGTGGTTACGAGTCAAAAGCAATGTTAAAGAGGTGGGCTTTCAGTCTAGATTTAAAGGTGGCCAAGGATGGGGCAAGACGTAGGGGCTCAGGAAGTTTATTCCAGGCGTAGGGTGCAGTGAGACAGAAGGCGCGAAGTCTGGAGTTGGCAGTAGTGGAGAAGGGAACAGATAAGAAGGATTTATCCATGGAGCGGAGTGCACGGGAAGGGGTGTAGGGAAGGACGAGTGTGGAGAGATACTGGGGAGCAGCAGAGTGAATACATTTATAGGTTAGTAGAAGAAGTTTGAACAGGATGCGAAAACGGATAGGGAGCCAGTGAAGGGTCTTGAGGAGAGGGGTAGTATGAGTAAAGCGACCCTGGCGGAAGATGAGACGGGCAGCAGAGTTTTGAACCGACTGGAGAGGGGAGAGGTGACTAAGTGGGAGGCCAGCAAGAAGCAGATTGCAGTAGTCTAAACGAGAGGTGACAAGGGTGTGGATGAGGGTTTTGGTAGAGTGCTCGGAAAGAAAGGGGCGGATTTTACGGATGTTGTAAAGAAAGAAACGACAGGTCTTGGCGGTCTGCTGGATATGAGCAGAGAAGGAGAGAGAAGAGTCAAAGATGACCCCAAGGTTTCGAGCTGAGGAGACAGGGAGAATGAGAGAGCCATCAACAGAAATAGAAAACGGGGGGAGCGGGGAGGTGGGTTTGGGGGGGAAAATGAGAAGCTCGGTTTTGGTCATATTTAATTTCAGGTGGCGTTGAGACATCCAGGCAGCAATGTCAGACAAGCACGCTGAAACTTTGGTTTGGATGCAAGGTGAGATATCAGGGGTAGAAAGGTAGATTTGGGAGTCATCAGCATAGAGGTGGTAGGAAAAGCCATGGGATGAGATTAATGAACCAAGGGAAGAAGTGTAGATAGAAAAGAGGAGGGGACCAAGAACAGAACCCTGAGGTACGCCGACAGGCAGAGGGATAGAGGTAGAAGAGGATCCACCAGAGTGAACACTAAAGGTGCGGAGGGAGAGGTAGGAAGAGAACCAGGAAAGGACAGAGCCCTGGAATCCAAGTGAGGACAGGGTATCGAGAAGTATGCTGTGATCGACAGTGTCAAAAGCAGCGGAAAGATCAAGAAGAATGAGGATGGAATATTGACCTCTGGATTTAGCCAGTAATAGGTCATTGGAGACTTTAGTAAGCGCAGTTTCGGTTGAGTGGAGAGGGCGAAAACCAGATTGTAGTGGGTCAAGAATAGCATGTGAGAAGAGAAAATCAAGGCAGCGGCGGTGAACAGCACGCTCAAGTAATTTGGAGAGAAAAGGAAGGAGGGAGATGGGTCGGTAATTAGAGGGACAAGTAGGGTCAAGTGAAGGCTTCTTAAGGAGAGGTGTGACCACAGCATGTTTAAAGGCAGCAGGGACAGTCGCAGTGGAAAGTGAGAGGTTGAGAATGTGACAGATAAAAGGAATAAGAGTAGGAGAGATGGCATTAAGAAGGTGGGTGGGAATGGGATCAGAGGAACAGGTGGTACATTTTGAGGAAGAAAGGAGAAGTGTAGTTTCCTCAATAGTAACTTCAGGAAAGGAGGAAAGGGAATGAGGGGAAGGAGAGAGAGGGGAACGGACTAGTGGAGGGAGAGCTGGTGAGGTAGAGAAAGCAAGGTTTATCTTTTGAACCTTGTTGTGAAAGAATTCAGCAAGGGTCTGAGGAGATAATGAGGGGGGAGTTGGAGGAGGGGGCACCTTGAGGAGAGAGTTCAATGTGGTGAAGAGAAGTCGAGGATTAGAGCCAAGAGAGTTGGTCAGTTGGATATAATAATCCTGTTTGGCACGTAAAAGAGCAGATTGGAAGGAGGTCAGCATGAACTTAAAGTGTAAGAAATCAGCAAGGGCCCGAGATTTCCGCCAGAGACGTTCTGCGGAGCGGGTACAGGAACGTAGGTAGCGGATATTAGAAGTCAGCCAAGGTTGGGGTTTGTACGCCTTACAGGGCGGGTCATCAAAGGTGCAAGAGTGTCTAAGGCAGAGGATAGAGTATTGTTGTAAGAAGAAACAGCCTCGTTGACAGACGTGGATGGTGCCACAGTAGAGAGGAGGTTTGAAACATGGGAGGATAGAGATGAAGGGTCAATATCGTGAAGATTCCTAGATAAATTAGATAGGATAGGACGGGACTGGGAGGGAGGAGATTTAAGTGTGAAAGTTATAAGATGGTGATCAGAGAAGGGATGATCAGAGGCAAGGAAACTAGAAGGTGAACAGTTGGAGGAGAACCCATCAGGTAAAGTGAAATATAAATACCCATGTTCAATTAAATGAAATTAAATTGTATTATTTTGTCTTATGTTAAAACAATTAATTCACTGAATATTTATTTTCCTTGGTTTAATGTTTATTGCTTTCATTTAACGTTCTCAGTGTATGTTGTTAAATGTTTCTGTAATCTGCTTTGAGTCAGACAAGTGGGAGTTTAAGTTAATGTAATAAGAATGCAAACCATTATCAACATTTCATGTCATGTAAAATAACATTTTGAAGTTATTCAGACCAAATGTATTGTTTATATTAATTTTCATAAATGGGATGGGGGAGTAGATGGTTATAGGTTTGCCTAGAGATATCAGATACTCTTGGGTGAGTTTCACTCTCCCACCCTGATACTAATAATTTTCACATAGTTACATGGCTATGAGAAACAATATTTTCTAATGCTTATGGGGATATATGCTTAGAAGCTCATTATCCCTCATTCAAATAATTAGTATGTGCTTAATTTGTTCTCAAATCACATAGGAGCAGCAAATTTTTTGGTGTACTACCAACTTAAGCAGTCAGCCTTTACTCTTGGGCACAGAAAGGAGAAATCGGGAGATTGTGTGAGTCTGACAAAGGACAGAGGGTTGAGGAGTGAAGAAATTAGATTGTAAGCTCTGTGGAGCAGGGACTGTCTCTTCATGTTCAAGTGTACAGCGCTGCGTACGTCCAGTAGCGCTATAGAAATGATAAGTAATAGTAGTAAGAAAGAGAAATTCTGTGTAGCCCAGTGTCACCCTTCGCAGTTTCTATGCTTTAGCCTTCTAAAAGAAGTGAGCCACTTGGCCACCTATGTTGTCTGGGGTCCTGTAATCCGTTCATTTTAAGTTATTTTACTCTTTAAAATTTCAGTAGTGTTTCTACTTCATTTTTTTTCTTGAAAATTTTAGAAATTAAACAAATAGCAATAAACTTTTCAATGGTAAACAGGCATTGCTCACACTGCTAATATCAGAGTATCCCAGTGCCTTTGCTTTTTTCCTTTGTGACAGAGTACTGCACCAGCTCTTTTCCAGTCTCTTTGAGCCTCCCCTGCTTCCAGTGAAAAGTTGAACAGAGCTGTAAGGCAGTACAGTCAATATGTGCTATTGTTTGCTTTTATTTTTAACTGTAATATACAAAGCTAAAAGAGGAATTCCATTGTCTAATTATAGTCCATAAAAACTGCAGACAGGATACCTAGTTAAAAAGCATTTTTCTTGACAAGGTTAATGGCTTCATTTAGCGGCGCATCTAGCTTGGTTGCCACCTGGTGTGAAGCATCCCCCCTTCCTCCAAATGTGTCACCTTCCTCCTAGTCCCGCCGCCCGTCGCTTCCCTCCCTTCAAGCAGTAAAGTGGTGCACTGAGCAGTCACACAGCTGTCAGCTCTGCCAGTCCCCTGCCCCGGAACAGAAAGTTGACATCAGAGAGGGCTGGAGACTGGCAGAGCCGACAGCCACACAGCTGCTCAGTGCACCCCCTACTGCCTGCACGGGGATAGACTGCACCCATCTCCCTGACCTTGGTACGCCACTGGCTTCATCATAAATGAGAGACTCACTAGTTAAAGGCCAAGAGGTGAGAGTCATAACAAATGAGCTTACCTGATGCAATAACATATCATTTGCATAATCATCAATCAATGTAAAGAATATTGTGTGCATAGTAACATAGTAGATGATGGCAGATAAAAACCTGCAGGGTCCATCTAGCCTGCTCAACAAGATAAACACATGGCATACGGAATGATGCAATATAATAGATGCATACTTTTATCTTGATCTGTTCTTGCCGTTTTCGGAGCACAGACTGTACAGGTCTGCCTGGCAGTGGTCTTATTTCCCAACTATTGGAGCTGTTGTTGAAGCCCACATCAGCCCATCCAGATCTGTCTACCCATAATCAGAGAACAGACCATAGAAGTCTGCCTAGCATTGGCCTTATTCCCCAACTACTTGAGTTGCCATTGATGCCCCACTCCAGCCCATGTATTCAGCATAAAAAGCAACATTTAAAATACAAAAATCGGTGGCATAGCTATGTTTAAGCAAATGTTTTTATCAAGGGACAACTGTGTCAAAAAGTAAATAATTGTTCTTATCATTTGTATAGCACTACTGGATGTATGCAGCACTGTACAATCATAATAATTATTTGGGTACAATAGGTCCCTGTGCAAAAGAGATTATAATCTAACCCCCTAATTCTATAATCTTGTGTGTAAGTTATAGAATAATGTCACTTATGCTCATAACTTAATATAATTAGCTGCTAATTGGCTATAAATGGTGTTAATTGGTGAAAATTGGCAGTAATTTGCAGTTACACACATAGCTGACCTTAGTTGGGATTCTGCAAATTGCACATACAATGAACCAGATTCTATATATGGCGCCAAAAATATTGGCGCTGAAAAAAATCACGCTTAGTGCTATTCTATAAACCTCGCTTAAAGTTAGGCATGGTTTATAGAATACATGTAGCAGCCGTCCCATGACTAAAATTTAGGTGTGACTACTTATGCCAACTAAAACCTGGTATAAATGCCTACATCTTATTTAAGCACGGATTGGGCATATTCTGTAACACTGCTCGTAATTTTCAGGAACTCCCACAACCCGCTCTTGCCCCTCCCATGGATATGCCTCCTTTTGTGATCCACGCATTAGAATTTATAGTCTGCTCTCTCTCCTGATAGGCTTTCTATACTCAGGAGATTGGCATGCAGATAACCAAAATATAGAACATGACAGTGAAGACTCAGAACTCTTGAACCAAAATCTTCTTTAATGCAAATTCAGCAAAGGGAAATAACTTACAGCTAGATGTGCTGGGCAAGAGTCTCTGCCTTACAGAACTGGGAGTCTGTTCTCTACCAGCTCACCCTGTATACCAGGGGAGCCTGGATACCTCAGCACAATGCTGAGAAGAGTAGATGCTTTAAGCTCTTTGAGCAGGGACTGTCTTTCTTCTATGTTTGTGCAGCACTGTGTACGCCTTGTAGCGCTATAGAAATGCTAAATAGTAGTAGTAGTAGAAACTTGGTTATTTTACAGTAGCATGAAAGGGGAGTATTCAACGGGTACAGCAAAGTCAGCTTACAGTTTTTAGAAAAAACATGCTGCAGACACACTCTCAACCCCGAAATGGAAGAGAAAGGGAAGGCTACAGCGGTCCTAGCACAGACCCCTGAGGAACCCCACTAACTACCCTTCTCCATTGTGATTACTGCCCATTTAACCCCACTCTCTGTTTCCTATCCTTTGACCAGTTTTTAGTCCACAATAGGACTTTTCCTCCTAATCCCAGGACCCTCCAATTTCCTCTATAGCCTTTCATGAGGTACCTTGTCAAACGCCTTTTGGAAATCCAGATACACAATATCAACCGGCTCCCCTTTGTCCACATGCTTGTTTACTCCTTCAAAGAATTGAAGTAAATTGGTCAGGCAAGATTTCCCCACATAAAACCCGTGCTGACTTGGTCTCAGTAATCCATGTCCTCGGATGTGCTCTGTAATTTTGTTTTTAATAATAGCCTCTACCAATTTCCCTGGCACCGACGTCAGACTCACCGGTTTATAATTTCCCGGATCTCCCCAGGAACCTTTTTTAAAAATGGGTGTTGCATTGGCCACCCTCCAATCTTCCGGTACCACGCTCGATTTTAAGGATAAATTGCATATCACTAGCAGTAGCTCCGCAAGCTCATTTTTCAGTTCTATCAGTACTTTAGGATGAAAACCATCCGGTCCAGGAGATTTGCTACTCTTCAGTTTGCTGAACTGCCCCATTACATCCTCCAGGTTTACTGTGAAGTCAGTAAGTTTCTCTGACTCGTCCGCTTGAAATATCATTTCCGACACCTGTATCCCACCCAAATCTTCCTCGGTGAAGACCGAAGCAAAGAATTAATTCAATCTCTCCGCTACGTCTTTGTCTTCCTTGATTGCCCCTTTTACCCCTCGGTCATCCAGCGGCCCAACCGATTCTTTTGCCGCCTTCCTGCTTTTAATATACCTAAAAAAAATTTTTACTATGCTTTTTTGCCTCTAATGCTATCTTTTTTTCATAATCCCTCTTGGCCTTCTTTATCTGCACCTTGCATTTGCTTTAACACTCCTTATGCTGCTTCTTGTTATTTTCAGACAGTTCCTTCTTCCATTTTCTGAAGGCATTTCTTTTAGCCCTAATAGCTTCCTTCACCTCACTTTTCAACCAGGCCGGCTGTCTTTTGGAGTTCCGTCTTTCTTTTCTAATTTGTGGAATATGTTTGGCCTGGGCCTCCAGGATGGTATTTTCGAACAGCGTCCATGCCTGTTGTACAGTTTTTACCCTCTCAGGTGTCCCCCTAAGTTTTTTTTCCACCGTTCTTCTCATTTTATCATAGTCTCCTTTTTTAAAGTTAAACGCTAATGTATTTGACTTCCTGTGTATAGTTACTTCAAGGTCGATATCAAAACTGATCATATTATGGTCACTGTTATCAAGCGGCCCCAGTACCATAACGTCCCTCACCAGATCATGCGCTCCACTAAGGACCAAGTCTAGAATTTTTCCTTCTCTCGTCGGCTCCTGCACCAGCTGCTCCATAAAGCTGTCCTTGATTTCATCAAGGAATTGTACCTCTCTAGTGTGTCCCGATGTTACATTTACCCAGTCTATATTTGGATAATTGAAGTCACCCATTATTATCACATTGCCTATTTTGTTTGCGTCTCTGATTTCTTTTATCATTTCTGCGTCTACCTGCTCATCCTGGCGAGGCAGACGGTAGTACACTCCTATCACCGTCCTTTTCCCTTTTATACAGGGAATTTCAACCCACAATGATTCAAGGGTGTGATTTGTGTCCTGCTGAATTTGTAATCTATCTGAGTCAAGGCTCTCGTTAATATACAATGCTACCCTTCCACCAGTCCGGTCCACCCTATCACTACGATATACTTTGTACCCCGGTATGACAGTGTCCCACTGGTTATCCTCCTTCCACCAGGTCTCGGTAATGCCTATTATATCCAATTTTTCATTTAGTGCAATATATTCCAACTCTCCCATCTTATTTCTTAGACTCCTAGCATTTACATATAGACATTTCAAAGTATGTTTGTTGTTCCTATTTGCATGATGCTTAGTACTGGACACTACTGATTTGCCATCTTTTGTCCGATCTTTAGTTGTATTTAAGGGCACCTGACCTACCACGGTCTGTTGCGCAACCTCACTATCCAGATACCCTATCTTCCCTGTTTGTGAGGTATCTTTGCAAGATACCTTATCCCGAACCATGCGCTTTTGAGCGACTGTCTGCCTTCCCCCCATTTCTAGTTTAAAAGCTGTTCTATCTCCTTTTTAAAAGCCGATGCCAGCAGCCTGGTCCCACCCTGGTTAAGGTGGAGCCCATCCTTTCGGAATAGGCTCCCACTTCCCCAGAATATTGCCCAGTTCCTAAAAAATCTAAAACCCTCCTCCCTGCACCATTGTCTCATCCACGCATTGAGACTCCGGAGCTCTGCCTGTCTCTTGGGCCCTGCGAGTGGAACAGGTAGCATTTCAGAAAATGCTACCCTAGGGGATCTGGATTTGAGCTTTCTACCTAAGAGCCTAAATTTGGCTTCCAGAACCTCTCTCCCACATTTTCCTACGTCATTGGTACCCACATGTACCAAGAGAGCCGACTCCTCCCCAGCACTATCTAGAATCCTATCTAGGTGACGCGTTTTCAGGATTTCTCCACAACCATCCAGGCTCAGCATAAGGCCTTTACACTATGTTCCGCATTCCATTCTAAAGGCATTCCCTTTGCTCTTATGAATCCTACAAAGCTACGAGTGGTACATGCCGGATCCACCGAGTACTTTTCTACTGTCTCGGAGGCACAGACTTTTTTCACTCTGCTATGTGAACTCAACAGCAACTGCTATCTCCGCCAGTATTGTTACTTACAGTTTTGGCCAACAACCTGATTCTTGGATTGTCAGCTGATAGTTTCTTTCTTCAGTTCTGTGCTACTTATGGCTAGTTGGCCATAATTTCTGTGCTGGTAGCTTTGGAGCCTTGCTGACGCCTATTTTGTTGCTGCACAGCCCTTGTGAGCCTGTTGCAGCAGGGGCTTGTGTTCACACATGGCCTTGGAATGGTTGGAGGCCTTACTGCACCACTTCTGGAACCTACACTAATTCCATATGACCTACTTCTCTGGTGCTCCAGTGATGGGCTTTTCACAGCTTTACTCCCTTCATAACAACTGGATGTTGCAACTAGTTTTCCCGTGGTAGCTGCAACATATTGGGATCCTTTAGTTGGAATGGTGCTGCACAGCTATGGACATTAGGCTAAATTGTGGTACTTCCACTTCCAGCTGGCTGGAACATTTAGTAGGGTGGCTTTCTTTTGGTGCCAGTGTAGTGTGAGTGGCTTGGTTGGATGTGTGTTTTGAATGTATGAGGTGGGGGTTGTTTTTATTTTTTATCTTTTAGATGGAGGGATGGGGAAGTGCCGCATCTCTTCGAACTAGTCCCTGTTAATGGCAGTGTGGTTATGGGTACTTTGAGATGGGGGGGGGGGGGGGTTATTGGCCCTTTGAGGTGTAAGGGTTTGGTTGGCTACTTGTTTTGTTCTGGAGGGGGAGGAGGGAAAGTGGGGGTAGACATTCTGATAGAGTTATGATTTTTTTGATCTTCATTGCTCAATCTGGTTGGGGAGCAAGGTGACTGGGACATGCCCTCTGGGACTATAAGTTGTTTTTGCCTGCCAAGTATGTCTCTCAGCCTGGGATTACTTAATGATCTTAAGTTGATCTATTGGAATGTAGGAGGCATTGGTTCTCCTGTTAAGAGACAAAAAATATTAGTGGCCCTTAACAGACATAAGGCATCTATAGTACTTTTACAAGAGACACACGTGACCTCTGCGGAACATCAAAAACTGGTTTGATGGTGGGTGAGAGCTTGTTATGAATCCCCAGCTGTAGGGGAAAGTGAGTGTGGCCATCTTACTCCGTAAAGGTTTAGATACTACCTCAACACGAATATTATCTGATCAGGCAGGTACATATATTATTGCTGACCTAACTAGTGCTAAACAAGCCTTTGTTTTCTGCAATATTTATGCAACTAATGTCTATAATAAGAGTTTTATGCCCATCTTTTGCATTCTCTTAAAGACTTTGGGGAGGCCCCACTTATTTTAGGGGGCAACATTAATGGAGTGTTTGACCCCACATGTTCCTCCCATGGCTTCTCCCATAGCTCCGATTAATCAAGCAAAAGGGGGTGCCCATGCTATATGATTTGTTGGATCTGACAGATGTCTGGCGTATACTACACCCAAATGGCTGGGACTATTCTCACCTTTCCAGGGCCCATAACACCCAAGCCCATAAAGATTATATTTTACGATCTCATGATCTGTGGGCCAAGGTTTAACTGCTGAGATTATCCCCTATGACGTGTCCAACCACACTATGGTATGGATGCAATTACAGTTGGCTCCATCAATAGGGAGATCTGACCTTGGAGATTTCCTCCGGAACTCTACACAGACCCCCAATTTTTAGTATTTTTAAAACAAAAGTGGGCAGACTACACTGTGTTTAATGGAAGTCATGCTGATGATCCTCTTCTCTATTGGGAAGCTGCTAAAGTGGTCTTGAGAGGGAAAATTATTGCTTACCATTCACATCAAAACAAACAGAAGGATAAGGCTATATTAGCTCTTGAATCTCAGGTGCATTCCGATAGGCGGCGGTTCAGTCTTGCCACTACGGAGGCTAATAAAGCTATACTTTTGAGTTCTCAGTCTGCAGTTAATGAGCTCCTTCAGCAGAGGGCAAAGAAAAAAAGTGAAAATTAAATCACAATAAAGAAACAATTATCATTTTTCTTAGACCACTAAGAAAGGAAAAAGAGAGGGAAGAGGAAATCTAGAAAAGATAGGAGGCCATAATAAAGAAATTAGAAATTAAAAACAGGCTTTACCATGAGACAAAATCCTCCCATTATCCTGTAGAGCCAGTATTCCCAATAGAGATCTTCAGATTTATGAATGCCTTCAGCTGCTCTGGCTCAAAGAAAACATATTTAACACCACCTAAACAAGCTAAACATTTGCAAGGATATGGTAGTAAGAAAGTAGCTCCAATGTTCTTCATTTCCTGTCTTAATGCAAGGAAAGACCTCCTTCTCTCCTGAGTATTTTTATTCACATCAGGACATATCCATATACGTCGACTACAAAACATTGTCTGGGCCTTCTGGAAGTATAATCTGCAAACAGCATTCAAGTCTTGCTCAAAAACAAATGAAGCTATCAAAGTAGCTCTTTCCATTACTTGTGAAATAGAATCTTCCAATATTGTGGATATATTGTTAACATCTATCCTTTCTTCTTATATCTGGCTCTCAGATAGACCCTCAGAATGACTCTTAGAAGAAAATAAAAAATAAACCTTATTCTGTGAGGAAATTTTTTAAATTTCTGTAACATATTTGCAGAAAACATCAATTGGGGCCATACCAGGTGGTCTAGTAAATTCAAATATTGCAAGTTCAACCTTCTATTGTAATTCTCAACAAATTCCCATTTCCTATGAATCAAGTTGTTATCTTTTACTAATGAAGCAGTCACAGATTGCAGAGCATTAATTTCTTCATGAACTTCCAGCAATTGAGATTAAATTTTCTTTATATCAGAGACTGTCTTTGCCAATACATCCATTTTACTCACTAATGCAATCATCTCAGAAGTTGATTTGGAAACAGTACCTTCCAGCCTCTGAGGAACCTTCCAGATCGCATTGAGAGTCACCACCATGGGAATCACATCACCTTCTCCTTCTCACAATCCGCCGTTACATTCTCTGTCTACAGCAAATTTCTTTGGATTGGGCCCCTCAAGAAAGGCTCCTCCTGTAACCCCTTTGGTACCAGAGGACTCCAATGCTCTTGACAAAGATATTGCCAGACCCGGCAGTATTAGAAGCACCGGAGATAAAGATGTCTCAGCGCCCAGGGCTGCAGCCATTCCTCTAACTGCAGGCTCAGTGGGACCTTCACCTCTGGTCTTATTTTGGGGGATCCTGGTGGCATAGCAGTCCAAAATCAGCTGGAGTGGCAAGGAGGTGTTAGCCAGCGAGGGACTGGCTCTAACCACCCCTTTGCATTTATTATGAGATACAGTGGAGTACACAGGAAACAAACGACAGCACTGAGAGACATGCTCACCACACCGCTCATGCCACCATCTTGACTCCTCCGTGCCGAAAATGTTCTTATTGGCCTTACTACTTTCATTCATTATAACTTTGATCAGGACAACACAGTAGTACTCATATCATTAGATCTCTCAACCACGTTTGATCTTGTTGGCATCCATGTCACTGATAAAGTACTGATAATGTTATTCTTATCTCTCAGGTCAAACAAACACTGTTCTCTGGCAAAATACTCATGTTATTCAAAACCATATGTTGTCCAATGTGGAATCCCTTGGGGCTCTATATTGGCCCCAATTCTCTTTAATATCTTTATGGCCCCACTGCTGGGTCTCATTCAGTCCCTCAATTTGACCCCCTATGTATATGCTAATTTATTTATTTATTTGTGGCATTTATACCCCGCTCTTTCCCGCTCAATAGCAGGTTCAGTGCGGCTTACAAAGTATGGTGCATAGTATCATGGAGATAATACAAAGTACGGTACAAAGTATCATGGAGATAACACAGTTATAAGGAGTGGGACAATAGTATGCGATGTGGGGAAAGGATTGGAGTGTGGGTATTGTTTGTGGTGTGGGTTAGGTTCGAGACTTTGTAAGGTCGTTTGGGTAGGCTTGTTTGAATAGGTACTGTAAGTCTTCAGCAGCTTTCGGAAGGGTAGGTGTTCGCTGGTTTTTCGGATATGTCGAGGTATGGCGTTCCAGAGTTGGCTGCCTATAACAGAGAAGTTGGATGACATCAACATACTTGGTACCCTTAATTGGGCTTCAACAGCAACTCCAATAGTTGGGAAGTAGGATCGGTGCCGGGCAGACTTCTACAGTCTGTGCCCCAAAATTGGCAGGGAGAGATGGAGATAAAGTCTTAATCATAAATGATATCCTCAAGTTAAACAGCAATCTTGAGAGGGTAGTAGATTAGCTTGGACATCGTAGACTGAAATGAAAGCCTGAGAAATCTAGAGGCCTTTTACTCTCCATGAAAATCCTCTTCATCCCCCACACTCTTTCTACTCCTATCCAAATTGGAGGTTCTGTAATACCTTTTGGGATCTCGGTAAAGATTTGGGGAATCTCTTGTTGGATCAGAGCTTGAGTTTCTAGCCATATACTTCAAGCATGGATCAGCCCTGTTTAATTATGTTGAAGATTTATTCAGTAAGAAATCTGTTCACTACAAGTAGTCTTTGAATTCTTACCTATTTCCTTATCATCAGTCACCTTCACTAGTGCAATGCCTGGTTGAATGGGTTACGAGTTACAAATATTAGAAGATCGCAAATAGTTCCACACATGACTGTAAAGCTAGTAACAGGCTCAAAGAAATTTGACCATAGGACCCCTTTACTTTGTGAGGAACACTGGTTACCTATATCACACAGAATCATATTTAAAATTCTTATGCTGGTATATAAAGTACATTACTGAAGAATTATCATGTTTACTAATTCCTGATACCCCTTCCAAAGCATTTAGATCTTCACGATAAAATTGCCTTGAAGTCCTTTCTTTCTGTCTAATCACTGTCAGAACATGAGTATTTACCCCCAAATTCTATAAATGGCCACATGACTTAATTGATTAACAAGCCAATCAGCACCAATAATTGGCACTTAACCAATTAGTGGCACTAATTGGCAAGAATTAGAATTTTCACGCACAACCATTCTAGTGGTGTGCATCAATTCTAATGCGTGCAGCCAAAAAGGGAGTGTGGTCATGGGTATGAAATGGGCAGGTTATGGGTGCACTGTTATAGAGTACACCTGATCTGTGCCTAAAGTTAGGTGTAGTTATGTAGGCCTGGTTTTAGGTGGCCTAAGTGGGTGCGCCTAGATTTTAGCCAAACCTAGATTTTAGGCGCAAGAACAGCTTCTAAGCGTATTCTATAAACTATGCCTATCTAGGCAAGTTTTATAGAATCGCGCTAAGAGCATGGTTTTTCAGCACCGATTTTTAAGGTGTCATTTATAGAATTTGGGTCTTACTGTCATGGTCCCTCATTAAGGAATGCTCTTCCCTCCCATCTGCAGTTTGAGTGTTCTGCCCAGAATTTTAAGATAAGTTTTTAGTCCTTTCTTTTTCAGGGTATATTAGACCTATAACACTAAGAGATTCTACTAATGCCTTGCCTTGGACACCTCCTTGGGGGGGGGGGGGGGGGGTACACCAAATATTAAATAAACTTGAAACTTGAAAACAGGAATGTCACACCTATGACAGAGCTCATTTCCAGACGTAGCATAGCACGGGATATAATTAAAATCTATAAGGGATTTTAGGGTGCTGGAAATAAATGGCACAAGTATTTTGATGCATATTGACTTTATAGGCAGGCCTGTAGGAAGAGCAAATAATGTTGTTGGAGCATCTATGGTGGCTCCTTCACTCAAGAGCTCCGGATATCTTGTTCTTTTTTTTTTCTCTAGCCCTGCCTAATATCTTCCAAATATTTACCTTTATGACAATTGCTTATTTGGCAAAACTTGAATATATGGCACTGTTCCACAAAATGACTTGGGGAGGGGGGAATTGACCATGGGCAGGATTACAGTGGCTCTGCCTAAACAGTTCTCTGAATCTGAGTAAGTGGGATTAGGCCACTATAGGAAACATATGTAATCAGCGGTCAACATAAGAATCAAACTGAGGTCTCCAAATTTGCATTTTTTAAATCTGTGATGTCACATTGAAGTAGATAAATAGCTACACAGATGAACAATTTCATAAAATAAGACCTTAATAAGAAATAATAATAACTTCTCAAAAGAACATAAGAATAGACTTACTGGGTCAGACTGAAGGTCCATTTAACCCAGTATCCTGCTTCCAACAGTGGCCAATCCAGGTCACAAGTACCTGGCAGAATCCCCAAATACCTTTGTATTTAAAAGACAAAATCAAACAATACTGACCTACCAGAAGCATGTCTACTTTATTTTTCCTAGTCAGCACATTACCATTCAACCCTCACAGTAATTACCTCCTAATGTGATAGCAGCCACAGTGATGTGTAATGGTGGGACCTTTGCATACTATTTATACATAACTGTATTAAATTATGCCACAATAATATCCAAAGTGAAACAGAAAGCCTCCACTGTAATTAAAAACCGTTGACGTCAAAGTCCCTCAGGCCCCCAGGCTAACTTCTTTTGGGCCAGTGTACAATCTGAAATTAAATCTATCAGATCTTGTCAGCAGAGCAATATGAGGCCTGCTGTAGCTAGTCTATGGAATATCAATAAACCCCTGATTTCACTACTGCTGTAATCAGAAACCTTCTTGCTTTCAGATGTGGCAAAAGGTCATTGAGACAAATGATTCTGCTGTCAAGAAATGACAACAAAAAATACAGTTTCACAACCAAATGCTATCTGCTACCATCGTCAGATAGTGTTACCAACTGCTTGCAAGCTGCTCCAATATCTAACTTAATTTTCACTGCTAGAGGGAGACAGAAAGGACTCAATGTGTTCTTTTTGAGATAAGTTGCCACCCTGCTCTAAAATTTTGGAATGTCAGACAACTCTCACAAGACTAATTGTTGTGGTATAGGTCAATTTCTACATCCTGCTCTCTCATCCTTAAAGGTCATTAGGCTGAAGTGCATTAACATTAGATATTAACATGCATTAATTAGTTTTCATCAATGGCTCATGCTAGTGATATGAAAATGAGCTTTGAGTTCATTTACTAGCATTTCCTAGTTAAGTTTTTTGGTTCATAATTCTGTGTACCCTTGCACTGCCCCTTGCTGTTTGCCCTATTACTATCTAAAGGCTTCCATGTAAACCCAACTGTACCCCAAAAACCACTCGCCATATTACCAGCCGAAGGCTTGCCTTCTCACCTCGGTGCCCTACCATTTGAATAGCTGGGATACCACTACTCAGAGAGCCACCTAGGGTGATCTGAGCTGCCGAATGCTCTATAGCCTGGACACCATCAGCCAGATGAGAATCCTACAGGTAATTCTTTTTACCATACATGGCCTTATAAAATACGCAGATGGTTCAGGCACCCTTCCACAGGATCAATGGTGGGTATAGCCCATCCTGATCACCCCCCCCCCCCCCCCAGCGAAATAAAAAGCAAGCTGTGACTACCCCTTCTACCATTGGCAGATATGTTCCAAGGCTTCTTGGTTATCATTCATAAAAAGATCCAAACCAATATCCAATAGGCGCACCAGGTCCCTTCAGTACAGCCCTGCACACTCAGGTATGTATTGATGCTGTATTTGTTTTCTCCTGGGTTGCTTGCCCATCTTCCAGTTTGTCTATTGACTTCAACTAAGTACCTTGCCCAGTGCTTCTCCCCCTTAAAGCAACACCTTGGAACTATATCAGAGCAACAAAGCATAGCCCCAAGAACCACTTCAAAGTCCCTCTTTGCTGCCCTTATTAACTGTTTGCATGTCTGTTCACCCAAGTCATTCCCAACAATATACATAACTAAAATAAATATCAGGAACCCTGTGAACGGCTGCCTGGCACTGAATAAACAGGAAAAGCTGACACCATCTCATTCTTTGCTTTCACATCTAAGTAAGTCTGACTCCTTTAGTTGCCAGGCCAAAATGAAGTCCCAGGGGGCAAATGGTTGCCCACTGACTGACCTAATGCTATAGCAGAACCTGTACTGTTTCCAGATTTTCACAAGCAGAGAGAGATAGATTATCTCTGGCACTGTGTGGGTCCGGTGGAAGCTAAACTTTTACCTGAAGGAGAGGAATGACAAATGCTTTTAGTCTGGATCATGTAACTGAGTGTCATAGAAATCTGGAGCAAACCGAAAGGAGTGGAAGAATAATGTTCCAGGAAATCAGTCTAAAAGAGTGTGAAGTCCAAACCAAAGTTTCTTAAGAATCTTTATTCTTCAAAAATACTCCAATGTACAAGCAGTCTGAGCTCATCAAAACCGCATGGAATCTTGACCCTACACGGGTCGTGTTTCAGCATAAAGAGCCTTCATCAGGGGTCTATCAAGCAAAATCAAAACAACATATATATCGGGGAATGCAGAAAATAATAATAATAGTGAATCAATAAATAAAAACATGACAGGTAAAATAGAATGTGTGTAAAACAAACAGGAAAAAGAAGAGTGAAAGAATGAATAAAGAGGCATGAGACTAAAGAGGAAAAACAAACAAATAAAATACCTGCCTTAAACGTTTCAAGGGAAATAAATGCAACTGAAGAACAGCGCTGCTAGTATCAATCATAAAACTTTCCTAAGTAAAAATGATAGTTAGTGACAGTCCTTGGGAGGACCTTAGTGTCCTTGGTGGTGTGTGGAGGATCATCTTATTTTTCAGGTACTCAGGGTCATTTCCTTTCAGGGCCTTGAAGATTAGACATAGAGTTTTAAATTTAGCCCTGTATTGTACTGGTAGCCAATGAAGTTTTTGCAAAAATGGTGTGATGTGGTCACGTCACTTGCAACCTTCTATGAGTCTTGCTGCTGCTTTCTGAATCAACTAGAGCTGGTGCAGGCCCTTTGTAGTCAGACCATTGTATAGTGCATTGCAATAATCCAGTCTTGATGTTATCATGGCATGTACAACTGGGATAAGATTTACCTTCTCGATGTAAGGAGAAAGGCAGCGTAGCTGTCGCAAATAGTAGAAGCAGCTCTAGAAGATTGCTTGGATTTGGGGAATCAGAGTAAGTGTTGAATCTAACTGTATTCCAAGGTTCCTGACTTGTGATTTAAGGGGGAGTTCGTACTTCCCAAAAGGGATTTTGATGTCAGGTATGTATTCACTTATGTTAGGGATCCAGAGAAGCTCGGTTTTACTTGGGTTCAGGCAAAGTTTGATGTGTTTAGCCCATTCTTGAATTGATGTTAGACAGGTAATCATTATATTCAAGGCGGTAGGTAAGTAAGCTGCACATCATTTGCATAGATATAGAACTGAGTGTCCATTGACCAAATCAGCTCAGCTAGTGGCTTGAGGTAGATATTGAACAGAATAGGTGACAGTATCGATCCTTGTGGCCAGGTCAGTGCCCATGGTGGTGATGAGTTGCTGCCAAGCAAGTACTGTTCCATTGATACCTGTTTCTGTCAGTTGTGCTAGCATGATATCATGATCCACAGTGTCAAAAGTTCCTGAGAAGTCAAGCAGTACTAACATCGAGGCAAATCCCTTGTCTCGGTTTCTGTGAAGATCATCTAGTAGGGATATGAGGACCGTGTCTGTACCATAACCAGGTCTGATTCCGGATTGACATTGATCTAGCCAGTTTATGCACATTGGGAAGAACAGTCTGAACCATAGTTACCTGATGATAGGATCCACTTTCGAAGTCAGCACCCGAGAAAATAATCTAGGTGTCATTGTTGACAATACGCTGGATGCTAGGAATTATTAGAAAAGGGATAGAAAATAAGACAAAGAATATTATAATGCCTCTGTATTGCTCTACAGTGCATTCACACCTTGAGTATTACATTCAGTTGTGGTTGCTATATCTCAAAAAGATATCAGAATTAGAAAAGGTTCAAAGAAGAGCGACCAAAATGATAAAGTAGATGGAACTTCTTTCATATGAGGAAAGGCTAAAGAGGTTAGGGCTCTTCAGCTTGGAAAAGAGTCGGCTGAGGGGAGATTTTGATGTCTACAATATCCTGAGTGGTGTAGAACAGGTAAAACTGAATCAAATATTTACTCTTTCAAAAAGTACAAAGATTAGGGGACACTCAATGAAGTTACATGGAAATACTTTTAAAACAAATTGGAGGAAATATTTTTATTACTCATAGTTAAGCTCTGGAACTCATTGCCAGAGGATGTTAGAACAGCAGTTAGCATATCTGGATTTTAAAAAAGGTTTGGATAAGTTCCTGAAGGAAATGTCCATAGACTGTTATAGAGATAGACATGGGGAAGTCACTGCTTACCCTGGGATTGGCAGCATAGAATGTTGCTAATAATTGGGTTTCTGGCAGGTACTTCTGACTGGTAGGTACTTGTGACCTGGATTGGCCACTGTTGGAAACAGGATACTGGGCTGGATGGACCATTGGTTTGACCTAGTATGGCTATTCTTATGTTCTTATTTTTCTGTTTTTCAGTGTATAGACATAGCAGGAGATGTATATGGTTGGTAAACCCTTTTTATTTTTAGTCACAACAGGAAGAGGAAAACCTCAGCAAAGCATAAAACAGTTACAAGAATGGAGTTCGAAGCAGGATTCACGAGAGATCATGCAGAAAAAGGTTATTAAGGAATGACCCAACCTGGCCAAGTTTCCTCTAAACAGTCTGCATCAAGTGTCATCCAAATTTCTATGGCAAGCAATAGAAATCAAACAAAATAAAACATGGAAAAGAAAATAAGATGATACCTTTTTTATTGGACATAACTTAATACATTTCTTGATTAGCTTTCGAAGGTTGCCCTTCTTCCTCAGATCGGAAATAAGCAAATGTGCTAGCTGACAGTGTATATAAGTGAAAACATTCAAGCATTACTATGACAGTCTGACAGGGTGGGAGGAGGGGGGTGGGTAGGAAGTATGCATGGGGACATCAAAGCATATCATTGATATTCTAACAGGGTGGGTGTGGATAGGTGAGGGAAGGGTGATTAACAGAGACATACAGCTTTATGGTTTATAATGGGCTAGGAACCCCAGATCCTTGTTAAGTCCTTTCTGTTGGGTGTTAAAATATTCAATCATTCTGACTTCAAAGGTCTTACGTTCTTGTATGGTTTTAAAGTTACCTTTGAGGATTCTCACTGTGAAATCACTGGTACAGTGTGCTGGTCCTGTAAAATGTTGACCAACAGGCGTGGGAACCCTGCTGGCACCAGCATTGTTCATATGATGTCTATGTAAATTGAATCTGGTCTTAAGCATCTGGCCTGTTTCTCCAATATAGCATCCTTCGTTACATTTTTTACACTGAATGATATATACCACATTGGAAGATGAGCAAGTGAAAGATCCCTTTATGTTGAATATCTTTCCTTTGTGGATGACTTTGGGGTCCTGTGAAATATTTTGGCATAGTTTGCAACTGGATAAATTACAGGGAAGTGTGCCCTTCTGTTCCTTTTCAGTCTGTGAAGGAAGTTTACTTCTGATTAGCTTGTGTTTTAAATTGGGTGGCTGTCGGAAGGCCAGTACTGGTGGGGATGGGAATATCTCTTTCAGTAATTCATCCTCCTGGAGTATAGGTTGTAGATCTCTTATGATTTTCCTCAGTTTTTCCAGCTCTGGATTGTATGTCACTACAAGCGGGATTCTGTCTGTGGATTTTTTCTTTTTGTACTGTAGCAGATTCTCCCTGGGTGTTTTGAGGGAGGAGGCAATATTCTTGGAGATTATTTTGGGGTTGTAGCCCTTCTGTTTGAAGGATTCAGTCAGGGTTTTAAGGTGTCTGTCTCTGTCCCCTGGGTCAGAGCAGATACGGTGGTATCTTGTGGCTTGGCTGTAAATGATGAATCTTTTTGTATGTGAAGGATGGAAGCTGGAGTTGTGGAGGTAGCTACATCTGTCTGTGGGTTTCTTGTATATAGATGTTTGTATACAGCCATCACTGATTGAGACCGTGGTGTCCAAAAAATTGACTGCCCGCTGCCAGCGCTGATTCTCCCCCACTGCCACCGAGACTTCTGATGAAGTCTTGGAGGCCGCCCTTGTAAGTCTCGGCGGCCATTTTGAAGCACGATCCGGCAGCAGGGGAGAGTCAGCGGTGGCAGGGGGCAGGCAAGACTGTCTGCCCCGAAGAATTTGAAGGACAAGGCAGGGTGACTCAGAGTCAGGTCAGTGAGGGACCAGATCCAGAGGGAGGGAGGAGGAGGGAGAGAGGAGAATTCGCTGAACAACTCGGGAGGGGGTGGCAGGGGAGAGAAGGGTCACTGGGTATGGGTGCATGCAGGGCAGGAGAGAGGAGGGTCGCTGGGTATGGGTGCATGCAGGGCAGGGGAGAGGAGGTCACTGGACATGGGTGGATGGAGGGCAGGGGAAAGGAGGGTCACTGGGTATGGGTGCATGCAGGGCAGGGGAGAGGAGGGTCACTGGGTATGGGTGCATGCAGGGCAGGGGAGAGGAGGGTCACTGGACATGGATGGATGGAGGGCAGGGGAGAGGAGGGTCACTGGACATGGGTGCATGCAGGGCAGGGGAGAGGAGGGTCGCTGGGTATAGGTGCATGGAGGGCAGGGGAGAGGAGGGTCACTGGGTATGGGTGCATGCAGGGCAGGGGAGAGGAGGATCACTGGACATGGGTGGATGGAGGGCAGGAGAAAGGAGGGTCACTGGGTATGGGTGCATGCAGGGCAGGGGAGAGGAGGGTCACTGGGTACGGGTACATGGATGGCAGGGAAGAGGAGAGTCACTGGGTATGGGTGCATGCAGGGCAGGGGAGAGAAGGGTTGCTGGACATGGATGGATGAAGGGCAGGGGAGAGGAGGGGACAGAGAAGGAATGCTGGACATGGATAGAGGGGAGGGAAGAGTGAGGAAGGAGATAAGATGAGGGAAAAGGAAGAGAGGAGGAAAAACTGCTGATGGATGAAGAAAATAGGCAGAAGCTGAGGACCAGAAATGAAGAAGAAAGGAGGAAAGGAAAGAAATAAATGGAAAGGAAAGCCTTGAAACGGAGTTAAGAGGACAGAGAGCAGCAGAATCGGATACTGGGCCAGTATGATCAGAAAAACAGTCACCAGACAACAAAGGTAGAAAAAAATCATTTTATTTTCATTATAGTGTTTGGAATATGTTCACTTTGAGAATCAGGTGCTCAACATTAAAAGTTTATATTTATTTACTTATTTATGGCATTTTATCGCACATTAAACATGAATTAGTTTGGAACCTGGGATCATTTATTTTTTTTTCCTGGAGTAATGCATTGCCACCCCCCCCCCCCCAAGCTCTCTCCTCGGCTATAGCCAGCTCTGCAATTTGGGGGGGGGGGGGGCGCAGAGGGGGACCGGGGAGAGAGCCTGTTGTTAAACATTTACCAGCACACCCCTGGAAGTAACTAACTTCTTAGTCTCACTCACACACACAAAGAGTGACTCGAGCTGCATATACAGCAGCAGGACTTGTTTATCCATTCCTACCCTAGCTGAGATAATATTTAACCATCTCTCTGACCTCATGTGCAACTCTCTTTAAATCAATCACCTTACTTTCTAACTCTTCCTACTTTCTTACCTATCTATATGTTACATATTTGCTTTATCCTTCACTATCAATTATAATGTTCTATTACGTATCGTGTTGACACTGTAAGTAGTATACCATGCCATACTTTGTATTGTTTTTTAATATTTTTACCTATTGCTCATGTTTGATCTATTCTGACTGTACACCGCCTTGAGTGAATTCCTTCAAAAAGGTGGTAATTAAATCCTAATAATAATAATAATAAATGACTCAATGGTGCTAAAAAGGGCAAAGCACCAAAAAAATAAAGAGGGCAAAAACCCGACCAGGTCTCAGGCCTAAATGTGGCCTAGCAAGCACAGTAAAAGAAAGAAAACTTTAAAACGAGGAAAAAAATAATCTAAGAAAATACAGGGAAGGAATTAAATGGAGAAATTCCAATAGAGGTATAAAAATAACAAAAAGAAAATGGGAAGGCATAAAAAAAGAAAAAGACCGAAGGCCGAACCAGCTATGAGGACTGGGAAAAAACGCGTCCTCTCCTCACTATGGAAAAAAAGAGAACTGCCGGTTCTGAGCTCTCACGGTAGGCTGGAAGGCACTTGCCTATGCATAGTGGAGCATGTCTCGCGCTCAAAGACCTGTTTAAAGCTTGGTGCAACTCCGGACCGGCAACATGGACCTGCATTCCCACATGTGAGAACAGTGATTGCCAGATAAATCCTTTATTTATTTAGTTTTCTTTTTGAACAGATTCTCTGCACAAAATAATGTTGGAGGATAAATGATGAAAGTCTATTTTTAACATGCTTTTATGTAAAAATGGGGACTTATGATTACAACAAGGTAAAAACAGTTTCTGTAAGTGAAAGTGCTGAATTTATTGGGCATGATATATTGCCCCTTATATGATGGTCCCACCACAATAAATAAAATATAAAATAATTTGTATAAGCATTATTATGATTATGAGGGGTTTTTTTTAATAGCACATGTTTTATTTTTTGGAACTTTAATATGGCTATTTATAGCCCCCATAGTGCATCGATATCAATGCACATATTTACACCTGCACTGAAAATGGTGTAAGTTTATATGTGTACTCTACAAGCATATATGTGTATTTTACAAAATATTTTTGTATAGTACAGCTATATCTCCACCCTACTCAAACACTTGAACACCAAGACACAACACATAAAAATCATCACACCCTTTCCATGTACATACTTTTTATGCATGTATGTGGTCATGCAAATATAGAAAATCCTTTTCTATGTGTAAAACAAGTATATACAGAAAAACATTTATAAAATTACCCCTGGGAAAAGCCTTATAAAATTAAACACCACATGCGGATACCTTAGCTTTTTTAAAGTTTATGTGCAAAAACGATGCCAACTAGATAATGAGATGCAGAATTAGGGAAAACAGCTTATAATTTAGTAGCACAGTGATAAAGTATGTACACTGACTGCTTTGCAAACGCCTTATCAAGAGAAAATTAACTGCACCTCAGGAGGTATGGTAAGGTTTTATGTGATAAAGTCTGTTGGTAAAGGCTGAATATATTTTACTGTCAGGATTCATTTGCATGTCATTAACATCGCCCATTTATATGTGCAATAAATGCACATTTATATACATTTTAGGTGACATTAATCACGATATAATATACTGACCTCAAAAGCTCCTGCTTGCAGCTGAGGGATGGACTGAAAGAAAATGTTTTTACTACTTTGAGAATAACAAAAAAAAAACAACAATTAAAAAGCATAAAAAAGGTTCTTCCTAAACATCTCAATTTCATAATATTTATCTTATTCTCTTGGTGCTACAGGTATTGTGCAAAACATAATGAGAATTCTGTGCTTTAATTTGATCATATTTTATGTTTTCAATGCAAAATGAATCCTATTATGTAAATATTTCTCAATCTGACGTAGTAAATAAACTAGGGCTTACTCTGCAAATACTTTTCAGTTTCTTCACAGGCACTGTGGTTCTAAGGAATTTCTTGGTGGTGATTAATCCTTTCTATATTTATCACAGAAACAGAAAACAAGGTGGCAGATAAAGACCATTCGGCCTATCCACGCCAACCACTCAGCTTTATAATGCCTTCCTCTCCCTCTAATCTTCTTCCATACTTTCTTAAATTCAGGTACTGTCCTTCTGTCCACCACTTCCAGTAGGAGACTGTTCCATGTATTCACCACACTTTCTATAAAGAAACATTTTCTTAGATTTTAGATTATTCCTGAGTCTGTGTCCCTTCATTCACATCCTAAAACTGCTTGTCCTAGAGCTTCTTTTCAACTGGACGATGTCCAGCTCCTGTGCATTTATGCCATGGAAGTCTATAAAAAGCACTGTTGTGTCTATCTTAATTCCAGAGTATACACATTTAGATCTTTAAAGGGTGTAGTTATCAACATGGGCTAGTATTACTGTTAACCCCAGTTATTAGTAACTATGTCTTACTGCATAAAATGAGACTTAAGGTAGTGGTAAAATAACACACCTTAACGGTAGCCCTAGTTGATAATTATGCCCTTATAGCTGTCTTTTTGAGCTTTATAATGAAGACCACAGACCATTTTGGTAGCATCCCCTGGACCAATTCCATCGAAATATATATCCTTTTGAAGGGTGGTCTTCAAAATTGCACTGGCTTTGTCTTAGGGCGGCCCCCGACATCATTCCAATTTGTTTTTGCTGTTGTTGTTTTCGGTTTGGGGTTTTTTTTGGGGGGGGGGGGGTTGTTGTTTTTTTTTGCCACTGGATGATGCCGTGGGTCTTGCATTGAAGAACACTGCAGCAGTTCGCTTCCTCCGCCAGCTGGCATGCCTCAGGAGTAGCAGGTACATCTGCAGGCCAGGCCGCTCCTCGGTTTCATCTGAAAAAAATGTCATGCTCCACAGAGACACACTGCATGCTACGCAGGACTGCCTTCTTCTTGTGGAAGATAGGCCCAGGTTGGGGCTATGCAACTTGACTCCTTGTGAGTACTCTACTGTGATCAGTATCACATTGCAGCCACCTAATAAACGCTTTTCCCCCAGCATTTCACATTTCCTTTGTTCATGCTATGCATGCAGATTTAGGAGATCAGAGATCTAAGTGGCTGCTCAGACTTGCTGCTAATGTTTGGCTTGGGGGGCTGGATTTGGGGCTCAGAGATGCCAAGTCTCAGGCATTATTGGGGTAGGATGTGATGGATTTAGGGGAAAAGGCAGATTTATTTTATTTTTTGTTACATTTGTACCCCCGTGCTTTCCCACTCATGGCAGGCTCAATGTGGCAGGCAATGGAGGGTTAAGTGACTTGCCCAGAGTCGCAAGGAGCTGCCTGTGCCGGGAATCGAACTCAGTTCCCCAGGACCAAAGACCACCACCCTAACCACTAGGCCACTCCTCCACTCCAGATGAGGAAATCATCTGGAATTCAAGTGTAGAGGCCCATACACAAAAACCTGATAATTAGAACCTGATAGTTAAAAACTAGAATAAAAGTGAAAACTAAGAAGCAGCTCTGCAAGTTGTGGTAACCGTAAAGAAGAACTATATTAAAAAAAAACACCACTGATATAGAATACTGTGTGAAAATAATCATGAATATAAATACCACACTGTCACAGACAGCCTTTTTAAAAATATGTTGTGACAATAAGGTATTCATGTTCATGTTTATTTTCAGACAGTATTCTATACTACTGGGGTTTTTTAAATATAATTCCTCTTTAGGGTTATCACATCTTGCAGAGCTACTTCTTAGTTTTCACTTTTATTCTAGTTTTTAACTATCAGGTTCTAATTATCAGGTTTTTACCAACCGGCTTTCTTTTTTTACCATGTGGTTTCACAATCTATTTTATTACCTGCCATTTTGCCTTTTTCTTTTAAAACATTTTTGGATCAGCGGTGCTTTAAACACCATGGCATCACCTTCATAACATAGTACACTTAAGTTTATATTGTTTCACCAAACAAGAAGTTCAGTGTTCTTTCTTATTTTATATTCATTTACAGTATTCAATACATTTCCTTTTGGGGGGCACCACTGATTTCCAATCCATTCAGCAGCAGGTTTCATTTATAGTCAATGTTCTTTTTCAGTTACAACCTCTATCATGCCCTTCATACATGTGTATCCCCAGCCACATTTATTATGATATCACATTGCAGACAAATGTTGTCTTCCTAATGTATGTTAATGTCTCTTTTTTTTATCCATCTGCATGGTACCTTTTCGTTTGTTTTTTTTTTTTTATTTATTTATTTATTTATTATTTTTCATTTAAACATCCATCTATTAAAACAATAAATGTTGGATACAGAAATATAGTAAAATAACAAACTTATTGGAAAATATTAGTTTCATTTAGACCACAACAACTTGAGACAAGATACAAGGTAAAAATAATAAAAAGAAAAAAGAACAAAAACTAATTAGAGCAGGATCAAAGAGGCAATCCGCAGCCAGACTTCAGCGAGTCCTTCTACCCTATTAGGTTACCTGGGTCGAACATGGTACACTTTCTTTTGAAATCAAAAATTCCTTCAATTTCTTGGGATCCATAAACATATATGTAACAGATTGTAATGTTATTATACAACGACAAGGAAAAACTAATTTAAACAATCCTCCCAAAGCCAAAATTTTGGATTTTAAACCGAGGAACTCTCGCCGACGGGCTTGAGTCTCTCTGTTTAAATCTGGAAAAATTCGAACGGTATGCCCAAGAAATTTACTGTTCAAAAATTTAAAATAAAGCTTAAAGACATTTGTTTTATCCATTTCCAGTGCAAATGAAACAATAAGAGTAGTTCTTTCCGTAATTAGTTCCAATGAGTTTTCAAGAAACTCTGTAATATTAAATTCTGGTTGCTGTAGCTGAGGGTTCAGCGGATTCACTGTTCTCCCAGTTATGTACTGTGTTCGGGTAATAGGCGGAAATCCCTCTGCTGGTATACCCAGAATTTCTCTAAAGTATTTTCTTAACATGTCCATAGCTGAAATTAATGGCGATTTGGGAAAATTAATAAACCTCAAGTTGTTTTTTTTCCCCTGATTCTCAAGAAATTCTAGCTTACGTGCCAGAATCTCTCTGTCCTTCGCCACATTTCCCGCAAAATTTTTTAAAGTGGAAAGTTCAGTTCTCAAAGACTCAATTTGCACTGCTTGAGTTTGAAAATTGTCCACAAGTTGATTTTGCTGGTGCTTTAATTATCAATATTTTGTGAAAAGTTACTCGTTACTTGAGAAAGCATAGCGTTCATTCCCTGGATAACATCCCATAGGGCATCTAAAGTTACTACTTTAGGTTTTTTTACCTCCAGTAAAACCAGGGTATTGCTCATCGGAGAAGGGGTAGAGGTCATCAAACCCTTTTGCTGTTCCGCTCCGATTGGGGAAAGACCACCGTCGAGGCCTCCTGAGGGCAGGGGAAAATCAGCCACTTCGGACGTCCCTTCCGCTCTCACCGTCGGGATCACTCTACTTCCTGGTTGTGGAGGATTGGTGTTCCCAGGCGGACTAAGCGATAACGCCTCCTCGCTGGTCTCCGGCGATGTTATTGCGGAGCATTCTGTGGCGGGTTGCCGCATGATCAGTGGCTGAACCCCGAATTGTTCCAGAACCGTTTGTCGCGAGGAGGGAACACTCCCAGGGAGTAAGGAGGCCGACTCCCTGGGTTTTCCTTTCCGCTTCCCCATGTCCTGCACAAGGAAACGAACCTCCTAACGTTCAACGGCCTGGTAAGTCAGGAGCTCAGACACATGCGTCTGCTCTGATCGGCCATCTTGCCCCCCTTTTCGTTTGTTTTAATGCATATGCTGTCCACTATTTATTCATTTATTTATATTTGTACAATATTTTTTATTCATTTTTTATTTATTTTTTGTTTTGTTATTTGATCAACTCATGTTTATTGTATGTATGTACTTTTTGACAAATATTGTGCTTTTTTACAGATATTATATATTTGACTCCTGAGGCAGGCGGTCCCTACCACCGAAAAACGGCCCCGTGTCGGGTCTCCGGTGCAATAAAGGAATTGTGATAGACACTCCCTGTGTTGAAGCTTGTGTCACACTCTCTATTTCTTCATTCTTCTTATTTTAGTGCTGGCCACAGCCTTTTACAAGACACGTATTGTCATGGTTAGGTGGTAGTGCCGAATATATGTGAGTGCTCCCCGCCAACAACATATGGTGACAATATTCAGCCATTCTGCATATAGCTAAGCACATTAATTTAGGACAGCTGTTTTTTCCCCTATTCTACATTAAACCACTCAGCTCAATGGATAGCAGCTG
Organism: Microcaecilia unicolor; assembly: GCF_901765095.1. Taxonomy (NCBI): domain Eukaryota; kingdom Metazoa; phylum Chordata; class Amphibia; order Gymnophiona; family Siphonopidae; genus Microcaecilia; species Microcaecilia unicolor. Next base: position 236,053,330 of record NC_044031.1, read on the forward strand.
ATTATCACTGTTACTGTATATCTAGATGAATCGCCCTCACTCCAGATAGTGGCAGAGTGTTTTGAGGAAATTTTCAGCAGCACTCTCCATATAGCGCTGCTGAACACTTACAGATGGGGACTTATATTTAGCAGCTGCCATTAAATATAGCCCCTTCTAATACCAGTCCACTCGTTTGTTGTGCAAGGGGAAAATCCTAAATCTTACAGCAAAAGGTAATAAGTATATCTCACTTCTGTACATCTGCACAAGTTAGGACAGAAAAACAAACTGTCCTAAGTTATATCTATAGGTTCCTGCCTGGTTAAACCCCACTGAGCTAGTTGGCCGCCGATATTCAGCGGCACTTATTTGGGTTGTTCTGTTGCATCTCTCTGCTACCTGGCCATTCCCTAACTGGCTACAATATGAGCAGTCCAGGGAGGAGCTTGGGTGGAGCTAGCACTTAGCCAGTTAGTGGCCATATTCAGTCCACTAATGGGCTAAGCATGTGCATTAATTTAGGACAGCAAAAAGCTAATTCCTTGTTTAGTGCACAAACCCAGATATTCAGAGACGAGAACCGCTTGTGCCCCAGCACTGAATAGGCTGAATATTACCCCCATAGTGGCTAAATACTGCCACTATACTTATACCCCCTCATTCTTTTTTCTTTATCATATTTACAAAGAACAAAGTCTGTATAAGTCACAGAGCACAATAATCAACAAGGCCAACAAAGCACAGAATCAAATACAAGAAACAATAGTTTTTGTTTAAATGCCCCCTACCCCCCCCCCCCCCCCCCCCCCCCAAAGAACAAAACAAACCACAATCTTAAGCATTCAGGATGTGGCTGCAGATCATCAGTGTCAAAGCGTCCCAGAAGGGTGCCCAGACCAGAAGGAAAAGTTCTCCTTTAGAGGAAGCTAAAGCCGGGATACCTCTGAGTTCCAAAACACAAAGCTGAATATAGTTGCTCTTCAGTGAGATACTGCGGGGGTATGCACAGGAAGCCATAATTGTAGGAAGGCATGCATCCCTGAAGGAGGATCCCCCCACAGCCAAAAGATATCAAACAACTGGCAACAGGAAGGAGTCCAACAAAGTTTCCAAAAGGAGGCAACATGGGAATTGAGTTGAGTCCAGAAGCGCTGTATGGCCGGGCAAGATCAAAACATATGTCCCAGGTAGGCCTCACACCCTTGACACTTAGGACACAAGTCATCCTTCTGTACTGTCACTCTAAAAGCCTGGTATGGAGATATATACAGTCTCAGAAAATTTATAATAAAGTTCCCATAAAGAGGCACTGTTAGTAGTACAATAAACATTCAGTAAACAAGTCTTGACCTGGTGAAAGTTGAGTGACATCAGCAGTTCCCCCGCTCACTTAACCACTAGAATATTATAATCACATTCGGGGAGATGCTCTCGAAAGTGCCCATGATAATATTTTAATGAGATAGAAAGTTGTGCATCCAAACCATACATTGTATCTAAAAGGTCCCAAACATTTTCGAGGTGGCTCTGATTGAAGAGGAGGGAGGCCACCTCCCTCCTCCAACAAAGGTAGGGGTGGGGGTCGGGAGGTCACTGGGTCACTCTCTCTCCTTCCAACCCCTCCCTAAAGGGTCCGGCCCGGAAGCCTTCTCTCTGCAGTGAGTGACCTGCCTATGTGGAAACAGGAAGTCACAACAGAGAGAAGGCTTCCGGGTTGGGCAAAAGCAGCATGCTTACATTGCTAACACTGCCGGCAGCCCAGAAGATAGAAAGGCTGCAGCAGGAGTAGAGCAGAGAGGAGGAGTGACACCAGACCTTCCCACCACAGTAGCTCTCTTATGCAGCAGCCAGCTGAGCCAACAGCGATCTCCACAGGTCTGCTCCAAGACCTTCTCTCTGCTGGAACCTGCCTTCTAATGCAACTTCTTATTTTCGCTAAACAGGAAGTTGCATCAGAAGGCAGGACCCAGCTGGCAGAGATAAGGTCCTGGAGTGAGCTTGTGGGGGTTAGCTGAGCTGCAGGCACAAAGATGCCGGATCCATAGGAGGGGTAACTGCAACTTTTTTTTTTTTTTTTTTTTTACTGAGGGAGCAAATATTTTTACCATTCCCACAGAGCAGTAAAATGTTTGAAATGGTTGAAAGATAGGAAGCAGAGAGTAGGATTGCGTGGCCAGTATTCTCAGTGAAGGAGGGTAGTTAGTGGGGTCCCGCAGGGGTCTGTGCTGGGTCCATTGCTTTTTAATGTATTTATAAATGACCTAGAGATGGGAATAACTAGTGAGGTAATTAAATTCGCCGATGACACAAAATTATTCAGGGTCGTCAAGTCGCAGGAGGAATGTGAACGATTACAGGAGGACCTTGCAAGACTGGGAGAATGGGCGTGCAAGTGGCAGATGAAGTTCAATGTTGACAAGTGCAAAGTGATGCATGTGGGTAAGAGGAACCCGAATTATAGCTACGTCTTGCAAGGTTCCGCGTTAGGAGTTACGGATCAAGAAAGGGATCTGGGTGTCGTCGTCGATGATACGCTGAAACCTTCTGCTCAGTGTGCTGCTGTGGCTAGGAAAGCAAATAGAATGTTGGGTGTTATTAGGAAGGGTATGGAGTCCAGGTGTGCGGATGTTATAATGCCGTTGTATCGCTCCATGGTGCGACCGCACCTGGAGTATTGTGTTCAGTACTGGTCTCCGTATCTCAAAAAAGATATAGTAGAATTGGAAAAGGTACAGCGAAGGGCGACGAAAATGATAGTGGGGATGGGACGACTTTCCTATGAAGAGAGGCTGAGAAGGCTAGGGCTTTTCAGCTTGGAGAAGAGACGGCTGAGGGGAGATATGACAGAAGTGTATAAAATAATGAGTAGAATGGATCGGGTGGATGTGAAGCGACTGTTCACGCTATCCAAAAATAATAGGACTAGAGGGCATGAGTTGAAGCTACAGTGTGGTAAATTTAAAACGAATCGAAGAAAATTTTTCTTCACCCAACGTGTAATTAGACTCTGGAATTCGTTGCCGGAGAACATGGTACGGGCGGTTAGCTTGACGGAGTTTAAAAAGGGGTTAGATAGATTCCTAAAGGACAAGTCCATAGACCGCTATTAAATGGACTTGGAAAAATTCCGCATTTTTAGGTATAACTTGTCTGGAATGTTTTTACGTTTGGGGAGCGTGCCAGGTGCCCTTGACCTGGATTGGCCACTGTCGGTGACAGGATGCTGGGCTAGATGGACCTTTGGTCTTTCTCAGTATGGCACTACTTATGTACTTATGTAAAGGGGTCAAATTTTTTTCTTATACAGTGGATTTGGTTTACAGCAGCTCCCTGTCCCCGGGTTATTCTCTAATTTGGACGTGGTGTGATCAAATGTAATGGAACTTTGCAGGGACCATTCTCTCATTGTGGAGGAGGTCAATGACTCCTTTTGGTTGAAAAAACAGTGGTTCCTGCCTGCAACAGCCTGCCTATCTCTCTGACTAATCAGACTGTGGCATTCAATAGTATACAGAACTACTGAGCAGCTGATTGTGAACAAGCAGAAAACATGTACCTAGGATTTCTCGAGAGTGCTCAACAATCCATTTGCCTCAAAATCTGATTGAATGCAATATCACAGTTCCAGTGCAATGCTGGGTACCTCCACTACTGTCCAATAAACATTTAGCTTTACTTGACTGGTTTATTCAGTCTGAAACCAGCACTAGCATCGAGTTGATATTTGAATATTTAGGTTTACACTTGTAATGGTATCTGGCATTTTAATCATATTCTATGCGTCATCAGACAAAACAAGAAGTAATAAGATCAAATGGCATTCACAGTTTGAGGAATATGTCAGAAATGCAAATAATTCCACTATTCTACATTAGAATTAGATGGCTTCAGGTATATAAGGAAAAAGAGGCCACAGGAGGAGACTGGCAACAGGTGATTTATTGACAAGAGACCCAGGTACATAAGTACATAAGTACATAAGTAGTGCCATACTGGGAAAGACCAAAGGTCCATCTAGCCCAGCATCCTGTCACCGACAGTGGCCAATCCAGGTCAAGGGCACCTGGCACGCTCCCCAAACGTAAAAACATTCCAGACAAGTTATACCTAAAAATGCGGAATTTTTCCAAGTCCATTTAATAGCGGTCTATGGACTTGTCCTTTAGGAATCTATCTAACCCCTTTTTAAACTCCGTCAAGCTAACCGCCCGTACCACATTCTCCGGCAACGAATTCCAGAGTCTAATTACACGTTGGGTGAAGAAAAATTTTCTCCGATTCGTTTTAAATTTACCACACTGTAGCTTCAACTCATGCCCTCTAGTCCTAGTATTTTTGGATAGCGTGAACAGTCGCTTCACATCCACCCGATCCATTCCACTCATTATTTTATACACTTCTATCATATCTCCCCTCAGCCGTCTCTTCTCCAAGCTGAAAAGCCCTAGCCTTCTCAGCCTCTCTTCATAGGAAAGTCGTCCCATCCCCACTATCATTTTCGTCGCCCTTCGCTGTACCTTTTCCAATTCTACTATATCTTTTTTGAGATACGGAGACCAGTACTGAACACAATACTCCAGGTGCGGTCGCACCATGGAGCGATACAACGGCATTATAACATCCGCACACCTGGACTCCATACCCTTCCTAATAACACCCAACATTCTATTCGCTTTCCTAGCCGCAGCAGCACACTGAGCAGAAGGTTTCAGCGTATCATCGACGACGACACCCAGATCCCTTTCTTGATCCGTAACTCCTAACGCGGAACCTTGCAAGACGTAGCTATAATTCGGGTTCCTCTTACCCACATGCATCACTTTGCACTTGTCAACATTGAACTTCATCTGCCACTTGCACGCCCATTCTCCCAGTCTCGCAAGGTCCTCCTGTAATCGTTCACATTCCTCCTGCGACTTGACGACCCTGAATAATTTTGTGTCATCGGCGAATTTAATTACCTCACTAGTTATTCCCATCTCTAGGTCATTTATAAATACATTAAAAAGCAACGGACCCAGCACAGACCCCTGCGGGACCCCACTAACTACCCTCCTCCACTGAGAATACTGGCCACTCAATCCTACTCTCTGCTTCCTATCTTTCAACCAGTTCTTAATCCATAATAATACCCTACCTCCGATTCCATGACTCTGCAATTTCTTCAGGAGTCTTTCGTGCGGCACTTTGTCAAACGCCTTCTGAAAATCCAGATATACAATATCAACCGGCTCCCCATTGTCCACATGTTTGCTTACCCCCTCAAAAAAATGCATTAGATTGGTGAGGCAAGACTTCCCTTCACTAAATCCGTGCTGACTTTGTCTCATCAGTCCATGTTTTTGTATATGCTCTGCAATTTTATTCTTAATAATAGCCTCCACCAGGTATTGCTGCAAAAGAAATGGATTCTTTACCTCAATGTTCACAAAGATAGAGGTGAAAGCAGATACATGACAAAGACATAAATTTCTCAAGGGGAGTACAGAAAACATGCAATGAAATCAGACTGCCTCAGAAGAGGTAATCGAGAAGTTACAACATCTGAGAACTGGCAAAGCTGCGGCCCTGATAATATTCCTCCAGGAATTTTGAGGAAAGCAATAAAAAAAGAAAACACAGGAAAGAAATACTTCAGCCTTCCGGGATTGTCGAATGAGAATTCTGTCTGTCATGTTATTTATGGCCTGCTGATAACATGGCATTCTTTAATAAGAATGGGCTCTCGTTTGGATATGACATGAAATTACTAATACTTGTTTCTTTTCGTGTCATATCCAAAATGTGTTAATTAGAGGTCTGGAGATGCCTCTCCTAGTTTATAATTGGAAATTTTTGCTCCCTTGTTACTCTCCTTGGAGTAGAAGTTGGTAGGCCTATGCCTACATAAAGCAAAGTATTGTTTTAATGATGCTGTGGCCATTGTGATGTGAATGAATGGTTTGGGCATATTGTTCAATAAAGATCTCTATAATTTTTTTTTTTAAATCAACAACAAATCTTTGCTTCATTTTTTCATTTGAGGGCACGCTAAAATGGCAAACTAAACAAAGTGAAAAATAACCCCAAAGCAAAATGGCATAATTTTTCCAGCACACCTCTATGCTTTAATGATGCATGTTATTATTTCAATTATCATGCATTGTTTTTGCACAGTTTTATAGTCCTTCCACTCCTTCTTTGCATTATTCTCTTGCATTTAAGATCTGTCTTCCTTGTTGATCCACCCTTCGGTGTAAAGACTGATGCATTTTCCCATTTCTGCCATCCCCCAGGCATAATTACAGAGCACCGCCGCCACCCCCACCCACTCACCGGATTGTTTTTTCTTAGGACCTCAGCAATGGGAAAAAAAAAAAGAAAAAGCCTTTTCTTTCTGATAGCCCAGCTTGTGTGGTCACAAATTATAATTCACTGGCTAGGCTTTAAAAGTGAATGATTCTCATCCCCCAAATTCTCTGATAAAAACAAAGTGGTATCTGTTGGGCACAATTTGACAGTCCATTAAAGTCCACCTTTAGCTACCAGCAGAACAATATCTTCTATAGCCAACCTTATGTTTAAAGAAAATGTAACCCCCCTCCTCCCAACCTGCCAATGTCTGTTGCTAGGAGTCACAGATAACCTTGGGGCTGTTCATGCTGTAATGAACATGCTTACAAGCTCACAATTTTCATTGTCCCTTAACGTTTCCATTATGTAAATCCAGCCTTGGCTGTTTATCATGCCTTGACACCTACCTACCAGCTGTTCCCATATGGAATCAAAATGTATTGTAAAAACATATTTTTAGAACTGTATGTCTTCAAATACATCTGACGTTTACAGGTTTATTTTCCGGCATGCACTGCAGTTTGGGGAAAGAAAAGATAGATACTTTAAATATATATATATATATATATATATATATATATATATATATATATATATATATAGCATAAATTGTTTTAAAATTCAATCAAATGAATGCTGAAATGTAACACAAATAGATATATTTTTTTTAATATCTGAGAGAAAGGCCACCACATTACAAGACCTGAAATTCCACATTAAGGCAATAAGGCCCACTTGTCTGTATGACTATACAGGGAAAAATAAGAACCTAAACAATTACCTCTCTCACAAGCATGAAGAAAAAGAAGATCCTCAAGTATAGACAGCAAATGCATAGAAAATGAGGTAGAAAAATACAGAAAGTCTCCCAATTGTACTATGCAAAACCAGATTAACTAAAAAGAATTTCCAAGCACATCTTGATATGTGGCCTCTGCATATTGTGAGCCAAATGTAAGTGTTGAGATGAGCATTAGTATTGGATTGGAGAGCTTGAGATCGTCTATAACGTGCCCTGAGATACAGATATGAGGTTCATTCTTGTCATGAAATGTGCCCTATCAGATATAAAAATAAACTCCCTGGTGTCTAGTGCATTCCCTCCCCCTCCCTCCCTCCTCTTCTCCCAGTCCCTGGTGTCTAGTGGTATCACTCTCTCTCACCCCACCCTACTTGACTTAAAAAAAAAAACTCCCTGGTGTCTAGTGGTCTCCGCCCCACCTACAAACCCTCCTCTAGGCCCCTAAACCTCCGCACCTTAAAGAGGTAGAAGCAATGCCCACTTGCTTCTTTCTCCACACCTCCATCTTGAAAAATGGTGTCACCCAGTCCAGGACGGTGTCTCTATTTGACATCCATATAAGGGAAAAGTATTCCTTATATAGCAGACTGATCCCACATGGTGCATCCCAGAATGCACTATGCAGGTATGAGTTCTGTTATTTTCAAATATGGCAGCACCAAGGCAGGAGCAAGTGGGCATCGCTCCTGACTCAGGCACAGGGATCTGGGAGGGGGTAGGGGGCCACTAGAAACCAGGGAATTGGTTTAAGTCATCGGGGTTGGGAGGGAAGGGTGCCACTAGATACCTGGGCTTTTTAAAGTCGGGGAGGGCAGAGGAAGGTGCCAGTGGGAAGGAGGGGTGCCACTAGACACAAGGGAAGTAGGAAAAGAGGGGTTGGGTTGGGTCAGGAGGGTAGAGAAATCAGGACCAATGCAAACCAAAAGGGACTTTTTTTTTATATTGTCACCCTTTTTGTCAGTGCCTGATCTAATTACCACTCAGGCACTGGCAGGAAGGGGGACTTTTCGCAATGAGCTCCAGATTACTGCCTCCTTTTTAATATGGCAGTAGTTTGTATGCTCATTGCTTACAGCATCCTGTGGTAATTTTAGGCTGGTAATTTCATGGTAGAACTGGTGTGTTGAGCCGGCTCTACTGTGTGTCTTTCTGCATTGGTTCCAAAGTGCCAGCAGGGTGCCTAAGTGCTATTCTGTAAAGGCATGCATATGTAGCATAGTGCATAAATACAAGGGGGTATATACAGGGGCAGGACATGGGTAACTCCCACTTTCACATGCAAACACCCCCCAGGTCCTCTACTTGCGTTGGAATCATTGGCTGGCAGAAAGCAGCGATCGAGAGAGACTGCTCTGCTGGCCATGGGTCCTTCTTCCTGCCATGTCCCGCCTCCTGTCCTTCTTCCTGCCACATTCTGCCTATGTGGAAACAGGAAGTTACTTCACAGGAGGCAGGAGATGGCTACTGAAGCCTATGTTCACACCCGGGAAAGCAGCAGAGAGTCTGGCACAGGAGTAGGAGACTGAGTGAAGCTGCTAATCTCTAGGTACTGGCTCTTCTCTATATGCAAAAAAAAAAAAAACTTACTTTGTAACAGGATATTTATTTATTTAAAATGACATTTGTATCCTACATTATCCCAGAGTTCAAGTTTAATGTGGCTTACAATCCAGACATATTATAGTTATAAATCTTCTGATAAAGAAAAAATGTTGAGTAAATCTTCTATATATAGCCATATGAAACTTTACAAAAATTAGTTTATGAATTATTTTACAAGACTGCATTGTATAACAAACATTAAATTATAAGCAGTTTTACAGGATAAAGTTTGAAACAGCATTTTCCATAAATGTGGTTATTCCTGTCTTCAATTATCTTGGTACAGGAACTTTTTGAAAAGAAAAGTTTTTTTAATAATTTCAGAAAGCAACTGAAATCATGTACAGATCTAACAGACCTTAGAAGAAGATATAAAGTTCTGGACCATTCTTTTAGGAGTTAGTGTCAACTGACCGGGGGAGGGGAGAGGGGCTCTTAGGATTATATCGCCAGGGCCGCAGGAAGACAAAGCTGGGTCCAGGGTAAAGAAAGTGCTGGTGCCTGCATAGCTAAACATCCAGATAGGATCACACAAAAGGCTGTCCTACCTTTGACTGCTTATCTATGCAGGTGCTGGCACTGAATATCGGCTGTCCCCGCATAAGTACATAAGTACATAAGTAATGCCATACTGGGAAAAGACCAAGGGTCCATCGAGCCCAGCATCCTGTCCACGACAGCGGCCAATCCAGGCCAAGGGCACCTGGCAAGCTTCCCAAACATACAAACATTCTATACATGTTATTCCTGGAATTTTGGATTTTTTCCAAGTCCGTTTAGTAGCGGTTTATGGACTTGTCCTTTAGGAATCCGTCCAACCCCTTTTTAAACTCTGCTAAGCTAACCGCCTTCACCACTTTCTCCAGCAACGAATTCCAGAGTTTAATTACATGTTGGGTGAAGAAAAGTTTTCTCTGATTTGTTTTAAATTTACTACACTGTAGTTTCATCGCATGCCCCCTAGTCCTAGTATTTTTGGAAAGCGTGAACAGACGCTTCACATCCACCTGTTCCACTCCACTCATTATTTTATATACCTCTATCATGTCTCTCCTCAGCCGTCTCTTCTCCAAGCTGTATAGCCCTAGCCTCCTTAGTCTTTCTTCATAGGGAAGTCTTCCCATCCCCGCTATCATTTTAGTCGCCCTTCGCTGCACCTTTTTCAGTTCTACTATATCTTTCTTGAGATGCGGCGACCAGAATTGAACACAATACTCAAGGTGCGGTCGCACCATGGAGCGATACAACGGCATTATAACATTCTCACACCTGTTTTCCATACCTTTCCTAATAATACCCAACATTCTATTCGCTTTCTTAGCCGCAGCAGCACACTGAGCAGAAGGTTTCAGTGTGTTATCGACGACGACACCCAGATCCCTTTCTTGGTCCGTAACTCCTAACGTGGAACCTTGCATGACGTACTGTAGCTATAATTCGAGTTCTTTTTTCCCACATGCATCACCTTGCACTTGCTCACATTAAACATCATCTGCCATTTAGCCGCCCAGTCTCCCAGTCTCGTAAGGTCCTCTTGTAATTTTTCACAATCCTGTCGCGATTTAACGACTTTGAATAACTTTGTGTCATCAGCAAATTTAATTACCTCGCTAGTTACTCCCATCTCTAAATCATTTATAGCTTCTTAATACTGTAATTTATGCACACTGTCCATAGCTACATTTCCACAGTTATGCCAGTTGAATGGCTGGTGTAACTGTGGGGGTGTAAATGTAAGGCACACTGATACCGGGTTATGCTAGTATTCCATAATGGATACATTATAGAATTAGATCCCACCATGTGCACAAAAGTGGAGACTCCCACTTATAGAACTGCCCCTAAATTGTTCTCTTGTCCCTCAAGCACTGGAATGTTAATACCAGAAGGTTAAATGATTATTTTGCTCATTGGCAGCCACGGATAGGTGAGCAGGGCCGGTGCTAGAGAGGGGGCCCCAAGCTTGCTTGCAGGTCATTTCTCTTTCAACTTCAGGCAGGTTTGGGGCCCTCTATAACATGGGGGCCCTGTTTGCCCTGTAGGTGGGCATTAGCTTCCCTCCTTTTTCCTATTACTACAATATTCTGAAGATTTCAGCCAGATTAGTACTTTCCCAGGAAGACCAGTGAGTGACTCTATGATCTCTGCACGCATTGCTAATTGGACAGCCACCTGATCTAAAAATGACCTCAGCTAATTGACCAAATATAGCTTTAGATAAGCATGATGAAAACCCACAGCGACCCAAGACTCCAGTGGATCATTAATGATCACTTCTAGCACACAGGTTCTTAGCTTCCTTTATACAAGGAATCATTATTCACTCCATCGTAGGTCTTACTCACACCCAGCCTGCCAGTCCATCAAAGTGAGAATCACCTTCAAATTATGTACCTTTATCTTTGAAATCCTAAATGGCACAGTTCCAGACTATATGGTACCATTAATAAACTTACCTCAAAGAAACGCTAAATTTGAGGCAAGAAACTATCTCAGACTACACCTCCCAAATTGCAAAAAAGTGATCTACAAAACTGTCCACTCTGCAGACTTCACTTACCTAGGAACCAAATGGTGGAACTCCTTACCACCCAAAACAAGAAATATACAGCAATATAGTAGAATTCACAAAATCCTCAAACCGTTCCTATTCAAACAAACCCTCACAAAGAACGACCATATCTCAAACAATTAATTATGACCTGAATTGGTTATTACTCTATTTACCATTAACTTTCTCTTTGCTTCATGTACAATTTCTCATTCATAATAGATTTTCTAAATGTTAAACATCCATAGCTACCCCAGTACGTTTATGATACTGTATTGTAAAATTGGATTGTTACAACAAATTACTTTCTTATGCATTATTCTTTGTTATGTATCCTATACTGTTTATTGTAAGCCACATTGAACTCAAATTTGTTTGGGATAATGTGGGATATAAATGTCACAAATAAATAAATGAATAAATCTTACCCACAAAGAAAGCTTAGGACTTAGCAGTGTTTGCAGTTAGTTGACTTCCCTTTAACCATATCGCTACCTCCTCCAAACAAGTGTTTAACCTACCCACTACCAGATCAGGATGTTTACACATAGGGGCTATAGCCTATAAGTCATCTGCACAGACATAAGAAGCAGCTCCAGAATACTATATGGTCTTCTCCCAAGAATACAAAACCAAGTGGTAAAACAGCAGTGGGGATAAGGAGGAGCTCTGGAAAACACAGCAGTGCATTTCATTCCACTCCGAAATCACAACATTCACTTTTACCCTCTACTTCCTTCCAACCAAGAAATGAGCTAATCCAGTGCAACATTTCAGCAATATAAAACTCCTCCATTGTATCTAAATAGTAACAGATCTCAAACATTACAGCAGTGAACTCTGCTCCAAGGCAGACCCTGCCTGAAAACCAGCCTGGCGCTTACCATAAGGTATGATGCAATACTACATATTTATACTTGATCTTGATCTGCCCTCACCATTTTCAGGGCACAGACCGTAGAAGTCTGCCCTGCACCTCAAGACTGCTATTACTTTCCAAATATTCCCCCCTGCATCAGCTTTGAGATCTCTATTGCCCTCTTAGTCAGAAGTAGAACCCAAGAGACATTCAGATAACCCAAAAAAGTTCCTCCCAGGTTGGGGATACAAGAGAATTCTTTAAATAAACTACTTTGGGAAGATTTATATTGGTGAAAAGGAGTGTGCCCTTTGGTTTGGTTAAAATAGTATCAGAACTGCTGTTGGTTTGAAAACTTCTATGTCACTTCTTTGACACTGTTCTAGATTAGCTCCTGTGAGAAGCTGTGGATTGAATTATATGATGTATGAGCCATTATCAAGAGAATGCATTTGAAGGGATCAATGTATTGTGCTATAGTGTCAAATATTTCAAACTTAAAACAATCAATTCAAGACCAGTGTCTGAGGGAGCCAGACTCTTAGCAGAAAACTAGCTCTGAAAAAATATTGTTTATCTGTGAAAAGCTGTTACAGAAGCTCCTTGGGAGAAAATCAAGCTGCAGTACTGGTGTCCTCTTTGGAGGACTCATCTTTCTGGGGAGCAGCAACTTGCGATGACACTAGCACAGTGGGAGTGCACAGGGGCTGTTTGCATTACGCACTTTGAACAGACAATGCACAAAGTGGACCATGTAACACATGAAGAGCAATTCTATGAACTAGGCACTTCCATTTATGAGCATGATATGTACTTAAATGTTTAGAATTACATATACACATGTATATACCAGAAAGCTGCTTAAGTGCAATTCTGCAAATAGCTGTTTAACTTACATAGTGCATGTTTGCAAGGGGGGATACATAAGGGTATAGCATGGGTGGTACATGAGATGGTTTTCAAGGGTTATGATGCAGAGGAAATGAAATAAATCTCGGTGAACCTGGAAAATGTACTGAGCCAAATCAACAAATTAAAGAGTAGTAAATCACCTGGCCCAGATGGTATGCACCCTACAGTACTAAAAGAACTCAAATATGAAATTGCATATTTGCATATCTGCTGTTAGTGATCAGTAACCTGTCGTTAAAAATCATCTGTAGGACCTGAAGATTGGAGGGTGGCCAATGCAATGCCTATTCTTAAAAAGGGATCCAGGGATGGTCCAAGAAATTATAGACCCAAAAGCCTGATGTCAATTATGGCCAAATAGTGGAAACTATTATAAAGAATAAAATCACTGAACACATAGACAAATGTGGTTTAATGGGACAGAGTCAGCATGGATTCAGCCAAGGGAAGTCTTGCCTCACCAATTTGCTTCACTTCTTTGAATGCATGAATAGACATGTAGATAAAGGTGAGCCGGTTGATGTAGATTTTCAGAAAACATTTGACAAAGTCCCTCATGAGAGACTCCTGAGAAAATTTAAAAGAGGGTAATGTTCTGCTGTGGATTAGGAATTAGTTGATGGATAGAAAACAGAGAGTATGGTTAAATAGTCAATTCTCTCAGTGGAGGGAGGTGAATCGTGGAGTGCCCCAAAGACCTGTACTTAGACCGATGCTATTTAACATATTTATTAATGATCTGGAAATGGGAACTACGATTGATGTGATTAAATTTGCAGACGACACAAACTATTCAAAGTTGTTAAAACACATGTAGATTGTTAAAAATTGCAGAAAAACCTTAGGAAGCTGGAAGATTGGGCATCCAAATGCAGATGAGATTTAATGTGGACAAGTGCAAAGTGATGCACATTGAGAAGAATATTCCAAATCATAGTTACCTGATGCTAGGGTCCACCTTGGGAGTCAGCACCCAAGGGACAAAGTTATTCAAAGTCGTTAAATCACGGGAGGATTGTGAAAAATTACAAGAGGACCTTACAAGACTGGGAGACTGGGCATCCAAATGGCAGATGACGTTTAATGTGAGCAAGTGCAAAGTGATGCATGCGGGAAAGAGGAACCCGAATTATAGCTATGTCATGCAAGGTTCCATGTTAGGATCTAGGTGTCGTCGTTGATGATACGTTGAAACCTTCTGCTCAGTGTACTGCTGTGGCTAAGAAAGCAAATAGAATGTTAGGTATTATTAGGAAAGGAATGGAAAACAAAAATGAGGATGTTATAATGCCTTTGTATTGTTCCATGGTGCAACCGCACCTCGAATATTGTGTTCAGTTCTGGTTGCCACATCTCAAAAAAGATATAGTGGAATTAGAAAAGGTGCAGAGAAGGGCAACAAAAATGATAAAGGGGATGGGACGACTTCCCTATGAGGAAAGGCTAAAGCGGCTAGGGCTCTTCAGCTTGGAGAAAAGGCGGCTGAGGGGAGATATGATAGAGGTCTATAAAATAATGAGGGTGAGTGGAACAGGTAGATGTGAAGCACCTGTTTACACTTTCCAAAAATACTAGGACTAGGGGGCATGTGATGAAGCTACAATGTAGTAAATTTAAAACGAATCAGAGAAATATTTTCTTCACTCAACGTGTAATTAAACTCTGGAATTCGTTGCCAGAGAATGTGGTAGCGGAGTTTTAAAAAGGTTTGGACGGCTTCCTAAAGGAAAAGTCCATAGACCATTATTAAATGGGGAAAATCCACTATTTCTGGGATAAGCGGTATAGAATGTTTTGTACTTTTTGGGGATCTTGCCAGGTATTTGTGACCTGGATTGGCCACACTGTTGGAAACCGGATGCTGGGCTTGATGGACCTTTCCCAGTATGGCAATACTTATGTACTTATCGAGGTGGCTAATGCCAGTTTCCAAGCTTTCTATCTTGCTGCACTATGTGCATGGAGCAGCCTTCCAGCATTGGTGCATATTACTCTAGCTCTGTAACATTAAGCGTGTGTTTACTATAATAGTTAAGTAATTACTTTAAATTATTTTTCTTGACGTGTATCTCCACTAGCTTGTAAGCTCCTGGATGTTATATATCTATACAGCACTGTAAACATCTAGTAATGCTACAGTACTGTTAAATAGTAGTAACAATAATCATCAAAGGGAATATATGAGCATAAAAGGGAGGCAGAATATGCAAATGCTTTTCAGGCATATTCATGGTGGATATCCTAAAAACGTGACTGGCTGGTTGTGTACTGAGGACTGGTTGAGAACACCTTCTCCAAAAGATGGATTATTCAATTTCCAAAACCAATCAAAATGTACAAAGAGAAATCAGGGAAACAACAAAAAGGAAAACAATGGTAACCCCAACCCTCCCTCAGTCCCTGCACCAATAAAAGGGTTACTACCTTGGTGAGGGATCCTAAAGCTAATAGAAAGGACAATGGGCAACAGGCCAGTAGCAGTAGATCTCAGCCAGACTGAGGGAAAAGGATCCAGAGGACAGATTGTGAGCCTCATAGACAGTGGTGTATCTAGACAAAAATATTTGGGGTGGCGACAGGGAAGCCAGCCAGATAAGTGGAGGGAGAGAGCCAAAGTGACATTTTGATATATCGTTATTATCTCCCTACACCTTTAAACCAGCCATGAAAAGACACTATAAGTTCCAAGGGACTTCTATGCATAAAGAATCCTGCCAGCTAGTATCAGCCACCCAGAAAACTACCATTGTAAATGACATTGCCAAAACACAGTCTGTGTTGGGTTGTTCTCATTGAATAAAGACCTGCTGCCAACTGTCATTCACTTCGCTGTTTTTTGTACATCATTTGTATTGTGCGGAGTGAGTTGCCTTGGTTTTGTTGTTTACCCTGGAGGCACCCCAGCCAGTCAGGTTTTCAGGATACCCACAATGAATACTCTTGAGAGAGATTTGCATGCAAATCTACCTCATGAATATTCATTGTGGATATACTGAAAACCTGACTGGCTGAGTTGCCTCCAGGACCAGGTTTGGGAACCACTGCCTTATGGATAGAAATTCCATGTGTGAAGGAAACAAGTACACTGGTAAGGCTATACTACCATTTTCCAGAACATAATGAAAATAAAAGATGAAAAAAATGTTAACAGAAAATAGGAAAGCTGGCAAATTAGGCAACAGTATCATAATGGCTGATTAAATTACCCCACTATTGATTGGTTAAATGTCACATCAGAGAGTACTAGGGAAGTAAAACTCCTACATGTAATAAATGACAAGAGGGGGCACTATTTTAGATCTAGTCCTTAGTGAAATGCAGAGTTTAATACTAGAGGTAATATTGTCAGGTCTGCTGGGAAACAAAGATCATAACATGATCAAATTTGAGCTAATATCTGGAGCTGCATTTAATTTTCGAACTATGAAAAAATGAGAAAATGGTTAAAAAGAAGCTAAAAGGATCAGCTGCAAAGGTTAGGACTTTAAACAGACATTGTTTAAAAAGATCAACTTGGAAGATCAGATGTATTCCACGTATTAATAAAGGTGGAAAGAAAAGCAAACGACAGCCAGCATGGATTAAAGGTGAAGTGAAAGAGGATATTAGAGCCAAAAGAACAACTTTCAAAAAATGGAAAAAGGATCCAAATGAAAGCAACATAAGCAGTGGCAAGTTAGATGCAAAGCATTGATAAAGAAGGTAGAAAGAGAACATGAAGAGAAATTTGCCACAGAAGCAAAAACTCATAGTACATAAGAACATAAGAGTAGCTATACTGGGTCAGACCAATGCAGTGACGTTCCTAGGGCGGCTGACACCCGGGGCAGATCGGCGATGCACCCCCCCCCCCCCCGGGTGCAGTGCCCCCCCAGCAAAAGGATGAGGCAGTGTGTCTGTATTGAGTTTTAGTTGGAATGCGTTTGCCCATGAGCCCAATTTGTCAGAGCCACAAAGAAAAGTAAACACATTCACTATCAAATCAAGTTTTATCTCTCTCACTTGAGCTTGGGCATAGGCCGGGGCTGGATAAAAGTCCAGAAGGCTGTAGGGTTTTGAGCTGGGGCTTTATTTCTCTATACTCTCTTCTCTTTCCATTGCCAGTCCAGGAGCAAATAAGTTTCACTCTCACTCAAAGAAAAAACTCCAAACCAGAGTTATGAAAAATAAACAAACTTTACTGAATATTCTGCAACAGGCAGTTCAAATCCTCTTTCAACAAAACAGCCAATTTTGTATTCCAACTTGATAGAAGATGCAAACTGTAAATCCAGAGCAAATTTAGGGATATGATGTATCTTCTTAAATGCCATTTATAATCCTACAGTTTGTACTTATTTTCAGCTCCTCCTGCCAATACCTATCCCTTCTGGGTGAAACAGTCTAAGGCTGTGTCTGCAAGCAGATCTTCTTTTGGATCAGGCCTCCCTGTCTGTCCACACTCTTCCAAAGGAGTACTTCTCCGGGCTACCACCTTTGGCTCCAAACAGCTCTTCACTGTTCCTGCTCCCAGGCTGGGATCCCCTATTTCCCACCTGGAGTACTCCTCCTCATTCAGGTTAATGCTGGAATTTGCAGAAACTACCACCAGGACTCCCCCTTCTCCTCCAAGGGTCCCAGTGGGGGTACAGGCAACCAAAGACCTCGTGAACTCCCCATCAAGATTATTTATTAACTCCTAACTCCTCCCATTCTGTCATTCAACAACCAGAAACATTTTCCTCTGCAACTTACCCAGGAATCCACCCCCTTGGACCGGATCCTTTACCACCCACAACCTCAGAACCTTCCCCTCAGTAACTCTGGAGAGTTCTACATTCTATCACCTAGTAATCCCCATTATAATGGGGGATTACACATGTTTCTCAGTCTCCAGTTTCTGCTTTCCTCTGTCTTTTCTTAATTTTCTTTCCAGGGTCTCCCCATCTGCCACTTCTCCTCTCTTTCCATCCTCTTCATTTCCTCTCCTGCATCCAAATCTGATTTTGATCTTTTCCTTTCAAAATTTTCCATTTTTCTGCCTATCTGCTTAGATTTCTTTCACTCTTACTAATCAGTCTTCAATCTTTGTTTTTACTACATCTACCTGCAGTTTTTCCATCTCCCTCACCCTAACCCTCCTATTCTTCATCCTATGATTCCTTAGTTTTTTATACTAACACTCCCCTATCCCCCTCCTTCCAGCATCACCTCTCCCTCCCCTCCCCTCTATCTAGCACCTCATCTCTCTCTCTCTCTCTCTCTCTCTCTCTCTCTCTCTCTCTCCCTCTCTCTACAGTACCCCTCTCTTTTCCCTCCTTTGCCCAGCCTCTCCTACCACCCCCCCCCCCCATCCAACATCTCTCTTTCCATTTTGGAATCCCTATGGATTGAAATTCCACGTGTAATGGGGGGAAAGGACAGTGATAGGAGTGTATAACTGTCCACCTGGTCAGGATGAAGAGACAGATGTAGAAATGTTATCAGAAATTAGGGAGGCTAACAAACTGAGGAACACGATAATAATGGGTGATTTCAATTTCCTTGATCTAGACTGGATAAATGTAATATCAGTGCATGCTAGAGAGGTGAAATTCCTTGTTGGAATCAAGAACTACTTTATGGAGCAGCTGCTGGTTCAGCAGCCATCAAGAGGAGAAACAATTCTAGATCTAGTCCTTAGTGGAGTGCATGATCTGATGCTGGAGGTAATGGTGCTGGGGCCTCTTGATAACAGTGATCATAACATGATCAGATTTGATATAAGCTCTGGAGTAAGTACAAACAGGAAATCCAATACGTTAGCATTTAACTTTCAAAAAGGAGACTACAATAAAATGAGAACAGTGAAAATAAATGTAGAAGAGCAGCTGCAAAGGTCAAAAATTTACATCAGGCATGGATGCTGTTCAAAATACCATCATGGAAGCCCAGGCCAAATATATTCCGTGTATTAAAAAAGGAGGAATGAAGACTAAACGAGAGCCGGCTTGGTTAAAAAGTGAGGTGAAGAAAGCTATTAGAACTAAAATCCTTCAGAACATGGAAGAAAGATCTGACTGAAAATAATAGGAAACTGCATAAAGATTGGCAAGTCAAATGCAAAGTGCTGATAAGGAAGGCAAAGAGAGACTTTGAAAAGAAGATTGCTTTGGAGGCAAAAATGCATAGTAAAAACTTTTATTAGGTATATTAAAAGCAAGAAGCCAGCAAAAGAATCAGTTGGACTGCTAGATGAGCAAGGGGTAAAAGGGGCACTCAGGGAAGACAAGGCCATAGGAGAGAGATTAAATGAATTCTTTGCTTCGGTCTTCACCCTGGAAGATGTGGGAGAGATACCGGTGCCAGAAATAATATTCAATGCTGACGAGTCAGAGAAACTGAATCAAATCTCTGTAAACTTGGAAGATGTAATGGGGCAATTTGACAAACTGAAGAGTAATAAATCACAGGACTAGATAGTATACATCCCAGAGTATTGATAGAATTGAAAAATGAACTTGCAGAACTATTGTTAGTAATATGTAATTTATCTTTAAAATCAAGAATGGTACCGGAAGATTGGAGGGTGCCCAATGTAATGCTGATTTTTTTTAAATGGTTCCAGAGGTGATCTGGGAAAATACGGACTGGTAAGCCTGACGTCGGTGCTGGGCAAAATGGTAGAGACTATTATAAAGAACAAAATTACAGAGAATATTCAAAAGCGTGGATTAATGAGACAAAGAGGGGCATAATCGAAGGGGACACCCAAGTTTTTCTGAAGACTTCCTCGAAGGACGTCCCCATGAAGGGGCGGAGAAACCTGTATTATCGAAACAAGATGGACGTCCATCTTTTGTTTCGATAATATGGTCGGGGATGCCCAAATCTGGAAATTTAAGTCGACCTTAGAGATGGTCGTCCTTAGACTTGGTCGTTTCTGATTTTCGGCGATAATGGAAACTAAGGACGCCCATCTCAGAAACGACCAAATCCAAGCCCTTTGGTCATGGGAGGAGCCAGCATTCGTAATGCACTGGTCCCCCTCAAATGCCAGGACACCAACTGGTCACCCTAGGGGGCACTGCAGTGGATTTCAGAAAAAGCTCCCATGACCTCACATCGGGCTTTGATAACAAGCTTGTCAGGTACGAATGCAGAATCAGTGGGTCACATCGAGATCATGTGATCTCACACCAGGCTTGGAAACTGGGCTTCTCAGGTATGAATGCAGCACAAGTGGGTCATGTTGGGGGGGGGGGTCATGTGACCTCACACTGAGCTTGAAATTGGGCTTGTCAGGTACAAATACAGAACTAATGTATTGCGTTGAGAATCACGTGATCTCATACTGGGCTTGGACATCAGGCTTGAAATGTATGAATGCAGAACCAGTGGGTCAAATGATCTCACACCAGGCTTGGAAATTGGGCTTGTCAGATATGAATGCAGCACCAGTGGGTCCCATAGGGGGTCACATGACCTCACACCAAGCTTGTAAATTGAGCTTCTCAGGTACGAATGCAGAACCAGTGGGTCACATCGGAGTCACGTGATTTCACACCAGGCTTGGAAACTGGGCTTCTCAGGTATGAATGCAGCACAAGTGGTTCGTGTTGGGGGGGTCACGTGATCTCACACTGAGCTTTAAATTGGGCTTCTCAGGTACAAATGCAGCACCAGTGGATTGCGTTGGGAATCACATAATCTCATACTGGGCTTGGAAATCAGGCTTGTCAGGTACGAATGCAGCACCATGGGTCCCATATGGGGTCACATGACCTCACACCAGGCTTGTAATTTGGGCTTGTCAGATACAAACGAGCCTAAAAATACAGTATAGCGTTCAAAATAACATACTTGCAGATAGTAGTGTCAGCATTTCCTCCTGTATCATGCAAAACACAGATATGAAATGATGCAAATTCAGATTCCCAAGTTGGCATCATCATATCAATAAACCTAAAATTAAAAAAAAAATTACCTTTATTGTGTGGACAGATCAGTTTCTGTAGCCCATGTTTCTCACATTTTGCAGGAGCTGAGCTATTATATTCTGGCTGCAGAATGTGCCTTGAGGTCCTGCAGGGACTTGTTGATGACACTGCTTCTCCCTTGGAGGCATTTTCTATATGTGTGTAATCCTCCATTGTATGGGGAATACTGAGTGGTGTCAGTTCTCTAGATGTTACTGGGGGGCAGAGTTGGGATGTCCCTGAGTGGAAGGAAGGTCCAGGCCAAGAGGAGTGGTGTTGAAATAAGTTGCAGAAAGAAAATGGGTTTAGGAGTTGATTGAAAGGGGAGGTGGAGCTACTGTTAGAAATATGCAATCTGTCCCTAAAATCGAGTGTAGTACCGGAAGACTGGAGGGTAGCCAATCTTACTCCGATTTTTAAGAAGGGTTCCAGAGGAGATCCGGGAAATTATAGACCGGTGAGTCTGACGTCGGTGCCGGGCAAGATGGTGGAGGCTATTATTAAGAATAAAATTGCAGAGCATATACAAAAACATGGACTGATGAGACAAAGTCAGCACGGATTTAGTGAAGGGAAGTCTTGCCTCACCAATCTAATGCATTTTTTTGAGGGGGTAAGCAAACATGTGGACAATGGGGAGCCGGTTGATATTGTATATCTGGATTTTCAGAAGGCGTTTGACAAAGTGCCGCACGAAAGACTCCTGAAGAAATTGCAGAGTCATGGAATCGGAGGTAGGGTATTATTATGGATTAAGAACTGGTTGAAAGATAGGAAGCAGAGAGTAGGATTGCGTGGACAGTATTCTCAGTGGAGGAGGGTAGTTAGTGGGGTCCCGCAGGGGTCTGTGCTGGGTCCGTTGCTTTTTAATGTATTTATAAATGACCTAGAGATGGGAATAACTAGTGAGGTAATTAAATTCGCCGATGACACAAAATTATTCAGGGTCGTCAAGTCGCAGGAGGAATGTGAACGATTACAGGAGGACCTTGCGAGACTGGGAGATTGGGCGTGCAAGTGGCAGATGAAGTTCAATGTTGACAAGTGCAAAGTGATGCATGTGGGTAAGAGGAACCCGAATTATAGCTACGTCTTGCAAGGTTCCGCGTTAGGAGTTACGGATCAAGAAAGGGATCTGGGTGTCGTCGTCGATGATACGCTGAAACCTTCTGCTCAGTGTGCTGCTGCGGCTAGGAAAGCGAATAGAATGTTGGGTGTTATTAGGAAGGGTATGGAGTCCAGGTGTGCGGATGTTATAATGCCGTTGTATCGCTCCATGGTGCGACCGCACCTGGAGTATTGTGTTCAGTACTGGTCTCCGTATCTCAAAAAAGATATAGTAGAATTGGAAAAGGTACAGCGAAGGGCGACGAAAATGATAGTGGGGATGGGACGACTTTCCTATGAAGAGAGGCTGAGAAGGCTAAGGCTTTTTAGCTTGGAGAAGAGACGGCTGAGGGGAGATATGATAGAAGTGTATAAAATAATGAGTGGCATGGATCGGGTGGATGTGAAGCGACTGTTCACGCTATCCAAAAATACTAGGACTAGAGGGCATGAGTTGAAGCTACAGTGTGGTAAATTTAAAACGAATCGGAGAAAATTTTTCTTCACCCAACGTGTAATTAGACTCTGGAATTCGTTGCCGGAGAACGTGGTACGGGCGGTTAGCTTGACGGAGTTTAAAAAGGGGTTAGATAGATTCCTAAAGGACAAGTCCATAGACCGCTATTAAATGGACTTGGAAAAATTCCGCATTTTTAGGTATAACTTGTCTGGAATGTTTTTACGTTTGGGGAGCGTGCCAGGTGCCCTTGACCTGGATTGGCCACTGTCGGTGACAGGATGCTGGGCTAGATGGACCTTTGGTCTTTCCCAGTATGGCACTACTTATGTACTTATGTAAGGTGATGTGGAGGGGCATAATCGAAAGGGACGCCCAAATTTTGCTGAGGACGTCCTTGCAAAATTGTCCCAATGGAGAGGCAGGGAAGCCCGTATTATTGAAACAAGATGGACGTCCATCTTTCGTTTTGATAATACGGTCGGGGACGCCCAAATCTTGAAATTTAGGTCGTCCTTAGAGATGGTCGTCCCTAGACTTGGTCGTTTCTGATTTTCGGCGATAATGGAAACCAAGGACGCCCATCTCAGAAACGACTGAATGCAAGCCTTTTGGACGTGGGAGGAGCCAGCATTCGTAGTGCACTGGTCCCCCTGACATGCCAGGACACCAACCGGGCACCCTAGGGGGCACTGCAGTAGACTTCATAAATTGCTTCCAGGTACATAGCTCCCTTACCTTGTGTGCTGAGCCCTCCAACCCCTCTCCCAAAACCCACAACTGTACACCACTACCATAGCCCTTATGGGTGAAGGGGGCACCTAGATGTGGGTAGAGTGGGTTTGTGATGGATTTTGGAGGGCTCACAGTGGCGTACCAAGGGGGGGCGGTCCGCCCAGGGTGCACGCCGCTGGGGGGGTGCTGCGCACCTGTCGGCTCTTCGTTTTCATGCTCCCTTTGCCACGGAACAGGTTACTTCCTGTTCCGGGGCAGAGGGAGCATGAAAACAAAGAGCCAGCAGGCGCGCGGCACCCCCCCCCCCCCCAGCGGCATGCAACCTGGGGGGGTTCTTTCGCCAGGGGATCGGGAGTTCTTTTGCCGGGGGTGGGGGGCGTCGCGCTGTTCCGGAGGGGCGCTGCACCCGGGGGTGGGGCGCATCGGCAATCCACCCCGGGTGTCAGCCCCCCCTAGGAACGCCACTGGCTCACATTTACCACCACAAGTAGGGGGGGATAGGCCTGGGTCTGCCTGCCTGAAATGCACTGCACCCACTAAAACTGCATCAGGGACCTGCATACTGCTGTGATGGACCTGAGTATGACATTTGAGGCTGGCAGAGAGGCTGGCACAAAATATTTTTAAAGAATATTTTGAGGGTGGGAGGGGGTTAGTAACCACTGGGGGAGTAAGGGGAGGTCATTCCCAATTCTCTCCGGTGGTCATCTGGTCAGTTCGAGCACCTTTTTGTGACTTGGTCGTAAGAAAACCAGGACCAGGTAAAGTCGTCCAAGTGTTCGTCAGGGACACCCTTTTTTTTCCATTATGGGTCAAGGACATCCATGTGTTAGGCATGCCCAAGTCCCACCTTCACTACGCCTTTGACACGCCCCCGTGAACTTTGGCCATCCCTGCAATGGAAAGCAGTTGGGGACGTCCAAAATTGGCTTTCGATTATACCAATTTGGACAACCCTGTGAGAAGGACGCCCATCTTTCGATTTGTGTCAAAAGATAGGCATCCTTCTCTTTTGAAAATAAACCTGAAAGGCTCCTGTTTGGGGGGAGAAGGCCCAGGGATCTTTGGTTGCCTGTATCCCTGCCAGGACCCTTGGTGAAGAGGGGGATCCCAAAGTGGCTGAAAAAACTCAGGCTGATTACGAAGTAGAAACTGTGAAAGTGTCAGAGCTGAGGATGGATAAGGGGAACCCAGCCTGAAGCAGGAATCTGGACAGGGGAAGCCAGGGTGCAGCTCCAGAAGTGCATCGCTGGAAGGAGGACAACCTAAAGAATCTGTGCCTGAGGGAAGCGGATTGAGGCCAGAGGAGTTAATAACAGCCTTGGATTATTATCAGCCCTGGGATGGTTAAAGGACAGGGGTAAAGTTCTTGTAAATGTGTAAATACTAAACCTTATTAAGAAGATCAGGTTGCAGACAAGCATGGTTTGAGAATGTGGTTCACAGTCTCAAGGGGACAGGCGAAGTAATACTGTACGTATGAAATTACACAAACTGTTTGGCTGCCGTTTGCAGAAAGTTCAGTTGAATTGCATTAAATCAACATCCTTGGAGTGTCGTGTGGTTCTTGAAAAAACGGGTGTGAAGATGCTTGCTTCTGGAACTGGTAAGACTATACAAAGAAGCCTCATGTAATTTTTGCAAAAGCCCTGGATCTCTATTCCAGACCATTTACTCACTCCCAAGCTTGAACTGAGAGAACTAAGTTGAATGGAGAGTGCTGTGTGAGCAAGAGCGTGGCATAGGAGAGTAGAGAGTATCCCTGTGATCCGGGTCATTGTGGAATGAGCTGAACTGGTGCTGGAGTTTGCCGAGACCTGACTTGCATATGCATTTGAACGTATAAAGCCTGGGCTCTTCCGTTAATTCCATGGGTCTGTTTTAGCTGACAATGGAAAAGGTGCCAGTACTTAGATTCACTGAGTACTCCAAGCAAGACAAGTGAAGGCAATGGAACGCTGGACATGGAGGGGAGGACAAAATTGAGGGACATCGAAGGGAGGGGAGGGCAGGGCAGAGGAGAATCGACATGGATGGGAGGAGAGGAGAGAATCGTAGGACATGGAAGAGAGGGCAGGGCAGAGGAGAATCGCTGGACATGGAGGGGAGGCCAGGGCAGAGGAGAATCAATGGACATGGAGGGGAGGCCAGAATCGCGGGACACCAAGGAGAGGGCAGTGCAGAGGAGAAATCGCTGGGCATGGAGGGGAGGCCAGAATCGCGGGACACAGAGGGGACGGCAGGGCAAAGGAGGATTGCTGGAAATGGAGGGGAGGCCAGAATCACTGGACATGGAGGGAAGGGCAGGGAAGAGAGGAGAAATCGCTTCGACGAGAGCCTTAAAAACATAATTGCCATTACAAGATCGCCTTGCTAGCGCCTGTTTCATTTTTTGGAGAAATGGGCCTTTTTTTTTTTACTAGTACTCCATAAATGGAGCTCCACTCTCTCTTTGCACCCTGGAATTTACTTGAGACAAATACGTGCATCCAACATGTGTCAATTTGGAGTTACCACCTGGCTACCACGTGGCCCGTGCAGTAATTTCATTTTTGATGCACGTCCGCTACGCGCACCAGAAAATCGGGCGGTAACTCCAAGTTGACGCGCGTAGGCAATTACTGCACAGTTAACGCGAGAGACATTACTGCTAAGTCAATGGCTGGCGGTAAGGTCTCAGACCCAAAATGGACGTGCATCAATTTTTATTTTGCCACACGTCCATTTTCGGCAAAAATGTTTTAAAAGACCTTTGTTACAGGAGCACTGATAAATGGATCTGCGCACACCCAAAACATGCTACTAAACTACCGCAGCCCATTTTTCAACACACGTTAGTAAAAGGACCTCTGTATTTGGTATTTAAGTTGCAAGCTACCAGGATCACGCTGCTTCAGACTGTCAGGATAGAAATATTTCAAAATAAATAAACTCTCCTAAATAATTACGGTACATGGATGACATATGGTAACGGAATTGCCCCACCTCTGAATATTCAGCTGTTGGCAATGAGCACTTTCTAAATGCTGACTACCTCAGGCTAAAATATATCTAGATATTCATTTGTGAGCCATGTCCAGGCCACCGGTTTTGAATAACTGGGTCTACACCGATACCAGGAACCTATGTAGGTACGGCCAATATTCAGTACTGGACTCACATATCTAAACAGGCAACGTTAGTACTGCTATTTACACAGATACCAGCAATATTCAGTGCCACTGCCTCTGTATAACATCCAGGACTGCCCCAACTCCACGACCAGACTGCTCTTGAATTAGTTCATGTAAACTCTTTTGCTATGTAACAGTCTCCGATCTGTAATTTTCTAGACCTTATTCTGTCAAATACACATTCCAACATAAATGGGACCAGAGAGAGACAGACCCTTGCTGTGTGCTTTCCCCTTCTTTCCTTGTCCCTGTGAAAAACTCCTATAAGTCAAATCTGCCAGGCACAGAGAAAGGCTTCTCCCTGCCCCCAGATCTCTCTTAATGGAGGATGTAATGCTTGTCACTGTGTGCCATCAGGGAAGGGATCATCCTCCTTTCCATAACGTACACGCCAAAAAAAAAAGGTGTGATTTTTATATTCATAGCAGCAGACCACGCAGGACTATGGCATAGGCAAACTAGCCTTGTGTCTAGAGCCCAAATGTTTAGGAGACCCTCTCTGAGGCATAATTCAGTGGCTTCCAAGGTAGATTTTTCCATTAGAAGTCAGCTACTGGCAAAAGCCACCACTGCCCACTATCTGCATATGGCCCTGCAGCTGGCAGGAGGAATCAGCACTTCTCAGCTGCTGGGGGTTTTTGGGTTTTCTTTTTTCCTCTGCAGTCAGAATCACCCAAGGCCTGGTTTGTGGCTGTTTCAAAATGTATTTATATTATGAAGAGGAGTCCAGCATGTTTTCTTTCCCCTTAGGGCACACCAAATAGTTAATCCTGCCCTAAGAGCAAGAGGAAAAAAACAAGAGGAGAGGGAGAAACCACAAAAGCAGATATCGTAGCTTCATTAAAGAATTGAAAATATTTTCCTTGTACAACACTCTGGATCTTTCATCCCCTAAAGATGGCAAACCAGATGGTGTATTTTCAGATTTTCAAAATCTCTCCCTGCTTTGAAGTGTTTGTTTTCCTGGTTCATCACAGATTTGTTTTTAACGAATGCCTTGTATGCATTCTAGACATTTTTTGTTAATGTGTACAAATTAATGCACAGGTTTACATTTGTTCAATTGCTTCACAGGCACTAAAAAATTTTAAACACCCAAATGAAACAAATACACACTATACAAAATGCACTTCCTTGGAAAGATGCAAGCAGACAACGTTTCACAGTAGTTAATTCTGGATACAAATCTCTCTATCCATTTGCTTGAGTCCTGTACTGCTTTTGCCAGTAAAGGGAGAGTGTGTTTCCTTTTTCTCCCTGTGCTATTTTTAATACATAAGATAAAATTAAGGAAAAGCATCTTAGCAAACCTTATAGCTATACGCCATCAAAGGTGGCCTGAAAAAAAGGACAGGAGGGATATTTTCACAGAAGGTGATACACAGGAAAGAGATCATGGAGATTCTATACCATATATTCGTACAAATAACAGTGACAACCGTGTCAGTGGGGGCAGTTCTAAAGCTTATGGAACAGGAAGAATCAAAGAAGCTACAGCTCTGAACATTGTAGGGCATCTGACAATAGGCGTTGGGACAAGATGTCAAGCTGAAGCCTTCATGCCCATCACAGCATATTGGTATCAGCTGAGGACAATGCAAGCAGTGAACAACAATTTTCCACACCGGGAAGGGGCTATTTTCTATGCCCTTTGATGCACTGCGGCAGACAAAACAGTAGTGGCTTTTGGGGTTTCTTGTCAATGAAACCGATAGCAAAAAGATTTTGTGCAAAGGAGATTTTGTTCACATACGGTTTTTGGCATGCTGCCTCAATTTAATTATTCACAGTTTGTTCGATGAGGACAGAAGTATCAAAGCACTTGTGTTAGGATGACAAACAAATTCATTTTGGTCACTCACTGAAAGTATACTAACACCCTGCCACTATCCCTACCTATAGAATTAATGCTACAAAATTTGGGTGACTAACTATCTCGTATGCCCATGTAAATTCAACAGACTGGCTTGCTGTAGCTAAGTGCTCTTAAGCACTTATTTAGAAAATGTCCTTTCATAAGTACATAAGTAATGCCACACTGGGAAAAGACCAAGGGCCCATCGAGCCCAGCATCCTGTCCACGACAGCGGCCAATCCAGGCCAAGGGCACCTGGCAAGCTTCCTAAACGTACAAACATTCTATACATGTTATTCTTAGAATTATGGAATTTTCCCAAGTCCATTTAGTAGCGGTTTATGGACTTGTCCTTTAGGAAACCGTCTAACCCCTTTTTAAACTCTGCCAAGCTAACCGCCTCCACCACGTTCTCCGGCAACGAATTCCAGAGTTTAATTATGCGTTGGGTGAAGAAACATTTTCTCCGATTTGTTTTAAATTTACTACACTGTAGTTTCATCGCATGCCCCCTAGTCCTAGTATTTTTGGCAAGCGTGAACAGACGCTTCACATCCACCTGTTCCACTCCACTCATTATTTTATATACCTCTATCATGTCTCCCCTCAGCCGTCTCTTCTCCAAGCTGAAAAGCCCTAGCCTCATTAGTCTTTCTTCATAGGGAAGTCGTCCCATCCCCGCTATCATTTTAGTTGCCCTTCCCTGCACCTTTTCCAATTCCACTATATCTTTCTTGAGATGCGGCAACCAGAATTGAACACAATACTCAATACTGAACTATGTAAATTGAATTTTTTGGATCTTTGGAGTGTCTCATTTCTTTGGGTTCCTTTGCCCGAGGAATTATTACTGTTCATGCAGCTTTGCCCTTCTAAAAGTGCCTAGGGTTTTCTTGCCACTATTGATGCTACTTTTTCCCCACTATTGATGCCATGTGGTCTTCATGTCATGATTACTGTGCCATTTTTCAACCTTCTGCTGCCTTGGGGAGTTTATACCACTCTTCTTTTGTTATTCTCCTACGAACGGTGTCCTTGGAGTTTGTTGCCAGTCTTCCTTCTCCTTCTGCTTTGCTTCATTTCTGGGTGCTGTGCATTCTTCATTAATGTACTTCCTACCCCTTTCACCCTCTTTTTGTGTCTTGGAGGTTTGATACCCCTCTTCTTGATGTGTTGCTCTGCTATCAATGTTTTAACAGGTTCATGCAGTCTTCCTTCTTTTTTCCATCTCCCCGCCTTTTAGGGGTACTCCCTGTGTAGAACAGGAAGCCAATCTTTTTTCAGTCGGGAAACACCAGATGGACAGTGTTTGCATATATGACACACTGTATCTATTATTCTCATGAACTTTTGGTCTGACACAGTATAACAGTTCTTATGATTTTCCAAAGTCTATTAAGCAGAGATGGTGTCCATCTCTTCCATAGAAATGGGGGGGGGGGGGGGGGAGAGGGAACGTCTGGAAAGCTGTGCATACTAATGCCCATAGTATGAGATATAAGGTTCTGGATCTAGAGGCTGTGATGGAAAAGTCTGACTTGGATTTAGTGGTGGTCACAGAGACATGGTTTATGGAGAACCATAACTAGGATATAGTTATACTGGGCTATAATCTACTCAGGAAGGATGGGGAAGGACAAAAGATAGAAGGAGTGGTGTTATATGTTAAAGATAATATTAAAGTGATGGAATTGCAGGACTAATGGGAGAAGGAGGAGGCACTATGGGTTCATCTGGAAAGAGGAAATGAAAAACTATTTGTATTGATGTGATATGCAGGTCCCCTTCACAGGCAGAAGAAGTGGACAAATATTTAATTGAAGACATTCACAATATAGCTACAAAAGAGAAGAACCACCCAAATCCTTCCCTTTAATAGCCTCCACCACCTCTTCACCTTTTATTTTCCACCTTATCAGAGGCAACAGTGTAGTTATACCTGAAATCCATACAATTTCTGTCTTATCTTTGTTCAAAACAAATCCACTGGATTCAATCCAGTGTACCATCTTGGACAATTTAAAATTGATGGACTGGGATTAATATAGAAAGTTAATATTTGCTAAATTTTCCCTTTCCATTCTATTCCCAAATCTCTGGGTCTGATTCGTTTCAGGCAAAAGAAGGGCCAATGGGTAGATATTGAAAGAGGTTTAATTAATAGCAAAATAAATGTCTTCACTAACAGGAACTGTAAAATAATACAAAACCTGAAAAAAAATACTAACAACATACAAGTAGCAAAAATGTCATACAACAGCAGTGAGTTTTTTCTAGCAAAAAAGGTACCGGTACTCAAATGCCAGGCCACCCCTTCAGGGGTGGGGTAATCACTGAGGGACCCACCCCACAATAGCAAGGCCCCCTGCAACCAGTCACAGAATCTATGGCAAGGCAGAATTGATGTGTAGAGCCTGAGTTCTTTCATTAAAACTTGGGGACCATGGGTCAATTTTAGCAGACAATGGAAAAGGTGCTGGTACTCAGTACCCCTCAAAAAAAGCCCTGTACAACAGTAGCACTAAACCTATGATTCAAACTAAGGACGGGCATTCATTTGAAAAGAATGCCATTCAGGGTCAAGAGGCAACACTGTGGGCCAGATTCTATATAAGGCCCTAAAAAAATCTGCGCAGTAAACATTTCCGCCTAAGCGGCACCTAGATTTAGGCGCGAAATACCCTTTGTTGATATTTCAGTCTAAAACTATGCATCTCCATTTACACCAACTAAAATGTGGCGTAAATCCCTGCACGTAGATTTATGCACACTGAGCCATATTCTATCACTACGCGCATATATTTTGAACTGCCCACAAAACATCCATTTCCCTGCCCACAGCCACGCCCCTTTTGAACAGCACACGTTAGAATTTAGGTGCAGTTCATTGCAGAATATGCTTACCGAGTTGTGCACGTAAATTCTAATTATTACCAGTTAGTGCTCATTATTGCTTGTTAACTGCTGTTATCAATGCTGATTAGCTTGTTAAG
The DNA here is from genome assembly GCF_901765095.1 of Microcaecilia unicolor. Taxonomy (NCBI): domain Eukaryota; kingdom Metazoa; phylum Chordata; class Amphibia; order Gymnophiona; family Siphonopidae; genus Microcaecilia; species Microcaecilia unicolor. The sequence continues at coordinate 236,084,628 of NC_044031.1, forward strand.
CCAATTAAGTTATGCATGCTATTATAGAATAAGCAGATCACTAGGCATGCTATATAGAATCCAGAGATATACGCATATAGTGCATGCTCTCTTTAAACAGTGTGCGCTATTTGCACATATTGCATGATCTTTCCCAATAGAATGCGCATGCTCAACAGTTTCCACATGCATGTGCATTGGAAAAGTACATACTGGGGTGAATTTGTTTTTTTTTTAATTTTATATTATACAACTCTTTGAGTGATAATACAAGAAATTGGAAAATAACCTTAAGGAAATTTTCAAAACAAGATGACTAAAAGAAAAAAAGCAACACTGGGCCTTCAAGACTAGGACAACAGGAGTACTTTATTAGCCAAAGACCCAACCGGTTGGAGTTCTGTTCAGAGGTCACAGGCCAGTGAGGCCTGCTGGAGAGTGGGAGCAGAAGCCTCATCTTCACAACACACGGCCCGTGTCGGGTCTTTGGCTAATAAAGTACTCCTGTTGTCCTAGTCTTGAAGGCCCAGTGTTGCTTTTTTTCTTTTGGTTTCTCTGATTGTATACTGTATTACCCTCTCTGTCTGTATTGTACAAAACAAGATGACTGAAATTATTCATTAATTATCGTTCACTATACTTTTAAGTAATTTAGATCCAAGAAAGGAAAAAAAAGAAGATATATATCTTGTAATTAATTAAATTAAGTTAATGCTACCCAGGTTGCTTACCCCAGGCTATCATACAGTGTATCATCTATGACAAGACAGTTACATTAACCTCTTCTTTGCTTAAAAAACATTCTTCTAATTGTTTGGGATCAAAAAATTGAAATTGCTTAGATTGAAATAATATACGACAGATACAGGGAAATTTAAGTACAAAATTTGCACCTAACGCCAAAGTCCTCGGGCGTAAAGCTAAAAAAGCTTTACGCCTTTTCTATGTTTCTCTGGACAGGTCAGGATAAATTCTTATTTTAGATCCCAAAAATAGGGAGTCCAAATAATGAAAGGAAAGTTTTAATACTGCATCTCGATCCATTTCCAGAGCAAAGGAAGCCAACATATTTGTTCTCTGAGTTATGACCTCTAATGAGGATTCCAAAAAAGATGTGAGGTTCATTACTTCTCCTCCTTGGGCCTGTAAAGTTCCTGGTAACATCTTAACATTACTTTGTAAATATTGCGCCCGGGTTATGGGTGGTAATGAATCCTCTGACATACCTAAAATTTCAACCAGGTATTTTTTAACCATTTGTATCGGTGTAATTAACGGTGATCTAGGAAAGTTAGTCAACCTCAAATTGAGCCTCCTAGATTGATTTTCTAAATATTCCAAGCGTCTAGAAGTAAAATTTTTCTCCCTTAAGGAGACTTGTCCCACAAGTTCCAACTTCTGAATCCTTAATAATTTCACTTCAGAAACTTGTTGAGCAGTAACCTGTGCCTGGATGAGAGCAGCTTCGGATAAAGTCTTAATTTCACTAGAATTTTTAATTATCAATGATTGCAAAGAAGACTGCATATTAAATGTCAAGTCCCAGAGTGACTCCATTGTCACTATGGCTGGTTTTTCCATTTTCCCCAAAGAAAAAACAGGAAGAGAGGCATTAGCAGACTGTTCCAATGTACTCACTATCTGTGAAGACAGTACAGGTACTGCTGTTCCTTCCTCCAGCCTGTTAGTGCTTGATGCTCCTCTCAGCGTGGGCAGCTTCCCTCCCTGTTCGCACAGGTCTCGACTTGGAGCCTGGGCTGCAGGACTTGATTCCACACTGCCTTGTCCTGGCTGGGGAGGAGCCGCTCGTTGGACGGGGCTCAAGGAAACCCTGCCTACACTGCTGGCAAGCACCGATGCGCTTGCACCGACAGCGGGGGTAAAAGCTTGCCTGGGACCCGGCGTCACCCCAAATTGTTCCAGAGTCGTCTGCTGGAGAAGGTGAGTCCTGATAGGGGTGGAGGGATTCTCCCGAACCTTGCCTCTCCTTTTCCCCATTTCACAGCGAAAAGAAAAGAGCCCTCTTCAGCAGTGTTTAGGTCACAAATCTGAGCGCGTCTGGAGCAGTTACTCACAACGCCGCCATCTTGGATCCTTTACTGGGTGAATTTTATATTTGGCTACACTGCTAAATGTGTGTGTGTCCTCGTCTCATCCACACAAACATTTCCACGATATCTCCAATCTCATCTCTATTCCCCTCCTCCCCCCTCCTCCCTCCCCTTCTCGTGTGCCCTGTGGAATGCCCGCTTGGTCTGCAACAAACTTTCCTTCACCCATGATCTCTTCATCTCCCGCTCCCTTCAACTGCTCGCCCTCACTGAAACCTGGCTCACCCCTGACGACTCTGCCTCAGTCGTGGCCCTTTGCCATGGAGGTTATCTTTTCTCCCATTCTCCCCGCCCAGTTGGCCGTGGTGACGGCGTCGGGCTACTACTGTTGCCCTCCTGCAGTTTTCAACCTCTCCTCCTACCGCAGTCTCATTGTTTCTCATCCTTTGAAGTTCACTCCATCCGTCTATTCTACCCGCTACCACTCAGGGTTGCAGTCATTTACCGCCCCCCTGATAAGTCCCTCTCTTCCTTCCTTACCGATTTCGATGCCTGGCTCTCCGTCTTTCTTGATCCCTCATCTCCATCCCTCATTCTTGGCGACTTTAACATACACACTGATAACCCATCCGACTCATACGCTTCTCAGTTCCTCACTCTAACCTCCTCCTTCAACCTCCAACTGAGCTCCACCACCCCTACTCACCAATCTGGCCACTGTCTTGACCTCGTCCTCTCCTCTACCTGCTCACCCTCCAATTTCTGCACCTCAGCTCTTCCTCTTTCTGATCATCACCTGCTCACCTTCACACTTCATCACCCTCCCCCTCAGTCCCGCCCAACACTAACCACTACTATCAGGAATCTCCAGGCTGTCGACCCTCCCACCTTATCCTCCAGTATCTCTGATCTCCTCCCTTCCATCATGTCCTCTGAGTCTGTCGACAAAGCTGTCTCCACTTATAATGCCGCTCTCTCCTCTGCTCTGGACACCCTTGCACCGTCCATCTCCCGTCCCACAAGGCGTACTAATCCCCAGCCCTGGCTGACCCCTTGCACCCGATACCTTCGCTCCTGTGCCCATTCGGCTGAACGCCTCTGGAGGAAATCTCGCACCCACACTGATTTCATTCACTACAAATTCATGCTATCCTCCTTCCAGTCTTCCCTATTCCTCGCCAAACAGGACTATTACACCCAATTGATTAATTCCCTCAGCTCTAACCCTCGTCGTCTCTTCGCCACCCTTAACTCCCTCCTCAAAGTACCCTCCGCTCCCAACCCTCCTCACTTTCTCCTTAATCACTGGCTGACTTCTTCCGCAACAAGGTGCAGAAGATCAACCTCGAATTCACCACCAAACCATCTCCTCTTCACCCTATAACCCACTCTCTCAACCAACCAACCCAGGCCTCCTTCTCCACTTTTCCTGATATCACCGAAGAGGAAACCGCCCATCTCCTCTCCTCCTCGAAATGCACCACCTGTTCCTCAGACCCCATCCCCACCAACTTACTTAACACCATCTCTCCTACTATTACCCCCCCCCCCATCTGTCATATCCTCAACCTCTCTCTCTCCACTGCAACTGTCCCGGACACCTTCAAGCATGCTGTAGTCACACCACTCCTCAAAAAACCATCACTTGACCCCACCTGTCCCTCCAACTACCGCCCCATTTCCCTCCTACCCTTCCTCTCCAAGATACTTGAACGCGCCGTTCACAGCCGCTGCCTTGATTTTCTCTCCTCTCATGCCATTCTTGATCCGCTTCAATCCAGCTTTCGCCCCCTACACTCGACAGAAACGGCACTATCTAAAGTCTGCAATGACCTGCTCCTCACCAAATCCAAAGGTCACTACTCCATCCTCATCCTCCTAGACCTATCTGCCGCTTTTGACACTGTCAATCACAACTTACTTCTTGACACACTGTCCTCTTTTGGGTTCCAGGGCTCTGTCTTCTCCTGGTTCTCCTCTTATCTCTCCCATCGTACCTTCAGAGTACACTCTCATGGTTTGTCCTCCACCCCTATCCTGCTATCTGTTGGAGTTCCTCAGGGATCTGTCCTTGGACCCCTTCTTTTTTCAATCTACACCTCTTCCCTGGGCTCCCTGATCTCATTATCATGGCTTCCACTATAATCTTTATGCTGACGACACCCAGCTCTATCTCTCCACACCAGACATCACTGCGGAAACCCAGGCCAAAGTATCGGCCTGCTTATCCGACATTGCTGCCTGGATGTCCAACCACCACCTGAAACTGAACATGGCCAAGACCAAACTTATTGTCTTCCCACCCAAGCCCACTTCTCCTCTCCCTTCACTCTCTATCTCAGTTGATAACACCCTCATCGTCCCCGTCTCATCTGCCCGCAACCTCGGTGTCATCTTCGACTCCTCCCTCTCCTTCTCTGCCCATATCCAGCAGATAGCCAATACCTGTCGCTTCTTCCTCTATAACATTAGCAAAATTCGCCCCTTCCTCTCTGAGCACACCACCCGAACTCTCATCCACTCTCTCATTACCTCTCGCCTTGACTACTGCAACCTACTCCTCACTGGCCTACCACTTAGCCATCTATCCCCCCTTCAGTCCGTTCAGAACTCTGCTGCACGTCTTATCTTCCGCCTTGATCGAAATACTCATATCACCCCTCTGCTCAAGTCACTTCACTGGCTTCCGATCAGATACCACATACAGTTCAAGCTTCTCCTGCTAACCTACAAATGCACTCGATCTGCAGCCCCTCCTTACCTCTCTACTCTTACGTTCCTACCCGTAACCTCCGCTCTCAAGACAAATCCCTCCTTTCAGTACCCTTCTCCACCACTGCCAACTCCAGGCTCCGCCCTTTCTGCCTCGCCTCACCCCATGCTTGGAACAAACTCCCTGAGCCCATACGCCAGGCCCCCTCCCTGCCCATCTTCAAATCATTGCTCAAAGCCCACCTCTTCAATGTCGCCTTCGGCACCTAACCACTACACTTCTACTCAGGAAATCTAGACTGCCCCAACTTGACATTTCGTCCTTTAGATTGTAAGCTCCTTTGAGCAGGGACTGTCCTTCTTTGTTAATTTGTACAGCGCTGCGTAACCCTAGTAGCGCTCTAGAAACGTTAAGTAGTAGTAGTAGTAACTTTAGGCACCATATATAAAATCTGGGGGACTATGTGTAAATACTGCACACTCTTTAATGAGAGCGTGCATTATATGCACATAGTGTGCGCTCTTGACAACATTCATTTGAAAAAGAAAAAAAGAACACAAAAGATTTTTGGGTGCTCATCCCTAAAAACAGGAAGAATATTACCTATGAACAGGCAGCACTACAAATATTACACTGGCCCTAAATCAGCAAGACACCTACTGTTCTGCCCTCAGTTGCATGAGAGTAGACCTAGCAGTCTGTGTGTAGCAAATTACATTATCTGTATACGTACTAAGATGTAGAAGTCTCTGTAGTTTGATAGTCCTTAGGTGATTGGCTCTTTCTGAGCACTGAACTCTTCCCAGTGTCTTATGGGATCCTTCCTGTTAGCTTGGCTGCCCTCTGCATGCTGAGAAGAGCAGGTTCCCCACCACCACCATCACCAAATGCCTGCCAGACTGAGGTTATGGTTTATTCTTCGAGGACAAGCAGGCTTATAATTCTCACAAATTGATAACATGGGTCCTCGTTGCTGGTCCAGAGCTTGTAACAAGCTTAAAAATAGTCTTATAGTGTGAGACCCACTCCATCGCGCATGGGTGAGTGCCTTCCTGCCCGCCGCGAGAGTGCGGGACTAGCAGTTCTATTTTTTCCTCAGTGAGGAGAGGACATGGTTTGGTTGGTCTTTTTGTACCTTCCTTTTTTTCTCCTTGCCTTTTTTCCAAGTTGTCTTTGTTTTTACTGCATTCACTAGGCTGCGTTTAGGCCAGAGCTCTGGTCAGGTTTTTCCATTTTCTCTTTTTTAGTATGCTTCTGTTTGTTTAGCACCATTGACTCGTTTGATTTGGCCATGGCTGTTTTACCTTTCATGTCTTCAAAGGCTCCCAGTGGCTTTAAATGATGTACTTGGCACAACAGGACCATCTCTGGCAATGACACCCATTCTTGATGTTTGGGGCCTCATCATACACCTACAAACTGTACTCTCTGTGTTCATATGAAGAAGAGAACACAGTTGGCCAGAGAAGCTCAGAGAGAGATTATTCTGGAAGCCAGGTCCGAAGTCTTGACGGTGTCAGAGGTAGTGTCTTCAGCATTGACATCGGCATCGGGTGCACTGGTCCATAGGGCTGCGAGACCCTTGCACTCTGGGAGTGACCATGCATTGAGTGGTCTCCACGTGCTTCGATGCCAGCCACTATGCAGGCCCCCAGGACCGATCGGTGTCGGACTCAACCCTGAGGCGAATGGAGGACTCAATGTCATCTTATTTGGCACTGGGGAGCATCGATGAAAGGCAATGGAAGAAGCATCAGCATTGACCCCCTTTGATGCAGGTGTCTGGTGCTACAGGCCACTGAGGATTTCACTAGTTCCAGAAAAGTGTAGGTGCTGGGAGGACCCTTCCCCCTCTATATAGGAGATGCCGATGCATGGGTCTCACACAGCCAGGACCAGGCACAAGCTTCTACCCTTCAAATTCAGCAGCCTGTTTCTACATCAGCACCCCAGCCTTTGTACAGTTTGATTGAATTGAAAGGAACAGTTGGGATTGACAGGGAACCGGTTATCCAACATGCAATAGTCTTATCTGGATTTAGGATGAGTCTGTGATCTGAAAGCCAGGACTGAATAGTACAAAGACAAGACTGAACAGGAGCAAGATTGATCTGAAATGGGGAAAAAGGAAAAACCAAAAGAATGCTGTCTGCATAGATATAGAAGTTAACATTAAGATCCTGGAGAAGGAAAGCAAGTGGACCAAGAAAGATGTTAAACAAAAGGGGAGACAGAACAGAACTTTGAGGAACACTACAGTGGAGAGGGATAGGGGCCGAAGTCGAAGATCTAAAAGAAACAGAGAAAGTGCACCGAGAGAGAAAAAAAGATGAGAACCAGGCCAAAGCTATGTCAGAGATACCAACATCAGAAAGACGCCTGAGAAATGATATACAACATCAAAGGAAGATGAGAGGCCCAGTGAAATAAGAAGGAAAATATTGTTTTTGTCCAAAGTTGAATGTAAGTCACTAACCAAAGAAGTCAGAATGGCTTCAGTATCATGATGACGTTGAAAACCTGCTTGATAAGAGTGAAAAATTAGGGTATCTTCAGCAAAAGAATAGAGACGAGAACAAACAACTCGTTCGAGCAGTTTAGAAAGAAAACATACGTTTGAAATAGGGCGATAATTGACAGGGACACCTGGGTCAAGAGAAGGTTTTTTAAAGATAGGGTATACTAGGGCATACTAAGGCATATTTCCAACACATTGGAACCATTCCAGAGGATAAGCTGGCATTCAACATCACCAGTATGAAAGGCAAAAGATTGTGATAAGGAACTGAGTACCAGCTAGGTGGTAAAGGATCAAGTGGGCTGAAGGCATGTTTAGTACTGGAAACATGTAATTTGAGAGAGGACAATGAGAGAACTGGGAATGAGGAAATAGAAGAGGTAAAAATAGAGACAGATTGATCCATAGGCTGTGAAGCAAGTGTCTTCAACAGTGCTGAACCAGTAGTAGACTGAGGGAGAGAAGTTAAGAGAGAAAAGGTCTTTTGTGAAAAAGTAGCAGCAAGAATATCAGCAGAGGGATATAAAGGTGAGACTAGGTTGGAACGCTGGGAGGTTAAGCCAGACGCGAGTCTGAAAATGGTTTTAGCAGGATTACCTGAGGATTTCAGGAGATCCTGAAAAAAGATTTATTTGCTTTACTAAGCTGGGCATTATAAATGCGACGTTCTTGTTTACAGACAGAAGGTGATTCAGGGGTACGGTGCTTACACCAAAGATGTTCAGCACATCTAAACTGTTGCTTGAAAGATCTAAGTTCAGGGTTGGCACATGCACAGAAGAGTTTCATGGTAAGCTCAGGTCTTGTGCACATGCTCCAGGCAAACTTGAAAGTGAAGCACACATTAGCACCTGTTTTCTGTGTCTTTAACTATAAGCTTCTCAAATGTTTTATTTATTTATTTTTTACTTGGAAGGCTTACATTTAAGTGCAGGAAACAGATGCCAATGTGTGCTTTCACTTTCAGGTTTGCTCTGACTCGCACACATTTGTCTCTCACTACCAGCGCTTAGGGGCTTGCATGGGCTTCCTACTGCTTCCAAATTAAATAAAAACCGGCAGATTTTAAAGAAAGAATCATGAGAAATCCTCCCTTCAAACGCCTGCTCTGAGCTGGTGTTAGGTTTTCAGCAGTAAGGGTGGCTTTGTTTTGTGCGCTGTTCTCTGAGCATTGGGAGGGAATAGAAAATGACCTCATTAACATCCGTTTGACTACATTTGCATGTTATTTGCACTAATCTTTGGCGTGTACATTGCCTCCTGCGCTAGAGCCCTCTAAGCATTCTAATCACCTCTAACACCAGCGTTAACATTTTGAGCAACGGCCTCTAGGTTATGGTTGCTCAATGTCGATCCTCGAGGTCTGCAACCCAGTCGGGTTTTCAGGATTTCCCCAATGAAGTTGCATGAGATTTATTTGCATACAATGGAGGCAGTGCATGCAAACAGATCTCATGCATATTCATTGGGGAAATCCTGAAAACCCAACTCAAGGACTGACTTGAGCACCCTTGCTCTAGGGTCAGACATCCCATTCTGGGTTCCCCAGGGAAACTGAGCCTCTCAGATCCTCCTGCTGTACAGCAGAGGAAATCACAAGGGAAAGTAGCTGAAAGCACTTCTCTTCTGCCTGCTGCTCCTGCCTTCTTCAAATTCCTACTGCTTGTGAGAGATAATCACTAGGCTGAGGCAGGGCCAGTTCCACTTTCAGGTACATTAGGCAGTCACCAAGGGAGGCAGATTCTGGTTGGGAGGTCGACAAAGAGCAGCTGCAGTCACAGCAAAACAACAGGTCCTGACAGTCACACTGACTTAGAGAGCCATCCGTGTGAGCTTTTAAACAACAGGGAGAGTAGTTTTCAAATAGTCCATTTCACCAAGTAAATTGGTTTTAGATGTGCTCTCATGGAGACTAATTTTGTAATAGGGAACCTTGGCAGGGAAGACACATAGACATATATGTTGTGCCTATTTTATAAAAGCAATATATGTACCTGTGTGCAGGTATACCTGCTCTGCATTACTCATAAGTGGTGCTTATGTATATGTTTAATGAGAAAATTAAGCTCTTTTCAATTCATGCACTTCTGTGAAATTTTAACATGCATATAAAACATAAATGATATTGAAAGGAAAAAATCTTTCTAAGCACCCTGGAGAAGGATGTGGTTACAGTGGTTAGCATATCTGGGTTTAAAAATAGTTTGGACAAGTTCCTGGAGGAAAAGTCCATAGTCTGTTATTGAGTGTGTGTATATATATATATATATATATATATATATATATATATACACACACACACACACACTAGGAAAAAAGGGCCGTTTCTGACACCAATGAAACGGGCGCTAGCAAGGTTTTCCTCGGAGTGTGTGATAGAGAGTGAATGTGTGAGTGTGTGTGACAGAGAGAGTGAGACTGTGTGCGAGTGTGTGTGAGAATGAGAGTGTGTGCCAGGGGCCCCCTCCCTCCCTGCCTTCCAGTTTCATTGTCTGCCCACCCCCCTTCCAAGTTCCAGAGTCTGCCCCACCTCCAAGTTCCAGAGTCCGCCCTCCCACCCATCCAGTTCCTGGGTCGTTGTCACCCCCTCTCCCCCTCCCTCCCAGTTTCATGGTCCGCCTGGCCCCCTTTCCAAGTTCCAGGGTCCAGCCTCCTTCCCACCCACCCACCCATCCAACCAGTTCCTGGGTCATTGCCCCCCCTCTCTTCCTCCCTCCCAGTTCCAGGGTAGTTGCCCCCACCCTCCGTTCACCCTGCAATGTTTAATTGAACAATTAGGGAGCTGTGATTGTGTGTGTGTGTGAGAATGAGAGTGTGTGCCAGGGGCCCCCCACCCAGTTCCAGGGTCCGCCTGGCCCCCTCCAAGTTCCAGTGTCGTGGCCCCACCCCTACCCACCCACCCAGTTCCAGGGTCATTGCCCCCCCTCATTCCCTCCCTCCCAGTTCCAGGGTAGTTACCTTCCCCCATATTCCCCCCCCCCCCTTCTATGCACCCTTTGATTTTTAATTTGTATATTTGTGAGCTGTGTAGTTTTAGAGAACGCACCTGCAACAGTGTGAAGCTGACTCCGTGGCTTCATTGAAGTGAAGGGTTAGTAAGTTTCTTTATCTCCGTAAATCTGTAACCATCTTTCTCGGCCCCACCCCCGCAACTCTGATAGGTCTGCTGCCCTCGACGTCTTAACATGATGACATTGCGAACATCAAAACATGCTGACGTCGAGGGCGGTGGACCTATCAGAGTTGTGGGGGCGGGGCCGAGAGAGATGGTTACAGATTTACGGAGGTAATGAAACTTACTAACCCTTCACTTGAGTGAAGCCAAGGAGTCAGCTTCAGAACGTTGGAGGTGCTTTTTATTATAGTACATCTCTATCTCTATCTGCTCACTTTTACTGCCCTGAAGCACCGTTCTCCCTCCAGCACTGGCAATTCCCATAGCCAGCCTTCTGCCACCATGCATCGTCGAAGCCTCTTCTCACACGTGTCCCGCCTACTCTGCAACTTCCTGTTTTGCGCAAAGGTGGGACGCAGGAAGTTGCAGAGTAGGCGGGACATGCCTGAGAAGAGACCCCGACGACGCGCGCTGGCAGAAGGCTGGCTATGGGAATCGCCGGTGCTGGAGGGAGAACGGCGCTTCAGGGCAGTAAAAGTGAGCAGACCTTGCGGACAGGGAGAGCAGGCAGAAGAGGCTGGGCGGGCCTGGAGCAAAAGTGGCTGGGCCTGGGCCCGTCCAGGCCCACCCGTGGCTACACTCCTGGATCAGAGAGGTAGTTTGGTGGCAGGATGACCACCTTGACGTTAGACAGCCTGACATCATCACTGTGTGCAGCACAATTCTCACAAAGCAACAAAATCTGACGCTTTTGTGCCCGCATTCTAGTGTCTAACGTCTTTAGCCACTGCTTCCAAATTTCCCCAGTCATCCATGAATTTGAGTTAGCCTCGTATGACACAGGAAGTCGCTTAACATTCTTGAAGCAACGGGGCTGTTTGCTCTTTCCAATGATGAGTGGTTCCAACTTCTCACTTTTAGACCCCTGAGGAAGGCCTGCTGGCCGAAACATGGACCGTGTAGGGTCCTATTAAACTTTTCTGGCACTCTAACTCCCTTGTTTTTGGTCTGTTTTGGGTTGTCTTCCACCTTTTTTTGTGTTTTGATTTGTCTTCACGGGAGATTTGGACTTCTCTTTTTGTATGCTTTCCAACTTCTCACTCCCATCCATATTGCAGCAAAGGAGGATCGTCAGTCGGTCCTTCGACGTTTTACTTCCTGTAGTTTCGGCTTGTTTGAATGCAAGTGTTCCATTAGGAATCGCTCGCCAGTAGAGACCGTTTTTGTCAGCATTGAAAATGTCACGAGGTGCAAACTCGTTCAAGATGGTAGGAAGAACTGAAACAACCCAATTTTCAGCACTAAAGTCATCAGTGTCTTGTTTTACACCATGCTGTTTCTTGAATTTTATGTTGTTCCTCTGCATCCATCTTTCCAACCATCCAACAGTGGCTTTGAATTCAGTTAGTCCAAGACTTTAGTCCAAGACTTTCAGCTAGCTGATTAGCTTTCTCCATAAGCAGTGGACCATTGACAGAAAACTGTCTGCTCCTGACATGAGAAAACCACCGAAGAAGAGCATCTTCTACATCCTCAGCTTTTTCTGCCCGTTTACGTTTCCGGTGTGGATTTGTATTGTTTTGCCAGTCTTCCAGAAGCTGGTATTTCTGCTTCAAGATATGTGAAATTTGACTGGGATTGGCACCATATTCTTTAGCAATAGATGCTTGACTGTTTTTTTTCTAATTTTTTAAGAACTTCTATTCGTTCAGACCAGCTTCTGGAAGACTGGCAAAACAATACAAATCCACAACGGTAACAAAAACGGGCGGGAAAAGCTGAGGAGGTAGAAGATGCTCTTCTTCGGTGGTTTTCTCAAGTCAGGAGCAGACAGTTTCCTATCAGTGGTCCACTGCTTATGGAGAAAGCTAATCAGCTAGCTGAAAGTCTTGGACTAACTGAATTCAAAGCCACTGTTGGATGGTTGGAAAGATGGAAGGATTGACCTGACACAGACCATGTTTCGGAGCATACTGTGACTGCTTCAGGGGTCAAACTGATACTCTTGAAAGCTCTTTTGTGCTTTTTTTTTTTTTGCTGCAAACTCTTGAACAGAAAATTAAAGCACTAAACAATCAATATCAAAACTCACACTCTAGAGAGGTATCTACAGAACTCATTAACTCCAAATATAACTACAATAAAATAGTCAGTTTACAAGCTGGCCATGATCTCTTTATTCATAGATCTCGCTATTATTCTGGAGATAAGGAGGCCAATAAAATGCTTGTGCAATTTTTTAAGGGAAAGAAAAAACAGCAAATTGTCTCTATACATGACTCTAATGCAAATGTCATCTTAAAAGGATATTGAATTAGAATTTGTTCATTTTTTGGACTAACAATACATTTTTTGATTAGCTTTCAAAGGTAACCCTTCTTCAGATCAGAAATGAGTAAATGTTGACAAATATCAGAATATATAAGTGAAACACAAAAGCATTGCAATGACAGTCTCACAGGATGAGGGTGGGGTGGGTTAGATGAGAGAAAGGAAGAGATGGATGGCTGGTAAGAGGGTAACAAAGCAGTATCATTTTATGGTTTATAGTGGGATAGAAAACCTAGATACTTGTTAAGTCCTGTTTGGTGAGTGTCAAAATATTTCATCATTTTGACTTCAGAGGTCTTACTTTCCTGGATTATCTCAAAATTTCCTTTTGGTGTTCTTACCATAAGATCATTGATGCAGTGTTCTGGTTTTGTAAAGTGCTGTTCTACACAGGTGACATCCTGGTTGGCATCGTGATGTCTAATATTATGTCTATGTAAACTGATCCTCATCTTCAGCATCTGGCTTATTTCTACAATATAGCACCCTTCTTCACACTTTTTGCATTGAATGATATATACTATATTTGAAGATGAGCATGTGAAGGATCCCCTTATGCTGAATGTTTTTCCCATGCAAAAGACTGTGGGATCCTGAGAAATGTGTTGGCACAGTTTGCAGCTTGGTATATTGCAAGGACGTGTGCTATTCTCTTCTTTTTGAGCTTGCATTGGGAGCTTGTTTTTCACTAATTTGTGTTTCAAAGTAGGTGGCTGTCAGAAGGCTAGCACTGGAAGCTGGAGTTGTGGAGATAGCTGCATCTGTTCATAGGTTTCCTGTATATAGATGTTTGCATGTAGCCATTTTTCTGATAAAAACTATGGTATCTAGAAAGTTGGTTTAAAAAAGTCTCTTCTAGTTCTGCCATGAAGAGGCTAGCATATTGTTGTGCCATCCTGCTGCCCATACCAGTCCCCACAATTTGCAGGTAGATATCATTGTTAAAGTGAAAATTTATAAGATTGCTTTGTCACCCTCTATCACCCATCCACCTCTCCCTGTCTCTCACCCATTCCACTGCCCTCTTCCTCTGAGTCTGTCATTGGAATGATTTTATATTTCAATTATATATTATGATAGTTGTCAACATTTGCTCATTTCTGATCTGAAGGTTACCTTTGAAAGCTAATTAAAAAATGTAGTCCAATAAAAAAGTGTATCATCTTATTTTCTTTTCTATGCTTTGTTTTATTTCTATTTATTAACTTCAAAAGTAAACTAACTTGGCTACCACATCACTTTACTTAACTTTTATGAAAAGCTGTTTTAATCAGAATGTCCCCACAAGGAATAACAATTTCTAAAGAAATTATCCCAACTTACTCTAACACCCAGTCTATAAAATTGCTGAGGGATCATCAAGGAAACACTATATACAATTAGAATTCTCCCTAACATTAAAGCCCCAAGGCCTGATGGCTACACATCAGAGTTCTACAAATCCTTTTAGGTATTGCTTGCCCTCCTACTTGAACCACTCTGAGACTTTTCAATTTGATCCAACCATCCAACAAAACTTTGCACACAAGTGTGCTGATCCCCATAGAAGGTTGGGATCCTAATAAAACAATTTGATTCATCCAAACCAAGTAGGCTTCATGAGCAACAGATACATTGATGATAATCTGTGTCTGTTTTATCATCTTAATTATATAGCCTCGATATAATTATAATTATTTTATCATCTTAATTATATAGCCTTGATCCCATTTATTTCAGGTTTTAGAGTGGTTCAAAATGGGACAGGGGTTCTCTGAATGGATACATATTCTATATCAACATCCCTAACTCTAGGATTGTCAATAAAAAATCTAACTCAACCCTTATTGTTAAGCAGAGGAACTAGACAAGGTGCCCTCTTTCCCGTCTTTTGTTCAGTCTTGCATTAGAACCCTTCTCTTAGCAATTAGACAGAATCCGTGCATAAAAGGAATCAGTACCCCTAACACAGAAACAAAAGTCACAGCATATATAGATGATTTATTATTATGTCAGATCCAACCCTTTTCGTTGAATATCTGATTACCACATTAGATGAATTTTCCAGCTTTTCTAGCTATAAAATTAACTGAGATAAGTCAAAAATAATGTTTTTGAACACTTATATCTCCCAGTCTTCCATCAATATTAATAATTTAAATGGTCCTTTTGCAGCTGAAATACTTGGGAATATGGTTGCCTTATTTTCAAAAGTGATGGGCGCCCAGATTTCGACCCAAATTGGGAGATAGGCGCCCATCTCGCAAAGGCGCCCAAATCGGTATAATCTAAAGCCGATTTTGGGCGTCTTCAACTGCACTCTGGTCACGAGAACGAACAAAGTTGATGGGGGCATGTCGAAGGTGTGGTCAAGGCGGGACTGGGGCGTGTTTATCGGCCGAGCAGAGATGGGCACCTTCGGCTGATAATCAAAAAAAGAAAGGCGTTTTTATTGCGAATTTGGGTCATTTTTTACCCTTTTTTTTCCACAAACAAGTCCCAAAAAAGTGCCCTAAATGACCAGATGACCACCAGAGGAAATCAGGGATGACCACCCCTGACTCCCCCAGTGGTCACTAACCCCCCACCATAAAAAAAAAAAACTTTGACAACTTTTTTTCCAGCCTGTATGCCAGCCTCAAATGCCATACCCAGCTCCATGACAGCAGTAAGCTCTTTGAGCAGGGACTGTCTTTCTTCTATGTTTGTGCAGCGCTGCGTACGCCTTGTAGCGCTATAGAAATGCTAAATAGTAGTAGTAGTAGTAGTAGCAGTATGCAGGTCCCTGGAGCAGTTGTTAGTGGGTGCAGTGGACTTCACCCAGGTGCACCCAGGCCCATTCCCCCACTACCTGTTACACTTGTGGTGGTAAATGGGAGCTCTCCAAACAGCCCCCAAAGCCCACTGTACCCACATGTAGGTGCCCCCCTTCAGCCATAAGGGCTATGGTAATGGTGTAGAGTTGTGGGCAGTGGGTGTTGTTGGGGGATTTGAGGGGCTCAGCACCCAAAGGAAGGGAGCTATGGACTTGGGAGGTATTTTACTTTTTTGTTTTTTTATTTGTTACAAGTGCCCCCTAGGGTGCCCGGTTGGTGTCCTGGCATGCGAGGGGAACCAGTGCACTACGAATCCTGGCCCCTCCCATGACCCAATGCCTTGGATTTGTTCGTTTTTGAGCTGGGCACCTTCGGTTTCTATTATCGCTGAAAAACGAAACCGCCCAGCTCAAATCCGCACAAAACCGATGCATTTGCCGGGCACAAACCATATTATCGAAAGATGGGCGCCCATTTTTTTCGAAAATACAGTCTGTCCCACCCCTTCACGTACCTGTTCTCGGACATAGACGCCCATGGAGATGGGCGTTCACGTTCGAGTATGCCCCTCTATGCTTCTTAACACAAAAAAATCATTAATCTTATTGATGAAGCCAATACCAAGTGGTCTTCTTTAAATATATCCTGGTGGGGCAGATTAGACAAGATCAAAACGACTATAATTCTCCAAATCAACTATATTCTCATGATGCTCCCTGAAAAATGCTCTATAGACGTCTAGAAGAAAATTGACTCCAAGCTTTCCAAGTTTCTTTGGAACAGTATAATCCCATAAATAGAATTACATAGAAACAGAGAAAAGTGTAGACAGATAAAAACCATATGGCCTATCCAGTGCCATCTACTCTATCACTCTCCTAGAGATCCTATGTACTTATCCCAAGCTCTCTTGAATTCAGAAACTATTTTCATTTCCACCACTTCTACTGGGAGGCCGTTCCATGAATTTACCACCCTTGCTATGAAAAAGTATTTCCTCAGATTACTTCTGAGTCTATCCCCTTTCAACTTCATCGTATGCCCCCTCATTTCAGAGTTCCCTTTCAATTGAAAGAGACTCGCCTCCTGTGCATTTAAATTTCTCTATCATATCTCCCCTCTTCCACATTTCTTCCAAAGTGTAAGTATTGAGATCTTTAAGTCTGTTCCCCTATGCTTTATCATGAAGACCACTGACCATTTTAGTAGCCACAATATTCTAAATAAGGAATCATCAGAGTCTTATAAAGGGGCATCATCACCTCCGTTTTCCTACTGTTCATCCTTCACTCTATGCACCCAAGCATCCTTCTAGCTTTCGCTGTCACATTAAAAACTTAAAAAAAAAACACCTAGAGATCAAGGTGGTGTTGATTTCCCTGATTTTCATTCATTTTATTCTGCATCACTTTTTTTTTTTTTTTTACATTTGTACCCCACACTTTCCCACTCATGGCAGGCTCAATGCGGCGGGCAATGGAGGGTTAAGTGACTTGGTCAGAGTCACAAGGAGCTGCCTGTGCCGGGAATTAAACTCAGTTCCTCAGGACCAAAGTCCACCACCTTAACCACTAGGCCACTCCTCCACTCCACTCCATTCTTTTAAGATATGGGGCACACTACATAGCAAACAATGCTCTATTTGACCCAATTCCTTGCTTATGCTTTTGACATTGAAGTTTCTCTCAAATCTGAAAGATTAAAATATTGAAGAACGCTCAAAATACTCATAACTCTGGGTAGCAATTTGCAATCTGCACAATGGAATGCTTTAGACATTGACATTTGGAACAACCCAAAATTTAAAATTGGTAATGTATGTATCAATTGGACATTGATAATCTCTAGGAAAATGGTCCCTAAAGCATATACAACAGAATCATTCCTTCTGTTCATTTCAGAAACTCTTTGTTATATGATTTTCCACATCTCAATATTTCAATTGGCTTTTCTATGAAGAAAAGCTCAATTTCCATTGCCACACTCCAAGAGCAATCATCCCTTTACTCATTATGCAACAAATCTCTCACTGAAAGTAAAACTATTTCTATCATGTATAAGTATATCCATAAATCCCTTTTTTTCAATTTTGAAAGGATCTATAATTCCTTGATATGCAGAACTGAATTTACAAAGTCAAGATATAAATTAGTCATATTTCTAGTCTAAAGTATCCAGACCAACTCATTCTTCTAGCCTTATACAGTCCCTGTATTTTGTGGCACATAAAGCATTATGAACTCCAATGGGGAAATGGAGGGCTAGTCTCACAACCTCAAATATCTGCTGGTACTGTGACAAAGGTCAATGGTCCTTCTGTACGCTATTTGAATGTCCACATAATAAATTGCTCTGAGAAAACATATGGTCAGCTATACAAAAAATTGTTGAATATAAAGGAATCACTTTCACTACCCTTAATTATATTGAAATCAGTATTACAATCTTTAACCCTCCATCACTCATAGAAACCTTTACTAGATATACACCTATTGAGTGCTATCCAATCAATATGGGATACTGGAAAAATTCTATACATGTCAAATACACAAATTGCTTCTTTTGCTTATTCATGTTTCTGATATGTTGTTCTAACGGTGAATCTGGGTTACTCTGTTCTCTTTACATGCTTGTGATGACAAAGATACTTAACATAAAAGTCTCTGAAAAAAACAAACTTCCACCAGAAAATTAAACAAATTTTTTCCAGTTGCTTAGCTACAGGTGGGCACAGGCCCACCCATTCTTTCCTCTGGCCCACACAGTTTAGTGACCCCCAAAGTACCTCACTGGTGGTACCTCACACTTCTCTCTCTTGCATTCATGGCAGCTGCCCATCTCTCTCTAAACTCCCCACCACTGTCCTCATCTACCTTTGAGCTATCACCAGCAGAGATTCCTGTAAGCAACCTGAGCCTCCTTCTACTGCGTCCAGCCCTCGATTACATAATTTCCTGTTTTTTCACTAGTGGAGACGTGGTAGAGGGAAGCCTGCAGGGGTGGTGCAGGCTGCTTACTGGAATTGCTGCCAGCGACATCTTGGAGGTAGACCAGGGAGGGAGGAAAAGAGAGAAATGGATGCTGGCTGGGGGGGGGGGGGGGAAGAGAGGAAAGGATGCTGGGGGGGGGGAGGAGGAGAAGCATGACAATAGCATGGGTCAAGGGAAAGTTAACAACAACAAAAAAAAAACTATGTATGGACAGGGGTGGGGGTGGGAAGGGTCCACCTGAGTTAACTCAGGACCACCTGAAATAACAGGTCTGGCTACAATCCTGATTTCATCCCCAATGGAAACTTCTAATATATATTTCCACTGAGAGACATAAAAGATTGCTTGTATAAATTACTTTTATATGTTTACTGTTTGTAAAGTACTTACAATTTTCAATGAACTACAAAAAGGAGTGAGCTAATATATAACATTGCAAAAAACATAATTAGCATAGATACAAGGCATTCACACAAATAGCATACATTTATAAAATTCAAACATTAATATATGCCACAAAAGGCATGTATTTAATTTCAAAATGCATGAATATATAGAAATGTAGGCTATAATCAAGGCCCAACAGATTCCTCTAAATAAGAGAAAGAAGTAGAGTTCATAGAGAATCTTGCCCATGATGCTGCTTTAAATGGGTTGCTCAAGGTCACAAAATAAGCCGACGACACAGACCACACTGAAATTTAACATCTCTCTGGGATTTATTGCTCTGTGTTTTAACCTGTAGGACTATTGCTGTAGGTGGTGATGGATTACCTTTCATCAGAAAAAGCCCACTCAAGACTTCAATAAACCTACAGTATGCTGATGGCTTGGCTTAGAAAAACAGAGCAAATAAAGAGGATACAGAAATGTAACTCTTTTCCTCATTCTTCCACCTGCACTAAAATATGCATCTGCCCCCCTCCCACCCCCTTCTTGGCCTTCATTTGAGTAGCTGCCAGTACTGGTCTTCTCTTTCAAGACTGTTTACTTCCAACCCTATCTTTTATCTCCAAGTTGAATAGTGCTCAGATATCTCAAATATGGAGGATGGAAGGACCTGACTTTCTTCATTCCATCAATGTTGCCATTTCGATCTTTCATTCACAGACTATGACCATCAGAAAGATAGCCTTTACTTAATTTACATACGTAGCAAGATTGAACAGAAAACAAGTGGTCCGTCAAATTCAACTTATTTCTGACTGCCCAGTAGCTCTTTTTATCCAAGGGAAGCTGAAAACAGACTACACATCTATAACCAATTCTGCAGTAGTGAAAAAAAAATGCCATGATAACTTCATATATGCTGATCGGTTCCTAACTTTCATATACACTGTATCATAACCTTTCCTTAAAATGCACGTAAAAATGTTTGAACACACAAGAGTTTCCAAGTTGAGAAAGGAAAAACCTGGTTTATATTATACAATGTAGTCCCAAATATTACATTTTCTTTTGACCATAAATCTTTCATTTGTTTTCTGGATTTTATAATAGCAAAATGATCATTTAACTAGCTGTCTTCTATCTATTTTATGCTCATTAGTAGTAGGAAATGTTTCCCCTCACTTCACAAGAGATGGAGAATTGCAATATTGCTGTCATTCATGAAAGTACTGAGGCATTATTAATCTGGCCTCCACTTGCATTGGACAAAGCAGTGAAACACAGTACTACTCAATATCACAATATATGATTGAACATTGCCACCCAGTGGCACAGAAGGATCAAGAACATATTATTGTGTATGTAGTAATAAATAGAAATAAAACAAACAAAAAAAGAAAGTAAAGTGATGCCCATAAGTACATAAGTATTGCCATACTGGGAAAGACCAAAGGTCCATCAAGCCCAGCATCCTGTTTCCAACAGTGGCCAATCCAGGTCACAAATACCTGGCAAGATCCTAAAAAAATACAAATCATTTTATACTGCTTACCCCAGGATTTAATAATGGTCTATGGACTTTTCCTTTAGGAAGCCGTCCAAACCTTTTTTAAACTCCGCTAAGCTAACCACCTTTACCACATTCTCTGGCAACGAATTCCAGAGTTTAATTACACGTTGAGTGAAGAAAACCTTTCTCTGATTCGTTTTAAATTTACTACATTGTAGCTTCATCGCATGCCTCCTAGTCCTAGTATTTTTGGAAAGCGTAAACAGACGCTTCACATCTCCCCGTTCAACTCCACTCATTATTTTATAGACCTCTATCATATCTCCCCTCAGCCGCCTTTTCTTCAAGCTGAAGAGCCCTAGCCGCTTTAGCCATTCCTCATAGGGAAGTCGTCCCATCCCCTTTATCATTTTCGTCACCCTTCTCTGCACCTTTTCTAATTCCACTATATCTTTTTTGAGATGCAGTGACCAGAATTGAACACAATATTCGAGGTGCAGTCACACCATGGAGCGATACAAAGGCATTATAACATCCTCATTTTTGTTTTTCATTCCTTTCCGAATACCACCTAACATTCTATTTGCTTTCTTAGCCGCAGCAGCACACTGAGCAGAAGGTTTCAACGTATCATCAACGACGACACCTAGATCCCTTTCTTGGTCCGTGACTCCTAACGTGGAACCTTGCATGATGTAGCTATAATTCGGGTTCCTCTTTCCCACATGCATCACTTTGCACTTGCTCACATTAAATGTCATCTGCCATTTAGACACCCTTTTTTATTGGACTAATAATACATTGTGGGGGCAATTCTGTAATATAGACACTAACATTTACACATGCATTACTTGTGTAAATGTCTAGAATACTAGAGAAACCTGGGTGGGGTTTTTTTAAGAGCTTGCCGAGGTGACTGCCTAATATATGCCCAAGAGCAGAGCAAAACCGGTACATAAAAAGATTTGTATTTGTTGGGACCAGGGCCCAGGCCTAGCATGCACCAGGCGACTAGAGGGAATTATCACACATTCTGCTCTCATCTGTCACTGAACAAGTCAGACCACTCCAGTAAATAAGTTCTGAACCAACTTGCTTACTTTAAAACTCTTGTTATCAAATAGTGGGACAATAATAACGGCAGCAGCAGCGGTCAACTAGACAAAGACAGCAAGCAAAACTATTTACAAAGTCCTCAATCTCCTTCTAACAAATATTCCTCTGAGTGAAAATATGTGAACATTCTCTACATAACTCTCCTCCAGAACAGTGTTTCACTTAGTATTTATTTTATTTATTTTGTTGCATTTGTATCCCACGTTTTCCCACCTCTTTGCAGGCTCAATGTGGCTTACAATACATCATGAGTAATAGAGATACATGAAAAAGTATACATTTAGTGATAACTGAAGGATTTTGGGTAGCATGACAATGATAAAACATGATAGTATATTAACAAACAAACATATTAAGAAGTATTTAAGAAATATATAGGAGTTGTATAAGAAAGTATACATTTAGTGTTAATTACAGGATCTTGGGTATCATGATAATGAAAAAACATGGTAGTGTTTTGGCAAGTAGATATAGTAGAGGCAGTTTTGGATGTGCATATAGGAGTTTATATTTGTTGATCATTGTTGTATGCCTTGTCAAAGAGATGTGTCTTCAGTAGAACTCGGAAGTTAGCTAATTCATAGGTCGTTTTTAATGTGCGCGGCAGCGCATTCCAGAATTGTGTGCTCAGGTAGGAAAAGGTTGACGCATGCGTTAGTTTGTATTTGAGACCCTTGCAACTTGGGAAATGAAGATTGAAGAATGTGCGGGATGATTTTTTAGCATTCCTGGGTGGTAGATCTATCAGGTCTGATGTGTAGGTTGGTGCGTCTCCGTGAATAATTTTATGAACTAGGGTGCATACTTTGAACGTGATACGTTCTTTAAGTGGAAGCCAATGCATCTTTTTTCGTAGGGATTTAGCACTTTCGTATTTTGTTTAGTAGGAAGCAAAATGTCACTTACTGTACAGTATTTGAGATTAGCGCTTCAGGGAGTCTCAGGGTTCTGAAGGAAGTGAGATAAGCTGGTCCTGGACAGAGGTGACATCCCCAGGAAGTTGGTTGCTGTGCATTGCTGCAGTACTATGCACATCCTCAGAATGATGTTCCAAGACCCTAAGTACAGGGCCCTGGGCACTCAGCTGGAATTACACAATGAGGCATATTTTCAAAGCACTTAGCCTTCCAAAATTCCATAGGTTTCAATGGAACTTTGGAAAGCTAAATGCTTTGAAAATGAGCCCCAATATGCCCAACTTCTCTCTCACCACCAAGCTCTAAGAGTGGGTGCAACAGATTTCCCATTTACACTGGCCCACGTACAGCGCAGAGCTTGAGCAGCTTCTGATTTCTGTATCTGCTCCTAGACTTCTCCTTATTGACTGCCCTTGTCAGGGTAATCAGGTGTCTACCACTAAAATTGCATGGGTTTAATTAGTCAGGGCCTTAGGCCAGAGGCTTCTGCTTTCATATGTGTGGTCAGAGGCACTGGAGGCAGACCCTAGACAAAGATTTGAAATTTACAGTGGGGGAAATAAGTATTTGATCCCTTGCTGATTTTGTAAGTTTGCCCACTGACAAAGACATGAGCAGCCCATAATTGAAGGGTAGGTTATTGGTAACAGTGAGAGATAGCACATCACAAATTAAATCCGGAAAATCACATTGTGGAAAGTATATGAATTTATTTGCATTCTGCAGAGGGAAATAAGTATTTGATCCCCCACCAACCAGTAAGAGATCTGGCCCCTACAGACCAGGTAGATGCTCCAAATCAACTCGTTACCTGCATGACAGACAGCTGTCGGCAATGGTCACCTGTATGAAAGACACCTGTCCACAGACTCAGTGAATCAGTCAGACTCTAACCTCTACAAAATGGCCAAGAGCAAGGAGCTGTCTAAGGATGTCAGGGACAAGATCATACACCTGCACAAGGCTGGAATGGGCTACAAAACCATCAGTAAGACGCTGGGCGAGAAGGAGACAACTGTTGGTGCCATAGTAAGAAAATGGAAGAAGTACAAAATGACTGTCAATCGACAAAGATCTGGGGCTCCACGCAAAATCTCACCTCATGGGGTATCCTTGATCATGAGGAAGGTTAGAAATCAGCCTACAACTACAAGGGGGGAACTTGTCAATGATCTCAAGGCAGCTGGGACCACTGTCACCACGAAAACCATTGGTAACACATTACGACATAACGGATTGCAATCCTGCAGTGCCCGCAAGGTCCCCCTGCTCCGGAAGGCACATGTGACGGCCCGTCTGAAGTTTGCCAGTGAACACCTGGATGATGCCGAGAGTGATTGGGAGAAGGTGCTGTGGTCAGATGAGACAAAAATTGAGCTCTTTGGCATGAACTCAACTCGCCGTGTTTGGAGGAAGAGAAATGCTGCCTATGACCCAAAGAACACCGTCCCCACTGTCAAGCATGGAGGTGGAAATGTTATGTTTTGGGGGTGTTTCTCTGCTAAGGGCACAGGACTACTTCACAGCATCAATGGGAGAATGGATGGGGCCATGTACCGTACAATTCTGAGTGACAACCTCCTTCCCTCCGCCAGGGCCTTAAAAATGGGTCGTGGCTGGGTCTTCCAGCACGACAATGACCCAAAACATACAGCCAAGGCAACAAAGGAGTGGCTCAGGAAGAAGCACATTAGGGTCATGGAGTGGCCTAGCCAGTCACCAGACCTTAATCCCATTGAAAACTTATGGAGGGAGCTGAAGCTGCGAGTTGCCAAGCGACAGCCCAGAACTCTTAATGATTTAGAGATGATCTGCAAAGAGGAGTGGACCAAAATTCCTCCTGACATGTGTGCAAACCTCATCATCAACTACAGAAGACGTCTGACCGCTGTGCTTGCCAACAAGGGTTTTGCCACCAAGTATTAGGTCTTGTTTGCCAGAGGGATTAAATACTTATTTCCCTCTGCAGAATGCAAATAAATTCATATACTTTCCACAATGTGATTTTCCGGATTTAATTTGTGATGTGCTATCTCTCACTGTTACCAATAACCTACCCTTCAATTATGGGCTGCTCATGTCTTTGTCAGTGGGCAAACTTACAAAATCAGCAAGGGATCAAATACTTATTTCCCCCACTGTACATAGGGTTTTATACTCCTAAGCAGTTCTCTCCAACACTAACCTCCTCCCTAATTAGAACTCTGGATACAGGAGGTCATACCTATGTTTCTAGAATCTGTTTAGTACTGGAAAGGTCAACAGAATAATGGTCCTGCCCAGCAACTAGTGATATCAGTGTAAAGTCCAAATGATACTGCTTCTGGTAACGCCTTTGGAATTCTCTGCAGACACCCCTATGGCAGGATTCCCAAGGATTCTCTCTCTACATTAGCTTACATCTGTGGCATTATTTATACAAGGAGTGGAGGAGTGGCCTGGTGGTTAGGGTGGTGGACTTTGGTCCTGGGGAACTGAGTTCGATTCCCACTTCAGGCACAGGCAGCTCCTTGTGACTCTGGGCAAGTCACTTAACCCTCCATTGCCCCATGTAAGCCACATTGAGCCTGCCATGAGTGGGAAAGCGTGGGGTACAAATGTAACAACAACAACAAAAAAAAGATGCGTGTGTTGTGTACGCATACCCTCCGGCACCTTAAAATCATCTCTGCTGCAGTCCTCACCTGGGCAGTGGCACTCATAGGCTGCCTGTGGCCTCCACTGGGAATTTCTCTCAGAACCATCCTGCCGCCTCTGATGTAACTTCCTGTTTTTTGAAAGGCCTATGAGTCCTGCTGCCACAGCCCAAGTGAAGACTGCAGCAGAGATGATTTTAAGGTCCAGGGCTGGGGTGGGGGGGGGGGGGGGGGGGGAGGAAAGCATGCAGAAGACGAACACCCTGTAAAAAAAAATCCTGGCTACACCACTGGCATACACACACATTAAGTACACACTCACCTGCTGCATATATGCTAACATGCCACCTAAGAGATGTGTTTTGCATAGCACACATATGCAAATGGAACATATACATGGGCAGGACCCAAATTTACACACTTATAAAACATTAACTTACACGTGTTCCTGCAGCACTTAGGCACTAACCCCTTTGCACCAGCGCTGTACGTAAGTGACTGCACCTGTTAAGCACAATACCTAGTTAAGACAATATTTTATAACTGAATATAGGCGCCTACCTTCCTTCACAGAATAGGCTTCTACAAAGTGCCCTAGGGGCATTTCATTGCAGGTGCCCTATTATCTTATTTGCCCTTGTTATGACTAATTTAAAAGGCCAGAACCTTCTTCCTCAGGTCAGGATAATATGAACAAAAGATGAAAATATCAGAATATAGAAGTGAACATAAATTGGTCTCTAACAAAAGCTGTTACAGTTTTAACTTAGGTGATATGATGTCGTTTCCAGGCTATTGTACTTTCTAGGGCAGAGATTAATAGGAATCTAGTAAAAAGACTTCAGTTAATGCAGAATACTGCGGCATAACTGATTTTTGGATCCAAGAGGTTTGATCAAGCCGACACCATTGTTGAGACCTGTACATTGGCTACCAGTTGAAGCCTGCGTAGAATTTAAGGTTGTCTGTATGGTCTTTAAAATTATCCATGGTTTCTGTCCGAGTACCCATTTACAATTATTACCTATTACATCTTTTAGATTAACATCTCGTTTTTGTTCTACTTTTAATTTAGGTTATCCCATAGTTAAATGAGTTTTATTGAAAAAATGTCATGAAAGTTCATTCTGCTATCAATCTACATAAGTATTGCCATACTGGGACAGACTGAAGGTCCATCAAGCCCAGCATCCTGTTTCCAAAGGTGGCCAATTCAGGTTACAAGTACCTGGCAAGATCCCAAAACAGTACATTTTGTGCTGCTTATCCTAAAAATAAGCAGTGGATTTTCCCCAAGTCCTTTATAATAATGGCTTATGGACTTTTTTTTAGGAAGCTATCCAAACCTTTTTAAAACCTCACTAAGCTAACTGCTTTTACTACATTCTCTGGCAACAAATTCCAGAGTTTAATTACATAGTAACATAGTAGATGATGGCAGATAAAGACTTGTATGGTCCATCCAGTCTGCCCAACAAGATACACTCATTGTATGTGATACTTTATATGTATACCTGTCCTTGATTTGTCCTTGCCATTTTCAGGGCACAGACCATAGAAGTCTGCCCAGCACTAGCTTTGCTTCCCAATTACTGGTGTTGCTGCTCAATCTCCACTAAGCTTCTGCAGATCCATTCCGTCTGAACAGGATTCCTTTGTGTTTATCCCATGCATTTTTGAATTCTGTTACCGTTTTCATCTCCACCACCTCCCATGGGAGGGCATTCCAAGTATCCAACACCCTCTCCTTGAAAAAATACTTCCTGACATTTTTCCTGAGTCTGCTCCCTTCAACCTCAATTCATGTCCTCTAGTTCTACCACCTTCCCATCTCTGGAAAAGGTTTGTTTGTGGATTAATACCTTTCAAATATTTAAACGTCTGTATCTTCATCAGGAGAAATACATAGCAGTGCATAAAAACTGCTTTACAAATTATCCATAGCAAACAATGTGCTCAAAATGGCTAACGTTTGTATGAGACGCCTTCAGAGAAACTCCACTCATAGATGACATCACTCACTTACACCATTGCTAGCCTGCTCAATCTTAAAGCAACCACAACCTAGCAGACAGAAAACATTTATTTCTCTGATAGAAGAGAGGAACATTTCAAAATGTATAATGTCATTCAATAAAATGCCTCCCATTCCATAAGTCCATTTAATCATTTGGGAGATACAGTTTGTAAGTAATAAATCCACTTTTGTTCTTTTTGGTGCAAGACCCTAGATATATCTCCTCTTCTGCAATTAGGTTCCAGATATTCTATAATCACACATCGCAACTCTGCAAAGGCATGATTTTTTTATGTACTGCTATGTATTTCTCCTGATGAAGATAGCAAAACAGAAGGGTTTCCTACTGTCGAGAAACAAGGAAATTGGACATGTTTTGCCAGAAGGATAATATGAATTGGACACTTTAATTTTGGCGAAACCCCACAGACTGTGAAAATCCTATGAGGCTGCACTTCTGACAGGACAATTTGGATGTTCTGAGCTAAGTAAAGTTTACTTTTTGTCAGAATTAGAATCCATTCATTAGTAAGGATGGAAGTTTAAGCAATTCTAGTAATGTTATAAGAGTTTTTGCTCTATTTTGAGTTTTCTTTACTTGCAGGAATGCTTCTCTGTTTGAATGAGGATTTTAGTCTAGTGAGGGATTGCTAATTAGTTTCTATTTGGGTGATTTATATTCATAGTGAGATTTAGTGTTGTGGGTATTTGGATCTGTATTGTGTTAAATTGTGTTACCCTCCCTTCTGTTTTTTAAACACAGATTTTTCTCCCACTTCTTTAGAATTTTTGAAATATTCTGGGAGTTTTTCTCTGTTTTTTTTCAGAAGGTGGTGGAAGCCTGTGATGGTAATATTTACAGTGGAGCATAAAAGTCAGGCTCCCTGTTATACTGAGGCTATTTTTTTAAATTTAATATATTTTATCCTTCAGATCTGAATCCCCAGTGTGACACTATATTGGAGTGATGTGTTTGATAGTTTCTTTCCAAAACTGAACACAATACTCCAGGTGGGGCCTCATCAACACCTCCTTTCTTCTGCTGGTTACACCTCTCTGTATGCAGCCTAGCATCCTTCTGGCTTTGGCCACTGCCTTGTCACACTGTTCCGTCACCTTCAGATTCTCAGATACTATCACCGCCTAACACATACATCTCCCATGGATTTCTACACCTTAAGTGCATCACTTTGCACTTCTTTGCATTGAATTTTAATTACGAAACATTAGATCATTCTTCTAGCTTCTGCAGATCCTTTTTCATGTTTTCCATTCCCTCCAGGTTGTCCACTCTGTTACAAATCTTGGTATCATCCGTAAAAAAACTAATTTTAGCTTCTAACCCTTCAGCAATGTCACTCACAAATATATTGAACAGAATCGGACCCAGCATCAATCCTTGAGGCACTCCACGACTTACCTTTCCCTCCTCCGAGTGAATTCCATTAACCACCACTCTCTGGCGTATGTCCATTAACCAGTTCCTAATCCAGTTCACCACTTTGGGTCCTATCTTCAACCTGTCAAGTTTATTCAAGAGCTTCCTATGAGAAACCATGTCAAAGGCTTTGCTGAAATCTAAGTAGATTACATGTATCACACATCCTCAATCCAATTCTCTGGTCACCCAGTCAAAGAATTCAATGAGATTCATCTGGCACAATTTACCTTTTGTAAAACCATGTTGTCTTGGATCCTGCAACTTATTGGATTCTAGGAAATTCACTATCATTTCCTTCAGCATCGCTTCCATTATTTTCCAGTAACCGAAGTGAGGCTGTAGTTTCCATCTTTTTCTCTGTCATCACTTTTCTGAAGAGAGTCCATGTCCACTCTTCTCCAATCCCACGGAACCTCCCCCATACCCAAGGATTTATTAAACAAATCTTTAAAAGGATGTGCCAGAACCTCTCTCAGCTCCCTCAATATCCTGGGATTGATCCTGTCCAGTCCCATGGCTTTGTCCACCTTTAGATTTTCAAGTTGTTCATAAACACTCTCTTCTGTGAACGGTGCTATATCCGCTCCATTCTCATATGTACTTTTGCCAGTCAATCGTGGTCCTTCTCCAGGATTTTCTTCCATGAAATCTGCACTTCCCCAGCTGTAAAGGTCTTAAATACAAGCTGATACATGCCTCCACCTTCTCTTACATGAGCACACGGTTGTGGAATGCATTGCCTACAGCCCTGAAAACTATTGAAGAAATAACCAACTTTCGCAAATCCCTGAAGACACATCTTTTTAACAAGGCCTACAAAGATAACCCTTAACTGTATAAAACTACCTTACCAACCCATCCAGTTATTAAAATCCACCGTCTATATCACCCAGCCTATCACCTCCGCTCTCTCTTCCCTTACTTAACTTGGCACATTATCAATTGTATCTGATTTAATCTTTGCACATTACAAACTGTATCTGATATCCTATAGACTATGTCATAACCACACTCTGTAAGCCACATTGAGCCTGCAAATAGGTGGGAAAATGTGGGATACAAATGCAATAAACAAATAAGGATTTATTTAGCACATTTGCATTTTCTTCATCACTCTCCACATAGCGGTTCGTAGCATCTTTTAGTCTCACAATTCCATTTTTAGTCTTCCTCCTTTCACTAATATAGCTGAAAATTTTTTTGTTGCCCCTCCTTACATTTCTAGCCATTTGTTCTTCCACTTACGTTTTCATCATATGTATATTTCTCTTGGCTTCTTTCAGTTTCATCTGGTACTACTCTCTGTGTTCCTCTTCCTGAGTTTTCTTTGAGTGAATTCCTTCAAAAAGGCGATAAATAAATCCTAATAAATAAAATTTCATGAACGCCAACTCTTTAGCCTTTATTTTCTCAGCCACTTGCTAGGAGAACCATATTAGTTTGCTTTTATTTACTCTCCTTACATAAAGGTTTGTAGCTATATTTATAGCTTCTACAGGTTGTGAAGAAACATTTTCTCTAATTCATTTTAAATTTACTACTTTGTAGCTTCATTGCGTGCCCCTTAGTCCTAGTATTTTTGGAAAGTAAACAAGCCATTCATGTCTACCCATTCCAATTATTTTATACACCTCTATCGTATCTCCCCTCAGCTGTCTTTTCTCCAAGCTGAAGAGCCCCAGCTGCTTTAACCTTTCCTCAGAGGGAAGTCATCCCATCCCCTTTATCATTTTCATCCCCCTTCTCTGTACCTTTTCTAATTCCACTATACTGTATCTCTTTTGAGATGTGGTGACCAGAATTGCACATAATATTGAAGATGCAGTCACATCATGGAATGATACAAATCTAGCAAGATGTGGAATAACCTTCCAGTATCCATAAGAAGTAAACTTAATTATTTAGCATTTCAAAAATTGCTAAAGGCCCATCTATTCAATGAGTATTTAGATTGATTTCATTAGTTCTTTGTTCTATTTAACTGACTATTTTACTTGTAACCTGCTTTGATTCTCTGGTTGAAAAAGGCAGATATAAATGCTGGTTTGGATTAGATTGGATTGGATAAGCAACCATGGTCCACAGCCCAGTCGGGTTTTCAAGATTTCCACAATGAAGATACATGGGATTCATTTGCATGCACTGTTTCCATTATATGCAAAGAGATCTCATGCATATTCATTGTGGAAATCTTGAAAACCCAACTGGGTTGTGGCCGAGGACCCTGGTTGCCCACCACTGTTCTAGGGATGTTACTAAAGTATGCCATGTGATTAGCATGTAAATTAGCACACATTTACCACACTCATCTGCTAACAGTTACTGTTACTATACTGACAGCACACCCTAATTCAAATGCTAATTGCAATCCATGATATGGGGCATGAAATAGGCTTGTTTTGGGGGAATGAGTGTGGACTGCACATTGCAATTAGAGCATGGCACCATATCTCATGCTGACATTACAGGCGGTGAGTGCATTCACATTGTTAATCTTACCGCACAGAAGTATTTTTCTGTGCTGTTACACCTCCAGCAGGTATCACACAGATTTTGCACTTACTGCATGGTAATTTGGACACTTACCCCGATTCCATAAAAGCCGACTATAGTTGCAAATGCAAATTAGCGCATGTAGCCAATTTGTGCACACAAATTAATTGTTCAACAAGCTAATCAGCACCGATAATTGGCCACTAGCCAACTTTCTACACATATTCTGTAAAGTGGTGTGCATAAATTCTAATGCGTGGATCACAAAAAGGGGTGTAGCCATGGAAGAGTCATGCATTTCTAAAAATTGTGCACACTGTTATAGAATACACATGATCTGTGCCTAAATTAGGCACAAGTATTTTTAGTTGGTATAAAAGGTTGCGCCTTTTAGTCACGGGGACAGGTGCTATATGTATTCTGTATATCGCACCTAACTTTAGGCGAGGTTTCTAGAACAGCGCTGTACTTTTCGGCACTGTTTATAGAATTTGGTCCTTACCATGTGGTAAGTATAAATGTACTTGATCATTATTAAAGGGACCCCTTAGATTATTTCTAATCTTATATTTCAAAATAAATTACTGAAATTATTGTCTCTGCTTTTAAAAATTGGGAAAGCATAGATGCTTAAAGCAATATTTATATTACAGTATACAGTGCTGTCCGCTAAGCAGTCCAAAAAAATAAAGCCACAAAGTTGCTTAAGCATTTAGGTTTATCTGGTCTACCTCATGGATTCCTACTGGAACACTTCAATTAATGTAGTGATATAAAAACCCATTACCTCATTAGAAACGCAGCTGTCCCAGTATGATACATTTTGATCATTTGATCTTTTTTTTTTTTACAGGCACTTAATTACTATATATATAAAGTACAAAGCAGAGGCAAAGATAAGACAGGAGGCAGATAATTCTATTATAGGAGATGAAGTAAGGAAGAACTTGCATTTGGCTGATAGTGAACCATACAGTAAAAATATTTGTCTGAAATATGTTATTCAAAAAGAAACACAACTGTTATGTTTAATGATTGTCCCTAAATCCAGGAATTTTTATATCATTTTAAAAACTTTTTTTATTGTTCCTTTGAGCAATAAACACACATTACAAAAATTTTGCAATTGGATTAATACATGTGGAGAGCAATTTTTACATCAGCTAGATCAGGGGTTATAAATATTGTAGTTTGGAGAGGAACTAAATGAAGCTGCTTAGCTTCTCTAGACAGAAATAATTAACTGCAGGCAGGCTTGGGTATGGAGACTAAACTATGCTTGTAAATTGACAGTTGAACTTTCAAAAGTAATGATTTGTCCAGGTAACTCTTGAAGTTGCCCAGACAAATAAAAATGTCAACCCCTGAATTTTCAAATATACTCACATAAGCCACCTTCTGCTAAGCTGCATTAAAATATTAGTTACCATGTTACTGGTAAAAATTAACTGTGCAGTAACAACAAAGCCTCTGCATTAACTGTTCAGGGACATGCCCGGCATTATCCCATATAGTTAACCCAGAGATAATGCAGTTGCCAGTTACTACACATTAAGCACATTATAGATAACTCTACCTACCGAGTTGGCATAACACAGCATTATCTACTGCACTAACAGCTGACACATAGTACTATATATAAGTGTATGGTGTGGTCCCTAATCAATCCACGCTCTTTCCCTGCACTATTTCACACTTGTCAACTAATGTAGGAATTAGGATACAGTAGGAGGCATGTTTACTAATCAGTGCTAAGCAGCTAGTGTGGGTGTTTGCATGTGGTAGCCATTAGCACAAACTTGTGCCAATGGCTACCGCATGCTAGAAACAAACACTGCGTTACAAATACCAAGCTAGCTGCTTAGAATGGGTAGGGGTGGGATTTGGGCAGGTTATGTGCAGAGATGGTGGGGCTTTGTCACAGCTGTACACCACCTCAAGAAATGGTGTTACGTGCAGTCCCAGTAGTACGGCCACAGAACAGTGGAAAACACCTCTGATTCAGCCTAATGTAATCCCACCTGATTGAGGCCTCTCTCTCCCCCCCCCCCCCCCACCAAGGTAAGCCCCCTCAGGATCATTCTCCCCCTCTCAACAGATCCCTCCAAAGAGCTGGACCCCCTATAGGATGTTGCCACTTCCCATAAAGGATACTCCCTCACAGTGTCAAAGCCACCTTAAAACCCATAGTCCCTCCCAAGGGGGAAGAGACATGGGGGGGGGGGGTGGGGGGGGGGTTGGTCCAGGAAGTATAAAAACAAAGGACACAGCTAGATTAAGGAGGCCCAGAGGGAAGCAGCAATGCCCAACTGCATTTGCCTCCACCACCTACAGGTGAACTGCAACTGCTACAGTCAGTTAGGCCAAATTCAACTTGGAAACTTGCAACTTTGGATTTTGACCCAAGTAGCTGCTAGAGACTATATTGGTAACTCCAGGGAACCACACAAGAGACAAGTGTACTTCCATGCTGAGAGACAGTAACATATGCCATGACCACCCTGTAGGAACAGGACCCCTACCTAATAATAAATAGTAGTTTCCTTTATCTGCAGCTGTTGTGTGGCTCCAGTTTGTCCATCCTGGCTCCAGGCCCACCTTCGCTCACATTACCACACTCCTCAACAGAAAAAGCTCTGGAGCTGAAGCTCCCCACCATGCACATCATCACAATCCCTTTTGGGAACTATGAACTCTTTAAATCACAGATCAGGAACCTTGAGTTACAGCTGGACTCAGCATTTACACTGCTCCCCCCAAATCCAGACAAACTTAAGGAACTGCCTCAAACATCTGTGACAACTAGGCTCTCTCCATACACTGAGAAAGGCAAACGTTTTGCTGTACTGGCTCAAGCCATGATAACATCAAAGCTGGATTACTGGAATGCATTCTGCATCAGCCTAATTACAAAGGGTTTGTAGCTAGGGCTGTACATCGATTAAAATTTTTAAATCGCATGATCAAAACACTTCTAGCATGTACCAATAGTTGTTTATATATTTATTTTTATTGATCCTAAACATTCAACCAATAACTTTGATTCCAGTTTCCTTAACAAAACACAATTCCTTCAAGCATGTGAGAGGCAATTCTATAAGCTTGCACACAGAGATGTGTGCCAAAGTGACTTGTATGAATAATATATTTTGGGGATTGAGCTGGCATTTTTCTCAGTAGTAGCTATAGGTGAGATACATTCAGGTACACTAGGTATTTTTCTAATTTTGTACTTGAGGCAATGGAAGGTTAAGTGACTTGCCCAAGATCACAGGGACCAGCATCAAGATTTCAACATGGCTTTGTTGGTTGTCAGCCTGGTACTGTAACCACTAGGCTACTCCTCTACAAAGCTGCACTTACATGATTCAAAATCTCAGTACTGCTGTCACAGAGTACACTAATGAATTAGTTACCCATTAAGCCAGTTACTTAGACAAGAATGAAAAGCAAGAACAAGGAGCCTTCAAGAGCCGGGGGCATCAACACAATATTTTATTGAACAGACCCAACATGGTCCATGTTTCAGCGAAACTGCCTGTGTCAGGGGTCTGTCAGATAGAGTAGTGAAAGTCTGCCAGCATGTAATGAACTTTAGAGAAGTGAAATGTGGATTCAAGTCAGCAAAGGAGCTCTTGGATGCTCTGTGGTAAAGTGCTGGTCAAAGCAGTTGATTGGCACTCTCAGGGAGCTGAGCTGACCTACGTTTGTCAATAATAAAGGCTGCTTTTGAGAACAAACATTCTCATGGAACTGTGGTTGCTGGAGTACAAAGATAACGTCTTGCCAATTTTGAGAGAGCTGGGTATTCCGTGAAGCATCTTATTTATTTATTGCATTTGCATCCCACATTTTCCCACCTATTTGCAGGCTCAATGTGGCTTAGAGTTTTGTTATGACATAGTCATTCCAGGATGTCAGTTACAATTTGTAATGTACTGAGATTAAGAAAGAGAAGTGAGAAGGAGAGTATTAAGCAGGATAGTATAGAGGTGGACATTAATAGCTGAGTGAGCTGGTGGGTAGTTTTGTAAGGCTATGGGTTCTCTTTGTAGGCCTTGTTGAAGAGATGCGTCTTCAAAGATTTGCGAAAGTTAGTTACTTCATCAATAGTTTTCAGGGCTGTAGGTAATGCATTCCACAACTGCGTGCTCATGTAGAAGGTGGTGGCGTGTATCAGCTTGTATTTTAGTCCTTTACAGCTGAGAAAGTGCAGATTGAGAAATTTGCGAGCTGATCTTCTGGCGTTTCTCGGAGGCAGGTCTACGAGGTTTAGCATGTAGATTGGGGTGTCTGCGTGAATGACTTTGTATGTAATCATGCAGAACTTGAACGCAATGCGTTCCTTGAGTGGGAGCCAGTGAAGCTTCTCTCGTAGGGGTTTTGCACTTTCATATTTAGTTTTTCCAAATACGAGTCTGGCGGCGGTATTCTGGGCTTTCACCTTACAATAATTTTTTGGTCAGGCACTCCAGGAACCAAAGGTTTTGATGAGTGAAAAGGATGTTTGCTTTTAAGGTGGTAGGTTAGAGTAGTGAGGCTTCAATGGTATTTGAAATCTTTACCCCAGTATTTGCAAACAACAGTTGTCTTGTCCTTGAAACAAGTGACCTTTCAGCAATTGTCCATTGCCATTTTTTCTCTTCAGTTGTGAATGAACTAAAGTTCTTGGTGCAGTACAAGGGACCCCACAATTCACTTGAACAGTCAGTTCCACGCAGCTATTCACTCTCTCCTCCTCTTGCATTAGTAGTAATGGCAGCTTTGAGTGGGGTTGGCAGCTCTGAGGAAGGTCAACAGCAAGGATGGCTCTCAGTTGTTACCTTTGAGGGTCCTGTAAAGAAATAGTCAATCTATGACCACAATATATGAACAAGCAGCTCTGTCACAAACAAATGCGATATGCTTAACACAGTGGTTGCAGTTTTTCAGCTTTGGGATGGAGGCATCTGCAGTGGGAAGCAGCAACACACAATGTAAGTGCCTCCACCCCGAAGCTGAAAAACTACAACCACTACGTTCTACATATCGCATTTGTTGTGACAGAGCTGCTTGTTCATATATTCACAGTTTCCATACAGGACCCCTGAAGAAGGCTATTGTGCCGAAACACAACCTTTGTCAGGTTTTTTTCCTGTATGTACTATTGATGAATAAAGTTTTGAACACTAAAATTGGATGTCCTCAGAACTTGTTGTTTTTGGACTTGTGGATTGGTGACTTTTACAATTTTTGCTTGTCATTTGCAACTCTCTGTAGAAGGCTTTTGTTCTTCTTGTTTTTTTTCTATATACACAAAGCCAACAGAGATACACACATAAGGATTAGAAAAACTTCCATGAGCTATGATTTGCATGCTATCTTCATTTTGACATATAACCTGGATTCTATTTTTGTTGATTGACTAGTCTACAATTCTGACATGTGTTCAGATTTTGTATCATGTAAATTCTCTTCACATTTTTGAATAGTTTTTAGCTTGTAGCTCTGTAAACTAATAGAGGAAACCTTTCCTCCATGTTTTTCTCTGAAAAATCTACACACAGTTTGATCATACTTTTTCTATGATACATGCAATGCTCAAACACAGCATATCTTTAAAAAGACTAAGTTTTTGTGTGTTTTTTTTTTTTAAACAAAGTTGTGTTTGCTTTTTGAAAATTGATGTGGTGCCATTTGTGGTACAGAAACTTTTTAAATCATTTGCATTTTATTTTACTTACATATAATTGATATACTGCAAGGGCCTAAGAGATTGCGATGTGGTTTACAGACAATCTAAAAAGGAAAGAGGGGGGTTGAGGGGAAGAATCATGATGCATGATTAAATTATATACAATAGTACAGCCAACTCTGCGATACTTCTGATATTCAGAAAGGAATGGGAGAGCTCTATAGTCCTAAAACTTATCAGGCATTTTGAAGTACTTGACCAAAGTATTTAATCAAATAATTTTTTTTAAAAACATTTATTAAAAATACATTACAGATATCAAAAGGCAAAAAACATACATACACATCTTCAACACACAAATCAGTACATCCTGACATACATATATTAAACAATGTCAATTAAACCCTAGTTATTCCTACATGCTGAATGTCACTATGAGCTTCCTCATAGGAAATTTAAAAACCAAAACTTCAACCACCTAATTAGGTCATAAGCATTTTTATAACCCAAACCCTAAAGAAACTGCCACCTTCAAAACAACTTGAGAATATTACAAATGGAAGTAAATAAATATTTTACTTGTATTTCTTACATGTCTCAAAACAGTGCATGTTTACTAGAAAAATTGTTTTTATCATTGCTTCATCAGGCATGAAGGCTGGCTCCTGGTCTGCCAGGGTTTCAAGGGCTACCCTTACCCATTAAAATAATATTGTTAGGATGTTGCACAACAGCAATACTAATATTACTTAGCATAAGCATTACTATGCTATACTGATGTCTTGCTGCACTTTTTTCCTAGAACAGTGGTTTTCAACCCAGTCCTCAGGGACAACCTGGCCATTCATGTTCTCAGGATATCCAACAATAAATATGCATATGAAAGATTTGAATAACTAGAAAACAGTGCATGCAAATCTACCTTATGCATATTTATTGTGGCTATCCTGAAAACCCAACTGGTCAGGTAGTCCCTGAGGACTGAGTTGAAAACCATTATTCTAGAAGACCTATTAGATCAACTTTTATCCTTTAAAAAGGTTTCCCACTACTGGAAGAAGTACCAAAGAAGTCCCTTGGGGACACCTGCTCGTATTGTAAGCAAGATGCCCAAAAAAGTCAGTCTAAGCAGCCACCTCCATTTTCTTTTCCATGTAGTCATGATACTAAAAAGCAATCTAAGGAAATCTTCTGTTTGCTCATGCTTATGTGATCTATAGACAGCCTCCCTGGAGTTCAGAGTTTGTTGAGAGTCATCCAGCTCCCCTGCTATTAACCACAGTTAAAAAATCATCTTTATTAAACCACTCTTATGCTTCTAACAGATTTCAGAAACTTAAATTGGATTTTATTTCAGAAGTGTTCTTGAATAACTTTTCAATCTGGAAGCTGCATAGTTGGGGCAATTTTCAGGTGCACCTAATTGCAGGGTAAGCAATTTAGCTGAAAATTATTTGTATGCCCATACAAATGAAACAGACATGCTTACTTTACACCTATTTCTGTAGGTCTCTGATCAGGGGGAAAAAAATTGAAAACGGTAAGTTATATATGTGTAGTTTATTCCTCTGATCTAAACACACCCCAAAGAGTCTTGTAATTCACATAAATGAAGTCTGAGAATACTTTTAGATGGACTAAGGGCTAGTTCCAGTCAAATCAATTTCAGAGTAAATAGGTACTGCATAAAAAAAAATTACTCCTCCCCCATTCAACTTCCTTCTCTTACACCCGTCAGCTGTTGGTTGACTGGCTGTTCTTCTCCCTTGGTATTCCCTGTTTGCCCTGCTGGTTTTAAATTTTTTTTTAATGAAAGGTTTGTTGGGGGGGGGGGGGGCATCATTGAAAGGATTTTTTTTCAGCTCTGAAACTGAGGATATAAATAAATCACTGAAGTGTTCCTAATCCCACTCCTATATGACTTGGCAGGGTTTAAGTCACCCCTAAGACTATGCAAAAAGTGTGCCCTTTTAACAGTCATAGTGCTAGTCGAATAAAACATGATATTCCCCTTCTAAATATACAATTGCCCTATGCAATCCTGAAACCTTCAAACCAGTTATATTTTTAGGATAATCTTAATGAATAAACATGAGATATATTTGCATTCAATGCATTTATATTTCATGCATATTCATCAGGAACAATCTGAAAGCCAGACTGATTTACAGCTCTCCTGGACTACAGATTGATACTCCTGACTTAAAGGTTTTCCTTTTCTTACGGGGTCCTTTTACTAAGGCGCGCTGTAAAATGGCTTGCGGTAGTGTAGGCGTGGGTTTTGGGCGCGCGCCAATCCATTTTTTTAGCGTGCCTGTAAAAAAAAAAAAGAAGGCTTTTTTTTGCCAAAAATGACGTGTGGCACAATGAAAATTGCCACATGTCCATTTTGGGTCTGAGACCTTACCGCCAGCCACTGACCTGACGGTAAAGACTCATGCGGTAACCAAGTGGTAATGATCTACATGCGCCAAATGCCACTTGGTGCGCGTCCGTTACACATGCCCGAAAATAAAAAAAATATTTCGGATTCGCGACAAAAATGAAATTAGCGCAAGAGCCACGTGGTAGTTAGGCGGTAACTCCATTTTGGCGCATGTAGACGCTTACACAGCTTAGTAAAAGGGCACCTCTACTCAAACTGAAAAAGTTTCAATGAATTCTTCAGTGGACAAAAATTAACCGCCACTAGATGGTACAAAGTTAAACAAAATAACTTTATGCAAAGCTTTTAATGCATACTCTGCCTATTTACACCAATTGAAAACAAAAATATTGCAGCTACAAATATTTGGACACCTTTCAGTTAGTACTTTGCAACTCTTTTGGTAGAAATAGAAGTTTCCAAATGTTTCTTATAGCCAACAAAGGGCTCCATTTACAAAGCTACAGTAGCAACTCCTGCATGACAAACTCAATAAAGCCCATAGGAATTGAATGAGCTTTGTCACATTTGCCATGCCAGAATCACTAGCATGGCTTTGTAAAAGGAGCCCAAAGTCTTTCTATCTGGCTTTTGAGTTTTTCCCACTATTCCTTGCAGAACCCTTCTAGCTCTGAAATATTCTTAGATCTTTTTGCATGACCTGCCAGATAATATTCAAGTCTGGGGACTGTGAAGGCCACTCAAAAAAAAAAAAAAAATTAATCTTTCCTATAAGCACTTCATGGTGGTTTTCAGGCAAGTTTCACTGTCTTACTGGAACACTCAGTCTCTCTTCAGATTTCAATTTCACTAACTGTGGAACATTAGTCTCTAGGAGGGTATGTTGGATTCAACTAAATATTCTTCCTTCCACCCACACAATAGTTACTATGGCACTGGCTGCCACATATTGCCAACTCATAATATGTGCCTGCTTTTAACAGCAGCCAAGGTGTTCTTTTCTCCAAATACTTTGCCTTTTTTTCCCTCCAATACATCTTGTGGTGTTGTGGCTGAACAGTTCAACTTCCATTTCGTGAAAGTAATTTGTTTCTAAAGGTTTCAAAATAACCAACATTTTCTTTTGTCCACTTTAGGCAAATTTGAAAAAAACCTCCACCCACAGTATTGTTGTATAAGTAACATTGTACTGTGGACAACTATTCCAGTACCAACTAAACTTTGCTGGGTATGTTTAATGTGACCCATGGGTTCTGTTTTGCAGATCTGACCAATTTTCAGGCAATTTATCAGATTTTCTTTTCTTAGCCTTCCAGATCTTGCCTTGACTTCAACAGTTTCACATTAGAGAAGTTGCTTACCTGTACCTATGTGTACAGCAAGAATAAATCAGCCACACGTGATTGTCATCATCCCCAACAGCGCCAGTTTGGATCCACCCTCCTAGAGCCCAGAAAAGTGCACAGAAAAGATTTCTGGGCACGCTCCAGTGTGCCTTCCTGCCCACACATAGTTCCTTCCTCTCAGTCCACCTCAATATTTAAACAATTTCAACCATAAGGGGAGGTAAGAGGGTTGTGTGGATATTTTACCCTGCTGTCCAAGGAGAACCTATGTTACAGGTAAGCAATTTCACTTGCTCCATGGACAAGCAGAATATAATCAGCCACATACAGTGGGGGAAATAAGTATTTGATCCCTTGCTGATTTTGTAAGTTTGCCCACTGACAAAGACATGAGCAGCCCATAATTGAAGGGTAGGTTATTGGTAACAGTGAGAGATAGCACATCACAAATTAAATCCGGAAAATCACATTGTGGAAAGTATATGAATTTATTTGCATTCTGCAGAGGGAAATAAGTATTTGATCCCCCACCAACCAGTAAGAGATCTGGCCCCTACAGACCAGGTAGATGCTCCAAATCAACTCGTTACCTGCATGACAGACAGCTGTCGGCAATGGTCACCTGTATGAAAGACACCTGTCCACAGACTCAGTGAATCAGTCAGACTCTAACCTCTACAAAATGGCCAAGAGCAAGGAGCTGTCTAAGGATGTCAGGGACAAGATCATACACCTGCACAAGGCTGGAATGGGCTACAAAACCATCAGTAAGACGCTGGGCGAGAAGGAGACAACTGTTGGTGCCATAGTAAGAAAATGGAAGAAGTACAAAATGACTGTCAATCGACAAAGATCTGGGGCTCCACGCAAAATCTCACCTCGTGGGGTATCCTTGATCAT
The DNA here is from genome assembly GCF_901765095.1 of Microcaecilia unicolor. NCBI lineage: Eukaryota > Metazoa > Chordata > Amphibia > Gymnophiona > Siphonopidae > Microcaecilia > Microcaecilia unicolor. Next base: position 236,125,946 of record NC_044031.1, read on the forward strand.
GAGGAAGGTTAGAAATCAGCCTACAACTACAAGGGGGGAACTTGTCAATGATCTCAAGGCAGCTGGGACCACTGTCACCACGAAAACCATTGGTAACACATTACGACAGGATTGCAATCCTGCAGTGCCCGCAAGGTCCCCCTGCTCCGGAAGGCACATGTGACGGCCCGTCTGAAGTTTGCCAGTGAACACCTGGATGATGCCGAGAGTGATTGGGAGAAGGTGCTGTGGTCAGATGAGACAAAAATTGAGCTCTTTGACATGAACTCAACTCGCCGTGTTTGGAGGAAGAGAAATGCTGCCTATGACCCAAAGAACACCGTCCCCACTGTCAAGCATGGAGGTGGAAATGTTATGTTTTGGGGGTGTTTCTCTGCTAAGGGCACAGGACTACTTCACCGCATCAATGGGAGAATGGATGGGGCCATGTACCGTACAATTCTGAGTGACAACCTCCTTCCCTCCGCCAGGGCCTTAAAAATGGGTCGTGGCTGGGTCTTCCAGCATGACAATGACCCAAAACATACAGCCAAGGCAACAAAGGAGTGGCTCAGGAAGAAGCACATTAGGGTCATGGAGTGGCCTAGCCAGTCACCAGACCTTAATCCCATTGAAAACTTATGGAGGGAGCTGAAGCTGCGAGTTGCCAAGCGACAGCCCAGAACTCTTAATGATTTAGAGATGATCTGCAAAGAGGAGTGGACCAAAATTCCTCCTGACATGTGTGCAAACCTCATCATCAACTACAGAAGACGTCTGACCGCTGTGCTTGCCAACAAGAGTTTTGCCACCAAGTATTAGGTCTTGTTTGCCAGAGGGATTAAATACTTATTTCCCTCTGCAGAATGCAAATAAATTCATATACTTTCCACAATGTGATTTTCCGGATTTAATTTGTGATGTGCTATCTCTCACTGTTACCAATAACCTACCCTTCAATTATGGGCTGCTCATGTCTTTGTCAGTGGGCAAACTTACAAAATCAGCAAGGGATCAAATACTTATTTCCCCCACTGTACATGGGTGATTCCCAAGCTGAGGGTGCAAGGGTGGGTGGTATATTGAATAGGAGACCCTTGTAATCCAGTTGCTAGAGTTGTGGAAGGTTAAACAATTAGGTAAGCATCTGCGACATGACTAGTTGTTCATGTGAATATGTTGTAAAGCAGATTCAATTGACTAGATGTTCTGGCAACTACAAGAGCAAACAATTCATCTTAGCCTAGAAGACAGCATTTGCTGCAAAATCCCAAATGAAGAAGACAAAACGCATTGTATTGGGAGACTATGGACAGTTTCTAATAGTTGAATTTGCTAGGTGAAAGTGTTTAGAGATTGTTTTTTTCACAGTCATCTGCTGCTTTGTAAGAATGAATTGCCTTTATTTTCAAATGTTTCAACAGCTAATAAGAGCAGCCCATGGTTATAGTAAATAGAACAGTTTCTCACAGAGATTAAAAAAAAAAAGATTAAATGCATTCAACTATGAAACAACTGTTTTTATCTAACTGAAAAGCCTACTGATCACCAAATTTTTGGACCTTAATTTTTTTTTTTTTTAGTAGTAAGAATCATCTGCATGTCGAACTGTTTGAACTGGACACATTCACTTATTTTCAATCTGTCAAAATCAGCAAATAGTAGTTTTCCATTAAAATATGCAGAAAGATGCATATTTAACTTTGTACTATGGTGCCAGCTTCTATTCATTAAGGGATTCACTGAAATATATAATCTACCCAGGGTGCTTAAAACTTTGCACATAACAATCAGAAGTTGACTTACAGTGGTAAGTTAAGTTCCAGTCTTTGTAGACTTCATTCTGCTTTGGTTGTCAGGATACCTAGGATGCATAAGATTAACCTGCATACAACTGAAACAGTATGTCTGAAAATCTCTCATACATATTGTTATGTTTTCACCTTCCTATCCCTGTGAGAAATTTCTTCAATAAGTTACAATTCCTATATTAATTCTCCTTAGTAACTAAGATATTCCCCTCTAGCCATAGAGGGGAATTGGATTCCTAATCAGGACAATGAAAGAAAGTTTCACCTAAAAAGTAGAACAAATTGTGAATCCGAATGTGTTATATATGCAGTTCAATGCCCGTGTGGCTTAACATACATCGGACAAACTGTAAAGAAAATTAAACACAGAATTGCACAACACCTCAGCAATATCAAATTGGGCGAGAAGCCCCATTGGTGGACCATTGGATTCAATCAGGACACGAAGTGGAGGAATTAAAATTTGTAGTGCTGGTACAATTAGACACCACCAGGGGGCGGGCAATATAATGTATAATATGTTAAAGATAGAGCAATGTTTAATCTTCCAATGGAAGACAGTTTCCCCCACAGGATTGAACAAAGCTAACGAGTGGGCGGGGCTATAAGAGAGGAAATGATATCCACAGGGTGAAGGAATTGAATTGTGGGAACACGCACGCACGCACGCGGCATCCCAGGAGAGTTGTTCTTCATTTTCTACAGGCGGGTTGGCGTTCTGACCTGACCAAGCTGTAAAGCAGAGCAAGTTTTAATAATGATAAGGTATGTGCACAATATAGATAAAATATATCATATTTGAGTTAAGTGTTAGGAAGTAGGAGAGAATTCCTCACTGTTTGTTCTTTTTGGATCACAGTCATCGCCCCTGATGACGCTTAGAGCGAAACGCAATTGTGTTGGACTTGATTATACAAATCGCTGAGTGAAGCGCACAAACAGAAGAGGGATTGATAATCGAGGAACTGCTTGGCCGGAGTTAATAGAGCAGAGCTCAGCATGACAAAGTGAAACGGCATAAAGAGCAGTCCTTTGATTGAAGTCCTGTGTATTGGAAAAAGGACAGAGTCTGAGAGGAGGAGGCAATTAACAACTCGATGTGAATTGAACAAACAAGATAAGAGCTTGTTTACAAGACTAAGCAGAATTTGACTGTTAGATTTAACACTGAGAATTGTGGGCTGTATAGAGAATCCCAGCGGATATAACAGAGACAGGAATAATCAACAGAGTTACCAATGCACAAGTTGAATTTCAATCATGAATATGAATAATTAGGATTTATTCACACTGTGATGTTGATGGATTTTATGTTTGAATGCAGTTAGTATGAAGAGAGGTGTATGGTATGTATGTACTAGCCGTTAAGCCCGTTAAAACGGGCGCGTATTGGAATGTTTTTTTTTCCCAAGGCCCCCCTCCCGTTGCAGCTGCAAGGCCCCCTGCCATCCTCCTTCCCTCCCAGCTCCAAGGCCCCCTCTGTCCCTCCCTCCCAGCTCCAAGGCTCCAGTCCTCCCCCCTTCCCAGCTGCAAGGCCCCCTGCCCGCCCTCCCTCCCTCCCTCCCACCCAGTTCCAAGGCCCCAGGCCCTCCCCCCCAGCTCCCAAGGCCCCCTTCCCTCCCTCCCAGTTCCAAGGCCCCCTGCTCTCCCTCACAACTGTAAGGGCCCCATTCCCTCACAACTGTAAGGGCCCCCCTGCCCGCCCGCCCTCCCTCCCAGTTCCAAGGCCCCCTGCCCCCCCCCCGTGCCTTCTTCCCAGCCAGCTGGAAGGCCCCCTTCCGTCCAGCCCTCCCAGCCCCAAGGCCCCCCCTCCTTCTGAGACCTCCCATGTCCCCTCCCCCCCCCCCCAAGGTAGCCGTTACCGCCCCCCCCACCTCGGAGTCGCCCCCGCCCCCCCCCCTTCACCCAGCCCGGGCCCTCTCTTCGTTATTCAACTTACAGCAGCGCCAAAACAGCAGCAAGCAGCAGCTCCCGTTGGCCTTCCTTCACTGCCTGTGCCTCGCCCTCGTGTGACGTCATGTCGGCGAGGGCGGGGCACAGGCAGGGAAGGAAGGCAGACAGGAGCTGAAGCTGAGCTGCTTGCTGCTGTTTCGGCGCTGCTGTAAGTTGAATAACGAAGAGAGGGCCCGGGCCGGGTGAAGGGGGGGTGGTGGCGACTCCGGGGGGGGGGGGGGGGGCGGTAGCGGCTACCTTGGGGGGGGGGGAGCAGTAGTGACGTCAGCGGTTCCCTCCCTCCCCTTGCGCGCAGTTTCTCTCTCTGTCCCGCCCCCCTCCCCCCGTCATCACGTCTTGACGCGGGGGCGGGACAGAGAGGGAAGTCTCTACTGCGCATTTGCAGGTGAGTCGGTCACTTGCCATTTATAGGTTTGATGTGATTGAAACAGTGATAAGGAGGATTTTAAGATTTTGTAAATTGTAAAAGAAATATTGAATAAAGTTTTGTTAAACATTGAAAACAGTTAAAGTTACTAAGGAGAATTAATATATATTGTATGGAGATCCTGACAAACCAAGTTCTGATTTATTGCTATGCTCTTTGTCTAATTGATATTCTTACTGTACAGTTTTGAAAATCAGACTTATGTTTAGGGAAGAAATGTCTAAGAGGCTGATTCTCAAAACATACTCAAAACCCACCTCCCCACTCCCCCCGTTTTCTGTTGATGGCTCTCTCATTCTCCCCGTCTCCTCAGCTCAAAACCTTGGGGTCATCTTTGACTCTTCTCTCTCCTTCTCTGATCATATCCAGCAGATCGCCAAGACCTGTCGTTTCTTTCTTTACAACATCCGTAAAATCCGCCCCTTTCTTTCCGAGCACTCTACCAAAACTCTCATCAACACCCTTGTCATCTCTCGTTTAGACTACTGCAATCTGCTTCTTGCTGGCCTCCCACTTAGTCACCTCTCCCCTCTCCAATCGGTTCAAAACTCTGCTGCCCGTCTTGCCTTCCGCCAGGGTCGCTTTACTCATACTACCCCTTCTCCTCAAGTCGCTTCACTGGCTCCCTATCCGTTTTCGTATCCTGTTCAAACTTCTTCTACTAACCTATAAATGTACTCACTCTGCTGCTCCCCAGTATCTCTCCACACTCGTCCTTCCCTACACCCCTTCCCGTGCACTCCGCTCCATGGATAAATCCTTCTTATCTGTTCCCTTCTCCACTACTGCCAACTCCAGACTTCGCGCCTTCTGTCTCGCTGCACCCTCCGCCTGGAATAAACTTCCTGAGCCCCTACGTCTTGCCCCATCCTTGGCCACCTTTAAATCTAGACTGAAAGCCCACCTCTTTGACATTGCTTTTGACTTTTGACCTACAGCGCTGCTTAGTAAACAGATCCCTTACTGTTAAATTATCAGAGGAAGTTACTGATTTCCAATATGAGCTTTAAATAACTAGTGTACAAATTCCCACAAAATGAAAACTAAAACTAAGATTTTCATTTATAAAAAGTAAAATACAATTGAACCTCTGGTTGCTGGGTTTAGCTGAACTTCAAGTGTGATTATAATCCTTTGAGAGAAGGAAATTGCTATTGTTAAACCATACCACTGTTATGCTATATAGTGGTCCTATTTATTTATTGGTTCTTATGACACGCTGAACGGAATGAAATTCAGACAATGTGGCTTACAATGAGAGAAAGGTAGAAATTACATAGTGTATAGTTAAGTATGGAACAGTACAGCACTTAATGCAAGACTGGTTAAGCAAGTAGTCACCTCTAGTTTTCAAGCCTGATCAAAGCAGCTCTGACTACTTTATGATTTCTACATTGTGCCAAGACAAAGCTACTACAAGTTTGCTCTTATTGATGACAGTTTGTCATAAATACCAGGGACATTTTTGGACTGAACAATGAGGGTGGCATTTGCTCATGCCATTAACTCAAGACCGGAAGGATGAGGGTGAAGAGGGGTGCCTGCTTATCTCCTGGCTCCTCCTTTACTCTGCCCCCAAACTGTTCTGACAGCGAGTGCCACAGAGCAAAGCCAATATTCAACAGCATCATCCTGTTAAGTGCCACTGAATGCCAGTTCCTTGGCCATCTAGCACAATTTAACCATGCCTCTCCTGCCCAGTTAAATCACTGTATATCAACCCATGTATCACTTGAAACAAGGGGACAGAATCACCTTCCTGAGGAGTGTCAACTTGACTATAGCCAATTTTGTATGCCGAACTGGTTGAGGCCATATAAAAAAAATGTTCATGGAAATCTAGCTCCACAGCCAGTTACAAAAGAAGAGCAATATTCTGCTACTTCTGTGTTGAGTTTTGCACTTTATTACTATATCTATTTTATATATTAAGTGATACTTCATAGTTATATGAATGTGACCCCTACAATCTTTAAACTCCAATAAAGATGATACTCACCTTTGATGGAATGATCAAGGCTACAAGTAACTCAGAGGGTAATTTTATAACTCTGCACAATAAAATATTGTGCGCACAGGCATACTTTCAAAATTAAAGCATGCATATACTTCTGCTTTGAAAATGACTCCAGGAAATTTATGCACTTACATTTATACCTGCCCTTTTGCTATGCACACATTTCCTGATTTTACAAGTATGTTTTATAAAGTATTTGCACAATCGATAACCCTTTCAACATTCTCATCTCTCCTGGGAATACCTCTTCTTAGTCCAGGTAAATATGTGCAAACAGGTTAGAAACATACTGTACAGGTAAATTTATAAAAGCCTAATTCAGCATGCAAAACTCCACCTGTAGGAATGCCCTTTTAAAAATAATTCTGTCAAACATTTTAGAACACAAACACACAGATTACAACAATTAGGATTTCTACATAACACAATACGTTTACAAAGGTAAATTTAGTAAAGAAAATTGGCATAATTTGGCTGAGAATGTTCAATAAATAAAGTAAAAATGTCACTATGTACATCTGCCATTCGAAAGTTCTCTTAACCAAAGTAAGTGCTACTATTCTGAACTATAAACCGTAAAAGCTGCTAATTCGATACACAGAATTAAAGCCTTTACATTTCACATCAAACGTAACTTCAAAAGACTAGAAAAATAAAAAAACTTAGGCTGTGAAAAACTCTACATTAAACAGCAATAAGTCAAAAACCTTTCAATTTCTGGAAAATAAAATGTAAAATAGTGTAACAGTATACTACAAGTTTATGTTAAATACAATTCTATATTCAAATACTGAAATTAACAATATAACACCAAAACCTAACAGGATTCCAGCATTCTGCAACAGAAAGTATCCCCAACGGCTGCAGCCATGATCACTAGCATCATTATGCAACATCTCGGGCATCTGAAGGGGGGGGGGGGGGGGGGGGGAGAAAAAAAAAAGAAGTTGATATAGATATTTCACAGCAAAACATCACTTTCTTTGGATGACTCAGTCACACCAGTCTTCATTTTATAGTCAGGCCACTACAGAGTTGTTCCAGTGCAGATGTTGCCATGCATGACACAGCAAGAGTTTTCCCTTTTCCTGAAAGTTCTGGAAATGTATATGTCCATTTGGATATGTATGGTAACTGGACAACTGTCTTTTAAATTTGCTCATCTTCAGAAAAATATAACCCATTTTATTTGCTACATACTACATGAAATAAAATTACAAGTACTAATAGATTTTTCTAACATATTTCTGGTGCTATTTAACATACTCAATTCCAAGTGATTATGCTCAACACTTCCCTGTTTGTAAAATAGTTTATGGATTGTATTTTTTTTAGTAGTGTCACATCCTTACATTAGAAAGACAAAAATATTAGCATTGGAAGTTCTATACTTACCATGTCCACAAGAGCTACATACATGAATAAGCCCGCAGTAAGTGCAAATATCCATAATGTAACATTTTCTGCATAGTGGCCAACAAGAATCCCAGTAACCATTCCAAAGTATGCCAGCATAGCTGACAATAAATTATAGAAAAATGCTTGCTTCACAGTCATGCCAGCATTTAGAAGAACAGCAAAATCACCTGCAGAGAAAATACAAATTGTATGTATTTTGATAATGTGTTAAAAACCAAGCATAAATGATTCTGTTGACAAGATCCCCTTTTTGCAGTGAAACTTAAACTTCATTAATGAAAATATTATTTAAAACCATTTAATAGCTCCTTCCTAGTCAGTCCTATCATTGTAAAACAAAACCAGGGAATGATGATGCCCATCTAAAGTCCAAACAGGAATCACACCGATACAAATAAAACAACTACAGAATAACCAAGTGAACAGTGGACCTGAGGAAAGCTTCTTTTTAAAAAATGTTTAAACAAGTATATGGTCAGAAAAAAATTGGCTGTTTTCTTTGAGGCAAGGGTGGGGAGACAACAGTTCTGCCAAATCTATGCAAAGGCTATTCCTTGAAGGACAGAAAGGAACCTTTGAGTATATGATCAAGAGAACAACTTAATGATCCCTTTCGTATTTCTTAAAATATACTGGTTAACATGACATTTAAAGAATACTTGTTTCTGCATTCCAGACCCTCTTTAAAGCAGTCATTCTCGGTCTTTTGTGTATACCCAATAAGGTTTTTAGGATATCCACAATGAAGATGTACACAATTTACAAATAATGGAGGTCATGTATGCTAATTATCTCAGCATATTCACAGTGGACATTCTGAAAATCCAACTGGCTGGAACTTCTGTTGAGAATCGCTGCTTAAGAAGTGGAAGTACCCTCCTCTGCAACATATCTTCTTCTAGAGACGGAAGATGAAGTTTGGTCTGTCTTGATCATTTCTTTTACTTGATTCCTGCTAGGGATGGGGTCATTACTTTAAAAGTACTTAAGTAAAAAGTAAAAGTACTGGCTTCAAAAGTAGTGAAGTAAAAGTAGAAAGTCTTACCCCCCCCCCCCCCCCAAAAAAAAAAACAACAACAAAATACTCAAGTTAAAGTTAGTTATTCGTACTAAGCTACCCTTTTTTTTTAACTACAAAGTAAACCACCAAATCTAGTATGTTTTCAAACAAATTTCCACACTAGGTCTTTCCTAGAAAAAAAAAAACACCCCCCTGAGCATTCGGGGAACATTACACCTACTGGAAAACAAAACAAGCTGTCTGAGTACAAATTAGTCCTACATTTGATGCTAACAGAATACCTGCCCTTTTTCACACATGAACAGAGGTAGGCCCTCATGAAGTATAGAATAAGTAACCACAAACTAAAAATAGAAATATATAGATAGAAACTAAACTGAACCCTCAAGAAGCCATACTCTGCATACAGTGCAAAACCAAAAAAACAGAAACATGCCCCTTTGTACCATGCAAAATATAAAGAAAGTAGATGTAAATTTTAAAAACATCTCTCTTCCCGCTGACATCACCAGACCTACAAAAAGCCTGCTAGTGCCTGGGGCACGGCCATAGAGCGTGGCCTAAGCTAGGCCCTTTGAGAGCCCCTTTGGAGCCATGGTAAATCAAGGAACCAGGTTTGAAGTGTCCGTCTTTATTTTAGAATGTGGTAATTTGGGTTTTTTTTTGTTTTGTTTTGTTATTTACTGCTTCTACTAATGGAGAAACTAAAATCAAACCTAAAATACTTCAAGCTAGTACTTCAGTAGCAGCAGGGCCAATGGACGAACATCTAGTGACCTTAAGTAAAGATTTCCCTCCACCTCTTTCCTTGAGACTGGACTCCAGAGCTTCACCCGAGTTCAGGGGAAAGGCCTACCCCTAATTCACTTATATCCTCAAGTCTAACCCCCCTTGGGGGCTTTGTCCAGACAGTATTTCTCCCCAGATAGGGGAGTCAGAATCGCAACAGCCGATTATGCTCTCTCCAATTTCATCACATATTCAATTGATGCCTGTTATGTTTCCCGAAGAAGTAGTTGTTAATTTAGTATTTATTTATTTTGTTACATTTGTATCCAACATTTTACCACATATTTGTAGGCTCAATGTGGCTTACATAGTACCAGAGGGCGTCTGCCAGCTCCGGTGAGAACAAATACAAAGTGATGTTGTGGTAGGATAAAGTTCATGTGGCACAGTCACATTTAGGGAAACGTACAGCGGAAGAGTTATGTCCATTGCGCACTTTAGTTTTGCTGTGTCGCAGAGATCAGGCATTTAGGTTGGATCGGCAGGGTATGCCTTTTTGAATAGGTTAGTTTTTAGTGATTTCCGGACGTTTAGGTGGTCGTGCGCCGCTTTCAAGGCTTTTGGTAATGTGTTCCAGAGTTGTGTGCTTATGTAGGAAAAGCTGGATGCGTAAGTTGATTTGTATTTGAGGCCTTTGCAGCTTGGGTAGTGCAGATTTAGATATGTTCGTGTTGATTCTGATGTGTTTCTAGCTGGTAAGTCAATCAAGTCTGTCATGTATCCAGGGGCTTCACCGTAGGTTATTTTGTGAACCAGGGTGCAGATTTTGAAGGCACTGCGTTCTTTGATTGGGAGCCAGTGTAGTTTTTCACAGAGGGATTTTGCGTTCATATCGCATTTTTCCAAATATACGCCTAGCTTCCGTGTTCTGAGCGGTCTGAAGCTTCTTTAAGGTCTGTTCCTTGCATCCCACGTAAATTCCATTGCAGTAGTCTAAGTGGCTTAGTACCACTGATTGTACCAGGTTGCGAAATGTATCCCACGGGAAGAATTGTTTCAAGCGTTTGAGTTTCCACCTTGAGTGGAACATTTTCTTTGTTGTGGATGCCACTTGGCTCTCTAGCATTAAGTTAATGAAACAGAGAATTCTCAAATATCTCCATTAGATGTTTGGAGAGTTGTAAAACGGACTGAGGCTTTGTTGCAGGGCCCAGTACAGCAACTCTGTAAATTTTCTCAACAAGTTGTTCCTAGATTGAAAACACTTGAACAGAAATCTCAGCAGTTGGATGGTTCTATTAGAAAGCTTGAATCTCAAACTATTGTATTACAGCAAGCTGGAACATCAGGGATTAAAGAGTTTGTTGTTACACAGACAGATGGCAATGTTAGAAAATCAATATAAATTCCCTAATTTGAGATTTTTGAATTTTCCTGCATGTTCTTTATTGTCTGCTGAGATTCTATTGAGGAAATATTTCAAAGTTATGTTAACAAATACAGATACTATTATTATTTCCAAACATTATTTGCCTAAGATGGTTTTGAAAGCTAGACAACTGGAAGGGGCGTCAGAGAAATTAACTATCAAAGGGAATGAAATTTCAGATTTAACTGTTTTTCTTGGAAACTACTCAGGATAATTTCACTGAGCGATCTACTTTATAGGTTTCCTTTGTTTCAGATCTGGAAAAGTTTTGGTTTTGAAAACTTATTTTAAGAAGAAAGATTTATTTTGTGGTGCAAAACTTCAAATATTTCCAGATGTGGCTAGAGCTACTCAGCTTCGGCATAGACAGCTTTTGCACTTTTTTTTTTAATTTATGAAATTTCAAATTATATGTATTACAACACATGAACAAATGGAAATACAATAGGCAAAAGGAAAATTCTCAAACAAAAATAAAAATAGTCCACAAATAACAGATTCAAGTTTAGAAATAAGATTAGAAGAAAAATAATCTAGATAACCCAAAAATATATCAAACAGCAGTGTGCAAGAGAGATCAAACTAGCCAGCAAAGGCAGATAACATTCTAATTAACAATGCCATTATTAGTTGAGGAACTTTCCCTAGAAACTTAAAAAAAAAAAAAAAGAGGCCCTTTTACAAAGGCACATTAGGCACTACGCGCAGGCAGCATGCACCAAAATGAGACTACTGCCAGGCTACCACAGCCCCTGGTGATAATTTCAGATTTGCCGAGTGCCCATAATGCCTGGATGATTTATTTCCTCCCACGCGCGGCCTTTCCAGCAGTAATCAGCAGTAGGCGTGCACCGATTGGTCACCGCACGTGTAGCGTGTGAGCCCTTACCTTAATAAAAGGACCCTAAAATCAGTTGTTCAGGCTCAAAAAATAGAAAATTAGTAGACCCACGAGTTATAAAGCATCTACATGGAAGTCTTAAGGAAAATGTTGCCCCTAGAGCCAAGACTTGAGGCCACAAGGCCATAAATCCTTCCTCCTTCTCTGGGTCTCACTATTTAAATCATGAAATACCTGTACTTTAGAGCCTAAGAAAAAAAATGTATGAACATAAAATTAAATGTCTATCATGTTCAAGTGCAAATATGATGTTCAATGTTATTTCTTTAGTCACAGCTTCAAGAGAGCTTTCTAAATAAGCTGTCAGTGCCATAGTCTTATGAGATCGTTCTTCCAGGTGTTTAATTCTTGATGACAAAGAGGTAAGTAGCCTCAGTTACTGGTGGTGAATTATTACTAGGAAACTTCAAGGCCTCCATTAAATACTTCCGTAGCATGGTCATTGGGATTGGAAATTTTTGAAATCGGAGATTCAAAACTGTACTGCGGTTCTCTAAATACTCAAATTTCTTTACCAAACCAGCTTGCACAATAGTATGAATTTTAGCTGTAGACTGAAGATCTTTAAATTCCATCTCCAACTTGCTAACTCGTTGAGGCGTGCTGGGTATGAATCACCACCAGTTCTTGAACAAGTGCACTAACTTTGCCCAAATCCTCAGAAATCTTAGCAGAAAATGATGTTAAAGAATGTTCCAAGACCCCAGTGGCCTCTCTTAACACACCTTCATCTCCTCCCGTTCTTATTCTTCCAGCTGCATCCAAACGTGGGATAGAGAACGCTGCTGGGTCTCCCTCGATGACAGGGAGACACATATCAACACTCTTTGCGTCTGCCTGCATGTCCCATGGCAGGAAGGAGAAGCTGCTGGGTGAAGGAGGGGCTACTCACTCTTTGGGGCTCAAGAAAACCTCATTCGCACTCCTCTCAGTTGGAACTGGAGACAATGAAGAGAGACAGTCCCTCACTGGAGCAATTCCATATGCCTCCAGCATCGACTGGAGCGAGGCAGTCATCGTACCTGAGACAAGAGGGACTTCTCTGGTTTTAACCCATCTCTTCTTCTCCCTAACACCGGGAAAGATTCTAGTCAGCGCTTAGATGTAAGAGAGCTGCTCAAACACTGTTGCCTATGGTGCCACCTTGGATAAGAGTCACTAAGTACAAAAGTACAGCTTAAATGTAACTTGATAAAAAGTATAACTCATTACAAGTACTGCCAATTGTACTTAAGTACTGTAACAAAGTACAAGTACTTTGTTACTACCCATCTCTGCTGCTAGACCAATCCTGACCAAATAGGTTAAGCTCCCTACCAACAGATGTAGACTGAGAACCTGAACTGTCCCAGCGACATCGCTGATATAAGAAACAGTACAGCCTAGAACTTATCTTTTTATCCTTGCTTTGGCATAAGCATACTAATTATATACCAAGATCAACATATCCCCTGAAGGGTTCTCTGCAAATTTAAACAGATACTGAGAAAGAAAAAGCAGAAGTGTAGTTATTTGCTATTCTCCGCCTTAGAATAAGTGGGTTATAAATACAGTAAATAAATGCCCACCACCCCAAACATCACAGTGTTCCCAGGTGGCCCTGGACTGGTCTACTAGGAATCAATGAAAGGAAATTCTCAAGACCCCAAGTTTCGCATTCCTTTTCATCCTGCTATACTAGTCCAGACCAACATAATACAGAAAAGCTCTACCCTTCAGGGCAGGAAGAAAAAACCCCCCTCAATCCTATAGTTCTCACAAAGGAATGCAGTGATGAACATTTGATCCAATTCAATGGTCAGAACTGAATCACTTGTTCTTAAGATATGTGTCATCTTATTGTACACTTGATGAAATCTACTCCAATGAGGAGTGGCCTAGTGGTTAGAGCACTGGTCTTGACATCCAGAGGTGCCCGGTTCAAATCCCACTGCTGCTCCTTGTGATCTTGGGCAAGTAACTTAACCCTCCATTGCCTCAGGTACAAACTTAGACTGTGAGCCCTCCAGGGACAGTGAATGATACATACCTGTAGCAGGTGTTCTCCGAGGACAGCAGGCTGATTGTTCTCACGACTGGGTGACGTCCGCGGCAGCCCCCACCAACCGGAAAAAAGCTTTGCGAGACGGTCGGCACGCAGGGCACGCCCACCGCGCATGCGCGGCCGTCTTCCCGCCCGTGCGCGACCGCTCCCGCCAGTTGAATGACTAGCAAAAGATGAAACACACAACTCCAAAGGGGAGGAGGGAGGGTAGGTGAGAACAATCAGCCTGCTGTCCTCGGAGAACACCTGCTACAGGTATGTATCATTCACTTTCTCCGAGGACAAGCAGGCTGCTTGTTCTCACGACTGGGGTATCCCTAGCTCTCAGGCTCACTCAAAACAAGAACCCAGGTCAATTGAACCTCGCAACGGCGAGGGTATAACAGAAAATTGACCTACGAAGAACAACTAACTGAGAGTGCAGCCTGACCAGAATAAATTCGGGTCCTGGAGGGTGGAGTTGGATTTACACCCCAAACAGATTCTGCAGCACCGACTGCCCGAACCGACTGTCGCGTCGGGTATCCTGCTGGAGGCAGTAATGTGATGTGAATGTGTGGACAGATGACCACGTCGCAGCCTTGCAAATCTCTTCAATAGTGGCTGACTTCAAGTGGGCCACCGACGCTGCCATGGCTCTAACACTATGAGCCGTGACATGACCCTCAAGAGCCAGCCCAGCCTGGGCGTAAGTGAAGGAAATGCAATCTGCTAGCCAATTGGAGATGGTGCGTTTCCCGACAGCGACCCCTAGCCTGTTAGGGTCAAAAGAAACAAACAATTGGGCGGACTGTCTGTGGGGCTGTGTCCGCTCCAAGTAGAAGGCCAATGCTCTCTTGCAGTCCAATGTGTGCAACTGACGTTCAGCAGGGCGGGTATGCGGCCTGGGGAAGAATGTTGGCAAGACAATTGACTGGTTAAGATGGAACTCCGACACCACCTTCGGCAGGAACTTTGGGTGGGTGCGGAGCACTACTCTGTTGTGATGAAATTTGGTATACGGAGCATGAGCTACCAGGGCTTGAAGCTCACTGACCCTACGAGCTGAAGTAACTGCCACCAAGAAAATGACCTTCCAGGTCAAGTACTTCAGATGGCAGGAATTCAGTGGCTCAAAAGGAGGTTTCATCAGCTGGGTGAGGACGACGTTGAGATCCCATGACACTGTAGGAGGCTTGATAGGGGGCTTTGACAAAAGCAAGCCTCGCATGAATCGAACGACTAAAGGCTCTCCAGAGATGGCTTTACCTTCCACACGATAATGGTAAGCACTAATCGCACTAAGGTGATTCCTTACTGAGTTGGTCTTGAGGCCAGACTCTGATAAGTGCAGAAGGTATTCAAGCAGGTTCTGTGCAGGGCAAGAACGAGGTTCTAGGGCCTTGCTCTCACACCAAACGACAAACCTCCTCCACTTGAAAAAGTAACTCTTTTTAGTGGAATCCTTCCTAGAGGCAAGCAAGACACGGGAGACACCCTCAGACAGACCCAACGCAGCGAAGTCTACGCCCTCAACATCCAGGCCGTGAGAGCCAGGGATTGAAGGTTGGGGTGCAGCAACGCTCCGTCGTTCTGCGAAATGAGAGTCGGAAAACACTCCAATCTCCACGGTTCTTCTGAGGACAACTCCAGAAGAAGAGGGAACCAGATCTGACAGGGCCAAAAGGGCGCTATCAGAATCATGGTGCCGCGGTCTTGCTTGAGCTTCAGTAAGGTCTTCCCCACCAAAGGTATGGGAGGATAAGCATACAGGAGGCCGGTCCCCCAATGAAGGAGAAAGGCGTCCGACGCTAGCCTGCCGTGTGCCTGAAGTCTGGAACAGAACAGAGGCAGCTTGTGGTTGGTCTGAGAGGCGAAAAGGTCCACCGAGGGGGTGCCCCACGCTCGGAAGATCTTGCGTACCACTCTGGCATGGAGAGACCACTCGTGCGGTTGCAATACTCTGCTCAGTCTGTCGGCCAGACTGTTGTTTACGCCTGCCAGGTACGTGGCTTGGAGGAGCATGCCGAACTGACACGCCCAACGCCACATCCCGACGGCCTCCTGACACAGGGGCGAGATCCGGTGCCCCCATGCTTGTTGACGTAATACATTGCAACCTGATTGTCTGTCCGAATTTGGATAATTTGGCAGGACAGCCGATCTCTGAAAGCCTTCAGTGCGTTCCAGATCGCTCGGAGCTCCAGGAGGTTGATCTGCAGATCCTTTTCCTGGAGGGACCACAGACCCTGGGTGTGAAGCCCATCGACATGGGCTCCCCACCCCAGGCGAGATGCGTCCGTCGTCAGCACTTTCGTGGGCTGCGGAATTTGGAATGGACGTCCCCGGGTCAAATTGGTCCGGATGGTCCACCAGAGCAGTGAAGTGCGGCAACTGGTGGAGAGGCGGATGACATCTTCTAGATTCCCGGTGGCTTGAAACCACTGGGAAGCTAGGGTCCATTGAGCAGATCTCATGTGAAGACGAGCCATGGGAGTCACATGAACTGTGGAGGCCATATGACCCAGAAGTCTCAACATCTGCCGAGCTGTGATCTGCTGAGACGCTCTGGTCTGCGAAGCCAGGGCCAAGAGATTGGTAGCCCTCGCTTCGGGAAGGTAGGCCTGAGCCGTCTGGGTATTCAGCAGCGCTCCTATGAATTCCAGAGACTGAGTAGGCTGGAGATGGGACTTTGGGTAATTTATCACAAACCCCAGCAGCTCCAGAAGTTGAATAGTGCACTGCATGGACCGGAGGGCTCCTGCCTCCGAGGTGCTCTTGACCAGCCAATCGTCGAGATATGGGAACACGTGCACTCCCAGCTTGCGTAGATACACCGCCGCCACCACCACGAGGCACTTTGTAAACACTCGTGGGGCAGAGGCGAGCCCAAAGGGCAGCACACAATACTGAAAGTGCCGTGCGCCCAGGCGGAATCTGAGATACTGTCTGTGAGCTGGCAGTATCGGGATGTGAGTGTATGCGTCCTTTAAATCCAGGGAACATAGCCAATCGTTTTTCTGAATCATTGGCAGAAGGGTGCCCAAGGAAAGCATCCTGAACTTTTCTTTGACCAGGAATTTGTTCAGGCCTCTCAGGTCTAGGATGGGACGCATCCCCCCTGTTTTCTTTTCCACAAGGAAGTACCTGGAATAGAATCCCTGCCCTTCCTGCCCGGGTGGTACGGGCTCGACCGCATTGGCGCTGAGAAGGGCGGAGAGTTCCTCTGCAAGTACCTGCTTGTGATGGGAGCTGAAAGACTGAGCTCCCGGAGGACAATTTGGAGGCAGGGAGGCCAAATTCAGGGCGTATCCGCACCGCACTATTTGGAGAACCCACTGGTCGGAGGTTATGAGAGGCCACCTTTGGTGAAAGAATTTTAACCTCCCTCCGACCGGCAGATCGTCCGGTACGGACACTTGTAGGGCGGCTATGTTCCCGTGGATCCAGTCAAAAGCCCGTCCCCGGCTTTTGCTGTGGAGGCGCAGGGGGCTGCTTAGGCGCACGCTGTTGACGAGAACGAGCGCGCTGGGGCTGTCCCTGTGCCTGACGAGGCCTTCGGGCCGGCTGGTTGTACCTACGCTTCGCAAAAGAATAGGGTGCAGCCTGCCGGGCCCGGGAAAAACGTCCACCTGTGGAGGTGGATGCTGAAGGCGCCCGGTGGGAGAGCTTGTCGAGAGCGGTTTCCCGCTGATGCAGTTGGTCCACCATCTGCTCGACCTTCTCGCCAAAAATGTTATCCCCCCGGCAAGGGACGTCGGCCAGTCTCTGCTGGGTGCGGTTGTCCAGGTCAGAGGCACGCAGCCATGAGAGCCTGCGCATCACTATACCTTGGGCCGCAGCACGAGATGCCACGTCACAGGTGTCATAGATACCCCTGGACAGGAACTTTCTGCACGCCTTCAGCTGCCTGACCACCTCCTGATAAGGCCTGGACTGCTCCGGCGGGAGCTTCTCGACCAGGTCCGCCAGTTGATGCACATAGGTCCGCATGTGGATACTCATATAGAGCAGGTATGATTGGATGCGGGTCACGAGCATGGAGGATTGGTAGGCCTTCCTCCCAAACGAGTCCAGAGTGCGAGACTCCCGCCCCGGGGGCGCCGAGGCGGTATCCCTCGAACTCCGTGCCCTCTTGAGAGCAGAATCCACGACCGCTGAGTCATGGGGCAATTGTGGCCGCATTAGCTCTGGGTCAGAGTGGATCCTGTACTGGGACTCTGCTTTCTTGGGAATGGTGGGGTTAGTTAATGGTCGCACCCAGTTCCGAAGCAGCGTCTCCTTAAGGACATTGTGCAGCGGCACCGTGGAGGACTCTCTAGGTGGTGATGGATAGTCGAGGACCTCGAGCATCTCGGCCCTCGGCTCTTCCACAGAGACCACGGGGAAGGGAATGCTGATAGACATATCCCGCACAAAGGAGGCAAAGGAGAGACTCTCAGGAGGTGAGAGCTTCCTCTCCGGTGAAGGCGTGGGGTCCGAGGGAAGGCCCGTAGACTCCTCTGAGGAGAAATATCTAGGGTCCTCCTCTTCCCCCCACGAGGCCTCATCCTCGGTATCGGACATAAGCTCATGTAGCTGAGTCCTGAACCGGGCCCGGCTCGACGTCGAGGCACCAAGGCCTCGGTGTCGTCGAGCGGTGGACTCCCGCGCCGGCGGGGACGAAGCTCCCTCCATCGACGTCGACGGGGACTCCACCTGCGTGGCAGTCGAGACCGCCACCGCAAGCGGCAGCGGTGTCGACGGCCCCGGCGCCGGGCTAGAGCTCGCCGGCGCCACAGTCATCGGCGCCGGGGGTGCTTCCCCGGCGCCGGCACAGCCTGGCGCATCAGCCCTTCCAGGATCCCCGGAAGGATGGCTCTGAGGCACTCGTCCAGGCCCGCTGCCGAGAAAGGCGGTGGGGCCGGTAGGGGTGTCGGTGCCCGGATCTGGTGGGAGCCAGGAGACTGCACCGAGGTGCCAGGACCCTGTTGCGTCGGCACCTCTATCACCGACGGGGATCTCTCCTCTCGATGGAGACGCTTCGGCGTCGACTCCTCTCCGACGTGCATCGAGGGCGACCGGTGACGGCGCTTCTTATCCTTCTTCCGATGCCCGTCACCGGCGCCGGGAGGCATGGAGGAGGAGGATGACGATCCCCCTCGGTCTCGAGGAACCGGGTCAGACAGGGTTCGGTCCCGTGGGCCACGGGCTGAGGGAGTGACCGGGGCCGACTGCCCACGCGGCCTCTCACCTCTACCCTCACCGGAGGACCGGCGGGCCGACGGGACCTGTTCTCCTGGGGTCGATGCCATCGGTGCCGATGTCTCGGGCATCGATACCGGTACCGAAGGACCGGGCGTCGATACCGATGCCGTCGAGGTCGACGTCGAGGGGCCGGCGCAAGTTCCAAAAATACGGTCCCGTTGAACTTGCCTCGCAACCTGAGTCCGTTTCCGGAGACCGAGACACAGGGGACACGACTTGAAATTGTGCTCCGGCCCGAGGCACTGGAGGCACCAAGCGTGGGTGTCGGTCTGCGAGATGGGCCGGCCGCACCGACCACACTTTTTAAATCCACTCGGGACCTTCGAGGACATCGACGGAAAAATCGCGTCGGCGAAATTAAAGTCGTCGATGGTGGCGGAAATCACACCTCGAAAATGAAAACGACCGTGCGGCCACTAGGCCGCAATGCTACGTCCCCGCTGGAAGCGAGGGAAAATGGGAGCGCGTGCTCCTTTTTTTTTTTTTTTTTTTTTAAGGAAAAGAAAAGTGGAGCGCGCGGCGATAAATTAAATATAAAAGAAAATAAAAAGGTTCGCGTAAACGCGACGGTTTTTCCGGGGCTGAAACAGAGAGAGCGGCACAGGCACGACTCTCTCCAGGCGCGGAAAAAAAGGAACTGGCGGGAGCGGTCGCGCACGGGCGGGAAGACGGCCGCGCATGCGCGGTGGGCGTGCCCTGCATGCCGACCGTCCCGCGAAGCTTTTTTCCGGTTGGTGGGGGCTGCCGCGGACGTCACCCAGTCGTGAGAACAAGCAGCCTGCTTGTCCTCGGAGAAAGGGAAATACTCTGTGTACCTTAACTCACCTTGAGCTACTACTGAAAAAGGTGTGAGCATAATCTGCTGGATTGGGTTAACATCTCTTTGTGAGGATAGTTTTCCAATCACTATGATGGAGATAGTTTTTACACCTATTATTAAGGATCTTAAAGAATCCCCTTCATTTTTGTCCAACTATAGGCCTGTGGCATCCATTCCTTTGTCAATATACTGAAAGGCTTGGTGGCTACTCAGTTTTTGGAACTTTTAACATCTTACATAGTTCCCCATCAGGGTTCCGTACTAATTACAGCACGGAAACTGTTGTAGGTTCCAGTTTTTATACAGCTAAATCCACGGTGAGAGGTGGTAAAGAGGCTGTGATAATGCAGTTTGATTTGTCATAAGCCTTCGATCTAGTTAGTAGACCATGATATATTGAAGGGTGCATGATTATCTAGGTGTCTCAGGTCATGTGTTATGCTGGTTCCAAGGTTTTCTAATCTAGAATTTATAAGGTAAAAATGAATAATAATATATTATCTGGCTACGTCATTTCATGTGGTGTGCTGCAAGGCTCTCCACTCTCACACACCCTTTTTAATGTGTACATTCAGTCTTTGGGATATACCTTGGAAAAGGCTGGCTATTTGACATACATCTATGCTGATGACATTATTGTATTAATTCCTAATCTTCTTTTGAGGCTGCTAAAGAAATTGGAAATAGAATGCATTTAATAAGTGATTGGATGGCTCATTATCATTTGAAATTGGAAAACAAAAAACAAAATTCATGTTATTAAGTAGGAATGTGAAGTCTCTAACTATGAAACCATTCAAACTTGTAATTTAGAATATTCCAGAATTTTGGGAATAATAATTGATCTAACATTGTCGTTAGATGCACAAATTAATTCTGAAGTCAAAAAGTCTTTTTTCCTAATGAGGAAATCATGAAGGGTTCGTAAGCTGCTTTTTTTTTTTTTTTTTTTTTTAACAGTGCCCATTTTAGACAGCTGGTTCAGTCTCTTTTATTGTCTCAAACTGACTACTGTAATATCTATTTGATCGTGTTTCTCCATTCTTTTTAAAACTTTACTGGTTACCAGCTGAGGCTAGGGTGGTGTTTAAATTTTACTGTTTCTTGTATAAGGTTTTGATTGGCTTAGCTCCATTATATATGTATGCTTTATTCAAATCTGTTTTGTTAGCAAGGGTCAGGTCATTAAGACAGCTGTGTCCTTTTGTACTCCCTAGTACTAGGGAGATGAAATTATTCCTGTTATTTGAATCTACTTTCTTTTCAGGCAGTGAGATTTTTTAAAATTCTTCCAACTGATTTAAGGTCTATTAAATTATAAGACTTTTTGAAGATTTTTAAAGACTTTTATTTCACAAATTTGTCACAGATCAGTATGGGAAAATTATGTCTCACCTGATAACTTTCTTTCCTTTAGTGCAACAGATGAATGCAGAAATTGATGGGTTGTGTCCATCTACAAGCAGGTGAAGATAGAGATCACTGAACTCAGCCTTATAGCATGGCCAGCACCTCCCTCAGTCAGTATGTCTTGTACCAAAGCAGAAGATAGGTCCATGAATTCCTGGCAACCTTCCTAGAAGATTTACTGCCAATTCAAAAGACAATTCAGGAAACAAAAAAGCGTACACTACCTAGGAACAGAGACGCCCAAGGGCACACAGAGCAGGGCCAGGGCAGAATCCTGGATTCATCTGCTTCACTAAAGAAAATTATCAGTTAAGACATAATTTTACCTTCCTTAGAGTAGCAGCAGATGAATCCAGAAACTAATGGGATGTACGAAAGTAGCCACAGCGAGGGAGGGAAGCCACCACCCCCGCAGAAAGGACAGCCACCCCAAAACCAGCATCCGACCTTGCAGCCACATCCAAACGGTAACGTCTAGAGAAGGTATGCAGGGATGCCCAAGTGGCCGTACTATAGATCTCCTCCAGGGTCCACCCAGGATGTCGCCATCGCAAGAGTGGAATGCGCCCCCAGTGACACACCCCACCAGCAGAAATGCCAAGGTAATTACGTCCCGAATCCACCACGCAATTGTCACCTTTAATATATGACTGCCCCATTGGGTCCTGACAGCACAAAAACATGTCCGACGGCCGGAAATCATTAGTCATCCAAAGGTAACGAGGCAAAGCCCTGCAAACATCTAAGCACCGCAGAACCCCAAAGTCCGTCAGGTGATCCTCCTCCTGAAAGAAAAGAAAGAAGATGCCAAGATGACCTTTAGCAAAAAAGACAGCACCATTCGTACAATCACTCCCGATTCTGTGAACCAAATGAAAGGCTCCTGACATGACAAAGCCTGTAGCTCCGAAACTCTCTGCGACGAGGCCATGGCCACCACAAACACCATCTTGTGAGTGATATCCTCCTCCAAGACCTTGTCAAACTAAGGTTCCATTCCGGGTAAGGCCGACAAAGGGGCAGTTTGAGAGTACTGACTCTCTTCAGAAAATGCACCACATCTGGATAAGAAGCCAGACAGGACTCCGACATGCATCACGTACAATAGGCGAGAGCCACGACCTGCACTGAATTATAGGCCAAAACCTTCTGTAGACCTTCCTGAAAAAAGGCCAATAACTGTGGCAAGGATGCTGAAAAGAGATTCCACAACCAGAAGTACACCACGCCTCAGGTGTGCCACACATGCGAATATGCCATAGTACGCTTCAGCATCTGCAACAAAGTCGCAATGACCAGATCTGAATAACCTTTCTTCCTCAGTCTAGACCTCTCAAGGGCCAAGCCGTAAGACCAAAGTCGGAAATGCCCTCCATCCGTACTCGCCCATGGCAGGGCAGATCGGAAGCTGTGGGCAAACGCAGCGCAGCACCTGCCAGAAGACGAATCAACTCTGCTTACCATGGATGCTGAGGCCAATCCGGAGTTACCAGTATCACCAGACCCAGACATCTGATCCTGTGAAGGACCATGCCTATCAATGATCAAGGGGGAAAGATGCAGAACACCTATCCCAATGGCCAAGGCTGAACCAGCGCATCTAAGCCCTCCGACCCAAATTCCCTCCTACAGCTGATAAACCGGCAAACCTTCACTTTGACTCGAGTCGCCACAAGATCTATCGCTAGCATGCTCCACTGCCGCTTGATCAGGTGAAATGACTCCACCGATAGTTCCCATTCCACCTGGTTCATTCCACATGCCGGATGAGAAAATCCGCCCTCCCATTGAGATGACCTGTAATGTGTGCCACCGATAGGCACAACAGATGCCACCCTGCCAGTTCACATAGGCCATCGCCGTCGTGTTGTCTGACCTTGAATAGTTTTGAATCATCTGCAAATTTGAACACCTCACTCGTCATTACAATTTCCATATTTATAAATATGTTAAATAGTACCGGTCCTAGTACAGATCCCTGCGGCACTCTTACTATTCACCCTCCTCCATTGAGAGACATGACCATTTAAACCTACCCTCTGTTTTCTATCCAATAACCAATTTCTAACCCACACCAGAACCTTGCCTTGAGCCTGGGATTATGTTCAAGTCCTCGAATCAATGACAGCCACCCTGGAGGTGGTACCATGTGCGAGGGCTCATATGTGTCCGCTCCAGCGTGCTCTGTTGCTTCGTTGGTCTCTGGTGTCCAAGAATTATCAACAGTCTGCCTTGGCTTCCTCTCGCGAGGACAGCATGGCCTGGTGGCTGTATGCCTCCAAACTATGGAAGGGAATGCCTTTGGCATCTCCACAGTGGGTGATGGTAGTCACGGATGCCAGCCTCTCGGGGTGGGGAGCTCATTGTCTCCACCGAGTAGCACAGGGATGTTGGTCAGAGACAGAACCGTGGCCCATCAACCGGTTGGAATTGAGAACAGTGATGCAGGCTCTCAGATCCTTCAGGAACTACTGGAAGGTCAAGCAGTTCAAGTTCTCTTGGACAACACCACAGCAGTGGCTTACATTAACTGCCAGGAGATACTAGAGCGTGGCGCTGGCCACGGAGGCGTCTGGCCTACAGCAATAGGTGGAGACATCTTCTCTGCTTATCAGCAGCTCACATTGCAGGTCAGGTCAATGTTCAAGCCGATTTTCTCAGCCGTCATCTCCTCGATTCGGCGGAATGGGAATACTGGTGACAGAAGCATTCCATCTGATCTGTCAATGGTGGGACACACCAGAAATGGAGCTGATGGTGACCAGGAAGAATGCCAAAGTAAGCAAGTTCTTCAGCAGAAGAAAAGAGGTCACTCTGCAGGACTGGAAGCTCTGTTACAGCCCTGGCTGACCTTACGCCTCCTGCACATCTTCCCTCCTTGGCCCTTAATCGGGCGTCTTCTGCATCGGATCAGACTTCATCAAGGACCGGTGGTGTTAGTAGCCCCAGACTGGCCACACTGTCCGTGGTATGCGGATTTGTTCAACTGCTAGTGGAACCTCACCTCCTCTACGGCTGCCAGTCATGCGTGAACTTCTACATCAAGGTCCGGTGCAGATGGTGGACACCTCCCGCTTTGGTCTTACGTCTTGGCTCTTGAGAGGGCGAAACTGAGAAAGAAGGGCTATGATGATTCAGTCATTGCCACTTTGCTTCGAGCCTGGAAACGTTCCACTATGACGGCTTATGCCAGAGTGTGGCGCACTTTTGAGACGTGGTGTGCGGATCGAGCTTGCCCCCCCCTGAAGCGTCTGTTTCCCAGATTTTGGCTTTTCTGCAAGAAGGATTTGGCCTATAACTCCGGGTTCAAGTCGCGGCTCTACCCTGTTTCCGAGGTCGGGTGTCCGGCTCCTCCTTTGCGGCTAATTCGGATGTGGCACGGTTTTTGAAAGGTTCACCTTCGACCTCCGGCACGGCATCCGTGTCCTTCCTGGAAGTTGAATCTAGTGCTTAGTGCATTAAAGGGCGCACCTTTTGAACCTTTGCGTTTGGCTTCTGATAAAGATCTAACACTGAAGACAGTGTTTTTGGTAGCCATTGCCTCTGCGTGCCGGGTCTCTGAACTTAAGGCACTGTCGTATAGGGAACCCTTTCTTCAGTTTTCGGAATAAGGTCATGTCAGCTTTCATTTGAATCAGCCACTTTTTCTACCTTCCTTTCAAAGGTCGGATTTTCCAGAGAACTTTTCTCTGCTTCAGCTTTTGGATGTTCGTCATTCTCTCCTCCGGTATCCGTTGCTCAGACCATCTTTTTCTGCTGTTGTCGGGTCCCAGACAAGGTTATGCTGCATCCAAGGCGACCATTGCTTGGTGGCTTAAGGAGACCATTTTCTTGGCTTATCTCATGAAGGGTTGGGTTTCTTCTGATGCATTGTGTTCAAATTCAACTCGAGCACAGGCTACCTCTTGGGCAGAAACCTGTGTCTTTTCTTTGAATGACATTTCTCGAGCAGCTACTTGGGCTTATTGGCATTCTTTTGTTGATGTGACGGCGCAGGGAGATGCCCATTTTGGGGCAACAGTACTCTCTCGGGGAGTGGCAGCTTCCCACCCTATTTAGGAGATTGCTTTGATATATTCCACCAGTTCCTGGATTCATCTGTTGTTGAGGCTAAGGAAGGTAAAATTATGTTTTACCTGATAATTTTATTTTCATTAGTCGCAGCAGATGAATCTAGGATCCCTGCCCTTTATTGCTGTGGCCGCGCGTTTCTTTTTTAGATTTCGGACTCATGGTGTCAGAGATGGTTCAAAAAAAAAAAAAAAAAGACAGAAAAAAAAGCATGTTTCGGATATTTCAGAGAAGACTCAATCTGTTCTTATGAGGAGTGTTTTCCTTAAAATTCCACTTTTGTGTGTTCGGCTGTTGCCGATTTGTTGTGAGGATGTTTTTTTTGTTTGTATTACTTCTATTTTATCCTAATCCTGTGCTTTGGGGATGCGACCTATACTGAAGTGATAAGGAGCTGGACGTCCAAGCTCACTGCTTTCTCTTCAGTGTTCTCTATCTCCACCTGCTGGTAGGTGGATACAACCCACCAGTTCCTGGATTCATCTGCTGCGACTAAAGGAAAGACAATTATCAGGTAAGGCATAATTTTACTTTACTAGTGTTCCATTTGTTTATTCATTTGTCATCAATTCTATTAAATGTGAATTTTGAGTCTCCCTTATTTGGTAGAAAACAGTTTCAGTACAGCCACAGGTTTACACATCAGGATATACTTGGTAAGAAGACCTTGTAGAGGCCTGAATAATAAATTTAGGAAAGGGTTAGTGGGTTACAAGATTTCTCCCAGAGAACTGGTGGATAAGGCGCTGGAAGAGGAGAAGTGGAAGACGAAATATTGGAGGCAATGGGAAAAGGCAAGATAAAAGGAGAGACAGCCAAAAATAGCAAAATAAAGGGAAAAAAAGCAAACAGAAAATAGACACAGGAGTTAAAAAAAAAAAGACCATACACACTATGACCACCACCCCCCTTCCGATTTATAAGGACAGTGTATATTTCAGGCTGTCTTATATGCTGGTCAATACAGTATCAAGTTGTGAAAAGCATATACAATGTCTTGTCACTGAAAATGCAGGCCCAACAGATTCTCACTCCTTATATCAATTATCACAGATTGCATAGTATCAAATACTAACCAGAATACTGACTGCTGGGGGATCACTACACTCATGGTGCAATAATACGAGTCGTCCTGGTATCTCACAGGCTGAATTTACTACTCATTCTGACCTTTACAACTATAACCATAAGGTCAATAAATAAATTTATAAATTGTTCACAATGTTCGAAATAACCTAGCGTTCTCAAAATCATTACATACCTAATTCATGAGGTAGTTCATGAAAAAACACAGCAAGAGACGTACTTAAGCCACTTGATAAACCTTCAGTAAAGGCAGCTCCTAAGAAAAGGCAAAAACAAAATGAAATTATTTTATGAGATGTAATCCACCTAAAAGGGTATAAAATGGGCAGAATAGAAATACAATAATCAAGTATCACATGAATACACTGACAACAATTTGAAAAGCGCACACACACAGTGTGACAAAATGGTCCCTTTACCCTTCCTCTATTTACAAACTTATACTACTACTACTTATCATTTCTATAGCGCTACAAGGCATACGCAGTGCTGATGTTTGGGGACTGAGAGGGTCTGCGTGTACATCACCGAAGCATCTGAGCCCATGTGCACAAGCAAACAAACCACAGCTCAGCAGCAACAAAGATCTTTATTACTATAGTTTGCATTCAAACACAAAGCAAAACAGTTTTCCTTCTCAGACTGTCAATTCAGGTTCAACAAGATTATTCAGTTCAAATAGAAGACCGGTTCCCTAACAGGCCAACAGGTCAGTCTCAAAAAGATTCTCTAAGCAATCTTTGGCACCATATAAAGCCTGTCTAACCTTGCAAATAATGAAGTTACTTACTTGTAGCATGTGTTCTCCAAGGACAGCAGGACTTAAATCAGTGATGTCACAGAGTCCCACAGAGGAAATAGCACCCCTGCAACTTTATCTAGAAGTTTTTGGGTAGGCTCCCCATGCATGAGTGTCTGTTCCAGGCTGTCTCTGTTGCACGGTACATTCTCAGTCTATTATACTAATGAAATACAACTCCCTGGGAGGTGTTGGGGAGTTTGAAAATGTAAGTATTGCTGTCCTCAGCAATACCTTCAAGTAACTAACTTTTTCTCTGAGGACAAACAGGACTGTAAAACCCTCACCTATGGGTCTCTCTAGCTACTGGTTGCCTTCAACAGAAAAAGAGAAGGAACACAACTGATACGTTTTGGTGGCAACAGGCCATATTTATCGGGAGGGGGGGAGCCTGGAACAGAAAGAAGGGGCTGGTGGAAATGAGTTGGAAATTAAACCTCAAGCAGATTCTGAAGGACTGCCTGGACATATTTACAGTTCCATCAGAAGTGATTCTAATAATTGAATGTAACATAGTAAATGTTAGCAGAGTTGAATCTGGCATTCTGCACAGGTTCCACTTCTTCATGATTTAACACTGGTATACTTAGCCTGCCTCTCCCTGCCAATTTTGGGGCACAGACTGTAGAAGTCTGCCTGGCAACGGTCCCAATTACGAGTTGCCAAAGCCCACTTCAGCTTTGATCTTTATTTTTTTTTTTTTTTTGCCATTTATGGGATCCAGACTGCCCAGCAATGGTCTTACTTCCCAACCTCTGAAGCTGCCATCAAAGCTCACTCTAGCTATGAGGTCATTTAAGTTATGCTTTAATTGGATTCCATTCTTTTTTCTATATGGTGGGAAGTACATAGGATCTCTAAGGGAATAATAGGGAGAGAAGATGGCATGGATGGGCAGACTGGCTAGGCCATATGGTCTTTATATGCCTATACATTTCTATGTTTCTTTGTTACATCAGAGGGCGGGACTCGGAGACAGTGAGGGAAGGCCGGCCAATAAGGCGATTTTTCTTATTTTACCATGAGACGCGAGGCATCGTAGATTTTTTTTAAAGGCTGGGTCAGGTGGCAGGAGAAGAGGGTTGTCTGGCGGCATGGAGTACGCCACTGAAGGAGAGACCCTGTAGGCTAGCTCGGGGGAGGGAGGAGAGCCGGCTCGCCCTCAAGAGCAACCGGCTCTTGCGAACAGGCTACAGCACACTACCGGACCTACAAAAAAGGTGCTGGTACACCGTACCAGCACGTACCGGCACAAAAAAAAGCACTACTCCTATCCAATGACTTTTTAATTTTCTCAGGAGTCTCTCATGAGGAACTTTGTCAAACATTTTCTGAAAATCTAGATACACTACATCAACCAGTTCACCTTTATCCACATATTTATTTACGCCTTCAAAGAAATTAAGCAAATTGGTGAGGCAAGACTTCCCCTGGCTGAACCCACGCTGACTCAAACCATGCTTGTCTATATGTTCCATAATTTTATTCTTTATAATAGTTTCCACTATTTTGCAGATACTGAAGTCAGGCTTAACAGTCTGTAATTTCCTGAATCACCCCAGAAACCTTTAAAAAAATAAAAATCGGTGTTAAATTGGTCACACTCCAATCTTCAGCTACTACTGACAATTTTAACAACAGGTTACAGATCACTAACAGCAGATCAGCAATTTCACATTTGAGTTCTTTCAGTACCCTGGGGTGTATGCCATTTGGGTCCATGTGATTTATCACTAACTTGTCGATTTGGCTCATTTCGTATTGCAGGCTCACCAGGATTTTCCAGTTCCTCTGCATCTCCACCCTTGAAAACCATTTCTGGTACAGGTAGATCTCTTTCATATTCTTCCATAAAGACGAAAACAGAGTTCTAATTGTTGTTATACACAGATGAATATAAATTGTTAGCTTTTTGCATCTAGCATTCGTTTCCATATTACAATACTTAATCCTAGTTTACTTTATTATTTATTTATTTATTGCATTTGTATCCCACATTTTCCCACCTATTTGCAGGCTCAATGTGGCTTACATAGTACCGTGATGGCGATTGCCAATTCCGGTAAGAGAAATACTGAGTGGTCAAGTGTTAATGATCACAGATGAGAGAGTATATTAAGTATTCAAGGAGAGAGAATAAGTTTTGTCCAGTTCTGGTAGGAGTTTCGATTGTGATGCAGGGTTCAGGTACTTAGGTTGGATCATTCTGGTATGCCTTTGTGAACAGGTTGGTTTTTAACGATTTCCTGAAGTTTGTTAGGTCGTGCATTGTTTTCATGACGTTTGGAAGTGCATTCCATATTTGTGTGCTTATATAGAAGCTGGATGTGTATGTTTTATATTTTAGTCCTTTGCATTACTACTTAATGAATACTACTCGGAATTACTTTTTGTACTGTTAATTACAATAAGTAGCTAGCCACACTGAACCTGATCTATTGGGATAATGTAGGATATAAAAGAAACAAATAAATAAATAAATTCACTCAGCTATGGCCTTGTTTTCCCCGAGTACCTCTTTTGCTTCTTCATGAACAAACAGTCCCACAGATTCCCTCACAGGCTTTCTTCTTGTGATGTACTTGAAAAAGGTGTTAGTATGAGTTTTTGTCTCCACGGCAAGTTTTTCTTCATGATCTCTTTTAGACTTCTTTATCAATGCTTTGTATCTAGCTTATGTTGTTCCTATGTTCTTCATTTGGATCTTTTTCCATTCTTTGAAAGATGTTAATTTGGCTCTAATAGCCTCTTTCACTTCACCTTTTAGCCAAGCTGGCTGTCGTTTTCTCTTCTTTCCACCTTTGTTAATACTTGGAATACATGTGGTCTGGGCTTTCATGATGGTATATATTTTTTTATATGTATCTTTATTAGAAGCACACAATGTCAAGAACAATAACATCTATTTAGAGCATGGTACTTTTTTTCAAGTTTCATCCCCCCCATCACCCTCTTCCCACCCCTCATACATTCACTGCATGAGATAAGACCACACATCATGTTTCTTCATATCAATCTCATCCACAAATAGTAACAAAACATAACCTTAACATCTTCCTCCCTTCCCCAAAGTCAATACTTCAAGTTATAGATTCAACAGACAGCTAAGAGCACGGTGTGGAAAACGATCCCACACTGGGCATCAAATTTGTTGACAAGATTTCCAGGCTCTTGGAGACCGCTGACTAGCATCCAGTCTCTCCACCTTCATTAAATTGAAAAGTTAATTCCTCCAAGCAGTAACTGATGGGGTTGCAGCCTGTCTCCAACACATCAAGTTATTTATTTTTTAGCCAGAAAGAACGCCTTATGCAGCAGAAGATTAGGCCCTAATCTCAGACCCAAGGAAACAAAGTTCGAGAACAGTTGAATGTCCGCTCGGAGAGGCAGGCATCTACCCAATATTGCTGAAAGGTGGGAATTTATTTGTTGCATTTGTATCCCACATTTTCCCACCTATTTGCAGGCTCAATGTGGCTTACAATTTTCCGTCATGACTTATGCCATTTCAGAGTACAGATACAATTGGCAATATATATAGAACACAGATATAATGAACAATCAGGTAAACAAGGGGAAAACAAACATTTGGTATCATATATTGGAAATGGATTATATAATAAAAATAGACGATACGATATAGGGAGAAAATAATCTGATTGTTAAGTAATTGATGGAGAATTACGGTTCTAATTATGAGTCATTATGTTATGTCATGTTAAAGAGATGTGTCTTCAGTGCTTTGCGGAAGTTGATTAGGTTGTGAATTATTTTCAGGTCAAGTGGTAGAGAATTCCACAATTGTGAACTCAGGTATGAAAAGCTGGACGCATGTATTACTCTATATTTTAGACCTTTACAGCTGGGGAAGTGAAGATTTAGGAATGTGCGTGCTGATCTTTTAGCATTCCTGGGTGGTAGGTCAATAAGGTCTAACATGTAGGTAGGGGCATCACCGTGAATTATTTTATGCACCAGAGTGCATATTTTGAAAGCTATACGTTCTTTAAGAGGAAGCCAATGCAAATTTTCTCTTAGGGGCTTAGCACTTTCGTATTTAGTTTTACCAAATGTAAGTCTGGCTGCAGTGTTTTGGGCAGTTTGAAGTTCGCATCTAGGAAGGTCTCATTAAGGGGCAGGTCCAGAACATATGCACTATTGTAGCCGGCTCAGCTCTACAATGCGGGCATTCTGCCATTGCCGCAATTCGAGCCAAAAGGCCCGATGACAGGAAATGCATAAATGGAGCAAAAACTTATATTGTTGTTCTTGGAAAGCTGATGAGCGTGTAAGTCGCTTCGTGTTTCATAAGCAACCGCAGCTGGTCACTCGTTACTCATTCTTCCATCGATAAAGTTCTGTTCCAAACACTAGCCAAAGCGTCATAATCAAAAGCAGGATAAAGGAATAAACTTGCTTTAGAAGATCGGGATAAGAGCAAAGTTTCAGAAAGTAAGTCTACATCATCTTCATTCAAGGTAAAAGAATCCAAGCTCATGAACATAGTGGCACAACTGATTGTTAAGAGAGCCAGCCTCCAGGTTGCAGACCCCTCCCCCTCCTAAAGCTGTTCAAAGGGCTTAATAGATCCTGCATCTGTCACCAGGTCGTGAACATAAGTTAATCCATGATGTGACCAACGTTTTAAATATAACTTGGTCCTGTCAGGATCCAAGTCTATTACCCCAGAGAGGAGCAACATGGTGGGAAGTTTCAGCCGCTTACAAATCCATTTACAAACTTGGAACATAGTTTTTAGAATAGGGTGTGCTGCAGTAATCACCAGTCGCGCAGGGTGTGAAGTATGAAGATAATATAATAGATATGTTGGCGCAAGCAATTGTTGCTCCAGTTCAGTAGGGGTTAAGTGAGCTGTTCCTTTTATCCAGTCCACTAGATGTCACACAATGCAAGCCACATTATAACATATCAAATCAGGCAGTTTTAACCCCCACCCCCTTCTCAAAAGGGAGAGAGAGTTGAGATAAAGAGACTCTGGGCCTTTTATTATGCCAGAGAAATTTGTTAAGACTCTTATGAAAGAGAGCCACATCCCAGTTAGTAAGGTACACAGGAAATGTCTGTAAGACAGAGCCATTGCGGGAATAACACCATTTTATACAAGGCTAGTCGGCCCATGAGGGACAGTGGCAATGGTGCCCATAAAGCAAAAACATCCAAAGTCTTTTTGAGCAATACAGTATAGTTTTCCCAATAGGCCTATGTCACCTTACTGGTGAAATAAACTCCCAATTCATTTTATGCTGCACCTTCAAAGGAAATTGGCCACCTCAATCAGCATATTGATACTCTCCCAGGGCCATGGCCTCAGATTTACTAAGATTGAGACACAATCCAGACAAAACGCCATGAGGGTGTACCAGATGAAAAAGCCTCCTCAGTGATCGGGCTGGATGTGTAAGAACACACAGCACGTCATCCACAAATGCCACACACTTTACAACTTCCCTC
This sequence comes from Microcaecilia unicolor, assembly GCF_901765095.1. NCBI lineage: Eukaryota > Metazoa > Chordata > Amphibia > Gymnophiona > Siphonopidae > Microcaecilia > Microcaecilia unicolor. The sequence continues at coordinate 236,158,560 of NC_044031.1, forward strand.
CCAATAGTAAGACCACTGACCTCTTAGTCTGCATGCAGTGCAATCAATAGGGGCTTCAAAGTTAACACAAAGAGAAAAGCAACAGAGGGCACCCCTGACGGGTACCCCAGACCAAAGGGAAATAATCAGTGTCCCCCATTGACCAGCACTGCCCACAAAGGATTAGTGTACAAAAGTTTTATGTCCAAAAAGGGACCCCCAAATTCATTTATCCAATAAAATAAATAGTCCCAGTTTACACAGTCTTTTGGGCATCTAGGTTAAGAGAGCAGGAACATTTTTAGTAGCACAATATCCCATAGCCGCCATAACCTTACGGACATTCCAAACCACTTGTAAGGATTATACAAAGACCACCTGATCCTGATGGATATCTGGCAGCACGCCAGACACCCGAGTCACTAAGATTTTAGCTACCAGCTTCACCTCAAATTAAGCAAAGAAATAGGTCTATACGAGTCCAGCTGAATGGAGTCACGACCAGGCTTAGGCACCACCACTATTATTAAACGATTTGCTTGAGCCAGTAAAGCAGCGGTAGCACAAACTCGACCAAGATATGCTTCCAGTGGTAACGAAACATGATCCTGAAGAAGCTTATAAAATTCAGTACTCAGGCCATCAGGGCCTGGAATCTTTGCCAACTGGGACTGCTTTGTGGCCTGAAGGATCTGCTGAAATCGGCTCATGCAAATGACCTACCTGTGGGTCAATCCTAGGCAAAGCCAGGGTAGAGATATAGGACTGAACCATTGCAAGTGGGACAGAAGATTTCTGATAATCAAGTAAAATATTGGGAAAATAAATGTATCACATGGTCCTTATTAGACTCAGGTTTATCCTGATGACCTATACCTTTACAAAACCGGGGACCCTCCCAGGGATGGACTAAGTGAGCTAGCAACCTCTCAGCCCAATTCCCATGTCGACATAGCTTATGCTTATAATACACAAGGGACTTAACGATCTGGTCATGAACTAGAGAACCGAGGGCCACCCAGCTGCTTGTAAATTGTATTTGGCCATCGTGGAAGGACATCTTATTTACTCTCTCTTACATTGGTCAACCTGAAGTTCCAAATACAAGTCCTTGGACCATTTCCGTCTCCTAGCAGTCACACAGGCAATGGTTTCCCCTCTCAAAACAGCCTATGCTGTTTCCCAAAATAATACAGCATGGTGCTCATTATTCGCCAAATAATGTTGCCACTTCTGAACAAGATAAGATCTAAAGAAGAATCCCAGTACAAATATGATGGAAAATGCCAAAGTCTGGGGCCCTGCTCATCCAGTACACCCTGCAGATCAACTTGGATAAGGGAATGATCAGAAAGTGTAGGGAGGTCTATATTTGCCTGTGGAAATGGGATGTCACAAATATATTAATGTGAGACACGATCGAATGTACCCTAGCAATATGGGTAAAATCTTTGTTTAAAGGATGAAAAATCCGCCAGGGATCCACCAAATCTAGGACTTTACAAAAATATCGAAGGCCCCAACTGGGTCCAAAGTCAACATGGCTCCTTACACCCTTATCTACAGAAGGATTCATTGCAATATTAAAATCCCCCAGAACTAGAAGAGGCAAATGTAGATATGGCGCCACAACTTTCATAAGTGTCTGAAAGAAGGATATAATGAAAACATTAGGGGCATAGACATTCAAAATGACCAGCTCTGAGCTCTGACCAGTCAAATGGGCCAACATATATCTACCCTCCCGTCCCACCAGCACCTTATGAATCTGATATGGTATTGATTTACTGATCAAGCGTGCCACCCCTACACTATGGGTAGTACCAGACAAATAACGTACTGTTTCCATCCAGCTATGCTTCATCATTTAGGTGGGTTTCCTGAAGACATGCAATGTGAATATGCTTTTTCTTTAGCTCTTGTAAGATCTTTGTTCTCTTAATGGTGAAATTAATAGTAACATAGTAAATGACAGCAAATAAAGACCTGAAGGGTCCATCCAGTCTGCCCAACAAGATAAACTCATTTTACATGGTATGTGATACTTTATATGTATACCAGTTTGATTTGTCCTTGCCATTCTCAGGGTACAAATCGCAGAAGACTGCCCAGCACTGTTCTTGTAAAATTTACACTCCAGTCCATCCATATCTATTCAGTTATGATCAGGGCATAGACTGTAGAAGTCTGCCCAGAACTGATTTTGCTTCCCAATTACCGGCATTGCCACCCAATCTCTGTTAAGATTCTGTAGATCTATTCCTTCTAAACAGGATTCCTTTGTGTTTATCCCTTGCATGTTTGAATTCCATTACCATTTTCATTTCCACCACCTCCCGCGGGAGGGCATTCCACGTATCTAACACCCTTTCCTTGAAAAAAATACTTCCTAACATTACTCCTGAGTCTGCCCCCTTTCAACCTCAATCAATTCATGTCCTCTAGTTTTACAACCTTCCCGTCTCTGAAAAAGGTTTGTTTGCAGATTAATACCTTTCAAATATTTGAACATCTGTATCATATCACCCCTGTTTCTCCTTTCCTCCAAGGTATACATGTTCAAGTGCAGCTCCTTGACCACTGTGACCAAAGCAGATGATGCTGGATCTGACTTGGATGATCTTTATGGCCATGAAGCCTCCCCACTCTTCATCATTTGGAAAAGAAAAAACTAAAAACAAAACAAAACAAAAAAAACCCAGATGATACTGATTTCTGATCGGGTCCTAGGGAGGGACTGCAAGCACCAAGTGTGAGTACCTGCACCAAATATGATCTTGCCACACAGCCTGTATTTTCTTACAGCTTCTGGGGGCTTGTTTCTGGGTCATGCATCAATAAAATAGCCACAACAAAAATCACATCATTCAATGTTGAGTTAAAAAAAAAAAAAAGGCAAAAGGAGAAAAACACACACAAATAAAACAGCCAAAAACACTAAGACAGACAAAAACATGGAATATCGTAGTAATTTAGATGTTGTCTTACCAGTTCTACAGCAAAACAAACTGAGGTGGCCTTGTGCAACGACAAGATGAGAGAGGCTATGCACATGCTGATAGCACCATTTCAAAGCTTCTAGAAATTGTACTAAAACTGGAGAAGATTTTTCCCTGCACAAGCACTACTGGATGAAGTCACCCAGATGTGAAGACTTGCCATTCTACTTGTCTTCAAAGGTAGTATGTTTCTCTACTTTCTAGAATTAATATTCGTTAAGGTTCATCTATGTTCTTGCCTTACCTAGTTTCTAAAAATGCCAGTCTTTGCTGTATGATAATATCTCTGCATAGCTTTCACTGTAAACTACAACAAAAGTTTGGTCAACATAAACCTTCCTTTATGTCTTATCAATGAAATTTTAATTAGCATGGGGCCATTGTTAAGTAAATCACCCATCTGCATTATGGCAGGTATCGGAGCTACCTTATTTCCACCTCTGACACTGCATATAGTTTATAAAGCAATTTGTAAAACTGGAATTTACCACCTAAAGTAAAAGCTGTCTGACACAAACAATTATAGTTCCAGGATTGCTATAGCACTTACCTATTGCCAATCCATCACTCAAGTTGTGCAATCCATCGCCCACAATCACCATCCAGGCTAAAGTGGCAATGCCAGCCTCCTTCAACTCTTCTCGTGAGTAACGCTGGGTATGGCTATGGGGGTGGTGGTTCTGGTGATGATGATGGTGCAGAATATGATGATAGTCATGATGGTGGTGAATGAGGTCATCTGACTGGCCAAGCGTGTCATGCAGATGTGAATGGCATTTGTTTTCACACCCTCTGGGCAAATATTCATTATAACTTTCTTCTGGATGGGAATGAGCAATCATAACTTCCTCCTCCTCTTCATCTACTGGGGTAGGTGTGGACTGTGACTTGCTTTGCGACTCGGGCCGTAGTAAGCTTTCAACATCTTAACAAAAGAGAAATGGTTCAAATGAGCAGAATGCAACAATTGTTACTAAACTATTATATATATGCAACAAAAAATCTATCACATTAGCAGATACTGTTCTTAAAATATTCCATTTTAGCTAGCTTGATGGCCCGATGGCATTGCTATGCACTACAGGTAAGAGGTGTGTATGTGTGTGTGTGTGTGTGTGTGTATATATATATATACACACACACACACACACACACTAATTTTACAATATATCCCAACAATTAAGATAAACAAGAAATTAAGAAAAAAGCATCAATTAAAGAAAATGTTTAATACAGGAAAAAAATAATACACATTCATCCACAATAAATTCAAAAATATCCAAGAGATAGAAATTAAATTAACAAAGTAAAATTATAGAAGTAAATCCCAAGACTGTCATTTACCCATAAAGCCCTCCCCAGTCTGCCCCTACAGCGTGCTTATGAGACTATACAATGGCATTTATTTCCTCAACAAGAAACTCTTCTAGTTGCTTGGGTTCAAAAAACTGAAATTGTTTACCCTGAAATATCACAAAGCATAAACAAGGAAACTTAAGCACAAAACTGGCGCCGAGCCAGTATCCTCGGCTGAAAGGCCAGGAAGCCTTACGCCTTATCTGTGTCTCTTTTGAAAAATCAGGAAATGCTCAAACTTTTGAACCCAAGAACTGTGTCCAAATGTCTAAAGGAAAGTTTCAGAACTGCATTGCAATCCAGCTCCAAAGCAAAGGATACCACTATAGTAGTTCTCTGTGTAATTACTTCCAATGAGGATTCAAAAAAGGATGTAAGATTCATATTATCCCCGTCTTGACCTCAAGGGGCTTCACCAACAGATCTCCCCAAGACCAGTATACTGGGCAATGAATCACCAGACATCCCCAGAACCTCAGTTAAGTATTTCTTAACCATATCTACTGGAGCAATTAAGAGGAGACCTTGGGAAATTGAGCAGTCTCAAGTTATGTCTCCTAATTTGATTTTCTAGGTATTCCAATCAAAGATGAGTAAAATTCTTATCTTTAACTGAGGCTGAACCCAAAGATTCCAGGGTTTGAATTTCAGTCTCTAAGGAATCCAATTTAGAGGACTGCTGGGCAGATGTCAGCACCTGGAGAAGAGAAGCCTCAGATAAAACCTTAATATCCTTAGTATTTTTCAAAGTCAAGGTTTGTAAAGAGGAGTGCATATCAAATGCAAGGTCCCACAGCGACTCCAATTCATAACAGCTGGTTTAACAAAAACCTGCAAAGATAAAGGAGTAGGCAAGCTGGTAACCTTGGAAAGAGTACTCACAGTTTGTAGTGGCAAAATTTGAGCAGAATTTTGCAATAACTCTTGGCCAGAGTCCAAGCTTCCAGGTGCTGTGAAAGCGTGCCCTCCCTGTTCACCCAGATCTTTACACAGGAGAGAACAGGGAGGCAGAACTATCCAGAGCCAACTACTTCTTGGTTGCAGGGGTGCCACCCATTCAACAGGGCTTAGAGAAGCCCCGTCAGTGCTGCTGCCCAAGCCAACAAGCCGGTACTGACAGAGGGAAAGGAAGCTTGTACGGGTCCCACTGCAGCCTTAAATCTGTCGAGAGTTGCTTGCTTCAGGGCTGGGGCTGTAGCGGGAGTCAAGGGAAACTCCTGCACCTTTCCTCTCCTCTTGCCCATACTCAGACAGGCAGGGAGATGCAACAATACGGTGAATCAGCACAAGGTCCAAGGAGCTGTAGGTACAATCAGTTACTACGATGCCATCTTGGATCTCCTGTTGCAGGTAAGCGTTTTAAAACTCATATATATGTACAAACACATCAGCTGTCCTTCTAGCTTCCAAGCATTAATCCAGAAGGCCAGAGACAGTTGCCAATCCCAAACTTTGAATACTAAGCACATCTTACAGGGTATTCTTGAACACTGCACCCTAGGCAAGTGCCTAATAGGCCAATGCCTTATTCTTGCCCTGCCAACAGCAACAGACTACTTCAGCATATACTTAGGAGACAATAAGAAAACTGTACGATTCAGTCGGTTTCCATAGTACAATTAAAGGAAAGGGATTTGGGGATCTAGCTCACATTTTTCCAGTAATTCAAGTCAAGTTACATTCAGGAACAGTAGGTATTTTTCTATCCATGGAGAGCTCACAAACCAAACTAGTACCCGAGGCAGTAGAGAATTAAGAGGCTTGCCCAAGATCACAAAAAACAGCAGTGCTATTGCAACCCCAATTTCCTTGGCTCTAATCCCATTGCTGTAACTACTAGGTCATGCTCCCACTGAAATTAAGAAGGAAAATAAATTACACACCAGAATGCTAACAGAAATGCTGCAAATCACAGATAGGGAATTATTTGTAGAGAAAGAGTGCATTTGTAATATGGAGCGCAGAAGAGTAGTTTGGGGGGGAATAGGCTGTGCAAACTTGGATGTCTCTCTTTTCACTGGTTTCTCCCCATGCCAAGACTCATCCTATTCTGTTTAATTTTTGGGAAGTTATTTTGCACCAGACATTGTTTAACTTCTTTTGAATAATTCTTTCTAACTTCTGTTGGGTTGGAAAGAATAAAAAGGGAGTTCCATGCTGACCAGTGACAGGTTAATGCTCTGGATCACGGCAACAAGAAGTGCTAAATTTTAGAAAGAAAAAAAAGAATTGAGGATTAACTCCAAAAGAAATTATGAAGTAGATGGAAAGAAAATGGCTGGACCTTCAGAGAAGCATGAACTGCAAAACTATTTTAAAAAACAGCTATAACTAAAGTAAAAAGACTACAGTAAGGTTTTATTTGTAATGAGAGGTGCGTAAAATTCACATTTTAAAAAGACTTACGAACTGTCGCATCCGAGTCAGATTTGTCTTCATTACTTGAAGGACGTAAATCAAAATTAGACAACTGCTTCTTAATTTCCAAATCATCTTCATTTTCTGTTTTTTTCTGATGCTAAAAGAACAGCAGCAAAGGAGTTTACTTTAGGCCATTCATGCTTAAGAACATGGTCATCTGATTAATACAGCTATTACACAAAACACAATCAGGAAGTAATCAATAAATCTGTCAAGCAGAAATACAAGTAGTAAATTAGTAATAATAACTCAGACACCAGAAAACACTAAGGACAGAGAACATTTTTTTCCATAAACCTTTTAAAAGTGCCAACCTCGTTTTTAGAGCTGTAATAAGATATACATTAACCATGGAAGAAATTATCTGCCTACATATTTAAGTAACTCACCAAATTTCCTGGCAAGGTATGGTAGTTCATTTTAGGTGGCTAAACAAGTAAAAAAATATATTGAGCTATTTAAAACCAACACCTGAATAAGTTTTAGTATGACTGCCAGAAAAAAGTTCATATGATCCATATACCATACTGGGAGTATAGTTCTGGTATAATGAGAGCTCCACCTCAAAACTTTTTTTTTTTTTTAAGACTGAATCTTTCAGCTCAACTAAACATACTGTGAACCATAAAATGGGGCCCTAACAATTATATACACAAACCTAATATTATGTGCACCCATGATGATCCAGGACTGTTAAATTTTAATTGTTACAACCCCCCAGAGGCAGTCTGGGTCAATAAGATAGTGTACTATCAAAATCAAACTATCTAGAATATTAGTAACTATTTAGACAACTGCAAAACTCTGTGGTTAGATAGAGGAAGTGTGGATGGGAACTAAATAAGAAATCCTGTGTTCTCATCCACCCAGTGTAACAAAGTTGCTTACTGGTGACTGATGTTTTCCATGGAAAGAAGGTTCAGTCACACAAGTGCATGACATTGTCTCATGACACCAGGATACTGTAGCTCTCTCAAAACTCAGAACTACTAGATAAAGCTTCAATGTTTATGTAGCTTAACATTAATGCTCGAGGAGGTTGGAAAGATTGTGTGAAATTTATCCTGTTGTCAGAAAGCACCTACACGATATTGTCCTGCACCACTCAGGGGTTGCATGCTTTCAATGGTTGCGTGATTTGGGGTTGCAAAATTGGTAAGCACTGACCTAAATACTTAGTATATACTCCTATGAGGCATGCACCCGTCGTAATCCCAAAAGCAGGTATTATGGCCCCTATTTAGAGTACTGATCCACAGTTTGGGAAACTGTGATCTAGGTGATTCGTGGGAATTGCATTTTAGCGTAAATTCTCTTAAATATCCTTTCATTGCTCTACTGTCCACTCATTCTACAATTTCTCGACATATGTGGCGCCCAGTGAAAAGATTTTATTCAGCTTAACCATCATCCCTCTGCTACTCACAGATTTTACAAAATAAGTCTTCCAATGGAGCTGATTTTCTCAGAAACCTGCCTCTGCGGGCACGTAGTGATCCAGTTGTATCAAAGAAAATACTTAGGCATACTCCCATATATACTGACAATATCTGCTCTGGATACAAAAGAACTCTGCCTAACCTTAATTAGTTCTCTATAAAACAGCACAGAGAGGGTCCAAAGCACAAAACAAAGTACAAGAAGCAAACAAAAGCATCAGGAGCCTTCAAAAGCAGGACAAGTCCTTTTATTGCACAGCATAAATCAATGTTGTACATCAATCTTGCATTATTAACCGACATGTGCCATGTTTCTCTGGTGCCTGAGATCAGGGAGGCAAACTCCTCCCCTGTGAAACAGACGCAGCACCCGAGAGTCATCCCCCTCCCCCAGAGGGAACTCACCCTCTTCCAAAGGTTCCGTATCAGTGAGGGCTTCTCCTAACAGAGACTGGACCTGCAACTGAAGAGAAACTGTTTCCACGGGATCATCCGCAAGTTCCTTCCAAGATCTCTTAGGAGCCAGAGGGGACACTCCCGGCACACACCAGAGCAACAGAGCCTGCCTGAGAAGACCCTTGCTTCAACAGACAGGCTGGCCTCCCACTTAGTCACCTCTCCCCTCTCCAGTCGGTTCAAAACTCTGCTGCCCGTCTCATCTTCCGCCAGGGTCGCTTTACTCATACTACCCCTCTCCTCAAGACCCTTCACTGGCTCCCTATCCGTTTTCGCACCCTGTTCAAACTTCTTCTACTAACCTATAAATGTACTCACTCTGCTGCTCCCCAGTATCTCTCCACACTCGTCCTTCCCTACACCCCTTCCCGTGCACTCCGCTCCATGGATAAATCCTTCTTATCTGTTCCCTTCTCCACTACTGCCAACTCCAGACTTCGCGCCTTCTGTCTCGCTGCACCCTACGCCTGGAATAAACTTCCTGAGCCCCTACGTCTTGCCCCATCCTTGGCCACCTTTAAATCTAGACTGAAAGCCCACCTCTTTAACATTGCTTTTGACTCGTAACCACTTGTAACCACTCGCCTCCACCTACCCTTCTCTCTTCCTTCCCGTCCACATTAATTGATTTGATTTGCTTACTTTATTTATTTTTTGTCTATTAGATTGTAAGCTCTTTGAGCAGGGACTGTCTTTGTTCTATGTTTGTGCAGCGCTGCGTATGCCTTGTAGTGCTATAGAAATGCTAAATAGTAGTAGTAGTAGTAGGAGAACAAACTTCAGAGAAAAGGGCAGGCCCTGATCAAGAGCGCCCCCCCCCCCCCCCCCCCCGAGAGGACCCACTACCACCTCAGCTGCCTGGCACATGCGCCTCCCGCCTTGCAGAATCCACAATGGCCACTGTTCCAACCTCCCGCTGAGGCAAGGCACTGCAACGCTGCTCCGGGGACCCAGAGCCTGATGAATCCAGCTGCTGCAATGGAGGACACCCCATTGACGCAAGCCCCAAATCCACCCCTCCACTTGGTACCACCGGCCTACAACAACGTGTGGTGGCCCAAGGAGCATCGACCCCTCCCCCCCCAACAAGAAAATCAGTGTTTCCAACACTCCATAGGGGCTGCCATGATCAATGTCAACAGCTGCGGCAGACAAGCAGTTTTTTTTTTCTTTTTAAAAACCCTGATGTGCAGTGTCCCCAATGATATCCCGAGGCCCAAAACTGGGAAAGACTCACCCCGCACATGTCCAAACTCCAAAAGCCACAGACACCCCTGCACCAGCAGGGAACAGCACAACACCCGGCACACCGAAACTCTCCGTTTTTTGTTTTGTTTTTTTTTTAAACCTGACTGCCGAATAGGCTCCCACACGGAAAATAGAGAAGAAGAGACGGGAAGAAGCTTAGGACACCACAGGCAGAAGGCACGAGAGGGACCCAGCAACACCAGGTATGTCAGCCCTACAACTTCCCACCATGCTCAACTGGGGACTAGCTGACCAACAGGACCAGGAGTCTAGGCCTCAGAACCAGAGACAGAGGTAGTCCGTCCGTCCATCTGCTGGAGACAGAAGATACTGAGGAACTGGGCTGGTAGCAGAGGGCTATAAAGAGGTGCTCAGTTCTGTATTCTCTATCTTCACCTGCTGGTCGATGGACATGGCTACCCACAAGTCCTGGAACTGTGGGAAGTAACATAATGGAAAAATAAAAATAATGAAAAAAAAAACGAAGAAGAAAAACAGTCAAATCCCACAGGGAAGGCACTAAAAAAAAAACCCAAAAGTGAACGTATTAAGGAGAGATCAAAACTACAACCTCTCTTCTCTGTGGAAAAACAAAACTGATAGTTTGAGAGGTTTACTATCCCCATTTGATCTGCATTTCCGATACTGTGGTCAATGGGGGTTTGCCTGCAGGGAATCTGCTGACTTTCCTGATCTCCTAGTTTGTTTGGGCTCCGATTCTCACATACCTCAGATGGGCTGGAAAGTGTATCCGAGTTATTTGGGGTTACAGGTGTTGCAGGACTGTGTGCTCCAAGATGAGATGTTTTTCCTCTCTGTGGTTCTACAGGAGAGACACAGTTTTATTTCTTTTTTTTCGGATAGCAATGTGTTGTGTTTTCACTTGGATATTTTGCAGGCCATCCTTTAGTTGGCTCATAAGGTATGATTTCATCTCTTTGGGTTTTTATCATTTTCTTCTTCTTGTAGAGTTGATGTACAAGTTACATACGTACATAAGCATCGCCATGCTGGGACAGACCAAGGATTCATTTCTTAGTTTCTGACTAGTGCTTTTACAGATTGTCTGCACATTCAGAATTGTAAATACTGAATACAAAGCAAGATTTCTTTGGCCAAAAAAAATAAAATAAAAAATTGAATCTTGGATTTTATTCACACATTCCCCTCTCCCTCATGATGTACCGTATGCCACCTCTTCTCTCCCTTCCCTGTGGTGTCACTCCTCTGCCGCTGCTACCTCTCCTCCCCAAACCAAAAGAGCTCCCCCTTCCTCCCTCCAAACAGAGGATCCCCCCCACACACACTACCCTGGTGGTCTAGTGGTGTGTCAGGGCAGGAGCGCTATCTCCACTCCCTCCTACCCATGCCATCTATGCAGTCAGAATGTCTGCCACAACTTGCAGCAGCAGTCTAACAAGATAAGCTGCTGCGACCTCCAGCAGCAATCTGACTGTGGAGACAGGATGGGCAGAATCAAGTGGAGATAGCTCCTGCCCCGACTTACTAGTACTAGACTGCCAGGATGGTAGGTGACAGGAGGAGCGACAACACAAGGGAAGAAGGGAGGGGAGAGGAGGCATGAGGAATGTAACATACTTAGTTTATATTCAAGTTAACATTTCTCCACTAAAAGAGGGGGGAAAATGTTATCTCAGTTAATATTTGTGTATATATGTTAAATGATCGACTACTGCTGCTAAGAATTATCTACACTGCATTTTTATTGGTGCCTGGCCATAAAGATTGATAAGAGCCAATAAAAACAATGCCATACCATTCTATTAATGCTTTGCTAAATATTGATTTTGACTCATTGAATTCTAGGCTTTGAAGGTATGAAACCGCATAAATATTAAGTCGCAATAGCGTGTCTAACCACCATTAAACAAGAATTTAAAGATAGATTATACCACTACCCATAAGTGTGACTGAACCCACTTGCTCCAATAATAAAACCATTAAAAACAAGTCAAAATTTTTCTTTATTCTAGGTAACATCACAATGCATACCTTCTTATACAGAGGAAGCTTTCCTACCTTTTGCTTCTTGTCCTTATATTGTTTGACCAATGTGATTAAATGTTCAACCAGAAACATGAAATAAAGACCTCCAAGAGCAGTCAGGCCCTTCCATGTGGCATCTAGAGGACCACCTTTATGGCCACCCATAAAATGAAAGCCAACTTTCGTACCATCTTCCTTTGCAAAGAGTGCTGCATCATGGTGATGGTGATTTCTTGCATGGGACTAGAGGGGAAAAAACATAAAAGGTTCCTAAAAAAACTGCTTTATAGAATTTACCACAAACATTGTAATGCCCATAGCATCAACCTAGAAAAGCAAATACACATTTTCTACACCACTGCAAACTTGAACCTGAGTGTTTAGTTTTGGGAAGGTGGGGTTGACTTTAGTAATCAGTAAATGTGATATATACAGACCACCTTAACCTGTAGCCATTAACAGATTCAGGACTCTTACTGTATGTAATTGTTATTAGTCTGGTTTTATTTTATGTTCTATTGTTTGCTATTTTTTGTATAGTATGGTCAAGCACTTAAAATTTTCTGCAGTAGACATCATACTTTCATCATTTACATATAAAGGTCTTTCACATTAGAGAAGTGAGGGGTTTGGGGTTTTTTTGTACCTATTTAATTTCCTTTCATACTGTCAAACAGCCCAGATGAGATGGGTTAGGTCTTCCTGACACCAGAAGACAGTGAAACCTTCACTTACTACGAGGAAAACTAGCATGTATCTTTCAGCTCTTCGGTACACCCATGTCAAAGCTAAAAACCAGGTTAAAAAAATTGAGGCCAACAAATACTGTGCTTCTAGACCACCATCAAAACAAAGCTTATCTGTAGTGAGTGCTCTTTTGACAGTAGGATACAAAGTCCTCACAGATGGATGCCATCACCTAACAATGTGTGGGGAAAAGCCTTTCCAACTAGAAAAGCTCTGGAAGCCTTGGAAAGGCCCTATTGTGCGTGCATGCAACTTCTTGCTTTGCATTATTACACAGGACCTCTTCGGTCTCTGTAAGAGCATTAAGGGGAGGGAGGACTGCAAGAGGAGATACACAGTATGTAGAGGCTTGTATCCTGCTGTCAACAGAGAACACCCGCTACAGGTAAGTAACCGGTTTTCTCTGAGAACAAGATATCACATCCTTACAGATGAGACTCCAATTACAGACTACCTTCAACTAGGTAACAAATATATATATGAGAGGGAAAGACATAATAAAGACACAGTAGGAGTGGAGGAGTAGCCTAATGGTTAAAGCACCAGTCTTGACATCCAGAGGTGGCCCAGTTCAAATCCCACTGCTGCTCCGTGTGATCTTGGGCAAGTCACTTAACCCTCCATTGCCTCAGGTACAAAATTAGATTGTGAGCTCTCCAAGGACAGAGAAATACCCAGTGTATCTGAATGTAACTCACCTGGAGCTACTACTGAAAAAGGTGTGAGCAAAATCCAAATAAATAAATAATGACGACAAAGACCTGCACAGTTGTTCTTATGTTCTGTTCTAACTTACACAGCCCGGAAACAGAGCTGAGGTGATCAGAGTTAAAAACACAACTGAAAAGATAAACATTTGGTTCTTTCGGTGAAATGACAGCTGAATGTTCAGCACCAAATAGAATTGTACAGTTGTGAATACATCTTAGTTCCTAAGCCCAGGAACACAGCTGGTGATTTTTTTTTTTTAACTAAAAATAAGGGTAACTTGACCAACTGTGGAACATGGCTGACTTTCCTAGCTGAGAAATGTAAGAGAGCTACAGTTCTGCAGCAACCCTGAAATTTAGCCACGTTTTCTAGGTGAGAAATATATCTGCTGCTGTACAGGTCTGAACTATAGCTACGTCATGCAAGGTTCCACGTTAGGAGTTACGGACCAAGAAAGGGATCTGGGTGTCGTCGTCGATAATACACTGAAACCTTCTGCTCAGTGTGCTGCTGCGGCTCGGAAAGCGAATAGAATGTTTGGTATTATTAGGAAAGGTATGGAAAACAGGTGTGAGGATGTTATGGTAAAATTATGTATAATCATACCTGATAATTTTCTTTCCATTAATCATAGCTGATCAATCCATAGACTGGTGGGTTGTGTCCATCTACCAGCAGGTGGAGATAGAGAGCAAACTTTTGCCTCCCTATATGTGGTCATGTGCTGCCGGAAACTCCTCAGTATGTCGATATCAAAGCTCCATCCGCAGGACTCAGCACTTAGAGAATTACACCCACGAAGGGACACTCTGCCCAGCTCACCACCGCCGAAACGGGGGAGGGGAATTAACCCAGCTCATCCCCACACAAGTGGGGGAGGGGAATCCGTCCAGCTCATCCCCGCGGAGCGGGGGAGGGACACCACACCCGCCGATGCGGGGGGATCTGGCTTATCCTGCAACCGCAACCGCGGGAGGAGCTGACTGACCCTAACACCGCCGAAGCGGGAGGGGTACAAAGCTGCCCTACAGCCGCACGAAGCGGGAGGGAGTGCCGGCAGAATTTATGTCTCAAACCAGCCCCGTAAAACGGAGAGGAGAGGAATGCAGCAGCTCACTGTAACACAAACTCGTCTCAACTCTTGAAGAATCCAAGTGAAAGAAGAACTTGAACACGAAGTCCTCCTGAAGTAACTGAAGGCTAAACTTGAACCTAAAATTCAACCAGAATATAAACAGTACAGATATCTGGGAGGGGCTATGGATTGATCAGCTATGATTAATGGAAAGAAAATTATCAGGTATGATTATACATAATTTTACCTTCCATATCATCAAGCTGATCAATCCATAGACTGGTGGGATGTACCGAAGCAGTACTCACCAAGGGCGGGACATAGAAATCCCTGACCTCAACACTGAAGCTCCAAACCGGGCCTCCGCCCGTGCAGCCACAGTCAAACGGTAATGCTTGGAGAATGTATGAGCCGAAGCCCACGTTGCCGCCTTGCATATCTCTTCCAAGGAGACGGATCCGGCCTCTGCCAACGAGGCCGCCTGAGCTCTCATGGAGTGAGCCTTCAGCTGGATAGGCGGCACCTTCCCCGCGGCCAAATAAGCCGCTGCAATGGCTTCCTTGACCCATCTTGCCACTGTAGGCTTAGCAGCCTGCAGACCCTTACGAGGACCTGCAAACAGGACAAACAGATGATCCGATTTCCGGAAATCATTGGTCACTTCCAAGTATCTGATGATGACTCGTCTCGCATCCAGATATTCAAGAGCGGAGTACTCCTCTGGGTAGTCCTCCCTACGAAAGGAAGGGAGACAGAGCTGCTGATTCACATGGAAGCGAGAACCAATCTTGGGCAGGAAGGAAGGCACTGTGCGAATAGTCACTCCTGCCTCAGTGAACTGCAGAAAAGGCTCTCGACATGAGAGCGCCTGGAGCTCGGAAACTCTTCTGGCTGAAGTGATAGCCACCAAAAAGACTGCTTTCAACGTCAGGTCTTTCAGAGATGCCCTCGACAAGGGTTCCAAAGGCGGCTTCTGCAATGCTCTTAGCACCAGGTTGAGATTCCACGCAGGCACCACTGAGTGCAGAGGAGGGCGCAGGTGATTAACTCCCTTGAGAAAGCGCACCACATCTGGCTGCGAAGCCAGGGAAGCACCCTTCAGGCGGCCCCTGAAGCAAGCCAGAGCCGCTACCTGGACTTTAAGGGAACTGAGCGACAGGCCTTTCTCCAGACCTTCTTGCAGGAACGCCAACACTGAAGAAATTGGAGCAGTGAAGGGAGAAAGTGAGCCTGCTTCACACCATGCTGCAAAGATACGCCAAACCCTGGCGTAAGCAGTAGAAGTAGAGCGCTTCCTCGCTCTCAGCATAGTGGCGATGACCTTGTCCGAGAAGCCCTTCTTCCTCAGACGCTGCCGCTCAATAGCCAGGCCGTAAGACCAAAGGGAGAGGGATCCTCCATCACCACGGGACCCTGATGTAACAGGCCCTGCTCCACTGACAGCCGCAGAGGATCGTCGACTGAGAGCCTGATCAAGTCCGCATACCAGGGACGTCTGGGCCAATCCGGACCCACCAGGATTACCCTGCCGGGATGCTTTGCCACCCGGTCTAGCACCCTGCCCAACATGGGCCAGGGCGGGAACACATAGAGGAGCTCTTGTGTCGGCCACTGTTGGAGAAGAGCATCTACTCCCAGGGATCGAGGGTCCCGTCCTCTGCTGAAAAAGCGCGGCACTTGGCAATTGGCCGATGACGCCATCAGATCTAGGCTCGGCTGGCCCCAGCGCTTCGTGATGTCCAAGAACGCCTGAGCAGATAGTTGCCACTCTCCGAGCTCCAAGGTATGGCGACTGAGAAAGTCCGCCTTGACATTCATGACTCCGGCAATGTGGGCCGCTGAAAGCTGCTCCAGGTTCGCTTCCGCCCACTGGCAAAGACTCATAGCCTCCTTGGCTAGAGGGGCGCTCTTGGTACCTCCCTGGCGGTTGATATAGGCCACAGCCGTGGCATTGTCCGACCGGACCCGTACAGGCTTCAACACCAGTACCGGGATGAACTCCAATAACACCAACCGAATGGCTCTGAGTTCCAGGAGGTTGATAGACCACTTTGCCTCTGCAGGAGACTAGAGCCCCTGCGCTGTCCTTCCCAAGCAGTGGGCTCCCCAGCCCATCAAAGAGGCGTCTGTCGTGACGACAATCCACTCCGGGGTCACCAGAGGCAATCCTGCAGACAACTTGTCTGTCTGCGTCCACCAGCTCAGCGCCTTGCGCACTGCTGGGTCCACGGGAAGGCGCACAGCATAATCCTCCGACATCGGAGTCCAGCGCAGCAGCAGAGATAGCTGTAGTGGTCTCATATGAGCCCTGGCCCAGGGCACTACTTCCATCGTGGCCGTCATAGAGCCCAACAGCTGCCCGTAGTCCCAAGCCCGAATAGGAGAGGCTACTAGGAACTAGTCCACCTGAGCCTGAAGCTTGACAATCCGATTGTCTGGCAGGAACACTCTGCCCACTTGGGTGTCGAATCGAACTCCCAGATACTCCAGGGACTGAGTCGGGCGCAGCTGGCTCTTCTTCCAGTTGATGATCCATCCCAGGGAGCTCAAAAGAGCAACTACCCGGTCCACAGCTTTGCCGCACTCTGCATAAGAGGGGGCTCGGATCAACCAGTCGTCCAGATAAGGATGGACTTGTACTCCTTCCTTTAGCAGGAAGGCCGCTATGACCCCCATTACTTTGGAAAAGGTCCGCGAAGCAGTAGCCAACCCGAAAGGGAGGGCTCTGAACTGGAAGTGTCGTCTCAGGACTGTAAAACGCAGAAAGCGTTGGAGAGGAGGCCAGATGGGAATATGCAGGTACGCTTCCTTGATGTCCAAGGAAGCCAAGAACTCTCCTGCCTTCACTGCCGCTATAACAGAGCGGAGAGTCTCCATGCGAAAGTGCCTCACTTTCCAGGCCCGATTGACCCCTTTGAGGTCGAGGATAGGCCGGACAGAATCTCCTTTCTTTGGAACCACAAAGTAAATGGAGTAACGTCCCTTGCCAATCTGATTTTTTGGCACCGGAACGACCGCACCCAGGCGGATCAGGTTGTTCAAGGTCTGCTGCACTACCACAGCTTGACCGGAGACTTGCAGGGAGAGAGTACAAACCCATCTCTTAAGGGTTGGCAGAACTCTAGCTTGTAGCCGTCTCTGATGACTTCCAGCACCCACGCGTCTGAAGTTATAGTGGTCCACTCGCCCAGAAACGAGGACAGCCGTCCTCCAATCTGCACTGGGGCGTGGACCAAGGCCCCGTCATTGGGTACGAGACCCTGGGGGAGGACCGGAGGGAGCACCTCCGGGACGGCGGTCTCTGCGAAAGGAATGCTGCTTGGGGGAGAAATTCCTCTTGAAGGAAGAGGGGGCAGAGGAACCCGACTTGCCCGGGCGGTACCGACGGGCTTCCTGCAACCGTCCTCTGGAGGTACCGGGACGAGTACCAACCCGAGCCCTGACCTCTGGTAATTTCTTGCCCTTAGACGTGCCGAGATCGGTCACGATTTTGTCCAGCTCGACCCCAAAGAGCAGCTTGCCTTTAAAAGGCAACCTAGCCAGGCGGGATTTAGAGGCGTGGTCAGCAGACCAATGTTTCAGCCAAAGCCACCGCCGAGCAGAGATTGTCTGAGCCATGCCTTTCGCTGAGGCTCTCCAGACATCATACAGTAAGTCTGCCAAATAGGCTAAGCCCGATTCCAGGGCCGGCCAATCAGCCCTCAAGGAATGATCCGAGGGGGAAGCCCGCTGCACCATAGTCCGGCACGCCCTGGCCACATAGGAGCCGCAAACTGAGGCCTGCAAACTTAAAGCAGCTGCCTCCAAGGACGACCTTAAGGCCGCCTCCAATCTTCTGTCTTGGGCGTCCTTTAGGGCCGTGCCACCTTCCACCGGCAACGCCGTTTTCTTAGTCACCGCAGTGATTAAAGAATCCACGGTAGGCCACAGATAGGCCTCACGTTCACTCACAGCCAAAGGATAGAGGCGGGACATAGCCCTAGCCACTTTAAAGCTCGTTTCCGGGACATCCCATTGAGCCGCAATTAAGGTGTGAATGGCATCATGCACGTGGAAGGTTCTAGGCGGGCGCTTCGTCCCCAGCATAATGGCAGAGCCAACAGGGGCTGAGGGAGAGACGTCCTCCGGAGAGGAAATCTTCAAAGTGTCCATGGCCTGTAACAACAGGTTGGGCAAAACCTCTGGGCTAAAAAGCCGCGCTGCAGAGGGGTCATCCGCTCCAACCGAGCGGGGATCTATCTCCTCCAAGGAATCCGCAAAGGATCGTTGGGAGACCTCAGACACGCTGACCTCATCTACATCGGAGGAGACAAAGTCCTCCAAGGCCTGGAAATCAACCCGAGGGCGTTTACCTCTGGGAACCTCAACCTCTTTATCAGAAGAGGGAGCAGGGGCAGCGTTTTGCATGAGGAAAGCCTGATGCAGCAGCAAAACAAACTCGGGGGAGAAACCCCCCAGACTGTGCACTTCCGCAGCTTGGGCAACAGCCCTAGACGCACTCTCAACCGGCGCTCGCAATAGCGGGGGAGAGACATGCTGCGCATCCAAAATGGCGTCCGGCGCGAAACTCCGCGAAGGAGCCGCGCAGGAAGAACGGCGCTTAACTTTAGCCGCTTTTGTGCCGTCGCCCAAATTAAGGGCGTTCATGGCATTAATGTCTCCAACCTCAAGGGCGGCCCACGAAGAAGCCGTCCGAGCCGCGTGGCCGGCCAAGATGGCGGAGGCGAGGAGCGGGGGATGGGCGATTATGGCGGGAAAAAACCGCCCCGCCGGAGGAACGACCGGGACATTCATCGGTCACTAAACTGTCACCCATCAAGGGCGAATCAGGTTGTAAAACCCCCGCATCCCCTCTAGAAGCGCTCCAGCGATCCGGGGAGCGACCTTTGCGCCCTCGCCCTCCGACGCCATTGCCACGAGGAGAAGAATCGGGGAACCCCCTGCCCGCTATAAAAAGGTAAAATTACCTGCTTGCCGCTCCGAGCTGTAACGAACTGGTGTCCCAGTGAGTAGCTGCAATGAACGTTTAAAGAAACGTCGAATTAAACGCCTTTAAAGACGTTTAAAATTTTTTTTTTTTTAAACGGAGCCAGCGGGAGGGGGGAGAAAAGGAGGGACCTGGCACCACCAGGTTTGCACTTGCTCAAAAGAGCCCTCAACCCCAGGCCTCAACAAAACCTAAGGATTAGGCTTGGAGGCCTAGCCAGAGCTGCTGCTGTGTGTGACCACCACCTGCTGAGATAGAGAACATACTGGGGAGTTTCCGGCAGCACATGACCACATATAGGGAGGCAAAAGTTTGCTCTCTATCTCCACCTGCTGGTAGATGGACACAACCCACCAGTCTATGGATTGATCAGCTTGATGATATGGAAAATGCCGTTATATCGCTCCATGGTGCAACCACACCTTGAGTATTGTGTTCAATTCTGCTCGCCGCATCTCAAGAAAGATATAGTGGAACTGGAAAAGGTGCAGCGAAGGGCGACTAAAATGATAGCGGGGTTGGGACGACTTCCCTATGAAGAAAGACTAAGGAGGCTAGGGCTTTTCAGCTTGGAGAAGAGACGGCTGAGGGGAGACATGATAGAAGTATATAAAATAATGAGTGGAGTGGAACAGGTGGATGTGAAGCGTCTGTTCACGCTTTCCAAAAATACTAGGACTAGGGGGCATGCGATGAAACTACAGTGTAGTAAATTTAAAACAAATCGAGAAAATTTTTCTTCACCCAACACGTAATTAAACTCTGGAATTCGTTGCCGGAGAACGTGGTGAAGGCAGTTAGCTTGGCAGAGTTTAAAAAGGGGTTAGACGGTTTCCTAAAGGACAAGTCCATAAACTGCTACTAAATGGACTAGGGAAAAATCCACAATTCCAGGAACAACATGTATAGAATGTTTGTACATTTGGGAAGCTTGCCAAGTGCCCTTGGCCTGGATTGGCCGCTGTCGTGGATAGGATGCTGGGCTCGATGGACCCTTGCTCTTTTCCCAGTGTGGCATTACTTATGTACTTAACTGTGAAAAAGAAATTGATTCCAGAACCCTGATGCAGCAGAGGGAGACAGAAAAAGAAAAGTTCCTCATGAGTTGCCCTTTAAGTGCATCATGCAGTCACAGGATGCTCAATATGTTGCATAGCCAAGCAATGGTGCTCAATGGTACCTCACCTACCAAGGTATACAACTGAAAACAAAGTAATATACTTTGGGAAGCTTGCAGCAATCCACTGTCATGCAACACTGACATGCAACATAAACACTGATTCAGGAGACAAGTGAGTCATATGCTCCACTGAGATGTGGCATAACCACCCATTCAGGAGGTAAGATAGGTGTAACAGACTGAAGAGTTCAGACTACAGAGAATAAACTCTGAGAAGAATAGAACAAACATATTCAGAGCAGGACTTTGGACTGGTCTGGTAGGACTAAAGGAAAAAAATAATCATCAGGTAAGACAAATTTTTCTTTCCTTCATATCCTTACCAGACCAGTCCAGTCCATTGGGATGTAGCAAAGCAGTGCCCTATGTGGTGGGACTAGAAGAAATAGAAAACCACATGAAATGTGTCCAAGAAAGACATCACATAGAATAAAACTGAATGGAACACTGAAGCTCTAACGTTTCCCATAATAGAACCAGCAGAGGAAGAGAAAATGGATATTCCCTGTCAGCATGCCTCGTCCCCTGCCAGCAGAATAAATGCAGAGAAGCAGCACTGGCAAATAATTCAAAGCAAAAATGCAGATGATTGCTACTTACAGATATCGAGCATGTGACTTACCTAGACACGGGCTAAACTAGTGGTTTGAGCATCTGTGATTTCAGAAGGCCAGAGCCCGAATGCCAAACGCTGACCAGGACTGCCAAAACTAGGAAATATTTAAC
This sequence comes from Microcaecilia unicolor, assembly GCF_901765095.1. Classification (NCBI taxonomy): domain Eukaryota; kingdom Metazoa; phylum Chordata; class Amphibia; order Gymnophiona; family Siphonopidae; genus Microcaecilia; species Microcaecilia unicolor. Next base: position 236,179,891 of record NC_044031.1, read on the forward strand.
TTATGTATAGTTCGCCTATCCAAACATCTGGGCAGGATACAATAAAACATGCATAAAAGAAACATCACAAACAGAAAAACAGTCCCTCACAATAACCAACAGGCATTCAAAAACACCCCAAAAGACTTCAAGAAAAGGCCTTACAAAACAGAAAAGTTTTCAACTGTTTTTTTTAAACAAAAATATGTGGGAAAAAATCTGTATGTTGGAACCTTATCAGACAACCCGAAGCTGCAACCGAGACACACATAGCTCACTATGGACCACCCGACATCTTATGGCTGGTGGGAGAGGTACACTGCTGGATGCCTGACAACGACATATAGCTGGGACCTGACATACTATACCATAAGAAAGGGTGCCTTGGAACCAATACTCCTGAGGTAGTTGCTGTAGAAGCTAGGACAGCAACTGAGCACCAGAGTAGCCAAATAACTGCATCGGGCGCTAAAGCTGCTGAAGGCTAGAGCTGGCTACTAGCTTCGGTTGAAACCTTTAACCTTAGGAGCAGAGAAAAAAATGAGATTCCTGAAATGGCCATGGGAAAGGACAGGGTGTCCCTACACATGCTACAGACCGTACTTTTGCCACAGCTATGCTGAAGGACTGAGTGATAGCAAAAAAATTGAGAAAAAAGTGGCTAGAGAAGCAGCTAAGCACATTGTCATAAAAAAAAAAAAGAGGAAACACTGGCCCCCTGTTCAATCGCTGAAAGGCGCTATAGCTATGGCCCAGAAAAGCTCACAAGAGGCTACATCAACCAAAAGCGAGATGGAGCATCCAAGCCATGGTACAGAATTCTACAGTGGCCACCCTCATACAGGTGATTACTGCCGAAACTCTGACCTACATATCACTTGCTGGCAGAGTCAAGTCCTCGGCTGCTGCTATGCATGCATCATCACGTAAGCAGCTGCTGATGCAGACAGTGTCTATCAGGAGGCAGAAGATGCCAACAGAGCGCCATGAAAAAGGCTCCAGATGCTGAAGACCTGTTCTGCAAATAGTCACCACTTTTGACACAGTGGAATACAAGTGGCTGATGGAGGTGACACAGTTTTATATTTATATATTTTTTTACATTTGTATCCCGCGCTTTCCCACTCATGGCAGGCTCAATGCGGCTTACATATTGTATACAGGTACTTATTTGAATCTGGGGCAATGGAGGGTTAAGTGACTTGCCTAGAGTCACAAGGAGCTGCCTGTGCCTGAAGTGGGAATTGAACTCAGTTCCCCAGGACCAAAGTCCACCACCCTAACCACTAGGCCACTCCTCCACTCCACTAAGCTAGTTCATGTCGGGTACTGCTGAAGGTGACCCAGTGCTCCAGAAGTGGCTACCGAACTTGAAGAAACGCAACAGAATTGACAGGTAATACTGAATTGTGGCAAGAAGGCAGCTGTTGTTACTGAAGCCATACTTTGCTGCTAAGTGCTGTGGCTGTGCCATATGTTTGGCATCAGTTGCAGCTGTTCTACACTGCTGGCTGCCACTTAAAGCGCAGTACAGTGCAGAAGCTACCACAGCACAGCAGGCCACTGCTGTTAGAGTCAAACTATGTAGCTAGCTATTGTCAATGCTGAAGCATAAATCTGGGTTCAGCCAACACCAATCCCCAGCACTGAACCTGTCCAAGAAGCTGTGTTCTGCAACTGGCTTCTGCTGGTGCTGTGCCTCAAATCAAATGAATGTGGGTGAAATTGGGCCATGCAGCAAGCTGGTGTTGTTAAAGCCACGCTATGCGATTGGCTGACTCTGCAGAAGCCAAGCCATACAGAATTGAATGGCTGGAGATGGAGAAGTCAGTGAGAAAAAATATTAAAGAATAATTCTTCCCATAAGACGTCTGACTCACAGAAAGGTATTTTAACCTTTATCTGCAACACTGGAGGGAGGAAGGAGGGGACTCGGCCCCATCGAGTACCATCCAGCACCAGATATGCCCTGAAGCTTAAATACAAGGCAGGCTAAATATAAATAACCTGAACCCCCCCCCCCCCCCCCCGCCCCCCAGATATCGGCTGGGACAAGAGCCAAATTAAGAGCAGCAATGAAAAGCTGCGCGATCGTCCATCATCCACTTAGCGAGAGAAAATACTGAACTTCCTGTGGTTGCATGATATCCTAAAAGGAACTTTTTTCTTCGCTGTTGTACACTATGGTAACTTCTGCAACTACTACAAGCTACATGGAAGCACTCTACTGCAGGGCACAGATTTAACAGTGGCAGACAGCAGTGTAGAACAGCTGCAATTGCTGCCAACCACATGGCACAGCACTTAGCTCACCAACAGCTGCCTTCTTGTCACTGCTTCAAAGTCAGCAGCTGCTTCTGAGACACTGGGTCAACTTCAGCAGTACGTGACATGAGCTGTGTCACCTCCAGCAGCAACTTGTATTCCACTGTGCCAAAGGCCACCCAGCTATCGAGTTGAAGGGTACTGAATAAACTTGGAAACGTTTTCTGTCTCAATCCGCTGGTTGACAGACAACTATCCAATGGTCTGGACTTGTCTGGTAAGGCACAGAGGAAAGAGTTTCAAGAAGCAAAATTAAGTGCGTGAAGATAAACCTTTTCAGAGAAAATCAGAGGAAAGGTAGTACCCTCAAGTAACAGTGCAAGCAGTTTGTCACATACAGAAGGGCAATATGAAAGCCTTTAGCTTCTTCAACTGAAACTGCAATGCAGAGAAAGGGTGGGGGGAGACTTGGCACCACCAAGTGTCACCCTGGCTCCAGAAAAGCATTCAACATATCAAAAAGAGCATAAATTGTCCATTAGGAACCCCCTATTTGACTGACAATATTACCAACTGGTTCAGGACCTCTGTGATCAGCACCGATGAGGACATTTACAGTCTGTCCACCATCCACTTGGAAACAGAGAAAAATACTGAACATTCTATGGCAACACAATATCCTTAAGGGGCAAGCAAGTCCATCTGGAAACAACCCACTGGTTCTGGACTGGTCTGGTACAGACAAAAGGAAGGACACATCAATAAACATTAGCAAGGAGGACACATCTGTAAACATTAGCAAGAACCACAAAAATAAGAGGAGAGGTATCTTGCTTTTTCAAAGATTCCAACACTGTTCTCTACCACAGCACACACTTCTGTGCTTACTTCCTAGGAGCACCTCGGCAGCAATGCAAGGAGCAACCATTGTCAGCATAAAATGGGTCAAAACAGAACATGCTAGATGGCTCACTTCCACATTCCCCTGGGCTTTGGCTACCATCTTGAACTAGAACAGCACACTAGTATCACAATCTGTCTACAGGGAACTGTATCAAACTTGTTCAAGTCACAGTATCTAGCATACAAGAAGCGATTTCCAACTTCTTACAAAGCTATCTGTTCATAAAATGACAAAGAAAGTGTACAAGCTTTTTAAAAGATCTAAAACATTAGGCTAAACACTATACAACCTTGGTACATGTATAAACCTTTAATATACAGCAGAGTGCACAAGGAACATAGCTTTGAAAGTTTTAATAAGTGGGGAAAGCATGCAGAACATGGCTCATGAACTCTTGCCAACCCCTCTGATGAGTGCATGTGCGTTTCTCTGACCTGGAAGTAAGAGGAAGGAATATTTGAATAGAGCAGTTCTCAAACATTCCTTTGATTTAAAGGAAAAATAAAATCGAAAGTGTGATATTATATTAGATGTCACTGTAAACAGATTTCAACAGACTGATTTTACAGTTTAACCACTGGCACTGGGTACTCCTGTGCTTCAGGGGCGTAGGTACGGATGGGCCCAGGCCCACCCAATCTCGGCTCAGGCCCACCCAGTTTTACAGCAGCAGAACAGCCACAGCCTTAGATTCTGCCATCCAGGGGTGTAGCTATGAGTGCCAAAGAAAGAGAAAAGGACTTCAAAGGTATTTTACCTGTTTTGCTTAATCAGGCATTTACATTTTTTATCAAGTATATGCCATTGCTGTAATTATATTGCAGGATCCTGTTATGTGTGTTGACATATCTGCCATTATAGTAGACTTATCTGGTCAAATTTGATATGGCATAATGTAACTATATTTAAAAATATTGTTATCTCCCATTAAGTATGTATGTGGTTTATGTTGATGCAGACGAATGGACAAACCAATAGGGAGATTATATCAAAAAATGTTTATTCAAAATATTCACATCAATGACCCGACACGGTCTGTGTTTCGGCGCCAAAGCGCCTGCTTCAGGGGTCACAAACAACTAAGGTGCTGACTATTGATTGGTTAGCTGTTTCTCTCCGAAAGTTATTTGTGATCCCTGAAGCAGGCGCTTTGGCGCTGAAACACGGACCGTGTCGGGTCCTTGATGTGAATAATTTGAATAAATATTTTTTGATATCTCCCTATTGGTTTGTCCATTCGTCAGCCTCTATTTTTGTTGTTTCGTTCTGATTCTGCGTGGAGGCTCCTCCTGTTTTCTTGGTTATGTTGATGCAGGACAGCTGTTGGACAGACTACTTAGAAATCCATCATCAAGTGCATTCTAAGGCATTATTTTGTAGTATCTCAACACTACTCATACATAGTGCCCACCCATATTAGGTCTGAGTCCACCCCAAATGTCAGGTCTGGCTACGTCATTGCTGTGCTTATCCACCACTAGCTGCTGATACAGCAACCAGCAGAAAACTACTCAGCTGAGTCACTAGGTGCCACTGTACATAAACATGAAGAAAGCTGTGCTGTTTGGTCAATAAGTTTCACAGAACAATTTACAAAGAAAATGACAAACAGAATCACTAAGAACCAGCCCAGCACGGATTCCAGTGTGGCAAAAGGTAGGGTAAAAGGAGAATGACTTATACAAACAAGAAACAGAATAATTCTATATGACAAATAGTTTCCTCAACTCTTCATGGCTAATACTGTAATTGTTTTTGGACTTTTCTTCTAGGAACTTGTCCAAATCACTTTCAAATCCATTTATATTAAATGCCTTGACCATATTATCTGGCAACAAATTTCATAGCTCGATTGTTTATTACTGGTCTTATGAAATGTCCCCTAGCCATAATACATATAAAAGCATAAATAACCATTCCCTATTAATCTGTTCCATCCCATTCATGGACTTTACAAATCTCTTATATTAGTGTTTATTTCTCCAAACTGAAGAGCCCTAATCTGTTCACAGCTTCTCTTCTTAGTAAGCCATTCAATACCATTTTATCATCTTTTGCTCTTCTCTTTACCTTTTTCAATTTCTATCTTTTGAGATAGAGCAACCACCTCAATGTGCAGTCAAACCATAGATCCATTGGAGAGGCATTATATTATTCTCCATTCCTTTCTTAAGCCCTAATAAAGAACCCAGAACTGAATAACTACAAATAGGGCTGCTTTTCCCTAGGTGCATCACTTTGCACACAACCACATTAAATACCTGCCATTCTGATGTCCAGTTCTCCAATCTAGCAAGGTCTTTCGGCAGCTCTTCAAATTTGGTTGATAACTAGAAACACAGGCTAAATAGGAGTGGCCTAGTGGTTAGGGTGGTGGACTTTGGTCCTGGGGAACTGAGGAACTGAGTTCAATTCCCGGCACAGGCAGCTCCTTGTGACTCTGGGCAAGTCACTTAACCCTTCATTGCCTGCCGCATTGAGCCTGCCATGAGTGGGAAAAAGTGCGAGGTACAAATGTAACAAAAAAAAAAACCCAAAAACTAATTATTATAGTCAATAACATATTAAGATGTTTCATTTTAGTAGGCTCAATCTATTTATGATCAGTTTTGTTTTTTGTTTTATTTTATCATAATGTATTTTTCTCTCCTGTACTTTACTCGAGTCATTGTCATTTAGTGATTATCAAGCACAATACAATAAAATCATTAATTTGCATGCATAGTAAGAAAGCGTTAGAATTATGCTCTATTAAAGAATACCTAAAGGGAATGATGGCTAAACTGAAAGAAAGTAATTCACTTACATGTGGAAGGAGATGCAAAAATGCATCCCCACTAAGGGCCCCCACTGCCAATGCCACAAGAAAGCTTTGTAGAAACTTGAAAAATACACGATTCATCAAACGTACAAAAATGATTCCCAACAGGGACAGGAAACTGATGATGGAAATGGCTATGACACCACCAATCCAGGCTGCAACGAGAAAAATAAAAATAAAATTAAAAAAAAACATTTTTGTGATACTGCTTGTGTTTATAGGCATTTTGAAATTGTACCTGCTGTATATATCAATTCTTGCTTCCAGCAGGCATTTCACAGGGACCTGCACTCTGTGTTGCTTTTTTAATCAGTATTCAGCAGAGTTTTGTACAATTATCATCAAGTCTGTGAGTGGGCCATAGATTGTATGCTGACATCCAGACATGAAAATAACTGAAGTCTTATTTATTGGACAGAAAGATTTCCCCTTAGCTTAGCAACTGAATTAAGGGTGATGACTGGATATCCCTATAGTTCTCCAAGTTAAAGATCTTGGTGTGCTGGTTGACTATGCATTAATGTGAAGCCCCAGATTAGTGCATTCAACAAAAGTGCCTTTTATAAACTGTGGTTAGTTAGGAAATTAAGGGTTCCTTTTACTAAGAAGTGCCAGGCTTCGTCGCATTTGCCACACCAGGAATCACTAGTGCGGCTTAGTAAAAGGGCCCCTAAAAGTTTTCATCCAATGAAAATTTCTCACATTGTTCAATTTTTGTACCTTGATCTTTCCAAGCCTACCTTACGTGCAATTCAAAACACAGTTACACACATACTAACCAATCAAATCAGTGTGTGATATGATGCCCATTCTTTGACAGTTACACCAATTACCTATTTGGAGAATTTAAATTTTTTATATTGGTATTTAAGACACTGAGAAGTGAAGCTTCATGCAGAATTATTAGCTTGATGTTAAAAGCATTACCACCCCTCACATTTATTACGCTCTTAGGGATCCTGCATATTATATGCTACTTCTTTAAAAACAGGCTTGCTAATGAGAGACTAGAAATTGCACATTTTTGTTGCAGGACCTCAACTTTGGAATGCTTTACCAGTTGAATTACACAGCTCAATCTTTAGAAAAAGGTTCAAGGCACATTTGTTATAGAGAACATATGACTGGTAGCCTCTTAATGACTTACCAGTGCATTCACTTTACAGCATCTCAGTATCTCTCCGTGCTTCTCTTCCTACACTCCTCCCAGGAACTCTGTTCATCGGGTAAGGAAAAGTTAGGTCTTACCTGATAATTTTCTTTCCTTTAGTTCTTCCCACTATTCCACAACCTGTGGAACAGTTGTGTCCATCAACCAGCAAGTGGAGACAGAAAACTGGAAACTGAGCCAAGACGTATCTCTCTTGGCATCCAGACCAGCTCCTCAGTATTTACGTAGACAAGTAGTAAGGAGAAACTCAGAATAAACACAACCACCATACACAATTCGCTAACCTAACATTAACCAGACGAGCAAACGTGTGGACCTCTCTCATTCCTGGACAACTTCTAGAGAACAAGAGATATGCAGGAAGTACCATGCAAGATGACAGTCGTTATTTCACCCATTACTTCGTACCAACTAAACTGACAAAGCATCTCAGAAACCTCTGGAATTGTGGAAAGAAAATCATCATCAGGTGAGAGTTAATTTCTTCTTCTATTACGTAGCTTCACACTATTCCAGAACTTGTGGGATGAACAATCCCTAGAGTAGGTTAGGTCCTGGCACCACCGCCCTGAGGGCCAAAGCCTGCTGTAACATACACCCTCTAGTCCTTGGCAAAGGTGTGAAGCATCAACCACAATGCCACCTTACCAATATCCGCTGTAACATACACCCTCTAGTCCTTGGCAAAGGTGTGAAGCATCAACCACAATGCCACCTTACCAATATCTGCTGGAGACAGTAAAAGGTAGTCTCCACCCAGTATGAACGCTGTATGCCTTGTAAAATGAGCCCTCAAAGCCTGAGGAGCATTTCTCCGCAAGCATATAGGCAGATGCGGTAGTCTCCTTCAGCCATCTAGCAACTGTGGGCTTGGAAGTCATAACACCAAGCTTCTGTTTACCAAAAAGCACAAACAGCTTGTCCGATCTGCGAAACTCATTGGTGCCTTCCAGATATCTAATGAGGACTCTATGAACATCGAGAAGCTTCAAGAAGTATACTTGGTTGAGATGAAATGCTGATCCAATCTACTTTATAATTTACTTTTAACATTTATGAATTATTACAGTCCACCTTATATCTTGCCTAACACCTTCCTTCTCTCTTACCTCACCTAATCTTTGTACATTACTAATTGTATCTGATAGCATGGAATGATTATGTCACAACCAAACTCTGTAAGCCACACTGAGCCTGCAAATAGGTGGGACAATGTGGGATACAAATGCAATAAATATTGTAACATTACTTTGCATTTCTCACTCCGGAAATGGCGATCGCCATTACGGAATAATGTAAGCCACATTGAGCCTGCAAAAAGGTGGGATAATGTGGGATACAAATGTAATAAATAAATAAATATCACTTCTAGAAGAAAAGAAAGAAACTGCGGCCAGGGAGACCCCCACCTCTGAAACACAAAGAAAGGGAACCAGACAAGTCAGCCTCAAGCTCGAAAACCCTACGTGCCAACGCAACAGCCACCAAGAACACAGTCTTTATCATAAGATCTTTCAAGGAGTCCTTCCAGAGTGGCACAAAAAGAGGCTTCTGAAGAGCCTGAGGGGCTAAATTATGGTTCCACTCTGGACATGGGATAGAGAAGGGAGGTCACAAGTATGCCACTCCCTGCAACAAACCGAACAATATCCAGGTGAGCCGAAAGACATCTTCTGAAGTCACCTCGAAACAGGCCAAAGCCACAATCTGAACTTTTAAAAGAACTTAACGCCAATCCTTTCTGAAGACCTCCTTGCAGAAATGGTAGGACATGCGCGATCTGAGCAGAGCAGAGAGACACGCTCAGAACACCGTCATATGTCCTCCATACCCTCACATGCACCACAGATGACAAGCATTTCCGAGACTGAAGCAAGATAGCAATGACCGAAACAGAATTACTTTTTCTTCTCAACTGAGCTCTTTCAATAGCCAAGCACTAGGACCAAAGCGGCACGGATTCTCCATGAGCACCGGACATTGCTTCAGTAGGTCGTGTACCTGCAGAAGACGGAGAGCACCCCCATCCAGCATCAAATCAGGTCCACATACCATGGCCTCTACAACCAGTCTAGGGCTATGAGAATTATCTACTCCAGTGCAATGCAATCCTTTTCAACACATAGCCTACCAGAGCCAAGAAAGGAAGACACAGTAGATGTGTCTCCAGCCCAAGCTGCAGTAATATATCGATCCCAGTTCTTTCTGACTGCTGAAAAACTTGGCCACTTTGGTATTCCTTTTCGTAACCATTGAGTCCAGAAGCAGAGAACTCTATTGGTCCACTATCAGCTGAAACCCTGGCTGGATAATTCCCATTCCTCCAGGTCTAAGGAATGCCTGCTGGGAAAGTCCACCTCCAGACTCAAGGTCCTGTGATGTGAGGCGTCGACAAGCGGAGAAGATTTTTCTCCACTCAACTCATGAGGGAGGCCGCCTCCACTGCCATTGAACAACTGTGGGTTCTGCCTTACTTGTCAATATAAGCCACCATCATTGTACTGTCTATATACAAATGCTAGAAGCCTAAAAAATAAGATGGGAGAGCTGATGAGTCAAACAAAATAAATATTCTACATAAAACAGCAGTGTGGAATCCCTGTGGATAGAAATTACATGTATGAAGGGAAAGAGTATACTGATAGGGCTATACTATCATCCGCAAGGACAGAACAAACAGACAGAAGAAGAAATGTTTACAGAAATTAGGGAAGCTGGCAAATTGGGTAACATTATAATAATGGGTGATTTCAATTACCCTAATATTGACTGGATAAATGTTAAATCAGGGAGTGCTAGGAAGGTAAAATTCTAACGAGTGCTTCTTGGAGCAACTGGTCCACAAACAGACAAGAAGTAGGAGCTATTTTAGATCTAGTCCTTAGTGGAATGCAGGGTGCAGCACAAGAGGTAACAGTATTGTATCCACTGGGAAACAGTGATCATAACATGATCAAATCTGAGCTGATATCTGGAGTGAAGTCACTAAGGAAATGGTTAAAAAGAAGCTAAAGGGATCAGTCACAAAGGTTAGGACTTTAAATCATGCATGTTTAAAAATAACATTGTGGAAGCCCAGACCAGATGTATTCCATACACCAACAAAGGTGGAAAGAAGAGCAAAAGACATGCAGCAAGGTTAAAAGTTGAAGTGAGAGCATCAAAGAATGGAAAGGGATCAGAATGAAGAAAATAAGACGCCATATAAACACTGTCAAGCTAGATGCAAAGCACCTGATAAAGGTGGCTAAAAAAAGAATATGAAGAAAAACATCATGGGGACAAACTCATAGCAGCACCTTTTTCAGGTAGATCAGAAGCAAAAAGCCTGTGAGAGAATCCATGGGATCATTATATCATGAACGAGCAAAATGGGCACTCAGAGAGGACAAGGCCATAGCGGACAGATTGAATGAATTCTTTAATTTGGTTTCTACAGAAGAAGATGTAAGAGATCCACTTGTAAAAAAAAATGGTTTTCAAGAGTGACAATGTGGAGAAACTAAAAGAAATCTCAATGAACCTGGAAGATGTACTGAGCCAAATCAACAAGTTAAAAGTGATATCTGGACAGGGTACTGAAAGAACTCAAACATGAAATTTCTGATCTCCTGTAAGTGCTCTGTAACCTGTCGTTAAAATTGTCCGTATCTGAATATAGGAGGGTGGCCAATGTAACACCAATTTTTAAAAAGGGTTCCAGAGATGATCTGGGACACTACAGACTAGTAAACTTGACTTCAGTGCCAGGCAAAATAGTGGAAACTATAATAAAGAATACAATTATGGAACACAAGTCCTGCCTCACCAATTTGCTTCATATCTTTGAAGACATGAACAAACATGTAGATAATGTTGAGCCGATTGATGTAGTGTATCTAGATTTTCAGAAAGCCTTTGACAAAGTTCCTCATCACAGACTCCTGAGAAAATTTAAAAATCATGGGATAGGAAGCAATGTCCTGTAGATTAGGAATTGGTTGTTGGACATTTTTCTCAATGGAGGAGGATAAATAGTGAAGTGTTGCAGGGATCTTTACTGGGATCAGTACTATTTAACATATTTATAAATGATCTTGAAATCAGGATTGCAAGTGATGTGAATAAATTTTCAGACCCAAAATATTCAAAGTTGTCAAAACACATGCGGACTGTGAAAAATTGCAGGAAAACCTTAGGAAACTGGAAGACTGGGCATCCAAATGGCAGATGAAATTTCATGTGGACAAATGCAAAAGTGATGCACACTGGGAAGAATAATCCCAATCAGTTACCTGATGCTTGGGTGTATCTTTGGAGTCAGCACTCAAGAAAGAGATCTAGGTGTCACTGTAGACAATATGCTGAAATCTGTCTAGTGTGTGGCAGTGGCCAAAAAAGCAAACAGGATGCTAGGAATTATTAGGGAAGGAATGCAAAGTAAGAGAAAGAATATTATAATGCCTCTGTATCACTCCATGGTGCAACCTCACCTTGAGTATTGCGTTCAATTATGGTTGCAGTATCTCAAAAAAAATATAGCAGAAGTAGAAAAGGTTCAAAAATGAACGACCAAAATGATAAAGGGGATGGAACTTCTCTCATATGAGGAAAGGCTAAAGAGGTTAGGGCTCTTCAGCTTGGAAAATAGACGGCTGGGGGGGGGGGGGGGGTGGATATGATTGTGGTCTATAAAATCCTGAGTAGTACAGAAGGATAAAAGTGAATCGATTTTTCACTCTTCCAAAAAGTGCAAAGACCAGAGGACGCTCAATGAAATTACATAGAAATACTTTAAAGTCAAACAGGAGGAAATATTTCCTCACTCAACAAATAGTTAAGCTCTAGAACTCGCTGCCAGAAGATGGGGCAACAGTGGTTAGAGTACCTGGGTTTAAAAAAGATTTGGACAAGTTCCTGGATGTATGGAATAGTCATTGGGTTTCTTGAGAAGATATGTCTTAGTTCATTTCTTAAATGAAAAGATGTGTTACAATTAGAGGCTGTGTTGTGCATGGTTGTTCCAGTAGATTAGTGCATATTTTACTCACAGAATTTCCTGAAGAGGTAGGAGGTCTTTTCTGAACTGGAGATAGTGTGTGATGCTTATGACTATGGGAATTGAGTTCCACCATTTTGAGCCCAGGTAACTAAAATCCCACCGTGTAGGTGGACTTGTATAGTATATCTTTGCAGTTGGGCAGGTGAAGTAGTAGGTAACCTCTGGTTCCTGGGTTTGCATTTCTTGATGATAGATTGATCATGTCTAGCACGCAGTCCGGTGACATGTCAAACAGTATTATGAAGATGATTGTGTTGGTTTTGAAAAATAGTCTGGCCTTGATCAGGAGCCAATGTAGCATTATGAGTAGTGGGATTCCTCTATCATATTTCGACTTTTGAATATGGATCTCGCTAATGTGTTTTGGATGGTCTGCAACGATCGTAGCAGGTTTTCTTTGCAGCCTATGTATGCTGCATTACAGTAGTCTAGTTGGGACAAAATCAGCATCTGTACTATAAGACGGAATGACTGTTTGGGGAAATAGTCTCTGATTCTTCTCAGTTTCCACAGTGTTTTGAAACTTTTTGACATGATTGTAGTAACTTGGTATTCAAGAGTCAGATGTTTGTCGAGAATAAATCCTAGTATTTTTGTGTTTTGATTTTGATTTTATAAGATTGTTGATCTATTAAGAGGTTTTACTAAATCGTGGGATTGTGCTGATTGGATAAAACCAGGCGTTTGGTTTTGTCTCAGTTCAGTTTAAGTTTGACACCTGTGGCCCAATTTTCCATGAGATTGAGTCCTTTTTTGGCCTAATCCAGTATCTGTGATGCTGTTGTTGAAAGGTATGTAGATGGTGACATCGTCTGCATATATGAATAGGTTTAAATTCCACTTTTTCAAGTTTCTTGCCAAGTGGAGCCATCAGGACTTTGAATAATAATGGTGATATCGGGCAACCATGAGGGGACCCTGCATTCAGGGATCCAGGAGACTGAAAATTCATTGGACATCTTGACAAAGTAGGATCTAATTCTTAGAAAACTGCTGAACCAGGATGATATTGCTCCAGTTATTCCTACTAGGAATCTACTAGGTCGAAGGCACTTGACATATCGAATTGTAGTAGTAATATTGACTGGCCTTGGCTTATTATTCTTCTGAATTTTGTGATCAGGGTGGTTATGACTGTTTCAGTGCTATAGCATGGTCTGAAGCCCGATTGAGAGCTATGAAGTACCGAGTAGTGCGTTAGGTATTCCATTAATTGTTGTGCTACTAGTCCCTCCATTGATTTTGTCAGCAGTGGTATTGATGCCACTGGTCTGTAATTAGTGAGTTCACTGATCTTCCTGGTGGTGTCTTTAGAGACTTCAGCGAGTATGATGTTGCCCTTGTCAGAAAGGAAATGGCCTTTCAAGAGCATGTATTCTATGTATTTATGTAAGTGTTTGATGAACCAGTCTAGTGAGTTTTCTATCATGTAGTTTGGGCAGCTGTCTAGTAGGCAATTTGCGTGTGCCTATTTTGTCAGTAGTGCTTTAACCGACCTGGTTGTTGGTATCTTAAAAGGAGGACCAAATTCTGTCTGCCTTGATGTGGTCCTCATTGATTGCACATTGGTGTAGGAAATCTATGAGTGTTGTGTTGTAGCTAAGTTTGATCTTGTTTTTATATTTTTACTTCGAAATATTGTGCAAGCTCATCTGCTGTTGGTGGTTTTTCGTTTGTCAGACAGGGTATGGAGAAGTTCTATGGATCCAGATGATTATGAGTCTTTTAAGATTAAGCTATACATCATTATGTAAAATTGAAAGACATAAGTACTTCTCTAATAAAATACGGGCTTCTATGAATAGACCAAAAGAATTACTTGATATGGTGCAGTATCTTTGTGATGATAGAAAGACTTTGGAGGAGTATGCAAATTTTTTGTGGATAGGAAAGCACTTCTGGAAGAAAGGCTGGGTAAGGAAGTTGGAGTTAGCGTATCCCCACAGAGTTATAGGGGGGGGGGGGGGGGTGGCAGCTTTCCATCAAGTTTCATTGAAGGAAGTGTCACATATTTTGCAATCTATGAAGCAGAAAATCTATTGTAGGCCCTTGATCATCAGGGGTTGTTAAGTAAATGTCATCTTTTGCTGTACCTTAACAGCAATTGTCAACAAGTCTTCTCAGGGTGGAGTTTTTCCCTGTTTGTTAAAGTCAGCCACAGTGAGACCCTTATTGAAAAATTCTGGGTTATCTCAGTCGTTAGCAACTATCAACCAATTTCTGTCCTTCCTATTTTTGGTAAAATAACTGAGAAAGCAGCTTTAGGACAGATTGATGATTTTATAGAAAAGGTGGGTGGGTTGAACTCCTGTCAGCATGGTTTTAGGAAAAATCATAGTGTGGAAACTTTGCCTGTCTAGACTGTAGATAAATTAAGACGAGGAATGGATGGGAAAGTGGTCTATTGTTTTGTCTCCTTGGATGTTTTGTCAGCTTTTGATACTGTTAATATTGATTTGGATGAGGTGGTGTATGAGTGGTGCTGTTCATATTTGAAGGATAAAACTATGCAAGTTAAAATAGGGCAACAAAAATCGATTTCATATAGGCTGTCCATGGGTGTTCCCCACGGGTCAGCTTTATGAGCCCTTTTTTTTCGATATCTATATGGCATCAATAGGGCAAGTTTTTGATGAGCGCAAAGTGAGTTATAGATTGTATGCTGATGTACAATTATTTTCCTGTACCAATGGATGATGTTTCTGTTGAAATCAATCGCTGTATGATGAGTACTGAGTCTTGGACAAAGAATAATAGACTTTTGCTCAATTTAATGAAAACGGAAGCTGATAAGGATAAAGTTGAACTGCTTAACAATTATTTCTGTTCTGTGTTCATGAAAGACCCCGGAAACTCAGGAAACAAAATGCAAAAGGGGACGGATGTATGATAGACCAAGACCCGTTCTCGGAAGACAGTGTTCGTGAGAAGCTAGCTACACTAAAAGTAGACAAAACGATGGAGCCTAATGGGATACACCCAAGGGTGTTCAAGGAACTCAGAGAAGTTCTGGCCACTCTGCTGACTTCTTCAATGCTTCTTTAGAGCCTGGAGTGGTCCCAGAGGATTGGAGAAGGGCAGATGTGGTCCCTTTACACAAGAGTGGAAGGAAGAGGTTGGGAGTTACAGACCTGTCAGTCTGACCTCAGTGGTGAGTAACTAATGGAAACGCTTCTAAAGCAGAGAATTGTGAGCTTTCTCAAACTGAATGGATTGAAGGACCCGATGCAGATTGACTTTACTAGAGGCAGGTCGTGTCAGACAAATCTGATTGGTCACCCAGTTGAAAAAAATCAAACAGTTGGACATGGGAGGGGCTCTGAATATGGTGTATTTGGATTTCAGCAAAGCCTCTGACACGGTTCCACACAGGCGATTCATAACCTAGACCTAGAGTAACTGACTGGGTTAAAAACTGGTTCAACGGAAGGAGACAGAGGGTAGTGGTAAATAGAGCTTGCTCTTAAGTTAAGGATGTTATCAGTGGAGTACCGCAGGGCTCAGTCCTAAGGCCTGCTCTTTTTAACAACTTTGTAAGAGATATTGTGGAAGAGCCATCTGGTAAGGTTTGCCTCTTTGCGGATGATACCAAACTCTGCAACAGGGTTGACACTTAGGAGGGAGTGGATGACATGAGGAAGGACATAGTGATGCTTGAGGAACGGTCCAATATTTGCAACTAAGATTTAAAGCTAAAATGCAGCATCACGCACTTGGGTTACAAGAATCCGAGGAAACGGTACAATATAGGGGGTGAAGTGCTTCTGTGTATGAAGGAAAAAAGGGATGATTGTGTCTGATGACCTTAAAGTGGCAAACAGGCAGAAAAAGCAACGGTCAAAGCCAGGATGCTTGGCCGCATAAGGAGAGGGATGACCAGCAGGAAGAAAAGGTGATGGTGCCCTTGTATAAGTCTCTGGTGAGGCCCTATTTAGAGTACTGTGTGCAATTCTGGAGACTGTACCTATGGAAAGACATAAACAGGATGGAGTAGGTCCAAAGGGCAGCTACAAAACTGGTAAGTGGTCTTGGACATAAAACATAAAAGGACAGGCTTATGAACCTCAACATGTATATGCTGGAAGAGAGGAGGGAAAGAGGAGATATCATAGAAACATTTAAATATCTCAAGAGCATTAACGTAAAGGAATAGAATCTTTTTCAAATGAAAGAAAACTCTGGAATGTTGGAGAATACGATGAAGTTAAGAGGAAACAAGCATAGGAGGAATCTAAGAAAGTATTCATTTACAGTAAGGGTGGTGGAAGCGTGAAATGGCCTCACAGTGGAGGTTGTGGAGACGAGGACTGTGTCATAAGAAAGCATGGAACAAGCATGTGAAATCCCTCAGGAAAAGGAGGCGTTAAAGGTCACAGAGAATGGGCCATTTGGCCTTTATCTGCCATCATATTTCTCTGTTTCTAATGGCTCCTCTGAATTGACCATCCCACAACAGATAAGGAGGGAAAAGCAGAGATAGCCTCATCTGCCCACTCCTGGAGGTCTAAACAAGATCTCTTAGAAGCCGAAGGGGCTGCAGAGCAAGAAAAACTGAAGCACCTTGCAGCAACTCTGACTGTCCCTCATTCATTAAATAGGCCTGGTGTAAGAGCAATATAAAATCCAGAGAAAACAAAGATCTCAAAGCAGCTGAATGCTCTGTCGGGTCCTGAGGCTGTAAAACAGCAGTTGTGCTCCATGCATGATCAAAGGCTGCTCCTCACTGCCAGCTGACCCCCACAAAATGGCACCTGGTCCCATGCTCTCCCTGCATCAAAATGTGCACCGGCCCTGCAAGAGAGCCCAAGACCCCAGCATATTTGGATGCTGCGCTATATCTGAAGATGTGCTGCCACTAACCGTTTCCTCCACATCCTGCAGCTTGCACACACAACAATGCCCCGACACCGGCCAACAGGTCCCACAGCAGGAACACTCGCAAAGCTCAACTGGGGACCAGTTGACCAACTGGACTAGGAGCAAAGCACTCAGAACCAGAAGCTGAAAAGTGTGTCCATCCACCTGCTACAGATGGATGCCAAGAGTTGTCTCAGCTCAGTTTTCAGTTCTCTATCTCTACCTGCTGGTTGATGGACACAACTATCCCACATGTTCTGGAATAGTGGGAAGCTACATAATGGAAATTTGTTACCTGTACCCTTCTCCTCCATTGCCAACTGTTCCTTTTATCTTGCTGCACCATATACCTGGAATAGACGAGTCAGTACATCAAGATCCATCTGTGGCTGAATATCTAGGCTTAAAAGCCACCTTTTTGAAGTTGCTTTTAACTCCTACTCACTTGTTCAGTACCAATATCTGTTGTTATTCCCACCATAAGTAATTCTCTAATCCCTTATGTCCTGTTTGTCGTAATTAGATTGCAAGTTCTGTCAAGCAGGGATCTTCTCATACAGATTAGTGTACAGCGCTGCATACATCTAGTAGCACTATAGAAACAGTAGGTAGTAATAGCAGTAGCAGCCTTTCCTTTTTTGTCAGGTTTTTTTTTTTTTAAATTGGAGGTTTAATGCAATGTTTAAAAAAAAAAAAAAAAAAAGCATACATAAGAATAAAAATAGAGTACTTCATCCAGATTTTTTGATAATGCAGTAACAAATTTCAGAACCATTTTTACTGAATAGTTGTAGTCAAACTACATAGGTATTACCAGGTTTTGGGAAAAAAATGGCATTGTTAAATAGAAAGTCTACAGTTAAGGTGGTCAGGGATACTTAACAGGCAACAAAAACCACCCTCAAGGACCTAAGTTTCACCTATGCAATGCAATACCTTGTTTTGCTCCATACTCAGAGAATAAGCATATTATTTTCAAGACAAATGATTGTCACTGCAATTGCTGGGTTACACAAAAAGCAACTAGAAAGGGTTGTGGTCTCACAAAACATCAACTGCCAACACCTCCGCAGCTAAGGCTCATAGGTCAAGGCTTCTCTCCATCTCAATCAAGGCAAAAGTCTGTAGAGTGATTTCTAAGAGCTCACCCAGCCATTGATTTGAGCCCAGTCTATGGCCTCTAGCCTATGGAAGTGAGTCAGACCCAAAGAAATTCATCCTGCTGTACCAAAACATCAGCTAGAGGCAAAGAAATACTGGCAAATTCCAGGGCTGCATCACACCTTATACTAATAAAGTCACAGGATTGTCCATGTTCTTTGCCTCCATCTGCTGGTACGGGGGGGGGGGGGGGGGGGGGCATAAATCACTGGTCTGGACTGGCAGAGTAAGAAAACATTTTAGATTAAGACTATTCATGTTCTTTTATAATAAGAAAAGCAAACTAATATATCCTTTATATGAAATACAGTTCTCGCTAGGTTGCACATTTCTCCCACTTTCTCTGAATATTTAGTAGGTTTACTTAAGCTCTAGAATTTGTTGCCAGAAAATGTGGTAAATGCAATCAGCATAGCAGAGGTTTGGACAAGTTCTCAAAAGAAAAGTCCATAAACAATTATTAAGGTAGACTTGAGAAAATCCACTGCTTATTCATGGGATAAGAAGCATAAAACTTATTTGACACTTTTGAGATCCTGGCAGTACTTGTGACCTGGATTGGCCACTGTTGGAAACAGGATACTGGGCTTGAATGACCTTCGGTCTGTCCCAGTATGGCAATGCTTATGTACTTTTACATTGCCTACATAATCCCAATCAAGAAGTTGGCAGAAGTCACTTCCTTCAATAGATATATCCCATGAGGAAGAAATCTGATTTACAATACTTCGAAAGAACTCAGAAATCCACTAATGGAGCAGACAGCTATAGTTTACCAGATATGATATACCACCATGACTAACCAGCATATCTCGACAGCTTACAAAAATCAAAACAGGTTAAAATGGAAAGGAACCACAAATCAGATAGGAAAGATAACAAATCATACCAGAAGACACTTTCAGACAGGGAAAAGAGATTGTAGGCTCTTTTGAGCAGGGACTGTCTTTCCTTCATGTTCAATTGTGAAGTGTTGCTTACTACTGGTAGCACTATAGAAATGATTTATAGTAGTAGTAGTAGACAAGGACATGGGGAGGGAAAAGAGATGGCACAGAAAATGGGGACAGGCCAAAGGGGGAGAAGGGGAGGGATGGCAAAAGTACAGCAACAAGAGTAGACTACCTCATGAACTGCAAAATTTTGAGTAAAAAACCAGGCCTTCAGACCGGATTTAAAGTTTTTAAAGACAGGCTCTGTATGAACATGTAGAGAAAGAGAATTTCACAGATATGGAGAAGTGAAAAAAAAAAAAGGCATGATGCCCGGTTGATTCCCGTCAAGCAAGTTTAGGACTAGGCAAGACTAGGCAATGGTCATTTAAAGGAGTAAAGAAGGCAGGCAGGTGAATAAGGAATGGAGAGAGGATAGGTACTAGCGGAATCCGACTCAATAGGCATTAAATATGAGTGTTAACAGTTTGAAGATGATGCGCTGATCCACAGGAAGTTAGTGATATTTCTTCAGTAAAGGGATGACATGGTTGCGGTTGTTGTAGGCATGGCACAGCAGATGAATAGCTACATTTTGGAGTGACTGAAGTCATTTAGTGTTGGACTGAGTACAACCTAAGGGCCCTGTTTACTAAGGCATGTTAGCGTTTTTAACTCACCTACAATTAGGGCACAGCTAATCATTTAGGCATGTACATGGTTAACGTGCGTTAAAGACACTAACACGCCTATAATGTGGCTTAGTAAAAAGGGCCCTAAATATGCTATATTACAATAGTCCAATCTAAGATACAAGTGTTCTCTTGGTACAGAAAAAGATTCCTGCAAGTATATCTACCTTCAGTACTCTGATCTCAAGAGTGACTGACTTCTACAATAGCTTGGAGCAACCAACCAAAAGCAGTGCCAACATTCTAAGAGAAGGTACAACTGTCTGCTGGCAGGCTGAACACACCCATTGGAATCCAGGGGCTTAAAGCATGAACGTCTGCAGAGAGAGCGCCGCAATAAAAAAAAAAAAAACTATACTCTCCACTCCAACACCACTTGAAATGATAAAGATGGAAAAGCCCTCATAGCAGACTAAACATTCATGACCCTCTTGAGGTGGGAGAACAGCCCAGAGTGAACTTGATGCAGAAGTATGAGTTAAATTCCAAGCGTTATTTGCTTTGGGACATGTCCACACTACTCAAAAAGGAGTTTCTATTTGAGGCTCAATACTTACTCCCTTTGGCTTTCAGTGGCTTATCATTTGAGCTTACTCAGACTAGCCTTGAAAAAAACTTCTCCAAGATAAACTTGGAGAAAGATGCAAAAGAAACTGGGGATCTCTTCAGCAATGCCTGGCCACAAGCACAACCACGATCTGCTCCCTAAGCAATGTCAAGCCTTCAAAGCCAGCTTCTTGGAGCAGGATTTAAGATAAAGGCAGACACAGAATGTGCAGACACAGAATGTACATCCACGAAGTGCATTACTAATCAGATATATTAGAGAGAGTCAAATTCTTCATGGTTTTTAATCTCTCTTTTCTAAACCTAAGTTTAAACACACAAAATGCCTGTAAAGGAAAGTGTGGCAGTATACAAACAAATTAAATATTTTATAATACCTCACTATAGTCTACAACTTAAAGAGATCCATACAGATAATTAGCAAGAATTAGAGCAAACAAAAAGAAAAGTGAACAGCATTAGTCTGAATCCTATGATCAATTTCACCAGCTTCACTATCACGAAGTAACAGAACTAGACAAGAGCTCCCAGTTTTTTTAGCAGCAAGGAGAGAAAACAATTGTGACAGAATTAAAAAAATACATACTTCACAGCCCTGTAGGTAACGCATTTAACAAGGAAATGTGAAAAAAGAGAGAACATTCTTAACTCAAGGTCTCAATAGTAGAAATTCCCTCCTATACCACCAATTGTCTTCATCTGGCAACATCCCAATTTTAAAAATTTTTAAAGAGTTCTTGGTGATGTGTGTGTGTGGGGGGGGGGGGGGGGGGGGGGGGGGGGGGGGAAATCCAAAGCAGCCAATCTGATTTCAGTACCAAAAAAAAAACTATCAAAGTTCCAGTAATAGCCAAAGCCATATCAGAAGTTTCTAAAATATCAGTAATATTCAATGGCACTATAGAAACGTCATCTTCAGTAGCGGGTGGTTTTCTCTTTTTTGATGTAGGTAGATAGAAAACCTTAGCTATAAGGAGGTACAGCCATCTCTTCCACCTTCAAAATCTCAAATATCTACAAAATATTTCCCTTGGCGATAACACAAGTAAACAGAGGAAATCAAATTAAAAGACCTATTTCATTCTAATCCATAATGCTGATACATCCTTGATTATTGTTGTTTCCACTTGTTGTACAGAATTGATTTTAGTCTCTAAATCTGTACTCTGATTTTCACAGTAGAATTTTCAATCTCCAGTTTATCAATTCTTGTTTGGCACTGCTTCACTTTATGGGCCAGGCCATTAACGTGAGGAACTAAGGCCTTCTCTATTCAAGGGCTACCTGCCAAATAGCTTCCAGCATATTCACGGCAATAGAGAGCAAAAGAAACTGACGTTAACTGACCTGGGGTCCCAGGGAGATTCCACTACTTCCAGAGCTGACTACCATTAAGTCTCCCCCAATCATCAACAGAGTAGGAGTTCGGTCTTCACGTCCTTGAGACAGCTTCCCCAGAACTGCAGCACTTGTGGCCGAGAACCATGGATCCATCATCACAACACACTCTATTTGTCCCACCTCAGGCTGCTTGGGCACCAACATATGTATCCTTATAGTATCTTTGGCACACTCAGCTGATCCAGGCTTAAGCTGACATCCGAGCAAATAAAACTGAGCGGTCCACCTGGCTCCATCCTGGCTCCCAGCAGCTGAAGCCCAGCAATATCCACAGGTTGCTCCTGTTGAACAAAATGATCCATGGGGCCAGCAGCCAAAACCAGTCAAGGGCTCAGAGGATACACCTGCAGCTTTCATTTATGCTTCTTCATTGCAAACAACTCTAAGACAAGACGCAGGCATAAACAGATCTCATGCTGATTCCAGCTTTGATCTCCAGTCACACCAGCTCTACACTTTAATCTTAATTGTGACAATCTCTGGGAAAAGGTGACTAAAGTCTCCAGAAACAAAAGATGAAATTTTAGTGAATACTGTTAGAACAAACAATTTGTAATGCTACAGTCCAAACCCTATCCTTTTATGTGAAAAAATTAAAAAAAAGTTACAGAAGTTCAAACATGTAATTTTTGCAATCTGCTTATGGACCCACAGCATGAGGAGAAAAAAAAAGTCATTCTCAACATTTTGGATTCACTACTTTAGTCACTTTTATGTACCAACACGGTAACATAAACCAAGGTAAAACAAAGATCAACGTGCAATGCATTAAGCAAGACATCAAACAAATGGCCACTCAATATTGTAAATGATTAGTTTCTTATTTAAAAATCAGAGGTATATATGCTTTAAAAAATATATAAACAAGTTTTACCTATATGTACAGAGTAGACTTTTTGAGGGCCTTCGGCTATGATCTCTTCAGTTGCATGGACCAGACAGAACTTACTATCAATCTGGTTAACAATAGCTGGGCAAATGTAGCCAAAGTCCAATGTAGTCATGTGTTTATGCTGTTCCATTCCATGGGAATGCAGAAGTCCAGATGCATTTAAACACTGTGGAGAGGGAAAAAAAAAAGGAGGAAAGAGCAGTTCACATAGCTTAATTATTAAAATTAAAGATTCTCTTTCAATAAAATTAAAACAAAGTTGAGAAGGCATTTTCTATCCGAGAACTTGGCGTGTTTTTTTTAACCCATAGGAAATTGGGAAAACATCAAATTTTCAAAGTTAACAGAATGGAATGAAACTTGGAATGGTGGGGGGGGGGGGGGGGGGGGGAACCCAGTGAAAGGACACGCTGAGTTTGAAACTCAGCCAGATCGAATGATGCCCAGATGATCAAAAGCAAACACGGGCGCTAGAGGCCAAAAGCACTGCACTAGCACCCGCCCAATGATCTGAGCAAACGAGGGTCTCCTGCATTACTCCCTAATGATCAGCGGACTGCAAACCCTATGCAAACTTGGAGTTGGTGTAAGGATTTGGAGGAATGAGGGAGACCAAGGTTTGACAGGTCCAGGATTTTCTCTCAGACCTGTCAAACCTAAAGCTCGCATCCTCAAACACAAGGCCTGGAGGTGTGGTGGACCTCCAGGCCCCACCCCCCACCCCAACAGAGCAGACCTGCCCAGCCCGAGTATACCCGACAACTCAACCTGACGGAAGACAAACCCCACTCCCGATAGAAGAAACCTGGTAGTCCCTCCTCGGTACAGCGCTGCCTCCAAAAGACAACACCCTGCCTAGTGCACCTAGGGTGCGCTGGGCAGGGTTTCCTTACCGTATATGGTAAGGAAGCCCCGCTCAGCAAATCCCAGGATGAACTGGGCAGGGCGCCACCATTTTGTAGGGAGTGCTGCAGGGCTTCCTTACCATATAAGGGAGAAACTCTCTTATATGGTAAGGAAGCCCCGCTCAGTAAATCCCAGGATGCACTAGGCAGGGCGCCACCATTTTGGAGGGGGCACTGAAACAGGGAGGGAATGCTACTCTCTCCTCATCATCAAAGGTAATGGGAGGGGTGAGGGGGCCAGTAGACTACCAGTTTGGGGGGGGGGGGGTCGGGTAAGGGAGAGATGCTAGACAACCAGGGAGGTCTTTTCTGTCAGGAGGGTTGAGGGGTCAGGTCGTCTTCCATTGGGGGGGGGGGGGGTCGCCGGATCAGGTCTGGCCTGGCGGGTCTTATCTGTCGGTGAGGGGAGAGGAACCTCCAGCCTCTTGGAATGTTTGACAGGTATAGGCTTTTTTTTTTTTTTTTTGACAGCCTGAACCTGTCAAACAACTTCTGCGGTATGAAAGGCAATCCTCCTGCAGAAGTACCCCTATGATCAGAACTAATAGCATGCCTATATTTGCATGCTATTAGCTCTGATCAAAGGGGTGGTATAGCCCCATGCTGTTCCGGCACTATTTAACTATTTAGCTACAACTGTCTCACCCCCCCCTCAAATCTATGTCCCAGAGCTGCCCTACCACCCTACAAACTACTCAACTTTTCCACCTTCCTCCAAAAATAGCCACCACCCCTCAATATTCTCCAGAACTGCCTACCTCCACCCACTAAACCTTTCCCTGTAACTAGCCACCCTACTCTATACTATCTACCCCAACTCCTAAAAAGCTATTCCCCTATCCCCATAAATAAAACTGCTGCAACTTTTCTAAATCAGACACACACACACAGCACAGCTACATGCACACGCATGTGTGCTTCTAAAAAGATTGGAAAGAGTTCTATCGGGCAGATTTTGTTGTTGGTTTTTTTTTAGGGGTGAGGCAATAATAGGAATTAGTGTTTTAGAGTGGGGCAGCTTTTAGAGGTTAGGAGATTAAAAGACAGACAGTTTGAAAGGAACAACTGGTTTTGCTTCAGTCAGATCTTAAAATGAATGTTGGAGAAAGCTACAGCAGGTAACAGTGTGCAGTTAGCAAGAGATTAACATGGGATTATTTACATGTGGTCTGCAATGTACATTTAAATGTTGATTTCAGTTTGGGGAGGCATGCCATTCTACTGATAACAGTGCTTACCATGGGAACAATATACGAGGACAACATATATTTAATACAATATATATATGAAAGCATTAAATGTATTAAGTTGGGCATCTGAGTTCAAACTTAACAGAAATAAAACCAAGTTCCTGGTCATTACCAATCCATTTAAGTCTACTCCTTTCAATTCATTACCTACTAATCAAATATACCATCGCATCAAACCCACGCTAAAGATTCTAGGTGTAACTATTGATCAGCAGCTTACATTCAAGCAACATGCAAACAAGGTCATCACCAAATTATTCTCAACCCTCTGGAAGCTTAAACGCACCAGGCCTTACTTCCCACCTGGTATCAGACTTCTTGTTCAAACCTTAGTTCTCTCCCAGTTGGATTACTGTAATGCTGTTTATTCAGGTTGCAAGAAGTGGGTCCTAAAGAGTCCAAACTGCCCAAAATACAGCCACCTGATTCATTTATAAAGTTCCACGTTTTGAAAGTGTCTCACCTTTGCTAATTAGATTGCATTGGCTTCATATTAAAGGTAGGGTTTCATTTAAGATATGTACCTTTATCTTCCACATAATATATAGAGTAGCTCCAGATTATATGCACCATCTTATTGATCTACCTCCTTGTAATGCCTTCCTTACAGCCAGACATTTACTCAGACTCCACTTGCTGAATCTTAAAAATGTCTGCTACAAATCAGTGTTTTCCTCAGATTTCTCCTACATTGGAACTAAACGTTGGAACTCTGCCCCTAAATCTGTTAGAATCCATTTTAAAAGAAGTTAAAAACTAATCTCTAAAAATTCATTTCAAATTTCTTCACATTAGTCTAACACTACGGTTTACTAAGCAGCGCTAGCAGCTGGTCCATGCGCTAGTGCCAACATGGCCCATTCACTTTGAATGGGCCGTGTTGGTACTAGTGCACGGTCATCCGCTAGCGCTACATCGTAAACAGATTCCCTATGTTTTTTTATCTAATTAACTGGTCAACAACCCTATCTTCTGTTTGTATTATATCATTATCAAATTGTACATTGTTATAACCCTTCTGTTAATTTGTTATTCCGTGTTACTCAATCCAACGTATTATGACCAATGCAATTTTTCATTCTATATTCAATCTATATTGTCAGCCACACTGAACTTAAGACTTTTTGAGATGTGGGATATGTGTGTCACAAATAAATATATGTATGCTCAATTATTTGTTTCATGAAATGCAAATTTTCATAATGTAGTTCAACTAGCAATACAATGCATAGCCACATAGAATCAGACAGCATCCTATCCCTCGTTTTGCTCAGATGTTTCACTTGGGAGTCAGTGGAGAAAAAGGTATAAAAACAGAGCCAAGATTACAGGAAAATGCAGGGGAGGGGCGAAAGCATGGGGACATATTTTTCTTTATCCAATCAACACCTATTTAAGCTGTTTTGAATACGGGTATCTTTTACCAGTTAAAACTTGAAATCAGAAGCCTCCCCTCTCACCACCAGCTGAACTTGTTTACAAAGTTCAGAACAAAAATTAAGGACAAATTCCTTATCTTAATCCACCTAAAATCTCTCACACATTTTCTGTAAAAAAAAAAAAAAAAAAAAAAAATATATATATATATATATATATATAGCGTTTTCTTGGCTGCCCTGCAGTAAAACTTCTACCATCAGCTTTCTTTAATAAAAGTTCCAGTTCTTCTCTAAAAATTACTCTCTTCAGGATTCTCTTTAACATGATTATCAAGATAAAAACTAGCTATCTGAAAATCTTTCCCTCTCGAACAGCCAACTTTGGAGTTAGATGGAAAGGCATTCACTAAGGTGTATTTCAGACAAATTCCAAATGGATGTGCATTATTTTCTTTTTTCTTGTTTTTCTGTTTAAATCTATTTATTAACTTTATATTTTAACAAGCATTCTACTTGTACAGAAATACAGCGTTAAATATAAACCAAGAAAAAAAAAGTATCATACATTGTTATTCACGACATAATATTCTATATATATAAAAGGCAAGACCAACGTTCTATGAAGCCTCCAGCCGGAAGTGTGAAGCGCCAGAGATATCCAGTTTCCCCATGAGTGAAGGAAAACAGCACAGCACGAAATCTCACACAGTGAAGGACTCAGAGGGGGGAGGGGAGAGAGATGCCCTCACTCTCTCTGTAACAAAAACATAGAACAGCAGGAAACTTAACACTGAAGGACTGGACTTGGAGGGGGGAGGGGGAGGGAGAGAGGGCAGGAACACACACTCCCACATGCACACTGTGAAGAAAACCTTGCTAGCCCCCCCCCCCCCGTTTCATTTGCATCAGAAACGGGGCTTTTTTACTAGTTTATATATAAATTCAACGTTTCCTTAGACCACTATTCGGGGACATAGTCAAAACTTGAGAAGAATTATTTGTGGATTAACTTAGCATATAATAAGGCAGGATTGCATTATTTTCAGCTAAAATGTATCCAGGTGAAAAGTAGAACAAACATCTATAGGCAATTGCTCTCTATGGCACTTTTCAAATGGAAATTACATAGTAGTTTTCAGTAAGCTTGAAGTCCAGGAGAACAAAGAGGAAGAAACTGGCAGACTAACAACTACCTGAATTGCAGCATTTTTCATGATTACACCAGAATTTGAGATCACTAGTTAAAAATAAATCAAATATCCTTTAGCCATTCTATACTTTCTTGATTCAGCCTGGCCAATACTACAGCCTGTGTTTCGGAGCTTTTATCCAATGACCAGTCCTTAGTTCCTTAAAATATTACCCGTAATTCTTCAATCTTTTTGATTTTTTTTTTGTTACATAAACATTGCAATCAATTATCTGCACCATTTCCTATAGACTAACATTCCATTCTCTGAAAGCTGCTTTAAAATAAGCCTTCCACAGGCACTTCCTGTTCTGGCATTTCAAAGCCTCCTGTGGTGCTGGCTGAGCAAAGCAAGAGAGCAGCTGGAATAAGTACAAGCCCCCACAACTGGGGGACTGATGTAGGAACTGGGGTGGGCAATTGCTGATGTGCTGGCTTGGAGAAGGGGGAGGCTGTTGCCGAGGGCTGTGGTGGGGAGCTTTTGCTGGAAAATTATGTTCTGGGTCACTGAGGGGCTGATGCAGAAAGCTTAACAGTGCCATTAGCACAGGCTGTACGCCCACATTACCTGCTGAGCGATGCAGAAAGAAGTTGAGCACAGGTGTTAACTCATGTGGAAGACATAGCTAAACACTACTAAACTGAATGTTAATGAGGCCACTAAGACTTTGCATACATTGCAGCAAACAGCGAGTTCCAAAATACTTCATAATGCAAGAATTTTTTTGCAAGCTCTGGGGCAGCATAGAAGGTTGGTTGAAAGGAGTGGTTGTCTAGCAGCACCCCTCCCTCCCTCCTACCCAAGACTGACTTTCTGCATTGGTCCCTGGTATCTACTGGCTCCCTTCCAATCCCTGACCGAACTCCCTGCCCTCAAACAAAAATAAAAGTCCATGGTAGCCTAGTGGCTCATTTCCCATGCCAGACCCAATCCCACACTCTTCCCCGAAATCAAGTGGCTCCCTCCCTAAACCAACCCCCCCTTCTCCCCAACTTATAAAAATTAAATCTTGAGTGTCAAGGACTGAAGAGTTATCTCCGTTTATACCTGCCCACATCTCTACCACAAACAACCCCCCCCCCCCCCCCGTCCACACAAACCTAATACCCATAAACGTCCTCCAACCTTCTAAATAATTATATTAGAAAACATTTCTAAAGCTGTACCCCTACATGCTTTTCCTTTATTATTTGGTACTTTTTTTTTCAAGGAGGCAGGAAGGAGTATAATGGTAATGTGTTACAGTTTACTTCGGGAGGCAGTTGCTTTGATTTTGTTTGACCCCCCAGATTTTCTCTCCAGCATTTTAGGCTGCCTTGGGTCACAGTTCCAGCCTTTCATAAGATGACAGCAAGCAAAGTTTGCCCACGTGACCAAATGCATGGGATTTTTCTACTCCAGGAAGAATACTATAAACTGGATTACAGACATCTGCCAGAGGCAACAGGGTGGCACCATAATATGCCAACCTTTTCATAGCAGAACAAGAAGAGACATTTTTTTTTTTGGGGGGGGGGGGGGGGGGTAGATACCAGACCAAACCTTTCAAGGATTCTCAGTATATTAGTCTGAATTTATAGATAAATTATCAACTGTACAACTGTTAGGTCATCTCACATTCAAAATGCAGTACTTGAGGGTTGTTGTTTTTTTTAACCATAGTTTCAATTAGTGTGTCCTGTATATGACAAGAGAAATTGGGATAGACCGGAGTGGACATCAACAGTAACACCAGTAGTTGGAACGTAAGGACAGTGCTAGGCGGACTTCTATGTTCCAGAAAAGGCAAAGAAAGATCAGAATCAAGTTATTTCATACCACATTCATTGCTAGTTTAAACATGAATTGACAATGAGTGTGACTGTTGAGCAATTTGAAAGGATCATTTAAGTCTTTACCTGTCATTACCTATTATGTTACAAATGTCTATACCTCAAAAGACACCGAGGCCTCGGTGCTCAAAAGTAAACACGGGGCTACTAGCACCACATTTACCAGCACAGAATGTTCAGAGACCCAGAGCGTGGGAGCAAACGAGCATGCACATGAACAGAGTCAGTAGTATGCTAATACAGTCAAGCTCATGTTAATGAGGTCATTTTGTATTCCTCTCCAATCCTCAGAAAAGAACGCCCAAAACAAAACTGCCTTACCACTGCAAAAAATAACGCCAGGTTGGAGCAGGCATTAGGGTGTTGGAAGAGAGGATTTCACATGATTCTCATGCTTCTCTCGTGATTCTTTCTTAAAAACTGCTGGTTTTGATTGCTTTTGGAAGCAGAAGGAAGCCCGTGCAAGCGCTGGTTGTGAGAAACAGCAGACCTAAGTGAAAGCACACATTGGCATCTGTTTCCTGCATCTAAATATAAGTGCCAAGCTAAAAATACAATTAAAAAATGCTTATATTTAGGCTGCAGAAAACAGATGTCAATGTGTGCTTCACATTCAGGTTTTTCACCAGATGCATAAGCAAAGGAATATCAGGGTTTGACTGATAAAGCTAACTTCACTGCTCATATTCCTACCATTTACATCAAAATGTTAATTATATACAAACTACAGAGATAAATGCCTCAAAATTAAATCCTTCAAACAAAAGTGTTAACACCCCAAAACCAGCTCCAAGAAAACGGCGCCTCTACTTAATATCTAGGAAGGGCCTGCTGCCTGTGACCTAGGTGCAAAAACACAAATATCTCAACAGTCACTATGACAACAGTATTATAAGACTGCATTTTTCAGGGCAACATTTTTTTTCCAAGTTATTGAATAATTAATCACTACAAGAAATATTTCCTGCTCTTTAATGACAGCTTTCTGGCATCCATCTAATCTGAAGTAGCACTGCTAAGAAGCATGCTTCAAATAAATGCAAAAAGAACATGACAAACCAGGCTGGAAACTGTGCCAGCATGTCAATGATACCAACGATTTCCAACATGAGAAAACACTAATAAAAAAAAAATTTAATATGGGGGAAGGGGATGGGACTTGATATATTGTCTGTCTGTGGTTACAATCAAAGCAGTTTATAGACTGCTACTTATTTTGTAACTGGGCAATGGAGGGTTCAGTGACTTTCCTAGAGTCACAAGGAGCTGCAGTGGGAATGGAACTCAGTTCACCAGGATCAAAGCCCACTGCACGAACCACTAATCTACGCTTATAAAATTTAAAAAAAAAACACAGATAGCCTCCTCAGACACACAAACAGTAAGATGTATAGTCTAGATTAAAAATGTTTCTCCACAGCACTGCAACTGAATCAATAACTGGATGGTTCAGGAATGTGATTTAACTGCTGGACACAAGCTATAAAGGGAAGGGAAATGGGACTTGACATACCACCTTTCTGAGGTTTTTGCAACTACATTCAAAGCGGTTTACATATATTCAGGTACTTATTTTGTACCAGGGGCAATGGAGGGTTAAGTGACTTGCCCAGTCACAAGGATCTGAAGTTGGAACTGAACTAACCACTAGGCTACCCCTCAACGAAAGAAAGTTTTAAAGATATATATCAAATATCTAATGGTTATATTGTCATGCTGATTTGAATATGACATCCGTGTTTTGAATGGTGTAAGAAGTTATGAAGTGGGAAAATGGGCTGTTGATATTTGTGTTCTGTTTGCCTATCTCATCTAAATTGTAAGCTCTTTAAGCAGGGACTGTCTTTTTTGTGTATGGTGTACAGCGCTGCGTATGCCTTGTAGTGCTATAGAAATGATAAGTAGTAGTAGTGATAGATTTATGGAAGGGTGATGGAGACCGTACAAAAACCGTGCACGTTTTGAAGTCTCGCTCTTGTTTTTGGAGAGTACCCTGAATAGAATGTTTCATTACTACAATATGCATCTCTCTGCTCTGCTGCCTGCACGTCAACGAACATTCCCCTTAGTGGTCTTCGACTTAACTCAAAGAAAGCATGTATCGTAGTCATAAGGTTTAAGCCATTACTGCCCTACGCTATCAAATCACAATTATGATGCTGTAGGTGCTATAATTTTATTTTGGCAAGGCCACAGCTAGCTTTCGCTTTTAATTTCCCCGAACACTTATAAGTATATATTATATATATATTTAACGTGCACACATCCAAACTTTTGTGTTTATAGTCAAGGGTTGAAAGGGAAATGGGACTTGATATACCGCCTTTCTGTGGCATTTTGCAGCTACATTGAAAGCTGTTTACATATATCCAGGTACTTATTTTGGGGCAGTGGAGGATTAGGTGACTTGCCCAGAGTCACAAGGAGCTGCAGTGGGAATCGAACTCAGTTCCCCAGGATCAAAGTCCGCTGCACTAACCACATGGGGGGGGGGGGGGGGGGGGGGTCAGAGGAACAGTGTCACGGGCAAACGATGAATTAGTTTAGGTACACTCAGTGTCTCACCTCCTTGGTCTCCGCGGAAGCAGCGGCCTTGGGCTGCGTGTTGTTCGTTAGTGGTTCGGAGGTTGCGGGAGCCGCCAAGGCCAAGCTGCGGTGGGCAGCAGGAACTAGGCAGCCAGAGCCATGAGCTGCGTGGTGCTCGCCTCGGTGCCAGGCCGCCTCCTCCTCTTCTTCCTCCTCTCCCCCCGGTAACCACTTGACTTGCCCCAAGCCGATACTGTGTAGGAGCCGCCGAAAGCCCTGCACCGTCAGCGAGCTGTTATCGCCGTAGCGCGTGAAAAGCACGTGCAACTCCTGCTGCCGCCGCAGCTTGGCAGCGTCCACATCGCCTCCGCCACCGGCCGCACGGCCGAGAAACGAAAACAAGAGCAGCAAAACCAACATCCACAACGCCAACCCGCTGCCCATTGTGCTTCTCGGCCGCACGCGCCACACAGTGCACACAGCAACGACCACTCCGACGGACTGACGCGCAGACCCAATGCGCAAGCGCAGACCCGCCCAACTCCGCTGTTCCCAGTAATGCTTACGTTTCTGATTTGGGGTTCTTTCTTCTGTTGGTTTACGCAAAAGGTAGACAGAGATCGCTGAATCGTCACGGCGGCGGTGAAAAAAATCTCTCTCAGGCAGTAGATCTCAAGCCTGTCCTGAGGGGGGGGGGGGCTCTCCAGCTAGTCAGTTTTCAGAATATCCACAATAAATATACATGAAAGATGTCAATGCACTGCCTCCTCTGCTTGCAAATATCTTCATGAATATTCATTGATGATAGCTTTAAAATCCCACCGGAAGTTCCGCAACTACTGCTCATTCTAAGGAGTTCTGCCATACATGACGATACACACTCTCCAAGACGGAGGGAGTTGAGACTTTTGTGTCGTGTGACCAAGGGGAAAGGAGGGTTGAACAGTGATGATGTCTCAAAAGTCTTAATATAATGGCTATTATGATTTTGGCACTGCTCAGCCCAGATGGATGTCCAACGTTGAACTCATTATAAGCCTGGATTAAGCGTAACTTGTACTACATGTTATAAATCTTAATCAGTGGTCAGTTGGAGGGTCTTGTTACAGGGACACCCTAGCACTGTTATATTCTTGCAGAGATTTTTTTTTTCTCCTGGTAATGGGCTACTAAAACAGACATCATCATGGTATGAGAATCGGGTGCTTAACATTCAGAGTTTCTATTTATTTATGACAGTCATATCCCACATTTAACATGTATAAGGTTAAAACCTGGGAGCATTTGAAAGCTTTTTTTTTTTTACCTGTGCATAGATGGTTTGTGGGCACTTGCTCCTTCTATTTTGAAGAATGCAGTAGTATATTATAAAAATGCACTTA
This sequence comes from Microcaecilia unicolor, assembly GCF_901765095.1. Taxonomy (NCBI): domain Eukaryota; kingdom Metazoa; phylum Chordata; class Amphibia; order Gymnophiona; family Siphonopidae; genus Microcaecilia; species Microcaecilia unicolor. The sequence continues at coordinate 236,213,038 of NC_044031.1, forward strand.
ATATTGTTTATTACTATTATTTACTACTAGTAAAAAAGGCCCGTTTCGGTATGAAATGAAATGGGCGCTAGCAAGGTTAGCCCGCCCTCCCTCCCGCCCTCCCTCTGTCCCCTCCAAGTCCCACAGCCCCCTTTCTTCCCTTCCGATTTCCAGGCCCTCCCTCTCTCTCCTTCCCTCTGTCCCTCCCCCGAGTTCCAGTACCCCCCTCTCTGTCTCACAGACACGTCCTTGCGATGCCTCCACCCGCGGCTCTCCCCTCCCCGACACTGCCCCCCCTCCAAAATCGCCAACCCCCCTCTGCTACCCTCCCCTCTCCCCCTCTTACTGGGGTCCCGGCGGCAGCAGTGAAGAGCCTCGCGAGTCTGCTGCCTTCCCTTCGCTCTCAGGTCTGACTGATCCCGCCCTCATTTCCTGTTTCCGCAAGGGCGGGACCAGAGTCAGTGCTGAAAGCGAAGAGAAGGGAAGGCAGCAGACTCATGAGGCTCTTCACTGCTGCTGCCGGGACCCCGGTAAGAGGGGGGTGAGGGGAGGGGAGCAGAGGGGGGTTGGCGATTTTGGAGGGGGGGGCGACATGCACGTAGGGATGTCTCTGCCCGCTCCCGCTGTTCTTCAATGCGCATCTCTCACTGGGATCGTAACCCCCTGCTGACGTCAGTAAAGCAGGGTTCTACTGCTGGCCAGTGACGTCAGCAGGGGGTTACGATCCCAATGAGACACTTTAGCAAATTATTATATTAGATAGTTGATATACAGCAGAAGTTAACCAAGTCAACTTCATGCTTTGTTATATCATTTTTAATAGCATTTTTCTCAATTACCCAAATACTCTAGGACTAGGGGTCATGCGATGAAGCTACAGTGTAGTAAATTTAAAACGAATCGGAGAAAATGTTTCTTCACTCAACATGTAATTAAACGCTGGAATTCGTTGCCAGAGAATGTGGTAAAGGTAGTTAGCTTAGCGGAGTTTAAAAAAGGTTTGAACAGCTTCCTAAAGGAAAAGTCCATAGACCATTATTAAATGGACTTGAGGAATATCCACTATTTCTGGGATAAGCAGTATAAAATGTTTTGTACATTTTTGGGATCTTGCCGGGTATTTGTGACCTGGATTGGCCACTGTTGGAAACAGGATGCTGGGCTCGATGGACCTTTTGTCTTTCCCAGTATTGCAATACTTATGTCCAAATAACATTATAATGTTAATTATACAACTGTGTATATCTCTTATGGTAGCTTTTGTTAATTAAAGCCGTGTCAGAAAAATATTTACAAGTGCAATTTTATTATGCAGGCAAACAATACACCGCCAAAATACAAATTAGCAAGCAGCACAGTATTAGTCACCAAGTTTATTATTTTCAGTGGAAAATAAATCTGTTGGCTGCCTGCTATGTGAATATTCCATCACTGTTTAATTATTGATACCAAGTATTACATATTTAGGGCATATGCCTTAAACATAGATTGTTTACATTTGTTTATCTAGACCTTACATGCACATGGTATTGTTTATTAAACCCGAAGGCAAAACCAAAGTGTGGTTAAACAATTTGGTATAAACTATGTTGTTTATGGCTTTATTTGTTACTAGTAAAAAAGGCCCGTTTCTGACACAAATGAAACTGGCGCTAGCAAGGTTTTCCTCGGAGTGTGTATGTTTGAGAGAGTGTGTGTGAGAGTGACTGTGTGAGAGAGAGTGTGGGTGCGTGTGTGTGTGTGAGAATGAGAGTGTGTGTGAGTGCGTATGTGAGCCACAGTGAGTGAGAGAGAGTGTGTTTCACACAGATACACTGTGTGTGAGAGAGAGAGAGTGTGTGTGTGAGACAGTGAGAGTATGTGAGCAATACACAGACTCTCTATGAGACCGAGAGAGTGTTTGAGAGTGACTGTGTGACACATAGAGAGTGAATGTGATACAGTGTGAGACATAGAGTGTGTGAGAGACAGTGTGAGTGAGAGAAAGACACTGACTGTGAGAGAGTGTGTGTGTGACAGAGATACCTCCCCCTTCCCTCTCTGGTCTCAGGACCCCCTCCCTCTCCCCTCTCTCCCCCTCTCAGGTCTCTGGACCCCCTCCCCTCTGGTCTCAGGACCCCTCCCCCCCCCACTGAACTGGGAGGAGGTGGAGACATAGCAGCCGAGAGGGGGAGGCAGGGGGGACAAAATTCCCAGGGCTCCAAGGGGGGCCCGGCGCCGCAGTCCCACCCACCCTCCATAATCGACCGTCTGCCCTCTGCATTGAAATCGCAGTCTCACCTCTATGAAAGCAGCGCTGCAAGCAGAACGCCTCCCTTCGGGCCTCCTTCCCTCCCTGTGTCCCGCCCTTGTCTGACGCAACTTCCATGAGGGCAGGACACAAGGAAGGAAGGAGTGCTGAAGGGAGACATTCTGCTGCCTGCAGCGCTGCTTTCACGGAGGTGAGACTGCGATTTCAATGCATGGGGCCCAGCCCGGTGGCGGACGGAGGGGGGGAGCAGCGGTGACCTCGGGGGGGGGGGGGGGGGGGGGGAGCAATGGCTGTGGCAAACTCGGGGGGGGTGGAGGGGTGAGCGGCAGTGACCTCGGGGGGCAGGGGCGGGGCGGCCCAGTCTTTCGGCGGTCCTGGGTGGAGATGGTGGTGCGAACTGGTAGCGCGGGTGCAGTGGCGATGGAGAGCTAAAGCGGCTCCTGCATTGCGTTTGAAGGAATGGCTGAAGCTGCGTTCATAACCATCTCCTGACGTCAGGCAAGCAGACTTCTACTGTGGGAGAGTGACGTCAGGAGATGGTTACGAACACAGGCAGAGACATTAGAGCATTGCAGGAGCAAATTATTATATTAGATGAAATGCTTTGAGTCCTACTGATCTGTACATCTGTTGTGTTATTTTGGCAGGTGGAAACAGTCAGGTGGGCTTACAGGGAGGGAGGGGAGTATGGGAGGGGAAGGGCTCTTGGGATAATAGTAAAAGTTTTTATTGTGCCATCTTGGATGGTTTACTGCTTTTTTTCCTTGATCTGTATGAAGCTTATCAACCAACATGTTTTGCTTTTAATAAAGATGATTAAAACATAAATAAGTTTTGGATGTTACTGAATTCTATTATTCTGTCTCGCTGTATTTCCAATTTTGGCACAGTATGAGCCATCACAAGAACAAAATATAAGAAAACCAGTGGGCTGCATTAGGGGCTTATAGCCCATTTAGTTATGTTTCCACAAATGAGAGATCTGTTTGACAGAAAATATTTTTATTATTTTGACTTATAAACCACTTGTCCCTGAAACATGCTCAAACAACAGAATAATCCATTTGTGTATCTAAAAGATAAAATTCTACAAAACAGATGAAGATGTGATTCCATGTGCCCCAATGAAAGGAGAATTTAATTCAACTTCTATTTAATTTCAATATATTCAATCATCTTTATAACATCATGCTTCCCAAGGCAGATTACAACAACACTTAAGATGAACCCATCAGGAAACAGGATATCCTCACTGAAATTTGGCCATTTGTATTGTATACAGTGTATTTATTTAATTTTTAGTGTAGAAAAATGAGTACAGAATACAGTTTAAAACTGCTGTTTCTAGCAGCTATAATAATTTTTAAGCTGTTTTAGTGATATAAATATCATGAAATAACAATTGAATATCTACATATGGGAAGCTTTCAAATACTACTACTACTACTACTATTTAGCATTTCTAAATTAAGAAGCTGTTCAAGAAGTTAAAAAAAACCCACAAAAACAACTTTTGTCCTCCATATTTTAAGGCACTGCCTATCCAATTGAAACAGCTTTAGACTTGTTACAGATGGACCAATTAAAAAAACCCGACAATGTGGATGCAGCAGTTCGGCGGGGATAATGCTGGGCAGACATACGGTCTGTGCCAGAGCTGGTGGTTGGGAGGCGGGGATAGTGCTGGGCAGACTTATACGGTCTGTGCCCTGAAGAGGACAGGTACAAATCAAGGTAGGGTATACACAAAAAGTAGCACATATGAGTTTATCTTGTTGGGCAGACTGGATGGACCGTGCAGGTCTTTTTCTGCCATCATCTACTATGTTACTATGTTTGCTTGCATTATTTTGAATAACTGGGGATGATGGCTGCGCTGAAAAGGGGAAACTCAAACAGTCCTTATTGGTTTCATTGCTTACAATGGACTAGATAGGCTCACTCACTTCCACTCCTGTTTATTAAAAAAAGTGATGTAAGAGGCTAGAAATCATGAGTGGTAGCTTACAATCACAGGATTTTAAGAGTTCAGAAGCAGAGGAATCAGAGCTCACCAGCACCTCCCCCCCCAAAAAAAAATGTCCTGTTTTATTAGTATTCTTCAAGGATACTCTACACTGAACCATGCGCTTGTGGGTGACTGCTAGCTTCCCCTCCCCCCACTCATGGCAGGTTCAATGCAGCTTACATGGGGCAAGGGAGGGTTAAGTGACTTGCCCAGAGTCACAAGGAGATGCCTGTGCCTGAAGTGGGAATTGAACTCAGTTCCTGAGTTCCCCAGGACCAAAGTCCACCACCCTAACCACTAGGCCACTCCTCCAGGTGTTGAAAATGGTCTAAAAATAATTGTGCAATTTTGTCACTACGAGTATGAATAGACCCAGATAAGGCGCATAATGTAGGCACCACTCTGGATCCTCCCCTCCATTTTTAACCACCTTAGCCAGGTATTTGCCAGTCTTGTTCACAAATTTGTAAAATTTGTAGCAACAATATAGGAGGCCTCTAGAAGTCTGTCCATAAATATAAGAGTATTAAGGGAAATTTGCATAGCTACAAACTAATCTTTGGCTACTTGTGTTCACGTACAAATATATTCCTGTTTATCATTCCGCAACTGCCGCTCTGAATTCAAGATGCCCGCTGCCAATTTTTTATTCTGGAAACTAGTATAAGAGATGATACCCCCCTCCCCCCGGTATCCCAGAATAATTTGTGGCTGATCCAAGTGCTGAGAATTATAGAATAAAAATTGTTCCCATTTCTCTACCAAATATTTCTGAAACTCCTCATTAGCAGATAAATATGTGGGAAACCGCCATCCAGCCTTAGCCTGATACATACTAGGGGCAGATAGATCTATCCACACCATCAAACCTGTAACAACTATCTGTACTGACCCAAATAAACTATGTTGAATCAAAATGTAATCTAAGCAGGAGAGAGGGTATCGTGCACTTGAGAACGATGGGTAAAATCAGCTCCAAGCATCTACCAAATGTAACCCAGTTGCAAAAGTAGAGAGCATCCCCTTACCAGCTAAATCTCGAGCTGAAGTCCGTGTTACAAAGGTACTATCAATATTGACATGAAATAACAAATTTATGTCTCCTATAACCAGCAATGTTGTCTTCAAACATGGTGATAGCTGTTTAAACAGTGCAGGGTAAAAAGACTTTTCATAGGGTGTAGGGACATACACTACTCTAAGTGAAATTCTCTACCCTGAAGCCACAATTTAACACAAAGATACCTCCTCTATATATCATGAAAAATAAGTTTAGCATGAGAGGGCAAATTCTTTCAAAATAAAATAGCCACCCCCCCCCCCCCCCAACACCTAGCACCCGAAGATGCATAAAGCACCTCCCATACCCACTGTCTTTGCAGTTTTTGATGTTCTATATCAGTGATCCTAGTCTCTCAAAGACAGGCTTTAACTATTTTCTGCCTTTTTAGAGCTCATAAAAGTTTTGCTCTCTTGACGGGGGAAGGAATGCCCCCTACATACCAGGTGGCTATTCTACTGAAAGGTACCGCCATACATGGAGGCTGACTGACTAGTACAAGTGACGATACCATTGGAAGTAAGGAACCCCGCGTGCCCAGCCTTTACAACAGGGTAAGAAAATGTTTTGCCCACATCCTCCAGCACATCCTCTTATTTATTTTAAAAGTATATCCGTGCAATTTCATTGAGTGACCCCCGGTCTTTGTACTTTTCGAAAGAGTTAAAAATTGATTCACTTTTACCCATTCTACATAACTCAGGATTTTATAGACCTCAATCATATCCCCCCTCAGCCATCTCTTTTCCAAGCTGAAGAGCCCTAATCTCTTTAGCCTTTCCTTACATGAGAGGAGCTCCATCTCCTTTATCATTTGGTTGCTCTTTTTCTAATTCCAGTATATCTTTTTTGAGATACGGCGACCAGAACTGAACACAATACTGAAAGTGAGATTGCACAATGCAGTGATACAGAGGCATTATAATATTCTTAGTCTTATTTTGCATCCCTGTCCTAATAATTCCTAGCATCCTGTTTGCTTTTTTGGCCACTGCTGCACACTGGGCAGGTTTCAGCATATTGTCTACAATGACACCTAGATTCTTTTATTGAGTACTGACTCCTAAGGTGGATCCTAGCATCAGGTAACTATGATTCGGATTATTCTTTCTAATGTGCATTACTTTGCATTTGTCCACATTATATTTAATCTGCCATTTGGATGCCCAGTCTTCCAGTTTCTTAAGGTCTTCATGCAATTTTTCACAATCCGTATGTGTTTTGACAACTTTGAATAGTTTTGTGTCATCTGCAAATTGAATACCTCACTCATTGTTCCATTTTCCAGATCATTTATAAATATGTTAAATAGCACCAGTCTCAGTACTGATCCCTATGGCACTCCACTATTCACCCTCCTCAATTGAGAAAATGGCCATTTAACCCTACTCTCTGTTTTCTGTCCAATAATCAGTTCCTAATCCACAGAAGGACTTTGCCTCCTATCCCATGACGTTTACATTTTCTCATGAGTCTCTCATGAGGAACTTTGTCAAAGGCTTTCTGAAAATCTAGATACACTACATCAACTGGCTCACCTTTATCCACAAGTTTATTCACACCTTCAAAGAAATGAAGCAAATTGGAGAGGCAAGACTTCCCTACATGATCCATAATTTTGTTCTTCATAATAGTTTCCACTATTTTCTCCGGCACTGAAGTCAGGCTTACCAGTCTGTAATTTTTTGGACCACCCCTGGAACCCTTTTTAAAAATCGGTGTTACATTGGCCACCCTCCAATCTTCAGAGTACTGTGGATGATTTTAATGACAGGCTACAGATCACTAACAACAGATCAGAAATGTTTGAGTTCTTTCAGTACCCTGGGGTGTATGCCATCTGGTCCAGGTGCTTTATCACTGTTTAACTTATCAATTTGGCTGAGTATGTCTTCCGGGTTCACTGAGATTTCTTTCATTTCATCCGCATCATAACCCTTGAAAACTATTTCCGGTACGGGTAGATCTCTTACATCTTCTTCCATAATACCGTAGGAAAGAATTAATTCAATCTCTCCATTATCGCCTTGCCCTCCCTGAGTGTCCCTTTTGCTCCTTCATGATTTAATGGTCCCAAGGATTCCCTCACAGGCTTCTGCTGCACAGCTTAGAGGGAACATTAACATTTACTTACACATGCATATGCATCCACATATTTGTAGGACATGACTCACAAACAGAAAATGCTTTAACAAATTGCATTCAAAGTGGTTAAAAGGGCAAAACATTTGTTAAAATTGCAAAAACAGTAAAATAAAGCTACAGAGTATACAAAGATCTTGCATTTACATATTCCAGGTCAGTATGTGTGAGAACATATAGTGCATGTGCTAGTTCATGCATATGTGCGTAAATGAGTGCAATACGGGAGTCTAGGAGATATCCTTTACTGGACACACACAAGGCATGTGGCTCGGAAAGGGACGGGAGCTCTCTGCTTAGAGATTTTCAAGGATGGGTCCTGCGCCCTTCCAACACAGGGATTCAAGGGGGTTGAAGCCAGTCTGAGGTATCAATGTTTCCTAGGGGCCAATGCTCAAAACTAATGCCAGCATTAAAAAGTGGTTAGCACTGATTTGTGTGCATGTTGTTGTGTGCAAAAGGTTTGAAGGGCTCAAGCACAGGTGTTAACATGAACACTAAACACTGCCGCAAATGCATCTGCGGCAGTGAAGTCAGTTAATATTAGTGCACAAAGAAAAGCGCTGTAATGCACAAAAGGAAATAATGAACAACAAACAAAAAGAGTGAAAGTCACCCAAAAAACAGAAGTTCCAAAGACAACCAATAAAAATGTCCAAGGGTGTTTATTCTTCAAATGCAATAATTAAAAACATGTTCTTCAAATCTGCATACAGGCAATACCTAACACGGGCTACGTTTCTGCACACAGGCCTTTGTCAGGGGACTTCATCAAAAAGGAAAATATAAATGTAGCATAATGTTATGATATATTCTAATAGAAAGCATCAGTGCACCTTAATAGTATGTGGAAAAAGTTGTACCCAAAGAATAAAAATAGATTAAAGGCAAACACTGCACGAGGATGGCCAACAGAAAGAAAAAAACCTGTGTCTGTGAATAGGAAGATTGAACAGTGAACGTGTCTTGCAGCCCAAAAAATAGATAGATAGATAGATAGATAGATAGATAGATAGATAGATAGATAGATAGATAGTGACAGGGGCTCATTTTCAAACAACTTAGACTTACAAAGTTCCATAGGTTACTACAGAACTTTGTAAGTCTAAGTGCTTTGAAAATATGCTGTGTCCGTGAGAATACATGAGAGACCAATATAGCATAAACAACTAGCATAAAAAACTAACACCAGAGTGCATTTAAATATTTGAGAAAAAAACGGGAAAGACCCAACTTGGGATATGATGTGAAATGAAGTAATAAGTAGATGCCACGGAAAGGAGGCCATACCTGTAAAGCAGTAATTAAAGCTTTCAACAGTGAGCTCAAACATTTGGTCACTGTGAACAGGCATGTATGTAAATGATGATGCGTTCAAAACCGAGTTATCTTAAATGAATGGAGGAACCAGCAATGGCGACATACTGTATTTTAAACGAACTGAAAATAAACTAAAAATTGAAGTGAAACCACAAAAAATGGTGTCTTAATTATTCCAATAAAAATATATCATGGATACTATGCTAATAGGCTAAAAGTGCAACCAATCCAGTGGAAAAACAAATGAGGCAAAGGAAACAGCCTATATGAATACCAAGTTGCATACAAATACATTTTGATTACATCAACAGTGAAATGTTTAGTGGGATGCATGGAATATAATTTAAACAGCAAACTATAGGGTCCTTTTATGAAGCTGCGGCAAAAGAGGCCTGCACTAGCGTTGGCACGTGTTTTTCATGCATGCCGAGGCCACCTTTTACCGCAGCAGGTAAAAGGCAGGTTTCCCTTTTCTTAAAGAAATGGCCATGTGGCAAGTGAACCATTTTCCATGCGGCCATTGAGGTGGCGGTAAGTGCTCCCGTGCTAACCTAGTGGTAACCGGGCAGTGTGGTACACACTGGCGCTATAAAAATTGAAATATGTTTGCAGCGCTGGAAATGGCATGCGCTGGGGAAGGGAACTACTGCTGGACTTCTGCAGTAGCCCGGCAGTACTTATCTTTTAGCGAGCGGTAAGCCCGCATTGGGTTTACCGTCACTTTGTAAAAGGGCTCCTATATACTGAAAACATGCTATTAGAACAGCAGTAACCTGATATTCAAAAAATCCTATAAAAATGTCTTTTGAGTTTTTTTTTTTACTGTTTTTATCACTCAGATTCATACATCTATTTATATATATATTTGTCAGCTCACCCCTTACTTTTTACTCCTTTTGATGATATCACTCCACGTATGTACAGGTTTTGGGTTTTCAAGTTTTTAGTTTTTGACGTACACGTGGGTATCTTCCTGACCATTGCTTTTTTTATTTAGTTTCTTTACTCCACGTTTTTGTGCTAACTTATTTTTAATATTCACATTGGTTTTACACTTCAGGGTTTTGATATACAACGTCACGATGATGTTTTATTAATACATATTCAGTAGTTTTGATGTCACTGTAATAGTCTTAAAACACTAGAGATGTGAGCATCTCTTTTCTTATTTTTGCATATGAGCTATGCAACCACACGACTGTAGAGCTTCATACTCAAGGTAAAGTTTTGGTACTCTTTTTAGACTGCTGTATGGCTTGGCTCTTACAAAGTCACACAGTATACACATAGACATATTTTCTCTCGACTCCGGCACTGTACTTATGGTTGGCTTTTCGTCCCGCATGCGCCTTACTTTGCGTTCATAATTATTCATCAGCGTTTTGCTACTGGCACAGACATTTTGATAGGATTCTTTGCATATTGGGTTACTATTGTTTTTAGTTAGTAATCGCATGTTTTCAGTATATAGTTTGCTGTTTAAATTATATTCCATGCATCCCACTAAACATTTCATTGTTGATATAATCAACATTTATTTGTATGCAATATGGTATCCATACAGAATGTTTACTTTGTGTTCTGTATTGTCTCCTGATAGGCTCCCTCTACTCAGGAGATTAGAATGCAGTTAATCAGAGTATAGAACGTCACTGTGAAGACTCATAACTCTTGAACCAAAATCTTCTTTAATGCAAATTCAGACAAATGAAATAACTTACAGTTCTCGAGTGTTGAACAAGACTCTTTGCCCTGCAGATTTGAGTCTGTCTTTACCATCTCTCTCTCTCACTGCAGAGCAGGGGCGTAGCCAGCCTTCCGTGGGAGAGGGGTCCGAGCCCGGGGGGAGGGGGCACATTTTAGCCCTCCCCCCGGCGCCGCCCCCCCACCGCCGACATTGCCGCCCCCCCTCCCGCCGCGAACCCGCCGCCGCTGCATCCTACCTTTACTTTTGCTGGCGGGGGATCCCACTCCCCGCCAGCCGACGTCTTCTTCTTAGTCGCTTCCCGCTCTTCAATTTGTTTGCTGACGTCCTGCACGTTGTACGTGCAGTACGTCAGACTCAGAGAACAGAACTGTTCTCTGAGTCTGACGTCCTGCACGTATAATTACGTGCAGGACGTCAGCAAACAAATTGAAGTGCAGGAAGGACTGAGAAGACGTCGGCTGGCGGGGAGTGGGATCCCCCGCCAGCAAAAGTAAAGGTAGGCGGCGGCGGGGGCGGGTTCGCCGGGAAGGGGGTCCTGGGGTGAATCTGCGGGGGCCCCGGCCCCCTCAGGCCCCACGTAGCTACGCCACTGCTGCAGAGATAAGCCGGGAGCTTTCAGCACTGGCTGAAGAGTGGATGCTGTAAATACTTTTAAACTGGTATATAGAATCTCTAGAAGGGAGTGATAGGGAGAGTAGATTGCATGGATGGGCAGACTGAAAAGGCCATATGGTTTTTATTTGCCTACATTCTTCTAATGTTTCAACCAGAGAGCTGCACGGGGACAGAAATTTCACCCATCCTCGCCCATCCCCACAAGTAGTCTCCTCCATCCCCACCCGTATCCATAAACTTCAGAAGTAGTTACTGTATTTCATTTAATTTTGTTACTGAAATACATTAGAGGCTTTGGCAGAGACCCATTTACAAAGTATGTATTCTTCCCAATTAATATTTCCAAATAAGCAAAGGCACTTTATTAATTTGGAAATATTAATTGGAAAGAGTACAGAATACATAATTTGTAAATGGGTCTCTGCCAAAGCCTCTAATGTATTTTGTACATATAAGGGTTCAATCTAATTCTCCCTGAAGAATAATGTTGCATTTCTTTGAACCACATATTTAATTTATGTTCACTCTAATTGACTGTATTTTTCACTACATCAAAATACAGAAATCTTCATGCAAGCAAGGCAGATCATATATAAAAAGAAAAAAGTGGAAGAAAAATTAAGGGCCCTGTTTACTAAGCCACACTGTAGGTGCGCAAACCTTTTAGCGCACGCTAACGCTAAAGACAACCATAGGAATATAATGGGTGTCTCCATCATTAGCACACACTAAAAGATTAGCGCACCTACAGCACAGCTTAGTAAACAGGACCCAAAGTTATTGCATAGTACAATTGCTTAAGGAGAACACCACTGTACCTGAATGAACCACCAGAAAACGAAATCCTTAATCCTATAGGAAATTGGAGGAACAGCAGCTATGGAAAAATAAATATGTTGGGTCCTGCCACCAGGCCAGAACTATAATCTGAGCAGAAACAATACTTCCACCAACAGAACTTGGCACTATCTTTGCCTTTATAAATTCATTTTTAATGTTACTATTATTACTTATAAATTATTTCTTTCTATACCACTAGCTCTTGTCTTTATGCTCATATTCAGTGGTTCCTTCCATTCATTTAAATTTCTACACTTAGGGCCCTGTTTACTAAGGTGTGCTAGCGTTTTTAGCGCGTGCACAAAATTAGTGCTCGCTAACTGTGTAGGTATCAGTGTGAGCCAAAAAGGTTTGATAAACTTCACTTCCTTGGTGTGAGCCAAGGAGGTTGGAGAAAGGCTCATGCCATCTCAGAACATTATGTGGGCTGAAGCCAGTAGGCGGAGCTTGCCGCCACACTGAGTCACCCAAAACAATTGCAAATGCTATTGAAATCATTAGCAAACACTTATTATAAATAAGGGACTGCCTATTTGTGGTCCATCTGTAAAAAGTCTAAAGCTATTCAAGTTGAATAGGCAGTGCCTTAAAAGGTGGAGGATAAAGGATTTTATTTAATTTTGTTATTTATTTGTGTATTTGAAAGTTTCCCATATGTAGATATATATCAAGAAATAAAATTGAAAATCACTAAAACAGCATAAAAGATTATTGTAGCTGGTAGAAACTGCAGTAATAATCTCTGTATTTTATGCTCATTTTTCTACACTGTTCTATAGAATACAGTAATTCATGACCAAATTTCAGTGAAGATATTCTGTTTTCTGATGGGTTGTAATCTGCCTTGAGAAGCCTGGTGTTATAAAGATGGAATATACTGAAATCAAATGGAAGTAAAATTAAACTCTCCTTTCATTGGGACACATGAAATCACATCTTCACTTCATCTCCTTTGTAGACGTTTACATTTTAGATACACAAATGGTTTATTCTGTTTTGAGCATGTTTCAGGGACACATGGAGGCATATTTTCAAAGCACTTTGGGAGGCTAAGTTCCATAGGTTTCTATGGAACTTTGGGAGGCTAAGTGCTTTGAAAATAAGCCTCATGGTTTTATAAGTCAAAATAATAAAAATAAATATTTTGTTTCATGCAGATCTCTCATTTGTTTAAACATAAGTAAATGGTCTATAAGCCTCTAAGCAATCCATTGGTTTTCTTATATTTTGCTCTTGTGATGACTTATCCCATGCCAAAACTGAAAACTCTTATTTCTTCTATCTGGCCGATAATAAAAAGGAGCTCATTGTGAACACTATCCACCCTAAAAGGTTGTTTTGTGGTTGTACATGAGGAATTGTGATTTTGCATAAATAAGGGGGTCTTTTACTAAGACGCGATAGTGTTTTTTAGAGCATGCTAACGATCAGCACGCACTAAATGCTAGAGATGCCCATAGGAATATATGGGCATCTCTAGCATTTGCTAATCATTAGTGCGTACTAAAAACACTACTGCAGTTAAGAAAAGACCCCCTAAATGTGTATTTTTGTTTCTAGTCATGCATCCAAAGGTTATATAACCCTTTCAAGAAAGATAGTGTATAGTACTGCTAATAAATTAAACTATGTGAATCTCGTATGCACAGTTACAACCACTGCGTCAGTGCATGTGTGCTGGGAATGAGAGGAAAAACCTCATACTACTGTGGCTCCACTCGGTTGCCTTTAACCGGAAAATAATTGTCTCACAGTGAAAACTCTAATTCTTCTCTCATTAATCACTCATTAATCTCTTAATGGAGGAGTAGCCTAGTGGTTAGTGCAGTGGACTTTGATCCTGGGGAACTGAGTTCAAGTCCCACTGTAGCTCCTTGTGACTGTGGGCAAGTCACTTAACTCTCCATTGCCCCTGGTACAAAATAAGTGCCTGAATATATGTAAACCGCTTTGAATGTAGTTGCAAAAACCTCAGAAAGGCGGTATATCAAGTCCCATTTCCATTTCCCTATTTGAGATTCTACACAGAATGTTGCTACTATTGGAGGTTCTAGATGGAATGTTGCTACTATTGAGATTCTGTTGCTACTATTTGAGATTCTACATGGAATGTTGCTATTCCACTAGGAACATTCCATGTAGAAGCCTGCCCTTGCAGATCAGCAATGCGGCCGCGCAGGCTTCTGTTCCTGTGAGTCTGACGTCCTGCACGTACGTGCAGGACGTCAGACTCACAGAAACAGAAGCCTGCGCGGCCGCATTGCTGATCTGTAAGGGCAGGCTTCTACGTGGAATGTTCCTAGTGGAGGAGTAGCCTAGTGGTTAGTGCAGTGTACTTTGATCCTGGGGAACTGAGTTCGATTCCCACTGCAGCTCCTTGTGACTCTGGGCAAGTCACTTAACCCTCCATTGCCCCTGGTACAAAATAAGTGCCTGAATATATGTAAACCGTTTTGAATGTAATTGCAAAAACCTCAGAAAGGCAGTATTTCAAGTCCCATTTCCCTTTCCCTATTTGAGATTCTACATGGAATGTTGCTATTCCACTAGGAACATTCCATGTAGAAGCCTGCCCTTGCAGATCAGCGGTGCGGACGCGCAGGCTTCTGTTTCTGTGAGTCTGACGTCCTGCACGTACGTGCAGGACGTCAGACTCACAGAAACAGAAGCCTGCGCGTCTGCAAGGGCAGGCTTCTGCATGGAATGTTGCTAGTGGAGGAGTAGCCTAGTGGTTAGTGCAGTGGACTTTGATCCTGGGGAACTGAGTTTGATTCCCACTGCAGCTCCTTGTGACTCTGGGCAAGTCACTTAACTCTCCATTGCCCCTGGTACAAAATAAGTACCTGAATATATGTAAACCACTTTGAATGTAGTTGCAAAAACCTCAGAAAGGCTGTATATCAAGTCCCATTTCCCTTCTAACAATGTGTTACAATAATTTAAAAAAAAAAACACATCTTAATTTTATCAGTGCTCCGCCTGCTCTCTCTTGAAGAATATTCACGGAGCAGGCGGAGCACTGATAAAACGAAGATAAGTGTTTTTTTGATTATTGTACCACATTGTTAGAAGTCATTAATGAGAGAAGAATGAGTTTTTTTTGTCTATGATTACTTTTTCACTGCGAGCCAATATTATTTTCCGGTTAAAGGCAACTGAGTGGAGCCACAGTAGTATGAGGTTTTTCCTCTCATTCTCAGCGCCCGTGCACAGACGCAGTGGTTGTAAGTGTGCATAAGAGATTCACATAGTGTATAGTTTTAGAATGAAGGTGTTGTGAATCTGACCTAACTTTGAAGCGCACTAGTGTAATTTATTAGCAGAACATAACCACAAAGGCATGGTATGGTCGCATTTTCAATATGGTAATACTAGAGCCCAGCTAAGAAGTAAGTTATTTTGAGTTAATCTTCACTGGACCAAACTTACTTTCCTTGTGCCATTACCATCCAGTTGGATAGGCAGTGCCTTAAAGGGGGGAGGATAATGGATTAAAAAAATTTTTTTCACATTTATATCTCACATTATCCCAAGCAAACTCGGGTTCAGTGTTTCTTACATTTGAAAATACAGTGAAACAGAATAATAGAATTCAGTAACATCATGAGAGCAAGTCGAGGGATATGTCAGAAACATTTATCAAAGTTGAGGTTAGCATATATACCCAACTGGGCATTTAAAAGTCTGTCCTTTAATGATGCCGTATGTTCA
Source organism: Microcaecilia unicolor (assembly GCF_901765095.1). Classification (NCBI taxonomy): domain Eukaryota; kingdom Metazoa; phylum Chordata; class Amphibia; order Gymnophiona; family Siphonopidae; genus Microcaecilia; species Microcaecilia unicolor. Next base: position 236,228,672 of record NC_044031.1, read on the forward strand.
GAAATCATAGTCATTAAGTATAGACAGTTATTCAAACATTATCACATGAACACAGCAGAACAGGCATCCATACACATACTGCAAAAGTAAACAACAACTTCTACAGAGTACATCCAAAACTTAATTTTTATGTTTAAATCATCTTTATTCAAAGCACAACATGTTCATACAGAACAAGAAAAACCAGTGAACCATCCAATATGGAATAATATACATTTTTTTAAGAGAAACATACCTCAAGAACTCTTTCCCTTCTGCTCTCCCCTCCCTCCCTATAAGCTCACTCGATTGTTTCCACTAGCCAAAATAAGAAAGTAGGAAAACATAAGAATAGCCATACCGGGTCAGTCAAATGGTCCATTTAACCCAGTATCCTGTTTCCAACAGTGGCCAATCCAGGTCACAAGTACCTAGCAGAAACCCAAATAGTAGCAACATTCTATGCTACCAATCCCAGGGCAGGCAGTGGCTTCTCCCATGTTTGTCACAATAACAGACTGTGGACGTTTCCTCTAGGAAATTGTCCAAAACTTTTTTTAAACCCAGATACACTATAACTATTGTTACCACATCCTCTGGCAATGAGTTCCAGAGCTTAACATTTCTTTGAGTGAAAAAATATCTCCTCCTATTTGTTTTAAAAGTATTTCCATGTAATTTTATTGAGTGTCCCCTGGTCTTTGTACTTTTTGAAAGAATGAAAAATAGATTAATTTGTACCCATTCTATACCACACAGGATTTTGCTGACCTCTAACATATCCCCCCTCAGCTGTCTCTTTTCCAAGCTGAAGAGCCCTAACCTTTTCAGCCTTTTCTCATATGAGAGGAGTTCCATCACCTTAATCATTTTGGTCACTCTTCTTTGAACCTTTTCTAATTCCGATATATCTTTTTTGAGATACAGCAACCAGAATTGAATGCACCATGAAGTGATACAGAGGCATTACAATATTATTGGTCTTATTTACCATCCTTTTCCTAATAATTCCTAGCATCCTGTTTGTTTGTTTTTGTCCGCCACCGTGTAGGGCTATTTCTACAATTACCTAACCTCCGGTAGGAGCAGACAATCAGGGACAAATACTCTTAGAACAATTCATGGAAAAATATGAAAAGTAGAAGTCTGGGACCTAGATTAGGTATGATGAGACATCCCTGTATGTATAGACCCGAATTCTTATACTAATAAAGATTTACTTTGTTTTGACAACAAGGACATCCCAGCAAACTATGTATCACCATTTGCAAAATATAAATGTCATTCAGTTCCAGCTCTTGTACTTTGTTTTGCCAACAAGGACATCCCAGCAAGCTGTGTATCAGCATTTGCAAAATATAAATGTCATTCAGTTCCAGCTCCTGTACTGCTACTTTCCCTTATCCATCATTATTCCCAGAACTCATCTATATAGTAACACACAGCCAGGAGACAAAGATTTAAAAAAAAAAATGCTATTTACATCCAAACAAATCTAAGCTAAAAGCCCACCTTTTTGGTGCTGCTTTTAACTCCTAACCCTTATTCACTTGTTCAGAACCCTTATGTTATCATCCACACTTTAATATTCCCTTGTTTGTCTGTCCTAATTAGATTGTAAGCTCTGTCACGCAGGGACTGTCTCTTCATGTTCAAGTGTACAGCACTGCGTACATCTAGAAGCGCTTTAGAAATGATAAGTAGTAGTAGGTAACTCTTCTCTCATTATTCAATATGTTCTACTCAATGTGGAAACTTAAAAGAATCAAACCTTTCTTCCCAAGGGAAGTATTCCACAGCCTAGTACAATCAATGGTGCTAAGCCATCTAGACTACTGCAATGCCATCTATGCCGGATGCAAAGAACAAATCATTAAGAAGCTTCAAACTGCCCAAAACACAGCAGCCAGACTCATATTTAGGAAAACGAAATATGAAAGCGCCAAAACTTAACGCTATACCATTTGTAATGCTGTTACCCGGAAATGGCAACTGCCATTATGGCAAATGTAAGCCACATTGAGCCTGCAAATAGGTGGGAAAATGTGGGATACAAATGTTACAAATAAATAAATAAATACCTCTTGAAATAGTAGTAATTAAAAAAAATCAAGAGCATTTTTATAATATACCACTGCATTCCACAAAACAAAAGGAGCTACTTCCCACATACCATCTTTCTCTTTTGATCTACTCACAGGGAATTTTATTTTTTAATGCTCCCAGGTTTCAACCTAATGAAAGTTTAAAAAACTTCCTACTTAAAAATAAAAACTGTGAATGTTGAGCATGTAATTCTCATAACATGATTTTTGTTTTAGTGGCCCTTTACTAGCTGAAAAAAAAAATCTCAGCACCAATACAACACCTGCTAGGGTGTCCCTATAAACCAGCCCCTCAAAATGACACAATGATTGGGACTTAGGATATATTACTAATTTAACAGATGAAAAGTTACTCCTTTGGGATAGTACCTCTGTGAATATCCATATGCTGCACACGCTGGCATGTTTCTAACATAACTGAGAGAAAATAAGAATGAACTGGAATCTGGATACAACAGCTGATAGCCTCCTTGCTTTGTTTTGAGTGTACCAATATGGCGCCTGCGGGGAGAAACCAGCCTCAACTTTTGACTCATGCCGTTTACTGTTCGTTCTCAAACCTCCTTGGTATGAGCCTTGCTCTATCAGCCCGGACATGGAGCAAGTGCGGCGTGCTGAATTATTGAAGACACAGGAGAAGGCGGTACTTGGACCTCTTGGAGAACCCTGGGTAGGTAGGCGACCGATCATCAATAGGCTGGTACATGGAATTATTTCTCAAAAAATAAATCCCAATCCCAATAAATTCACTAAACCTCCTTGGGCTGGTACTGGTACACTGACTGAACTACTTCCTTCTCTGGCGTCCCGCCTTCCTCTGACGCAACTTCCTGTTTCCGGCACGGCGGGACATCAGACAGACGGAGAAAAGAAGTGTCAGATGGGGATGGTGCACTGAGAAGGAAAGCTGGGCACTGTTGGTGGATAACTTCAGGTATAAGTTTGAAGGTAGAATGTGGGGTGCCGGGTCGCGGAGAGAGAGAGAATGTATTGTAAGTTCTGTGAGTTATTTGCAGTTCCCACAAATCCCCAAAGAAACTGTGGATACAGGCATTGTGGTTTTGTTTTGGTTTTATGAAGAGCCCAAAGGAGTTTGCGACAGCTTGATTTAACGGCACCACAGCAGGCAGAGAACCAGGGAAGCAAGGATTCAAATCCAGCTGATGCTGATTGTGACCTTGAGCAAATCACTTCACATTCTGTCGCTTTAGGTAAAAATAGAGATGATTATTATCATCATCGTTACTGTACGCCATCTAGGGCAGGGACCTCCCAAGTAAACATGAGTTTGTAAGTTACCTTGAGATTGGATTTGGAAAAGGTTAGCAATCAAATTAAATATCGAAGTTACAAAATAAAAAAAAGAGGCAATTCCTGCTTAGCTTCTAGTATATATGAAATAAAAGGGAGTAAAAGAACAAGTCTGTAATATAATGTGGGTTAGGCTTTCAAGCATTTACTGGTGGGCAATAGAAGAAGCAACTAACTACAGTAGACACACACACTCACACTCACTCACTCTCTCTCTCTCTCTCTCTCTCTCAATACTATAGAAGAACTTGATTACTCGCTCCCACTCTAGCTAAAATCAGTTTCCTGCAATTTTTTTCCTTTACTTAGAAATAAGGTAGCTAACTATATGTTCCACCTCTGCTTACACTCTCTATTATCCCTTAAGATGTATTAATGTGTCATGTATTCACGTAAGTAGTATATTATAACACAGTAGATTCAAAATTTTGCTATACACTGTTAGAGGAGACACTCTGTCAATATTTTACCATACCTAATATACAACAAAATAGAAGCCTCAATTACCCAGGGGAGAAGTCATAGGTTTTTAAACCAGTCCCAATCGGGTTTATCTATTGCTGGCTTCTCTAAAATGACTGTAAAAACAGCAGTGGGAAACAACTCTCCCTGGGAGAAAAAAAAAACACTGCTGCAGAAACCAGTACCTTAATTTAAAAAAATAATGCATTGGCTAGGTATCTGCTCAACACAGTCTCAAAATTGCCTTATACTTTTAGAACTATAAAAACTGTTCCACAGTATTGTGCTTAACTCCAAGCGCACATCCCATTTGCACTTAGCTGTTCTAGCATGTCGCTGGTGAGACATTCCTTCAGTTGTTAAACTGTCTCCTACTGGTTCAAATAAGTGCACAAATTCAATATCCCTGACAAGGGTCCCCTTGTTTTGCCATGCTGCTTCAACAGGAGAAACATTTCTGTAACAAGACAAATTACCAAGATGGTGATGAGGATGGAATAGATGCTGTTAAAAAATACCAACCAATCAGCGACCAGCTAACATTTAAAGTTCCAGAGTTTGTGATTCCTATTAATAAAGCGCCTCCCATTCCATTGGACCATTCAGTCCCTGAGGAGCCACTATTTGTAAAACAAATATCCAGCGTTCACACTGATGCAATATCTTGGGGATGTTTTCTTTTTGAGTAGTAGTAACTAATTGATCAATTGCCATACAACTTAAATCATTAAATTGATGATTTTGCTCCACACAGTGTTTGACCATAGTGGCTTCCATTTTACAAATAGATATGCATTGTTTAGAAACATAGAAACATGACGGCAGATAAAGGCTATATGATCCATCCAGTCTGCTCATCCTCTGTAACCCCTAATTCTTCCTGTTCCTAAGCGATCCCACATGCTTATCCCATGCCTTTTTAAATTCTAGAACAGTCCTCGACTCCACCACCTCCACCGGGAGGCCATTCCACACCTCCACCACCCTTTCTGTGAAATAATACTTCCTTAGGTTACTCCTAAGCCTATTTCCTCTTAACTTTGTCATATGCCCCCTCATTCCAGAGCTCTCCTTCATTTGAAAAAGGCTCTCTTCCTGTACATAAATGCCCTTGAGATATTTAAACGTTTCTATCATGTCTCCTCTCTCCCAGCGTATACATGTTGAGGTTCATAAGCCTGTCCCTATAATTTTTGCATTCAAGACCGTTTACTAATTTCGTAGCCGCCCTCTGGACCGAGTCCATCCTGTTTATATCTTTCCATAGGTGCGGGCTCCAGAACTGCACGGAGTACTCCAAATGAGGCCTCACCAGAGACTTATACAACGGCACTATCACCTCCTTTTTCCTGCTGGTCATTCCTCTCTTTATGCACCCAAGCATCCTTCTGGCTTTGGCCGTCGCTTTTTCTACCTGTTTGAAAGCTTTAAGGTCGTCACACAATCACCCCCAAGTCTTGCTCTTCCTTCGCACACTGAAGCACTACACCCCCTATACTGTACCTTTCCCTTGGATTTTTGCGATCCAAGTGCATGACCCTGCATTTTTTGGGATTAAACCTTACCAGACAGCCCTTCCACAATATCGCTCACAAAGACGTTAAAAAGAGCGGGCCCTAGGACCGATCCCTGCGGTACTCCACTGACGACATCCTTTTCTTCAGAGCAAGCTCCATTTACCACCACCACCGTCTCCTACCATTCAACCAATTTTTAACCCAATCAGTTACTCAAGGTCCCACACCGAGGGCATTCAATTTTTTTGTCAGTCGCACACACGTTTTGTTTGGCCAGTGTAGAACAGTCCACATGGACACTATCAAATAAATCTGATCCCATAGCTTTGTCCGTTTTCAGATTTTCAAGCTGTTTTTATATAAGCTTTCTTCCTTGAACAGTGCAATATCCACTCCAATCCCAGATATACCCTCGGCAGCTGACTGCAGTCCTTTTCAAGGATTTTCTTCCTTGAACACCAAAGGGAAGTAGTAGTTTAGCACATTTGCTTTGTCTTCATCACTCGTACAGCCCTTCCTATCTGGTGCAGAGTTGAGCATAGGGAGAAGGGACTTGACTGAATGTGGGGAGACAATGAACTGAAATATGGCAGAAAGACACTAAAAGTGGAAAAGGAGTTATTGAAGGCCTTGGGTATTTTCTCATTTAACCTGTAACCACTGAACATCACTCAGAATGTAAAAGGGGGAGGTGAAGAGGGACTACCAGAGGTCTCTACAGGAGTAGAGAGGGTGCAAAATACATCAGCAAGGAGGAGAGCGGATATAGAAAGATACAAGAGAACAAAACTGATGGGAAATCACAAAGGAACTGAATATATTGTGAGATTATTTAACACTTTTTGCCATTATTTTATTGTTTTCCCATCTTCCCCCTCCTCATCAATTTTTCTTCTTTTTTTTCTTTTTAACTTGCAAACCCATTGGGCCCAATCTGGTATATAAAATGAAATAAATAAAATAAAAATGAAATACATTTGGTTTTAATGGACTGTACACCGTATAGTTTTCATTAAATGGCTATTTTTATACTAACCTGTATCAATGTCCTTTTGTTATTTTTCTGCTGTTTGTCCAGAGGCTAATATATAGCAATCCTACTGAGAGCCTTTGGCATTATTGTGAGTGCATGGGAAGCGACTGGTGGAGGAGATTTTTTTTTTTTTTTTTTAAAGCCACAGTTGCCAATAAAATATGTACCCACCTCTGAGGTCAGCCCCAGCCCCACCAAATTGGAAAAAGGGCTACAATTGGAAAAGACCAATATTAACCATCGACAGGCAGTTTGCTCTGGACCTCAAAGTCTTTAGGGCTACAATGTCCTGGCAGTTAAACCCCATCTCCTACAGATCAAAAATTAAAGAAACTACAGGATAAAGGAGAACTGTTTAAATTTGCTCTATTAAAATGGCTAGATGAGGAAAACATTGCAAATTAGATGTTACTTGCTAGTTTTTTTAAGGGTAAAATGCAAGAGGAGGAAAATGGACTTTAGTGGCTCGGGTCACGTCTGAGATAAAGCTTGGACTAATGACCCGCCCTACTTCTTCATCAGATTGACTTTTTCTGCAGGGCAAGTAAAGCCATTGAAGATAGTTGTGAAACATTGATAGAAGAAGAAAACAGAATACTGCTAGAATTCCAGCTATCACATATAGAACCACTTTATTTTACATGCACTGCAAATCTGAGTTTTCCAAAAATCTTTTTGCATTAATTAGGTATATTTTTCTATTATTTTATGAGTCATACTTTACTATAATACTTGTATTCCAATCTATTTTTAATCAATAATGTGCCTAAATATGGTGTTAGTAAGACTTGTCATTTTTTTATTTGAATTCGTTTGTTGGTAGGTGAAAAAATTGGAGGCTTCAAGATGGCTGAAGAACATCAGACTCCTGAAATTCCTTGTTTAATAGATCGTTATTTCACTCGCTGGTACAAAGCAGGTAAAGAAAGGTCTATCAATAGCATAGATCTAATGCACTAGTGGATCCATGGATAGATAGTTCAGCATCTATCATGAGCAGAAAGGGATAAAATTTGTTTCCAGTACTCTTGAGCAGTAGTTATGTTGCAAGTTGATGTGAAAGTAATCTTTTCAACTACAAAGGTTCCAATTTGTAGAAGGTATGATAAAGGATGCTGTTTCCAGTGACTCTGAGGTTTGTTCTCTGGAAGTGTCTGATGGGAGAATTGAATATGATCCATGGCCAAGTCTCATTTCATCATGCAGCTTGCATCGTAGAAGCCACTTTTACTGAAGATTCTGTGCGGAAAACACTGGCACAAAAGACATTGCTATATCATACAGAGCCCGAGTTACCTTACAAAAATGAATAAATATAGGTAGAATCCTTTGTTTGAATTCACCAAAGTGAAGCTTGACGGGCCCTTTTACTAAGCCGTGTAAGCGTTTATGCATGCCCAACATCTATTCGCTAGTCAGCATCCACACCGGGCTCCATCAGATGATGTCACCCAGATGTGAGAATACTTGGCCTGCTGTCTTCAGAGAACACCTGCTACAGGCAAGTAACTGCTATGTGGTGGCACCTTATGCTTACCATGTGGTAATTTCCACATTAACCACCTAACAGAAGAGAGTGTGGAATAGATATATTTTGCATTTACTGCAGATTAAGGGGGAAGTTGAGATTTTGGGCTACCATTAAGAAGGATTATTTTACTATCAACCTGGCTTGTTAATAACTAGGGCATATTTAAATAAAAGAGGATCTGTGTTAAAATAGCATGAGTTGTGCTAAAATAACACATCTTTAATGGTAGACCATGTTGATAATTCTCTCTCCCCTCCCCCCCACAAATGTGACAAATAACCTGCACAGCCTTTAATGCACTTTTGGTAAATAGCCCGTATGATGAGGGAAAACCAACTTAAGGCACAATGCTAAACATCACCAAAATAGATGTCCCTGCCAGCAGAAAAGGTTATTCTTCTTCTCCTGTTTCATAAGCACTTTACTACCATTTCATCTGGCTATCAAAATATTTGTTTTAAGAATGCTGTGCACTTTAACACTAAACATTACATAAAAGTAAAGAACACACACAAAGTAGAGAATTGCGTAGTGACTTCAAAGAACATGTTTTATGACTCCTGTAACAGGTGTTCTCTGAGGACAGCAGGATATAGATCCTCATAGTACCCATCTGTCTCTCCTAGGAGTTGGATTCCCTTGCATTCTTTTTAAAATTTAGCTCACGCCTTTTTTTTTGGTAGTGCCCCAAGGCAAGTTATATTCAAGTACAGAAGGAATTTTCCTATTTCTGGAGGACTTACAATCTAAGGGGATAGTTCTATAACTTGGTGCCTTCAGTTAGGCATATCTAAGGGGGCATTTCTATAACAGCATCTGTATGCCAAGATACTGTGTTAGAATACCAATGTAAACCCAAATTGATGTGCCTAAATTTAAGCGTGACCATTTATGCCAGGTCAGTGACAGGTATAAATGAGTGTGCCTAAGTGCACCATAAGTTGCACGTGTATTTTAAAGATATGACCAACCTCCTCCCATGTTCTGCCCATTTTTTTGCCTTCTTTGCAGTTATGTGTTATGGCACTTATTTGCCGTCTTATAGAATAGTGTGTGGTGTGCATATGTGCATAAGTTGCACTTAATGTGCCCAAGGCATGCATAACTTCACCCAGTTATAGAATTGCCTTTTAAAGTTTGCACATCGGGCAGTGGAGGATTAAATGACTTGTCCAAGGTTATAAGGAGTATTATTGAGATTTGAGCAGCGGCTTCCCTGGTTCTCAGCCTGCTGCTCTAACCAAAAGTCTGCTCCTCTACTCAATCCAGCTGCTGGTAGCTTGGTATAGAACTGAGATGATCCTGCATGATGACAATGACATAGAAACTCCTTTGCATGCACAATTGAACATTCTAGGAAGCTCCTTAAAACTTCAAGAGCAAGTTACTAATCTTTACCTCACTGTGCTCCATCAGTGAGGACTTACATTCTGATGTTCTTGATGAATACTTGTTAAGTAAAGATAAGCAACTTAGGCCCCCATTTACTAAACTGCAGTAAGGTTTTGCACTTACATGCGTTCCTTTTTGTCCATGCTAGACCAGTCCAGATGTCTGGGTTAGGTCCTTCCTTTTTAGCAGGTGGAGATAGATTGACTGACTGACTTCCCTATATAGGCTAGTACAGCTGGGAAGCCTGTCAGTATTCTCTGTCTTCAACAGAGTTGACAGATGCAGCAAAAAAAAGGAAGGCAGGCAGTATTGAGGCTGGGATCAGGGGAATTGTTAATGCAATTTGGAAGAAACAGTTGATCCTGCATTTTTCTTAGGTGAGGCCAAGCCATTGATATGCATTCTTCTTGTTCATCTCTTGGTGCAGCCTTAAAGGAGGCATAAGGGCTAAAGCATAATAGAATTGGAGGGAAAAAAAGTAAGAGGAGTAGGAACTGCAGCAAGAACCTCAACAGGCAGCTGCTCAAGACCTCAAACTCTTTAGGGCCACAGTTTGCTGACCTGTCAACTTCACCAGCTACAGACCAAATTTAGGAAAAACTACAGGATAATGGAGAAATGTATAATTTTTGCTTCATTCAAGTGACCAGGTAAGGAAAACAGAATGGATAGAAAACAGGAGGGTTGGGTTAAATTGCTTGGAAAAGCGATGTCTAAGGGGAGATATGATTGAGATCTATAAAATCCTGAGTGGTGTAGAACAGATAGAAGTGAATTGATATTTTTACTCTTTCAAAAAGTACAAAGACCAGGGGACACTCCATGAATTAAATTACATGGAAATACTTTTCAAATAAATAGAAGATTTCATTTAGAAACTCCTTTGTCTCCTCAGTGGAGGAGGGATCTGTACTGGGACTGGTGCTATTTAACATATTTTTAAATGATCTGGAAATCAGATAGACAAGTGAGGCGATCAAATTTGCCGGATCTCATTCCCGTAATGCTATTCCACTGCCGACCGTGGCCAAGATTTCGTGACCTTCAGGGCTCGTGGAGCAAACTGTCAAGGCAAAGTAGAAATCTCATTCAAACTACAAATACATTTCAACAATTTTTATTTATTTATTTTTTTACAAAGACTGCAATATACTTCTTCTGCTTCTCACAGTGTAGCGTGGTGACCGGATCCTTGTGCCAGTAAATCAAGGATCTAGGAAAGTATTCTGCTGACGAGTCATTAAAACAGACTGGCAAAATTAACAGTATGTTCAGATACTTTTCAAAGTCTTTTTTTTTTTTAATCAATTTCATGATTGCAGGGAGAGTGGTAGGTAAGTAATTGACGTGAATAAGGGTATCGTGTACATAGAGAGATCATTTGTTCCTCTTTCCACTCTGTCTGTGATCCCTTGTATTTCTTTAGTTTCTCTAACCGCTGAAGGTAAGTAGTTCTATGGCTAAAGCAAATAGGAGAAATGAGCCTGGACAGACCGGATGGAAGTCACCTTCTGGTTGGAAAGGAGAAGATAAATGTTCATCCTTTTGAACAGCTGCAGAAGGTGATCTGTATAGGCTCTAGATCCATATGCAAAAATTTATCCCCCAAACCAAAGGTTTTCAGGAGTACACAGAGGTAGGGCCATTCAGCTTTATGGAAAGCTTTTTCAGTGGCCAATGATAAGATCACAGTGGATGATCTAGAGTTTTGTACAGCATATGTAATGTTAATTAGTCTTCTGACATCAGAACTAAAACTGCCTCTTACGAAACCTGTTTGGTCTGGGTGTATAAGCATCTTCTGTTTTGTATGAAGTATTTTAGTTAAAATGTTATAATCAGTATTTGCTAATGATATGTCTGTAGTTTGAAAATAAGGTAGTGTCTCTGCTCCTTAAGGATCACTGATATGGTCTGATATGGTGGCCTTATATAATGTCTGAGGAAAGCACTCTTAACAAAGTGATTGCTATAAGCTCATGCACTATGTTGGAAGGCAGTTGGTGCATCATTTGTGTATATAGTTCTGCTGGTAGGAAGTCAGGGCCTTCCACTTATAAAAGGTTGGTTGGTAGCATCTCTGATTGTTTTGTGCCAGAGAGGGGAGAGGCTTGTGAAGGGAGTGAGACAAGATTTGACACTTTAAAGCCTAGGTATTCTTTCCAAAAACATGTCTGTTTACTCACCGAAGAACAAGGGGTCATCTTAGAAGTCTCATCTTTTAAATCGGACATAACAGGAGGATGGTCAAATTTTAAAATGTTACAGTTCTGGGTTCTTCGTTAGCCGAAGGCAGGTCTTTGTTGGGCATAGGGCAAAAGCCTATTCTTATGCAATTCGATCTTTCTAGCACTTGATTTAGTGAACCATAACTTTTTGCTGTCAATATTAAATAAGATTGGAATTATGGGAAATGTTTTGCACTGGTTTAAGGGGTTTCCGACTCAAAGATCTTACAGGGACTTTTATAAAACTGTGTGGTGGTTTGTGTGTGTTTAAGTACAGATAGTGACATGAAAGGGTGTCCTTTATACACGTGCCACTGTAGGTTTTCCCTGATGCACCATTTGGGTAGAGCAGTTGTGATATATGTACAGTACTTGTTTTATAGAATATGCAAGTGCACACAGAATTTATACCAATTTCAAAGCTTATTTAACTGTGTGTGCCTACATTGCATACAACTTGGGCTGTTTTTGGATGTTTGTTTTATGCCAAAGCCACTTTTAGATTTCTCACATAAGCCTCATTTTATAAAATCAGCCCCATAATCTTTTAATTCAATGATAGGTACTCCCACTGAGTGTACCCAGGTATTGAATTCTAATTCCTCTGCAACTTGGGGCATGGGTGTGTTTGTTGTCCTCTTCCATTCCAGTACCTACTCTATTCAGGCCAAACCTGCCACTAATGCAGTGGTTCCTAAACCTGGTCCTGGAAGCACCTCAGCCACTCTGGTTTTCAGGATATCCACAATAAATATTTATCAGATAGATCTGCAAGCAGTGGAGACAGTGCATGCAAATCCCTTTCATGAATATTCATTGTGAAAACCTGACTGGCTGGGGTGCCTGCAGGTTTGAAGATAATGTTTAATACAATTTTAATTATTTAAGAACGGAATGGTATAGGAAAAGAAAAAAGAAGGGGGGATGGAGAGAATAGGAGATAAGGGGTTTTTCTCTCTTCTTTTATTTTAGATTTTTTAGTAAATGTTTTTATGACAATGATTATAGTTTTAGTAACTCGTATTGAATTGTTTAATTGACTGTCTGGTTTTCTGTGCTTTCCTATCATAAATAGATTTCAGAGTATGTTTTAGAGTATTTTAATAGTATATTTTAATGTTATATAATATTGTAAACAGTTCTGATTTACCTTTGTAATAAGTGACGGTCTAGTAAATGAATAAACGATAATGCTTCTTGACAGCACCCTGCCTTTTTTAGAAGCTGAAACCAGGTGACAAACAGATGGAGGAGTGGTTTCCTCACTTCAAGATCGTACCAAGTTACTTCAAAAACAAATATTTCGTCACCATGGAAGGCTCATTGTGGAGTACCCCAAGGTTCTCCATTATCACCGATTCTCTTCAACATAATGATGTCCCCTCTGGCAAACATCTTATCCAAAGAGGGCTATCACTCATTTATTTATGCTGATGATGTCACAGTTTATATCCCCTTCAGGCATGATCTCTCACATATCTCCAGAGGCGTTGATCGTTGCTTGAACATCATGGATTTATGGGCTAACACATTTCGGCTGAAATTGAACACTGAAAAAACCCATTGTCTTATTGTCACATCCGCATATAATACTTATAAGCCTACAACCCTCGTTACTTCAGCTTATTCTCTCCCTATCTCTGATAACCTTAAAATTTTAGGAGTTATTATTGATAGACACCTTACATTAGAGAGTCAAGTTAAGGCCGTTATAAAGAAGATATTTTATTCGATGTGGAAACTAAAACGTATAAGGCCCTATTTTCCAAAGGATATATTCCGCAACTTGACACAATCATTGGCATTAAGCCATTTAGACTATTGCAATGGATTATATGCGGGATGTAAAGTTCAGCTTCTGAAAAATCTCCAGACAGCCCAGAACACTGCTGCCAGATTGATATTCAATAAAATGAGATATGATAGCGTTACATCTCTTCGTCGGATGCTACACTGGCTCCCAATTATGGACCGTATTACCTTCAAGCTTTGTACTCTGGTCCACAAAATAATCTATGGTGAAGCCCCGGATTATATGATTGATTTACTTGATCTTCCGGCGAGGAACAGAAACAGATCATCTCGTAATTATATGAATCTTTATTATCCCAGGTGCATTGGTCTTAAATACAAAACCACCTACGCGTCTTATTTCTCCTACTTAGGAACGCAGATGTGGAATGCATTACTGAACTGTATGAAAACGCTGCATGATCATCAAGATTTTAGGCGCTCTTTTAAGACCCATCTATTTTGTAAGGCCTACCCTACTGATGCTACTCATTAGACTTTACATTATATTGTCTCGGACCATTTTATTCCTTATTATTTTGTACCTTATTTTACACATATACCCCTCCCTTACCTGACCCTATTTCTAATTGACTTGTAAGCCACATTGAGCCTGCTTGTGTGTGGGAAAATGTGGGATACAAATACTGCAAATAAAATATGAGTTACCCATTAATTTATTTCATAATATGTCTAAAAGTGGTATCAATATTGGCAAGAGTAGGAGGTAGGTGGTCTGCATAAAACAGTGAGAAAATGAGATAATGTGGATTCTGCATTATAATATAATTTTTATTGTAAGGAAAAAGGGTAGGACAAATGAAGTAGGATGCCATTTGCGGAGTTTCTGCAATATTGACAAAGAAAGTGCACATCAACTTAATAAAGATAACATTCCCTTGCAGGAATGTTGAAATGCGATTTCCATGCTGCAATTTAAATACAAGTATAATTTGTAGAGTTGCCTTTTGACATGTTAGCGTATTGCTGTGAAAATAGAGATTTTATTAACTAGTCTTGTGGAAAATGCAGAGATCAGCTAGATAACGCAGTGATTAATGCAAAGTGGAAATGGTGGGCTCCTCAATGGATTGAGATTGTGACTGAAAAATTTGACTATTAAGCATTTCCTAAAACTGACAGTTTGAATTTTTCAGTATTAATAATTTGACAGTTACTAAAATGTACTACATTTTGTTTTCACTTCTTGCAGATGTTAAGGGCAGACCATGTGAAGATCATTGCATACTGCAACACTCCAATAGGCAAGTCAGTGTATTTAACCACTTTGTGTAGCATTTTTCAATGTGGGGACTCTTTAATATACTTAAAGCTCCTAGACTATTATATAAGCTGAAAGCATTTTACAGTTACATGGAGGCATATTTTCAAAGCACTTAGCCTTACAAAGTTCCATAGTAACCAATGCAACTTTGTAAGCCTAAGTGCTTTGAAAATGAGCCCTATGGTAACATAGTAGATTACCTCAGATAAAGACCTGTATCATTCATCCAGTCTGCCCATCAAGATAAACTCTCTCTGGTATTATTTAATCTATTAATGAGATCATTGGGTATGTTATTAGATAAATTTTAATTTTTGCGTTACATCTGCGCGTGTGATGTGATATATCTTTCTGCCATGCTGTGCTTCTTGGATGGAAACACTTTCGTATACAACTTTGTATTTCCTTAATTGATTCTTGAATTTCCAACCATCGCCTAAAACTGAACAAAGAAAAAAACGTAAGTTTCTCTGGATAGGTTCAGATCATTTACATCTTAAGTTTCTAATTGATGGAAACTTGTTTACATTAGACCTTCAGCCTAAAATTTTAGGGGTCGAATTGGATAATTATTTATAGGATTAAATGGTCAGTATTTTCAATGGAGAAAGGTAGTGCGGTTCCCCAGGGATCTGTGCTAGAACTGTTCTTTTAACATATTTATAAATGAGATGGGAGTAACTAGTGAGGTAATTAAATTTGCTGACGACACAAAGTTATTCAATTCACAAGAGGATTGTGAAAAATTTCAAGAGGACCTTACGAGACTGGGCATCCAAATGTCAGATGACGTTTAATGTGAGCAAGCGCAAAGTGATGCATGTGGGAAAGAGGAACCCGAACTATAGTTATGTAATGCAAGGTTCTACATTAGGAGTCTCCGACCAGGAAAGGATCTAGGTGTCATCGTTGATAAGTTGAAACCCTCTGCTCAGTGTGCAGCGGCAGCTAAGAAAGTAAACAGAATGTTAGGTGTTATTAGGAAATGAATGGAAAAGAAAAATGAGGACGTTATAATGCCTTGGTATTGCTCTATGGTGCAAGTACACCTCAAATATTGTGTGCAGTTCTGGTCACTGCATCTCAAAAAAGATATAGTGGAATTAGAAAAAGTACAGAGAAGGGCGACGAAAATGTTAGAGGATGGGACGACTTCCCTATGAGGAAAGGATAAAGTGGCTAAGTCTCTTCAGCTTGGAGAAAAGAAGGCTGAGGGGAGATATGGTAGAAGAGGTCTATAAAATAATGAGTGGAATGGAATGGAACGGGTAGATGTGAATCACTTGTTTACTCTTTCCAAAAATACTAGGACTAAGGGGCATACAATGAAGCTACAAAGTAGTAAATTTAAAACAAATTGGAGAAAATATTTCTTCTCTCAACATGTAATTAAACTCTGGAATTTGTTGCCAGAGAATATAGTAGAAGCAGTTAGCTTAGCGGGGTTTAAAAAAGGGTTAGGATATTTTCCTAAAAAAGAAGTCCATAAGCCATTATTAAGATGGACTTGGGGAAAATCCACTGCTGATTTCTAGGATAAGCAGCAAAAAATGTATTGTACTGTTTTGGGTTATTGCCAGGTACTTGTGACCTGGATTGGTCACTGTTGGAAACAGGATGCTGGGCTTGAAGGACCTTCAGTCTGTCTCAGTATGGCAATTTTTATGTACTTATCTAACAGTGCAATCCTATGTCTCAATGATTTTGAGAAAGACCTTTATTATCTTGAGAAAACACAGATCTATCAAGAGGTATTTTGCAACAGACACCTTCAGGTTGTTCGTACAGGTGTTTAGTTTTGGCCATATTTGTTTAAACAAAAATTTTTTATTCCTTCTCCTATCAACTTCCCCCAAAAAATTATTTTGCCATTGCTATAGCATTTTTATAGGATCCTTTGGTTTTTAGTCACATTCTTTCGTATTTATGACATTGATGTTTCAGCACCCACAAATCTTTAGAATACCAAGGTAAAGACTTCAAATTTCCCTTTCCTTTAGATTTGTTAGATGAGTATTGTTGTATTGCTTCTGTCACGCTATTGTTCCAGTCCAATAGCATTGAATGTACACTAGAGCAAATACTGGTCAGTTGTGATTTAACTTCAGTTATGTGGAAAACTTCATTAGTCTGAACTTTCTCCCAAACTCTTCTCTTAAACTGGGAAATAAAGTGTACAGTTTGCCTGGAAATGATCAGACCAAGGAATTATTGTCTGTTCTGGGTCAGAAATTAAACATCTCCGATCCATCTTGGATATTAAAGTAATAGTACAAGTGCATGAACCTTTTCATGCATTGGTTCAATCTTGCTAATAGAATGCAGTGGAGGAGTGGCCTAGTGGTTAGCGTGGTGGACTTTGGTCCTGGGGAACTGGGTTTGATTCCCACTGCAGGCACAGGCAGCTCCTTGTGACTCTGGGCAAGTCACTTAACCCTCCATTGCCCCAGGTACAAATAAGTACCTGTACATAATAAGTAAGCCGCATTGAACCTGCTATGAGTGGGAAAGTGCGGGGTACAAATGTAACAAAACAAAAAAAAAATCCAAATAGGAAAGCAGATGATGAACTGTGAGATCCAGATTATCTAAATGCAAATTTAAATCACCCAGCAAGAAAAGATTAGAGAAATTGGCTGAATATTGTGAAATAGAACCAACAAGCTGGGCTTCAATTACTGCCCAGTTACCTGGTGGTCTGTAAATCAGTAAAAAACCCAAAGAACCTGATTTAAGGTCATCACTTGGCTGGCACATCATCACTTCCATTCCTGGGAATAATAGTATCTACTAATTTCAAATGAAAAAAAACCCCTTTTATATATAATACCGATCTCAACCCCCTTTTTTCCCTGATGCACACAATATAAGATCTTATATCCTGGAGGGCAACCATCTAAAATAATTGGGCTATATGGGTCCATCTGCCAAATTTCTGTGATAAATGTCAGCCCGGTATCATTATCCCTAATTGTGTCCCTAATAACATCATTCTTACTACATATGGACCTATCATTAAAATGCAAACAGGGTACTGGCTGAACAAAATCATTTTCCTTATAATAAGGAATACCTTGTGGGACTTCCCAGAAAGCTGTGTATGACCGTCTCTTAACCCTAAATGACTTAGGTCTTTGGCCAGTAAAATCATCTATAGTATCACAAACTGAATAATCCTTTCCTAACAAAGTAAACAAAGATCCACCTACCCCTTCTTTCTGACAATACTTTTTAACATTATACCCATTCATAGAATTAAAACAGTAGCCTAAGCTAACATCTGTAGACCCTCCCCATCTTCCCCCACATATAAGAACCCTTAAAATTAAAAATCAGTTCATTCTTAAAAACAAAAGACTAATGTCTTTAACAACCATACAGTTGCCCACAAAGGGGAATACTAAGGGGCATTACATGCTCCTTAGTCGTGCCTCTTCAGCAGCGCACCCCAGGAGCTTACACACTTTTGAACTGAAATGCTGGGCTGATGATGTTACCATCAGGGGCTGATCTGAAACCTCTGCTCTGCTTCCCTGGATTCCTCAGTTCTGAGCAGATGATAATTAGCACAGTTCTCAACCACAGAGTAGAAGCAACTGATGAAAACTGTCAGATGTAGCACTGTCAGCGCTAGTGTGCTTTTCAACTGGAACGCTGGGCTGATCTCACCCACAGTATCTCAGTAGAAGCAAATGATGAAAAGGTTTTATTGTAACTGCCAGAATGATTGTTTCTGGTTTTCTTTGTGTAACCCACCTTGAACTGTTAAGGTATATGGTGGTGCAAAGAACAAGAGCACATAGAGCCTTCAAGACAGGGGGCGTCAACTCAAATTTATTGAACAGACCTGGCACGGTCCGTGTTTAGGCAAAATTGCCTGTGTTAGGGGTCTTAAAGTACACAGTGTCCAGAAATTGCATGAAATAGCACTGAGATCTGAAGATCCCAAATAGGTGCAACGAAAAATACGTGGATAATAAATATCAAGCTAAACTGCTATGGCACACAGCCTTAAACTGGCAGGGGAAGAAGTTGTGCTATAACATAGCATAAGGTGTGATGCGATACTACATATGTATACTTGATCTTGATGTCTTTGCCATTTTCAGGGCACAGACTATTCAGTCTGCCCAGCACTGGTCCAGCTACTGAAGCTGTCACTGAAATCCGCTCCAGCCCATCCATATATCTCCAGCCATGATCAGGACACAACTCATGGAAGCCTGACCAGCCCTGGCCTATCTGTCCAGCCACGGTCAGGACATAGACCATAGAAGTCTGCCAGACACTGGCCTTGTTCTATACTGAAGTTGTTATCGAAGCCCCACTCCAGCCCATCCAAATCTGTCCAGATGTGATCAAGGCACAGAACATAGAAGTCTGTCCAACACTGGCTTTGCTTCCCAATTATTGGTGTTGCTGTCTAAGCACTGCTAATCTTGTTTGGTTCCGTGCCTTCTATACAGGATTCCTTTGAGTTTATCCCACGCATTTTTGAATTTCGTTACTGTTTCATCTCCATCACCTCCCATGGGAGGGCATATCGGGTATCTACCACTCACTCTGTGAAAAAGTACTTTCTGACATTATTCTTGAGTTGGCCCCACTACAACCTCAACTCACGTCCTCTAGTTCTACCACCTTCCCATCTCTGGAAGAGGTTTGTTTGTAGATTAATACCTTTTAAATGTTTTGGTAGGTAACTGTTACTGCTTCCACAGGCCTAGTGTGCAGCTTTAAGAAGCCTGCTGGTTTGAATAAGGTAGTAGCGCTCTAGAAATGTTAAGTAGTAGTAGTAGTTAAGATACTGTGTGATCTGATAATCATCCTGTTACCATGCCCATACTTTCCAAGTCCTGTTTTTTAGCTGGCCACTAGATGGCACCAACAGCACTTGTAGCTTGAGGAGTGTGCCTGTATTAATGTGCTAATCTCCTGCCTCTGTGTTTGCTGAACTTAAATTTTCAGGCATCTTGGGCATATTGTAGTTTGTAATATGTTTTATATTTTTGTTATTTATTATGACTGCATTATTTCCTTTCACCTGGCCTAAGACAGTGTAGAATGTTGCCTCAACTGGTGTTAAAAGAACCATTTTCCTCTTAACTGTTATACAATGGTTCAGTGTATGTCCATTGTTTAAGTTTTGGCTGACTGGATGTGTAGCATGCTGCCAGTGCACTATTATGCTTTGGGAAAGACAATGTGAAGAATAATAAAAGCCTGTTTGATTCAAGGTTGTTTACCCATCAAGTGAGCATTTCCTGAGAACAGGAGCGGCAAATCAGCTTATATTACTGAGATCATCTTTCCAAAGCTCACCATGCTGTGAAAATTCAGAGCTTACCATTACCTTAAGTGTTACAGACTTTCTGTAGATGCAGAATTTGTTGTTATCCCCTTCCAGCATCTCCCCAGACATGACTGGTTACCATTCCCACCCTGCGTTACCTCCAGTGTTGCTTTGGTTAGTATTTATTTATTTATTTTTGTTACATTTGTACCCCGCACTTTCCCACTTATGGCAGGCTCAATGCGGCTTACATGGGGCAATGGAGGGTTAAGTGACTTGCCCAGAGTCACAAGGAGCTGCCTGTGCCTGAAGTGGGAATCAAACTCAGTTCCTCAGGACCAAGGTCCACCACCCTAACCACTAGGCCACTCCTCCACTCCTAGTTTCTGCTCTATGAAATCCATGTTGAGGAGATTAATAAGTTAACACACCACAATTTCAAAAGGCCTATTTAATTAGCAATGGTTAAATTAAAGATCACTAATGTTAAACTCATTCTGTTATAAATGTAATCTCTTTGATGCTAAACAAAGAGCCAGTTGACAGCAGGAAATTGTATGAGCTTGCTGAATAGTGTTGCTTTCCTTTAGCAAACAACTATAAACTAGAGGAATTAAAGCACAACCGGCTCTAGAATTGGATACTCTGAAAAGTGGTCTTCCCAAAGATATAAAAATTATCTATAAGATGTAATTAAGTTCCCATTAAAGCCTAGATAAACAGGTTGCTTCTCACTGAGCACTATAGTGCAGAAAAGGAAAAGCCGTAAACAAATAGGCTTCTTAGGTTGGAAACCCTTTGGAATTTTTCCAAACAGTTCAGCATTTTCTGCTGATGCGCAATTTGCAGGCAAGAGTTTACATCAGAAACCATTGATAAATTTTCTTAGCGGCTAGGTGTACCAAATAGTTTTCACAAATTCTCAGTAGACCTGGTCTTGGATTGAACTCTGCTGTTTTTCCTAATGGCAAAATCTAGCAATAGAGGCTTTTTTCCAGTCTGAGTAGTGAGGCCAAATGAGTTAAACTTGGAAATATCTTTAAAATAAAATCAGAAAACAACAAGGTATGCGGTCTGCCAAATCCAACATTGAAGATAAAACCAGGAGACAGACCTTGTGAAGAACAGCCTTTATTTGTAAATTAAAAGCTCTCAGGAGTTCAACATTTAGTGCACAGAGAGACAGAGAGAGACTGAGACTGTACGACTTGGGATAACATGCTGGGAATGCAATGACTGAAGCATTCATAGCTAACACAGAGGGAGGGAGGGTGTGTTCATGGTGCATGTCAGGTTCTAAGGAAGCCTGACTTTGTTAATGGAAGTCCAAAACTCTGCCAGCATGGTAAATGGTGAGGTAAAAGAAGCATTAAACACAAAAGGACATCTTTTAAAAACAGAAAGCAGATCCAAATGAAAAAAATAAGAAAAAGCATAAGACTGGCAAGTTAGAAGGAAAGCTTTAGTAAGCTTTACTCAAGTCATTTTGAAAAGAAACTTGTCCTAAAGACAAACACTAATAAGAACTTTTCCAAGCACATTCAAAGCAAAAATCTGTGAGGGAGTCAATTGGACCATTGTGGGTGATTCTGAAACACTAAACTTATATATAGGCACCTTTTTATTTCAATTTTTATAAAGGAGTTAGGTGCCAATACGAGCGTATCCAGTTTCCATGGGTCAGCAGGGTGGCGCTTTACCTTTTTCACTCAAATTTTTTTGCCCTTGTTAACATCCAAGACATTGGAAGTATCAAACATTTCCTTACCTGCTGCTCAGTCAGCCTCCACAACTCCTTCTTTTATGGCTGGAACCAAAAACCCTCTTTAGTCATTTCATATTCATGAGGCCATGCAGGAGCTTATTATAGCACAGTGGGACTACTACTACTATAGATCACTTTTATAGCGCTACCAGTCGTACACAGCGCTTTACAATTGAACATGAAGAAGAAAGACAGTCCCTGCTCAAAAGAGCTTACAATCTAAATCAGGACAAACAGACAGGACCAAAAAGGATAAGGGAAGGACAGACAGAAGGACACATAAGGATAAGATAAAAGTTACAAGTCAGGAGTCAAAAGCAGCATCAAACAGGTAGGCCTTTAGCCCGGATTTGAAGGCTGCGAGGGATGGAGCTAGACGTAATGGCTCAGGAAGCCTATTCCAGGCATAAGGTGCGGCGAGATAGAAGGAGCGGAGTCTGGAGTTAGCGATGGAGGAGAAGGGTGCAATTAGGAAAGATTTGCCCAGTGAGCGGAGTTTTAGGGAAGGAGTGTAGGGAGAGATGAGGGTGGACAGGTAGTGAGGGGCTGCAGAGTGAATGCACTTAAAGGTCAACAAGAGGAGCTTGAATTGTATACGGAAACGGATAGGGAGCCAGTGAAGTGATTTCAGGAGAGGGTTGATATGGGCATAACGACTTTGGCGAAATATTAGTCGTGCAGTAGAGTTTTGAACAGATTGAAGAGGAGAGAGATGGCTGAGTGGAAGACCTGTGAGAAGCAAGTTGCAGTAAGTGAGAGGTGACGAGAGTGTGAATGAGGGTTCTGATAGTGTGTTCAGAAAGGAAAGTGCGAATTCTGGCAATGTTATAAAGGAAGAAACGACAGGTTTTAGCAATCTGTTTAATATGGGCTGAGAGGGAGGAGTCGAAGATGACCCCAAGGTTGCGAGCAGACGAGACAGGAAGAATGAGTGTGTCGTCGACAGAAATAGAGAATGGGGGAAGGGGAGAGGTTGGTTTAGGAGGGAAGATAAGGAGTTCAGTTTTGGACATATTGAGTTTCAGGTGGCGGTGAAACATCCAGGTAGCAATGTCAGAGAGGCAGGCAGATACCTTGGACTAGATTTCTGCCGAGATTACTGGTGTGGAGAGGTAGATTTGGGAGTCATCAGCGTAAAGGTGATACTGAAAGCCGTGTGATTAAGATCAAAGCAGCAAGGGACTCCCATGACTCTAGTCTCAAGGTGGCAAGGGCAGTGGCTAAGCTTTACCCTCTTATGCCAGCTGACTTGGAACAGTTTGCTTCCCCTAAAATAGATGTCCTAATGAACTACTATTTCTGTAGAAGGAGAAACTGCACTTAAGGATGTACATGATCATAAGTTTGAAACTTCTTTAAAGCTTGCTTTGCAGGTGGCAGTGCTAAATTCTCATGCAGCAGTTTGTGTCTCCTTTGTTTCCAGAGCTTCTTTATGTTGGGTCCAGCAGTTGTCTACTTTAGACTCATCCCCTGACTCTCTGCCGCCTTTGGAGGCAGGGTTATCCTACCTGGCAGATGCTTTGTATGACATTCTCAGAGCCTCAGCTAAATATATGCCCCTAGCTCCCTCTGCGCAAAGATTGGGCAGCTGATATTGCATCCAAGTCACGTCTTGCTAAATTGCCATTCAGGGGCAAGCTCCTCTTTGGGGCAGATTTTGAAAAATTAGTTGAAGATTTGGGGGATTCAAAGGTTGAACACCTTCCTGAGGACAAACCCAGCGCTCAATTCAGGACAGCTAAGACTTGTTTTAGGGAAGCCAAATGATACAGACCAGGAAAATCTGGAGCTTCTAATCAGAAGCCACATTTTCAACAACTTCAGTCTTCCTTTCGAGGAGGCAAAAAGTCGTTGTCAACCTTTGCTAGACCCTCCCCATCTACTAACCCCTCACAATAACAGGGACAAGGTTCATTCCTTGTCGCACATTATGGGGGGGGGGGGACATCTATCCATCTTTTACAAGGATTGAGCCAAAATCACATCACACCAATGGGTCTTTAGACATCATTCATCACCGTTACAAACTGGACTTTTGCAGTTTCCCCTTGTACCAAACCAAGCAAATGTTAGGCGGTGCAGGAGACTTTGCTGTCTTTGCTACTCCTTAGAGCAATTCAGCCTGTCCCTCAAGGTGAAAAAGGAATGGGAAGATATTCAATTTATTTTGTTGTGCCAAAGAAAGAGGACATCTTTTGTCCACTTTTGGATGTCAAGTGAGTCAACAAATCCCTCAAGATACAGCACTTCAGGATGGAAACCCTAAGATCTGTCATAGCCTTCGTCCAACTGGGAGAGTTTCTCACCTCTCTAGATCTTAAAGAGGCTTATTTTCCATATTCCAATCTGTCTTCCTCACAAAAAGTTCCTCCAGTTCACAATCTTAGGGAATCATTTTCAATTTACAGCCATGCTGTTTGGGCTGGTGACTGCTTCCTGCACCTTTTCTCCTAGGTCATGGTGGTAGTGGCTACTTTCTTGTATAAATGAGGGATCCAGGTCCACCCTTACCTGAACGGTTGGCTCATTCGGGCCCCACAATATCAGGAGAGTCTTCACAATATGGCCACAGTAACATCTCTTCTGGATTCTCTAGGTTGGGTGGTGAACCACAGCAAGAGTCATTTAATTCCGACTCAAACTCGAGAAGTATCTGGGAGTTTAGTTCGACAAGAAAGAAGGGAAAGTCTTTCTATCCCTGTCTTACCAGTGGAAGCTACAACATCAAATTGTAAATCTTCTATTCCTTCCCTGTCCAAGAGCTTGGAATTATGTTCAGGTTCTGGGGTCAATGGCAGCCACCCTGGATATTCTCCCTTGGACCAGGTTCTATACGAGACCTCTTCAGTCTTCTCTTGAGTCAGTAGTCTCTGGTCTCCAAAGAGTATGACCAGTTAGTTCCTGGGACAGCTCAGGTCAAGATAAGGTTGAAATGATGGCTCCATAGTCCAGGCGGGACATCCTTTGTACACTCCAAATTAGTGTGTACTCAGTTCTAATGGCAGCCTGTTTGGTTGGGGAGTTCATTATCTTCAACAAACAGCACAGAGCTAATGGATGTATCTTGGTCCGTCAACAGGTTGGAGCTCCGAGCAGTTCGTAAGGTTTTACTAGCCTTTGCTCCTCTTTTCCAAGGGAGACAAGTGCGGATCTTCTTGGACAACATGACGATGGTTTCATACATCAACAGGCAGGGGGGATTAAAGAGTATTTCTGTAGCCAGAGAATCTCAGCTTCTCTTTCAGTGGGCAGAGAAAAACATTCCTCTGATATCTGCAGACTACCTGAGCAGAGTGTCTCTAGATCCAGGGGAATGGCACCTCATCACATCCCACTGGGGCATGTCTTCAGTCATCAAAAGGAGACAAGGGGGTAGATGCATTGGTGCAACCTTGGCCATCAATGGGTCTCCTCTGTGTCTTTCCTCAGTGGCCCTTTAATAGGCAGAACATTGTTCTTCATCTGGGCCAGGTGGGTCTAGTAGCACTGGATTGGCCAAGGAGACCTGGTAGGCGGACATCAGGTGTCTTCAAGTCGCGCCTCCATTGCATCTTCCTCAGTAGAAAAGACTCTTGCATCAAGACCCCATTCTCATAGATGCTCCCTCCCCCTTTGGTCTTATGGCTTGGTTACTGAGAGGGCACGTCTAAGGAAGAAAGGTTATTCAGAAGAGGTTATTACCACTTCAAGCACAGAAACGTTCAACTTCAGCTTCTTATGCTAGAGTTTGGAGAACCTTTGAGAGCTGGTCAAAGGAGAATGGAATTCTCCATTTAAGGCTTATTTGCCCCACTTACTAGCCTTTCTACAAAAGGGTTTTAAGAAAGGATTGGTGCTCAGTTCTCTCAATGTTCAATTTGCAGCCTTGGCATATTACAGGGCCATATCCAAATATTTCTTTCTCTGCACATCCAAATGTTGTACGTTTTTTTAAAAGGAGTTACTCATTTTTGCCCTTCTCTTCAGAAGGTCTGTCCAGAGTGGAGTCTTCCTTTAGTCCTCCAGACTCTTCAAAGGTCTCCGTTTGAGCCTCTTCATAAAGCCACTCTTAAAGATCTGATTTTAAACTTCTGTTTTTCTTGTTACCTTATCTTCAGTACAGAGAGTCTCAGAGCTTCAAGCTTTATAGTAGAGATACCGTTCTCCGTTTTTTAGAAGAGGGGGTGTTTATTTGAATGGTTCCCTCTTTCCTTCTGAAGATTGTCTCTTCTTTTCATATTAACCAAACTGTGTTCCTTCCTTCCTTTTTCTAGGGAGGATTATGCTTCAGACTACTTTTCACCTTTTCGCTGTCAAGCGAGTTCTTATGTGTTATCTTGATTCTACCAATGATTTTAGATGTTCTGATCAATTTATATTCTCTCTTCCAGACCCAGGCAGGGTCTACCAGCTTCCAAAGTGATGGCTAGATGGTTGAAGGAAATTTATATCTTCAGCTTATCTCTGCTCGGGCAAATCTGCCATTGCAGGTTAAAGCTCATTCCACTAGATCTTTTTCTGCTTCTTTTGCTGTATCACGCGTTCTCATTGGAAGAAATTTGTAGATCAGCTAAGTAGTCTTCTCATTCTTTTGCCAAGCATTAACGCTTAGATATTGTGCGAGATTGGATGCCTCCTTTGGAGCTCATGTGCTTTCTGCATGGGCTGCTTTTCTACATCCC
This sequence comes from Microcaecilia unicolor, assembly GCF_901765095.1. Classification (NCBI taxonomy): domain Eukaryota; kingdom Metazoa; phylum Chordata; class Amphibia; order Gymnophiona; family Siphonopidae; genus Microcaecilia; species Microcaecilia unicolor. The sequence goes on from NC_044031.1 coordinate 236,255,025, forward strand.
ATTAGTGATCCATTGATGACATAATGGAAGGAAAAATTAGTTCTTTCCTGATAATTTTCTTTCCTTCAGTCTCAAAAGATCAGTCCAGAAACGACCCTTCTTGCATACTCTGTTGGTTCTAAGTGTATATAGTTATATTGTTTCTTTACTTCTAAGGCACATATTTAGTCCATTGTTCAATTGTTTCTTCTCTCATAGAGGTTGGAGGAGTTTTATAGCTATAAGTAACTCTTTCCACTGCTTAGCTATCGAATAGTGGCTGAGCTAGTCCACACACATCCCGATAATGCACAGCTCATTAGTGCTATTGCCACCTGCTGGCAGAGGGACATAACCCATTAGTCTGGACTGATCCTTTGAGACTAAAGGAAAGGTAAGAACTAATTTTTCCATATGACTGAGCGGTAAAAGGAGCACTAAGGGAAGAAAAGGCCATAGCAAAAATGAGGATAATTTACCAAAGGTTATTGCGCATTATCTGCCGCAGGGAACATTGCATAAAATGGGCCCTGGGCCAGATAACATGCTATAACAGTGTTAGCACCCACTTTTGTAAATTACATGAATTCTATGCTTCTGTCTTTACTGAGAAAGATGTCAGGGAAATATTTATGGTAGAAACACTTTTTCATGGTGATAAAGACTGGAAGGTGACAGTGAAGGTGGAAGATGAATAAAGCAAACTGACAAACTAGAGAGTAACAAATGACTAGGACCAAATGGTACACACCTTAGAATTCTGAAAGAACTTAATAATGAAATTGCAGACTTATTACTCATTATCTGTAATTAGGATTAGTGGGTGGTAAGTGATTTAATCTTTGAAAAGGGCTCTGGGGTGATCTAGGAAATACAAACCAAGGAGCTGTCTATACAAGGCAAAATTGCAAAAGTTATTCCAAATAACATTACTAGCCATTTAGTTAGACATAGCTTAGTGGAGCTGAGTAAATGGGATTTAGTGAGGGAAGTCTTGCCTTACCAATCTCTTAAACGTTGTGAAGTAGTTAAAACATATGGATAAGGATGAGCCTGCTGATGTAATGTTTCTGGATTTTCAGAAGGCATTTGAAAATGTCTAAAAAAACCAAAAACAGTGGCAGTGATCCAGCATAGAATTGTCCTTTTATTATGTTAAATTGCATAAAGCTAGGATGATACAGTACGTGCGGACTCGACACAGGCCATGTATATTGAAAGAGGAACGATGCGATCTTCCTATACAGTAAGACTATGGTAAATAATGGACGTTTTGTATCACAAAACAGCAACTCTTAATCAGTGATTCTGTTTGCTTGATGAACGTATCTTTTGGGAGCCGTGTGGTGAAAACGTCCTTAAAAAGTCATGGAAAATGGTGCCCCCTGTCATCCTTATTGTAAAACTAGTAAAAGAGGCCCGTTTCTGGAGCAAATGAAACGGGCGCTAGCAAGGTTTTCCTCCCCAACACCCCCCTTCTCCCTCCCTCCCTGCCTACCGACCTACCGACCCCTTCGTCGTTCTGACGCCATTGCTTCGCACCTCCTGAACGCACCGTACGCCATTGCTCCGCCCTCGACATCATCACGTTTGACGCGAGGGCGGGGCCCTGAGACTTGGCGATTTTGGTGGCTTCACCACGAACCCTTCGAACCTGTCTTGAAGGAAGTGACACTGACATCAGTGTCTTCAGAACGTTGAGGGTGAGTTTTATTATATAGGATAGTGCAGGAACCCTTTCTCTGTGCTGTATTGCAATATGAGATTATTGCGATCATTCTGTTTATAGTAAAATATATAAACTATCTGCCTAAGCAGACAACGTATTATTATTGTATTTGACAAAACCTGACGCAACTATTCCAGCTCTATTACAATTGATCACTTTGGTAAATTCTCTAGATATAAAATTAATTGGTCAAAGTCTGAAGTGATGCCTCTTAACTCATATTGTACTAAAGGTTCTCTAGCACAGTACTGCATTTAGTAGTGTGGATACGGGATGAAATATCTTGGTCTTGGACGTCTCCCAGATATCGAGGACATCATCGCCCTTGCACAGTATTCTCTGTCTACCCAGATCAATGCCATGTGTTCAAAATGGTCACCATTACACCTCACCTGGTGGGGGAAGATAGGTACCATGACAGCCTCATGTATGTTACCTGCATTGTTCCTTGACACCTTTTATAAGGACATTGGTAAATGTTTGACTAGATTTATCTGGAACCAAAAAAGCCCACGATTGCTTTGCGCACTTTGAAGCTACCTAGGGATCACAGTGAAGTTAACTTTCCAGACTTTCTTAATTATCAAGCTTTTATCTTACGTCAAGGTTTACTTTGGTTCTCTGTTCCAGAGACCCTGGTTACATATAGAGTGAGATCTCTTTGCTCTGCTCAACCCAAAGTACTGCATTGGAGCTCGTCTCCGGGTTCGACTAAGTCAACCCACAAAGCACTATAACACCTAGACTGTGAACAACAAATCCTGATCTGTAAGTCAGCTCAGTTCCCAGTCTGGAATAACTCAGTTTTTCAGATTGGAAAGACGGTTATAATTTGGCCTACTTGAATGTGATCTGGATTTTGGGTGATGTTGTGCTCCAAAGTAAGCCTTCATCTTTTCAGTACTAGTGTGTTAAATACCACTTTTCTGTTTTCCAAGTGCTTCAGATGGATCCAGTTATGTTATTCTCTCCAGTTATGGAGACGCCAACTGCCTGACACTCTTCCGACAGCCTCAATAAAGGATTCCTATTGTCTGATACTTGCTCAAGGACATGAAGCATCTATCATCCACAAACTAAACAGAGACTTGGAGTTGAGGCTATCTGGGAGATGGAAACTGATGTGACACTGATAAATGGGACATGGACTCAAGTGTGGTCAAATATAGTGAGGTGTTCCAAATTGGTCTCTTCTCAATCTCTCTATTTTATGGTCCACCACTCTACTTGGACTCTGAATCTTCTACATAAGTTCAGTGAGGATAGTTCTGATCTCTGCTGGTTATGCTGAATGGCTGTTGGAACTCTTGGTCATCCACTCTTCCATTGTCCCATTTTAAAACTTTTCTGGGACCAGGTATGGTAGATAGTTCAACAAATACTGCCTATTCAAGCTTCTCTGGCCTAATCACTGCTTATTTTCTCCACTCTTCCTGATGGCTCCAGTGTGGGGGATGATCATTTGGTCCTTTTGCGAGTGATGCTTGGTATTGCAGTGTAAGCAGTCTTGAGGGTGTGGAAGGATCAGTCCTCTCATTTATTTCTACTTAATATAAAAAGCCATATGGCCTGTGGTAGGCTTCAAAGCAGTTTACAATTGATAATACATTTTTTAAAAAAGAGAGAGAAGAAAAGGAAAGAGCCAGGCCTTCACTTCTGGTGGAAGTTGCTATGCCTTCCCTGCAAATATGAGGCATCTGTGCCTGAGAAGAGAGGATGCCTTGATAATTTTCTATCTATTGGGACCTCTCTGAAAAGATTTGTGAACTGTTAGTTGCCTTCCCCTTATGTTGGGTATTGTATTCTGTTTCAATGGCTGCAGTACTGGGCTTTGTGTTCCTAGTACCGTTGCCCTTGATGGGGTTAGTGGGGTCTTCTCCTTTTTAACATGGACCTGTATTATTTGCAAGTTGTTTTATTGAAAGATGTTAGTTTTCTTCTTTGTTTTGTTCATATTATGCCAAATCTCAAAATAGATTCCTTGAACTAAAAAAGAAAAAAAAGCCATGACAGAATGTAGTGCCCTGTTATGGATTAGGAACTGGCTAATAAATAGGAAACAGAATAGAACTAAATGGTCCTTTTTCAGTGGAGAAAGGTAAATGATGGATTATCCCAGAAATCTGTACCGGTGCTTTCCAACATGTATAAATGAGCTGAAAAAGGAAATGATGCATGAGATGATTGAATCATTTTGTGTCCTCTAGAACTGTAAATTGTTAAATCACAAGCAGAGTCTGAGGAGTTGCAGGTAGACCTGGTGAGACTAGGCATCTAAGTGCCAGATGCAATTTAAGTTTAAAGTGTTGCATATAGAGAAAGTGGGATTATTTTCTCTATACGCACCATTTTAAACTTGTCAGGATTAAATTACACCATCCAGGAAGAGGTTCTTGGATTCATTATTAAAAATATATTGTGAAATCCACAGCTGGCTGTGTAGCCGTAGTCAAAAAAGCAAATGAAACATTAGGAAGTAATGACACATAGTGCTCCTATCAATGGTGCGACCATATCTTGTGTGATGTTCTGGCCACCCTGTGTCAGAAAAGATATAGCAGAATAAGAAGAGGTACAAAGTAAGGCAAGTGAAAGGATAAAGGGAATATAATGGTTTCTCTCAGAATAACTCAACTGGTCAGGGCTCTTCAACTTGAAGAAGAGATGGCCAAGAGAAAACACGATTGAATTCTGTGACAAATCTCAGGTCCCAAGTTGCCCTGGGGACTAGAAATTTCTGTCTGCACCTGGGGTTTTCCTACCTTGTTGTCACCACTACTACTGGAAAAGCCACCACTGGAACAGGAATGTCGTTCGTTGCTGGTATAGGACGTGATCAAGGCAGTTAATATAGCTGTGTTTAAAAAAGGGTTTAGACAAGTTTCTGGAGGAAAATCCATAAGCCATTACTAATCATGTAGGCTTTGGAAAGCCACTGCTTATTCCTGGGTATGAACAATAAGGTCTACTCCTTGGGATCCTGCTTAGGTACTTTTGACCTGGAAGGGCCACTGTCAGAAGTGGGGTGGAGGCTTGATAGACCTTTGATCTGACCCAGTATGGGATTTATTCTTGTCAATATTCAGCCTGTGGCAGTCATGGTTTTTTGAAAATGCTGACTGCCATTCTGCAGAATTAGACCCAGATATTCAATGTCCATGCACCGGCACTGAAAATCCAGAGCTAATTTGGCACGTGCTGGTCACTGAAGCTTATGTGGGTCCCAGCCAAAATTCAGCCAGGACCTGCATATGTAGAAGCAGGTTCCTGTCCCTCCTCCTTACCAGTCCCCTACCCCCCACTGAGGCTGCCCTAGAAGTTGTGGTGGCCATTTTGAGATAGCAATTGTGACAGGCAGGAGTGAATGGACATCGCTGTGGTCCATATGACCCCCTAAACCATCAGGGATGATCCAGGTAGGCCTGGGGGAGGGAGGGGGGCTCGGGCCTGGGTTCTCATTGTCTTCAAGGAAGGGGGTTGGGACCCGGCAGGCACCAGAAACCCCAATGCTACTACCTGGAAGTGAATCAGGTACCAGCCAATATGGAGATCAATGCTTGGTTAGCTCAGCAGCTAAAGTTAGAACAGACTTTTTGTTGACCTAACTTTAACTGCTTAACTGGTTAGCAATCTGGATATCCCCAGCAACCAAGTACTGGCTCTGCTGAAGCAGTCCCCAGACATAGCAGGGAGGTTAGTGCTGATAGTGCTGCTAAATATCTGGTTAAGTGCTGTTGAATATCAGAGGTTAGGCAGGAACAAGCGATTTAACTGGGCAGGAGGTTCTCCTGCCTGATTCAATAATTTTGAAAATTGAACATATTATACCAGTTAAATGCAGACTCTGAACAGAAAATGAAAAAGAAGAAAAGGAAGCCAGGAGGGGAAAATAGGAACATTGTGGTCCCTTGTTCTGACTTCAGTGGTGCTCATGTAACGCATATTCTTAGATTGGATCTAAGAGTAACCAGAGCCTGACTTTTTTTTTTTTGTGTGTGTGAGAATCATTCCTAGTCCACTAGGCATTTTAAGCAGAGCTATTAACCGTATTAAGGAGTTTTGGTTATGCTGATTGTATTTTGGGCCAGATGCTGTATCGGGGGGGGGGGGGGGGGGGGGGGGGGGAGCTTAGCAAAATCCAGCCCAAAGTATGGCTTGCTCTTGTAACCATTGGAGATGTCAGAGCTCAGCAAAGTCACATTAAGGAAAACCAATATAGTACCTTTACCAATGGGATGTTTCTTTCCCCAAAGGATTTGTGTAATCACACTAGCAAAGTCGCATCCTCTTCTTCAAAAGGGAAGAACAATTAAGAGTGTTAATTACCAAATTAGTGCCAACTGCAGCAGGCTTCAAAATAAGGTCTCTGGAAAGTCAAAGCGGGTAAGTTACATTACTTTCCTTCTTAACACTCAAATAATAGCATAGTATAATACTGTAACTTTACTTTTTTAGAACTAGGAATATTCCATGCAGTACCATCAATCATAATTTTATTTATTTATTTATTTGGTACATTTGTATCCCACATTTTCCCACCTATTTGCAGGCTCAATGTGGCTTACATAGTACTGTAAATGGCGTTAGCCGATTCCGGTATGAACAAATACAAGGTACGCACGATTACAAGGTGATAGCAACTGACAGATTTTTCTTTCTGTGTTACCCATATTAAGTAAATTATCATTTCCTTAGCCTACATAGCAGATGAATCCAAGAACTGGTGGGTTGTGTCCATGTACTAGCAGCTGGAGATAGAGATTACAAAGCTGAAGTTAGTGATACCAGATAGCCAGCTCCTCCTTCACTTATATCTCTGTCTCCAGCAGGTGGTAGAAGGCATCTCAGCAGCTCCTGGATTTGTCTCCTGGGCCTTTCTGGCCAGTTGAGCTTGGTGGTGGTGGTGGTGGTGGGGGGGGGGGGGGGTCTGGACTTTGTACCAGCTTTAGAGGCAAACTTCGTGTTCAGGGTCCCTGCCTCACCCCGTGGACCCCATTCTCCCTGCATGTGAGCTGATGTTGCCTTCCTCATCCAAAAAAAAAAAAAAATCCCTGTGCACAGCTGTTTATTTATTTTTTTAAGATGGAAACAGAGATACAGCTCTATTCAGGAGATACAGTCTGCAGCTGTTTGCAGTCTGAACCTATTCTTTCGCTTGCAGTCTTCCCTAAGAGCCTCCGCTGTGTGTGGGAAGAGTGCAGCGTGCTGCTGGTGAGTAGTTGTGGCTCCGTTTCGGGGGAAGCATGATTATGGCCATGGAAACCGTCAAATGGTGCTTGCGGTGCGGGGTACGCCGGTCGACTTTGGGGCTACATGTGGCCGGTTGCGCAGATGTTCTGTCTGGTTCCTGTGATGGGCTTTCTCTGGCGCAGTCCGATTCGTGCTCTGAGGTTCAGGTGCATGCACCATTTTTTTTAGCGCCTACTGACGCAGTTCCTGCCTCGAAGCCTGTGAATGCAGCTGGTTCTTCGCGGTTCGCCTTAGCCTTAAATGTAGCGCCTCTGGGGGGCTTTTCCCCAGCTGCAGAGTCGTCTTCTGCTCAGGCTGCTGCAGCTTCTGGTTCAGGGGATTTTTTTTCGCCAAAATTTGTCTTCATGCTTCATCTGTCGTTTTTATTGAAAAGGGCTTTGACTTCCCTCCTCTGGAGGTCCTTTCTCTGGATGGTGATATGGCCTTGCAGTATTCCGCAGAGGATCCTGTTTTAAAGAAGCAACATCCTAGTGCCACTTCAGAGGTGGGGTTGCTGGGGCTCTTCTCTGGCCCTCCGATGGCTACTGGGGGGGGGGGGTCCTTAAGTCCTTGGGTAGATTAGTTGGAGGATGGTGAGGTTCCCCAGGAAGAATCTGATGATCCTTCTGTGGTCAGTCTTTTTCATCAGGATGTGCTCCCTTCGCTCATCTCTCATGCCTTGGAGGTTCTAAACATTGAGGATCTTGAGGCACAAGTTGTGGCTACGGTCAATCCCAAAATGGAAAGCATGAGGAAGCTGTCTAAAACCTTCTTGGTACATGCTGCCATTCAGGGATCTCATTTCAGCCCAGTAGTCTGACCCCGAGGGGAGTTTGAAGGTGGTTAAGGCTGTCTTGTCTGTATCTGGTCACTGTGGATCATGCAGAGAAGCGGGTTCTCCCTAAGGTGGGCACCTTAGTCTCGGCGGTTACTAAGAGGACCACTCTCCCGGTTGAAGGGGGAGTGGCCTTGAAGGACATGCAGGATCGGCGTCCGGAAGCATGCCTTTGAGGTGTCTGCATTGGCCCTCCAGGTCTCTATTTGTAGTTCTTAAGCTGCCAGGGCTTGTCAGCTTGTTGCAACTGGCATTGAATCAGGCCCAAGGGGTTGGCTCCTTCTCTCACATAGTTGGGATTGGCTTACTTGGCTGATTCCCTTTATGATCTGGTGTGGGCTTCCGCCAAACAGGTGGCCTTGTCTCCTCTCAGTGTTTGTTGTGGCTTCGTCATTGGGTGGCAGATTTGGCGTCTAAGCAGATACTTAACGCGTCTTCATTTTCAGGGTCAACTTCTTTTCATAGAGGACCTGGAAAAGATTGTTAAAGATTTGGGCGATTCAGAGTCTTCCTGAAGATAAGCCCAAGCCTGTGTCGTGGGGCGGGGTTGTGTGTGTTTCTACCAGACCTTGCCTCCTTGAGGCAAGGCGTTATTGTCTGGGCCCACACATCGGGAACCTTCCAGCATCCTCGCTTTCAGCAGCGCTCTTCCTTTTGAGGTGATAAGAGACCTTCGGGCACTGCAGCACAGCAAGAGTCTGGTCCTCGTCCATCCCAATGATGGGGCACTGGTCTGCTCCTCAGAGCTAAGGATAGAGGGTCGGCTGACCCTCTTCTACGAGGAGAGGGCCAATATCACTTCAAACCACTGGGTCTTAGATACCATCAGAGAAGGTTACAGAATAGAATTTTCCTCACCCATCGGTAAAGTGTTCCTGGAGTCCAGGTGCACCACTGCTTCCAAGCGAGTGGTGGGCAAGGCAATGCTGCAGTTGCTACTAGATCTAGGGGCAGTGGTGCCCGTGCCCCCTTCCAAGGTCTGTGCTGGACACGACTCCATTTTGTGGTACCTTGAAAGAGGGCTCCTTCCGTCCAATCCTAAATCTGCAGAAGCTGAACCAGTGTCTCACGGCATTTCCGCATTGAGACTTTGTGGCTCGTGGTGGCAGTTGTGCAGCTGTGGGAGTTTCTCACTGCCCTAGACCTCAAGGAGGCCTATCTGCATATTTCTATTTGGTCTCCTCATCAGCAGTTTCTCCGCTTTGCCATTTTAGGTTGTCATTTCCAATTTCAGACTTTGCCATTTGGCCTCGCTACTGCTCCCCACACCTTTTCCAAGGTCATGGCAGTCGTGGCAGTGTATGTGCAGAAAGAGGGCATCAGATTACATCTTGACAACTGGGTGATCCAAGCAAATTTAGCGTAGGAGAGTCAAAAGGTTATTTCTCAGGTCATTTCACTCCCAGAATCCTTGGGCTGGGTGGTCAGCCTTCAAAAAAGCCATCTAGTCCCATCCCAGGTCCTGGATTACCTGGGTGTCCAATTCAACACATTGCTGGGTCGGGTGTTTTTGCCCAAGGACAGGAGAGTGAAGCTTCAGGCTCAGGTATGTGAGCTGCTGGGGTTGCCAAGCCCTCGAGTCTGGGATTACCTTGGAGGTGATGCAGTGGGTGAGAGCACACATGCGACCGCTGCAGTTTACACTTTTGTGCCGGTGGTCTCCGGTGTTCCAGGAGTATCTGTGTCGTCGTACATGGCTACCCAAGGCTCGACAGAGCATGAGCTGGTGGCTTTGTGACTCTGCCTTGCAGAAGGAGATGCTCTTGGCGCTCCCACAATGGGCGGTAGTGGTTACGGATGCCAGCTTGTCAGGCTGGAGAGCCCATTGTCCCCACAATCATGCTCAGGGGCAGTGGACAGCAGTGGAGGCAGTGTAGCTGGTCAACCGGCTAGAGTGCCAGGAGGTGCAGAATGCTTTATGAGCTTTTCAGGAATCGTTGAGAGACACGGTGGTCTGGGTTCTGTTGGACAACACGACAGTAGTGTAGTGTACATCAACCACCAGGGCAGTACTCTGAGTTAGGCCCTGGCAGTCGAGATGACTCGTGGAGTGGGCCGAGCTTCATGTCCTCGGTCTTGTGGTGGCTCACATCATAGGTCATTGCAACGTACAAGTAGACTTTCTTAGTCATCATCTCCTGGACTTGGCCGAGTGGGAGCTCGATTTGGCGGTGTTTCACCAGATTTGTCTCAGGTGGGGCACTCCGGAGGTGGATCTCATGGCATCCCATATGAACTCCAAAGTTCCCATGTTCTTCAGTCATCGGAGAGAGAACGGCTCTGCAGGACTGGACAATCTGCTGCAAACTTGGCTGGAGGCGGTTCTTCTTTACGTCTTTCCTTCCTGACCACTGATCAGATGGGTGATCTTCAGGATCGTACGCTACAGGGGACAGATCATTCTGGTTGCTCCAGATTGACTGTGGCATCCCTGGTATGCAGACCTGGTGCGGCTGCTGGTGGTGCCTCCGTTCCACCTTTCAGTCAGTGCCAGTCTCCTCCACCAGGGCCCAGTGCAGATGGAGGATCCCTCCCGCTTTGGTCTCGTGGCCTGGCTCTTGAATGGTCACGTTTGAGGAAGAAGGACTATTTGGACGTGGTGATAGCTATCTTGCTGCGAGCCCTTAAGCGGTCCACCTTGACCGTGTATGCTCAGGTGTGGAGGACCTTTGAGGCATAGAGTGCGGCCCACGCTTGGTAGCCATTCTAGTCTTTCATGTTTCAGCTGTTGGCCTTTTTGCAGAAAGGGTTACAGAAGGGCCTTGCTTGTAATTCACTTCAAGTGCAGGTGGCTGCTTTGGCTTGCTACCGAGGAAGGGTGTCAGGCTGTTCTCTGGCTTCGCACCCTGATGTGGTGCAGTTCTTGAGGGGAGTTCTTCACCTTCATCTTCCGCTTCGGCAGTCTTGTCAACCCTGGAACCTCAATGTTGTTCTCTGTGCCTGCAGACTGCGGACGGCTTCTGCCAAGGACCTTACCCTTAAACCATTGTTTTTGGTAGCCATCTCTTCTGCATACAGGGTGTCTGAAATTCAGGCGTTTTCATGCCAGGATCCTTTACTGTTTTTCTCTGAGTCGGGCATGACTTTGCATACAGTTCCTTCTTTCTGCTGAAGGTGGTTTCAGCATCTCTTCCTTCCGTCCTTTCGGAAGGAGGATTATCCGGTTGAGTTCGCAGCTTTTGGCTTTTGGATGTTTGGAGAGTTCTCTTCCGTTATTTGCAGATGTCGAATGATTTCTGCGGATCATCTCTTTGTCCTGCTCACTGGCCCTTGGTTGGGAGATGTGGTGTCCACGGTGACGATTTCCCAGTGCATTAAGGAGGCGATTGCTTCCGGGTATATTGTGCAGGGTTGCACCCTTCCTGGGGTGTTGAAGGCACATTCCATGAGGATACATCGACTTTGTGGGCCAAAACAGGTGTTTTTTTTTTCTCTGGATGACATTTGTAGAGCGGCTACTTGGGCCTCTCTGCATACCTCATTATCTGGTAGATGTGGCTGCTAAATGGGATGCTTCCTTTGGAGCGGTGGTTCTGTCTTGGGAGTGCTTTGGTACATCCCACCAGTTCTTGGATTCATCTGTTGCGTAGGCTAAGGAAGGTAAAATTATGCCTTACCTGTTGATAATTTTCTTTCCCTTAATAGCAGCAGATAAATCCAAGATCCTGCCCTTTGCCTGCTGCTGTTTGTTTTGTTTGTTTCTTTGTTTCTTAGCCTCTGTGTCTGTCTTCTCATATAAAAAGAAGATACATTGTAGGGAAAAACAGAAGAGAAGGCCTTTAAACCTGTTCTTGGTTTGTCAAAATGACTAGTTTCTGTTATATTAAGTGGGTGAGGAAGACTCCCGGTTTTCTCGTCTGATTATGCTTTATGATGGGTCATATACTAAGTGAAGGTCTGATATCACTGCCTTCAGCTTTGTAATCTCTATCTCCACCTGCTAGTCGATGGACACAACCCACCAATTCCTTGGATTCATCTGCTTCTACTAAAGGAAAGAAAATTATCAGCAGGTAAGGCATAATTTTACCATATTTATTTCCATAATTCAATCTAAGATTGCTTAGTCAATCACAGCAAAAAAAAAAATCCCATAATACATAAAATCAAACTTCATAACAGTAATATTTACAATAATGAAAAAAAACAGCAAACACACAGTTTGAAAGCTTGAGGAATAAAGAGCTTTTACTGTATTCTTGAGAAATTTAGACTTCAAAATCCCATCAGCAAACCAGGGTAATCTTATCTATGCCTCATTATCATCCTTGCCATAGCACTCTGCTTCATGGAAGTACAGTAGACAGACTCTGGCTGTGCTGAAGTTACTTTAGAGGATAGAGCCAGTGTTATATATGTCCCTGGTGTGGAAGGAACTCTAAATTCAGGGTGAGCTTGTACAGTGTTCAAATTTAAAAAGAAAAGGTGTGGAGAAAGCGTGCAAGTGAGACTGAGGAGTGATAAATAGTAGTAGTAGTGATGTTTAAAATCTGTGAATGTTCTGGCTAGTTGAAAGTTTGTGCTGAGCATGTACATTGAGAGGAGGGCATGACAATTACCAGGAGACCTGGAGAGAGTTAAAATCCATTTGGTTGGCTGATGGCTCAAGCAGTAGGTGTGTGGAAAGAGCTGATGACTGAAATTCCGATTGCATTTTGAAAAAAAAAATGACAAAACAGGAGTGTGTGGGGGTACTGAGAAATACTGATTCCTGACAGAAAAAAAAATTCTTTGGATAGAAAGGGTGAGGGATTTGTGAAAATATTTTTCAAAAACATTTTGCTTCAATGAACTTGCCAAAGTTTAGTGTGAGAGAGTGGAGTGGTGAATGAAACAGAATTGAAGAATTATCAGTGAGGGATAAATATATAATCCTCACATACTGAAATCTGCTGCCAGAATGAAACAGTGTTCTTGACTGATGTGGAAATCTGTGAAGCTGTGGGTTTGGGAAAGGCATGGGAGATGCTGGAGGGGAGTGAGAAAAAGAGGGAGCAGTGTTGGATGTGAATGAGGGAAGCAATGAGGGATGTGGATGAGGGAGCAATGTTGGATGGAGAGAGGGAAGGAGCAATGTGAGACCTAGCCTCAATAGGCTATCTTTAGTCCTAAAACCACCCTCAACTTATACACGAGTATATATGGTAACTTCTTCCTAACCTAAATAATCTTCCTGCATCCTAAGTAATACTGAATTTTGTTGTTGTTGATGAAGATTTGTAGCTGCAGTAAATATTAATAAACAGCACTGAGGAAATTTGGTTTGTTATGACAGATATTAGATGGATACCATAAAACTCATGGAAATTTGCATGAATGCAAATAAAACATTTTTACTTTAAACCCAGGGTGCTCAGTTTCTAACAGAACTTGCTCCATTGTGTCGGATTTCTTGTTCTGATGGAGAGGAATATACCATATATAGGTGAGTGTTTGGCATTACAGTACTGTTCCAGATTGTTTTTTGACTGCATGCTAGGTAGCCCTTCTACCTGATGCTGGGAGTTTCAAAAAATTATTTCCCATGACTGCAATCCTGTTAGCCATCTATTGATCCCTGGGGACAAAGACTCATTTTTGCCCTCAGCGAATAAAGCTGTGTAGTTATTTCCTTTCTTTTCAGTTTTAATCCCTTTATCTGTGTTCTAGCATTCATGTTGTCCCTCCTGCAATGCCCAGTTTATTTTATAGGGAGTGGTTATTGAAGAGACTGCAATCAAATGATATGTTAATGTTGTGTCTGGGAAAAAACATTTTCCCCTAGCCCCATAAACATTTTGCAATAACAACTGCAAACCTGCACTGAATTAATAAAAATTTTACATGCACAAAGTGACATCTATTTCAAACAATATTGTGTGGTTTTGTAGAAATCCACCTTAACTTTACGGAGATGTCAAACTTTCAATAATACTACTCAAAGGTTAGTTTCCAACACAGTTGTTTAAAAGTCCTGGTGGAAACTGAGGGGTCTTTTTACCAATCTGCAGGAAAAAGGGCCCTGTGCTAGCGGTGTGGGCTATTTTTCCCGCACGCCAGGGCACTTTCTACCGCAGCAGGTAAAAAAAAGCCCACAGCACACATGGCGATAAGGGCTCCCATGCTAACCTGGCGGTAACCGAGCTGCCCAATTACCGCCGGGTTATTTCCACACAAGCCATTTCCGGGGTGGTTTTCTTTTTCCCCTGGAAATGGTGCGCGCTCGGGGCGGGACTACCACTGGTGGCTACGTTGGGCCGGCGGCAGTCCTGGTTGAGCAAGTGGTAAGCCCGTGTTGGGCTTACCATCTCTCTGTAAAAGGGCCCCTGAGATTTGTGACAGCAGTTTGTAAAAAATTAAAAATCTCTTACACGGGATGAGGGATTCCTATTGTAATTTGGCATCGGTAATGCAAAATAGATGCCACTTTGTGCACTTAATGAATTTGGTGTAAGTTTGAGGTTGTTATTGCAAAATATTTAGGGGCTTAGGGGTCCTTTTACTAAGGAACGCTGAAAAATGTAGGCATGAGTTTTGGGCACGCGCAGAATCATTTTTCAGCGTACCTGTAAAAAAGGCCTTTTTAAAAATTTTTGCCAAAAATGGACATGCGGCAAAATGAAAATTCCTGCGCATCCATTTTGGGTTTGAGACCCTACTGCCAGCCATTGACCTAGCGGTAAAGTCTCACGCGGTAACTGGGCAGTAATGACCTACACGTGCCAAATGCCACTTGGTGCGCATCCGACACGCGTGGCAGAAAATAAAAATGATTTTTCGGCCATGCGGCAAAAATGAAATTACCGCAAGAGCCGTGTGGTAACTCCATTTTGGCGTGCGTTGGGTGTGCGTAGACACTTACACAGCTTAGTAAAAGGGCCCCTTACTTTTGCTGGTCACAGTATCTATCTATCTATACAGTTTGAATAAGGCATGTGTAAACTTAACCATGCTCTTTAGGGTGTCTCCTGAGAGAATCCGTTCCCATGTGTTTGTCTTAGCTCTCAGTATAAAGTGATGCATGTGGGAAGGAGGAACCCGAATTACAGCTATGTTATGCAAGGTACCGCTTTAGGAGTTACGGACCAAGAAAGGGATCTGGGAGTCATTGTGGATAGGATGTTGAAATCTTCAGCTCAATGTGCTGTGGCGGCTAAGAAGGCGAACAGAATGTTGAGTATTATTAGAAAAGGGATGGAAAACAAACATGAGGATGTTATAATGCCGTTATATCGCTCCATGGTGCGACCGCACCTGGAGTATTGTGTTCAGTTCTGGTCGCCTCATCTCAAAAAAGATATAAAGGAATTGGAGAAGGTGCAGAGAAGGGCGACAAAAATGATAAGAGGGATGGGACGACTACCCTATGAGGAGAGGTTAAGATGGCTAGGACTCTTTAGCCTAGAGAAAAGGCGGCTGAGGGGTGATGATAGAGGTCTACAAAATAATGAGTGGGGTAGAGCGGATGGATATGAAGTGTTTGTTTACACTTTCTAACAATAATAGAACCAGGGGACACAAAATGAAATTAGAATGTGGTAGGTTTAAAACAAATCGGAGAAAGTTTTTCTTTACTCAGCGCATAGTTAGACTCTGGAACTCATTGCTGGAGAAGGTAGTGATGGCAGCTGGCCTTGCTGAGTTTAAAAGGGGTCTGGATAGATTCCTGAAGGAAAAGTTCATTGATTGATATTAAATTTGTGGTTTTTGCCAGGTTCTTGGGGCCTGGATTGGCCGCTGTCGGAGACAAGAGTGCTGGGCTTGATGGACCTTTGGTCTTTTACCAGCGTGGCGGTGCTTATGTACTTATGCACTTATGTAGGAATGCAAGTAGATACCATTTAAGGTGATCTTACTCATGTGGATAGTAGGGGATAGACTTGAAATTGTTAACTTCTGTAGTACTGAAGAATTTTATTGCATTACTAGCTTCAGCTAGATTTGAATTTGTGACTTGGGAAGTAAGTGTCTTTACACTAGTGAGCTTTACTGATTTTTCAAGTGAGGGCTAACTCTGGCAAAAACACTTCAGTGTGAGAGGCAGGACCAGTGCCAGACAGAGGCCAGCACCTTGGACAAGAAAGGGTTTCCTTCCAATGATGTGGCCAAGCCAGCTGGTCAGGCATCTCACTCATATTACTTAAAAGGAAGAGCTTTACTGTTTTTTCAAGTGAGGGCTAACTCTGGCAAAAACACTTCAGTGTGAGAGGCAGGACCAGTGCCAGACAGAGGCCAGCACCTTGGACAAGAAAGGGTTTCCTTCCAATGATGTGGCCAAGCCAGCTGGTCAGGCATCTCACTCATATTACTTAAAAGGAAATCTTTCCCCCTCTCAGCTCCTCTCCCAATACATACTTTCTCAGTCCCCAACTGCATCTCCTACCAGTAATTTCTTCACTACCATCTTTTCCCAGGCTCCAAGCTACCTATCTCCCCAGTTTGTTTGTCCCCATCTCAACCGCCTGCTGCAACCAGGAAAGGCAGGCCCAGGCTGCATAGGAACTGCAAATAGCCGCCCGTAAGGAAAGGCCCGAGATATCAAAGGACCGCTTCAGCGCGGATTCCAGCCGCCGGTCCTGCATATCTTTCAAAGCGACCCCTCCCTCCACCGGGAGAGTAGTCTTTTTAGTCAAAGCCGTGACTAAAGCATCCACTTTAGGCATCCCAAAGAGGGTCAACTGACTTTCTCTCAGGGGGTAAAGGTGACACATAGCACTGGCCACCTTCGAGGGACCCTCAGGGTCAGACCATTGAGCTGAAATAAGCTCTTGGATGGAAGCATGCACGGGAAAAGCCCAAGAAGGCTTCTTAGTGCTTGCCATCCTAGAATTAATAGAAGAGGCAGCGCCCTGGTCAGGATCTTCAATACAAAGGACCTGTAAGGCATCAGAAATGAGAGCTGGCAGCTCATCGCGGTGGAAAATCCGAACCACTTTAGGGTCATCCAACTCCAGTAGCAAGCAGCCAGACCCCTCAGACTCCCCGAAACTAGACCACGGGGGAGAACAGAGTGAAGAGTCCCCCTCAGACGGGGTATTCACTCGTCTACGCTTAGCGTCAGCCAAAAGCTCGGGGGAAGAAATAAAGTGTCCACCAGACACTGGGCTAATAAAGAACCGGAGGCAACCCAGACCGACAGGAATTGTCAGGAGCCTCAGGCAGTGCTCTTTTTAACATAAAAGCCTTATCCATCAGCAGCACAAATTCAGGGGAGAAAAACTCACCCTGTACATCTGCCCCCACATTGGGGGAAGCGGAGGCAAAAGCTCCTCTAGAAACCTCGAAACGAGGCATCCCCCTGCACTCAGACCCCTCCGCAACCTCGAGGGTTGAGTCACGTGGCGCCTCCAAGATGGCGGCCGCTGCCAACTCTGGCAGGCAGGAAGAATCACCGCCCGCCATGCTCATGCCAGCATTAGCATCTAGGCAGCATGTTCTGCAAAGCCCCGCTGCTGATCTGTGTTTCCCACAGTGGGAGCAGCGCTTAACCCCTTCAGCAGCCATCAAATACAGAAAACAAAACTTACCCCGCACAGAGCACTGTCAGTGGGAACCTCCCTGGAGGAGCTGGGCACCACTCTCACCTCAGGAGACCGAGTCAAACGAGCTGCGGTCAAGCTGCACCGAACCATGAGCTCAGGAGAAAGCCTCTCTCTGTTTTTGGGTTTTTTTTTACTGTGAGGAAAGTTAAAGGCAGGCAGCCATAGAGGAACTCCGGGAGGAGGGGGAATGGGGTAAAGCAGGGACAGGGAAAACCAAGTATGCCTTTAAAGTGGGCACCACCAGCCACAACACCCATCAGTTAATGGATTCATCTGCTGTGACTAAAGGAAAGAAAATTATCAAGGTAAGAACCTAATTTTCCTGTATGGGCTCATTGAGATTCATATAGTACAGCTATTCAAGAGTCAGTCCCAGTTGGAAGCTCGAGAGAAGTATTTGTGAAGGAAGTCAGAAAGCCACCTTTAAGGTCATTTGGAGATACCACTGGCTTTTGGGCCTTATAATATGTAAACTGTTCTAGTTATACCACAGAAAGGAGGTCTATCAAATATATGACCCTTATCCTTACAGTGAACAATCTTTCTTTAGATTGTAACCATTCAAGCCCTGCTTTCCAAAAACTGACTGATTTAGTCATATTACCCAATTTTTATTATGCATGCAGTACCACTGTCTGAATTTGTACACAAACCACTGTAAAGTTCTTTCTAGGAACTCAACTGAATTTTTCTATTTTATATTCAGCTGTATAAGAGGTCGATTATTAGAAGTAAATGAAAATATTCTTCATAATCCAGTTCTTCTGCAAGAAAAGGTAAGGATGCATTGCATAGTGGACCTTTATGCAATCTGTAGCAATTAAAAAAAAAAAAATATATATATATGTATATACACATACACATATACGCTTTGTTTTTGCAGCCATCTACTGAGGGATACATTGCAGTTCTGTTACCCAAATTTGAAGAAAGTAAGAGCATAACACAAGGATTGATGAGCCACACAGAATATGAAGAAATTCTGCAGAACAGATGTAATACTCCATCAGACACATCCTGAAAAACCCATGAACCAAGGCCTTATTTAATTAAGATTGTATTTTGTTTGTATGTAAACAGTAAGACTTGCCAGTATAGTATATAAAAATCTACCTCTGTTTCCAGTTACTTCTGCTTTTAAACAATGAATCGACATGTGGTCTTAAAAAGCTTATGAACCTTAGTGCCTGTTCAACTATCAGATTAAGTGTACAGTATCTTATTTTGTAACCTTAAAACACAGGCTGATTTTGTATTTCTGATGAAATATGAATGGATAAAAAAATATATATATTACTAAAAGAAAATGTTGCTTGAGCTGTTTTTGTTCATCATGGCTAGTATTTAAGTATATGTTAAATGATTATATATAATGGAAAAGATTTATGTCTTCTCTGATTTAACATTTTCTTTCCTTTTAGTCCTACCAGACCAGTCCAGACAAATGGGTTCTGTCCCTCTACTAGCGGATAGAGACAAAGGAAGAAAATAGTTCTTGTGACTTGCCTTTTAAGGGTATTATGCAGCATAGAATGTTCAGTATTTCGAATAGCCAAGTAATGGTGCTCAAGATCTGCCTGATGGCTAGTATTAGAACTTCGAGCCCAAGTGACTCAATCAGGTCATAACCAGCTAGTGAAGCATATAGAGGCGTATTTTCAAAGCACTTAGACTTAGAAAGTTACTTGAAGGGGCATTTTCGATATGACATCTAAGTTGGACTTTGGATGTTTTGCACTAAATGTCCCAAATCTGTATAGCAAATGTAACCATTTTTGAAAAAAGAAAAATGTCTTTTTTTTTTTTCCAAAATACCATTTCAAGCAAGGTTTTGTGCTTTGTGGATTTTTTTTTTAGGCCATTTAAAAAAAAAACCAAAAAAAAAACACACACGTTAAAAATGTACAAAATCAAGTCATTGGAATGTAGGAGGGGCTAGCATTTTTAGCAGACTTGTCCTCCAGGCATCCCTGGAGAGCAATGGGGCATCCTAGGGGGCACTGCTATAGACTTCATATAAATGCTCCCAGGTACACATCTCACTATTGCTCCCTTATCTTGTCTGCTGAGCCTTCCAAAACCCAATGCACAGCACTATAATAGCTCTTATGGGTAAAGGGGGCACCTATATGTGGGTACAGGGGGTTTTTAGTCAGTTTTGGAGGGCTCACAGTTTCCACCACAAGTGTAACAGGTAGGGGGAAGTATGGCCCTGGATCCACCTGTGTACAGTGCACTGCACCCACCACTAGACTACTCCAGGGACTTGCATGCTGCTCTAATGGACCTGGCTATAACATCTGAGGCTGTCATTGAGGCTGGTGAGTACTATTTTGTATTCACATTTTTTACGGGTGGGAGGGGGTAAGTGACTATTGGGGGAGTAAGGGGGTTATCCCTGAATCCCTGCAGTGGTCGTTTAGGGCACCTTCTTTTGTCTTATTCATTATAAAAACAGTTCTAGACCAAAGTGTTGAAATTTTGCTCTAGACATTTTAGTTTTCTTACATTATGGCTGTAAAATGTCCAAGTGTTAGGCACGCCTTAATCCCACCGTTGAAATGCCTCTGACACATCCCCCTTGTGATTTGGACACACTGCAGACAAATTGCATAGATAAACATCTGCAAATTAGGTTTTGAAAATAGTGATTTTTGACGTTTTGAGAAGAAATTCATCCAAATGCTGCTTTGACACATTTTAAATGTTTTTCTCTTTCTCTTTTGAACATGAGTTCCATAGAAACCTATGACACTTACACTTAAAGTGCTTTGAAAATGAGCCCCATGCTCTGCTGAAATGCAGATATTTAACTGAATCGGGAGATGTGTAACGAACAATAGGTTAGGAAAACTTAAAAGTAGAATTAGCAATATCTGAAAAATATAGCTTGTAAGCAAAATAAAATTAATCAACCAGAGAGGCATTCTAGACTGGTCTAATAGGACTAAGAAAGTTATCAGGTAAGACATAACTAAAAGATATAAAAACTCAAAAATGAGAGGAGAATTTTGCAAAGAAAGGCCTCATTAATCTCCCCAGTCTAGTAAACTGACAGAGATTGATAAACTGGAATAGCCTTAGAGGTCCTTGCCAGCGGTACCTAGTAGAGAGAACCAAGAGCAATCAGAAGGGCTCTGGAAAGACAAAGTATGGAAGAGGAGAAGGATGTGAATCCCATAGTAAAAAGGAGTAATAGAAAATAGCATTGAAAGACCATGGCAGAGATGCGCAGACCAAGAAACAACCCAACTGCTGTTTTCCTTACAAAGAATCTTTGAAGGCAACAGCCTAAGACTAAAGCACATTTATGAAGGGAATATTGGTACTGCAATGGAAGTCCTGGAGAATTTGAATATCCAGAGAAGGAAATATAGGAAGTCAGGGGCTGAAAAACCCATGTGCATCCCTATTTATATCTATGACAACTAAGGAAAATTAAGAAGCACCCTTCACTGAGAGTAAAGAAGGGAGACCAAGTATGGAGGATTTTATGCCGCTGTATAGTAAGTTTTCTAAATCTTGCTGTGAGTTGGATAGTAGTCCAAAAGCTGTTCTGGTGACAGCTTCCCCAACATTTAAGGTGTGGCTTTATACGGTAATTATAGATCATTTAAAGATTGGGTTGATTCCTAAAGTTTTGGGAGTTATTCTAATTAAACCTATTCTTAAAAATTCTTTCTTAGATTCTTATGATTCATAATTTTTATTAATTTTTATATACTTATTACAGAAGTTATCATACTGCAAAAGTGTAATACAGCCATTAAATACAACAAATCATCTAAATAAAGACAAATATTGGCTTCCTTAGACCTCAATAGTGGGGAGGCAGGAAATAGTGAAGATATACAAAATCAAAACATATTAGTGAAACTTTTATGGTACCGTCAGTCCCATTTATAATTCTAATTCTATCGTTGTTTAGTGTCTAGAAAAGTCTGAAGCTGTTCAGGCATATAATATATGTATTTAGCTTGATTCAACCTGATGACACATTTACATGGGTAAGCCAGGAGGAAAGAGCCTCCCATTTCCAATACTTTAGACCTCATAGATAGAAACTTTTTACGTTTTTCTTGTGTGGATTTAGTCACATCCGGATAAAGCCAAATCTTTTGACCTGCAAATTCTCGATTAGTAGATTTAAAGTAAAGACGCATACCTGCATTTAAATCCTGTTGAAATACAAAGGAAATTATCAATGTCCCCCTTTCTGGTGATTCCTCAATTGTTTGCTCCAAAATGGCTGTGACATTTTGTAGGTCAATAGAATGTTCTGTCCCAACTTTTTTCATCGTGCTTGGAATATAATGTCTTTTACCACAAAATTCTTTCTTAGATTCTATGGTAACAGGTAATTATAGACCTATTGCCATTATCCCAGTGTTTAGTAAGATCATGGAAGGTTTGGTGGCAAAGCAGTTGGAGGATTATTTGGATCGACATAATGTGCTTTTGAAAACACAGTCTGGTTTCAGACAGGGTTTTAGTACTGAAATGTTGTTGAATTCACTGTTAGCTCAAGCAGGGTTTTTTTTGTTTTTTTAAATCTCAAGGCTACCAAGTCATTTTATTACAATTTGATTTGTTTTCCACTTTTGACTTAGTGGGCCATGTTATTTTATTGGATATTTTGGGAAATGTAGGTATTGTAAGAGATGTAATATAATGGTTTTATTTTTATTTTTTTTTAAGAAAACAGGGTTTATAGAGTCTTTAAAGAGCAAGTAAAATCTCAGCCTTGGAGCTCGTCCGCTGTCCTGTTTAATGTTTTGATGACAACACTTGGAGAATTTTTTTTTTCAAAAAATTGTGCTTATCTGTATGCAGATGATATATTCTATTTCCATTAGCAAAAACAGTTGAAGATAATATTAGTGAAATAGCTACTTATTTGGAGACTATGGAACAGTGGGCTTTGTGTTATGTGGTTATAAGCTTAAACTCAATACTGAGAAAACTAAGGTTCTGTGTTTATCACCCCCAACTAGGGTTCCTTCAAATTCAACTTTGAAAATTCAGGGTTTGGACTTTTCTTTGAGACCTTTATTAAAGGTATTTGGGATTCTATTGGACCTTCATTTAACTATGAAGACTCAAATTACACAGTTAACCTGAAAAACAACTTCCTAGTTAAGACAGCTCCAACATATTAAATGTTTGATGAGTAAAATCTATTTTCAGGTGGTGGTTCAGGCGCTGGTGCTGTCTCAGATAGATTATTGCAATGCACTTTATATTGGATGTTCTCAAGTCATCTTTGAGACGTCTGCAAATTTTGCAGAACACTTTAGCTAAACTAATTTGTGGAAGACACAAATTTGATCTTGTCACTCCTTTATTGAGATCTTTCATTGACTTCCTATTGAAGCATGGTGTAAATTTATGCTTTGTATTTTTATCCACAATTATTTTATGGTTTTCTTCCAGATTAAACTATTGTTCCTACAGTGAAGAGCTCCACCAAATATTCTGTTAGATTGGAGATAAGTTACATACTACAGTTTCCTTCTGTAAAACATATGAGGTATACCAGGGGCGTAGCCAGACCTCATGGTGGGAGGGGGCCAGAGCCTGAGGTTGGGGGCATATTTTGAGTACCGCTCCGCCTCCTCACCGCCTCGTCGGTCCCCCCCCCCTGCAAAAACATACCTTTGCTGGCAGGGATCCCCAACCCCTGCCAGCCGAAGCCTTCAGTGCCGGACTCCGGCGCAGCCGCGTTCACTGCCCTGCTCTTTTCTTCTCCTGTGCATGCTGGCGCTCCTCAGTTTCACATAAAGGAGCGTCAGTGTGCACAAGAGGAGCAAGAAGAAAGAAAAGCAGGGCAGCGAACGCGGCTGCGCCGGAGACTGGCGCTGAAGAAGGCTTCAGCTGGCGGGGGTTGGGGACTCCCGCCCGCCAAACCAGGGGCCCGGATGAAATTTGTGGGGGCCCAGGCCCCCATGGCCCCCTCTAGCTATGCCCCTGAGGTATGCGTCTCTTCATAGCTCCAGTTTTGTTTATTGCTCAGTGCAATGTTGGAACTCTTCCTTTGGAGCTGAGATTGGTAGAATCCTATTTACAGTTTCATAAGTTGTTAAAGGCTTACATATTTTCTATTTATGAATGTAATTTAGTTTACTTTGAGGCATATTTTAAAAGCACTTATACTTACAAAATTACGTGGAGGGGCATAATCGAACGGGCGCCCAAGTTCTTATGAGGGCGTCGTTGCAGGATGGCCCTGTAAAGGGGCGGGGCAACGCGTATTATCAAAACAAGATGGACGTCCATCTTTCGTTTCGATAATACAGTCGGGGACGCCCAAATCTCAACATTTAGGTCGACCTTAGAGATGGTTGGCCTTAGGGTGTTTTTCAGCAATAATGGAAACCAAAGACGTCCATCTCAAAAACAACCAAATCTAAGCCATTTGGTCATGGGTAGAGCCAGCAGTCATAGTGCACTGGTCCCCCTGACATGCCAGGACACCAACCGGGCACCCTAGGGGGCACTGCAGTGGACTTCATAAATTGCTCCCAGGTGCACAGCTCCCTTACCTTGGGTGCTGAGCCCCCCCAACCCCCACTCCCCACAACTGTACACCACTACCATAGCCCTTAGCGATGAAGGGGGGCACCTGCATGTGGGTACAGTGGGTTTGTGGTGGGTTTTGGAGGGCTCCCATTTACCACCACAAGTGTAACAGGTGGGGGGGGGGGGGGGATGGGCCTGGGTCCGCCTGCCTGAAGTGCACTGCACCCACTACAACTGCTCCAGGGACCTGTATACTGCTGCGATAGACCTCAGTATGGCATTTGAGGCTGGTAAAAAAGTATTTTTAACCTTTTTTTTATGGTGGGAGGGGGTTAGTGACCACTGGGGGGGAGTAAGAGGAAGTCATCCCCGATTCCCTCCGGTGGTCATTTGGTCAGTTCGGGCACCTTTTTGAGGCTCGGTCATGAAAACAAATGGCCCAAGTAAAGTCGTCCAAGTGCTCGTCAGGGACGCCCTTCTTATTTCCATTATCGGCCAAGGACGCCCATCTCCTAATCATGCCCCAGTCCCGCCTTCGCTACCCTGCCGACACAGCCCCGTGAACTTTGGTCGTCCCCGCGACGGAAAGCAGTTGAGGATGCCTACAAATCGCCTTTCGATTATGCCGATTTGGATGACCTTGCGAGGACGCCCATCTCCCGATTTGTGTCGAAAGATGGGTGTCCTTCTCTTTCGAAAATAAGCCTGATAGTAACCTATGGAACTTTGTAAGTCTAAGTGCTTTGAAAATGAGTCCCTAAATGTACTGATTTAGTTAATTACATTTGTTTAGATTTAATTTTGCATTTCTTAGTGATGGCCTTGTTTTGTTTAATCTAAATTTTAATCCACATTGATCTTTAGTTGGTAGATAGTGGAGTATAAATTCTGTTGTATTGCATAATAGCTACTGTCTGACCTGGTGTCAAAGAATGTTCTGTTCAAACATGAAAACCCAAATGTTCATTGTAAGAGCAAGAAGAGTGCATAAGGACCCTGAGACCTGAGATACAGGACAATTATTAGTCTGAGAATAAAATCACAATATTAGAGACTTCCCACACTTGTATAACGGTGGCTAATACCAGTGCAATCGCGTTAGTGGTGCAAAATAGCTAGACTGTAAAATTGTATAAAGTAGGTGGCTTGTATGGCTTGAGCCATATGAGCGACCAGCACAACCATTTAAAATTGTTGTTCAGAGTAGAGGAGGCACCTAAGTCAGCCACCAAAACCAGTGAAGGTAGTCTACTGAAACAGCCGTGCACCAAGAGATGTTATACTTGTAGCCAGAGCAGAGATTTTCAACCTTTTTTGTTTCATTGCACTAAAATTGTCAAGGCATACCCCCACACATGGTCCAATAATTGACCTTCTACCCCCCCCCCCCCCCCCCCCCCATGGTTCAGCATTTTAACTTCTTCCTCTCTGCCCCCCACGGTCCAGCATTTTACCTTCTTCCCCTCCCACACCTGGTCCAGAATTTACCTTCTTTCCCCAAACTCCAACCCTCACCAATGGTCCAGCATATCTCCATCTTGTCTCCTCTCCAAACTGTAAACAGGCATCTTCCCTTGTCTCTTTTGACCCCCTGTGTACCTTTAAAAAAAGTTTTCTTGTCTTTAGCAGTTGGTGGCAGTGAACAGCAATTCATACAGCCTGCTCGCGCCAACCCTGGAACCTTCTCTCTGATGCTTTCTGCCTATGCAGAAGCAGGAAGTTACATCAGAGAGAAGGCTCCAGTATTGACGTGAGTAGGGTGTATGAATTGCTGCTGCCAACTGCTAGAGGTGAGCAAACTTAAAAGGTATACTCCGTTCTACACATTAAGCTTGCCCAACTCCTGTGGCACACTAGTTGAAAAACATTCAGCTAGAGCTATAGCTGCCAAACTGGAGACATCTAAGCCACTGCTAGAGTAGAAGTGGGGTTGTGCAGCTGTATCCATGCAGCCATCTGCAGTAGCTGGTGCCATACAGGCGGCAGAGTGATAGAGGTAGCTGTGGTAACTAGTGGCAAGTAAGTGGCCACTGCCTCTGAAGCCATACGCTTGCATGCTGCAGCTGAAGCCATATCTGTGGATGCTGCTTGCAGTATAATATAACAAGCAATTGACTTAGCTGAGTAGGATGCCTTACTTATGGTTACCACAGCCACATGCAGTCAGCTGCTGTCTGGGATACCACGGTAATGTTCATCCACTGTACCACAGACAGCTGGAACATCTGATGCCACACAGAAAGGTTTGAAACTGTGCCATACAGTCACTGGAACTATGCTATACAGGCAGCTATAGCCGTGCTACACAGATGGCTACTTGAACAGCGCTATATAACTGAATTAGAACACTAGGACATAAGGCGACTACTGAAGGTAAAGAAGAAATTCGGCTATTTTAGCCACACAGCAAAGCTGATTGTGCAACTGTATACGACAGATGGTTGTCGCAGCTATGAAATACCAGTACTGTGCAACCTAGGTAGTTATTGCAGTCACAGAAAGTAGGCAGCTGCTTAAGCTGAGTATTACTGAGGGTTTTTGTAACAAGCCAGTTATTGCAGGTGAGCAAACTGACTGTTGCAACTACATAACAGAGGCCATGGTAGCAGGAGCGGCACAGATAGATATTGTAAGACAGCTAGACCAGCAGCTGCTTTAGGAGAGCAATATAGATGACTGCTGCCACAGGGGAGCAACCCAAAGAGTACTGCAGTTGTATAATAGAGGTGGCCACTGCCACTATGCAACCAAGATAGTTACTGTAAACGTGGAAAGGTGGTAGGTACCGTCCTGTGCAAGTGCATAACCAAGGTTGGTGGAGTAATTTGCAACTCGGACAATTGCACGCACAGGGGCTGAGAAGCCTAGGAAGCTATAGAAGGAGTGGGGAAAAAAAAACTGCAAACTGAGCCAGTTCTGAATCAGTGGCTACCAAACTTTTTTTTGGCTGCACTATTTCTGTAACTGAAAAATAATGCAATTATCCTGACTGGCAAGCCACATGAGTAAATCAGGTTGAAAAATAATGTACCCAAAATTTGGTAGCATACAGCCAGGAGTTGAATTGTATAGCTTTAAAAACACACACACACAACATGTTTCCTAAGAATAATACTGGTGAGGGGACACAAAAAAATAAATAAAATAAAAGCAAGTTTGTCTGTTTATACCAAAATATAAATACTTACAGATAGAAACCTGTTTACATCAACGTAAACGTGTACATAGTATAGAGCAGAATAGCCCACACTAAATAAATCAAATTAAATTAAATGTGAACAGTGCTCAGAACTGGGTACATGAAGTAAGGTTGTCAGACAGTACACTCACCACCACAAACCTGCATCATTGCACCGTCAGCCCTCCCCTTCCTACCTCGATGTAATTACTGGTGGTGTTGTTATCTAACCATC
Organism: Microcaecilia unicolor; assembly: GCF_901765095.1. Taxonomy (NCBI): domain Eukaryota; kingdom Metazoa; phylum Chordata; class Amphibia; order Gymnophiona; family Siphonopidae; genus Microcaecilia; species Microcaecilia unicolor. The sequence goes on from NC_044031.1 coordinate 236,282,250, forward strand.
CAATAAGCACCACTACTCAGCTGGGGCTGACAGGACCCAACGCGGTAGACAGCTATACTTGTCCCAGAAGTATGTTACTCTTTTTTACTATTTTTTATGCTGTGCAATCAAAACAGTGTATACACTGATATCCATGCTCACAACATGTAGTCACATGTTTTGCCTAGTGGCATCTTCAGGAGAATGACCAAAATACCAAAATATAACCAGCTGGCAGAAGATAAGCACAGTTGATTCTTAAGAACTCCATATAGGAAAAACTAAATACAGTTAACTGCAATTAATGACCAACTGCTGTACCTAAGAACTGAATTATCCTAACTGGATTTTCAAATTAAGCAGAGAAAGTAGTAGAATCTGTATTTTCTATTCAGGCAGCTACTGTACGAAGCTGATTGTACTAGAAGTTACAAAATTAAATCAAATTGCAGCATAGAGCAATGAGCCAAAGAATAGGAGCACATGTCCTAGTAAGGGGTTTTTTAAACTTGAGGAGAGCTAATAAATGTCTAGATTTGCTTACTGTAACTCAAACAGCCATAAAACACTTGAAATGGAAAAAGAATTGTGGGTGGGAAAAATTGTAACAGTCTGGAACACTGAGGAAAAGTAATGACACAAACAGGAGTAGCTAATCCTCCAGCTGCTTATAGATAGTTACATAGAACATTTAACTGCTTACAGAAATCTGAAGAACAAAGGTTCCTGTCCGTAATCCCTGCTATGAGAAAAAAAAGTCAAGCCAGATACCAGTGAGAGCTTAATAAGGAACAGAGGCATAAACATAAGAGCGGTGAAATAACTGAAATTAAATTAGAACAGGCTCGCCAAATGCAGGCTGACTTCCACAGGAGATGTCGGTGGGCCGGTGAGGGGAGGGGGGAAGATAGGGAACTTGGACCTCTCTGAGATATACTCAGCTCTGTAAAACAGCTGCCTATCTCTCTTTTTTTTTTTTTTATACAGGAGCTTATGCTAAAGAATGCACCCCAAACTCAACTGAAACCCAGGCATTAAACTGAGTCAGAACAACCCCAACTGAACTGAAACACAGCTGAGAAGCTAGTTCATGAGAAAAGCCAAAGCACCCCTAGTTCAACTGAGACTCAGCACAAAACCTCAAAAGGGTAGTTAAAGCTTAACTGAAATTAGTTATAAATCAGATCAGGGAGCAGGGTTGTTAGTCCGTCTTCCATCCATTTTGGAGACAGAGAAATACTGAATGTTCTATGCTGCATAATACCCTTAATGGGTGAGTCACAAGAACTGAAATGCATAAAAAAAAACTATTTCCCCAAAGAAGTATTCTGCACACTAGTCCAAGCCATGGTCCTCACTCATGTAGATTATTGCAACAGAATCTACATAGAATGCAAAGAACAAACACTAAAGAGGCTACAAACAGCACAGAATACAGCAGCAAGACTGATATTTGGAAAAAAAAAATCAATTTGAAAGTGTGAAACCACTGTTCCAAAATCTACACTGGCTCCGTATCAAAGCACATATAACCTTCAAGCTATGTTCTTTGGCTTACAGAATAATCTTTGGCCTCGCACCAGAATACATGACAAACCTAATAGAATTACCAGCGCACAATGCAACTAAGGATGCAAGAACCCTTCATTTCCTCAGATCTCAAGGTATGAAATACACATACAACTTACTTCACATACCTATGTGCCAGAGCCTAGAACACACTCTCGAAAGACCTACAATGCACAAACTATGTAACATTTAGAAAACTCCTGAAAGTTCACTTCAAGAAATTCTTTGACAAACCCACTTAATCAAGTTCAACACTGGCCAACACTCCACAATCTAGAAACACTGTCAGAACTGAACATTGTCTGTGTCCGATCCTAAAATTCTCTGTAACATTTCCAAAATAACCTAACTATAAGACACATTGAATTAACTGTAAGCCACAGTGAACCTACACTTGTTGGAAAATATGGGATACAAATGTTAAATAAAATAAAACTATTTTTGTTTTCTTTCTCTGTCTCCATTCGTTGGCAGAGGGACACAACCCATTTGTCTGGATTGGTCTGATAGAATGCTATGGAAATGACATTTCTTGTATCTAGTCAAATTATTTAAATTATGACTAAACAGATAAAAAGCAGCTATACCTCCCTCCCCATTACTGTTTCTCAGTTTGATAGTGGCCTTTTCTATGAGAGTAGTATAGTACAGACAGAGAGGGTAATACAGTATACAATCAGAGAAACCAAAAGAAAAAAGCAACACTGGGCCTTCAAGAATAGGACAACAGGACTACTTTATTAGCCAAAGACCCGACACGGGCCGTGTTTCGGCGCCAAAAAGGCGCCTGCCTCAGGGGTCTATTAATAAAAACATATAAATACATCAATAAAATAGAACATGCAAAATAAATAGTGACAGCATCGTGTTGATTACAAGCGTAAATAATATATGAAAAATTAAAAAATAAGATTAAAATATATTAATGATATTGATATTACAATTATATTGATTTAATAACTTGTGTAAAATTATAATGTTCCAGCAACCATATAATAATCATAGAGACAGCTCCAACAAATTTTAAAATTTTAAAATATAAGCCGACATAGTGCCAACCGATTTTAAGATATAGGCAGACATATAATGAGAGATTTATAATATGCAAATTATATGAAAATATATTTTGAAGAAAAAATTTTTTTATAAGTAGTGATGGGCATATATGTCCACATATATACACAGATATACATCCAGAACTGTAAGAACTAATCATATTTATATGTTTTTTGAAGGCATGTATCATGTAGTGGTTCTGATAGATAGAATAATGTGGTTTATCTGATCTCAATATGTGAGATGGCTGCAACGTCATCGGTGTAGTTAGCAATATGTATATATATAAAAAATCATCATTAGAACAGGCTTACCAAATTGTAGATATAGCGATCGTACAGAGTTCAAGTTGTAAATGCCTACAAAATGAATAGACAGGAGTTGAAAAAATATATATATTTTTAGGGGAACCCGGCAAATACTCATGGCCCCCTCAGAGAAGGAATGGTGTCTAAGTATATAAAGTGTGGAGATAACAGTGCCTTTCTTAATGATTGAAAAGGCGCTTCTTAGCGATTGAAGGGGGAACCAGATATTTAGTTGACGTATTGCAATTACCATGCCTCACTTTTAAAATATATATAATAGGGTTTAAAGAAAAACGCCCAGAGAGAAAAAAATTGCCAATTGAGCTGATTGAAAAACTTCTTACCTTAAAGACAGCCTGGGTAACTTGCATTAATTTCGCTACAGCGCGAAAAAAAGGGGCTCCGGCGAAGGAGCCTTCTCCTGTTTGGTCCGAAAGGATAAATGGTTATTTAGTGTCTGATCCTTTCTATATAAAGTAACAAAAAAGGCGGCAAAAAAAAGACGCCAAGGAAAAATCGTTTGTGAATGGTTGCGTGAGCGTCATTAAGATGTTGGCGTGATGACGTCATATTTTCTAATGCGGAGATGAATTTTAAAGGGGACAGAGCACCATTTGAGGTGCTTTCAGGCATGACACATACAATTGTGATGGTTATCAGTCAAGATAAAAAGTACAGCATATGATTATATATTAACATAAACAGTTATAAAGCAGTGGTGGCCATAGGCATAGTTTTATACATGTAGATAAATGTACTGAATTTAGGTTGCTAGACATTAAATCAATTGTATGAAGGTGCTGATGCTCATAGAGGATGCACATACCGAACATGACCCACAAGGTTTGTGTCCAGTTGGAGGTTTAACTATTGATCTTGTGATAGGCAAGGCAGAAGGAGCCACAATTTCTTTGATGTTTCTGTTTCTCGTGTGCGCTACAGTTAGATGTTTATTCTTGAAGCAGTCTAGGTTCTCTAGGATGTGCCAATGTCTGAAATGCTTTTTACAATTCATCTTAATATGATACGTTTGATCAATATTCTGATGTTCATTACATTAAAAATTTCTTCCAATATTCATGTTTAATATAATACATTATATATATGTTTTTTAATTCATGCTACATCAACTATCTCATTTTATTTTCCTTGGTAAATTGATTTAATGTCTAGCAACCTAAATTCAGTACATTTATCTACATGTATAAAACTATGCCTATGGCCACCACTGCTTTATAACTGTTTATGTTAATATATAATCATATGCTGTACTTTTTATCTTGACTGATAACCATCACAATTGTATGTGTCATGCCTGAAAGCACCTCAAATGGTGCTCTGTCCCCTTTAAAATTCATCTCCGCATTAGAAAATATGACGTCATCACGCCAACATCTTAATGACGCTCACGCAACCATTCACAAACGATTTTTCCTTGGCGTCTTTTTTTTGCCGCCTTTTTTGTTACTTTATATAGAAAGGATCAGACACTAAATAACCATTTATCCTTTCGGACCAAACAGGAGAAGGCTCCTTCGCCGGAGCCCCTTTTTTTCGTGCTGTAGCGAAATTAATGCAAGTTACCCAGGCTGTCTTTAAGGTAAGAAGTTTTTCAATCAGCTCAATTGGCAATTTTTTTCTCTCTGGGCGTTTTTCTTTAAACCCTATTATATATATTTTAAAAGTGAGGCATGGTAATTGCAATACGTCAACTAAATATCTGGTTCCCCCTTCAATCGCTAAGAAGCGCCTTTTCAATCATTAAGAAAGGCACTGTTATCTCCACACTTTATATACTTAGACACCATTCCTTCTCTGAGGGGGCCATGAGTATTTGCCGGGTTCCCCTAAAAATATATATATTTTTTCAACTCCTGTCTATTCATTTTGTAGGCATTTACAACTTGAACTCTGTACGATCGCTATATCTACAATTTGGTAAGCCTGTTCTAATGATGATTTTTTATATATATACATATTGCTAACTACACCGATGACGTTGCAGCCATCTCACATATTGAGATCAGATAAACCACATTATTCTATCTATCAGAACCACTACATGATACATGCCTTCAAAAAACATATAAATATGATTAGTTCTTACAGTTCTGGATGTATATCTGTGTACAGTGGGGGAAATAAGTATTTGATCCCTTGCTGATTTTGTAAGTTTGCCCACTGACAAAGACATGAGCAGCCCATAATTGAAGGGTAGGTTATTGGTAACAGTGAGAGATAGCACATCACAAATTAAATCCGGAAAATCACATTGTGGAAAGTATATGAATTTATTTGCATTCTGCAGAGGGAAATAAGTATTTGATCCCTCTGGCAAACAAGACCTAATACTTGGTGGCAAAACCCTTGTTGGCAAGCACAGCGGTCAGACGTCTTCTGTAGTTGATGATGAGGTTTGCACACATGTCAGGAGGAATTTTGGTCCACTCCTCTTTGCAGATCATCTCTAAATCATTAAGAGTTCTGGGCTGTCGCTTGGCAACTCGCAGCTTCAGCTCCCTCCATAAGTTTTCAATGGGATTAAGGTCTGGTGACTGGCTAGGCCACTCCATGACCCTAATGTGCTTCTTCCTGAGCCACTCCTTTGTTGCCTTGGCTGTATGTTTTGGGTCATTGTCGTGCTGGAAGACCCAGCCACGACCCATTTTTAAGGCCCTGGCGGAGGGAAGGAGGTTGTCACTCAGAATTGTACGGTACATGGCCCCATCCATTCTCCCATTGATGCGGTGAAGTAGTCCTGTGCCCTTAGCAGAGAAACACCCCCAAAACATAACATTTCCACCTCCATGCTTGACAGTGGGGACGGTGTTCTTTGGGTCATAGGCAGCATTTCTCTTCCTCCAAACACGGCGAGTTGAGTTCATGCCAAAGAGCTCAATTTTTGTCTCATCTGACCACAGCACCTTCTCCCAATCACTCTCGGCATCATCCAGGTGTTCACTGGCAAACTTCAGACGGGCCGTCACATGTGCCTTCCGGAGCAGGGGGACCTTGCGGGCACTGCAGGATTGCAATCCGTTATGTCGTAATGTGTTACCAATGGTTTTCGTGGTGACAGTGGTCCCAGCTGCCTTGAGATCATTGACAAGTTCCCCCCTTGTAGTTGTAGGCTGATTTCTAACCTTCCTCATGATCAAGGATACCCCACGAGGTGAGATTTTGCGTGGAGCCCCAGATCTTTGTCGATTGACAGTCATTTTGTACTTCTTCCATTTTCTTACTATGGCACCAACAGTTGTCTCCTTCTCGCCCAGCGTCTTACTGATGGTTTTGTAGCCCATTCCAGCCTTGTGCAGGTGTATGATCTTGTCCCTGACATCCTTAGACAGCTCCTTGCTCTTGGCCATTTTGTAGAGGTTAGAGTCTGACTGATTCACTGAGTCTGTGGACAGGTGTCTTTCATACAGGTGACCATTGCCGACAGCTGTCTGTCATGCAGGTAACGAGTTGATTTGGAGCATCTACCTGGTCTGTAGGGGCCAGATCTCTTACTGGTTGGTGGGGGATCAAATACTTATTTCCCTCTGCAGAATGCAAATAAATTCATATACTTTCCACAATGTGATTTTCCGGATTTAATTTGTGATGTGCTATCTCTCACTGTTACCAATAACCTACCCTTCAATTATGGGCTGCTCATGTCTTTGTCAGTGGGCAAACTTACAAAATCAGCAAGGGATCAAATACTTATTTCCCCCACTGTATATATGTGGACATATATGCCCATCACTACTTATAAAAAATTTTTTTCTTAAAAATTCTTCAAAATATATTTTCATATAATTTGCATATTATAAATCTCTCATTATATGTCTGCCTATATCTTAAAATCGGTTGGCACTATGTCGGCTTATATTTTAAAATTTGTTGGAGCTGTCTCTATGATTATTATATGGTTGCTGGAACATTATAATTTTACACAAGTTATTAAATCAATATAATTGTTTGTAATATCAATATCATTAATATATTTTAATCTTTTTTTTTAATTTTTCATATATTATTTACGCTTGTAATCAACACGATGCTGTCACTATTTATTTTGCATGTTCTATTTTATTGATGTATTTATATGTTTTTATTAATAGACCCCTGAGGCAGGCGCCTTTTTGGCGCCGAAACACGGCCCGTGTCGGGTCTTTGGCTAATAAAGTACTCCTGTTGTCCTATTCTTGAAGGCCCAGTGTTGCTTTTTTCTTTTGGCTTTTCTATGAGAGAAAATAACCTGAACGACTTTTATTGAAGGATGCAATAATCCAACCACAAGGGCAGTCCTAAAGCTCCATATTGACACGTGGCCCTAGCTGGATGCAGATTATTCAACAGCTGAACAAGAGTTAGACTGTGTTTGCACTAGAACCAACTATGTTATTAATAGTTCTTCCATCTGCAGCCATTGAGAAGTATCTGGAGAGAGCTTTTGCATTTTTGGAATCAGAATCCTAATGTTAGTGATTTGTTGCCATGTAGGATGACTGCTGATTTCAAGCTAGGAATGGAGCCTGGACTCTTCAGGAGATGGTCTGACTGAGGCATTACTTTATTTGCTTATCTTTTCAATGAGGAAGGCAGATTCTACTCTCTTAGAATTACAGCAAAGACTTTCTCTAACTCAGAAAGACTATTTTGCTCATCTGCAGTTGCATCACTACTATGCCAGCATAGATCAGTCAACCTTAAGGACAGGCTTAGGTCAGAAGCTTAGGGAATTTTTACAAAAGGACATTTTTGGATAGGGCCCAGTATCTGGACTACATGAAGCACTGGTTTCTCTTCTCCCTCCATGGGCATATGATCCTCTCAGGGAAGCATGGAGCACACATCTCGGGTATGACTTGGAGGGGGTGGACTTTCCTAAAGTAATAAAGGGTATCGTGAAGCAGGCTTTTAGTGCCTTACTCCAAGACCGTGAATATCACATACTTCATACAACATATATAACACAACTACTAGCCTCTACAGCAGGATGGGTGCCTATTGCACAATGTTCCAAGTGCCAGTGTGTGTGTGTGTGTGGGGGGGGGGGGGGGGGGGGGGACATTACTTTCTTTCATGCCTTCTGGATTTGCAGTGGTATCCAGGCTTTTTGGAGGACAATTCATAGATACTTGGGGACTATATAGTCTTTTCTTGGAAGGGAGTTCTGTTGCCTAAGTGGGAAGCTTATGGATTCCTGACAAAGCTTCTTGTTTATTTCTTAGCAAAGCCTATACACTAGGGAAGAAGTGTATACTTGATCATTGGTTGTAGGAAGTGCCTCCCTTCTTTTCGTATTGGAGAAACAGACTACAAGCCTTAATGTTATGGGAGGCGGGGGCTGCCCATGCTACCCAAAGAAGACAAAAGGCTTTTTTGTCTGGAATTGTGATTTACAAACTATCTTACACAGGGCAAGAAGTGCAGTACTGAATTCTAGACTGTATCATGATTTGGTTATTGCCTAACAATAAGCTTTCTTGGTATCCTCTGCCGGGGTGGAGGGGGGGAGGATGGGGTTAGAGGGAGTTTAGGGAACTTTGGGCACGCTCATCTCGATGAGCTGGCCTGGAGTCCAGACAACGGGCCATCACAGTTGTATTTTCAAAGGATAAAGGTCAAGGGGATGGGTAGTAGTGGGTTATTCATAAAACTAGGATCATAAGCTTCTTTTGTCTTGTGCTTTTTGGTGCTTTGTTTACTGTTATATCAACGTTTCTTCGTTATCATGTACCTGATTGTTGATTTTGCCTTGTATTCAGCAGTTTGCTGTATTGTTCTTTTGATCCTGAATAAAAACCATTAAACCTTAATAGTTTTTCCATACTGAAGCTCCAGGTTTGGGTAGTGTTTACATAGGACCATTTGTTATAAGAATATGGTGACCCAACTGATAGCAAAGATTATTTATTTAAAAAATAGAATCTTACATTGTAAATGTTAATGTAAAAAAACTACATCAAATCTGCAAGAAACTTAAATATGGAATACATTGGAAAGGTAAATGTCTTCAGTAGCTGCACATGCATATCAATTGCTGCCAAAATCTAAAGAGATACACACAAATGAAGCAGTGCAATTAATTGCTATCTATAAATAGAAGAATGTCTTTAAAAGAATAGAATCAATCTACTTCAGCTGCATAAGCCCATTTAAAAACAGACACTGTTTAAGTATCTTCTGCAACACTGATCATTACATAAGCCAAGACTGCAACTTTACAGCTGGAGCTGTCAGTACTCAAATGCAAAACTCAGTGTAGCTGACCTGGGGCTTGCAAAGAAATGCCACAAATTCTACCGTGTCTTTCTTAATTCATTAGAGAAGTATGCCTCCAATTTAAGATACTAACTACTCAGTGCTTTAAGCCACAATCTTCCTGATGCAGGTGAATATACCTAAAGCAGAACTAAAATAAAAAGATTCTAATGTTGACAGCTTGTTATTCTATAGAATATTTAAATCTTCCAGTTGTTTATATATAGCTTTATATAGCTATATATAGCAGCATCTTTGGGTTGAAACTTTAAGACATTCACAAGTGTTCTTAACAGTATAGATGAGCAAAAACAACCTTTCAAGTTACTGAAAAAAGCAGTGATTGAACCAGACTGAAGTAATTGTTACTGTTAAGAGTACCAAGAGGAAAGGACCATCTTCAAACAGCTTTTCAGATCAAGAGAGCTGAGTTGATTTGATTCTTCCACAAACACAGCAAAAGGTGAAACCACTTAAGTTCTGCAGATTCACTGGAGTGGAGTTCAAGCTTTGCAAAGAGTCATTTGCTTTCTAAAAATGTTAGATTCGCTACATGGTGTTCCAGAGATTTGACTCCAAAGGCTTCAACGCTTTTCCCATCTAGGTTGTCTTCATTTGTAACCGTTTGTAGTCTGTTTGCTTTCCATGTGCGGGGGGATCGAAGACAGCCATTTCCAGCCTTATGCTAAAAGAGAAGAGTTACTACATGTAAAAAGAACATCAAGTACAAGTAGTGATAGACTTATTTTCTTTAAAATAAGGGAAAAATTGTAGTAGCTGTAATAACTCACCTTCCTTTGTAATCTGTAGCAAACTGGGAGAACTCGTGCTAAGACAATCATCACACCCCTTGTTTTCAGAATACATGTATCAACCTAAACATGAAAATAAGAAATAATTGAGGCAACTGTATATTTGTAACCACAGGGGTAAGAATATGCATATTAATTTACTATTATTTTTTTTTATAAGGAACTCTAGTGTATTTAGTATCAGCACTATAAACTTTAACATAAGGTAAACAGTTTGTGTGCCAACTCAAAATCAGGCATGTCTTCTAATACCACATCTAGATTAGCTGTGAAAGCTCTAGCTGAATACAATGTAACCCTAATGCCTAATTTGTTTTATAAGGTTATAAAGTATGAACAGTTGATACCTCCACGACATTACTTTATCAAGACACCTGACAAATCTAGATGTATGCAGCACTATACACATTATATGCAGGTACTTTTCTCTGTCCCTAGTTTTTGTACTTGGGGCAATGGAGGGTTAAATGACTTGCTCAGGATCACAAGGAGCTGCAGTAGGATTCAAACCCAGTTCCCCAGGATCTCAGTCCACTACGCTACTCCTGTGGTGAGGCGAGTGTCCAAAGACTTCCCTTGCAAGTTCTGATGTGCCTAGGACCTGAGGGGGCTTGGGGCTGCCTGACAGTATCTATGGTCTCTGAACCAAGACATATTTGGGACTGGCTGAAGAAGGAACTCATCTACCTATACCCCCTGCTTGATTGCCTTACAGATGTCACACTGCCTAGCGGGAGGTTTTGTGATTCATGCAAGGGTGACATAGCTCAATAATGATTTTAAATGACATTTTATTATATAGATATATGCAACTGATCTGGCAGAGGCTTTGCAAGTTTTTAGGTAGTAATGAATATGTTTCTCCTGTGCTTCCATTAATGGATAATTTAGATTTTGCCCTTGGGCTGGAGGGAGTGACTATTCATAACTCCAGCTGATTCAGAATGCTGCAGCAAGACTGATAGATGGTTGTGAGCGACATAGCCACATTACACCATTTTTTTTCAAAAACTTCACTGTCTACCAGTACAGGGCTAAATTTAAAACTGTCTGATCTTCAAGGCCCTTAAAGGAAATGGATCAATGTACTTGAAGAACAGATCTCCCACTACACACCTCCAAGGTCACTAAGGTCCTCCCCCATAGAGTACCCTTACCCTCTCCAAAGGACATCACATGATGTGATACCCGCCAGCAAGCCTTCTCCAGAGTTGACTCCACACTCTGGAATGCACTCCATGAAAGGCTTTGCTTAATAGATGACTATCTCTACTCCAGGAAGCAGGTAAAAACTTAGCTCTTCAACCAAGGCCTTTAATGGAAGAAGTAACTAACTTGCTAGTCAAACACACAAAAGGACTAACGCCAGTTACACACACTTGCTTATCCACTCCTAGCTGAGATTATAATTATGCACCTTTCTGACATCACTGCACCTTTCTTTACATTCGTCCCCTTATTTTCTAACTCCTGTTACTCTAGCTATATGCGCCACCTTCTCTTACATCCTACGCTATTAAAATGTTTTATTGAATATTATGTTGACATTGTAATATCATACTATACCATACTTTGTATTGTTATTTGAATATTTTTAATGCCGTAATTGTCTATTGCCTATCTTTGACTTATTCCCTGTTGTATACTGCTTTGAGTGAATTTCTTCAAAAAAGGCAGAAAGCAAATAAATATTGGTTTCAAAGGGGCTGTCTTGGGCTGGTGATCTTTTTGATAGCCGCGGTAACGTTTTTAGCTCGTGGTAGAAATCAGCTGGCGGTAAATGTCGAGATGCCCATAGGAATATAATAGGCATCTCAGAGTTTACTGCTAGATGATTTCTAACGCAAGCTAAAAACACTACCATGGCTTAATAAGAGACCCCCTTAGTGATTCCTTTTAGTTATAGTGTAGAGACCTATTCACCTACCTACATTGAGTCTTTCAAAGCCCTTTCTTAATACTACAGGATCCCTCAAATGTGGTATATATCATTCAATGCAAAAAGTATGAAGAAGGGTGCTATATTGGAGAAACAAGCCAGATGTAGATACAATATTACACATTCCAATGCCAACTAGGATGCCACTTCTGTGGGACAGCACTTTACAAAACCAGAACACTGCATTAATGATCTTATGCTAAGAATACTAAAATTTTAAGACAATTCAGGAACATAAGACCTTTGAAATCAAAATGATGAAATATTTTGACACTCACCAGACAGGGCTCAACAAAGATCTGGGTTTCCTAGCTCATTATAAACCATAAAATTCTACTGCTTTGTCACTCTCTTATTAACCATCCATCTCTCCCTGTCTCTCATCCACCCAGCGCTCATGTTTCTCACCTAACCTACCCCTCTCTCTTCCTGTCATTGGAATGTTTTGTGTTTCACTTATATATTGTGATATTTGTCAACATTTGCTTATTTCCGATCTGAAGAAGGGTTACCTTTGAAAGCTAATCAAAAAATGTATTAAGTTAGTTCAATAAAAAAGGTGTCATCTTATTTTCTATGTTTTGATTTATGTCTATTTATTACCTTTAAAAGTAGACTAACACAGCTGCCACATCACTTTTCTCATATTCTATAAACCGAATGCTTACTGCTTGGATACTTGTCTATGTTGACTGCATTGCGAGTGGGACACAGGCTGTTTTTTGTGAAAGTGCTTGTGTGTATTGGCTATGTGGGTGTAGTAGAATTCCCTATTATTTAATGTGCTGCTCATGGAAAGGCAGGATGTGGGTCATACAGATTCCTAGAAGTGGCAAGATTTTCAGTTGATCTGGGAACCTTACTGCACCATGCTGCTACATCAAGAAAAATGTTTAATTCTCAACAGATAAATCATTGAATTCCAGGTTTCACCTATGATTATTTTGTTATTGATACTTTGAACAAATGACTAATTGATGCCTTGGGAGATGGGTGTTAGGGAGGGTATTTGGGAGAAAGAAAGAGGGTTTGTGGGTTAAGGAAGGAGGGATTGGGTGTTTCACAATCTTGATATTTGATGGAACTGTTCATAAAAATTATATGGCAAAGTAACTTTGTAGGGGTCAGTAATCCACTAAAAGTTAATAAAACCATGGATATAGGTTACTGTTGTTCTTGATTGTACTCTCAACTATATAAAATTGTTTATTTATTTACTAGACCGTTTCTTATTACAGAATAAATCAGAACGGTTTACAATCAAATATATTGCTGTTAGAAGATTTTTGTTTAACATGCAAGAAGAAACCACTGAACATTAATAATGTTTGTATTGTCTTGTTGACTGTATCCAATAAAGAGATGCCAAAAAAACAAAACAAAAACCCAAAATGGAACCTGTAACATAAGCTAAAGAAAGATGACAAGAGGATGAGAAAATCTAAAGGAAATGCTGTGAGAATAAAATGGGTAACAGAAAAAAAAACTTTAGAAATCAGAGGGAACAGGAAACATGGAAAAAACTAAACTGGGAAATACGAAGTTTGAAAATATGTTATGTTATCCCCCTGCAGCAGCTACAACTGAGCAGTTAGGAAGGTTAAGGCTGGTGGCAGCAGACCTGAGAGAAAGAGGTGGGGGGGGGGGGGGAGGGAGAGGGAGAGAGAGAGAGAGAGAGAGAGAGAGAGAGAGAGAGAGAGAGAGAGAGAGAGAATGAGAGAATGAATGAATGAATGTGTGGGAAAACAAGCATACATGAAGGGGGAGGGGACAGAGAAAGCTACTCAATTGCTCATCTGAGGAGCCATTAAGTGAGCATCCTATCCTTTTGCTCCTCCAAAGTAGGCAAACTATGCATATAGTAGGCAACTGCTTTCCTTTAAACAACAGGTTTCAAATAGGCACTCTTTATAGAATTACCCACAAAGGACCTAATTCTATATATGTTGCTTAAAAAAATCAGCACCAAAGGAAAACACGCTTAGGCATATTTTACAGAATATACCTAGATCCGTCCACGCGACTAGAATTTAGGCGCAGCCATTTACGCCAATGAACACCTGGTGCAAATGTCCATGCCTAACTTTACGCGCCCACTCATGCATCTCCCATGGCCATGACCCCTTTTGGGATCCGTGCAGTAGAATTTACATGGACTATATTATAGAATATGCTTAGCGAGTAATGTGCATAAATTCTAATTAGTGCCCATTAGTGCTGCTTTTTAGCATCCAATTATCGGTGTTGATTGGTTCGTTATCAAAGTTACACACGCAAATCAGAAAATGCTCGGCTTTGCATGTGTTAACTGAAGGCGCCATATATGGAATCCAGGGGAGAGAGGGTAGTTTCATAGTGGGCATGTACTATAGGTAGAATACACACCAACTTTGGTACAATTTTAGTCATTCATATGCAGATGTGGCCACATTCACACATAAATGATTTTATTTGGATTTTGCTCACACTTTCTTCAGTAGCAGTAGCTCAAGGTGAGTTACATTCAGGTACATTGGTTATTTGTATATAAATATAAATGAACTCATATAAAATACAGACCAGCACAAAAATAAGTAATCTGAAATGAAAGCACAGACTTGGCACAAAAACAACTGTCTGGCATCATTTGTACAAAAATTGCCACATAAACGTCCCTGCAGAGCAGTGGAGAATCTTAGCGATCAGTGCAGTGGACTTTAAATAATGAGACCCAGGTACAAATCCCACCTTAATTCCCTTATATGCTATTGTGAGCCCTCCAGGAACAGATAAAAACCTACTGTACCTAAAAGTATACCACTAAAATAGCCATCATGCTTGCAGGTGTCTTATAAATTAAATTCAGATACAGTAGGTATTTCTGTGTTCCAGGAGAGCTCAGATATTTGTACAAAAATAAGACAAAGTTGGAGTTACACCTGGGTCCTGTTGTTATAAGTCCACTGCACTAACCACTAGGCTAGTCCTTACACTTGCTTGCTGCTCTATTAGGAATGGCCTTAATACCTGAAGCTGTCATACAGCCTGGTATCCGCTGTCACTTTCACTTCAGAGGGGGGGGGGGGGGGGGGGGGAGAGGGAGGGGGCAGTAACCACTGGGAGATTAAGGAGGGGCCATGCCTTCATCCCTCCAATGGTCAGCTGCTCAATCAGAGAACTTCTTTGTACTGTGGATGTGACTGAATCAGGTCTGGATAAAAACAGTCTTCTTTTTTAACTTGGATGTTTCTTCCCATTCCATTATCGCTGAAAGATGTCCTAATTTTGGGCCCGCCCTAGTCCCACCCAAAACATACTTCCAACATGCCCCCTTGCTATTTGGACAAACTGTTGTGTAAACATCTAAATTCTGCCTTTTGAAAATTGTGATTTGGATGTTTTTGGCCATTTTGAGATGTCCATCTGCTTCAAAAATCAGCGCCGTAGGCAACGTCTTGTCTTTATAAAATAGACTTAACATAGGGACTTAAAAGGCACTGGTTGCCTAGGTTAAAGGAAAGGGAAATGGGACTTGATATACCACCTTTCTGTGGTTTTTGCAACTACATTCAAAGCGGTTTACATATTATATACAGGTACTTATTTTGTACCTGGGGCAATGGAGGGTTAAGTGACTTGCCCACAGTCACAAAGAGCTACAGTGGGAATTGAACCCAGTTCCCCAGAATCAGAGTTCGCTACACTAACCACTAGGCTCAGACAGTGCCTATTTTATAAAGATATATGGAAGGGCATTTTAGAAAGGACATTCAAGTCTGTACATCACATATGGACATCCATTTCTCAGTTATTTCAAAACAGGATCTGTCCACATACAGCCTGTTCCAAAATACACGAGTAATGGATGTTCAAGTGTTGGCTGTGGCCAGAATTAACATCCATTTTACAAACTGAAATGTCTTTGTGGCGGCAGAGAAACATACAAATTATAAAATGGCCACCTAAGTCTTCTATGTGGATGAATTGCCTAATGGTTTGAGCAGGCTGGAAAGAAAGAGGTCACTGGTTCAAATCCTACTGCAGCTGTTTATAGATTTCTCTCTTTCCTTTTTTTTTTTTTTTTTTTTTTTAATTGTGAGCCTCCAAGGATAGAAAAATACCTACTGTGACTTCCATCCAGTGAAGAGCTGCTCAATCACAGCACCTTTCTGTAAGCTAGACATGCCAAGTTCTTTCCCCTTTTGAAACTGGAGTTGGTTGTCCATATTTTGCCCCCCCCCCCCAAGTTCTGCCAGAAACATGCCCAAGTCATGCCTCCTTGCCAAATGGACCTACTGTAGTTTTAGACGTCTAGATCCTGGCTTTATAAAATCAGAATTTGGACGTCCATGTAATAAGGCCATCTGAATACTGTTTTTTGACATTCAAAACACAAATAGAGCTTCTAAAATAACCACCATAAGCACATAGGATCAGGCCAATTTCAGAAAGGTGCCTGTGCATCTATTAAATACTAGAGCTAAACTGTTAAGACAGCCAGACTGAAGCCAGGGAAGCTAGTGTAAATACATGTGTGTACAATCTGTGGCACACTAGATACTTTATAAACACACATAGTGGTAACTTCTTTGCTCTACCCAAACTCTTCTTAAGAACTCGCCTATATATGCATTTCACGAAAGTTTGTGTTGTTTTATTTATTTATTTATTTGGATTTAGCTCCTGCCTTTTTAAATAGTAACTCAAAGTCAGTTACATCCATTATACTAGATACTTCTCTGTCCCTGGAAGTCTTACAATCTAAGGGGCACTTTTATCAACCGGTGGTAGGGCTGCCATGTGGGTAGCACGGTAGCAAAACAGCACTACTGCCGGGCACCTGATAGTTTTGTGTTTGCCGCGTGTAGTTTCCTGCGCTAGAAAATAATTTTGTATGTTCTAGCATGGGGAGCTGAGAGTAGGCGTGCCCAGCAGTAATCAGTCAGCGCCAATATTGCCGGGTTAGTGCGTGAGCCCTTACCACCTCCTAAGTAGTGATTTGCAATGCATTTGTAACTTAAAATGAGAAGCAATACTATGTTATTAAAAAGAAAAGTTGTATTTGTCACACTAAAGTTAACAGGACTTGCAGAGTAGTCAAACACTTCTGACTAGGTGTAACATGGTGTCAGAATTATTGAGCAGATTATGGCCTCAGAGATTATCACAGCTTCTGATGGTGTTTATTAATGTGGATTTACAGGTACCTTTATCCCTGATAGTAAGATGTATGTGGGAGTGTATATTATAATGACATTTCCACTGGCTCTGGCACAGACCGTATAAGTCTGCCAAGCACTATCCCTGCCTCCCACCACCGACTCTGGCACAGACCGTATAAGCCTGCCCAGCACTATCCCTGCTTCCCAACCACCAGTCCCGCCTCCCACCACTGGCTCTGGCACAGACCGTATAATCTGGGGCTCTCCAGTGCTAAATCCTATTGAAATAAACACTTGATCTCTGATTTCACATTATGTCTTTTATTATTTGTTATGCTAAAGCTCAATGCCCATTATTCATATTATGCCAAATAATATTTTTCATTATTCGTATTCGGCTGAATAGTAAAATATGCTATTCAGTACAGTTCTTAGAATATCTCCTTCCCTTGATATTCCTAGAAGGGAATGTCATTATAATATACACTCCCACATACATCTTACTATCAGGGATAAAGGTACCTGTAAATCCACATTAATAAACACCATCAGAAGCTGTGCTAATCTCTGAGGCCATAAACAGCTAGTTTAGGCATTTCATCACTTTCCTTTTACATACTGTTTTCACAACTTGATACTGGCAATATGATCAATCTCTTCTTGAAATCTGATGGCATTCTATTATACCTCCAATGAAAACAGTTGGGCCAATTTTCAATGAGTTATGAGTTGGCTGCAAGGTGAGCAATATATAACTCCTGTAACCACTTTTTTTGGTTGCAGGGACCAAACAAACCAATCTCTAGCTGCTAATGCCATGTTGGCCAAAATACTGCTTAGGCTATAGTTCGAATGGGCCACCCGATTCCACTGCATTAACCACAGAATTAAAAAATTGTACAGACAGTATCAGGCCTTTTAAATAGCAGATAATTTGTTGTTCAAAGTTAATGGCATTTGTTAGCAGCCCACTGCCAAATGTAGCACTGGGTAGTTCTTTTCATAAGCATAACATCCTTAGAAATGCATGTAAAATAAAATATGCAAATATATGTTACCTTTGTGAAAATGGGAATTTTACCCTGGACAGGTGCTTTTGCTGTTATCTGGAGCTGCTGACTCATGGAGATCAGTTTGTCTATTTCCACTAAGAGTAAGGGTTTGTCATCATCTTCAAGCTGAAATACACAGGAAATGAGAAGCGCTCTGGATAATGAGCAGTTGCCAGCTATTGTTTGTTCACTAGGAAACATGTAATACATATAGGCAGGAGAACACGCAACAATATCAGGATAGGAACAATTCTTTGGTTGTTTGAAAATCATATAGTACCTGATTGGAAAATGCATGGAGAACAGCAGAAAGCTTCAACCCTGCTGTAGCAAAAACCTGACAAGAAAAGAGGCAATATTAGCATATTTTTTAAAAAATTGAAACTACGATTCAAAGGCCATTAATGACCAGTAAGAACAGAAGTTTCTAAAAACAAACAAACCATGATATTGGCTCAGGCTTTTGGATGCATCTCGTTATCTCTTGATCCCTTGGCCTGAATAAAGAGATTTAAATATAAAACAAATGGGGAAAGCATGTGGAGCATAGCTGAAGGAATTCTTTCCAACCCCACTACATGGGTGTAAGTTTGACTGTGTGAAGGTTAGTTTAGGAAGGTAATTTGGGAGGGGGTAATTTGAAAGAAGGTATTCCTAACGGTTATGTTTCATGGTATGTAAGTTTTTGTATTACAGAAATTAGAACTGCTTCTCCCACAAATATGCATTGGGCCATTTTATTGGGAAGGCTTATTTCTCTAGAACCTTAATTCGATCTAGCAAATTTTCAAACTCAGTATGTCTTTTCACTGGTTTTTCCTCCATACCAAATTCCATCCCATTCCTTTTATTTTGGCCCCCAAACATTTCATCACAATAAAAAATCCTAAAAGCAAAAGATTTTGGTGAGAATAGACATGTGCCTATTGAACATACAAAAGTCTAATTAATTGACAGAAATTCAGTTGTTTTTTTTTTTTTTACTGTGCATTTTCGTGTGGTACTTCTTTAAAATTCTTTCCAACCTATTGGAACTATCTTTGGACCATTGTGTTAAAGAAATGTATGGCTTAAAATTCAAGGATTTAAATCAGTCCTCAACATAAACTCATAAAATGACATTTATGGTTGAACTGGATGGGCCACTAGAAGGACACGTGTTACCATATGTAAAGTCCATGTTTGTTAGCTTCCTTGGCTGTTTCATTTTGATAAAACTGAAGAAAGGGACCTGTGAGGCCTGTCACTTACTCCTTCACAACACTCCATTTATTGGAGGCCCCCGATTCCCATTATCACATCCACCCTCCCACCACTGCACTTTAACCATCTTCCCCTAAACAGCACTGTTTGTGCCTTCGCTCATCCGAACTCTTCCTCTATCACTGCACCAGCTCCATAACTGATCACAAGCTTTTACACACTGCATCCTGTTCAGACCATTCTATATGTCTTTAAAACCACCAATTCAGTTCCTCCTACCTTCCGCTGTAGATCACTGCCTGCTCCTTCACCGCCCTCTTTCCAACAAATATCAGAAGAGGATCAGCAGGTAAGCAATTTGGCCAACATGTTCCACCCCTGCTTCACATCCCCTTTTCTTAGTTGCCGATCTTACTCACATTGCCACGCTTGCAGACCTTCAATGGTTCACATTTCCACCCTACCCTTCACCCCCCCTTAGTCCAGGCTGCCCTCCCACCTACCCCTTCTATATCCCCTCTTGTCTCAGCATCTTACACCTGTTCCTCTCTCACCCTACAGCAGGCAGCCCTCCACCATTCCTTGGTGCATCTCCTTCTCCTGCCCAGGACCCATCATTCTTAAACAGTGACCTGCTCCTCCTCACCACAGATCTCTGCTCCACTATACCTCTAGCCCTGCAGGCTGCCACTCATTCTTCCATACTCCCTTTTCAGAGCCCAAAGATGTACCATTCCTGTGGCAAACAATTTTCCTTCTTTTCCACCTTCCCTTTTTTTCATGCAGCTTTAACATAGTAAAGTCCACCCCCACCATAAAAACAAATCTGCATACTGAATTACCTCAGCTTGATGGAATAAATCTTGAGTTGTCTTCAGCAAACCTTCTCCTCTGAATAGGGTATAAACAGAAAAAACAGGAAGAGCAGATAGAGATCACTGGTAAAGAATAGTTTAAGAATCTAGATCTTGTCTTACTCACTGCCTCAGCCTTTTTGTTTCTTCTGCTACGGTCATTATTTTGCTAGTGATACCCCATAAAGAAAAAAAAAATCACACACTCAGGGCCAGATGCACTAAAGTCGTCGTTAGAGCCGTTCCCTACTGAATTCCATAGCGAATCGGTAGGGAACGGCAATGCATCAAAGAAAGGGAATGCAAATGAGCTGCTCGTTGCAGCTCACTTGCATTCTCTAATCCCTCATAAAACGGTCGGAGAATCGGCCGGTAGAGCATGCGCAGAGCAGCCAAGCGTTATGCTGGCTGCTCTGCGCATGCCAAGGACGTCAAAAAATAAAACAAACCAAAAAAAAAAACCCCAAAACGACTAGTGCCTATAGACGGCCTTCGCCCTTCCCCCGCCCAAGGTCACCACTGCCGCCGCTCCCCCTCCATTGAAAGAGCTTTCCGCAGCCCCGCCCCCCCAGGTCGTCGCCGCTGCTCCCCCTCCCTTGAAATGACAGCTTCCCCGCCATCCTCTGCACCCCCGTGTCCTCGCCCCCGCCGCCCCCCCTGAGGTCGTCGCTGCCGCCGCTCCCCCCTCCCCCTCTCCGTCTGCCACCAGACCCTCACAGCGCCGCTCACCCCCGTGTGAAGGCGCTGCACCGGCCACAGCAGGCAACAGCTGATCACTTGGCCCTTCTTTCCTCCTTGACCTGCCCTCGTCTATAAAGGCCATCCATAAAGGACGTCCATAGGCACTTGTCGGTTTTTTTTTTGGTTTGTTTTATTTTTTGATGCGCAGCTTGTTTTTTTTTTGCTTTCCCACAGCAACCGCTGCCTAACGAGAGGTGCAGACCTCACGTTGGGTTTTCCACCGTAAGGGGAATCGGTAAATGTTAGTGCATATCATTATAATAGCCTTGCAATGGTACTGCAGCTCCTTATAATGATTTGCATTCCGTTTTCGTTAGCTGCTATCGTGATCGGGAAATGGCGTTTGGTGCATGCTAAGGTTTACTTCTTGCTTGTTAATGCCTCTTTATTGGCTCGTTAAGTTTAGTGCATCTGGGCCTCAGTGCTCTGGCATCATGTTGTCATTACATACCAGTTTAATCAGTTTCAGTAACTGATATAAAGCTTGAAACTTAGAAACAAGTACTTTGTAGAAAAATATTTCCTGAGTTCGTTGAAAACATCAGCTCAATAACATCAGGATTCTTTTCAAAGCACCGAAATAAGAGCATCACTGGAAAAAAAATGGTTTAGTTTAAAGCCTGAAATTGTGCTAAGTAAAGAAGCCTTTACTTCAGTCAGGCTTGTCAAAACTGTCTGCATGTGCCACACTGAAGATGTATGTGTCATGCTGCATGACCTTCGTATGAGTGGATGACCCTCACAGTGCAAGTAGTTTACAGTGGCACTCAAGCTGAAAATCTTTAAGAAAATAACGCTACCCTATATCCACAATCAATGCCCCACCGGCTCTCAGAGGAACCGGGACAGTTTACAAAACGAACAGCGATTTAGTGAATGAATCAATGTTTAGACATAAGTGCAAGGCTTTAAAACAAAAAATACATCAGGATTATCATCATTTCAGGCTGAGAATTACATGGAGACCTCCATCTAAAAAACATTTGACAACACAAACAAGCAGAATGAACGTAAAGACATAGGTGGGCTCACTGAGAAACAGATGAGAACATCTAGTCTGAGCAAGTTGTGAGCAGTCATAAAAATGTGTTTCATATCTGATCTGGATCTTGATTGCAACTCATCTTCAAGTAAAGCTAAATATCACCTGACAGTACTTGAATCATGTCATCTTTTCTCCAGTTATCTGCTTCCATTCTTAAGGCCCGAATCAAATCTTTGTGCACTCACACACTGTCATGCATGATTTATCCACCAGCAAAATAGGGTGATGCTATACAGAGTCTGAACCCACCCTTAAGTTATTTCTCATTAAAATGACATACCGTATTTTTCGGACTATAAGACGCACCGGACCATAAGACGCACCTAGGTTTTAGAGGAGGGAAATAGGAAAAAAAAATTTTTTCCTTTTTCCCTCCTCTAAAACCTAGGTGCTCCGGTGTGTCTTGTCCGAGTTCGGGATCGCCCTCCCCTACTCACGTCAGCGATGTTCCCTGGTGGTCTAGTGACGTCGGGGCAGGAAAGAGCCCCCTCTTTCCTGCCCAGCGCGCTGCTCTCCGTCCTCCTCCGTCCTCCTGTATGCTGCCTGACGGTCTCGGCGATATTCAAAATGGCCGCCGAGAGTCTCGGTGGCCATTTTGAATCTCGCCGAGACCGTCAGGCAGCATACAGGAGGACGGAGGAGGATGGAGAGCAGCGCGCTGGGCAGGAAAGAGGGGGCTCTTTCCTGCCCCGACGTCACTAGACCACCAGGGAACATCGCTGACGTGAGTAGGGGAGGGCGATCCCGAACTCGGGGGGAGGGCGATCCGGAATCGCTACCTTCGGACTATAAGACGCACCCCCCATTTTCCTCCCAAATTTTGGGGGGAAAAAGTGCGTTTTATAGTCCGAAAAATATGGTATGTAGTTCAATGATTTTTGGACGTTTTCAGCAAAATGTCCAAAGCTGGATTTAGATGTCGTATTGAAAATGCCCCTCTCTGTAACTCTCAAAATACACCTCTTTAAACAGATTTACAACTAGTAGAAATATTGACCATTTTCACAAGATGATATGGGGCTTCACCTTACAATATCCTAAAAATTATAATACCTAATTTAAACTGCACCCTTAAGTTATTTCTCATTAAAATGACATATGTAGTACAAGTCATATTTCAATTATTGGGAATCCACAGGCAGTGAAGGGAGGATAAGAATGGTCCCCCCTCCTTAAAAGGTGGTGGTGGGTCTTTCCTCCTCAATTGCCTCTGCCTGGATCCTCCTCTCTCTTATCCTTCCCTTTACCTGTGTCACTGTGCTAAAGACCAGCCCCACAGTCATAACTTTTCTTCAATAAGTTGATTGCGTGCGGAGACTTCCAGCCCTGACATGCTGACAGACCCTGCCCTCTTCTCTCCTCCCACAAACTCTGCTTGTCACCATGGAAACTCACACAAGAGGGCGGCATATGTATCTATTTTTATAGAGACAGGATCATTACTTGGCACTTTATTAAAAAAATTATCTAGAGTGTGTGTGGGTTGGTCAGATGACAGCTGTTGTGCTCTTTGGATGTGAGAGGTAGGGATGTGTGTGTGTGTGCATGTATCTATCATATAAAATAGTGCTCTTAGACAAACAAAAGGCTGCTAAGAGGCACCAACTCTGTCCATGTTTACATCTCATACACATTTTGCTCCGCTCAGGAATGAGCCGTGGAAGAGGTGAAGTTGTGCCAAGATTTTACAATATTTTGAAATGCTTGGCCTGGGTAGAAGAGGAGGAGGAAGAGAAGAAAAATGAAAATTTTATATTACTTTACTTTACACTGGACTTGAATCTCGCGCGCACTGCCCGGTTACCGCCAGGTTACTGCGCAGCTCTTATCGCCACCTCAGTGGGTGGTGGTAAGGGCTCCCCGCTGCATGTCCACGCGGTAAGAGTTCTACATAAGTACATAAGTATTGCCATACTGGGAAAGACCAAAGGTCCATCAAGCCCAGCATCCTGTTTCCAACAGTGGCCAATCCAGGTCACAAATACCTGGCAAGATCCCAAAAAAGTACAAAAACATTCTATACTGCTTATCCCAGAAATAGTGGATTTTCCACAAGTCCATTTAATAATGGTCTATAGACTTTTTCCTTAGGAAGCAGTCCAAACCTTTTTTAAACTCTGCTAAGCTAATCGCCTTTACCACATTCTCTGGCAACGAATTCCAGAGTTTAATTACACATTGAGTGAAGAAAGATTTTCTCCGATTCGTTTTAAATTTATTACATTGTAGCTTCATCGCATGCCCCCTAGTTCTAGTATTTTTGGAAAGCGTAAACAGATGCTTCACATCTACCCGTTCAACTCCACTCATTATTTTATAGATCTCTATCATATCTCCCCTCAGCCGCCTTTTCTCAAAGCTGAAGACCCTAGCTGCTTTAGCCTTTCCTCATAGGGAAGTCGTCCCATCCCCTTTATCATTTTCGTTGCCCTTCTTTGTACCTTTTCTAATTCCACTATATCTTTTTTGAGATGCGGTGACCAGAATTCAACACAATATTCGAGGTGCGGTCGCACCATGGAGCGATACAAAGGTATTATAACATCCTCATTTTTGTTTTCCATTCCTTTCCTAATAATACCTAACATTCTATTTGCTTTCTTAGCCGTAGCAGCACACTGAGCAGAAGGTTTCAACATATCATCAACGATCAACGACGATCCTTTTCTTGGTCTGTGACTCCTAACGTGGAACCTTGCATGACGTAGCTATAATTCAGGTTCCTCTTTCCCACAAAGAGGCCATGTTTGGGGGCTTTTTACCTGCTGTGGTAAAAAGGGCCCTGGTGCGTGGGAAAAACTGTCCCTGCTGCTAGCGCAGGGCCCTTTTTCTCACAGCTTGGTAAAAGGACCCCTAAGTCATTTCCTCGTTTAACTTAAGTCTATAAGTAGTGATCTAATTCTCTGTTATACTGAAAGAATTTGCTATGCCTGCAAGTGTTTCAGACCACTCAGAAAAAACGGGCATAAAATTGAAATATTGTCAGCATATAGTGGTGGAAATAAGTATTTGATCCCTTGCTGATTTGTAAGTTTGCCCACTGACAAAGACATGAGCAGCCCATAATTGAAGGGTAGGTTATTGGTAACAGTGAGAGATAGCACATCACAAATTAAATCCGGAAAATCACATTGTGGAAAGTATATGAATTTATTTGCATTCTGCAGAGGGAAATAAGTATTTAATCCCTCTGGCAAACAAGACCTAATACTTGGTGGCAAAACCCTTGTTGGCAAGCACAGCGGTCAGACGTCTTCTGTAGTTGATGATGAGGTTTGCACACATGTCAGGAGGAATTTTGGTCCACTCCTCTTTGCAGATCATCTCTAAATCATTAAGAGTTCTGGGCTGTCGCTTGGCAACTCGCAGCTTCAGCTCCCTCCATAAGTTTTCAATGGGATTAAGGTCTGGTGACTGGCTAGGCCACTCCATGACCCTAATGTGCTTCTTCCTGAGCCACTCCTTTGTTGCCTTGGCTGTATGTTTTGGGTCATTGTCGTGCTGGAAGACCTAGCCACGACCCATTTTTAAGGCCCTGGCGGAGGGAAGGAGGTTGTCACTCAGAATTGTATGGTACATGGCCCCATCCATTCTCCCATTGATGCGGTGAAGTAGTCCTGTGCCCTTAGCAGAGAAACACCCCCAAAACATAACATTTCCACCTCCATGCTTGACAGTGGGGACGGTGTTCTTTGGGTCATAGGCAGCATTTCTCTTCCTCCAAACACGGCGAGTTGAGTTCATGCCAAAGAGCTCAATTTTTGTCTCATCTGACCACAGCACCTTCTCCCAATCACTCTCGGCATCATCCAGGTGTTCACTGGCAAACTTCAGATGGGCCGTCACATGTGCCTTCCGGAGCAGGGGAACTTGCGGGCACTGCAGGATTGCAATCCGTTATGTCGTAATGTGTTACCAATGGTTTTCGTGGTGACAGTGGTCCCAGCTGCCTTGAGATCATTGACAAGTTCCCCCCTTGTAGTTGAAGGCTGATTTCTAACCTTCCTCATGATCAAGGATACCCCACGAGGTGAGATTTTGCGTGAAGCCCCAGATCTTTGTCGATTGACAGTCATTTTGTACTTCTTCCATTTTCTTACTATGGCACCAACAGTTGTCTCCTTCTCGCCCAGCGTCTTACTGATGGTTTTGTAGCCCATTCCAGCCTTGTGCAGGTGTATGATCTTGTCCCTGACATCCTTAGACAGCTCCTTGCTCTTGGCCATTTTGTAGAGGTTAGAGTCTGACTGATTCGCTGAGTCTGTGGACAGGTGTCTTTCATACAGGTGACCATTGCCGACAGCTGTCTGTCATGCAGGTAACGAGTTGATTTGGAGCATCTACCTGGTCTGTAGGGGCCAGATCTCTTACTGGTTGGTGGGGGATCAAATACTTATTTCCCTCTGCAGAATGCAAATAAATTCATATACTTTCCACAATGTGATTTTCCGGATTTAATTTGTGATGTGCTATCTCTCACTGTTACCAATAACCTACCCTTCAATTATGGGCTGCTCATGTCTTTGTCAGTGGGCAAACTTACAAAATCAGCAAGGGATCAAATACTTATTTCCACCACTGTATATAAAAAAAAATTAAATTGGCTTTCTCCAGAAGAATCCCCAAAGATTGCAATAAAACATTAAACAAGGTGGACGAGAAGAGGCAGCCTTGTGGAACTCCACAGGGCGACCTACAACAATTTGAAATTCCCTCATTCCATTTTACAGAATACGACCTGCTAGTGAGAAAACCATGAAACCACTTTAATACTGATCCTGAAATTCCAAAGTTACTCAAGACAAACATCAAGATCTCATGATCGACTAGATCGAAAGCACATAAAAAGTTGAACTGAACCAAGATAGCACATTAACCTGGCTCAGTAAAGTTTTACCTAGAGCAACAATCAAACCCACCATAGTTTCTGTATTGAAAAGCTTTCGAAATCCTGAATGGAAACAATATAAAATATCATATCTGTCCAAATAATTCTGAAGTTGCTGAATAGCTATATTTATTTATTTATTGGGATTTACAAACCACCTTTATTCACCCAACCTCCATTAACTTTGTTACAACAGGTATATAAGCTATAGGTCTGTAATTAGTAGCCTCACAAACTGATAATATGTTGATGGCCAATCATGACTACCTGCTGCTCTTCTACTGCAACTTCAGAGATCCCTTTTTTCTTCTATTTCAAATTGCCCACAGACCTCCCTGTTGCAATATTTGTGTTGCTGTAGTCCTGTCAATACCTGGTGAATAGGTACATGGAATAAGCCATGCTGGACATGCTCTGTCCGTGCCGAACAATCTCACTTTCTTGGTCTTCCCATTTTTCAGTCTCAGAATCAACGTCAGATGTGAGCAAACGGAGTTCTAATCCCAATTTTGCGATTTTCCCTTGTTCCTAAAAGCAATCAGCCACAACAGATCAGGGATGGGCCATTTTTAAAATTCAGCAGCACGCGAAAATAGAAAATCTGAAACCCGATAGAAAGCTCACCTCCCCATCCAGTTTCACCGGCTTCAGCGTTTTCAGACTTGCATTGTGCTTCTGTCATAAAACACAAATGTTAATTTTACAAAATTCCACAACAAAGAATTACTTTGATTAAGACAGTATGACCAGGCTGGATGTAAACACACAGTTGGGATCAGAACACTCACACCGTTAAAATAAATTTAAAGTCACAATGATACCACAGAAGCCTTCTCATCCATTTTACAGAAGATCTGTTCACTCCACAACAGCTATCTATATACAAAAGCTGTGTCGATTAATGAATAAAAAATGGCAATGTTTTCATTTGTTACTAAGCCTTCATAAAGTTTAGCTCCCTTACTGCAGTTCCATAAAATGGCTGATAACTAAGCTATATTAAAACTCTGCCTTGACTAATTTAGCATTCATAATATAACATCCACTCATTCATTCCACAG
Organism: Microcaecilia unicolor; assembly: GCF_901765095.1. NCBI lineage: Eukaryota > Metazoa > Chordata > Amphibia > Gymnophiona > Siphonopidae > Microcaecilia > Microcaecilia unicolor. The sequence goes on from NC_044031.1 coordinate 236,310,153, forward strand.
CGGCTATGACTCATGCTCTAGAAGAACTGCATGATTAAACATTAAATTGTGAAGACAAGTTGGCCTCTGCACGCATCCTTTGTCATCATATTCTGCATTTCAGTAATTCTATAACACAGGAAAAACATAATTGGCTCCAGGTAGTTTTCCAACATTTTGCCATTTTTAATTACATGTTCATTTTACACCTCCTGTGTCTCTGCAACAGCAACGGTAAACAACCTTTCTAAAACATTTTAGCAAAGAAATTTAGCACTATATCTAAGCAATAATCACAGAGGGGACAGGACATGAATGGAAATTCACAGCCTGTATGGAGAAGCTGAGGTTTTTAATTTCCACAGGATATGACTTATCTTGTATGTCAGTAGGTCTCTCAAAAGTTGAGATTTTTTTGATCTAGGCACTGTTACATCTCTGGAGAATAAAACAGTTCATACAAATATTCCTAATAGGCCAATTAGTAAAATAGATGATTTTATGAGATTACCACTATGTGCTGACCAAGTCCATTTAGCAATCTGAGAATTCCATCACAATGCACACAGAGTTATGCTGCATGAATACTATCTTAATTCAGTGGAGTGCTTTGATATATTCTATCATGAAGGTCTACAACAGATTGTACATAACAAAGGGATAGACAAAAAGACTAAAAGAATGGTCAACTAAGTTTCAAACAACCTATAAAGTGATCAAATACTAAGTGATAAACTTGGGGTGCAGAAATCCAAGGGAGCTGCATGTTTTAGGAGGCAAGGAAAAATTAATTACCTGATGATTTTCTTTCCTTTATTCCCAAAGGATCAGTTCAGACAAATGGGTTGTGACCATCTGCCAGCAGGTGAAGAAGAGAACACTAATAAGTTGTGCCTTATAAAGTCCTATGTATAGCAACCAAGCCAGTATTCAATAACAAAGCAGTGAAAGGGAGAGTGACTTATAGAGAAAAATCTCCAGCCTCTAGATATAAAAACAACCATGAAATATAGGGCAAAACACATGCCTTAGAAATAACAGAACCAGAACAACTAAATTTCATGAATACCAAAAAACAGAAACCATCACAGAAGGGTGGGCTCTGGACTGATCCTTTGGGACTAAAGGAAAGAAAATTATCAGGTAATTAGGTAATTTTTCCTTCTACTACGTCCCAAGGATCAGTCCAGACAAATGGGATGTACAAAAGCAATCCTTAAGAGGGGAAGGGACTGTGATATCCTTGCAGCGAGAAATGTGGCCCCAGAAAAGTATCCGCTCACGCAGACACATCCAGACGGTAATGCTTAACAAATGAACGAGAAGACCATGTCAATGACCTACAGATCTCTGCCAAGGAAGTTGCCCTGGACTCAGCCAAAGAAGTCACCAAAGACCTGGTAGAATGAGCCTTAACATATATGGGAGCAGATTTACCCATCAGAATGTAATCAGAAGTATTAACCTCCTTAAGCCATTGGGCCACTGTTGCTTTGGAGGCCGGCAGACCCTTCTGGGGTCCTGCAAAGAAGACAAAAAGATGATCTGAATGTCTGAAATCATTGGTAGCAGAAAGTTAGCGCATATGAATGCGCTTAATATCCAACAGTCTCAGGGAAGCATATTCTAAAGAATAGACCTCCCTGGAAAAAGAAGGAAGAAACAGCCTGGTTGACATGAAACAGAGATATAATTTTTGGCAAAAAGGACAGAACTGTCCAAATTGAAACCCCCGAGTCAGAAAAATGGAGAAAGGGATCCCTGCAAGAAAGAGCTTGAAGCTCTGAAACTCTCCATGCCGATGAAATGGCAACCAGAAAAACTGCCTTTAAAGTAAGATCTTTGATAGTTGCCGAATGAAGAGGCTCAAAGGGGGCTGACTGAAGAGCCTTAGGAATCACATGAAAACTCCACTAAGGACAAATATTGCAGAGGAGAATGCAGATGAGTGACTTTTTTAAGGAACAGCACAATATCAGGGTGAGCAGCTAACAAGACATTCTGTAGTTTGATTCTGTAGTTTGTCTCTATAGAACGCCAGCGTTACCATCTGAACCTTGAATGAATTGAGAGCCATACCTTTTCTGAATCCCTCCTGAAGGAAGGATAAAATTTGAGACAAGGAAGCACGACATAGTGAACAAAAAATATACTCACAAAAAAAGCTAGTTTCGTGACCTCTAAGGCACTGAAGGCCCACAATCTTCCCACAGCACAAGCGCTCCCAAAGAGAACCGCAGTGGCTGACTTTTTATTTTTTATTATTATTATTTTTTTTAGTTAGAAGCAGGAGAAAAAGAGTAGGGAAGACAGAGAGAGGTAGAAAGTGGCAACAGGGGAGCAGGGAGGGAACTAGACCACTATGTTTACATCTGAGGCACAGGAGATTCTCAACCCCAAACTCTACTGAACCTGCAAGCAGGACAGGAGGACACACAGAAGTGACCACATTGCACAGTAGCAGCTATCCCGCCTGCAGGAGATAGAGAATACTGGCTTGGTTGCTATGCCCATGACCTTATAAGGCATAACTCATTAGTGTTCTCTATCTCTACCTGCTGGCGGATGGTCACAGCCCATTTGTCTGTGGTGAACCGCAGGATGTAATGGAAGAGGCTGATATAAATGGACTAGGAGAGAAACCTTGGGGGTGTCAAATCTCACGATTTCAAGATGGTGAAACAACAAGAAAAGGCAGCAGCTAAAGCCAGAAAGATTTAGAGAGGGGCATAACCAGGAGGAAGGAGGCGGTCATAATACCCCCCTTTACAAGACACTAATAACGCCTTATTTGGAATACTGTGTTCAGTTTTGGAGGCCGTATTTTGCCAAGGACAAAGAGACTACAGTCAATAAAGAAGACCAAAATAGTAAGAGGTCTCCACTGACTGGAGGTTCTAAACACGTATACTCTAGAGGAGAGAAAGCACGGATGAGATATGATACAAACTTTTAAATAGTTAAATGTATTACAGAAGAAACAATCCTTTTTCAAATGAGGGGGAGCTTTGGAATTAGAGGACACGAAATGAGGTTACAAGGAGATAAAATCAAAATCAAAAGCAACCTTAGGAAATATTTTTTCACCGAAAGAGTGGCAGACATGGTATGCCCTTCTGAAGGAGACAAAAATGATGTTAGAATCCAAAAGAGAGTGGGATAAAGACCGTGGATGTTACAACTAATTAAAGGAAAGAAGAGATTGAATATCTTCAAACTTTGAACTCTTCTCAAGTAAATGGATTTTACACATGAATATACAATTCAAATGTGATTTAAAAAAACAAACCATATCCCCCCCCCACCCCCACCCCCCCGATATTCATCGCTATTTAACTGGCCAGGAACGGCTCCTGGTTGGTTAAATAGCATTTAGCCAGCTAAATGCTAATATTCAGTGGGAGACAGCCAGTTATCTCCATTGAATATTTGCGGTTAGCGCACTGCGGCTACCCGCTATATCACGCAATATAGCCATTTAGCATTGATATTCAGCACTGGGTTTAGCGGTTAACTACTACTACTACTTAACATTTCTAAAGCGCTACTAGGGTTACGCAGCGCTGTACAATTTAACATAGAAGGACAGTCCCTGCTCAAAGAGCTTACAATCTAAAGGAACAGGACTGCATAAATAGCAGTCCTTTGTTTAATCACTAGGAACTTAACTGGTTAGTGCTGAATAATGGCTTAACCAGTTAAGTTCCGGTGGCCAAAAAAATCCTTGATATTCAATGCCGGTCACCAGAAATGGCCCGGCATTGAATATCTGGGGGGTCAGCTTTGACTGCGGCACTTATGTGGCCTGCCTCCTGCCAGCTGAATATCACCCCCCACCCTTGTACTTTATAAATGTAAGTTACAAAAGTAAATAAAGTGTGAATTCTAGGAAAGAAAAGGCCTCAGAGCCCAGCTTTACTGATCAAACATGTCAATTAACTCAAAGCGTAATTACTTCATCGGCATAAAAACACCTTCCTAATGGTGTTCAAATATAGACACATGTGCAAAGCAAACAAAAATAGAAATAACATACCTGTGCTTAGCATGCATCAATATATCAAAGTCAAAAATGTGTCTCATCAATGGTGGCCAGCGTTTCGTTTTAATGCTGCATCAGGGACTCATAGGGCCACGTTTCAATAAAGGCACTATCAGCATTAAAGTGGAACGCTGGCCATCATTGGTGGGATACATTTTTCTCTTTGATATATTGATGCACACTAAGCACAGATAAGTTTTTTTTTCTATTTTTGTTTGCTGTGCACATTTGTTTATATTTGAGAATCATTAGGAAGGTTTTTTATGCTGATGAAGTAATTGCCCTTAAGGCTGGGCTCTGATGCTTTTTCTGTCCTAGAATTCACACTTCATTTACTTTTGTAATTTATATTTAGAGTGTACAATACGTTAAAAATCACATTTGAATTGTATATTCAAATTCAAAACATATCTTGTATACTGCTAAAATCCTCTGCTCAGGGTTCAGTGCTGTTTACATCATAGGTTGGATACAATATTATAGGAAGGATAGTGGTTGAATACAATCTTATATACCACTTGAGAGTGCAAGAGTAGTAAAGGTGTTTCATGTGATAGTCCTGTAGACAGTTAAGGGACATAAAGAAGTAATGGTTGTTATGTAGCAGCTTTTGGAAAGAGAAAAGCTTTTAGGGGTCCTTTTACTAAGGTGCGTTGAAAAATGGTCTGCGGTAGTGTAGGTGTGTGCAGAATCATTTTTTAGCGCACCTGCAAAAATGCCTTTTTAAAATTTTTGCCGAAAATGGATGTGCGGTAAAATGAAAATTGCCGCGCGTCCATTTTGGGTCTGAGACCTTACCACCAGCCCATTCACCTAGCAGTAAAGTCTCACGCGGTAATGATCTACACACGTCAAATACCACTTGGCGCGCATCCGATATGCGCATCCGAAAAATAAAGGTAACTCCACTTTGGCATGCATTGGGCGTGCGTAGACGCTTACGCGTCTTAGTAAAAGGGCCCCTCTACCTCTTCCAGAAGCTGAGGTAGTTGATCTCTGATCTAATGGCAAGAGGGAGTGAGTTCCAATTCAGATGTGACGCCGTGTAGAATTTGAAAGACTAGACAGGCAGCTTTAAACCTAATTCTTTCAGCTATGGGTAGCCAATGTCTTTTGATAAGATATGACAAAACGCTAGTACATCTATTCAGTTTAAAAATTAGTCTTGCCGCTGTGTTCTCTATGATCTGAAGTGTTTTCTGATATTGGGACTTAATACTAAAAAAATAAGACATCACAATAGTCCAGATGTGGTAGAATCAGCATTTGGACCAACAGCGCAAAGGCTTTTTGATCAAAGAATGACCTGAGTAGATGTAGTTGTCTCATTTTAAACAGTGTTGTCTTCCATAATTGGTTAATATGGGAGGAAAATGTTAGGGAGGAGTCGAGAAAGACCCCACACATTCTAACTTCTGATTCAACTATGAAGGTTCTATCATTGGATAGTGTTATTGAAGTTGGGACCTCAACTCCTTGATTCTGGAACCATAGGATCTTAGTCTTTTGCACATTCAGTTTTAGTTTATTTGCTAAAGTCCAGGTGTGAATAGCATTCATCCCTGTTGTTAAAAGTAGCACATATGAGTTGTCTTGTTGGGCAAACTGGATGGACCTTGCAGGTCTTTTTCTGCCGTCATCTACTATGTTACTATGTTATATTACAGATTAGATTAGATCTTGATGTGAAGATGTCTGTGGTAGGAGGAGGAGGAGCATGATGTTGTCAGCATACGATAACAGTAGCTTAACTAATCTCAGGTGTATTGAGCCGAGGGAGGACATAAAGAAGTTAAATAAAATAGGAGAAAGAGGGGATCCCTGGGGGACATCACATTTCGGAACCAATAGTTGGAAAGTTGTTTATTTTGTTTTATAGAATAGCTTTGTTTTGAAAGGAATTCATTGAACCACTTAAAGACAGATCCTGCTATTCCTATCTGATTCAGTTGTACAAGTAGTATTATGTCATCCATTGCATCAAACGCCGCCAAAATGTCGAACTGAAGTAATAGAACCTGATTCCCCTTATATAAATATTGTTTGACATATGTTGTTAGAACTAGGAGCAGGGTTCTGGTACTGGGTGCAGCAGTTCTGAATCCAAATTGGAACCAGTGTAAAGTAGAAAATTTGTCCAAATATTTGGAAAATTGTTTGCTAGGTGTTAAAAACGCAAGGAAAAACACAAGTACCAGATTTACTGCTGAAAGACTTCAGACATCCAGTGCAAATCCTGGCCGTAATTTAGCTGGAAAGGAAAAATGACCAAACACCCTAGATAAGGGGGGATGGGGGTGGAGTTAGAAGTCCTGTGCCAAAATCCCCTGCATAGACTCAAAAGCAGATGATCAAAACCCCTGCGCCGTTCCGAACAGAGCTCCAAACTCAGCTCCAACTCAAGTATAAAATCCATTTATTTGAGAAGAGTTTAAAGTCTGAAGATAAACACTATGGATTCCTAAAGGACAAGAGAAAGGAAACCAAGAGTGGAGAACCTGTGCTCAAAATAGCTGTGAAATAACTAATGTGCTTATTCTAAAACCACGGGGAAAGTAATCTGAATTGCACTGCAGGTACTGTCCTGACAGACTAAATGGGCAGATAGGATCAACCATATTGATCTTCATCTGTGGTCATCCACTATGATATTTATTTATTGGGATTTATTAACCGCCTTTATGAAGAGATTCACCCAAGGCAGTGTACAGCAGGTACAGTTTAACATAAAGCTTACAATTTTTTAACAGCATAACAATAGTAAAATAAGCAAGAATAAACATAAATACAATAAATGAGGTAAACTTGAAAAAAAAACCCAGATTGAAACCTAATAATAGAACTACGTGAAACACTATAAAAAATATACACATTTAACAGCACTATCATTATGGGGCGTGTCTGATGGCTCAGTTCCATGACTGTGCTCTGTCATGTGGGGGATCAGGGTTTGTTTGATGAGCTAAACTTCTCTTCCTCAGTTTGATCAAGGCTGGGAGATCCTGCCAGGGTGGCATTTCAGTGTTAAAAAATGCAGGTTCCAGTGTTCATCACTGATTGAGTGGACTGTATGTGGACACCAACCTTCCAGGAAAGTATAAAGGGCCCGATATTCAGACCACAGGAGGTAGACAGGCTGCCTGCCACAGTCAGCACTGAGCTTGGATATTCAATGCTGGGCCGTTTTCGGCGACCGCATTGAATATCTGGTTTATTTTTGGTTGGTTCCAACTTAACCGGCCAAGCAGATATTCAGTGCTGGCCAATTAAGTTGGAACTGTCCAAAGATATGGCACCTATTGATGTGGCCAAATATGGCTGCCAAACTTAGCCAACGATGCGTGGAAATACCGGTGGATAGCTGGTTATATCGGGCGATATAATCGACTATCTAATAGACACTAACCGGCAATATTCAGCAGGAGACAGCTGGCTATCTCCCACTGAATATTGCCGGATAGCTGGCTAATACCATTTAACCAGCCAGATGCCATTCCTGGCCGGTTAAATGGTTTTGAATACTGGGAGAAAAAGTGTTTTTTGTTACATTGTTTTAAGTTTACGGGTTTTTTTTTTCTGATTGTCATTTAAAAATAATTATTTTAAAATTGTTAGATCATTTTTTTCTTTTTTTACTTTTTCTGTGAGCTTTTTTGTATAGCAAAATATACTACAAAATAAACTTTTATCACTGAGGAAACCAAAAATAAACCCACTGCAACACATTTACAGCTTCTATGCACACATGCACACATGTACACAGACCCTTCATGATATACACACATCCTCCATCAGCACACACCCACATAAAAACACCATACCACATGCACTCCCTCCCTCCATGGCACACACATAAACCTCCCCCTGTACATACTAATCATCTATCACCCTACTGATATACACTCCTCCTCCCCACTAAGACTGTCACACCCATGAGCCTCAGTCTGCCAGCAACTGGAAGGGTAAACTTTCTACCTTTTTATTATTTGACCAATCTACAAAAAAATCAAAAACTCAATACTCCCTTATTTCACAAAGGAAAGCATCAACAACAACTTGCATATTCAGACAACATATTTTAGATTAATGCGTTTCTGATCATAAGGTAATCGTAAAAGAACATGTTATTTTTCTTGTTTTCCCATCTTAAGTGTTTTCTGTTGAGGATTAACAGTGACACCAGTACATGTTGGGCCCCGTTTACAAAGGCACACTAGCGTTTTAGCGCGCGCTAACCGTGTAGATGCCCATAATATTCCTATCAGTGTCTAGACGGTTAGCATGCGCTAAGTTTTAATGTGTGAGCTAAAAAAAAAGCTAGCGCGCCTTTGTAAAACACAAGATATTTTAAGGTGTATAAATGCTCTGGCAAGGATTCTATTGGGCATCTAATGCAAACTGCTACAGTCTGTCAGGATACACAAATATTTCACTTTGTCAGCAGTAACAAGCACACGATGAACATCAATGCTAGTGGCAAAAGAAACTACAAAATGATGATTTATGTACTTTGGTGGTTCACTTGTTACAATACATGTGCAATGCACTGTCCGAGCTGGCAACTCATAATACTTAACTTACTGTAAAGCAAAATGCTTTCAACTTACCCCTGGCCTGGGCAGTGAAAGGTAGGCTCGCTTCTCTCCTGGGAATAAAACATACATACACATTAAGTTCAGAATGGCGCATAAGAAATTAAACCTAGCGAACTGGAATTCCTAATTACCATACTCCAGTAATTAAAATCCTTAACAAAGATAAAATATTTCTTTCATCAAACACAGAAGGTGGGGGGGGGGGGGGGGGGTGAGAAAGGGGTCTTAGACCAGTGGCAACATTAAGATCTCTAAGGACACTAAAGTCATCACACATCTAACACAAAATATATGTTACAAGCATTTAAACTAGAGATGCAAACAGACTCCATGCCCTAAGGGACAGGAGGAGTAGTACTGTTAGCTCCAGTTTCTCCAAGAAAGGCAAGATTACATAGCAAGATGTAACAGGGTGAACTAGAAACTGGATTATTTTTTTCCCTGATTATGTGAGCTTTGTTGGTAACCCCACACTGCAGTCACATATTAAGTGCTGTAATTTCATCAGGGGATCCCAAATTCAACCTTTAATTTTCCTTCAAGACTGTCAGGATTACAGGAAGTTATGTATATTGGATATATGGTAGCAGATACATCTATAAGCTGTGTGCAGTTCGGTCAATCGTCACAAATTCAGCCCTGGCTACCGCAGAGAAATGTATGTACATTGGGGATACGAAGCCTATACCTCGAGTCCATTCAGCTGTGCATAGAAGAAGCTTGGGAGGGCTTAAGGGGCCAGTGGCACTGCTGGATATCAAAGATCTGCCTCCCCCACCCCCAATGTAACCCTTGTCAGGTGTGTCTCTTTGTCTCTAGGCTGCTTCTCCTCTTTAAAAAGGGTTCTGGGGTGATCCGGGAAATTACAGACCGGTAAGCCTGACTTCAGTGCTGGACAAAATAGTGGAAACTATTATGGAACACACAGACAAACATGTTTTAATTGGACAGAGTCAGTCAGCATGGGTTCACCCAAGGGAAGTCTTGCCTCACCAATTTGCTTCATTTCTTTGAAGGCGTGAATAAACATGTTAATAAAGGTAAGCCGGCTGATGCAGTGTATCTAGATTTTCAGAAAGCTTTAGACAAAGTTCCTCATGAGAGACTCTTGAGAAAATTTAAAAGTCATGGGATAGGAGGCAATGTCCTTCTGTGGATTAGGAACTGGCTACTGGACAGAAAATAGAGGGTAAGGTTAAATGGCCATTTCTTTCAATAGAGGAGGGTGAATTGTGGAGTGCCGCAGGGACCAGTACTGGGACCGGTGCTATTTAAGATATCTATAAATGATCTGGAAATCAGAATGACGAGTGAGGTAATTAAATTTGAAGATGAAACAAAAAACTATTCAAAGTTGCCAAAACATGGGGACTGTGAAAAACTGCAGGAATACCTTAGGAAACTGGGCATCCAAATAGTAAATGAAATGACAGCAGATAAAGACCTTACGGTCCATCCAGTCTGCCCAACAAGATAAACTTTAGATTACATGGAGGGAAATTTTCGATATGACGTCTAAGTCGGATTTTGGACGTTTTGTGCTAAACATCCCAAATCCGAATAAGAAATATGCCCATTTTTGTAACAGTAAAACAACTATTTTTTTGTCGAAGGTGGCCACATGTAACACGTTTTTGTGCTCTGTGCGTTTATCTTGTTGGTCCATTAAAAAAAAAGTACCAGTGGAAAACGTGGAAAATCATGCCATTTGGATGTAGGAGGAGCCAGATGACAGATGAAATTTAATGTGGACAAATGCAAAGTGATGCACATTGGGAAGAATAATCTAAATCAGATGCTAGGGTATACCTTAGGAGTCAGCACGCAAGTAAAAGATCTAGGTGTCATTGTATGAAAAGTGTGAGAAAAAATCCAAATAAATAAATAAATTGTAGACAATAAGATGAAATCTGCCCAGTATGTGGCAGTGGCCAAAAAAGCAAACAGGATGCTAGGAATTATTAGGAAAGGGATGCAAAATAAGACCGAGAATATTATAATGCCTCCGTATCACTCCATGGTGTGACCTCACCTTAGTTATTATATTCAATTCTGGCTGCCGTATCTTAAAAAAAGAAATAGTGGAACAGAGAAGGTTCCAATAACAGTGACCAAAATGATAAAGGGGATGGAACTCTTCCTATATAAGAAAAGGCTAAAGAGGTTAGGGCTCTTCAGCTTGGAAAAGAGATGGTTGAGAGGGGATATAATTGAGATCTATAAAATCCTGAATGGTGTAGAATGGGTAAAAGTAAATCACTCTTTCAAAAAGTACAAAGACCAGGGGACACTCCATGAAATTACATGGAAATACTTTTAAAATAATAGAAGGAAATATTTTTTCATTCAAAGAATAGTTAAGCTCTGGAACTTGCTGCCGGAGCAAGTGGTAACATTGGTTAGCTTATCAAGGTTTAAAAAAAGGTTTGGACATGTTCCTGGAGAAAAAGTCCATAGTCTGTTATTGAGATGGACATGGGGGAAGCCACTGCTTATCCCGGGACTGGTAGCATGGAATGTTGCTACTAATTAGGTTTCTGCCAAGTACTTGTGACATGGATTGGCCATTGTTGGAAGTAGAATACTGGGCTAGATGAACCACTGGTCTGGCCCAGTATGGCTATTCTTATCTTCTTCCTCCTCCCACACAGAAAAGCCAGGAGGAGCAGTCACCTGTTCAAAGGTACTTCTGATGGGTGGGAGGAACCACAGGCATTTGGCCAAGGATCAATAGGGTGTAGGGATTAGCAAGAGCAATGCACACATCTGGAAATTTTTGGAGATGGAAGAAGAGGAGAAGGGAGAGAGGGAATCTCATAAAAGGTATAGCAGAACTGGATCAGAGAAGGACAAAAAAATTGATAAAGGGGGTGGAACACCTCCCCAATGAGCGAAGATTAAACCTGTTGGACAACAGAGGGGATATGATAGAAATGTATAAAATCATGACTGGAGTGGGATGGTTAAATAGAGAACGGGTGCTTAATCAAGTAACACTAAAACAAGAGGACATTCTATGAAACTAGCCACCAACAAATTAAAATCATGTCACACAAGGTCACTACGGGCTTTTTTTTTTTTTAATTATCATGCAGTGCATAATAAAGCTGTGGAATCTGTTGCTGGAGGAAATGGTCAAGGCAGCTAACAGAGTTCAAAGGAAGTTTGGACAAGTGTCTGGAGGAAAAGTCAATAAAAACTCATTGGCCATACAGACTGGGGAAAGCCTGGGAAACTGATCTACTTTTGGTGTATGCTGGGTACTTGTGACTCAGAAACGAGGAGGCTGGGCTCATTGAACCTTGGGTCACAGTAAGTCATAATATCTAATGTTCTTTATGAAGGGCAGAATGGGGAATCAGATTGGTGGGGGAAGATAAAGAAAAAGGGGTGTGTGGAGATTTGGGGGATGGGTGGAAGATAGCAGAGAAAAAACAAGATGCAGGAACTGAGTGGGAAACTAGGGGTGCAACAGAACTCGAGGACAGGAGGGAAAACAGGGTTCTGTGACAGAGTGGGTTAGCACAGCAGAAATATAGGTTTGGAGGAGTGCTGTGACCAGAGGGGATTGTGAGAGGAAATATGTGGAAACCTTTTTAGGAATTGTGAGCATATTAGTGAATCAGAAGACTAGTGGCTGAATCTCAGAGAGAAGCGGAAAGACTCTGGATGATGAGAGAGAATTAAGAATAGGCAATGATGAAAGAGGACCCTGGATTTCTGGGGTAAGGGGAGAAGGAATTCAGAGAGATAATGTAGAAGGAAAAGGGGTAAGTGCTGAAAGGGAAGGGATAAGAAGAATAGAAAGAAGACTAAAAGGAAAGGGGCAGAAAGAGAAAAGAGAAAATATTACACTATCCAGTGCTGAAGGCAAGAAAGGTGAAAGAGAACTGAAAACAGAAGAACAAAAGATGTCATAGAGAGAGTGGAAGAAAATTTAAAAACGAAACAACAAAAACAGAAATGAGAAAACATGCTGAGCCAGAAACACTAATTGCTGGAAACATTTAATATTATTTATGAGATAATATTTCATCAGTGTAAAATATCCTGGGACCCAGTTCAAAGTCTCTGACATATGGCTTACATCTTAAAAATAGCAGGATTTTGTTGGCTAATTTTGCTTTTTTTCTTTTTTCAGCACAAAATTAATTCCTTTCTATGTAGAACATATCTACCAGTCTGGAACTGTTATACTATCAGGCTTATTTTCGAAAGAGAAGGGCGCCCATCTTTCGATACAAATTGGGAGATGGGCGTCCTTCTCACAGTGTTGCCCAAATCGGCATAATTGAAAGCTGATTTTGGGCATCCTCAACTGCTTTACGTTGCGGGAATGACCAAAGTTCACGGGGGGGGGGGGGTCAGAAGTGTAGCGAAGGCGGGACTGGGGCATGTCTAACACATTGGCGTCCTCGACCGATAATGGAAAAAACAAGGGCGTCCCTGACGAGCACTTGGGCGACTTTACTTTGTCCATTTTTTTACGACCAAGCCTCAAATAGGTGCCTGAACTGACCAGATGACCACCGAAGGCAATCGGGGATGCCTCACCTACTCCCCCAGTGGTCACCAACCCCCTCCCACCCTAAAAAACAAACAAAAAAAAAACTTTAAATATTTTTTTTGCTAACCTCAAATGTCATACCCAGCTCCATGACAGCAGTATGCAGGTCACTGGAGCAGTTTTAGTGGGTGCCCTGCACTTCAGGCAGGCGGACCCAGGCCCATCTCCCCTACCTGTTACACTTGTGGTGGTAAATGTGAGCCCTCCAAAAACCACCACAAACTCACTGCACCCACATCTAGGTGCCCCCTTCACCAGTAAGGGCTATGGTAGTGGTGTACAGTTGTGGGGAGTGGGTTTTGGGAGGAGGTTGGGGGGTTCAGCACACAAGGTAAGAGAGCTATGTACCTGGGAGCAATTTCTGAAGCCCACTGCAGTGCCCCCTAGGGTGCCCAGTTGGTGTCCTGGCATGTGACGGGGACCAGTGCACTACGAATGCTGGCTCCTCCCACGACCAAAGGGCAATATTCAGTGCCAAGGCCCTCATAACCAAGCAGGTTAATTTAGGTCAGCTCAAAAGGATGAGGATCCTGGCACTGAATATTGCTGGCACCCACATAATGCCTGGCTCCTCCCTAATGCCGGCCCCTGTACCGCTCCTGACCTGCCCACTTTTTCTGGGGCCGGTCAGAGGCGATATTCAATGGCACTGCCTGCTTTAGTGCCACTGAATATCGGGGGTTAGGTGGAGATAAGCAATTTAAACAGGCAAGAAATACTCATGCCCCTTCAAGTCGTTTGAATGTCAACCGATCAGAACATAAGAATAGCCATACTGGGTCAGACCACTGTTTCCAATAGTGGCCAATCCAGGTCACAAGTACCTGGCAGAACCCCAAATAGTAGCAACATTCCATACTACCAATCCCAGGGCAAGCAGTGGCTTCCCCATGTCTGTCTCAATAGCAGACTATGGACTTTTCCTCCAGGAACTTTTCTAAACTTTTTTAAAACCCAGATATGCTAACTGCTGTCACCACATCCTCTAGAAATGAATTCCAGAGTTTGTTGAGTGAAAAAATAATTCCTCCTATTTGTTTAAAAAATATTTCCATGTAACTGCATTGAACGTCCCTTGATCTTTGTTCTTTCTGAAACAGTGAAAAATCGCTTCACTTTTACCCGTTCTACTCCACTCTGGATTTTGTAGACCTCAATCATAGCTCCCCTCAGCCGTCTCTTTTCCAAGCTGAAGAGCCCTTGGTCTATGTTTAAAGAGCCTTTTGTAAAATACTCAGGGATCTGTGCACATCCTGACCTGAATGTCCCAATTCTTACCTAGAGACTACATGCAAAATGAGGCTTTAAATCTAGCTCAACGTATTTTAACAGGCTAGATTTAAGGAAATGTTTAGCTGAAAACCTAGCCCACTGGACACGAGGAACAGATTATACTCAATGATCAGACCCTACCGGAAGAAAACTGGAGGAGGAAAAGAGATCAGTGGCTTCTTTTCCATGATAATGTTAAAGCTCCCAGAAGCCAACATTCACTGGGCCATTGCAAATTCTCTTCCCACCCACTTCAATATTTAGAGACAAACAAACCATTTACTACTGCACCTGGTTCTCTTCTCACTTCTTCCTGCTGTTTCCAAGTTCGAACTTGTTTAAGTATAATATATTTTGAAGCTGAGAAATGTGTGAATTAGTGCAGTAAAATCACTTTTTAAAACCTGGAAAAGATATGAAGCTGCAGGGGCTGAGTAACTAGCTGGCTGTCACTCATGACTGCAAGCACATTCCCCGTGCTATTGGCTGTTCATTTGTTATTTTACTCTAGTTCACATCTGGTATCCATGGAAGATGCCAACAAATTTATGCCCGCAAAAATAATTACAGTCAAGCTAAAACAGTGATTTCATTTTATATTAACAGAACGGGCACAGATGCAATCTTAAAAATTCCTCTCTAAGGTGGTTTCCTAATAAAGCTTAAGGAACATTTACACTGAATTGTAGACAACTGTGTTCCAGATTGAACTTTCCTCCTCCTCCTCCACAGGGCAAACTATCACAAATTTTCTTGACCTATGAAAGCAGTCAGATGAGCTCTGCTGCAACGGGAAGACTCCAGTTTTGTAGTAGCAGCACTACAAAATTTATGGAGAAAAATATTTTGCAGTCTCTCTTGACATTTTTCCAAAGCCGTCTTCCCTGTCCCATCTGTCTACCTTCATCTCCTAGACTTCCAAATGCAACCCTCCACCCCATAGCTCTGTTTTGAATGGAAATAAAATTAGTCACCTTGCTGAACAGCTTGAACAAGTAGGACTGGATTTAAGATTCTGGCATCCACAGGCAGGGACCACTGTTCCCTCCAAGATGAGCAAGAGTCGTCAATCTACAGTCCTGCCGGTAGGGGGCAATGTTTGACTATCACATTTTCAATAGTGAGGTAAGGCAAGTTCTGCAGGACTTCAGAGACCCTGCCTGTCCCTGGCGACTGAAAAAACAATATTGAAGCACCTCCCCCTACTGGTGGCAATGCAGTTGGAGGACACCTGCTCAGCTTAGAGGAAATAGTGGCAGGGACCAGACAGAAGATTTGGGTGCAAGAGTATCAGATCTGGAAGACTGGAGAGCCAGAAGAGAAGCAGAAGGCGGTGAGAGTGCCATGGTGGTTCCCCACTGAAGCTGCGCATGCACACAGCCATAAACTAAATGGGAGCAGTTTCCTCCCTGGCCTGAGTATTTGGTGCCTTCAAAAAGGAAGAGTCTGGAAGCAGAGAGAGCA
Organism: Microcaecilia unicolor; assembly: GCF_901765095.1. Taxonomy (NCBI): domain Eukaryota; kingdom Metazoa; phylum Chordata; class Amphibia; order Gymnophiona; family Siphonopidae; genus Microcaecilia; species Microcaecilia unicolor. The sequence goes on from NC_044031.1 coordinate 236,326,072, forward strand.
GCTCTGCCCTGTAGGATGGTCTATCTCGTGGTGTTCTCCTGATGGTATTCATGGAGTAAAAGCAGAAGGTGTGGAAGGGACTGCATTCCCACAAGAAAGGAGGTGATAACCATATGAGAAAAGTTTGTTTTGATTCTTGGCTGGAATATTGTGCTCTCAGTTCTTTACAACAACAGAGAAGTGTCTTTTATTTTGTTTGATTTCTATTGACAACAACAGAGAAGAAACTTAATGACCAGGGCAAAGATTCAGGTCCTAAGGGATGCCAGTTTTGGTTACAGTGCTGAAACCGTCTCAAAATCCTTTTTTTGACCATGTGTTTTTGGTGGAAGCCGAAAATTTGCACTTTGTCCCATTTGTGGTCCTCTCTCCCCCTGGACAGGAGTTTCCCTTCCTCCCAGACTCCTCCCCAACCCAAGTGCCTCCCCCCAACCTGTAGGCTCCCCTGGGCCTATCTTACAATCTTTAATAAATGCAGTAAATACTAGTATATAATTCAGGTAACCTAATACTCACAGTAATTTATACTAGTGTGCATCATTCAAAGAAAGCTGTAATTTTACTACATTATATTGGAGAAAAGCCCTCAGAAACCAAAGGAAAACAATCCTTGATTGAACCTGGTTTCATTAATTAGCCAGCATTTTAGTTTATATCATTGGGCTAAAAACTCGAAAGGGAATTTTTTATGTTATCACTTGTGTTGCTACAAATTCTTAACATTAATCGTGTATTAAAGTCCAAATTAAAGTGCAACTTGTTTCAAACTTTTCCAAATTAAAGTACAGCTTTTAAAAGCTTATCCACACTGAAGACATTGTGAATACAGTACTTAGCTTTAATCATTCTACGGGGCCACCGTTTCACCTGTAATTGTCTGCTTTCATGCACAAATCCTTCATATCTTACAATCCCTGGTGGTCTGGAGAGTAGTTGAGGAAGGAGTGATCCCCAATTATTCCTGCCCATTCTGGCTGTGCTGGGGGGGGGGGGGGGGGTGAAGAGCTACTCTTGGATTTTTGTTTTTTAATTGTGATTGCAAGTAATTGTTTATAGAGTAAATAGACTGCTCAAAATAAATGCTTTTGATACAATTTTTTTGCAGCAATTTAAGTCTATAAATTTGGGACAATCAGCTCCTTAGGAATTAGCCTCTCTGAAGTTATGATGTCAGCTGTCACACTGAGTATGGCGCAAAGTCAGCCACTGTAAATGCACTGTGGCTTTTAGTTTCAGTGTGTGGATACTGTGAGTTTAACAGAGAGTTGTAGACTGCGAGCTCTGACAATCCCTAGTGGCCCTCACTGGTTCACATTCACACAACCAAATCTGAGTTTTTGGTTTCGGCTGAAACCAAGTGAAGAGTTAGTTGACTGCCATTTCGGTTTCAGCCAAAAGCTTTCCGACAATTTTGGTAGCAGTTTCAGTCAGCCTCTAGATGCCAATAAAGATGTACCATTTTTTTTGGTACAGCAATTGCCTCACATGCCGTGCTGGCTCTGGCATCTCTCAACACAGATAAAGTCCTTCCCACAGATTTTCCATTCCATGAAAAAATGCTGAGTTGTTCATTCCCCAGATGCTCACTACCTGGCAGAATCTAATTCAAGAATACAATCTCACTGTCATGTATCAAAGAGAAAACTGACGCACACTTTCCTGAAGTGAAGTATTTAAATAGTAACTGTCAGCCTGAATAAAATATAAGCTAGCTACACTGTACACCAAGGTTCTCAACCCAGTTCTTGGGACACACCTAGTCAGTCGGGTTTTCAGGATACCCACAATGAATCTGCATTAGATAGATATGCATACAGTGGAAGTAGTGCATGAAAATTTATCACAGCTATTTGTAGGGTTACAGACGGTTCTACATGACGAGCAATGCAGAGAACACTTGTGTATAGGTGTTAACTTGCGGACAACATAACCGCAAGTTGTATTAAAATGTTTTCCATGCTATGCAGAGAGTACGCCACCCACTTTAGATGCAAGCACAGCGCAAGAAATTTACCGCGAGGGTCCAGGGTAGCATAGAAAGTTTTGCACAGAAGATTCCTTGCCAATCTTTCATATTTAAGTGCTGGTTTTGTCTTGTTATGCAAGCTGTGTAAGTTTTATGTTTCAACAATTTTTATTGATGACCTTTCAGAGAAATCCCATCCAGCAGTGTATACATACCAAAATGCAAATGGAAAACAAAAAATTGTGCTCAATATTGACATACTAGTATAATCCGTCATCAAACTTTTAACTTTATGACCCCGCCCCATCCCTCTATTTTAAGAAATACATACATTCTCCACTGTTAAATAAACTTAGCAAAATTGCAAAGTAGCAATTAACATCACTCAATATCAAAACGTTCCTTCAATTCCCCCGTTTCTCCCAGCTTCACTTCAAGTTCACATACGACTAGTTACAATAAACAATAACAATTTAAAGTGTGCTGTGTACGTTTTAAAGGCAGATAATACTGAAAATAATAGGAAACAGCATTAGGAATGGCAGGACAAATGCAAAGCGCTGATAAGGAAGGCAAAGAGAGACTTTGAAAAGAAGATTGTGTTGGAGGTAAAACTTTTTTTTTTACATATATTAGAATCAAGAAGCCAGTAAAAGAATCATTTGAACTGCTAGATGAATGATGGGGTAAAAGGGGCACTCAGGGAAGACAAGGAAATAGCGGCGAGATTAAATGAATTTTTTGCTTCAGTCTTGAGATACCAGTGCCAGAAATGTTATTCAGTGCTGATGAGTCAGAGAAACTGAAACAAATCTCTGTAAACCTGGAAGATGTAATGGGGCAATTTGAAAAATTGAAGAGTAGCAAATTGCCTGGACCAGATGTTAATATTTAATTTATCTTTGAAATCAAGCACTGTACCAGAAGACTGGAAGGTGGCCAATGTAACATCAGAATTCCAGAGATGATCCGGGATATTACAGATCAGTAAGCCTGACATTGGTGCCGGGCAAAGTGAACTATTATACAGAACAAAATTACAGAGCATATACATAGGCATAGATTAATGGGTCAAAGCCAACATGGATTTAGTCAAGGGAAATAATGCCTTACCAATCTACTACATTTTTTTTGAGGGTGTGAATAAACATGTGGATAAAGGTGAGCAAGTCGATATTGTGTATCTGGATTTTCAAAAGGTATTTGACAAAGTACCTCATGAGAGACTCCTAAGGAAATTAGAAAGTCATGGGATAGGAGGTAAATGTCCTACTGTGGATTAAAAACTGGTGAAAAGATAGGTTAAATGGTCAGTATTCTGAATGGAGAAGGGTAGATAGAGGGGTTTTCTAGGGATCTGTGCTGGCACCGCTGCTTTTTAACATATTTATAAATGATCTAGAGATAGGAATTAACTAATGAGGTAATTACATTTGCTGATGACACAAAGCTATTCAAAGTTGTTAAATCGCAAGAGGATTATGAAAAATTGCAAGAGGGCCTTATGAGACTGGGCATCCAAATGGCAGATGATATTTAATCTGAGCAGGGCAAAGTGATGCACGTGGGAAAGAGGAATCCATACTATAGCTACGTGATGCAAGGTTCCATATTAGGAGTCACCACCCAGGAAAAGAATCTAGGTGTCATTGTTGATGATACATTTAAACCCTCTGTTCAGTGTGCAGTGGCAGCTTAGAAAGCAAACAGAATGTTAGGAATTATTAGGAAATGAATAGAAAGCAAAAAATGAGAATGTTATAATGCCTTTGTATTACTTCATAGTGTGACCACACCTCGAATACTGTGTGCAATTCTGGTCACTGCATCTGAAAAAAAGATATAGCAGAATTAGAAAGGTACAGAGAAGGGCGACAAAAATGATAAAGGGGATGGGACAACTTCCCTATGTGGGAAGGTTTATACTTGATTGCTTAATCTACTATGTCACTCATGATCTTTATGTAATACCACTTGCATCTCTCACCCTGGAATGGCGATCACCATGACGGAACAATGTAAGCCACATTGAGCCTGCAAATAGGTGGCAGAATGTGGGATACAAATGCAGCAAATAAATAAATAAGTAAATAAAGTGGCAAGGTATCTTCAGCTTGGAGAAGAGACAGTGGAGAGGAGATTTGATAGAAGTCTATAAAATACTGAGTAGAGTGGAATGGGTAGACGTGAATTGCTTGTTTATGCTTTCCAAAAATACTAGGACTAGGGAGCATGCAATGAAGCTACAAAGTAGTAAATTTAAACAAACCGGAGAAAATATTTCTTTGCTCACTGTGTAATTAAACTCTGGAATTCGTTGCCAGAGAATGTGGTACAAGCAGTTAGCTTGGCAGGGTTTAAAAAAAAGTTTGGACACTTTCCTAAAAGAAAGGTTCATAAGCCATTATTAAGATGGGAAAATCCACTGCTTATTTCAAGGGTAAGCAGCATAAAATCTGTTTTACTGTTTTGGGGTTTTTTTTTTTTGGTATCTTTATATTTACTGAGAGTTTTAGAGAAGTTGTACAGTAATAGCCTAACATACAATAATTTGAGCATCTCATTAAATAAAAACTGCCTAATACATAAACCATTCTAACTTAAGTGAACAACTGTAAATGCGTAAGAGTGGGATATCATTTTTCGTAATAATGGGCTACAATACCATGAAGATTAGTGAAGGAAAGAAAAATAAATACATAAACGATGTGCATCAGGAGAGGATAACTAGCAGAAAGCAAAAACTGTCACCCCCTTGCCTGAGGTATCTCAGTATCTCTACACTCGACTACCCAACTACTGCAAGGTCAGCTGTCTGAGTGTCAGGAGAAGATGCCATTTATGATTAAAGACCTGCTACCTATTCTGAAAAATTGCAGATGCTCTCTCCAAATCTAGAATCTGCCAGACTTTAACCCACCAGTGTTATATAGATGGGAGTTCTACTTTCTTCCACCCGGCTGCAACAACCAACCAGGCAACGATGAGTAGATGGGAAGAGATATAATTTTTTGATAGAATTCTTAGACCACATGATGTAGAGAAGCCCAACAGCATCATGTGTCCTTAACATACTCCTGATTACTTAGAAGAGAGGTATTAATACTCCATGCAATTTCGTCCCCCCCCTCCCCTATCTCACCTAGACAGGGCCAGCTGAAAAGGAGCATGATCAGAAATAACTATACTTCCAAAGGAGAATTATCACACAAAAGAGCACACCTGATGCTCCACTAGAAACAGGTCTATGTGAGAGTAAGAGTTATGACTCACTGAGTAGCAGGTATAATCCCGATCATATGGATGTAAGTCCCTCCAAATGTCGAGGAGGTCAAATGCCTGACAAATATCCTGCAGGGACGGTAAGGAGGGTCTAGGTACCAACGGAGGCACAGACTGGTCAAGACGGTCATTCATAATCTAATTCAGGTCTCTGCCTAGAAGGATAGGTAGACTGGTCCAACCTCTCGAAACTGTAAGTGTGTGCTGTATAAACTGCAGTTGTCCCTTATTTGGGACATAAAAGTTAACCAAGCAGACCAAGGCACCACTCAGGGATAATTCTATTACTACTGCCCTCTCATCCTGATCACTCCACACCCATTCAGCCCCTCCCACCTTATTCTTCTGGAGTAAAATCGCCAGCCCTGCACTATTGAATAACCCCCTCCCCCCACCAAAATTGAAAAACCTCACCCACCCATGGTGCTTTAAGTTTCTGGATATCTCCTCTGCCTAGGTGAGTTTCTTGAAGTTTCACCTCAGCATGCAGCCTGTCAAATTCAAGCAGCATTTTCTTACGTTTAGAAGGAGTTTGCAAACCCCGTTCATTATAGGAAATAACTTGAAGTTTCATTCCCCATCAGAATATGACAGATCATCTCTCAGCATAGTATATACTTGTAAAAAAGAATGACATCCCATCCCTGATGCCATATGTCTGATATTCCTTCCCTCATCACAGCCCCCATACCCAACCACATCCACTCTTGGTAACACACTATTAAAAATTGAACAACCAAAAAGAAGACCCCGCATCTCAGCTTCACCACTCAATTAAGATCCCTCATTTAGGGCCCCAGAGGAAGTACTTATAAAATAGTTGGCACTCAAGATGTAAAACGTTCTCACATCTGCCCTCTCTAATCAGGTTATCTCCATGTGTGAGATCAGAGCCCTCAAAAATATAAAGTCTACCAAACATCACAGCAGCTAGGGGATAAGTACTCACGTCCCCATTACGACTTCTCCACCTCTGGCGCAGTGTAAAACAGTAAACTGAAGATAAGCGAAAAATAAAAGAAATATAATATTATAAAGGTCCTGCTAAAGCTGCGCCCAATTCCAATTCCGTTGGGCAGTAATCTGCCAACATTAATCTCAGTAGATTCATCCAGTAGCATAGGGGCCATTATCACCTCCGGTAGATGTTACAGAGTGTTGGGATTTGGGCTCAGAGTCCTGCTTTTTGCTGAAGCCCTTTGAACGCACAGTCTCCCAACAATGGTCTGGTCTTTTGTTAGAGTCAAAGTACATAAGTAATGCCACACTGGGAAAAGACCAAAGGTCCATTGAGCCCTGCATCCTGTCCACAACAGCGGCCAATCCAGGCCAAGGGCACCTGGCGAGCTTCCCAAACGTACAAACATTCTATACATGTTATTCCTGGAATTGTGGATTTTTCCCAAGTCCATTTAGTAGTGGTTTATGGACTTGTCCTTTAGGAAACCGTCTAACCCCTTTTTAAACTCTGCTAAGCTAACCACCTTCACCACGCTCTCCGGCAACAAATTCCAGAGTTTAATTATGCGTTGGGTGAAGAAAAAGGGCAGATCATCTGGGAAATGTAACCGCAAAAATCGCTGTACTTCCTTTACATCATAAAAAGTAATTTGTTCTCCCTTCCACGAGATCTTGAGGAAGGCTGGGTACTGCATTGCCATTTGAACAGCATGTGAATGTAGTCGGATTAAACTTCTCGAAATATCATACTTTTTTGTCCAACTTCGCACCATAATCCTGAAACAGTCAAATAGGAGTGTCTTTATATTTTAGTGGGCCTTCCCTCTGAGCCCGCTGCAGAATTAGCTCCTTGTGTCTGAAGTTTAGCAAGTTGAGCAACAAAGGTCTTGGCCTTGCTCCTGGCGGTGGCGGCTGTCTGGGTACTCTATGTGCACATTCCACCATTATGTCCCCTGGGAGGGCCAGGGAGGCAAACAGGTCCTGCAGAAGTTTCTGGACGAATTCCACTGTATTATTACTCTCCTGCCCTTTGGGGATTCCCAGTACTCTCAAACTGGACCGCCTGGATCTGTTTTCCAGATCATCAATTTTGTTAGGTAACTTTTGAATAATAAGATTGTGCACCCCTGATTCCTGTCTTAAGAACTGCAGATCTTCCTCAGCTGAGGAAATGTGCTGCTCGGAGTGCTCCACTCGTTCCACCAAATCTCTAAGCTCTGACCGAACGCTGCCCAAGTCTACTTGTATCTGGGTTAGTATGAATAGCAGAATTACCTTCTTTGATTGTGGCTAAAATCACCTTGGTATCAGCTGAGGGTTGTGGTGCTTCAATACTGTCCGGATTCCTCGGAGTAGGACAACCCCCCGAGCCCATCGACGCATTCGAGCAGGATGCAGAAGGGAGGCCCACATGCGACACGACACCATTTTGCGGCTGCATGCACACCGTCATGGTCTGTTGCCTGATTGTTTTTTGAGATTTAGGCAGTGGCTGAGCAGATCTTATGAATCTCTGGGTATCTTTCCGCATCTGGAACCTCCACTCGTATCTCTGAAAACACTAATGCAGCTCCGGACAGTTTATTAGCAGTATTAGAAAGCTCCACGGGAGCACAGGAGAAGCATGTCTGGGTACAAGCAGCCATCACGTGATCCTCCTTGCTAGGTACTTGTGACCTGAATTGGCCACTGTTGGAAACAGGATACTGGGCTTGATGGACTTCAGTCTGTCCCAGTATGACAACACTTACAGTGAGTAACAAACATGTGCATGTACCTGAACCAAACAAAGTGAAAACACACATCAGTGCCTGTCCTTCTGTGCCTAAATATGAGCCTGTCAAAAATTTCAAGTGCAGATAATTTTTGAAAGGCTCATATATAGGTGCTGACGTGTATTGACACTTTCAGTTTTGGTTCAAACATGCACACAGCAAGCTGTGTTTACTGTGACCTTGTGTGCATGCACCCAGCGTACTCCCCCTATTTTTGTTACACATAAATTTGCAAATGATTAATTTGTTGCATTCCATGCTATTACGCTCGCAGTAGAAGCCATGTGCGGCTCTACCGTAAGCCTTTCTGCATCTCTCTCTCTCTGTGTTCTGAGGACTGGGTTGAGAACCCTTGCTATATACCACCGCAGTGTCAGCAATTCTCATTAAAGCTTTACCAAAGATTAGCTAGAATAAAAGAAATGGAAGTCAATCTAATTGATGGCAATATCCGATCCTGAAACAACACCATTATCTTGCAAATGTTATCTAATTTATATTTCAACAACCCTTACACTGTCCCCTTAGGCACAGAACAAATACACTGCTAATACTGTATTTGTCTAATCTTTTAAACCTTCCTGCCCAATGAACAGACACACTGATCCTTTGTTTTCAGGACTTCAGAGTACAAAGCTGCAGAAACTGATCTCTAGAGAATTATCCACAGAAAGAAGCAGAAGTGTTTCAAGGTGTTTTCCTGGAAGGAACTTATATAAGGAAGAGCTCAGTAGATAGTCTCAGGAGGTTGTTTTTTTTTAATGCTAAAAATTAGTCAACAATAAATTAAGAAAAGCAATTACTGCAATACAGATGACATACAACAAACTCAAATGTGATTAAATGAAGACAAAAACATGAAAATATAATATGGTACATGATTAATTGGTAGCCTAATGTTAGAGCAATGTTTTGAAAACTAGGGAAGTTAAGGTTCAAAACCCTTGGGCAAATCACGTAACCCTCCACTGCCTCAGGTACAAACTGAGGGCCTGATATTCAAAGGATTTGTGCCCCTAACTTTGAGAGTTATACTCCTAATCTGGCCTTTCTGAGAATTTACTAGGGCTGACTGCCTAAATTTATACTCAAAGCTTCAATAAGAGGTTGATACTCAAAATGAATTCAGCAGGCAGAAGAGGCCTATCTACTTTATAGTAGTACAAGAATGCTGCTAGAGGTTGTGGCAGCCATTTTGAAGGGGCAGTCATGACAGTGACAAGTGGGCATCGCTTTTTACCGTTCTCCACTAGACCACCAGAGATTGAGCAGGTAGGCCTGGGTGGGTGGGGAGAGTCTGATATTCCTGTGCGGCGGAAGATCGGAAAGGGGAGCCTGTTCATGTTCAGGGGATTGGGAATGAGGGAGGGGTTGTTGGGGACCTGGTCAGATACCCTTATGCGAGTCCTGGTTGAATATCAGCCAGAACCTGCTGTGGTAACATGACCAAGGGAAGGCCGGAGCAAGAGCCCAAGTAAGATAGAGCCACAACGCGGATGCAGACAAAGAAAAATAACATTTATTAAAGCTATAGGTCAGGGGCCTTCATTCATAGGTAGGAGAAAAAGGCAACATAAAACTAGTTCATAATGCAACAGTGTCCTTGGGTGGCCAGCATCTGTGGAGCCATTGTGTACCTTACTGTCTCTCAGCACAGTAGCATACTTTACTTGTCCCTGGCCTGGTTCCTCAAGTACTCAGGTCAAAATACAAAGCCTACAAGATTCCAAGTGAAGCTTGGCCTACCTGACTATAGCAGAGGCAATTCACGTATAGATGGTGAAGGCATATGCTGTGAGGCATCCCTGCTTCCTCCTGGGCCTCCTTAAACCTGGCTGTGTCCCTAGCTTTTATACTTCCTAGTTCCTGATTTTCTGGTTTCACCCCTCCTGTGTCATTTCTCCCTTGGGCGGGACTATGGATCTTAAGGTGGTTCTGACGCTGAAGGGGTATCCTTAAGAAGGGCAGCTTCCTACAGATTCCCTCTCACAGGCATAAATTCTGGTAGCCTGCACAAATCTAGTCAGATACTGATATTCAGTGCCTGTGCTCGGACAAGGCCTGGTATTGAATATTAGGGCCTAATCTAGCTGGCAACGGTCGATATACAAGGGAAATACTATAGCATAGAAACTAACAGGCTCAACTGGATTTCAATATTTTAGCAAGTCTTAGGATTTTAAACGGGGAGAGGGAAGAGACAGCAATTATATATAGGTCTACAATATTTTTTTAAACTGGTAAATACTTATAAACTGATGCTAAATAAATAAATAAATAGAATAGAATAGAATAATTGGTTTTTTTGGATAATGTCACTACCTGTAGTATTTCATCACCCATTCCCTGGCTTGTCTTGTTTCCTCCACTCAGGTTTTGTGCCTTTCTGAGTTGACACCTCCCAAGTTACAAACACACATTTGATTTCACCAGAAAAGATGCTCAGCAATAATACTTTTGGTGTGAAAACACCAATACATGCAAACTTCATGAAAAATCAAAACACATCTGATTAGCAAGAAAAGAAATACCTACATTTACAAAATTTCCAATTTATCCAAACACCTCAGAATTCAAGCCCAGATTATACATTACCAGGCCCTTAGGTGTAGTTTATCTGCTTTGTGTGTGTGTGTGGAAGGGGGAGTGGGGAGAGCAAGGGGTAGGGGAGCTCAGATTAGTGGGGTAAGGATGAACTTTTTCCCTCTCCTTTTGATTGGCATTGATTATGCAGAGACCATGGGGTCCTGGTTTAAAGGTATATGCAATGACACTCACTGGCTCACCTAAGGAAAAACAATTCCCTTCATTTTACCATGACATCACTAGTTGCCAAAAAAAACCCAGCTTCCACAATGTCCAGTATTATAATGAGGGGAGAAGATTAGTTCTGGAGGGAACTTTCCTGGGATATAAAACCCTATTCTCAGTTCATGTCTGTCTTTGGCTCCTAGCCTCCCTGGCCGAATGACCTACATATAAGGGCAGAGTCATCCAGCCCAGGCCCTAGCCATCTACAGTAAGCCCAAGCAAGTATAGGAGTCGGAGATATCTGGCTGCCCTAGCCAGGTCAATCTATAAGGTGAAGTCAAGGGGCATTTTCAGTGATAGCAGCTGTTTAAGTTCTGTGCTGTAAGTGGGATAGTGGAAATGAGGAACCTGCTGTACCCACTCTTAGGGCAAAGGAGTAAAGAATAAAGAAGAAGCTGGGCATAATAGTGTATTTCTAGCAAGGCAACTAGGACCATGCATCACCTGAACAGGATCCTGGAACAGTTTCAGATCCTGAAGAATAAACTTACTGCTTATAGTATTAAATCTCCTGAGGACCATCACATTTCCCACCAGGACCAAGCTACTTAAGCACTGCTTTGGAGCCTCAGAGTCCCTGAGTCTTTAGAATATCTAACGACAAAAACTGTAAGTGACAATCTTCTTTAAAACATATTTATACTACTTGCTACATTCTTATAGAGGAGATTTAAAGAGAGAATATTCACCTACTCTAACAAGGAGCAAAGTTTACAAGACAAAGACATTTTGTAGATAGTTTATTATGGCTTCTGCCAAAGTGACTGCCTCTGCTATTATTGAATCAGTTATTTACCAAAGAAAGACTTTTAAGTAAACTTAAACATCAATATTGGAGAGGTCTTAATTACTGAATGTGTGAAGATTGCAGTGAGCGGATTAACTGTCTATGGCCTCCTGGTGTTTGTTGGTCCCGGTCCTGATCCCAATCAAATCAATTCTTTATGTGTAAGGTCCCACCATATAGTCCCTGGGCGCACACTGGGATCACTTAGCTTTCTCTCTCCCTTCTCCCCCCTCCCCTGACATGCAGTTTGTATATGCTGCAATGTAAGAGAGGAAGTGCCAATGAGGTTCCCAGGCCCAAGGGCACAGGAAGCAGCTGGACACCACAGCAGAAGAGAAAGTAATGGTGAAATTACTAGGCTTGCCGGCAGAAAAGGCAACAGTGAAATGGAGCTTGCTGGTAGGTTAAAGGGATAGGAAAATGAATTGAAAAGATATAAGAGAGGGGATAGAGGGAAGATAAGCGAATGAGAAAGAATGGGGTGGCTGGGCTGACCCAAAACCTCCTCTAGTGTCAATCACCATATTAACTTATATTTCACCTGTAGCATATATTCACAACTCATACCACTATCCATCTTGTCACTCAATCAACCCCACTGCTACTCATAATCCCTTTCATTTATTCATTAACTCACCAACAGAGTACTTCTCTGCCTTTATAACTCTTCCATTCACTCAGTCACTCACTCAACCACCCCAAGCATACATATCCCCCTTCATCCACTCAGTACGCCTGCTACTCATCATTACATTCATTCAGCCTCGCACTGCTGATCCCACTCACGTCCACTTAGCCCCTCTACCAATTAACTGCCTCAGCTCTGCTGCCCCCTCACCATCCCTCCATTTACTCATCAGCCCCATGTTACTCTTATTCCTCCATCCATTGACTCATTCTCATGTGCACAGAAGCAGTCCAAAAGTGAAACATGCCTCTATGCAATGCTTAAACATTAGAGAGCACCAGAAACTGGGGTTTACCTGTGGCCGACATTCACCACTCAGTTTCAGCCGAAACCGTCAAACCCCTGGTAAAAAGAGGGTCCCTTTGGTAGTGACCTGCCTACCCCCTCAACCACAAGTGTTGCCCTCCCACCACCCAGAGGCCCTTGTGTCTACCTTAGAAACTCTGATGGTCTAGTGGCCTTATTGTAACATGAGCAATCCCCAGTTACTCTTGCCCATGCTGGGCTCCAATCTCAAAATGGCTGCCGCAACCTCCTGCAGTAGTCTCGAGAATCTGAGTCAGGAAGTTGCGCCAGCACTTTGACTGTTGAGCTGGCATTGGTAGGAGCAGTTGGGAATCATTACTACCCCAAAGAGGTGACTAGACCACCAGGGCTTCTAAGGTAGGCCCAGGGATGGCCTAGAGATGGCAGGAAGGCAGTGGGGGGAGGGGAAAAGGCCAGAATGGTCACATTTATGGTTGGAGGGGCACAATTCCACAAGTCCTGCCTCCTAGGGTTCCTGCCTGCTTCCGAGTCTGCCCTCTCCTGATCCTTCATGCTGCCGAGGACCTGGATGATTGCATTAATGCGATATCGTGTTAATGCAATCATCTGGCTCCCGACTCCTGGCATGGACAGAAGCACCGGAGAGGTCAAAGCAAGGGAGCAAACAGAAAGGTGTGGGGGTGGCAGCCCGAGTGTGGGGGGTCGGGGGTGCGGTGGCCCAGGCGGAGGGCAGGGGTGCGCACACATCTGTGTGCACGGCAGTCCAGTCCTGCCCTGGGCCCACCCGGCTGTGTCTCTTGGTAGCCCTGGTGGGCTTTTGGCACCAAAACTGAAAGTCAGTCAGTCTATATTACACATGCATTTTATCAATTTAAGTTTTTTCAGTGACCTGCCCTATAAGGGGGATTGCCGCATCTGTTGCCAAATTGTGCTTTTGTATGTTAAAAACCATTTTTGGTACCAGTCTGATAAAAGCTTAAAATTTGGAGGTTGAGGATGTAATTGATCTTGCTTTGCATGGACAGATTATATGACCCCACCAGAACAAATTCTTATAGTCAACTGGATTATTATTGAAATCCCATGGTCACTTAAGTGCAGCTCTAGCTCATAAGGATCTATTGTGTTAAGGACAGCAATGACATATATATCACAAGAATATTACTTTTAGTTAAGGTAAACTGCTGACTTTAATAGAAAAGATTTGTTTTCATTAGGACAAGATTACAAAATCCTAAATGCCACTACATCAACTCACACTTGGCAAGGAACTGAATAAACCCCTGTCTAATCCCAAAGCCAATAGATGAATGAATCACAACCTTATGCTATCCTTTGGAGGCAGGTTTCTCATGGAAGTGTAAAAGACACCAGTCTTCTGTAGCTGATATAGCTTCAAGATATCAGGCAGGGTTAATTAAGAGGCCTCAGCCTTAGCAATGTTAATCCTGTTTCCTTGGGGAACTGTTAGCCAGCCAGAGTCAAATAAGCAGACTTACAAAGATGGAATACAGAGGTAACAGGTGAAAACCCAGAGCTCAGCCAGTATACCAGGAATTCATTTTAGGGAAGTGACCAAAGTGAAGCAGAGGCAAAAGGCCAAAGTAGAAGTGATGTGAAGAGAAGCTTCTGTTGTTCCAGCAGGCTCCATCTGAGATATTTCTCTGGCTTTAATCATCCTGTATGTAAATGTCCAGATTCTGGAAGTAATCACTTTGATTTGTTATATCAGAGCTTACTGATGCCAAATCGGCAAAATCAGAAATTGTCCTTTACTGTCCAATCAGATGCATGGCACAGCCAGGTGAGGAACAATGGATGATGACAAGAAAACCAGTTCAGGCCTTCATAGTTGAAACATTGCTTCTTCAAAGTCACCAATGCTAGGAATAAATGTATACATTTTCTGTGAAATCTGAATGTTTATGAAGAACAATGACTTCTTTCACAGTAGCATTCTTAATTTCACTGTAGTATAACAAGTCCACAAATTCATTCTCTCTGTTTTTTGATTCATGTAGAATACAGCATAGGTCATAGTACCTACAGGGTGGAGTTCTTTAATTCCTCCAAATCCCTCTTTTGATCCGATCTGATGAAGAAGGGTTACCTTTGAAAGCTAATCAAAAAATGTATTATGTCCAATAAAAAAGGTATCATCTTATTTTCTTTTCCATGTTTTATTTCTATTGATTACCTTTAAAAGTGGACTAACACGGCTACCACATCTCTCGACCCACTGAGTGAATCCTTAGATCTCAAGCTCTTGAAGTGTACAAGAACCTGTAAAAACAACTTTTCCAATTCTGTCACTTTCCTTTCTTCTTCTTAGGTTTACTGAGCCAGCTGGGGATATGAAAACAAACCTCAAAAATCTCTTCCTCTGTTGCCCCAGTCAACTCTGACCTTCAGGTCCCTCTCCTGGAAGACAGGCACTCCGTTTAGCCTTGACCCTTCTTAGGAAGGTTTTCAGAGATAGGAAACCTTATTCGAAAATACCATGGTCATCTTCATCCAAATCTTATGTCTTATGGCCACAGGATCATAAGAGTCCAGCTGCTTATTCATAAGTTCCAGTGGCTCACATGGAAAAGAGAAAAAAGACCTCTTATCTTTTGCCTTTAAGCCATCTTGGACTAGAGACCTACTTCCCCTGAGACCAGGATGTGATCCTTGAGCCCCAGCCACTCTACAAGAAAGAATCTGAAAAGCCAAAATCCTCCCATGCAGGGGACTCTATATCAAAAATAATATCATCAAATATTCGTATTTGATTCAGCCCAAACAGTGCCCCAAATTCATTATTCATATTTGGCTGAATAGTGATTTAAATTTGTATACTTGAGTAACATAGTAGATGACGGCAGAAAAAGACCTGCATGGTCCATCCAGTCTGCCCAACAAGACAACTCATATGTGCTACTTTTTGTGTATACCCTACTTTGATTTGTACCTGTGCTCTTCAGGGCACAGACCGTATAAGTCTGCCCAGCACTATCCCCGCCTCCCAACCCCCAGCCCCATCTCCCACCACTGGCTCTGGCACAGACCGTATAAGTCTGCCAAGCACTATCCCTGCCTCCCACCACCGACTCTGGCACAGACCGTATAAGCCTGCCCAGCACTATCCCTGCCTCCCAACCACCAGTCCCGCCTCCCACCACTGGCTCTGGCACAGACCGTATAATCTGGGGCTCTCCAGTGCTAAATCCTATTGAAATAAACACTTGATCTCTGATTTCACATTATGTCTTTTATTATTTGTTATGCTAAAGCTCAATGCCCATTATTCATATTATGCCAAATAATATTTTTCATTATTCGTATTCAGCTGAATAGTAAAATATGCTATTCAGTACAGTTCTTAGAATATCTCCTTCCCTTGATATTCCTAGAAGGGAATGTCATTATAATATACACTCCCACATACATCTTACTATCAGGGATAAAGGTACCTGTAAATCCACATTAATAAACACCATCAGAAGCTGTGCTAATATCTGAGGCCATAAACAGCTAGTTTAGGCATTTCATCACTTTCCTTTTACATACTGTTTTCACAACTTGATACTGGCAATATGATCAATCTCTTCTTGAAATCTGATGGCATTCTATTATACCTCCAATGAAAACAGTTGGGCCAATTTTCAATGAGTTATGAGTTGGCTGCTAGGTGAGCAATATATAACTCCTGTAACCACTTTTTTTGGTTGCAGGGACCAAATAAACCAATCTCTAACTGCTAATGCCATGTTGGCCAAAATACTGCTTAGGCTATAGTTCGAAGGGGCCACCCGATTCCACTGCATTAACCACAGAATTAAAAAATTGTACAGACAGTATCAGGCCTTTTAAATAGCAGATAATTTGTTTAGTTAGGCCTGCTGACTTCTGAAATGAACACTCTGGGGGAGAGATGCACAAAACTTACCACATTGCTTTTTTTGCTGGTTTTTAGCTGGTTTAGCCAGCATGTTATTTAGCAGGAGATGCACAAAGAGGTTCTGTGGACTCTTTTCCTTCTACGGTGACAGCCAGCAGGAGTTGCATGTTAATGTATTATAATGAGCTGTTTAGTATTCAACTGTGCATTCCAGGAGATGCAAAGCCATTTCCGGGCAATTCACAGAAAGGACCGCCCACCTCTAGCAAGAGAAATTTTACGGGAGGTCTGGAGCAGCAATAGCTGGGGAGCTGAAAAGAAAGCTGTCTCCAGATGCACGCTGTCACACTGCATGCTGTCGTTTGGCTTTTAGCTCCAAGCGTGCCTTTTGTTTCTCCTCCTGATTGGTCCTGCAGAGAAAAAGTGCACCCAGGGATCCCAGTACCAGGGGAAAGAGGATCAGCGGCTGGAGCCTGGATCAGCAGCTGGAGTTGGGACAAGTTCTTCCCGTCCTGGAAAAGTGAGGAGGCGTGGCAGAGCTCCACTAGCAACAGCAGCGACTGAAGGCACAGGGGTTTTCACCCACTGTTGCAAGTACAGGATTACGGAGGAGCTCCCGAGCTGTATAATTTCTCAGAATTGCTCAAGACTCCAGCACTGGACAGGGATCCTGAAGATTTTCCCAAAAAGCATTAAAAAAAAAAAGCTACACACAGCCATGAAGCACTGTGAACTGGAGACGTTCTAGGCATGCACATAGCAGCCACGCTTACCGACCGACTGCTATGTGCATGCCCTGGCCTGAGCTGCACAGTAAAAGTCCATGTAGCTCATTTGCATGCGATTTTGTTGAGCATCACTCGTTATTTCCTCTTTGGTAACCATCGTAGTGGCATGGAATATTTATTTACTTTCTTCCATTTACAAGTCAGTTCTATGAAGCAGATCTGAAATGACTTACATAATAAAACCATCATATCCCCCAAACCAAAATCACAAACTAAAACATATACAATTCAAATAACAAATGATTAGAACCCCAAGAATCCCACCTTCCTGATAAATCCATATTCATTCTACATAAATCCTACCAATTCTCAATTACACTCTACTCCACCCAGCATATCAGCATCTACCTCATCTAAGCTTCCTCCACGCCAGTATACAGTGGGGGAAATAAGTATTTGATCCCTTGCTGATTTTGTAAGTTTGCCCACTGACAAAGACATGAGCAGCCCATAATTGAAGGGTAGGTTATTGGTAACAGTGAGAGATAGCACATCACAAATTAAATCCGGAAAATCACATTGTGGAAAGTATATGAATTTATTTGCATTCTGCAGAGGGAAATAAGTATTTGATCCCCCACCAACCAGTAAGAGATCTGGCCCCTACAGACCAGGTAGATGCTCCAAATCAACTCGTTACCTGCATGACAGACAGCTGTCGGCAATGGTCACCTGTATGAAAGACACCTGTCCACAGACTCAGTGAATCAGTCAGACTCTAACCTCTACAAAATGGCCAAGAGCAAGGAGCTGTCTAAGGATGTCAGGGACAAGATCATACACCTGCACAAGGCTGGAATGGGCTACAAAACCATCAGTAAGACGCTGGGCGAGAAGGAGACAACTGTTGGTGCCATAGTAAGAAAATGGAAGAAGTACAAAATGACTGTCAATCGACAAAGATCTGGGGCTCCACGCAAAATCTCACCTTGTGGGGTATCCTTGATCATGAGGAAGGTTAGAAATCAGCCTACAACTACAAGGGGGGAACTTGTCAATGATCTCAAGGCAGCTGGGACCACTGTCACCACGAAAACCATTGGTAACACATTACGACATAACGGATTGCAATCCTGCAGTGCCCGCAAGGTCCCCCTGCTCCGGAAGGCACATGTGACGGCCCGTCTGAAGTTTGCCAGTGAACAGCTGGATGATGCCGAGAGTGATTGGGAGAAGGTGCTGTGGTCAGATGAGACAAAAATTGAGCTCTTTGGCATGAACTCAACTCGCCGTGTTTGGAGGAAGAGAAATGCTGCCTATGACCCAAAGAACACCGTCCCCACTGTCAAGCATGGAGGTGGAAATGTTATGTTTTGGGGGTGTTTCTCTGCTAAGGGCACAGGACTACTTCACCGCATCAATGGGAGAATGGATGGGGCCATGTACCGTACAATTCTGAGTGACAACCTCATTCCCTCCGCCAGGGCCTTAAAAATGGGTCGTGGCTGGGTCTTCCAGCACGACAATGACCCAAAACATACAGCCAAGGCAACAAAGGAGTGGCTCAGGAAGAAGCACATTAGGGTCATGGAGTGGCCTAGCCAGTCACCAGACCTTAATCCCATTGAAAACTTATGGAGGGAGCTGAAGCTGCGAGTTGCCAAGCGACAGCCCAGAACTCTTAATGATTTAGAGATGATCTGCAAAGAGGAGTGGACCAAAATTCCTCCTGACATGTGTGCAAACCTCATCATCAACTACAGAAGACGTCTGACCGCTGTGCTTGCCAACAAGGGTTTTGCCACCAAGTATTAGGTCTTGTTTGCCAGAGGGATCAAATACTTATTTCCCTCTGCAGAATGCAAATAAATTCATATACTTTCCACAATGTGATTTTCCGGATTTAATTTGTGATGTGCTATCTCTCACTGTTACCAATAACCTACCCTTCAATTATGGGCTGCTCATGTCTTTGTCAGTGGGCAAACTTACAAAATCAGCAAGGGATCAAATACTTATTTCCCCCACTGTATATACCTTCCTAAAAAGCCAGTTCTTCACTTCCCTTCTGAAATCAATATAATCTAGAAAGCTATGAATCTACTTTGGTAGGGTATTCCAGTTAATATGTACCTCCACAGAATTTGCTCTAATATATTGTACTAGGCTGCGCATTTGGTTCGCTATTCTCTAAACAACTTATGAAATATTATAAAATATTATAGAAAAGTTGTACAGGAATCAGAGAATTAAAAGTCTTTAATTACTCACTCACCAGCACATCAGATATCAGTTGTAAAGTTATAACAGACTTACAAAATCTAATATCAGTACCTCTGGTAATTATAAGTAATTAGACTAATTATATAAAGATGAGAAAAAGAAAGAAGAAAAGTTTGCTCCTCATACAAAGGTCACAGAACAGAGAGAAAGAAGAGAAAGAAAGAATGAATGAAGAAAGATTCTTAGATATAGAGAATTCGTTTCTATGAAGGGGGGAGAGCACCCCTTCGGAAAAACAGGCCATTTGGACAGATCTGAAACACTTTTCAAGCTTGCCTAGTTTTTCAGAGTTTCTTTGTCTGCAGCGTGGTTTTATAGGCTGTGGTGAGCATCCACCTCTCCTCTACCCTGGACCAATCATAGGTGCTGCATATGTGCTGGAGACTTGCCACTGGTGTCCTTGCCATACCTCTTCTCAGTAACAGACAGTTGGAATGTCATGACAAAAGGGGGTGGGGGTCTAGTCAGTTTGTTTGTAATAAGACAGTTGTTTGGGATGTCATGGCAATGGTCTTTGTCAGTTTGTGGTCAGCCAGAAATTCCTGTCTTGCCACTATCAGTGGAAACTCACAGAAACACAAACAGAAATAAGCAGACCCAAAAGAAAAGGCCAGAAAATTCCAGAACAATATCCTACCTTGGCCTGCCTTCCCTTTGCACCACCACAAATCCTAGTCTTGCAGAGCATACACCCTATTTAGGTCCCCTTTTACAAAGCGGTGGTAAGTCCAACACGAGCTTACCGTTCGCTAAACAGCAAGCACTGCCGGGCTACTGCAGAAGCCCTGTGGTATTTCCCACCCCCAGCGTGCCATCATATCCAGTGCTAAAAAATATATATTTATTTTTGTAGTGCCGGGGTGTACCTGGTGGTAATCAGTCAGTGCCGCGTGCTGCCCGGTTACCGCTGGGTTAGCTCAGGAGCCCTTACCACCACCTCAATGGGTGACGGTAAGTGCTCCCCCAAAATGGCTGCACAGTATGTGCTTTACTTGATGCATGGCCATTTTCTGAAGAAAAGAAAGCCTACTTTTTTACCAGTTGCTGTAAAAGGGGGCCTTGGTGTGGGTCAAAAACACGCACCAACGCCAGCGCAGGCCCCCTTTTGCTGCAGCTTGGTAAAAGAGGCCCTTAGTGTATAACCAATCACCCTACCTGCAAATACTCTGGGGCCAGAGCATGAATAGATTTACATTTAAGCAGCAACAATTTAAAATGTACTCTGTTCTTAATGGACACTTAGTATAGGGCTCTTAGTGTCGCTCATACTTGCTCAACTTTTCTACGTGCCTAACTAATCCGGCAACCACAATGGCTGAAAATCCAGGGCCCATGTCTGTTGGATTTGGCAAATTTGGAAAAATCTATTCTGTCCCCTGTTGTAGAGTCTGGAAACGGGGGTTGGGCATTCTCAGGACAAACACCTTTGGTAGAATGCTGGTCCAATCGCCACCACGGTAAATGTAAGCCACATTGAGCCTGCAAATTGGTGGGAAAATATGGGATACAAATGCTACAAATAAAAAAAATAAAATAGAAATCACAAGATTAAGAAATTTTAGGTCTTCTCTATGTCTGACTCTTCTGTCTCAATAGCTGAACAGACACAGTTAGAAAAATTAGCTCTAGAGTTGTCATCCTGCAGCAGATTGAACCCTTCACTCTGCCAACTGCTGAAATCTGAAGTACAATCTTCTTCTTAAAAAAAATAGCTCTTTCCAAATGCAAATTCAACAGATATTGTCTTTAATGAGCTATTTGCATCAAAATCATACTTCTCCTTTCTCCCATTTTAGTGATCTCATATTTTCAATTGTTCCCCAGTTAGAGTGCTTTTAATAATTAAGATGAGTTACGCATTCAATAAATAAATCAAAATGCTGTTACTTTGATTTCTAAGTCAAATATTTAATTCTCACAGACCATCACGAGTCAAAGGCTACCCATAGAAATTTATCATGCCTCCCACTCACAATAAGTTACCTGTAAATTTAATTGAAGAGAAATATTTAGACTCATTCCTAAAGAATCCTTAGACTCTGATACCAATATATTTACTACTGTTTCTTATATGAATTAGGCGTTTTAAAGGACTTACTATTTATTACCTGAGATTATCAATACCAGAAACAAACAAACAAAAGAAAATTAACTGCTGCAGTCTGTGAAAAGTAAATCTAACCCTTAGAGGTGATTCTGGATTACTTTTGCATTGCATTGTTAAATTTTTCCCGCTTGCAGCAGGAAGAAACAAGCAGGTGCTTCATTAGCTGTCTCTCCTTACTCCTAAAACAAGCTATGGGCTCCTGCTTTAAAGCACTCAAACTAAAAAAGGTCTGCATGCCACTGTCTGGGGCCCAGCAAATCCCCTAACCAGCTGTTCTAACATTGTTAGGATCTGTTCACTGAATCAGAGTGATTTGAGATAGCTATCACCTCTAGATGGGCCCAATCCACTCATCTATTCCTCATAAAGTCAGCTCTGGTGAAAAGACTCCTGAGATGTGCTTAAATGTACTCTGTTTTTTAAAGCTTCCTCTTGTTATGAGGCCTCACAACAATATTTGAAATAATGGCAATAACTATATAAGATTATTATTATTGTAGATTCCCCATGGGTGAGGTTTTAAAAGCGGATGGTAAAAGGATTCAATCAGGGTGTAAGGTTCCTCGCTAAACACTCACCACATAGGGAATTTATAGGAAAATTGAGGAAATTCAATGCCAGATATACTAAATAAGGTGCAATTGAAGATGTTGAATGAATTTCCCCTGATGATGGTTCAAGTGTAAAGTGATAACAATATTGCACACTATTTTATATTACAATGATTTATTGCACAAGATGTCAATGAGTATTAGCAATAAATAATTAAAAAAAACAGCTGTATTAAAGTTGATATTTAAACATGCAACTGTGTAAAATGCAAATGGTAAAGTACAATCAGTTTGACATTACATTACAAGAACAAGCACATACAATCTGCAACAATTTCCTGTTTTAAATCCTAGACATGTATACATCTACTTAGCAACTTTCATCTAACTCGGGTTTTCACTAGAACCAATCAGATAAGTATTTATCCTTATTATCTTTACTGTTACTCAAAATCTACTCTAAATGTGTATTTCCAACAAAGAAATTGATTCTTTGTACTAATTATTCTCTTTCAGATATATCAACACTCTTCACCTAGGACTGAAACTGAACCCCAGCATTAACCTTCAGGTAAGTATTTTAGGGGTAAATTTTAAAAGTTCCTGGAATGCTGTAGACAGTGACACTGGGTACTTAGCTGCTGGCGTTGACCTTTCTTGAATATGGAACCTTTGGTCTTTCTTGACGGTGGTGCACGTGTTGTTCAGGCGTTGTTCCTTAGCAGCGTGGTATCTGTACTTTAATTAACTGAACAAAAATTGAAACCTTACCTCCCTATTCATTAAGAATCTGATAAGGGTTTTTATTTCCAAAACTTTGGTCAAACTATCTAGTTTAAATCAATAAATAATTATTTTTCCCTAATATAGACCTATCTGTAAACTTGTCCCTATCTAGAGAGGAACACTCTTCAGCGAGGTTGGTGCACACACAATAACCATTCACCCTTTTTCACTGCACTAACAAAATAATTTAGTAAAGGAGTTCATTTCCACTCTTTCATTATTTACTTTATCACTCTGACTCTCCTCTGCCTCTTCACTACTCACAGGTGTTACCAATCCCAATGGATTGTATGGCAGTGAACTTATTTAACCTGAGAAAGCTTTGGTATAACAATCTCTCTCATCCAATCAAACACCTTGTCCCTCAAAAGAAGCTTTACTGTGATACCAATATTTAAAATGGGATAAAAAAACTTATCAATTCAGACACCCTCTCACTGTCTGATACTTCAAAACTTCAATGTCCCTTCACAGGTCAAAAACTCTATTTTCCATCAGTCAGCTTTCTCTCTCAGCCTCTCTTGTGTCTCTCTCTATCAAACAATTTTATTAAACTTTTCCTCTTTATACAAATCACTTTTCCTCTTTATACAAATCAATTCTATTCTCTCACACAGGCAGAACCTCTCAAGTACGTCCTGTCTCACTCAAATCTTCAGCTCCTCTGCCAACTGACCAGCAAGCCGTTGCCAATGCAATCAGGCCAGCTTGCTCAGCTGTTCTCCCAGTGATGTCACTTTAGAACCCTCTCCCTAGCTCTAACCCTCAGCACACACACCCAGGTAAAACCCCTTTTAAAGGGGACACACTCTTATTTTTTTTTATTTTTTCCAACCCTTTACATTATTAGCATTTGTATAGCGCTACCAGACGCATGCAGCGCTGAACACCTGATACAGTCCCTGCTCAAAAGAGCTTAAAATCTAAATAATCTGTATATGAAGCACATAGGTACAACCTTGCCTCACCTACCACACACAGAATCTGCCAGTTCACATGACAGGGGTCTCCTCTGACAATCCGGAATTTTTTCTATAAAGTTTATACATCACTAAGTTCCTTTCAGCTCCATTGTAATATACATAGCAGAATAAAAGTACAAAAATGTAAACAGCACAATATAAAATGTTTTAAAAATTAACTTTGCAAAAGGCTTTTTCAAAAATCCAGACCCATTTCCGCGAATTGCCGAACCCAACACGGTCCATGTTTCACTCCACTAACCGTCATCAGGGGTCGGACATCTTATACTGCTTTACAGGCTAAGGGGCGGAAAAGAACTCACTCCAAGCCCACACACCACAATGCAGGTCTGCCACAAGACGCTATGTAGTTCTATATGTATGGTGGTTATATATTTAGGTTGTTTGGACAAACAGCACTATAATGATGTGATTTTAGATTTTATAGTGTTTTAGGATATTTTGCAATATATAATAAATATTTTGAAATAACGCATAGCTGTGGTAATATATTACATGAAATGAATATGCATGAGACAAATTTGCATACACTACCTCAGTAGTATGTAAATCTGTCTCATGCATATTCATTGTGGATATCCTGAAAGCCTGACTGGCTGGCTGTGCCCTGAGGACTGGGTTGAGAAGCACTAGTCTAGGCATATACATGCATCACTGCCAATTATTGACGTCAATGACGTGCAGAAATGGTACGTACTTCTAGGCACTCGTTTATAGAGAATTGCCCCATAAGTGTACAGAAACACAGAAACACAGAAATATGATGGCAGATAGTTCCTCCTTTTCCTAAGGGATCCCACGTGCCTGTCCCACATTATCTTAAATTCTGACACAGTTCTTGTCTCCATGACCTCCACTAGGAGGCTATTCCATGCCGAAAGTAATAGGAAAGGAGGCGGAGCATTCATACATACACTTAAAGAAAGAAGAAGAAAAGGATTAGGTCTATTTGAAAGGGGTCAGTGGACCCTAACCACCCTGCTGCAGGCTACCGTGACATCATCAAAGGCAGTTTGGAAAAGGTGGTTTTTGAGGGAAGAACAGAATTTAAGGTAGGATGACTCCAAGCACACCTGTGGTAGCAAAGCATTTCACAGGGATGGAGCTAAACAGAAAAATGCAGTATGTCTTGTGGAATCAAGCAGGGCATCCCCAGGAGATGGGATGCACAGCTGATAATCTTTTAACATCAGAGTAGCTTTGGGGGGACAGATTTCTGTGAAAGAGTATTTTCTTAGATTCCTCCTAAGCCTATTCCCTCTTAACTTCATCCTATGCCCTCTCATTCCAGAGTTTTCCTTCATTTGAAAAAGGCTCACCTCCTGTACAATGCCTTTTAGTTAATACATGGTAACTCACTGGGCACTCATACTGCAGCGGGTAGCAAAGATCACTTAATGCCACCTCTTGCCTCACCAATCTACTACATTTATTTGAAGGGGTGAACAAACATGTGGATAAAGGTGAGCCGGTTGCTATTGTGTATCTGGATTTTCCTCCCTGAACCATCCCGCCCTACGTTCAGGGAGGAAATCCTGGAGCAGGTTGCAGGAACCTGTGAGTGTCGCTGCCCAGGTAAAACTCCCAAGAGGATTTTAAGGGGGGGGGGGGGGGGAGTGTCTGACAGAAGGTGTGTATGCCACAACGCACCGACTGCTTGCTGTACTTTAGTAAAAGGCCCCTTAAGAGAACTGCTTTGTTTCAATGAGTTTGCAGATGATCAAATAATTTACCTATAATCACCAGTGCCAAGAGGAAGTCATGAACTACCATCTTGGGATTTTTTATCAGTTCTATACCTTACTCACTAGACTTCTCCTATGCCACCTCACACACAAGGGCTCAGACTTCCTGTTTATCAGGTTTTACTAACCATCTTCAGGTGTCAACTGAAGGAAGAAACAGTGGTGAGGTCAGCAAAGCTCATATAGTTTACAGTTTATTAAAAACCTTCTGTACCACTTTAACTGAACAAATCAGGACAAAGTGGTGTACAGATAAAAACAGAACTTGAAAGGAACTCCATTTTAAATAGGAAAGTTAAATGAACACTTCACCACAACAGACAACACAAACAATCAAATTACATGCCTATTAAAACAATCCAAGTTAAACTTAAACAATCACAAAAACAGGAAAGCCTCATTTAAGCTGCGCACAATCCCTCATAGGCCTGTTGATACAAGAAGGTTTTAAGTATAGATAGTATAGATTTAAATTCACTGAATGATAATTTAGTCCGGATATATGACGAAAGGTCATTTCAGGTAGCAGGGTGCCATAAAGAAAAAGGCACTATGTCTAGTAGATTAAAATCTAGTTGATGTTGGACTAGGAAGCACCGATCTGTGGTCATTTAATAAACACAGGACACATACAAGAGAGTATGGGATATTATGTGGCCCCAGGTACTGAGGGATACCCATACGAACAGCACAAAATGTGAGGATCAATAACAAATTTTATTCTGAATTTTATTGAAAACTAATGATATCGAAATGAAGGGGAAACATGCTCATATCTACCAGCTCCACATAATCAAATGGCCATATTTGGAGAACTTGAAGTCTTTTGATGTTAGATTGAGAAGAGTCACAATTGACTATGTTGTATTAGTCCAATTTAGAAATTAATATTGCATGTATAAGTGCATTAAACGCAGCTGCATGACTGATCACTGGAATCTTAAGTTCTCAACACATCACTCCAACATTAAAAAAAAAAAATCACACTGGCTCCCAGTAACATACAGAGTGCAATTCAAGACTCTTGTATTGACTAACTATGAAGGCGCCTATAGGGATATTGTAGGCACGTACATGGTTAATGCGCGTTAAAAATGTTAATACGCCTGGTGTACGGTTCCAAGATGGCCGCTGACTGAGACAGACGTGTTTTAGAGCTCCTCCAGATTTTACTGTTACTCTCTAATTACCTTGTAATGCCGAAGAGAAGGGGCAGAGGTGCTGCTACTGCAGCCCAGCAGCAAAGACCTTTGATATCTTCTGGCTTGATTGAATCTTATCTGCAACGAGCTCAGGTTTCGACAGCAGCGTTGGTGAGCGGTTCCCTGGAACAGCCCAGGATAGGAGACCAGGAGCTGAACCTTGAACTGGAAGTTTCTTTGAGCCCCAACGCAAGGGTCCCTCCTCCCCAGCCTGTGAGAAGTAGTTCTCCGGTGGCGGCGTCCTTAGCCCTGAATACCAAACTGTTACAGGGTGGAACTGGATGGGAGGCAGTGTTAGCCTTAACGGAGAACGAGGGGAGATTTGTCAGCTTCTTCCCTGTTATCTCACACTGCCGGAAAAACACAGGAGGAGTTGCGAGGGACATTGGAAGGTGAGAAACATGTTTCACAGGAAGTGAGTGAGAGCATTGCATTTGCTAAACTTCAGAAACCAGATGAAGTGACATTGGACAATCTATGGCAGTTGATTGCAGAAATGGGGAAGTTTTTGTGCCCCCAGATGAGGAAAATAAGAAACGAAGTTGTGATATTAGATGGGAAGGTAACAGAAATTGAGAATGAGGTGAAAATAGTTAAAGCAGATTTGGCTAAACAGGAAAAGGATGTTTTAGAGTTGAAATCACAGCAAACAACAATGCTTAAAGACTTGGTTAATTTAAGGAGAAAATCAGAAATGGTGGAAAATACTTCAAAATCTAATAATCTGCGTTTTATAAATTTTCCGCGACAACCACTTATCTCCCCTCGGGAGATGCTAAAAAATTACCTTAGAGAAATTCTAGAGATAGAAGATAAAGATATGCCACCCTTTTCACAGGTTTTTTATATACCTGTGAAGGGTTTGGATCCTTTACAAAGGAATAATATTCAGAATGCGCAACCATTGGATGTTTCTGCCCTTCTTGAAATGTCGGAACAGATAACACCAACTACTATGTTGGCCACAGTAGCGTTACCTTTGGACAAGATCTGGATTTTAAAGAAGTTTTTTCAGAATAAAGAAAAAACCTTTCGTGGTTTGCAAACTCGTGTTTTTCCAGATCTAGCGAGGGAAACGCAAAGGCGACGACAAAAGTTTTTACAGATGAAACAGGAGACACTTCAACTTGGCGCAACCTTTTACCTTAAATATCCTTGCAAATGTTTAATCTCCTATCAAGCTTGGAAATATGTTTATTTTGATCCTGACCAATTGTCATCTTTTTTAACATCTAAGAGAGCTCCTAGTTAAGTAAAGTTGAAATAGAAACTCGTCTGTATCTCAAAATTTGATTTATAAAGTTTATTACCTGTTTTCTCCTATTTAGGAATCTTGGACTCCTGTTGTGGACTTTAAATGAAGCTATAATATTTAATTTGTGCTATGAATAATATCTTTAGATTTAATTGTAATAGTGGATTTTTCTTTACAAGTTTATACTTGTTTACTATGTATAAAAACGATAAATAAAATATATTAAAAAAAAATGTTAACACGCCTATAATGCTGCTTAGTAAACAGGGCCCGAAGACTCATTCGATTGACCCTTCTTGCTGTTTCTCTGTGTTTTTTCCCCCTTTTCTCTTGGCTAGGACCAGCTAATAATCATGTTTTAGCTTAACATGCTCAACGATTGTTACGTGTTCAAGACTATATATGTGACTATTGTTACCCGCCTTGGATAACGGTGGGATGTAAATGTAGTAAATAAATAAAATAAAATAAAAATAATTTATATCACAATATCTCCTGATTGTCCTTAATTGTTTTAAAGAAAAAAGGCCTGAATGCATTACTGCAGATACCTGAGGAGTAAATGATAACTGATAATCCAAAATTACATCAAGTTAACAAAACATTTGTACTAGACAAATCTGCTTCTGCAAAAGAGTTAATAGTCCTATAGGATATGACGAATGTCTGGTAATCCAGTATGCCACGGTCTTCTCTGGTTTCAGTATTAAGTGACAGTCAAGAAGCCATATGGTAACAGAAGACAGACATTGTAGAGGTGATAAATTCATATTTTCCGTATCAGTATTGTTTATTAACAAAATGACATCAGTGTAGATGTGAAAGCTTAAATCAAATTCCTGAATTAAGAATGCTAAGATTCCAATGGCTACCAGAACTATATATGCCTAAAGCAGATAAATATAGCTGAAAAACTTAAGCCCTATATCTATGTTTCATTTTTTCTTTTTCTGGAGAGAATGGCAGGGCTTACTTACTAAATTTGCACTCTAACAGTTCAAACAGAGCCTTAATAGTAAGCATGTGGTAATTTCCATGTTAATAGCTAATGTGGAATGGGGAGGAAAGTAGGCAGGGAATGAACTGTAAGATCCTTTCACTAAGAGGTAAAATGTGGCCTGTGGTAGTGCGAGCGCACCTTTTGGGCGCTCACTGGGCCATTTTTTACCATGTCTACGAAAAAGGGCCTTTTTTTAAGGGGCCAGAAAATGGACATGTGCTAAAATTGAAACCAGTGCACATCTATTTTCAGCCTGAGACCTTACCATTTACCTAGCGGTAAGTGCTCATGCACTACACATGCGGTGACTGGTCAGCGTGCGCCAACTGCCGATTAACGCCGGAAACACCAATTTGTCCCAGCGTTATAGGCGCATGTCAAATCCGAAATTACCACCAGGGGGCGCACTAGTCTGGTGGTAGTCTCATTTTGGCACGCGCATACAGCCTATCTTGCCTTTGTAAAAGGGCCCCTGTATGCGTTAACTGTTAATGTGACAGATAAAGAGGCACAGTTAATGCCATCTTAATAGGTGCAGCTAAATGCTTTTTGCTAGCTGTCACTCCGTTAATACACAACAAAATATTGCAATATCCCCAACAGTTAATACAGAGGATTTGCAGTTATTGCCTATTAATTTTTGCCATTAACTCCAAGAAAATGCAAAATTGTACTGCATGATAGTGAATAGACTCCAGAATGAGGAAGTGAGAGGTTGCAACTTGAGCCCATACCTTTCACTCAGAACAACTTCATCTTTGTGCTACTCTTAGGGAGCAGGGCCAGGGAAATCAGTACCATTCACGTTTGAAAGTTACTGGCTCAGCTGCAGTGTCTCACCAGTTCTACCCATATTTCATTTCCCAGCTCCTGGCAATGATGGTCTGGGCTAGTACTCAAGTTCTTTCCATTTCTAAGTAAGCTAGAATTCCCTAGAAAGAGAATATGTAGCCAAAGTCTACTGGCACTCATGTTGTCTCCTAATTTCTCAGCCAAACCGCCAGCATAAAAATAAAATAAATCACACAGGTTAAAAAATATTAGCTCTGCCGTGATTTCTTAAAGTCATCAAAATTTCAGCTAAAGAAATATAAAAATCCCTATTCAAGAATTAATGCTTAGAACAGAAAAAAAAAATGAAAAGTTGATTTAAAGGTCAGAAAGGTAGTCATACCCATCTGAAATCAACTGCTTTACAATTCTATGAGGGTCACACTTTTATGAACTTGAGGGTTAAGCAGAATGGCCACATACAAACAAAAAAATGTTAATGTTACTTTTGACAATGCAACCAAATTTGTCTACTTAACATGAATTGTCTTGTACTACTACTACTTAACATTTCTAAAGCGCTACTAGGGTTATGCAGCGCTGTACAATTTAACATAGAAACAGCTAAGAGCAACAAGTTAAGGCTCAGCAGGATGGGGACGTAAGATCAACTGTCCAATCCTTGTCTAGCTTAGCCCAACTACCCTTCTGTAGATTTGTCTCAGCGCACTGAAAGGAATTGGCTCCTAGGTGTGGTTGATTAACAAAAGCTGACATTTAACAAATATGTGGAAAAAATGTTCTAGCTGTCAGAGCAATGGTTTCTAGTTAAAAAAGAAAACAAAGGTAGATATAAAAAAATCAATCTGTCCAATAATAACAATAGCTTCCTTTTCTTTCCTTTGTCTTCTCTTAAATCTCTTGCCAGGTTTCCTGTTCATTTGTCATTTTTCTCTCCTTTTTCTTTGTTTTCTTCAATTTACTTTTCTGCCTCTCTCTCTCTCTGTCCAGATTTAATTCATTCTTACTATCCATTCTTTAATTTCCCTCTTTTTACGTTATCTACCTATGGCTTTTCATCTTTTCCTCACTTTTGTTCTCCCCATGCCCCTTCCTCCTATTCTCCAGTCTTTCACTAACTCTATCCTCTCCCCCTTTCCATCCAGCATCTCCCCTCTTTCTTTCCCCATCCTTCCAGTGTCTCCCCTCTTTCTCTTTGCATCCTTCTATCCAGCATCTCCCCTCTTTCTCTCCCCATCCTTCCAGTCTCCCCCCTTTCTCTCTGCATCCTTCAGCGTATCCTCTTTCTCCCTATCCTTCCATCAGCACCTTCCCTCTTTCTCTCCTACCTTTCCATCCAGTGTCATCCCTCTTCTCTCCCAATCCTTCCATCCACTGTCGCCCTCTATTTCCCTTCTTTCTAGACAGTTCTCTCTTTCTACCCTTTTCCATTCAGCGTGTCCTCTCTCTCTCTCTCCATCCTTCCAGTGTCTTTCCTCTTTCTCT
The DNA here is from genome assembly GCF_901765095.1 of Microcaecilia unicolor. Classification (NCBI taxonomy): domain Eukaryota; kingdom Metazoa; phylum Chordata; class Amphibia; order Gymnophiona; family Siphonopidae; genus Microcaecilia; species Microcaecilia unicolor. The sequence goes on from NC_044031.1 coordinate 236,357,408, forward strand.
CCCTACCCTTCCATCAAGCATCTTCCCTCTTTCTTCCCCCTCCTTCCAGCATTTTCCCTCTCTCTCCCTCCTTTCATCCAGCATTTCTCCATCTGACCAGCTAGGGTATTCCCCAGTTTCTCCCTAGAGGCTTCTCTCTCTCTCTCTCATTTCTGCCCTTTTCCATGCCCCCTCTTTCTCTCCCCAACTTTCCACTCATCTCTCTCTCTGTACCCCTCTTCCATCCAGCGTCTTCCCTCTTTCTGCCCCCACCTTCTAGCATTTTTCCCTCTTTCTCTCCCTCCTTTCATTCAGCATTTCTCCTCTTTCTCTCTCCATTTGACCAGCCAGGGTCTCCCCCTTGCTCCCCTTCCTTCTCCCCAGCGGCCTGTCTCTCCCCTGCCCGTTTCCATGTCCTCTCTTTCTCTCCCCATCTCTCTCTCTCTGTACCCTCCAGTTTCCACACTCTTCTTTCTTTTGCTCCCCTCTGCTCTCTCCATTTAATTCCTGCCTTCCTCTGGACACCCTTTTCCCCTTTCCCTACCTTTTCCAGCCAGTACCCCATGTTTCCTCTCTCCCTCTGGCCCTATGTTGCAGCAGCAGCGCTGGCGAAAGAAGAAAATCAAGCGCGGGGCCGCAGCAGCCTTCAGGCATGTGCTGTCGGCTCTGCCCCGCTCAGGTCAATTTCCAGTTCCGGGAGCAGAACTGACAGCGCATGACTGAAGGCTGTTGTGGCCCCAAGCTTGTTTTTCTTCTTTTGCTGTAGCTACCGCTGCTCAAGAGAGAAGCAGTGGCAGATCTCAGCAGGAGACTTTCACGCTTTGACGGGAGTGCGGGAGATGACTTGCTGAATGTGGGAGACTTGGCAGGTATGAAGACACCTAGAAGGAACTGCTAAGGAGGGGAAATGTGAAATTGGAAGGTGAAGGAGGGAAGTTTAAAGGTGTGAATTGGGAAGAGAGAAGGAAAAAGCTGAAGGGTGGTGGAGTGAAAATGTGTATCTCTGGAGATAGGACCACAGTATGGCAGCACAGTGGATGATGGTATGTAGAGTGATATGGCTATATGATGTCTTCATCAGGTTTGTCTTGGCAATACACAGATGCAATGCACAGAATGTTTTGTTGTTGGCTGTTTTCTAAAGATGTGTTCAATAAAAAGTGTTTTTCAAACACATTGAAAATTTCTTAAAGCTCCCCCAGGCTGTATCTTTGAGTAACTATCTTGGAGTTCTTTTGGCAGCTTCACGTTCAGCATGTTTAAACCTTTGCTTCATATTTTTATTTATTGCATTTGTATCCCACATTTTCCCACCCCTTTGTGGGCTCAGTGTGGCTTACAATAAGATATGAATAATGGAAATACATTTGTTACAACTTGGTTATGGGTTATTTATTTATTGCATTTGTACCTCAGGAACAGGTTTGATTCATCATCCAGGAGTATTTGAAACAGTTCATCTAAAGACACAAGTGAGTTCTAACTAATTGTGGATCTCCTTTAAAAAAATGTATGGCAGCAGAACTAATTGGTATGAAGTATGATGACTTATGTAAGACCTTTTAATTTCTTTCTGCTCACATTGAAAGTATAGTGTGTAGATCGGCAAAACAACCTACTACTTCAATGCATTGTGAATTATATTTTCTTTGACAGCACAATATGAAAAATATACAGAAATGTACAAGGCACCATAGAGCAGTAAGAGTCAAATCAGAGATTACCTCAGTTAATTCCAAGAAAAAAAGAATTCACTGCGCCAAACCTGGGTTGAAATCGAGTAAGAGAAACCCAGCCATTTTCTTGTTTAATGTAATTTGATTTTTATTTTAGAATAGATTGAACAAAGCATTTTAAAATGGAATAACATATGAAAGGCATATGATTGAGCAATCCATACAAATTTCTTGGCATATATGACAATGCATATGTTATTGCACATATATTTTATAATTAAGGGTCTCTTAAAGTTGAATCCTGTGTTACCCTCACTGTACTGCATAGAAAGTGGGTAGAAAATAAGACACATACAACATACAGGAATGTAACATGTCATTGCTCTTTTCTTTATGCTGTAGAAGTACCATTTAACTTACCAACCAAAGAAAAAATCCAAAGATTGTTCAGAGCCGGCAGAGAGATTCCATCCAAGAGAAAGGACAGCAGTTTAAAAATCAAATAGCTACATTCACTACGTTATGAAGCGGACAGAATTCAAACTGACAGTACAGAATTAAGGAACAGTCTGTTTCAGGAAGACTGGGCAAGTCAACATATCAGACAGTACTGGTAAAGAGCTCTTTTGGGGATTTTTTTCCAAATGAAAAGAAAAATTATATATATATTATATAGTAAGAGGTGAAAACTCACTCTAGTATAATCCTCACTGTAAACTGTAGTTCAAATGATTAAAATTTACATTCTAATCACTTTCTACTATTGTAAAACTGAAGAAGGTTAGAGGGAAACATATGGAGTAAAGCAGGAAAACACTAATTTGCACCTTTTTTGATCATTTTTCAATCGATTACATCTAGGGATTATCAGATTAGTCTGGCACCTAATTTTCAGTGTACCCAACAATATTCATTAAAAGAGAACAAAGTCTGCACCTAGGATCAGAATGGTTTTAATATTTTAATTCAGAGATTATATTAGTAAGGAAATTGTGACTGTTCATACTTAGGGCTCGAGTGCACCACCATATCCACTGAGACGTTAGTGGAACTGCTTTTGTCTATATGCACTGTACACCCGTTCTCTTTGGGCACTAGATACCTTAATCTGATTATGCTAACAACTTTGCTTCCTAAATCCTCCCCTCCAAATCCCACCTTCAGCTTCAAATTACATCTTACATTTTAATCTATATCCTGTGTAAAAGTGGTGTGTATATATAAATATAGTTTGAAATCTAAACAAAACACACTACAGTAAAACAGTTCAGCAAGGCATAGGAAGAAAGAAAAAGGATCTTTAGATCTGGAAGTTTGTAATTTTCACAAGCAGCTTCTCTTACCTCGTCTGCCCTCAAACACATCATTGATTTCTCGTAGTAAAATAGCCATGTCACTCAGTTGAGACTCCCAGGCCTCGCAGAACACAGCCAGGTTTTCTTTGGCAATCTTACTAGAAGGGTGTAGCGCCAATGTTTCTGCTGCTGAAATGATCTGAAATGAGGAAATTATTAAAAAAAAAAATTACACAAATTCCATTGGAAAACAAGCATGAGGATGTTATAATGCCGTTATATCGCTCCATGGTGCGACCGCACCTGGAGTATTGTGTTCAGTTCTGGTCGCCTCATCTCAAAAAAGATATAAAGGAATTGGAGAAGGTGCAGAGAAGGGCGATGAAAATGATAAAAGGGATGGGACGACTACCTTATGAGGAGAGGTTAAGACGGCTAGGACTCTTTAGCCTGGAGAAAAGGCGGCTGAGGGGTGATATGATAGAGGTCTACAAAATAATGAGTGGGGTACAGCGGACAGATGTGAAGCGTTTGTTTACGCTTTCTAACAATAATAGAACTAGGGAACACAAGATGAAATTAGAATGTGGTAGGTTTAAAACAAATTGGAGAAAGTTTTTCTTTACTCAGCGTGTGGTTAGACTCTGGAACTCATTGCCGGAGAAGGTAGTGACAGCAGCAGGCCTTGCTGAGTTTAAAGGGGGTCTGGACAGATTCCTGAAGGAAAAGTCCATTGATCGTTATTAAATTTTGGGTTTTTGCCAGGTTCTTGGGGCCTGGATTGGCCGCTGTCGGAGACAGAGTGCTGGGCTTGATGGACCTTTGGTCTTTTCCCAGCGTGGCAGTGCTTATGTACTTATGTACTTATAAATAATAGCCTACACATATATCCATTAACCAGACTCACTCTTGGTGTGAGGCCTAAAGTTTAGTGGAATTAGAGCTGTATACGGAGTCCCACCTTAAAATTAGCTACTTTCCACTGAGCTTAGTTACTAGCATACCAGGCATACTAGTCTGGCAGCACCTATAATAATTTTAAACAATTTATTCATCTACATCCTTCAAAAAATGAATCATATATGTACCTACAGAGAAGATGAGCAGCTTTACAGTTCATGATTTCTAAGTATTTAGCAGTCTTATCCTGGCACAAAATGACAATTACGTCGACCAACCTCCACAGAACCTTGGTCTGCACTGGGAGGCTACAGAGAGCTCCAAATCAGGGAGAGGTGTCATGGTGCCACAGGGTCAGCGTTTTCAGGTGTGAGCCCTCTGGGACAGAGAAATATCCAGAGTACCTGAATGTAACTCACCTTGAGCTACTACTGAAAAAGGTGTGAGCAAAAATCTAAATAAATAAATAAGCACAGCAGTGGCACAATGGAGACAGAAAAAGATGCCAACACCATTTCTCTTTCACATTTCAGTGGAAAGGGGGGAAGGATCAGTGTTCCAGGAACTAGAACAGGTTAACCTGACTTTCTTGCACACAGGAAGCGCAGTCAGTCCGGCACTACACCTCTGTCCTCTTCTGTATTTAAACAAAACCCTTCTCCAAAATCTTCACTAACTTTCAACATAAAATCACGCTAGCTTCTGAGGTATTGCACCATTACCCACCAGTCTCTAAGTACTAATTCCATCTAGGAGTGACTCTATCTTGTACCATCGGTCGTGGGAGAAGCAGCGCTCGAGACTACAGTGACAATTGATAGCATCACTAATTTTCAGCGTAAAACCACACCAGCTTCTGAGGCATCGCGCTAAAGGGGCATGTCCCGCCCTTTTGTGCACCCCTTCATGTACTACTAAGTGTGCAATAGATTGTTTATTTTATTTTATTTATTTTTGTTACATTTGTACCCCGCGCTTTCCCACTCATGGCAGGCTCAATGTGGCTTACATGGGGCAATGGAGGGTTAAGTGACTTGCCCAGAGTCACAAGGAGCTGCCTGTGCCGGGAATCGAACTCAGTTCCTCAGGACCAAAGTCCACCACCCTAACCACTAAGCCACTCCTTATTATCAGCAAACTTTTTAAAGCTGTTTCTTTCACTGTACACGCCTGTTTTAACCGATTTTTTAGAAAACCTATTTATCATGGAGTGGTTAAAGTTCTTATTCATTTTATTTGCCTGAATGGATGGGGTATTAATTTTTATCAAGCACTTTGTTTTAATCAGATTCCATTAATTCAATCAAATTTTAAACATTTTAAATCTACTGTATATATATATAAGGAAAGTCAGCGCACCAGAGAGTTATTGGATTGTTCAGAACAGTTTTTAAATAGGATTGGAATTTAAATGGGTCAGAGACCAGTGGCCTATAAGAAAAAATTTTCTTCTCCATCATTTTGAAATAATGTGAGTACTAGACATAACTTTAAAATGTTGTCCCGGAGCACTGCTGCTGATGTTCCTACAATTCCTATTCTGTGTGTTTATACAAATATTCGCTCAGTGGGGAATAAAACACATATTATTAAGGACTGGATTGAGGAAAATCAGCCAGTTATTTCCTTTTAACTGAAACCTGTTTGACATCAGATGAAGATCCTCTTATTAATGAGATTTACCCCTCCAGGATATAAAATAGCTGTTTTTATGTAGAGATATGAAAAGGGGAGGTGGTCTTGCTTTAATTTACAAATTCTTTTTGAGATAGATCTGCTATTAATTCCCCATCTTGAGATTTTAGCTTTTTGAGTTAAAGACGATACTTTAAATAATTCATTGATATATATTGTGTTTTACTCTCCCTCCGGTAAATGGTTGGAGGCAAAGAATCATTTTTGATTTTGTTTTTAGAAATTCAATTTACTCATCTTACAATTTGATTTTGGAGAATATAAATTTACATTTAGGGCCTCTTTTATCAAGCTGTGCGCTAGTGGTTCCTGCGGGGCAATGCTGATGGAGCCCAAAGTAAATGGGTTTCGTCGGCATTACCAGACTGGGAGGCACTAGCGCAGCTCGATAAAAGAGGCCCTCAGAGCAGGAGGATAATTCAATGACAATAGATTTATATTCTTTTCTTTTCTTTATTTTTTTTAATAGCGCCTAAATATTATATTCCTAGTCCACTTGTTATTCACTGTAAAGGGCGCCAATTAGATTTAATGCATTTTCTAAACCTAAATATAATGTCAGTGATATTTCAGTTTCTGACATTCAATGGACAGTCATTATGGTTGGATCAGTTTCTACTTTAATTTAATTTGGAAATTTTCCCATGACCTTTATAATCCAGTGAGACCTTTATAATCCAGTGAAGACTTATTATAATACTAGAGGAACAATTGATTCTTTTCTCAGAAGCTTAGCCAAAATTGGGTGGCGGAGCAGGTGGGGGAAGAGAGGTTGGTAGTTGGGAGGCGAGGATAGTGGAGGGCAGACTTATATGGTCTGTGCCAGAGCCGGAGATGGGAGGCGGGACTGGTGGTTGGGAGGCGGGAAATACTGCTGGGCAGACTTGTATGGTCTGTGCCCTGAAAAAGGCAGGTACAAATCAAGGTAAGGTATACACATATGAGTTTATCTTGTTGGGCAGACTGGATGGACCATGCAGGTCTTTTTCTGCCGTCATCTACTATGTTTTCTCATTTTTGGGAAAGTATTGATACCAACTGGACTTGTGAAGAACCTCTTAAATTTGCAGGCTACTGGGATTCATCATGTAATAACACCTTAGATGACATTACTACTACTACTTAACATTGCTCCACTATAGTCAAAACCAGATATGATCGACCCACTAATGGATGGTTTGATGTTGAATTAGTAGTAGTCAAATGATACTGCAGATAATTGGATTGGGCTTGATACAAAAATAAGCTTTAGACAAATACAATTAATTGGAGACATGCAATTCATGATTATAAGACCTATAATCATAACAGAGAGAATATTACTAGACATTGGTGGATCCCGATGTTTTAAATACCAAATATTTATTTAAATTAGTTAATGATTTAACAGATACCTGTCTACATTTAGGTGGTTTAGATGATAAAGTACCTTGTTCTCATCAATTAGCAGAATACTTTCAAACCAAAATATTGTCTATTTGTCTACAATTTAGTAACCAAAATACTTATTATGAGTTTGAAAATGTATCACATAATCAAGAGATTATTCCATTAGATAGGCTTTTGCCAACTTTTTCTACTTTGAAGTGGAACACATTTAATCAATCAACTCATCACAAAAAGAATGTTCTACTCAATGTGGAGGTTGAAGCATATCAGGCAGTTCCTCACAAAAGAGCTCTTTAGAACCCTTACTCATTGGTTGGGCCTAATGCATATTGCAGTGGAATCTATGCAGGTTGCAGTGATTTCATCCTCAAAAAGCTCCAGACAGCTCAAAACACTGCTGCAAGGCTATTACTGGGCAAATCACACTTTGATCATGCCTACCCTCTTCGTTTTACTCTACACTGGCTTCCCATTAAAGACCGTATTACTTACAAAATCTGCACGTTGACTCACAAGATAATCTATGTGGAAGCCCCTGCCTATATGTTAGATTTGATACATCTACCTTCTAGAAATGATACATCTACCTTCTAGAAATGCATCAGTGACTGCTCGATCCTTCCTCAAATTTACACTTTCCAAGTTGCAAGAATGTTAAATAAAAATTACTTTTCGCATCAAACTTCTTATATGTCAGCCCAAAATCTTGGAATGTTCTACCACGGCAGCTGAAGGAGATAGATGACCACCAGCTCTTCAAGTCATCCTTAAAGACATATTTATTCAAGAATGCTTATCCCACTGTCATTACTAAATCCTAGCCTTCCTCACCAGTCCCCCGACTGCTCCTACCTCGACATGCACCCCTGTCTTATCCACATGTTGTTTCCCTTCCTTTGGCTTCCTTGTATCTGTACCCTCCCTGAACTGTAACCATTTGTAATAGTGTAAGCCACATTCAGCCCGCTCTTGTGGGATAATGTGGGGTATAAATGTACTAAAAATAAATAAATACATTTGCCAAATATGTTACATCTTATTGTCAACTGGACAGTTGTCCCCCTGTCCTTATGAAATCAGCTTCAATGAGCTTCTGGTACCAACATTTTAATTGGCTACTCATGGTATTTTTCCATCAGAGCTTGGGGAAATTATCGTTACTCCAATTTTGAAGAACATAAAAGAAGCACATAATTTACCATCTAATTATAGACCAGTAACTTCCATACCTTTTTTTTTTTTGTAAAACTGTTAGAGGGACTAATTACAACTCAGCTTACTGACTATCTTGAACATTACAATATATTATGTACTTCTCAATCAGGTTTTAGGTCCTCTTACAATACTGAAATTGGAGGAAGATTCATGGGCGTAGTTTGGGGGGGAAAACGAGCTGCCATCCCATCCTCCAATCCCCGAGCCGCCGGCAGCCTCTGCGAGAAAGCGGCACGCATGCTGCTTTAGACCTGCCCCCGGAAGCCTTCCTTTCTCCTTCAACTTCCTGTTCCCGTGCAGGTGGGAAGCTGTAGGAGAAAGAAGGGCCTCTAGGGCAGGTCTAAAGCAGCGTGCGTGCTTCTTTCGCTGAAGCTGCCGGTGGCTTGGGGGATTGGAAGATGGGGGAGGGTGATACCGGGCGCCACTGGAAGATTCCCGGGGGGGGGGGGGGCGGCAGCGGGAGAGAGACACGCCCCACCCTTTGCCCTCCCAAATGAAATTGTCAAACTACGCCCATGGGAAGGTTCAAATTCTCTGTGTGTCGAGCAGGGCTCCTATGAACGCCAACCGCTGGACAGGGTGTACATGGGACTTGGGGTAGTTTAAAATGAACCCTAGTAGCTCTAGCTAGTAGCTGAATAGTCATCCGCATGGACTCCCGAGCAGCATCCTCTGAGGTGCTCTTCGCCTGCCAATCGTTGAGATACAGGAACACATGGACTCCCAGTCTGCATAGCGATGCTGCAACTACCACTGGACATTTGGTGAAGACCCTGGGAGCTGACAGGAGGCCAAAAGGCTACAAGCGATACTGAAAGTGATGTGATCCCAGCTGATATCAAAGATAATTTAGGTGGGCTGGAAGAATCGGGATATGAGTATATGCATCCTTTAAGACCAGATAGCCTAGCCAATCATTTTTCTGAATCATTGGGAGAAGGATGCCCAAGGAAATCATCCTGAACTTTTCTCAGACTAGAAACTTGGTCAGGGCCCTTAGGTCTAGGATGGGATGCATCCCCCGTCTTCTTCTGCATAAGGAAGTATCTGGAATAGAATCCCTGCCCTTCTTCCCCTGGTGGAATGGGTTCGACCACATGGGCCTTTAGAAGGGCAAAGAGTTCCTCTGCAAGTACCTGCCTGCTGAGAGCTGAATGAATGAGCTCTTAGTGGACAATTTGGAGGTTTGAGATGCCGATTGAGGGCATATAAGAAACAGATTATTTGAAGTACCCACTGGTTCCACCTTTGGTGAAAACGTTTTAGCCTCCCCCGACCAGTAAGTTCTCCAGGATGGACACTTTTACTGCGGCTATGCTCTGCTGGAGTTAGTCAAAAGCTCGTCCCTTGCTTTGACTGGGGAGCAGCAGGAGCCTTAGGCGCATGCTGTTGACGTGAACGAGTATGCTGGGGCTGAGCCAAAAGATTGTACCTATGCCTAGAATAGTAGTAGGGCGCGTTCCTTGGCTTGCCAAAATCTCTCCTGGCTGAGGAGGTAGATGCAGAAGTCGTTCGGTGGGAGAGAGAAGAGATTGTATCAGTATGCTTCTTGATTTGGTCAGTGACCTCCTCAACCTTCTTTCTAAAATGGTTATCCCCCTGGAAAGGGGCATCTGCCAACCGCTGCTGAACAAAGTGTTGCAAGCCAGAAACATGCAGCCATGAGAGTCTGCACATTGCTATACCTTGAGCAGAAATCCTGGATTCCACATCAAAAGTGTCGTAAGTGCCCCTGGCCAAAAACTTTTGACACGCCACCTGCTGCTTGACCAACTGGCGAAAAGGCTCGGCCTGCTCCCACCAAGTCCGACAGCTTTTGCATCGAAGTCTCGGCAGCTATTTTGAAACCCCATTGGAGCACCAGATACTCTAGCACCAGCCCTGGCCTCGGGGTCAGGTCTGACGATGGACGGTCCGGGGAGACCCACTCAACGCCTCACTGCTCCCAGTGTCTAAGGGTGTCGAAGCAGCCGTACTTACTGATGCTCCCGATGCTGCTGCGATGCTCGATGTGAACTGGACTTGGCTCCAAAACTTTTCTCTCATTGAGCTTCTCAGGAAACCTGGGTCCTCTTCTTCATGCGAAGACAGAGAACACAGTTAGCAGGGTTATGGTCGGGCCCCAGACACTGCAGACAGCAAGAATTGGTGTCTTTTCCCGAGATACTCCGACTGCACCTGGTACAGCGCTTGAAGCCACTGGGAGTCTTTGTGGACATGGACAGGAAAACCTCGTCGGCTAAATTAAACGACTCGATGGTGCCTAAAATGGGGCAAGCCCGACCAAAGTCAGGGTCTAAAAATGGTCCGATGATGACGGAAAAAAAGAAGAAAACAAACCTGGGCACAATGAAACTAAGGAAAATAAAGGACGAGTTTAAAAAAGGCCCAAATAAAGGAGCCACTAGAAAAAATAAGAAAATAAGCCAAAAGGCACTGAAAAGCTCTAAAGACTGGGCGAGTGAGAGGACAAAAAAAAGCGCACCTTCTCCTCATGCGGAAAAAAGAGAACCAAGGAGACTGCGTTCACACGAAGGACGGGAAGGCACTTGTGCATGCGCGGTGGAACGCGGCTCACCCTCCACAAAGCTCTATTTTTAGCTTTAGCAAAATACCGGATCAAGCGGCACCACCCACTTGTGAGAAGAAAGAAGCCTGCTTGTCCTCGGAGAAAGTGCAAGTACACATTTCTGATGGGTTCCAGTGGGCCTTTGGTAGATATGGGTTTACAGGTGGCACTGGGCAGTTCTTCATCTGCTAAGGGGACCGAAGGCAGACTAGGAGGGAAAGGGAAATGGGATGATATACCGCCTTTCTGTGGTTTTTGCAACTACATTCAAAGCAGTTTATATAGTATATACAGGTAGTACCTGGGGCAATGAAGGGTTAAATCACTTGGCCATGAAGTCACAAGCAGCTGCAGTGGGAATGGCCCAGTTCCCCAGGATCAAAGGCCACTGCACTAACCACTAGACTACTCCTCCTGCAGGAGGTGGGGGGCAGAACTGTTATTTCACAATGGATTCTTGTTCTGTCATGAAGGGGATTTCCTTCTCTTTTGAGGGATGGATCATCGATGCAGGTAAGGGAGAATGCTCCACGGGACTTGAAGAAAGAAATCCCCCCCCCCCCCCAGCTAGGTTATTCACATTTAGGCAGTTAGTGGTTGGGTTTCAAATAGTAGTGAGGCAGCTTGGGCAAAGAAATCATATTAATTTGGTGTTTAACTTTTCAGTCCTGTAAAGTGGAGGAATGCCATCTGGGTTTAATTTACTCAGAAGTCTAGTTTTTGCTAGACTAGAGGTTAGAAAGGTCAGAGAGAAGTAATTATTTACCACATCTGGATACCATTATGAGCAAGGCATACTGGACAGTTTCGCAGGCAATTAAAAGGATTAGATTGAACGTTGTTTAGAAGGAGATAGAATAAATAATTCTAGATGAGTTAGAATTTGTCTTATAAGGAATTCTGATTTCTGCTTATTTTAGAATATGTTTTATTCTGTGTAATTAATAAGTTCTATTTCTATGTAGAATATCTTTTCAATTCAGTGTTACATCAGTGGCTGACTTTTCAAGTGAAGCTTTGTCTGCAGTTTAAGAGGTCATCATCTGGTTTGAATTATCCACAGTCCTAGCTAGTTCTGTGTAGGAAACTAATAGGTGAAAGAGGTCAGGACAAGTCAACTCTCTTCTCCTTGATGAATAGCTAAGTATAGGACTGGTATCCTGAAAGTAATAACAAATCATGTATGTATGCCATTAAGCAAGATTGGCCCTTTGACCCCTTAATGAATGCCAGAGTCCAGTTAGCAGTTAGTATGAAGTTAGCTGGGAACCTAAGAATTTAATAATAATAAAATGCAAGAGATAGGTGCCACATTGTCTAGTGTGAGAGGCCCCAGGTCATAGGTCAGTTTAGGAAATATCTCAAACCTATGTAACTGATATTTTGGAGTAAATGTATAGAGATAATTATTTCAAGACAGGGTAATCAATCTATTCTTTACCATCTGGTGAGAAAGGGGGGCTAGAGAGGTGTAGGACCCTATATAACTGGGAGCAGAAGCAGCTTACGTTAGAAAAGAGACAACAGAAGAAGAGAAGGAGCTGAGACAGAAGCCACAAGACACAGAGAGCTGAGAAAGAGAAGAAGAGACCTAGTGCTGATGTCCTACTTTGTTTGCTGGCAAATAAAGAAGACTTCTCTCTCATTCTGGTGTGTGGTGTTTGACTCCTGAAGTACCACAGATTCTGCTAACAATAGTGGTAATTCCTGCAACAGTAGCAGAGTGCATGGCAGGTTTCTTTGGACAAAAAAATTTAGCGTGAATAAAATTTAGAGAGCAATTAGCAAAAACTATTTACCAATGCAAATGGGTTGTCTGAAAAACTGCCTGTCCTTCACAGCACGTGCACTTTTACCCATATTGAGTGGAGGCTGCCCAGAAATGGGGATTAGGGCACAGTATGCTGCAATGTGCATAGTTTTGCCTTTTCATAACTGTGCACATTGTCTAAAAGGGAAAAATATTAGCAGAAAAAGTGAGAGCAAATTTCTGTAGTTACTTTTTCCTTAGACATTTTTCAAAAGGAAAGTATGTATCCACCTGCAGATTAACATACCAATAGACGTTGCAAGTGCATGCTTTGTTTTGAAAACTACCCCTTTAATATGCTGGACTGATTTCATTGCAAATTGTGTTAAATAGAATTTTTGTATGCACATGACATTTTTGTGTGAGTCATACTGAAAATTTTAGCATAACTTTTACAGCATGGGCTACTATATATTCAAAATGAGATAATTAAAACAGCTACATTTTGTGCAGCCCATGTTGAAATATCTACCTCACTACACTTTTGTACAAAGGTTTAGCTAATCTGGTCAAACTGTATGTTTCAATGAATGCCCATGTGAACAGAAGCTGACATAACCTATACACGGTAACAAGTTAAACACAACCCTGTCAATATTCAGTCTACAGCAGTTAGTGGGTTTTGTTTTGTTTTTTAAATGGTGACTTCACTTGTGAGCAGAATTAGCCCCGGATATTCCACGCTGGGTCTTGTCCAGGCACTGAATATCTAGGGCTAATTTGGAAGTCGCTGGAGTATATGTGAATCCTGGCCAATATTCAGCCAGGACCTGCAAATGAAATTTAGGTGGGCCCCAGCTGAATACTGGCCGGGACCCAATAAGTACAAGCAGGTCCCCTCACCCACTCCAATCCCATCTCCATCCCCCTCTCCTGATCAGTAAGCCTCAGACCAGGCTCTCCCCACACTCTTCTACCCCATAGCTAGAGATCGCGGCAGCCATTTTGAGAAAGTAGCCAAGATGAGAAGGAGTGAGTGGTCATCACTCTTGCCTGTAGGATCCTGCTAGACTTCCAGTGATAGAAAAGGTAGGCTTGGGGGGGCCAAAGGAGTGGAAGGGGGTGAAGGGGGAAGAAGGGGGCAACAGGAATCTCTTAGGCCTCTGCCCAGGAGTCAACCTAGCACCAGCTGATATTCAGACTGGTGCCTAGTTAGCACTGCAGATGAAGTTAGCACAGTCTTTTGTTGTCCTACCTAACTTTATCTGTTTACTTAACTGGTTAGCTAGTTAGTTAGTTAAGTACCAGCTCCTCCATACAGAGAGCTAGATATCAGCCCTAACTGCGGCACTGTCAGCTGCACTGTAGCTGCTCTGCCATGTCTTTCCTACATAACCGGAGCTTTTCTGCAGGAGGTAGGGAAGATTCTGGTACGCTATACCAGCATATGAGCATGTACTACCTGAAAAAAAGCCCTGCATATGTACCATTTTCCTAATGAATGCCCACAGGACTGCTTCCCCCCTCCCCCAAACTAAACATACACAAGCACTGATTTCTGTGTTCGTTCTGCACAACATATTAGTTCAAGAAAACAGGTAGGCAAGTGACTTACAAAATCCACAAAATCCAGGATGGAACAAAAAAAGAAAGCAAATCGCCACAAAAGTTCCATAAAAAGCAAATTTATTTGCCACATGAAAAAATATAAGTAGTCATCAGCCAGACATGGCCACGTTTTACTCCCCTAAAGGGCTACATCAGGGGCTTGAAAGAACCAACTGTCAAAGAACATATAAAAGCATATAAGTTTAAATGATAAACATATTCGTTCTCCATGCTTGTTCGTCCGCTTGCTTATACCCCATCTGCCTTGTAGTCTCTAACCATCTCCTTCTCCCTCTTTATCCCCCACCTTCCCTCTCCCCATCGATGAAATGCGAGGGATAGGGGAAAGGGTAAGGGGGTCTGTTAATTTCCATAAAATTGGACTGTCAAGCTGTTAAAAGACACTGTTAAATTATTTTTGAAATATAGGAGATAGTGGTGTGAAGTTTGTTTCCTTGAAATGTTAATAAAGATTTTTTTTAATTGGGTTTATTAGAGAAATAACACAGATTAAACAAGCACATCAACATTATTAGCATCAAAATAAGACAAAGATAAAACACTCTAAAAGTCTCTATATACCCACTCTAAAAGTCTCTATATACCCAACTCCCTCCCCAACCCATCCCTAATCAAGAATCCAGCACTACAGGGTCGGGATGTGAGGACAAGTGACATAAGAATCCCACACATGATGATATGCCAAAATGTGTCCATTGCGCAGGGCAGTCAGTTTAGACATCAGATGCAGATAGTCCAATTTGCGCAAAACTACAATAAGCCCAGGTATGGTAGGCTGTTTCCATGCTGCCGCCAAGACCAGTTTACTAGCCAGAAACACCTCAGTGACTAGCTGATGGACAGGAAGTTTCACTCCAGGTGGCTTAACATGCAAAAGACAATGGTCTATCTTCATAGGGTAAGCAGTCTTAGTTAAGCTCAAAACAAATTTCAAAACATTAGTCCAGAATATTTGAGCTTGGGGACGTCCACCAAATATGACACATATCACCCACTAACCCACATTTAAGCCAACACAGAGCAGAATTCAAATGAAACATTTTAGCCAATCGCTGAGGAGTATAATACCAGCTATAAAGTATCTTACAGCCATTTTCTAATGATGCATTAGATACTGATACGTTGAGTAAAGATTTAAACACCTTCTCCCATTGCGCATAATTATATAAGGACATAAGTAATGCCATACTGGGAAAAGACCAAAGGCCCATCAAGCCCAGCATTCTGTCCCCGACAGTAGCCAATCCAGGTCAAGGGCACCTGGCAGCTTCCCAAACGTACAATGTTTGGGAAGCTGCCAATTCCCGAAATTGTGGATTTTTTCAAGTCCATTTAGTAGCGGTCTATGGACTTGTCCTTTAGGAAAACATCGAAACCCTTTTTAAACTCTGCCAAGCTAACCACCTTCACCACATTCTCCGGTAACAAATTCCAGAGTTTAATTACATGTTGGATGAAGAAAAAATTTCTCCTATTTGTTTTAAATGTACTACACTGTAGTTTCATCGCATGCCCCCTAGTCCTACTATTTTTTGGAAAGCGTGAACAGACGCTTCACATCCACCTGTTCCACTCCACTCATTATTTTATATACCTCTATCATGTCTCCCCTCAGCCATCTCTTCTCCAAGCTGAAAAGCCCTAGCCTCCTTAGTCTTTCTTCATAGGGAAGTCATCCCATCCCCGCTATCATTTCCGTTGCCCATCGCTGCACCTTTTCCAATTCCACTATATCTTTCTTGAGATGTGGCAACCAGAATTGGACACAATACTCAAGGTGCGATCGCACCATGGAATGATACAACGGCATTAAAACATCCTCACACCTGTTTTCGATACCTTTCCTAATAATACCCAACATTCTAGATGATCTCCTCATATCACAAGAAACCGTTCACAACTTAATACTAAGCAGTTATATTCTGATTTCTCTTTTCATCTAGCTATTTTTTTTCTGCTCAGTTTGCAGAGCCAGCCCAAGGGTATCTGAAATCCAAGGTGAATCTTCAGACGTGTGCCAGTCCCCTACCTCATGGTGACTTAAGGACCTGCCCCAATCCCTTCAAATCAGGCATCTCCCTTTCCCTTCCATACCCATCTGTAACCCAGCTTTGTTACTTCTCTACCTTCCCCCTGCTCTTCTCCTCCACCCAGAGGTATATGTCCCTCTGCTCTCCCCTGCCCACCCACATGCACGCATGGTTTGGCATTTCCCCTCTCTCAATCTCTCGTGTTCCTTAGTGACAAGAACAGCTAGATTTGACCAAATCATTCCATGGGCTGCCGGTTAATGGCGCGAACAATTTAAGATTCTGAAACTACTTTATAAGTGTCTGAATAATGAGCTCTAGTCAGTTTGGCTATTCTATTATGAATTTATTGCCCAAAAAGTTCAGTTTGCTGTGATAAATAACAAGTTGTTACTTGATGAGCCTACTGTGAAATATATACGATTGGAAGATCATAGATTGGAAGATCATAGATTGAGAATGCTGTATGTGGAAGGAGCGAAGCTGTGGAATCGGCTCCCAGATCAAATTCGCCTATTGCAGAACTATGGTCCATTTAGAAAATGTGTGAAAGCATTCCTTTTTAGGGAGGTCTTTGGTATTTATCTGGAGGCTTAGGGGTGTTTGCTATCTGTGATTTTTGTTTGTTTTGCTAGAAGAGCAAGTGTTATTGTTCTGTTTTTATTGTGTATGTAAAAATTGTAAACCACATAGAAAGTTTGATAGAGCGATATAGAAACTGTAAAAAAAACACTGGGCCATTTATTTATAATAATTATGTACCACTTCTCACTCTCGTTAATGCCATCTTCTGCAGTAAATGAGAACTTCTGCTTTCCACCATTCTGGACTTGGGGCCCAGGAACACAGGTGGAACTGTGAGTACAAGAGAGATAGGGCCAAAAAAGAAGAGGTTTTGAGGAAGTGTTAAGCTGTTATCTGGAAAATTTTCTACTTTTTAATACTGTGTTGGGGTCAGAGCCTGCCTTTATTACTTACGGGGCCCTGTGCGCACCAGTATGGTGCCCCCCACCAACAATGGGTCAGCATCTCCTCCTCTGTTAATTCCCTGTCTACCTTAAAATTTGTTTCTCTCCATCCTTAGAAGCCACCAGCAGTGGCAGCGATCAACATACGCTGCCTGCAGACTGCTCCAGAACCTTCCCTCCGACCTGTTCTGCCACTGTGGAAATCGGATGTTATGTCAGAGAGGGCGGGATGGGTCAGAGGGAAGGGTCCAGAGCAGGCCAGAGGCAGCATCTGTTGATTGCTGCCGCTGTTGGTAATACATAAGGACAGAGAGAGACAAATTTTAAGGAACACGAGAGATTGAGAGAGGGGAAAATGCCAAACCATGCGTGCATGTAGGTGGGCAGGGGAGAGCAGAGGGACATATACCTCTGGGTGGAGGAGAAGAGCAGCAGCAGTGGGGGGGGGGGGAGAATTCCCCCTTGTCTCCTCCTCCCTATACCCGTGGGAGCTCCCTAGGAGCATGGGGTCTAGTGCAGCTGTCCCTGCTTAAGGCTAGTTGGGGCATGTCATTTGTCTGGCCTCCTTTGATGCCTTGCCAGAAAAGCTTGGAAAATCCTGGTTTATACATTTAGTAGGAGATTCTATAAAATCACTTTAAAAAATCGGTTAGGAAATCAGTGCCGACTAAGCATATTCTATAAGCGGTGCCTAGATTTAGGCACGGTATATAGGATACGTTTAATTGATATCTTAGCACCTAAAACTAGGTGCCTCCCTTTACACCAATGAAAACGTGGCGTAAATCCCAGCGCATTGATTTAGGCGCACTGGGCCATATTCTATAACTACTCGTGTAAATTTCAGAACGTCCATTTTCTCGCCTATAACCATGCCCCTTTTTGCCTGCTCACGTTAGAAGTTCAGCGCACTTTGTTATAAAATATGCTTAGCGATTTGTGCACGTAAATTCTAATCAGTGCCAATTAGCGCTCATTATTGCTAGTTAAGTGCTGTTATCAGCGCTCATTAGCTTAAGTTATGCACGTTATCAAATCCATTTGGATTTCGGCGTGGATCTCTAGGAGTGCTATATAGAATCTTGGGGTTAGGGCCTTATTTTATAACAGGATGCCTTGTTACATGTCCAAAAAGGTGCACACTTGAAACTTATTTTATAAAAGCAGCTCAGGAGCTTAGTTGCCTTTCCAAAATAGGCTCCCAGATTCAGCCCTAACAGCATACAAAAGCTGATACACACGTTTTGTGTGTCTGCTCCATGCATGCATATGCGTATTTTATAAAATACTAGTAAAAGAGGCCCGTTTCAGAGCAAATGAAACGGGCGCTAGCAAGGTTTTCGTCGCCAACACCCCCCCTCCCTCCCTGGCCAACCCCTTCGTTGTTCTGCCATTGCTCCGCCCCCAACGTCATGACGTTTGAAGCGAGGGCAGGGCCCGGAGCGATTCCCCTCCCCCCGCCTCCCCGCCTCCCTCCTTGCCAACCCCTTCATTGTTCTGCCATTGCTCCGCCCTCGAGGGTGGGGCCTGGAGCGATTTTGGTGGCTTCACCACCACGAACCTTCGAACCTTTTTGAAGAAAGTCAGGGCTTGGCTTCACTAACGTCAGTGTCCTCAGAACGTTGAGAGTGAGTTTTATTATAGTAGATGTGTGTACATCACAATTTCACATCTACCCAAAGCCCTTGGGAGTGCCTACATGCAAATCACTTAAAAGCAGGTGCACACTTTTTGCATACAGTTGTGTAATTTTATAAAAGCTTTTTCTGCATGTACAACAAGATTTACAAGTGGAAAAAGCTTTATAAAATGACCTCCTTGAAAAGAAAACCCTTTTCTTCTTGAATGCTCCTTTCAATTCCTGAGATTGCATGGTGCCAGAGATCAAGCTCTCATCTGTCAAAGGCAGCAGAGGCACACCAAAAAAGTTCATGCTTGCCCCTGTAGAATCAGCATTCCGAGCTATGTAACAGGAAATCTCTTCTTGCATTCGTTAAAACTCCAGACTACATAGGTAAAACATTCTATATTATTATTGCAGGAAATGAGGGCGGGGGGTGTTCAAAAGCATACCTGTGGACCAGTAACCTGAAAGGTATCTTCTGCATGCATGCAAGTTATTTCAAGTGGTTCTGTTCCTGAAACATGTCTCAACAATCGACAAACCTAGAAAAAAAGTGAATAGTCTGTCTCAGAAAAAGGAGAGAGGAAAATACTATGTACACGAAACCAAGAAAACTTGGGACAAACAATCAAGGACAGCATTTAATCTATTAAAAAAAGAGAGAGAAAGAGAGAGAACAATGCAAACAGATGTGGTGCATCAGAGTAAGCAGAAAATAAACCAGCTTTAGTCTGTACATCACATAAAAAGTCTCAAAGTAGTAAGAATGAAGAGACTTAAATTGTTATACAGTTAAAACAACACATTGAACAAGTTATGACTGCACTGGCCCCCAACCCAATGTGCAGGACAGTCCCTACTCATTCCTGTGTGTTTTGTAGTCTATCCAAGAATTGCCAAGTCCGTTCCAGTGTGGAGAGCCATGCAGTACAATGGGACAAAGGAACTTGGAAGTTAGCCATGGACTGACTTTGGTGGGTCCACAGATAAAGAAGGTAACTTTAAAACAGACTGCCTAACTTGTGTGGCAGATACACAAATAAAGGAAATGCATAAAAGCCTTTACAAAATTCGCCGAGGGCATTTACATCACTCAGAAGCACACGCAAATGACCCAGCAAATTTTACATGTAAATTTGGTGTACTTTATAACATTTGAGTTCCGGGACTTTCACCCCTCAAATCTGCTATTAATTTTTGTATTAAAATTTTCTAAGAGAAACTGGCTTCTGACAGAATTGTAAGACACTGCATGGAAAAGTTTCTAGAGAAGACCCCTGCTGTTATGCCACAGAAACCAGCTTGGCAAGAAAGAGAGAAGACACATGGTGGAGACACAAAGTTGGCGGTTTCTCCGTCTCTAACCTCGGCGGCGTTTGCAGACATCCAGCTGGCACAACTTACGCTGGCAGTGGATAAAGCGTTGGAACTCAAACTGGGTGCTATGTCGCAGAAACTTTAATTATTTCAAGCCATGTTAGATGGGCTTGCATCCCGAGCGGGTGAGCTAGAAACTCGCTTGTTGGTGTCTGGCTCCAGAATTCAACAAGAGCAGAACAGAGAGTTGAAGAGCCCTTCTCCATGCCTGTTTTCTGAATCTCCTGCTAAATGTTATGATAATTTACCAGTAAAACAGCTGATTCCATCTTTATGCTGTAATTATTCCTTATTTACCTGAGTACCTCCTTGTGCTGACTCCCATCTGCTGCTAATAAAGGTAGGAATGATTTATATTCCCTGGGGGTATGAGTGGAAATGTTTGCTCACCACATACAAGGAATGCAACAAATCCACTGTGGCCCTATCTAGCTTGTTTGTAGCCCTAGCAGTTGTTAGCAGCTTAAATTAGTCACCTTCCACTCAACCAGTTTTTTAATCCAGTCAATCACTTTAGTGCCCATACCACGGACACTTTATTTATAAATCTTCTACGTGGAACTGTGTCAAAGACTTTTCAAAAATGTAAGTACATCATATCTAGCACTCTCCTCAATCCAATTTAAAGAAATGAATCAGATTCGTCTGACAAGACCTACCTCTAGTAAAACCTTGCTGTCTCAGGTCATGCAATCCACTGGATTCCAGAAACCTTTCTCCAGTCCTCTGGGACCACTCTCAAGAAGCATTGAGAAGGCCAGACTTCAGAGCTACCAGAAGCATTCCATTACACCTGAATGAACAAACTGGGCTTCCCACTTTGTTGAAAAGTCTCATGAAGTCTCCTTTGGAATCAACAGAAAATGCTCTTCCTACTAACAAATAACTTCAGCTAGGAAGGCTAGTGAACTGCAAACACTGCTAACATAATAAGCATATACCCAGTTCCATCATCACAAAGTCATCCTTTGGACGCATCTCAAATTTTTACCTAAAGTTGTCACACCTTTGTAAGTGAATTAAGAAATTGTGCTTCCCACTTTGTTAGAAGTCTTATGCAAATGCCCAAGAGAAGGGTCCTTCATACTTCAGACTGTAAACAGCTTCTCATCTCCTACTTAAAAAGATCTGCGTCACTGAAAAAAATCCACTGTTCATTTCATTTGATCCAAATAGGACTGGTATGCCAACTCTAGCAAAGCGGCTGGCTTCTTGTAGACACTTCTGCTATGATCAAGTGGATATTCCTCTCGAGTCTCATCAAATCAGAGCTACTACAGTCACAGTGGCACTCCTGAAGCTTAACTGAATGTCATCTGGAAAGTAGTTACACAGTCCACTCATAAGTACATAAGTAATGCCACACTGGGAAAAGACCAAGGGTCCATCGAGCCCAGCATCCTGTCCAAGACATCGGCCAATCCAAGTCAAGGGCACCTGGCAAGCTTCCCAAAAGTACAAACATTCTATACATGTTATTCCTGGAATTGTGGATTTTCCCCCAAGTCCATCTAGTAGTGGTTTATGGACTTGTTCTTTAGGAAACCGTCTAACCCCTTTTTAAACTCTGCTAAGCTAACCGCCTTCACCACGTTCTCCGGCAACGAATTCCAGAGTTTAATTACTCGTTGGGTGAAGAAAACGTTTCTCTGATTTGTTTTAAATGTACTACACTGTAGTTTCATCGCATGCCCCCTAGTCCCCCATCATATCTTCACAGCTTATTATTAGTTGGACAGTGCCTTCAGTCAAGTGGTGAGAGTCGATCTATCTTTGTCAACTAAAAACTTTCATACTTGAAGGAAAAGACAATATGTTGCTGAGCGGCCTATTGCTTTGGAGTCATCCACTTGTGTATGTGACTCAATCCTGTTTGTCAATGAAAAAGGCAAACTTCCTCACCTGTAAGATATTTTCTATAGAGGGGATTGATAAGGCACACAGTCCTTCCCATCTCCCTGAGAACTGTCTTACTGTTTTGAGCTTTGGAACTAACAAGAGCTGAAGAGACCACCGCATGCAGGAAGGCCTTTGCATGCTCAGAACTTTACACAAAACTTCTGAGCTCTGGGAGAGCAGTTCTGTCCTCACACTGCTGGAAGACATCACTCCACTTGTGTGCCTTACTGATCCTGATGAATGCTAAGACCTGTTACAGGTGAGCAACATTGCTTTCCATGCATCTATCACCATTTCTGTAAAGAGTCTCCAAAGAGAGGTAAGAGACAACACGGTAACAGAATTCAGCTAAGAGGAGTTGGGAAACCAGAGCAAAGCCCAAGAACACATGGCACTGCAGTAGGAAAGGAAAATGTACAAATCAGATAAGCTTTTCTATGGAGGTAGTTTTGGAAAACATCTCTTAAACTGCATGGATGTACATACACGTACATTAGCCAACAACAGTATGGGTACTTTTACATGGACTGCACGTACACATTCCTGAAGACAGTATTTGAGTAGAACCAGAGTTGAGTGGTGAAGTGGATGTATATTATAAAATACACATGTACATGCATTGGAGTACACGCACATAGTTTTACCTGCCTCAGAATAGATATAAATCACTGCCAGAGCATGAGTGCTTGGAGGCAATTGTAAATATGTGCATTTATGAACATATGTAAGAACATGTGTATTTCCTGCAGCTCTGCCCCTGAGAGTGCCCATGTCTGTTATTGTCAGTGCACCTACCTGTATGTTTTACAAGTAGAAAAGTCTTTTTAAAATGACTTCCACACTGTAACATTTAATTGCAGGGTGTGGCGGACATTTCTTAAATTTCTACTGCTCGTGAATGAGCTAGGAGGAGGATGAAATGCTGACATCTCACCCCACCCTTCTTATCACAGAAAGCTATCGGGGCCCCCTCTTGAAAATCATCTGCTTCCTACCTTCTGGAAAGCGACTGTAGTGACTCACCTCCACAAGCTGCTCCTTCTGTTCGGACAATTTGCATGCATACTCTGCGACCGCTTCCAAATTCCCTTCTACCCCAGCAATTTTCAGTGCCTTCAGAACTATGTGGTCTGCGTGACACTTCAGCAGGTCTGTGACTAGCACCGTGGCCGCACTGTGAAGCTGCAGTAAAATGACAAGGCACACATTTCTACCAAATAACAGCTGATCAATACATGAGCAAATCACGTGTCATAAAACGTACAGCTTGTACATCAGAATGATACAGAAGCAAACTCTCAGATGATTATAAACTGCCTGCTATACATTTTGTTTTAGACCCACACTTCATTAACGATGCTGCTGCTACCATACACTGAGAAATAAGCCAGATTGTAAAACATGGTCCGCATAATTAAAAGCACTATTTTGAGTGGAAAAGCTCATAATCACCAAGGCTTTAAGTATTTATATTCTATTTTGGAGTTTACAATAGTTTATAATTTGAAAAAAAAAAAAACCTTCTAGTGCAGCTGGCATCTCTCACTGCTGAAAGCCAGAGGGGGCTTCCTGTCATCATGAATTAAATTGGCATACGCAGACTGCAGGTGGAACATTAAATGCAAACTCTGGCTCCATGCCACAATCATCACCTTTTTTTTTGGTCACTTCTTGCTATCCCTATAACGTGATACACCATCTTGGTGCATAAAAACATGTTTACCTCATGCCAACAGTAAATGAATGTTACAAAGTAAGGTTATACTGAACTGCGCAGGATCAGTATAGAATGACGTAGATATAATCAGAAAGTGATTTGAAAACCTCCAGGGTGAAAACTGTGCAGATGTGCTACATATGAAAGCACAGAATACAGTTCACCCATAACTTTCTCTCTCTGTCTTTTCCATGTGAAATGACCTATGTTTATCTCATGAGTCAGAACCCTAGGCTATCATATTTATATCCTGTTTTGATCCGGCTACCTGAAATAGATTTTGAGCAAGAGGGCAGAACAGAATCCATTTCAAGCATTTTAACTGGTTTACTACAAGGGGCCAGGTGTACTGAAAGGTTTTCTGTGCCGACGGATAGTATATTTGGCCCAAGGTGAGGGGCAAAGCAGCAGAACTGCAGAGGTGCTTTATTTAGATCTACTGTAATAAGACAAATGAATGTGCTAGTTGGCATCAGTCACCCAAATCTATTAATAAACAGGCTCTCTTATTCCATTTCTACTGTGGAATTTGTTGTGGACTAAATGCACGACACTCCCCTTGTTTCAAATATGTTGCATAGGATTTCAAAGGCTTTGCACATGATTTATATTCTTGGACAATAAAATATGACGGTGAATTTGTACCTACTTCTGTGAATTCTGCTCCACCCCTTGTCACTGATCTCTGACAGAAAGACAAGGGGGGGGGGGGGGGGTAGGGGGAAATGAAAAGAGAGAGACTGAAAGATATTCAAAAAGGCATGTCTGTTATGTATGTTGCCCTTCTCTGGACTTTCTCCAATGTTTCTGTACACTTCTTTTCAATTTACTATTCCAATACTTCTTCCGTACAATAGTTAAACAGAAGTTTTCTGCGAGTAGGGTATTAACCCCCGGATTCTACATATGGTGCCCAAATTTGCATGCCAAAGTTTTGGCGCACATCCAAGATGTGTGTGCAAAGTGGTTACAAGTCGTTAGTTATCAATGAGCTGACCTTAACAAGCAGTTATTGAACTTAATTGGCACTAATTTGGTTTTAGTCATGCATCTGCCTGCACGCTATTCTATAACACCAAGCGCCTAAATCCTTTAGCACACACATCACAAGGGGGCGTGGCCAAGGGAGGGGCATAGGTGGGCCAGGGACATGCTGAAAAGTTGTGTGTGGTGTTATAGAATAGATCCATTTATGCGCTCAAATGCCATGAGTCGAGTGCCTGATAAATCACTTAAAAGGGCACTAAGATTTCACAGTTTATTATTGTTTATATAAAAGATGTCTAAAATGAGACATGAGCTATAACTGAAAAAGGTGTGAGCTAAATCCAGTCCCTTCCCCATCCCATTGCTGAATGGAATGAGGCCTTTATTTCACTAGGCTTACAATTAGTACACATTTTGGTATATCATATTACAACAATTTGTTTATTAATATAACAATGCTACATTACTAACCCACATATTCTTTTTTGCAGTAGTAGAACTTAGTTAGCCAATCTTATTCAAGTTAGTCAAGATGGGGCAGACAGTCAGACCACGGGAGGCAGCCTGGCTAATTCTCGTGGTCAGCGCTGAGCCTGGATATTGAATGCCTGACTGTTTCCATTGACCAGCATTAAATATCCGGTTTATTTTTGGCAGGTTTAGACTTAACCAGATAAGCCAATATTCAGAGCTGGCTTGTTAAGTTTATAGTGGCCAAAGATAGACCTGCTATTTCAGCAGCCTGATTTGGCCACCAAACTTAGCCTGCGATGAATGTTTGCGGCTAGCCTGTTTTCTGGAGGTTTATCTGCTCCTTCCATTACATTGAGGGTCCTGTTTACTAAGCTGCGCTATAGGCGTGCAAGCATTTTTAGTGCACGCTAACGCTAGAGACACCCATAGTAAACAGGGCCCTGAATCTTTTTGATGTCCAAATTTGCCCGGTTAAGTTTTCGATATCTTGGTGTTATTCTAGATTCTCTCCTTACTTTCTCTCCTCTGATTTCTGCTCTTTGCAAAACCAGCTTTTTCTTTCTTCATCAACTACGGTCTGTCCGTAGATACTTCAATAGGAACGCTTTTCATTCTCTTGTTTTGTCTTTTAATTTCAGGCTCGATCATTGTAAAATAATTTGGGTTGTTCTTGTGCAAATGTGAAAAGGCTTCAGCTAATACAAAATACTGCTGCTAAACTTATTTTTCATGCAGACAAATTTGATCATGTTTCTCCCTTACTTCAAGAGTTTCATTGGCTTCCTGTAGAAAAACTAATCCTTTACACTTACTTTCAAAGCATATAGGATTGGACTACCAGACTATTTATCTACTTTTACTATTCCATATTCCCCTGTACGACTGGCCCGCTCTGTTAATGATCACCGTCTTGTTCTTCCAAACCCAAAACAAGCTCAGTTAGAATCAACCCGCCATCACGCTTTTATTTCCAGGCACTTTTTCATTGAAATTATCTTCCTTTCTTTATACGTTCGGAATTATCTTTCAAAAAGTTTAAGAAAGCCTTAAAAACCTGGATATTTGAGCAGGCGTTTAACCTAGTAGATTAAAGGGAGTTGGGAGCACATTGTACCATCTCCACGTTTCCCTTGCATAATCCCAGCTTCTCTTACCCTTCTAGACTACCCCCTTAATGCTTTTTTTTGTTTCCCTTGTCTGTTGCTGTTTTACCGGTGAGCTTGTTTTACTGTTGAGTGCTATAATCTGTCCTAACCTCACACTGTATTTCCTTTCAATTTTTCTTTTTGTTATTATTTTAAATTGTAAACCACCCAGATCTATGAGTTAGTTTAGGCAGTATAGTAAGTTGTAATAAACTATAACTAGCTGAATATTCACTGATAGCTGGTTAAGTGCTATTTAACCGGCCAGGAGCCATTCCTGGCCGGTTAAACAGTGCTGAATATTTGCTGGGATATGTTTTAACTGTACTTTACTGAGTCCAATGTGCTTGCAGTATCTCCTAAAGTAAAGCTTTCATAGACTTTGTAGCAACGCATCAGAATCATTTTAATTAAAACACTGAATGTTACCAGCCCAAAGATCAACCAAGTAACAGCTCTATTTGACATGTATATTCTGTGTGACAGGTAAAAGATGGTTTAAAATTAAACCTTGCTCACCTCCTTCTTTAATTCATCTATGCACTGGCATGTTTTCAGTATAGCTAGCTCCAGATCTTCATTGGTAACTTTTGTTTTCTGATTTTGCTAAAAAAAGGAAACAAAAAATGGTTTATTATCAGTTATGATCACCAAGAAAAACAGAGTACTGAATGCCAATTCCATGCATGAATCAACCATATTTCAACTTGAGGAGGGGGGCATTAAATAGAGTATAAAAGGCAGATAAAACTGTCAGACCCACCCAATTGACCCATTTTGTGCTTCAGCATCTATTTGTTTTCTGTCTTCACCATCATCCAGTGTTAGTAAGGTGCAACACTGGATGGTTTTTTTTGGATGGGCGTCCATTTTTTTTTTGTTACATTTGTACCCTGTGCTTTCCCACTCATTGCGGCTTACATGGGGCAATGGAGGGTTAAGTGACTTGCCCAGAGTCACAAGGAGCTGCCTGTGCCTGAAGTGGGAATTGAACTCAGTTCCTCAGTTCCCCAGGACCAAAGTCCACCACCCTAACCACTAGGCCACTCCTCCATTCCACTCAGGGACTTTCTGGTCTCTCAGCTGAGTGAAGCACTGCCAAAAAAAGACGTTTTTATTATTGCAAGGGGGGAATGACGGCCAAAATGGACGTTTTTTTTTTTGGATGGGCGTCCATTTTGGCCGTCATTCCCCCCTTGCAATAATAAAAACGTCTTTTTTGGCAGTGCTTCACTCAGCTGAGAGACCAGGAAGTCCCTGAGCCAATCAGAACACGTTTAGCCGAGCTAAATGCGCTGTGATTGGCTCAGAGACTTCCTGGTCTCTCAGCAGAATGAAGCACTGCCAAAAAAGATGCTTTTCTTATTGCGGGGGGGAATGACACCAAAATGGACGTTTTTTTTGGATTGGCGTCCTCAACTGCACTGTCCTCTGGATCGAGCCACATCGGAGGGGGTGAGCAGTGTGGCGTCTTCGGGGGGGAGGGGGGGGAATGATGGCCAAAATGAACATTTTTTTAAAGCAGAGCGCTATATATATATATATTTTTTTTTTTTTTTACTTTTGTTGCAGTTTTTCAATCCGGGGCAGCCCCAACAAGAGGTACAGACCTCTCGTTAGATTTTCCAGCGTTAAGGCAATCGGAAAAGGTTACTGCATCTCATTACAATAGGGTTTCTACACAATTTGCTCATCTGCATTCCGTTTTCGTTAGCAGCTACCGAGTCTTTAGTGCATGCCAGGGTTTACTACTTGCTCGTTAATGGCTTGTTAATGGCTCATTAAGTTTAGTGCATCTGGCCCCTAGTGAAATATCAGCTCCAGTTATATCTTGATCACTGGTCATAATTCTCTAACCTTTCCACAGGAAAACTGTAGGGCAGTGGATGCTTTTCCTCACACCCTTCCAACCATCAACCATATCAGACTGCCCTTGTCTTTTTCAAACAGAAAGGGTTATATGTCACAGAGACAGTTTTATAGTGCAACTCACGAATTTCTGCTGAAATTTATTAACTCAAAACCTGCACCCTTGTTGGTTCATAGTTTTTGATTTATACTTCTTTTTCATAAACTTTGGTCTCACTGACATGTTTTCAATTCTGAGAACCCTACAAACACCTCTGAATCATGCTTTTAATTTTAGCGTTTAGAAATACAGCTTAGCCGACTGCAGAGATGGAGCGAACAGTTTCTAATTTCCCCTGAGTTCCTCCAGTATCCCTAACTGAAAGCAGGGAAATATCCATTTTTAATCTCACAGTATAACCCCTTTTGTTTAACTGTGAGAATGGTCTAAGGCAGTGGCTCTCAACCTTTTTTCAATTGGAGCACACCTGATGGACGATACTCACATATGTGACACACTGCATACATGACCCTCGCACACTTTTGGTCTGATATAATTTAGCAGTTCTTATGAATTAAGGGATGAATTCTAGAAATCGCAACTAAAATATCAGTGCAGACCCCCCTCCCCCCCCCGCTTAAGTGCTAAAATGATAGCGGGGCTGGGACGACTTCCCTATGAAGAAAGACTAAGGAGGCTAGGACTTTTCAGCTTGGAGAAGAGACGGCTGAGGGAAGACATGATAGAGGTATATAAAATAATGAGTGGAGTGGAACAGGTGGATGTGAAGCGTATGTTCACGCTTTCCAAAAATACTAGGACTAGGGGGCATGCGATGAAACTACAGTGTAGTAAATTTAAAACAAATTGGAGAAAATGTTTCTTCACCCAACGCATAATTAAACTCTGGAATTCGTTGCCGGAGAACGTGGTGAAGGCGGTTAGCTTAGCAGAGTTTAAAAAGGGTTAGACGGTTTCCTAAAGGACAAGTCCATAAACCACTACTAAATGGACTTGGGAAAAATCCACAATTCCAGGAATAACATGTATAGAATGTTTGTACGTTTGGGAAGCTTGCCAGGTGCCCTTGGCCTGGATTGGCCGCTGTCGTGGACAGGATGCTAGGCTCGATGGACCCTTGGTCTTTTCCCAGTGTGGCATTACTTATGTACTTATTCTATAAGCTGCATCTAAAAATTAGGAGCAGGTTACAGAATAGCGCTTAAGCACAGGGGTCATGTGTAAACTTAGGTGTGTCCATTTTCACCAATGAAAATGTAGTACAAGTGCCCTTGCCTAAATTTATGCATGGAACCCCCTTATTCTATGATTGCGACCGCAACTTGCATCTATGTCCACGCTACGTCCCATGACCCTCCCATTTCAGGGACATACCTAAATTTATGCACATACATATTCATTGATTTCAATTAGCACCAATAACTGCTTGTTAAAAAGCCAATTATTGGCACTAATTGGCTCGATATTCACTAAATTACTTGCGCAAATTGGGCGTGCACAATTTTTGGTAACTTTTATAGAATTAGGGGTAAATGAAAACGAGCACTGTATCCACAAAAACCCTATCTCGACCCAACAGGTGCAGATCATAGCTGATACATTTTCTCCATGGAAGTTACCATATAAATAAATAAATAAATAGAAATCATCTGATTCTCATGTCACCTGAGCAATAGCATCATAAATCTATCCACTACCAAGTACAGTGTGAAATGCAAAACCTGAAAAGAAATCCTAAATCAAAATACATGTAAGAAATTCACCATACAGCAGTAGCACTAATTCCTATGATTCAAACAATATGAACCCTACCTATGAACAGGCAGCACTACAAATCTTACACTGGGTTCTAAAACGCCAACACACCTACTACTGATAAAACAGAACAAGTGGGACTGGTACAGAGTTATACAGAGAAACTACATGCAAACAGAATACCACACCTCAGTCACACACAAAACACAGATAAACCCTCACCAAGTACAAATCATAGGATCACTCCCCCCTTATAGTCCAGCAGCAACCTGCCCTCTCTCAGCCCCCCCCCCCCCCCCCAAAGTGCACCTTCAATGTTTAGCGTGGTAATGGCTTGGAGGGGAGAGTGGCCGTAGGAAACCCAGCAAACTGTTCACTGGGAGTGAAAGCCTGCTAAGTGTTGTTTCCTACCTATAACAACCCAGGATGGAGCCCGGCATCAGGGTTTGTGCAACTGCATCTCCTGTGGGTCCAACATCTCTCTCCCTCTTTTCCAGTTCCCACAGCCTAAGATCTCTCTCTTACTCACTCGCGCTCTCTCCCTTCCTTCCTTCCTCCCTTCACAGTCTGGCAGCTCCCCCATAGTCCAGCTTCTTTTCCTCTCCTGCCCCCTTCTCCTCACATGTCCAGCATCTCTGCTGTACCCCTCTGCCTGCAGGTCCAGCACCTTCCCTTCCACCTCCCCCCTTATGGGTCCAGTGCCAGCACCATCCTCCTCCCATCCACAGGTATAGCACCTCTCCCTCTTCCTCTCTCAGCACCTCACCCATATGCCTACCATCTTCCTTCTTCCCTCAGCTTCCCAGACCTCTTTCTCCTCTTTTCTATCCCCCACAAGTCCAGCACCTCTCCTGCCCTCAGCCCCCCTGCGATTCCAGCACCCCCCCACAAGTCCAGAACCTCTCCCTCTTCTGCCACCCCTATGATTCCAGCACCTCTCCTGCCTTTAGCCCCCATGAGTCCAGCACCTCTCCCTCTTCTGCCTTCACCACCTCCCCCAAGTCCAGCACCTCTGCCTCTTCTGTCTTAAGTCACCCCACAAGTCCAGCACCTCTTATCTTCTCTCAACCCCCTCCTATGAGTCCACAACGCTCCTTCATCCTCCTCCAGCCCCCTCAATCATCAAACCTGTCAGTGGCAGCCAAAATGAACTGCCTAGGCCAACCTCCTCTGCCGTGTCCCATCCTCGTGTAAAACCGCAAGTTGTGTCAGAGGAAAGGGATGCGGCAAAGCAGAGGCTCCAAGTCAGCCCAGGCAGTTTATTATAGCTGCTGCTGGTAAAAATGTAAGATTTGATGGATTGGTGGGGGAGGAGGGGTATTGTCAGAGAATGAAAGAGAGGTACTGGACTCACAGGGGGAGGGTGTGCTCCTGGAAAATGAGGGACAGGTGCTGGACCAGAAGGGAAGCGAGAAGAGAGACCATGCTGCAATCTGTAAACAAAAAAATTATATATATACTGCTTCGAGGAGCATAATCGAACAGGGCGCCCAAGTTTTCCTGAGGACGTCCTCGCAGGACGTCCTGGCGAAGGGGCAGGGAAACCCGTATTATCGAAACAAGATGGGTGTCCA
Organism: Microcaecilia unicolor; assembly: GCF_901765095.1. Lineage (NCBI taxonomy): Eukaryota > Metazoa > Chordata > Amphibia > Gymnophiona > Siphonopidae > Microcaecilia > Microcaecilia unicolor. Next base: position 236,388,925 of record NC_044031.1, read on the forward strand.
TCTTTCCTTTCGATAATACGGTCGGGAACACCCAAATTGTGAAATTTAGGTCGACCTTAGTGATGGCCGTCCTTCGTTGTGCACTGGTCCCCCTCACATGCCAGGACACCAACCGGGCACCCTAGGGGGCACTGCAGTAGACTTCAGAAATTGCTCCCAGGTGCATAGCTCCCTTACCTTGGGTACTGAGCCCCCCCAAAACCCACTCCCCACAACTGTACAACACTCCCATAGCCCTAAGGGGTGAAGGGGGGCACCTACATGTGGGTACAGTGGGTTTCTGGTGGGTTTTGAAGGGCTCACATTTACCACCACAAGTGTAACAGGTGGGGGGGATGGGCCTGGGTCCACCTGCCTGAAGTGCACTGCACCCACTAAAACTGCTCCAGGGACCTGCATACTGCTGTCATGGAGCTGGGTATGAAATTTGAGGCTGGCATAGAGGCTGGCAAAAAATAATTTTAAAGTTTTTTTAAGGTGGGAGGGGGTTAGTGACCACTGGGGGAGTAAGGGGAGGTCATCCTCGATTCCCTCCGGTGGTCATCTGGTCAGTTTGGGCACCTTTTTGAGGCTTGGTCGTAAGAAAAAATGGACCAAGTCGGCCAAGTGCTCGTCAGGGAAGCCCTTCTTTTTTCCATTATCGGCCGAGGACGCCCATGTGTTAAGCATGCCCCAGTCCCACCTTCGTAATGCTTCCGACACGCCCCCATGAACCTTGGTCGTCCCCACGACGGAAAGCAGTTGAGGGCGCCCAAAATCGGCTTTCCATTATGCCGATTTGGGTGACCCTGGGAGAAGGATGCCCATCTCTCGATTTGTGTCGAAAGATGGGTGCCCTTCTCTTTCGAAAATAAGCCTGTTTGTGTGCCAGCCCAGCAACATACCACCTGGGTGCTCGCAACATGACACACCAGTTGAGAACTGCTGGTCTAAGGGTAGAATTCTCTTTATTAGTGTATTCTAAACTCCCATTGATTCTCATTTTAAAAGGGTCATGAACCCCATGACCCTTCATTATTATAATTTCCCCAGTCTCTTTAAAGTGGGCAGCCACTGCCCTCAGCACAGGTTTCCCCTTCATTCAAAAAAGAAATGGGGTCCACAGAGGGATTCCTCCATTAATGGAATATAAAAAAACTATCTTTCCATTTTAAGCCAGTACTGATCAGAACTGTTTTCATACGAACAAGAAAATATTCTAACCTTGGCTGCCAGGTAACATCAGGTAATGGCAACCTCCAATCCTATTTCATGCTTTGTGATATTTAAGATTAATTCTCCCTTGTTTATACAATTTCCACAAGATTACAGATTCTGGCAGCAAGATGTGGAAAACTGAAAAAATTAAAACCCCTCTGTGCCCTCCACACGCACAATATATCTTGGAAGCCAACTCATCCTCCCATAACCCACACAAACTTACAAAAAAAAGTCAATTCTATTTCTTTTAAAAGAGGTTTCAGATGGACTTCATAGAATTCAGACAGGTCCAGGGTCACCTCTATATCCAGATACTTAATTTACTTATTGAAGAAATGTCCAGTCAGACAAGTTGACAAGAGGATAATCTTCTATAATCTGAACCACGCCCAACCCCTCAGAAAAAATTCAGTTAGTTGAGTTATGTTAAACAAAATTGAAAGAGGCAGGTAGCACCTCATAGACTAACCAATTTATTGAGGTATGACAAAGTGGACTCTGGCCCTCAAAAGCTCATGTAGCAGCCTGAGAAATTTAGCACTATGGAATGTTTGCTTGAATCCTTAGTGCTTTTGCTTTAATCCACTAATAGAATAAAACTCTCTGGCTGACCTCATTTGTGGGCAGGCAGACTGGTATCCTTTAGGTGAACTTTCTGACTTTCCAGAGAAAGCTGGAATTTCAGGAAAGTGATAGAACAAAAGGAGTGTCCAGTATGATCAATGGGAGGCTCTGGTGACAGCAGAATCCTCCTCTGACTATAAAACAGGAGCAATGTCTTAGGTTTTACTTCTTCTGGCCTTTGACCTTCCATCTGTTATGGAGAGCCTTCAAGCTACACCCAATGTAGAGCTCAGAACTACAGAGGCTAGTACTGTGACACCCAGACCAGTAGTGAATTAGACATAACAGTGATATTGAAATGCAAGAAGCAGACCCTTTAAAGTTTCTGCCTGTGTGGATGTATGCGGGTGGGGGCCCCTTTCATCCTTTCTTATCATAGAGGGAAGTGGAATCTGAGCTCTTCATGAATTCTAGCAAAGCCCCCTGGTTAAAATCCTTAGTAATCTAGGAACATCTTAATATTAAGGATTAAATTACTTATTACCTCTGCAGGAGTATCTGTGGGGTCCAGTACAGCTACAGGGAACCAAATCAGAGATTCACCTGGGACCAACATAACTGAAAGCGGTGCCATGTGTAGTTGTTAAGTGTGGAGTTGTGTAGGGGAGGGAAGGGTAAGAAGGTTGTGGTCAGCTGATTGAAGAAACGTCCAAATTGCTATTTTCGAAACACATTTTTAAGACGTCTTTCTATGCAATTCGTCTGCAGTGTGTCCAAATCACAAAAGGGCGTGTCAAGGGTGGGATTTGAGTGTTCCCACAACTTGGACTTTTTCTGCCATAATGGAACAAAGCAGAAACATCCAAGACTAAAAGTTGGATGTTTTCGTCTGAACCTGTTTTAGTCACGACTTGACTAAGCAGGAATCAGAGGCTCAAGTAGAGGAACTGCAGAGGTTACATACCCAGAGGATAGGTGACTTAGCCATAGATCTGCAGCAAGAGTGGGAAAAGGTGAGATACTTAACCCGGAGCAAGCAGGAATTGGTTGACCAGATAAAAGAGCTGCAGCAGCTACACGTACAGAAGGAAGCTGAGCTAGTAACAGGATTGAGGAAAACTCAAGAACTTGCTGAGAGTTTAGGTAGAGACAAGGGGCAAGATGCAGTAAACTAAACGAGGCTTTAACGAGCCTTTAACGAAGTTTTCCTACCCTGGCATGCATTAAAGCCCAATTTCTGACGACGGTAGCAGCAAACGAAAACGGAATGCAGATAAGCGAATTGTGTAGAAACCCTATTGAAATGAGTTTTCCACCTGCCCTAACGCTAGAAAACGACCAGAAAGCTAACGAGAGGTCTGTACCTCTCGTTGGGGCTGCCTGGCTAAAACTTAAATGTAAAAACAAAAAATAAAATCGCAAAGGGGGCAAAAACGCGCGTCAGGAGCGTCCTTTATTGACGCCCGAGGTCGCCGCTGCTCCCCGCTCCCCCTGTATTAAAAAAAAAGGATTGGGAGGGGGCAAAGGCGCTTGACAGGAGCGTCCTTTATGGATGGTCTTGCCCCCCCGCCCCACCCGAGGTCACCGCTGCTCCCCGTTTCCCCCTGCATAAAAATCAAAACTTTAGCAGCCCTGGCCCCCCTCCTTTCCTCTCTTCCTTTCTCTCTTTCTCCCCAGCTCTGCCTCCCGCCATCCTCCGCCCCGTGCCTGCCCCCGCCACTCCCCCCCTCCGTCTTACTGGGCCCACGCAGCACCTCTCACCTCTGTGTGAAGGCGCTGCAAGGGCAAAAAGAACAGCTGATTGCCTCTTCGCCAGTCTTCGGATGTCTCTCCTTTCCTTCTGGGCCCGCCAGACGAGGGCAGGCCCAGGAGGAAAGGAGAGACGTCCGAAAAGGGAATCAGCTGTTCTTCTTGCCCTTGCAGCGCCTTCACACAGAGGTGAGAGGACCTGCGCAGGACTGGTAAGACGGAGGGGGGCCCGGCGGCGACGACGACCTCAGGGAGGGCGGCAGGGGCGGGGCACGGGGGCGGAGGATGGCAGGAGGCGGAGCTGGGGAGAAAGAGAGAAAGGAAGATAAGAAAGGAGGGGGGCTGGGGCTGCTAAAGTTTTGATTTTTATGCAGGGGGAAGCAGGGAGCAGCGGTAACCTCAGGCGGGGGCAAGGACGTGTTTGTTTTTGGGTTCTTTTTTTGTTTTTTTACGTTTGTGGCATGCGCAGAGCAGCCAGCATAACGCTTGGCTGCTCTGCGCATGCTTTACTGGCCGATTACCGACGTTTTTAACGAAGGGTTAGTGAATGCAAGTGAGCTGCAATGTCCCCAGGCAGTTACCCCTCAAAAATTCTTTATGGCACGTTAACACACCAATTACTACCTTTCTGTAGTACAACCAAAGCAATTATAGAATACTAACTAGAGATGGATCATAAGTTTGTGAGCCCCTGGGCCAACTAGAACATAGGGCTCCCATTCCCCTTCCCAGCCACAACTGCCAAGTACATAGTTTTACTATCCATCATACACACAAACTATGCAAATGTATTAATTTATTCAAGTAGGCATGTAATATCAAGTTACTGTTAGTCTTATAGGGTACTGACACAAGCATTAATAAATGGTAAATATCAGGGTTTCAGTAGAGTTTATGAATAGATTTATCACGTTCCTGAAAAACACAACCACCGTACAGGTAGGCTGCTATGCAAAGCTCACCTTGATAATGAGAAGGGCCCTCCAGACCTTTTGAGCCTAGTAACTGTCTTGTCTGTCTGTTTTATTTAGATTGTAAGCTCTTTTGAGCAGGGACTGTCTCTTTGTATCAGGTGTTCAGCGCTGCGTGCATCTGGTAGCGCTATACAAATGCTAATGCTAATAATAATAATAATAGTAGGCCTGTGGTGGATCTGTCCCAGATACTAACACATTTATGTGTGACTGTTACAGCTATGCACATAAGTGCTAGTTGGACTTTAGGCGGTATAACTTTAGCATGCAAATGCAAGAGGGGCGGGCGGTACATGGGCGGGTCCCACCTTAAATTTAATTTGACAGTTAGATGCCCAGATTATGCTCTCGTTCAACATTAAAAGCAGCCTAAAAGGGTTCAATTAGAAAAACATATTTGAAAATAAATGCTATCAAGTGATAATAATTTTCCCTGCAATAAATGCTGTTCATGGCACAAGTATTTGCATTTCATCTTAAGTGTGCCAATGTAAATAAATTAAGTGAAAACAATCTTTTGGCTCTGAAAACATTGTTTTTCCTCCCCATTCCACTTACACATTCTCTTTCTTACTTGGGTGTTATTTTTTACTCTAGTTAAATTTCAAAGCGCAAGTTTCTAAAATGGAATGATTCTCTTTTTATGCTCTGTGCCACATTCACTCCTTGAAGCCTTATCTGGACATACTGTCAATATACCCTACTCATGCACTGGTTTAATCTAGAATAGATTACTGCAACACTCATTCTTGTAGGATTACAGTTGTTGATTTGTGCTGGTCTGCAATCTGTACAAAACACAGCCATCTGACTTTTGTGTAATGTTTTCTATCACATGTTGCCTATTCTATCCCAGCATCACTGGTTACCAGCATTCAGAGCCCACTACAAAATGCTTTTACTAGGTTATGTGGAGGGGCATAATCGAACGAAAACGTCTATCTCCATGGACGTTTATCTCTGAGAACGGGTCCGTGAAGGGGCGGACCGAACCGTATTTTCGCAAAAAATAGACGTCCATGTTTTATTCGACAGTTTGTGAGCTGGGCGTTTTTGTTTTTCAGCGATAATGAAAAATGAAAGCGCCCAGCTCAAAAACGAATAAATCCAAGGCATTTGTTCGTGGGAGGGGCCAGGATTCGTAGTGCACTGGTCCCCCTCACATGCCAGGACACCAACCGGGCACCCTAGGGGGCACTTTTACAAAAACAAAAAAAAAGGTAAAAGAGCTCCCAGGTGCAGAGCACCCTTCCCTTGTGTGTTGAGCCCCCCAAATCCCCCTCAAAACCCACTGCCCACAAGTCTACACCATTATTATAGCCCTAAGGGGTGAAGGGGGGCACCTACATGTGGGTACAGTGGGTTTGGGGGGGTTGGATGACTAATAAGCATTAAGCAGCACAATTGTAACAGGTAGGGGGGGGGATGGGCCTGGGTCCACCTGCCTGAAGTCCACTGCACCCCCTAACAACTGCTCCAGGGACCTGCATACTGCTGCCAGGGAGGTGGGTATGACATTTGAGGGTGAAAATAAAAAGTTGTGAAACATCATTTTTTTGTAATGGGAGGGGGTTAGTGACCACTGGGGGAGTCAGGGGAGGTCATCCCCGATTCCCTCCGATGGTCATCTGGTCATTTAGAGCACTTTTTTGGGACCTGTTCATGTGAAAAAAGGGTCCAACAAAAGTGTCCTAAATGTTCGCTAAAAACGCCTTTATTTTTTCGATTATCGCCCTAACGCGTACATCTCTCCTCGGCCGATAACCACGCCCCAGTTCCACCTTCGCCACACCTCTGACACGCCCCCATCAACTTTGTCCGCATCTGCGACGGAGTGCAGTTGAAAACATCCAAAATCGGCTTTCGATTATACCGATTTATTCGTTTTTGTGAGATAAACGTCTATCTCCCGATTTGGGTCGAAATCTAGGCGTTTTTCTCTTTCGATTATAAGGTGGATAGTGTTTTACTCTGAAAGGAGTAGGGGGGTTCAGGGGGCTCTTCGTGAGGAGGATGTATGTTTTGGGAAGGAACTTCGGGAGGGAGGATGCTGTTTGAAGAGCTGCTCTTTGAGGGATTTTGGAGGTTCCAAACTAACCCTCCAATATTCAGCCTGGTACTTGGTTATTCAGATAAAGATCTAGACTACACTGAGAAGTCAAAATATCTGTCTCAGCCTCTTCTTCCCCAACTTGGACTCGGTTTATTAGTAGGAACATAAAAACAATTAGCTGCTTGAAAATTTCCACATTAGAAAAAGATAAATGTCTCCTTGAGATACTTCTTAAATAAGAACTCAGGTGCTCAGAGACAAGTAGATGGAAATTTTAATACACACAGATTCTTTGCCCATAACCTATTCTCAATATCCTCCATCTAAATATGTATAGAGAAAGGGCTGGATTCAATAAATGGTGCTGAAACTTAGGTGCCAAAAAATTCTGCGCTATGTGCTATTCTATAAAGGGCACGTACCTTATATAGAACAGCGTTCAGTGCAGATTCCGTGCCTAAGTTTTGGGTGCTGGACTTACGCCTGCTAAAATCTGGTGTAAATGCTGGAGCACAAGTTAGGTGCATAAAGGCAGTATTCTATAATTCCACACACAAATTTAGGAATGTCCCAGAAATGAACATAGTCATGCTTCCTTTTGAGATACGCGCCATTGGAGTTAGGCGTCAAGTCTTATAGAATAACACACAGCTAGATGTGCGTAAAAATTTTAATGTATACCAATTATTAATAACGGGTTGTTAGCACCCAAATATTGATGGCTCAGAGCTATCTGCATGCACATCTCAGAAATGCGCCCAGCTTTGGGTGCCATTTATAGAATCCAGGGATAAGAATCTCTATGCAGTAAAAACAGTCCATGGCCCACTCCATCAATGCACCACCAGGGTTCACAAGGGGCCTGATGTGCCCCTTTGGCCATGCCCTGTGGCCACAAGCCACAGTTCTGGCACAACAATATAGATCCAGGATAGGACCCCTAGCTGTACCGGGATCATCCCTCAGCATGCCTGCCTGCCTCAACACTCGTTGCTGGTCTCCAAAGGGGGTAAGCTATCCAATCTTCCAATGTCCTCATATCTTATCAGAATCTTCACCTGTAAAACAGCCAAGCTTAGCAAAATGATATTTTAAATAAATAATTCCAAATTATAACCCCCAAATCCCTCTCGTTTCCCTATAATTTTTTCCCATTGAGCTTGATATCTACAGGTTGTGGATGCCACCCCTCTTTTTGTAATATCTTTTCAATATCCAAGGGTTTCTATGTACATAAGTATTGTCACACTGGGACAGACCAAAGGTCCATCAAGCCCAGCATCCTGTTTCCAACAGTGGCAAATCCAGGTCACAAATAACCTGGCAAGATCCCCAAAATGTTCAATACATTTTATGCTGCTTATCCCAGAAATAAGCAGTGGATTTCCCCCAAGCCATTTTAATAATGGTCTATGGACTTTTCCTATAGGAAGCCGTCCAAACCTTTTTTAAACCCCACTAAGCTAACCGCCTTTACCACATTCTCTGGCAACAAATTCCAGAGTTTAATTACACGTTGAGTGAAGAAATATTTTCTCCAATTAGTTTTAAATTTACTACCTTGTAGCTTCATTGCATGCCCCCTAGTCCTAGTATTTTTGGAAACAGTAAACAAACGAGTTACGTCTACATGTTCCACTCCACTCATTATTTTATAGACCTCTATCATATCTCACCTCAGTCGTCTTTTCTCCAAGCTGAAGAGTCCTAGCTGCTTCAGCCTTTCCTCATAGAGAAGTCGTCCCGTCCCCTTTATACTTTTCATCACCCTTGTTGAGAAACAAAGTACCTTATTTGAAAGTACTGAAAATACAGCAATGGTCCACCACTGCTTTTTTTCAAAATTTAGGTCTGAAACACAGTTGAAAAAAAAAAGGGCACTCAATCATCTGCTGGGTATTTCTCATCTATTACTTCCCATTTGTCTTATAAAAGATTGTGCTGACAGAGGCATGAATTGGGAGAAGTATGAGTGTGTACCCCCTAATTTATGGAGTCAGTGCCAGTAATACACCATAGCTGCCAGAAATGGATGTGTCATCCCTCTGGTTTGCATCTCTGAATCCATGAAAACTACAAAGGCACGTAGGGGGACTGGTTCAACCTTTCTTCCAGGCTTGTAACCCGTGATGGGAACCCTCCACAAAGTTGGTCCACATACGTTGAACTCATACAGGCACTCCAATACCATACGAACATTCAGCACTCCACCACACTCCCCTCCTCCCACCCAATATTCTAGGCTAAGGCTGAAGTTGAAAAGACATCCTTACTGTTTTGCCCCTGCCTCTATATAAGGGTTTTCCTGACCTCCTGAAAAGAATGATGGTGGATCTTAATGGCTAACTGCAAGAACAGAATCAATAGCTGAGGCAAAATTAATATTTTAATAGCATTAATACATCCCAACTATGAAACTGCCATGTCTTGTCATATTTAGGTACCTGGAATGCCCTTCCATGGGAGGTGGTGGAGATGCAAATGTTAACAGAATTCAAAAATGTGTGGGATAAACACAAAGGAATCCTGTTTGGAAGGAATGGATCCAAAGAAGCTTAGTGGAGACTAGGTAGCAACGCCGCTAATTGGGAAGCAAAGCCAGAGCTGGGCAACACTTCTATGGTCTGTGCCTTGATCGTGGCTGAATAGATTTGGATGGGCTGCAGTGGAGCTTTTCAGGGGCTTTGACAACTTCAGAAATTTAGAACAAGGACAGTGTCGGGCAGACTTCAACGGTCTGTGCCCTGAAAATGGCAAGGACAAATCAAGATTAGGTATATATATGAAGTATCAAATTATACTAATCAGTTTATCTTGTTGAGCAGACTGGACGGACCATACAGGTCTTTATCTGCCATCATCTACTATGTTACCGTGTAGTCTATCCTACACAGTAGCACTTTAATTCCACATGAGGAGTTGAGGTAAGTCGCTAGATATTAATACTACAATATATTTAAATTCATGGTTGCCAAATTCAGTCTTTGGGAACCCACAATAGGTCCAACTGTTGCGGCCATTCTGATTGTGCTGTGTTCGAATAAGCAGAACTGATATGGCTCAAACATTGGTTCCACTTACTCAGATGCAGCATGGCCCAGACATCTGCAATGATCATGACAGAGCTGCAGAAGCCTAACAGAACCACAGTAAGTGTGCAGAAGTAATGGCAAATTCATTGGTCTAAATCCTGAGTTAATCTGCATAAATCTTAGCTTGGAGTATTGTGTTCAGTACTGGTCTCCGTATCTCAAAAAAGATATAGTAGAATTGGAAAAGGTACAGCGAAGGGCGACGAAAATGATAGTGGGGATGGGACGACTTTCCTATGAAGAGAGGCTGAGAAGGCTAGGGCTTTTCAGCTTGGAGAAGAGACGGCTGAGGGGAGATATGATAGAAGTGTATAAAATAATGAGTGGAATGGATCGGGTGGATGTGAAGCGACTGTTCACGCTATCCAAAAATACTAGGACTAGAGGGCATGAGTTGAAGCTACAGTGTGGTAAATTTAAAACGAATCGGAGAAAATTTTTCTTCACCCAACGTGTAATTAGACTCTGGAATTCATTGCCGGAGAACGTGGTACGGGCGGTTAGCTTGACGGAGTTTAAAAAGGGGTTAGATAGATTCCTAAAGGACAAGTCCATAGACCGCTATTAAATGGACTGGAAAAATTCCTCATTTTTAGGTATAACTTGTCTGGAATGTTTTTACGTTTGGGGAGCGTGCCAGGTGCCCTTGACCTGGATTGGCCACTGTCGGTGACAGGATGCTGGGCTAGATGGACCTTTGGTCTTTCCCAGTATGGCACTACTTATGTACTTATGAAAACCAAGCCTGTTGCAAGTATCCTTGAAGACTAAAAGGTTGTTTTACTAAAGTGTACTAACGGATTTAGCACACACTAAATGCTAACAAGCCCATTTTATACCTATGAGCTTCTTAGCATTTAGTGCACCTTAGTGAACCGACCCCTACATTTTACTAGTATAATCAACTTTAGAGATGTGGACAGGTAAAACTTTGGGGGATTTTCTGGACTTTTAGTCAGCTTTTTTAGGCACTGATTTAGTTTTAACCATCTGAAACTTTTCTTGTGATGCTAGTGAAAGATTAATGCTAGGCATTTATGGACAACTGAGGGATGGAGTGTTATTGATTTTCTGCACCAGAAATAAACATGTTTACTAGAACTTACTGTGTCACCATACTGAACTGCTGCTTGAGCTTGTGGGGGCTGTGTTAAAAAAAAGTTTATGTCTGCTGCACATACTGTATTCTGACCAGGCACTCTTTCATTAGCTGCAAATTATTACCATATCCTGTCTCATCCACCCAGACAGAATGCTAATCAGATAATTTGATCTCTGTGTTACACTGTCAAGTTGATTCAGTACATCTAGAATCACAGTTGATACATGCCTGGGGAGTCCATTGAGGCATCTGGTCTTTATGAAGAAAATTAAAACAGACAAAAGTAATCCTTGAATTTGAATGAATTTCATAAATTCAAGTTATTATAAGATATATAAAGTGACAGTCTCACAGGTGTAGTTTGCAGGGGCAAGGTTTGGAGAGCTCAGATTGGCAGCTGTGGGGAAGATGTATTCCTCTCCTTCCCTCAAACTAGAATCAATTATCTCTCTCTCTCTCTCTTCCTGTTCCCCTCCCCCTAGCTGATACTCCCTCACTCTTTCACACATACACACACTTGCTTATCACTTTTTTACCCCACCCACCCTCTCCATCTGCCCAATTTTGGAGGGGGAGATTGTGAGACATGCATGCAGCCCCACCCACTCTGCCCCAGCTCCGTCTACTCCATTTCTTTGCTCCACCCTAGCACACCTCAGTTTCACAGTCTTCTCTTTCTCCAATTCTTTGCAGCACCAACAACCCACCTTCCCCTCCATCAGCAGCAGGAGATGCCTTAATAAAATGTCATCTCTTGCTGCCACAGGACCAGTCTTGCGATAACAGCTGTGAGATTGTGAAGCTCTTATTATGAGACTGGTCCTCATCACATTTTCTGCTGTTGACGGAGGGGGAGCAGAGATGCTAAGGGTGGGCCATCCCAAAGCTAGAGATTTGTCACCACTATGCTGGAGATTTCAGGCCAATAAATGAGTTTTTTTTTCATAGGCCTCAGCCATATCTTACACCAGATCTAGTAGATGTACACTAAGCTGACATATTCTAAACAATAAATAGAAAATACAATTATTTTTTTAACCTCGCTGTCCAGGCTGGGGCTATTCCCTGCCCCAGTAGCAGAAGCACCTAACAACAGAGAGGCAACCGCATAAGATGCTATAGCGACTTGTCACAAGGGCCTAGGTGCCGATAGAGAGGGAGGAACTCCCTGCAGCTTCCTCCTGCGCTTAGGCATCCTAAACAATTTTTATGCCAAAGAAGTTAGAGGTAATAAAACCCTAGCGTGGTAGCACCTAGCACCAGCGCTCTGACATCATCTTGGGTCCCCAGCAAGAATTCCTCCATGTCTATCTTAATACCAGACTATGGACTTGTATGCATGCTACTGAAGCAAGGCAACGTCTTACAATGTCTGAAAAAAACTCCTTGAAAGATCACCATATATTATAACTTAGTGAGTGCACGTCATGTTAACAGATCCACAGTTAAGGAAAAAACCTTTAAAATCACCAGATATGACAGTTGCAGTATGCTGCCTTCCATAAAGCTCCCACAGTGCTTATTCACAGTTTTATTAATTATTATCTCTTATCATGTTATTATAAAACATAGTAACATAGTAGATGACGGCAGAAAAAGACCTGCACGGTCCACCCAGTCTGCCCAACAAGATATACACAAAAAATGGCACATGTGAGTTTACCTTACCTTGATTTGTACCTGTCGTTTTCAGGGCACAGACCGTATAAGTCTGCCCAGCACTATCCCCACCTCCCAACCACCAGCCCTGCCTCCCACTACCGGCTAAGCTTCTGGGGATCCCTTCCTTCTGAGGAGGATTCCTTTATGTTTATCCCACGCATGTTTGAATTCCATTACCGTTTTCCTCTCCACCACCTCCTGCGGGAGGGCATTCCAAGCATCCACCACTCTCTCTGTGAAAAAATACTTCCTGACATTTTTCTTGAGTCTGCTCCCCTTCAATCTCATTTCATTATGTTTTACACTTTTTGTTATTTATGTAAGTACATGATTTTACAAAGGATCATAAGTTTTTATCATTTACTTATTTTTTATCATGTTATGTTATTCAATACTTTCAATTGTTTATGTGAGCATAAGATTGTACAAGGGATTACAAGTTCTTTTCACTATTTATCTGGTATTACCAAAAATGTCTTAGGAACACTTGAGTATAGGATCATTAATGATCAAGCTATTATTGTTCTATTGTTACTTTATTTGTTGAATAAGCTTATATGCTTATCCCGTTTCTCTCTTATATACAGAAATTTAGCATTTATTCGATATTGAATCTTTGCATTGAACTTAAGAAACTGTCTGGATTGTTTTATTGCAACCTTTATATTATAGAGGCCTAGTTCAGCCCTTAGTCAGCAAACAGGACCTTGCTATGCAGCTCACAGGACCTTGAAGGTACGATCATGACGTGGTCTTTCCACCTTATATCATCTCAATATAAGCACATATTAGCGCATGCCCCATTTTTTGGCAGTTTTCACACGATTGCGTCTTACAGGCTCTGGGTAAGTTTGCTTGATATTATGTCTTAGATATACTAAGCGATATCTCAATCGGCTTCTGAGAACGCCGATACCAGCCATTGTAGTTGTAAATGTTTGGGTTCTTTAACAGTAGGCAATACACTTTAAATATAAATAAACGGCTGCATTTTATGGATGTCCACATTCCGATTCATCTGGCTGCATATTGTAGTGTGAAAATGAAACGCGAGGTCTTGTATACAAGATAGTGCGTATGGCTCGCGGATAGGGAGTAAAGTTTCACTTTGGTGCAGATAGGTGGTATTATTAAACTGTCATATCTGGTGATTTTAAAGGTTTTTTTCTTAACTTTGGATCTGTTAACATGACGTGCACTCACTAAGTTGTAATATATGGTGATCTTTCAAGGAGTTTTTTCAGACATTGTAAGACGTTGCCTTGCTTCAATAGCATACATACAATTAGAAATGCTGTCTCTCATTTTAAGACCACTCGAATATGTTCCCTATGTAGACGAAGCTGGACTTTTCCATCATAACTAAATAAGCTTCTCAAACTAAATATAAAAATAGAGTGGTTGGTATAGTAGTTTGGATCGAGGGAATTACAGCAATACGTTTTGAGAGGCAGAGACGTTCTGCAAAAGCATTATCGCTAATATCGTGGTATTAAAGGTGTTGTTTCTACATCTTCAAATAATAGTAAAACTCACCTTCCCTGCTTCAAATTAGGTAATATACCTGAATTGCTTGAACATCTTCATCTGTCTGGATTTTGAAGAATCATTCTGGTAAGCCCTCCCCCTTTTTTTTACAGAAAGTTATACATTACAATTTTTAAACAATATTTTGATATATCATAATACTTAGGATGCTGTGATTTTTTTTTATAAAGAAATTTAACACACTATATTTATATATTTTTTATATTCTTATATGGCAGCTATTAATATTTCTATAATTTTATATAATTTTTTTACGGCAGCTGTTTGTTGTTTTTGTTTCACTATGATCTCTTTGGGATGATGACGGTGGCATTCTCATACTGTATTTTGGCCCTCATTTGCTCTTTGTTTTTATTTTTTAATCTTTAACCTCCAATATTTGTTTTTAACAACCATTTTGTGTTAAAGTTGTGTGCATTTATATTTTAATTGTCATTTTTATTGCTCACACTTTTATTGTTATAATTTATTTAATTGGATGATGCTTTCAAACTATTTAAAGTATGTGGAATTTTTGAAATATATGTGTAGTGTTTATTTATGATTATATTTGTGTTTTTATGTCAGACCCCTGAGGCAGGCGTTTGTACGCTGAAACACGGCCTGTGTCGGGTCATTTTCACATTAAAGGATGACTTTTATCTCTATCCTGAAGGCCCAGTGTTGCTGTTTTGTTTCTGTTTTATGCTTGTATGCTGTTTTACACTCTCTTTGTGACTGCAAAGGTAAATCTCTTACATGTTCTTCAGTAAAGACCAAAGCAAAGAATTCATTCAGTCTGTCTGTCGGCTACAGCCTTGTCCTTTCTGAGTACTCCTTTTGCTCCTTGATAATCTAATAGTCCCATGGATTCCCTCACAGGCTTTCTGCTTCTGATGTAACTGAAAAAGTTATTACTGTGAGTTTTTGCTTCGGTGGCAAGTTTCTAGTCATATTCTCTTTTGGTCTTATTCATCAATGCTTTGCATCTAACTTGAAAGTGCTAATGTTGCTTCTTATTTTCTTTATTTGGATCCTTTTTTAATTTTTTTGAAAGATATTCTTTTGGCTCTAATGAATGCCGTTTGCTCTTCTTTCCACCTTTATTAATACATGGAAAACATCTGGTCTGGGCTTCCAAAATAGTATTTTTAAACAATGTCCATGCCTGATTGAAAGTCCTAACATTTGCGGCTGATCCTTTTAGAAATACCTTTTAGAAATATCCAAAAAGTAATAAGAAAACTCAAAAGTGTGAGAAAACCTCTTCAAGGCACTATATGCGAGCAACTGAAGTAGTCTGGATTATGACCGAGTCATCTCCACAGTGGAGGTATTTCTTCTAGCTTACATTATCTAGTCTTGATTTGACTCGGGGATAATCAATTAATTCACTTTTTACTTGCATGGCTTGCTGACTGCTACAGAGAGCCAATGAAGAAGTTGTGAAATAATCTCGGCCCATTTTTCTTGATCTGCAGCCTGAGGATGGGTAAAAAAAAGTCACCAGCTGCCAAACATGCAGCATTGATAGAAGCCTCACTTTTGTATATACTGAGAATAATTTTCAAAGCTATTTACTTGGATAAATATCAACCTGCGAGTTAGCTTTAGCAGTACAGCTAATTTTAATAAACCATAAACCACAATTTACCTAGGCAAAATGGCTTGGCTTAAACGCACGGACATCTACATTATCTGGATTGTTAGCCTGGGTTAAACAAAGCCATTTCCCAGGCAAGTTGTCATGTCCCCTACCTCAACGCAAGCGGCGTCCTCGGGCTGCATGGGGTCCCATCGACACGCACACTTGACTGGCACAGCCCTGAGCTATGTGTGTGTAGTTCTTCTCTGTCCTCCTTCCCCTGCTCTTGTCCTATGGCTGTGCTCCTTCTCCCTGCTGATGTCAGATGCCAGCAGTTATGCTTCAGCTTCTACTTTGGTAGGTGTTACTTGCTCAGTAGTGTGCTTCTTCTCTACTTTGTCCCTCGCTGACTTTGCCTGTGCCTGGATTACTCTCTTGCCTGCTGCTTGCCTATTGACTTTACCTGTGCCTGGATTACTCTCTTGCCTGTTGTTTGCCTATTGACATTGCCTAAACCTGGATCACTCCCCTGCCTGCTGCCTGCCTGTTGATATTGCCTGTTCCTGGATTACTCCCTTGCCTGCCTGCCTACTGACTTTGCCTGTACTTGGATCACTCTCTTGCCTGCTGCTTGTCTGGCCGTTACATTCACCACCCCGCTCCCTGTTCCGTCTCGTAAGTCCTGCAGGCCATCCGCACCTAGGGGCTCAACCTCTGGGGAATGGCGGTCAGCGTAGGTGAAACCCGGGGTTGTCCGGCCACCAAGCGGAACGTGGTCTGAGTACCGGGCTCAGCAGCGCTCTACTTGGTACAAGAACTCACAAGTCTGACACAAGTTTAGGCTGTGGGAATAAAGCAGCACATGTACTGACATTTTCAAAAGGGACATCTAACTATATTACCATCTTCAGCTGCCCACACAAAATAGCAGGTGCAAAGAAAACGTGCACTTTTATAATGCTTGCTAACACTGTAAAACTTCATCAATATCGTTACCACAGAAGGCTAGGGTACACACAATTTTCTCCTCATGGCAATTCTAACAGAGTAAGGGCCCCTTTTACTAAGCCGCGTAGGCGCCTACGCGCACACAAAATGTGTCAATCTGGAACTACCGCCCGGCTACAGAGTGGCCAAGGCGATAGTTCCAATTTTTACGAATGTCCGCAAATATTTTTTATTTTCGAATACGCGGCACTAACTGGGTGGTAATCAGCAGTGTACGCGCATTGATGATTACCACCCGGTCAACGCGTGAGACCTTACCACTAAGTGAATGGGTGGCGGTAAGGCCTGAGACCCAAAATGGACGTGTGCCAATTTTTATCTTGTCGCAAAAAAAGGGCCTGTTTTACAGGCACGCTGAAATAAGGATCAGCACGCGTCCAAAACACGTGCCTACCCTAGTGCAGGCCATTTTTTCATCGAGCCTTTGTAAAAGGACCCCTATGTTCTTCAGAGTACATCAAATAGATATATGTCTACAGGATGTGAAAATGTTATATTAAATATGAGCTGAGAGTTATCCCAGATGTTAATGGGTAACACACCCAAACAAAAAGAGTTCAAGTCATTTGGAATGCAAAATGTGGAATAATTTTATATGATTTCCAATAAGATTGAATAGCCACCTCTAATTTAGGAGCTTCATGGTGTCTCTGCTATACGCATTCTATAAAAATCTGCACCATAAAGTTTTTGGATGGCTTTGGGAGCTACCAGCTATAGGAAATTATGTTAAGGTTGACTTTGCAACTTAGCTGTTCAAACCTGGCCTCAACTGCAATATTATGAGAACTGAGTTGTTAGCATTTATTGATCCAAGCTGGTGCACTATAGAACATGTTGATGCGGAGCTTGAAGGTTTACCCTAAAGATCATAGGTCATGCAAGAACCATGAGGTGCAAGGTTATATCAATATAGCTGAAGGTCAGCTCAACCCAGTAAATACTCCCACCCAGACAAATAGGCCTGTTATCTCAGCGATGCAGAATCATCATTACAGAGCCTGTCAAAGTGATGGGTTATATATATTTAAGATAATTGTGCCTTCACAATATAGGATCAACCTCCCATGACTTATATTTCACTAAGCTAGACCAATCATACAGTGCTACCTCTACTTTCGCCCTTCGACAGCCAATAACAGGAAAAACCATTATAGTCTAGGGACACAACCCTTACATAACAAGAGGTTTCCTGGTCATTAGCCAGTGAAGGAGGTGGTCTATTGAAATGTACTATTTAAGTTTCAAAAGGGCAAAAATGATAAAATGAGGAAAATGGTTAAAAAGAAGCTAAAAGGAGCAGTAACAAAGGTTAAGAGTTTAAAAATATGATCTACAGATCAGGATGGGCTTGAGTGGAATACAGTAGTTGAGAAACAGGGCCAGTGCTGGGTACACTTTTATGGTCTGAGTCCAGAGGATGGCAAGGATGGATCAGGATCGAGCATGCGTAATTTATAGTGCTGGGCAGACTTCTACAGTCGGTGTCCTGAAAATGGCAGATGCAAATCAAGGTCAGGTATACACATAAAGTAGCACATATGAGTTTATCTTGTTGGGCAGACTGGATGGACCATACAGGTCTTTCTCTGCCGTCATCTACTATGTTACTATCCAGCTTATAATTGAAAAAGAAAAACGCCTATATTGCGACCCAAATTGGGAGATAGACGTTTATCTCACAAAAACGAATAAAGCGGTATAATCGAAAGCCGAATTTGGATGTTTTCAACTGCACTCCGTCGCGGATGCGGACAAAGTTGATGGGGGCGTGTTGGGGGCGTGGAGAAGGCGGAACTGGGGCGTGGTTATCAGGCGATCAGAGATGGGCGCCTTTCGCCGATAATGGAAGAAAAATATGCGTTTTTAGCGAGAATTTAGGGCACTTTTCCTGGACCCTGTTTTTCCACGAATAAGGCCCCAAAAAGTGCCCTAAATGACCAGATGACCACTGGAGGGAATCGGGGATGACCTCCCCTGACTCCCCCAGTGGTCACAAACCCCCTCCCACCACAAAATATGCCGTTTCACAACTTTTTATTTTCATCCTCAAATGTCATACCCACCTCCCTGGCAGCAGTATGCAGGTCACTGGAGCAGTTATTAGGGGGTGCAGTGGACTTCAGGCAGGTGGACCCAGGCCCATCCCCCCCCCCACCTGTTGCTCTTGTGCTGGTAAATGGGAGCCCTCCAAACCGCCCCCCAAACCCACTGTACCCACATGTAGGTGCCCCCCTTCACCCCTTAGGGCTATAGTAATGGTGTAGACTTGTGGGCGGTGGGTTTTGAGGGGGATCTGGGGGGCTCAACACCCAAGGGAAGGGTGCTATGCACCTGGGAGCTCTTTTACCTTTTTTTTTTGTTTTTGTAAAAGTGCCCCCTAGGGTGCCCGGTTGGTGTCCTGGCATGTGAGGGGGACCAGTGCACTACGACTCCTGGCCCCTCCCACGAACAAATGCCTTGGATTTATTCGTTTTTGAGCTGGGCGCTTTCATTTTCCATTATCACTGAAAAACAAAAACGCCCAGCTCACAAATTGTCGAATAAAACATGGACGTCTATTTTTTTTCGAAAATACGGTTCGGTCCGCCCCTTCACGGACCCGTTCTCGGAGATAAACGCCCATGGAGATAGACGTTTTTGTTCAATTATGCCCCTCCACGTATTTATATCATATGCTGTGAGTGCAGGTGCTGCATAGCTCAGTGAGAGTGGGGAACACATCTTAAACTGGAACTTAGTGAGTAAATTGTAGTTAATTATATACTGGATTATTGGTTCAGTCATGAACTGATAATAAATGTCACTGCTGCACAGACTGTATGGACCATGCAGGTCTTTATCTGCTGTCATTTACTATTTACTGTGTCTCTAGCCCAGCAGAGAGACTAGAAGGATGCGTCATGGAAGGACAAAACCCACCCAATAGGGGAGCAGTAGGGATTTTGTCCTGGGCTATGGTAAAAGAACTCCATTAAAAGACACAGTTAGTATCAGATATGCTATAATATTGAAACTTTGAGTAAGATGCTTTGAACAGTACTGGGCTTGAAAGCTAAGGCAAAAAACCAAAGCAAAGCAGAAAGAAAAGAAAACCTACAGAAAGTTAATGTTATGATTCTGCCGGTTTGGCTGAGGGGGAGGGGGGACGTCTCTTCTGATTGGCTGCCAGGGGTTGTGCTGACGTCAGGGGATAGTACTTTAGCCTGCAGCTGAAGAGTTTCTCTGCTTTTGCGTTACTTATCTGGTGGTAACAGGAAAGCCTGATAGGTTTCTCTCAGAACGTGCTCTAGGTTCTGACAGGGATCTGTGTTGATTTAGAGTATTCTTTTCCTTCCCTCTGGGTTAGCTGCTGCTGTGTGTGTGCGTAGCTCTGTAATCAGGGTCAGCTGCTCGTTTGTTTAGTGGGGGCTGGGCATTGCTCAGCCTCCGGGCTCTGGGCTGAGTGAGAGCGTTCTCCTTTGTTTGTTTGTTTTAAGGATTTCTCTTCCCAGTGTCCTGGCCTGCTGGCTCAGTGAGTTTAACCCTTTGTGTACTGTGTGTATTGTATTCCTGCCTCTGCCAGTGTGTTTGTTTGGATGGGCCCCACTCCCTCTCGGGAGGGGAAGCGTTCTCTCTGATTGTTTGTTGATTTATGGCACTCTCTCTCTGCTGGCTCTACAAGCTTAACCCTTTATGTTCTGTGTGCCTCTGTCCCCTACGTCTTGCCTCATCCTTGGCCACCTTTAAATCTAGACTGAAAGCCCACCTCTTTAACATTGCTTTTGACTCGTAACCACTTGTAACCACTCGCCTCCATCTACCCTCCTCTCCTCCTTCCTGTACACATTAATTGATTTGATTTGCTTACTTTATTTATTTTTTGTCTATTAGATTGTAAGCTCTTTGAGCAGGGCCTGTCTTTCTTCTATGTTTGTACAGCGCTGCGTACTCCTTGTAGCGCTATAGAAATGCTAAATAGTAGTAGTAGTCTACAGTGGGTTTGAGGCAAAGGCTTTCTGCCTTCCTTTGTGTTTGGTTCCTCTGGCTTCTGCCTGGGGCTCCTACCCTGGTGGGGAGGGGGTTGCTGTGTTAGTTCCCCTGTCCTGCGCTAGTCCCCTGCGTGGGCGTGGGCCGCTCTGGTCCTTTGTTTCCCCCTCTGCCCTATTGCTGGTGTTCAGCGCGTGTCTGGCATCTTGGGGCCCTCTGGGTTCTTTCACCCCTCCCTGTGTGTGATTGGGTTCCAGTTCAGCCGTGAGGCTCGCACGAGTGGCTCTGTCTGCGTGGGTTCCGGTTCGGCCGCGAGGCCCGCCTGTATGCCTATTTCCCTTCTTCCTGAGGGACTGGGGGGAGGGGTAGCTTAGGGGGTATTGTGTAGCTGGGGTGTGCGGTGGTGGGTCGGTCTCCCCTTGGCCTGGGTCGGCGCCCTGCTGGCCTCGGCCAGGGCCCAAGGGCTCACGACCAACCCAACGGATTACAGAACGCAAAAGCCATGAGCTCGACCGATCCATCCCCCATGCAGCTGCTCCAGCAATTGCATGCTCAGCTACAACAGGTATCGGGAGTCGTGAACGCACTGTCTCAACGGGTAGACTCGCTGACTGTCACGGGGGCTGCGGAGGTCCCGCCAGCAGCTACTCCGCCTAGTTCCCATGCATGTGGCCGAGGGATTCGGGTGGCTACGCCCCCGAGGTACGAGGGCGACAGTAAGACCTGCCGGGGGTTCCTCAATCAATGTCAAATTGTCTTCGAGTTGCAGGCCCGGGATTTTCCTTCGGATCGGGCGAAGGTGGCTTATATTATCTCTCTACTGGCAGGCCCCGCTCTGGCCTGGGCCTCGCCCTTATGGGAGAAGAAGGATCCCCTCCTGGATAATTTGGCAGAGTTTTTGAAACAATTTCGGCTCATCTTTGAGGAACCCGGGAAGCCCTCCTCGGCGGCGGCTCAGCTGTTGAACCTACATCAGGGGCGACTCTCTCTGGGTGAGTACGCCATCCAGTTTCGGACTTTGGCCGCAGAGCTAGGTTGGGATAACCCAAGCCTGACTGCGGTATTTTGGCATGGTGTCTCGGCCAACATTAAGGACGAACTCACAGGCCGGGAGCTGCCCTCAGATCTGAATGACCTCATCCGTCTCTGTACCCAGGTGGACATCCGGTTCAGGGAGCGGGCCTGTGAACGTCGCGCTGGTCAGCAGGTTGCAGGGGCTAACTCGAGGAGCTCGCACAAGAGCCCTGCTTCCCCGTCGCTGGGTGTGCCCGATGGGTCTGAACCTATGCAGGTTGACCAGGCGGCCCAGGAGAGACAGCGGAGACGCTCTAAGGGGCTGTGCCTGCATTGTGGAGTGAAAGGGCACTTTGTCCGTGAGTGCCCGAAGAGAAAGAAGTCGGGAAACCAGCAGCCCTGATACCGGCTAGGGAGACCGGGTCAGGGCCAAAGTCCTTCTCCCCTTGGATGCAGGTTTTGGTGCCAGTTCTACTGGCGATTAAGGATACCCCTTGTTTTGAGGCGCTAGTTGACTCGGGGGCGGGAGGCAACTTTATCAGCGCGGACCTGGTGCGGGTTCATCAAATTCCTACGATGGAGTTACCTCAGCCCATCACCGTCTCAGCGGCTTGGGGACTGGTTCGGGGAGTTCTCCGCTCCAGAACTGTGCCTATGACCATACGGGTAGGAGTCTTACACAAAGAAGTTATCTCCTTCTACGTCCTTCCGTCGGCCACTGAGGCCATAATCCTGGGATTACCCTGGCTTCGCCTGCATAACCCTTGCATTGATTGGGCCCGGGGTGAATTGACGGCGTGGGGCCCGGGCTGCCAGAAGGTCTGTTTGGATAAGGTCTCGCCAGCCCCAGTGACGCTTCCTTTGGATCGAGCCAATGTTATGTTACCGGGGCCCTACAGATCCTTTGGAGATGTTTTTTCCAAACAGCAAGCAGAGATTCTGCCTCCTCATCGCTCCTATGACTGTGCCATAGAGCTACTACCTGGCACTGAACCTCCCCGTGGCCGCGTATACCCCCTATCCCGGCCAGAGACGGAAGCCATGTCCCAGTATATTCGAGAGAACCTAGCTCGAGGCTTCATCCGGCCCTCTAAATCACCCGCGGGGGCTGGATTCTTCTTCGTGGAGAAGAAGGATGGGGGGTTGCGCCCCTGTATTGACTACAGGGGACTCAATGCCATCACGCGGAAGGACAAATACCCCCTTCCCTTGATTTCTGAGATGTTTGACCGCCTCCAGGGGGCCCAGATCTTCTCCAAGCTCGATCTCAGGGGGGCCTACAACCTTGTGCGGATCAAGGAGGGGGATGAGTGGAAGACGGCGTTTAACACTCGCGACGGGCATTACGAATATCTGGTAATGCCCTTTGGACTTGCTAATGCTCCAGCCGTCTTCCAAGCCTTCATGAATGACATCTTCAGGGATCTCCTGTATAAGTTTGTGATGGTCTACTTGGACGATATTTTGATTTTTTCAAGGGCTGAGGAAGAGCACCAGGAGCACCTGAAGACCGTATTGCAGCGGTTGAGGGAGAACCACCTCTATGTGAAATTGGAAAAATGTGAATTCCATCGCTCTGAACTGCTCTTCCTGGGGTACATCATTTCTAACCACGGGCTGCGTATGGACCCCAGTAAGCTGACAGCCATCCTGCACTGGCAGCAACCTACGGGGCGTAAGGCTCTACAGCGCTTCTTAGGTTTTGCCAACTACTATAGGCAGTTTATTTGGAATTACTCGTCCCTGACTGCCCCTCTTACTGCCTTGACTAAGAAGAACGCTGACGCTCGCAACTGGTCGCCTGAGGCGTGTCAGGCCTTTGAGAATCTGAAACAGGCATTTGTTGGAGCTCCAGTGTTGCGCCATCCCAACCCGACAAATAAATTTTTCGTGGAAGTGGATGCATCATCGGTTGGCGTAGGAGCAGTGCTGTCCCAGGCCCACCCCAGTGGGAAACTTCTCCCATGTGCATTCTTCTCTAAAAAGTATACCCCTGCCGAGAAGAATTATGCCATCGGGGATCAGGAGCTATTAGCCATTAAATTGGCCCTGGAAGAATGGCGTCATCTGCTGGAAGGGGCGCAGGAGCCCTTCACGGTGTTCACGGACCATAAAAACCTGACTTATTTATGAGAAGCGAGAAGGCTGAATCCTCGCCAGGCCCGGTGGGCACTATTCTTCTCCCGCTTTGATTTCATTCTGACCTATCGTCCAGCGGAGAAGAACATCAAGGCAGATGCCCTCTCCAGGTCCATGGAGGCTGACCTGGAGGAAGAACCCCTGCAGTATGTAATTAAACCTGATGTCATTGTGCCCGCGATGACGCTAGCAGTACCTGCAGGTATGACCTTTGTGCCACCCCGGCTGAGAGAAAAGACACTCCAATGGGGGCATGCCTCTCGAATGGCAGGACATCCCGGGATCCTGGGAACCAAGCGGTTCATCTCCCAGCAGTATTGGTGGCCTTCACTTGATCGGGATGTGCAGGAGTTTGTGGCTGCGTGTCCTGAGTGCGCCCAGCATAAGGCTGACCGTCGGAGACCCCAGGGGTTGCTGATGCCTTTACCGGTACCTGAGAGACCGTGGACCCACATTGCCATGGACTTTGTTACGGATCTGCCTAACTCTGAAGGGCACACAGTTGTCTTGGTAGTGGTGGACCGGTTTTCTAAAATGGCCCACTTCATACCCATGCCTACCCTTCCTTTGGCGGTGAAGCTGGCACAGTATTTCATCAGCTCTATTTTTCGTCTCCATGGTCTGCCAGAATCTATTACCTCTGATCGAGGAGTACAGTTTGTCTCAAAGTTCTGGAGAGCCCTGAATCGGGCCCTTGAAGTAAAGCTGAACTTTTCGTCGGGATATCACCCACAATCCAATGGCCAAACAGAACGAGTGAACCAATGCTTGAAGCAGTTCCTACGGATGTATGTCAATGAGCACCACAACAACTGGAGTCAGCTGCTGCCTTGGGCAGAATTCGCTCATAACAACCGAGTGAGCTCAGCCACGGGCGCGTCGCCCTTTTACATCGTATATGGACGACACCCGCGGATACCAGCCCCCTTGAAAACCAACTTGGATGTCCCGGCAGCGGTTGATGCGGTGACCTCGCTCCAAGCAATTTGGTCATCAGTTCAGAAAGCGCTGCGAGTGACCTCCACTCGTATGAAACGCCAAGCGGATCGGTCTCGCAGAGTGGAACCGCACTTCCAGCCTGGCGACTTGGTGTGGTTGTCCACGCGTAATCTTCGTCTGAAGATTCCCTCCTCCCGCTTTGCACCTCGATTTGTGGGCCCATATCCCATTGTGAGGCAAGTGAATCGGGTCTGTTATCAGCTAAAGTTACCACCTACATTACGGGTACATAACACCTTTCATGTGTCCTTGCTGAAGCCTGTGATTCTGAGAAAAGGGGCTTTGCCCGCGTTGCCTGCTAGTCCAGCCATCTCAGCCTCCCAGGGGGAATACGAAGTCCGGGATGTCTTGGATGCAAGGCGCTTCCGGGGACATCTCCAGTATCTCATTGCGTGGATGGGATATGGACCGGCAGACAATTCCTGGGAGGACGCTACTCATGTCCACGCGCCAATCCTAGTCAGACGGTTCCATCGCCTTTTCCCTCACAAACCTAAACCTCGTGGACGGGGTAGGGGGGGCCCTTGAAGGGGGGGTGATGTTATGATTCTGCCGGTTTGGCTGAGGGGGAGGGGGGACGTCTCTTCTGATTGGCTGCCAGGGGTTGTGCTGACGTCAGGGGATAGTACTTTAGCCTGCAGCTGAAGAGTTTCTCTGCTTTTGCGTTACTTATCTGGTGGTAACAGGAAAGCCTGATAGGTTTCTCTCAGAACGTGCTCTAGGTTCTGACAGGGATCTGTGTTGATTTAGAGTATTCTTTTCCTTCCCTCTGGGTTAGCTGCTGCTGTGTGTGTGTGTGTGTGTGTGCGTAGCTCTGTAATCAGGGTCAGCTGCTCGTTTGTTTAGTGGGGGCTGGGCATTGCTCAGCCTCCGGGCTCTGGGCTGAGTGAGAGCGTTCTCCTTTGTTTGTTTGTTTTAAGGATTTCTCTTCCCAGTGTCCTGGCCTGCTGGCTCAGTGAGTTTAACCCTTTGTGTACTGTGTGTATTGTATTCCTGCCTCTGCCAGTGTGTTTGTTTGGATGGGCCCCACTCCCTCTCGGGAGGGGAAGCGTTCTCTCTGATTGTTTGTTGATTTATGGCACTCTCTCTCTGCTGGCTCTACAAGCTTAACCCTTTATGTTCTGTGTGCCTCTGTCTACAGTGGGTTTGAGGCAAAGGCTTTCTGCCTTCCTTTGTGTTTGGTTCCTCTGGCTTCTGCCTGGGGCTCCTACCCTGGTGGGGAGGGGGTTGCTGTGTTAGTTCCCCTGTCCTGCGCTAGTCCCCTGCGTGGGCGTGGGCCGCTCTGGTCCTTTGTTTCCCCCTCTGCCCTATTGCTGGTGTTCAGCGCGTGTCTGGCATCTTGGGGCCCTCTGGGTTCTTTCACCCCTCCCTGTGTGTGATTGGGTTCCAGTTCAGCCGTGAGGCTCGCACGAGTGGCTCTGTCTGCGTGGGTTCCGGTTCGGCCGCGAGGCCCGCCTGTATGCCTATTTCCCTTCTTCCTGAGGGACTGGGGGGAGGGGTAGCTTAGGGGGTATTGTGTAGCTGGGGTGTGCGGTGGTGGGTCGGTCTCCCCTTGGCCTGGGTCGGCGCCCTGCTGGCCTCGGCCAGGGCCCAAGGGCTCACGACCAACCCAACGGATTACAGTTAATGGTGGCTAAGCTAAATAAAAATATTTCATTGATCCAATGTGGAAGCATTTTAAAATAACATCTTACTAAGTAATGGAGTTGTAATTTTATTTTATATATATTTAATAAGAACACGATTAAAATGGCCAACTGTATAATTCTAATTGGCATGAAATAAAGAAGGAATTATACATTTATGCTAGTTGTATGGGTCATAACGTCTATGGTTACTCATACCTTTCTTTATCCCTACACACGTAAGAGTCCAGCTTACAAAGAGGTGTCCCATAATTTCATATCTTCATCATGTATAAAAACTATGAAGAAGATTTGGCATATTGATGAAATATCAACACCTTTATTCTCACAGAGCTAGTAGGGCTCGTGGAAGCCATGCATGTTCATTTTGGCAAATTCCACCTTAGCATATACATTTAGCAGAGCTCCTGCACAAGTGAAGAGATGAAAATATTCCTATCCAAAGAAAGAAATTTCTCAGAACTAAGAGAATTTGCTTTATTAAAAAGCTCTTACAGCTTGCATCCACACGGCAACCAGTTGTTCTAGTTCCGTCTTTGTCTGCTTGGAGAGCTCCAGAATATGTTCTCGGCATTCATGGCTGGTATATGCTGAATCTGTAAAATCCTCCGTGTGCTCCAGGATCAGTTCCAACATCAGGGAAAGACTCTCCTTAGAGAGAAAATAAAGGTTTTCCCGAAGACCTTCCACTTTGCTCTGAAAAAGAAAACGTTCAAAATTCCATATAAACCAATTTGGATCCAGAAAATGCCAACTGATGCGCCTTTAGGGCATTATGATTCACAGGTATCAAGTAACAATCCTAGGAGCAGTGAAGTACAAAGCTATTTGTGGCTGGAAATAAAAAAGAAAAATTTAAAAGAGAAATAATAAAAGATACTTTCACCTAATTGTGGAATGACTAGAAAAGGAAGCGCATATGAAAACTACACAAATGCACAGAAATCCATCAACCAAGCCTGCATTCAAATACAATGGCTTTCATTTGAAAGCTGCAATATGCATGTTGCTTCTTGGTTATTTTCTCCTCTTCTTTTGGTCATCCTCTGTTCATGGTTCCGTGGATGCTTATTTGATATGTTGAAACTTAAATAAATATAATATTAAAGAAAAAAAAAAGAGATCAATTTGTACCACCATTGTTCTCACCTTGAATTCTTTGATCCCTGTATAGATACTGACTGGTGCCACTTCAACCTCTCCATTCAATCTCACATCGGTTACTATCTCCACCACCTGCTCCAGCGCCATCCTCATTCTGTGGAAGACCCCTTCTTTATTTATGCGTGCCGACTCACAGTCAGGATGCCTCAGACATGTCTGTAACCAAAAAAGATGCATGGTTTTGCTACTCCCACCTTCTAGAATTCAAGTATGATGACCTTCACTTTTATACAGTACAAAAATACAATATGAGGGAAATCTGTCAATAAAGAAAACAAATTGAAAACTGTATGCTGTAAGCATTACACAAAAGTGTGTTTCACTGTTGGAGTGTGTGTATAAGCAAGTCTGGATGGGGAGGGGGATTAAGAGTACTGGGGGGGGGGGGATTGAATGAATGAATAAGCGATGGAGGAATGATGAGAGGGCACCAGGGCAGAGGCAGTTAATTGTTAAAGGGGATGAGTTGGATGTGATCAGCGGTGGGAGGCTAAGTGAATAGAATGAGAGGGTATTAGGAGTCCTGAGTGGATGAAGGGAGTTGTGAATGCTGGGGGCTGGGGGAGTGACGGAGTTGATGGGGTGCTCAGTTAGTGAGTCAACATATGAAAAAGGGGTTGTAAGTAACAAAGATGCTCTTTGAGTGAATGTGGTGTTATGAGTGACAGTGTGGATCATGGTGTGAGTTTTTGAGACACTCTGAGTGCAGGGAAAGCTAAAGGAGTACCACAGGAAAGTACACGTAAATGAGAAATAGGAGTGATATGACACTACTGGATGGTTTTCCCCCTTCTATTTCTCTTTCAGGGCCAGCCCAAGTGTATTGGAAACCATAGGCAAACCTTCAGCCATGCTGTCCCCCCTTCCAGGCCATAGCTCCCTGACCCCCATAGTTGAGCACCTCCTATTCCCCTTCCTACCCCCTCCCAGGTGGCCAGCATTACCCCTTCTCATTCCCCAGCAGCCAGCCTCTCCCCTTCACATTGACCCCCCCCCTCCCCCAACAAGTTGGCTAGCATCTCATTTCCCCTTCGATGTCCAGCATCTTCTCCTACTTTCCCTTCCCACTGCTGGACCTCCCGCATCCACCCCCTACCTCCTCTGGGCTGACCTGAACATTAAGTTCCCTGCAAGCACTGAAGTGCTGCTTTGTCCAGCCCTCCTCCCCTCTCTTATCTTTCCATGCCCTTTTCCCCTTTCATCTCATTAGCAAGTCCTGTTCCACCATTCCACTCCAAGTTATCTGCTTCTTTTTGTACCGGCAGGCTTGGGAACCTCACTGATAATTCCATTCCTGAGCCACTGTGGTGGTAAAATCCAAAATCCAAAAATCAAGGATATAATAACAAATCTTATCAAGGCAATAAATGCACAAATTGACCATTAGGATATGTTCATATAGACCAGCATGGTAAATGGAACAGCCTGTAAGCCTACATTGTAAATTGAATTCTAAACAACATCCGTAAAATCCGCCCCTTTCTTTCCGAGCACTCTACCAAAACCCTCATCCACACCCTTGTCACCTCTCGTTTAGACTACTGCAATCTGCTTCTTGCTGGCCTCCCACTTAGTCACCTCTCCCCTCTCCAGTCGGTTCAAAACTCTGCTGCCCGTCTCATCTTCCGCCAGGGTCGCTTTACTCATACTACCCCTCTCCTCAAGACCCTTCACTGGCTCCCTATCCGTTTTCGCATCCTGTTCAAACTTCTTCTACTAACCTATAAATGTACTCACTCTGCTGCTCCCCAGTATCTCTCCACACTCGTCCTTCCCTACACCCCTTCCCGTGCACTCCGCTCCATGGATAAATCCTTCTTATCTGTTCCCTTCTCCACTACTGCCAACTCCAGACTTCGCGCCTTCTGTCTCGCTGCACCCTACGCCTGGAATAAACTTCCTGAGCCCCTACGTCTTGCCCCATCCTTGGCCACCTTTAAATCTAGACTGAAAGCCCACCTCTTTAACATTGCTTTTGACTCGTAACCACTTGTAACTACTCACCTCCACCTACCCTCCTCTCTTCCTTCCCGTTCACATTAATTGATTTGATTTGCTTACTTTATTTATTTTTTGTCTATTAGATTGTAAGCTCTTTGAGCAGGGACTGTCTTTCTTCTATGTTTGTGCAGCGCTGCGTATGCCTTGTAGCGCTATAGAAATGCTAAATAGTTGTAGTAGTAGAGTAGCAAGGATAACACAGAATCATAGAAAAACCCATACAGTTATTAAAAATCTGAAGCACGTAAATAATTCCTGTTATCATGTAAAGTCTACTGAGTTTAAAGCTTTTGTAAAAATGAATTTCAGAGAAAATAAGAACTACAAGGGGTTACTCTCTGTCAGTCGTTCCTAAGGAAATCACGAAATAACCGTGCTTCCTGTACCAGCAGGCCTTGCCAGCACTTCCACTTCTTCCTCGCTGCAATCTGGAGCCTCTTCTTGCACTTGATGGGCTTGGAAACCTCATCAGGAGAAAAACCTCTTCTTTATCCAGTAGGCCTTGCCGGTACTTCCACTGCTACAGCCTATAATTCTTTTTGTGCCAGCAGGCCTGGAAACCTCACCAACACTTCCACTCCACTGCTGCAGTCTGGAGTCTCTTTTGGCACTGACCCTTATTTTGCAGGTTGACACCCTAGTGGTAACGCTATAGAGAATACTGCTAGGATTGCCCATAGAGCAGGAGCATTCAAGGATCGCTCCTGTCCACACAACTAGCTAACAGGGAAAACTCTGTAATCTGTAGGGGGTGGGATCAAATCATGAGGAGGGTGTCCAAGCGGTCTTGCCTGCCCAGGGAGAGTCAGTGTAAGGAGATAAGAGGATTCTTGGCCGTCCAAAGCAGCTACTATAAAAAGCTGCAATCATGCATATTTGGAGAGTGTGGGGCACTCTTTTTGTCCCACATACAGCTTTTTAAAATTACTGCTCACGCTGGACGTGCCAGCATCTTCCATTGTATTTGTCGACATCCTTCTAGATATTTTTTAAAAGGCTCCATGGTTGGTAAGTCTTTTATAAAATACTAGGGAAATTGTGCCTGATCTTGAAGTCTAAATTCCGATCTCAATGCTCTTTGTAAAATTGGCCTTCACAGCTATCAAGCAGTACCATAAAGACACACCATCAGGCATCATATGAAGCTGAAGACAAAACATTGCTGATCCCATAAGGGAGGAACATCCCACATGCACTGGCTTAGGAATGAGGTTTATTCCTGTCAAAGAATGCGTAACACTAACCCATTAAGAGAAATTGCCACTGGAAAAGAGTAAAATAGGAGCCAGAATGGGGTAGAGTTATTGCTCCAAGCTCATGGTTTTTATATTTAGAAGCCTTATTGGTCCCTCTCTCTTGTTTTAAGCATCATTTTTAATGCTGCATACTACTTTGGGCACATCTGTGGTGCAGGAAGGCAGTTCATTAATTAATAAGCAAATAAATAAACAAAATAAAAACATCTGCTACCAGACGAGAGGAAGAACACAGAACTGCTAGCTCTGACTTGAAGCCTAAATTTGAAAATGGTGTACGGTCACACCTGCTTAAAGACACTTTCAGAAAATATGTGAACTATAACGACTTGTAAATCAGAGATAAAAAGAAAATCCAGTTATTCAGACATGCAAATATTGTGTGGTATGGCAATATTACACAATCAAATGGAGACACCAGCGCTACCTTCCTGCAAGATGGCATATAAAAAAGGAGACACAGATGAATCAAACATTAGAATCCACATAAACTCATCAGCAAGTTCATGGAGAAAAAAAATGGACTGAATAACAAATGTCTGGAGAAAGCGGAGGGGCAACCCAAAAAGAAAAGATGAATGCTCCCCAGCCACCATGTCCAATGAAAGTCAGCACAGAAGAAAAAAAAATCACAAATAAAGAAAATGGAGAGAATGGAGGTCAGTGAAAACAGAGTCTAGAGAAATAATGTGAAAATATTTTTGAAAAAGTGTTTGAGATCTACCAATATTCGAAGCAATTATGATCCTAACTTTGAGAGTTAGCCTCTAAAATTGGTGTCTTGGAAAATTTACTAGGGCTGAGTGCATAACTTTAAACTCAGAATTTAGGAGCCTAAAGCTGGGTAGCAGCAGAGGCACATAAAAAGCGAGGAAATGCTTAGGTGATCAGCACTGATTTCCAGCATTAGGTACCTAAATGTAGCTCATAAATCTAGGTAAATGAATGTTAGGCATTTATTTAGGAGCATAACTTAAGCTCCTAGGGTTGATATTTAAAGCAATTTAAACAGCCAGAAACAGCTCCTGGCTGTTTAAATCACTTGTCCGGGGCTAACTGGGCATATTCAGTGACACTTAACGAGATAGGAGCTAATTGGGCATATTCAGCAGCACTAAGCCAAAACTGGCTATTTTTTGGGCAGTCCAGGGGCAAAATCAGCATTTATGTGGGTTAAGTGCCAGTATTCAGCACTGAACTGCATAAGGTAACCGTAGAGATAGGACTGTGTTTTATGTGGTCCTATCTTTATGCAGGTCATCTTATGCTGTGAAGTGCTCAACTGGCTAAGTTTTAACCGTATATGCCGGTGGTTGGTCATGGCAAAGCCAATAGCAGCCAAAAAACCACTGACCACCACCACCTGAATATCTACTCCCCTAATTTTAGGTAAACGTTTCAGGGAAAATGTTAGGGACATTGTGGACACTGGAAGTATGAGCGATGCAACTGGTGTTCTTCTACTTTGGAGGGCAATACTTGGATCTCTTCATCGAACGGCTATAGAATAAGTGCAGACCATTCCACTATGTGTGAATCTGCTTTTGCTGTATACGTTGTATTATATCCTTGCTCCCTGGTGTATGTGGGAAGAACACAACACAACGTAATATGAGGCTGCATCTAAATGAACAAAAATGCAGGATCTATACCATGAATGAGACAGCTTATTTAGTCTCTCACTGGCTGGCTGCGAGTCATGCTTTGACTAATTTGATGTGGCACATTATCGATCATATCTCCCCCTCTGTGCCTTGGTAATGATAAGAGTACATCATTTAGCCTATTGTGAACAAACAATGGATACATAGATTAAAAACTGTACAATCTGGAGAATTAAATGAGACTACTGAATGAGCTTCTGATTGATCTTTGCCCCCAATATGTGGCAATTCTTGATTGGTCCTTTCTTATGAAGTCTGTATGTCAGCTTGGGCACCATTTTCTTGCTAGGAATTATTTGTCTTGAAATAAAGGATGGTGCTATGTATAAGTATGCTATTCTACACGCATTTGGCTCTGTGCTGGTTTGACTAGTTTTTATTGCGTTCCAGTTTGAGGCTGTGCTTTGGATTCTCTAGCCAATTTATGTGTTTTTATCATCAGTGGCTGTTTGGACAGAGATATTTCAATTGACTCCTGAGGAAGGCATGGTTAGCGCCGAAATGCAGGACTGAGTAGAGTCTTTGGAACTGAATTGTTGTACAAACCTGTGCTTTTGGAATTACTTTTTCAATAAACCTACTGTTTGAACAGACATTTGGTTTACCCCCTACCTCTTTTTTTGTACAATAAGTATGCTATTCTGCCAGTTAAGTGTTTCATTTGGGGTTTTTTTTTAGGTCACTTACAATGAATTCTCTTTTTTAGTGATGGTATGAGAAGCTGCAGCCTGAAGTACAGCCAGCGCTTGAAATGTGATTGCGTTGGCGCTTTCTTTGAAGCTTATCATAACATGGAGCATCTGCACATTTTGCTTTTGAATATAATATAAATTTGGATTGTGAAGACACTGTTGAATTAATTGAATTGAATCAATGACGATATATACACAAGGAAAGTCATTGTTGTGCTACATGGTCACAGATGCATTATAGCCACCTTGTTGATGGTCCAACAGCTATAATTTTTGTTTTGTATTAGAGCAGGTATTTCAATACGTGTTTTCTGAGAAGGTGTTTTCTGGTTTATTTGTTTTATAAAATTAGCACCCCTGTCCTGCTGTACTGTGTTTTCAAACAACGGTGCCTATGAAAGCAAAAATCTAAGTACACATCTAGTATTAACAAGCAAATTTTAGTTCACCTATCCGTATTTGCACTTTCAGTAAAATCATGAATTAGCTGCAACATATCTAATATTCTTTGAGTTTAACAAAGGCTGTCTGTTGGCAGGATCATTCCAATTTGTCTCATAGTAAGCCTTTTTTCCTGATTCCTAGTGCTAACCTGTTCTTTTGAGAGAAGAAATCCAATCAAAATCTGACCTTTGAAGCAGTGAGCAGCATCATCGTACATTTCTCCAGAACCGCTCTAGCTGCTGCCATTTTTGCCTTTTTCTTTTCGTCCTTCAAGTCCTAGCAAATACAATTTCAAAGTGTTAAATGGCTCCAAAAACTCAAAAGAGAAATAAAAGTTTGCAGACAAATACGATGTGAATAATTAGCTGTTGAGAAGAGAAGCACAGCCGGACCTGGTCCCTGATTTTTCTTTTTTTAATTTGAAATTCTTACCTCTTATAGCAAAGGATACGTTTTTCAGCAGCGCACATCAATTTCAGCTACTGACCCCCAGCTATCTCAGAGTGATCAAAAACTCTTGTTAACCATGATTGCTAATCTGACATTATAAATTTTGGGCCAAATTCTATAAATAGCACCTTAAAAATTGACACCAAAAAACCATGTGCTTAGTACAATTCTATAAACTATGTATAAAGGGGTCCTTCTATGAAGCTGTGGCACAAGGGGGCCTGCGCTGGTGTCAGCATGTGTTTTGATGTGCACCAAGGTCTCTTTTTATCATAGTGGGTAAAAAACAGGTCTTTGCTTTGTTTCAAGAAATAGCCGTGCAGCAAGTGAAGCACTTGCCGCGCAGCCATTTTGGGGGGAGCACTTACTGCCACCCATTGAGATGGCAGTAAGGGCTCCCATGGTAACCTATAGGTAACCGGGCAGCGTGTGGCACTGCCCGATTATCACCGGGTATACACCGGTGCTATAAAAACCGAAATATTTTTTGCAGTGCCGGAAATAGAACACGCTGGGGGAGGGATCTACTGCTGGGCTGCTGCGGTAGCACGGCAGTACTTCCCTTTTAGCAAGCAGTAAGCCTGCGTTGGGCTTACCACCACATCGTAAAAGGACCCCAAAGTGAGGCGAAGTTTATAGAATATGCTTAGTGGCCGTTCTTGCGACTTCAATTCAGGCGAACCCAAAACTCAGACCTAAATACCTGCGCCTAACTTAGGAGCAGATCAGGTGTATTCTATAATAGTGCGCATAGTTTTTTGAAAGCCGCCCATTCCACGCCCCCCTTTTCAACTGCGCTCATTAGAATTTATGCGCACAACATTATAGAATACGGCTAGAAAGTTTTATGCATAAATTCTAATTAAGTAGGCAGTAAGGGCTCACGCGCTATTCATGCGGTAATTGCGCAGCGCACAGCAATATGGCCACGCTACCTATTACTACAGGGAATGCCCCCTGCAGTACAAAATAGAAAATTATTTTCTACCTCAGGAAACTGCATGCACCAACTTTAGGACTATCACTGGGCTTCCGTGTGGAAGGGCTGATTTAGAGCACAATAGCCCTACTGTGGCTTAGTAAAAGGGCCCCTTAGATTGGGAGTGTGCATTCTAGGCACTCCTCCCTGGTGGTATATACATATAAGTATTTGCCTTTCTTCTTCCTTTTTAATGATTTGATGCACATGTTGCAACGAATTATGCATTCCAGCAGTACTGAAAAATACCTACTTTAAACGGTATTATGTAAGCCATGCCTAAAATTTGGTGTGGTTCATAGAATAAACACTTAAGTGGAGAGGTTGTGTGTACATTTCGGTGTGGCCATTTGCACTAAAATGTGGTGCAAATGCTTGCACATACATTTACACACAGTGCACCCATATTCTGTAATTATGCATGTAACTCAAAACCACACCCCGTTCTGCCCTGAAACGCCCATGACCCTCCCATTTCTGCGCCCTCTTTCTTGGACTGCATGTAAATTTTAGGCGTGGATCCTGCACCTAAATTTACAAGCATTAGTTCCAATTAAATTTAATTAGTGCCAATAATTGCTTGTCAAAAAGACAATTACTGACATTAATTGGCTCATTATTCTATTACATTACATGCACAAATTGGGAATGTATCTAAATTTGGGCGTGCAATTTTTGGCAACCTTTACAGAATCAGGAGGTTTATGTAATGTGTGTTATATATTACTTTACCCTTGTATGTTTTTAAATTTCTTTTTTTTGTCATTTTTATTATTGTAACATCTGATGCAGTGCATGCATGGACTGACTGTATTTATATTTGATCATTTTACTATTGTTAACAATATTTGAAGTCTTATGTCAAGCTGTACCAGTTATACATCTCTTTGAGTAAATCACCTCATAAAGACAGTTAATAAATCCCAATAAATAACAATTAATGTGTGGTAACTGTTAGGGGTGATCCCAGCATTTCTGGGAGGGCTGTCATGCAGTTAAATTCATGGTAATGAATGGAGGAGTAGTGTAATGGTTAGTGCAGTGGGCTGAGAACCAGTGAAACTGGGTTTGATTCCCACTGCAGCTCCTTGTTGATCTGGCCAAGCCACACCCTCTATTATCATTATCTTACAAAATAAGTACCTATATATAATTGTATACATGCTTCGTTTTTCGATACAGCAGACGGGACACAGGATTGTAATCCCAGATGTAGTGTTGAAACCCCTGACGCAGCGGAAGCAAAACGGGGATTCCCTGTTGGGTTGATCAGCTGGTGATATTAAGGACAGCAGAGCATTGCAGCGATTGGACTAAAAGCTAAGTTGTTTATGGCTGGATCACCAGTATTGAACTGATATAAACTGCACTAATAGAACTGAAAGCAACTGATTTGAACTACATTCTGTGTTCTATAAGCATATATACACGTTTTGTTACCCCACCAGTTGATGTGAGTGAGGTAGTCAACATTTATTTAGACACAATAAGGAGCATTAAGTGTAGTTTTGTTTTGAGCCAGATGATGGTACGCCAGACCCACGCCTTATAGTCCGAAGTCTTGGGCTGGCTGGGTGGCGTTACTGAGGCTTTTTTTCTCCACTACTGAATGTGTAGTTTTGTGTGGCTGGTTGGGTGACAGCGGGAGTATTCACAGCATTTGTGTACGCAGTGTATGTGAAGCTGTGTTTGGAGTTTCATATAATTGTATACCCACAGAAAAGCAGTATATCAAATCCCATCCCTTCCCTTTGCTAAGCGCACAGCAGGTAATGTGCAATGCGCCTCGATTTGGCATTAATAATTGTATTAACAGTTAATGCACGCTAATGACACTCATGTTAACTCTAAGTCTCTGCCCATTCCATTCCTCAAAATTATCTGTTTAATAAGGAAATTATCACACTTTTTACATTTATTAATTTATTACAATTGTTTGCTATTCACTGTTGATGCTCAGGAGTGCATTACACTGGTTTACAATACCAAGATAATAGCAAAAAGGAACGCACACCTAAATGGGGAAGCAGACAGGAGGTCCAGAAAGGTAGTAAACAGGGCCCTAAGTTTGTACCTGAAGTAATGAAGGGTTAAGTGACTTGCCCATGATCACAAGGAGCAGTAACAGGATTTGAACCAGCCTTCCTTGGTTGTCAGTGTAGCGTTCTAACAACTAGGCCATGTTCCTCCACTCTATGATATTGTTATTATTATTATTAACATTTGTATAGCGCTACCAGACGCATGCAGCGCTGAACACCTGACACAGAGAGACAGTCCCTGCTCAATATAGCTTACAGACAGACAAGACAATTAAGGGCAAGGGAAGTACTGGGTGAGAAGGAACAAGGGGGGGAAGGCAAATGAGTAGTGGCTAGGAGCCAAAAGCAGCAGTGAAAAGGTGGGTTTTCAGCATAGATTTGAAAACAGGTAGAGATGGAGCTAGACGTACAGGCTCAGGAAGTTTATTCCAGGCATAAGGTAATGTTATTGTAATGTTATTTTTCTCACCAAGATTTGATCATTTTTTTTAAGTTAAGTACAATAAAAATGATAAATACATTTTGAAAACAGCAGACCTCACACACATAAACAAGGCCAAGTACCCTTCTAAAAAGGGCCATCTGTGAACCAACTCTCACAGCCTTCTCTCCCAGTCAGGTTAGTACTCTAAGGATGGGACATAGACTTGAACATGAAAAGTACGAAAACCTGAACAGCTTGATGGGTGAAACAATACCAGGAAGGGGGAGGGGCAGACCGGATGGACCACACAGGTCTTTCTTTATCGTTCATTATTTACTGTGTGTGCTAAACTTTGGCCCAGAATACAGTTTATTTCAGTTTATACTTACATTTTGTCTATCGCCAGTTAGATGAGCAAATTCCACCATTTCATTTCCAAATTGACTGAATATTTGCACAAACTCCTGAAAACTGCCGATCTTCTCCAGCTGCTCCATGGTTGAAAGGACCTATAAAAAGCAATGAATCAGTTTGCTACACAGCTGTATTTAAAAAAAAAATGGAACCACAAAGTGGGGGACTTTTGTTGCTTTACGACACCAAATAATAAAGGTGAGAAAGAAAAACATGAAGTTACATTTCAATCAGAACACAATTCAGTATAATGTAACACATGGCAAGAATTCTTCCTGGCTTTGAGCGATAGGTAGTCACGGATGGATGACAAACACAACTACAGTAAGAACATGGCAGCCCACTTATTTTTCCTCCTTATCATGGCAAGAAAATTCCAACTCAGTCAGTATAGCATTAAAAAAACAATCATACATTTGGAAGCAAGTTTAAGTTTAATTGGCATTTGATATACCGCCTTTTCTTTGAGGAGCTCAAAGCAGTTTTCAGTTTACAATAATAACACAAGGGAAAAAGGAACTCCAGTATATGATAGGAAAGACAACACACTGAACAAGATTTTCAGTCACACAACTTAAACATTCTAAAATTAAATTCCAGTTAAAATTGTTTTGATTGTGCTGCATTATAGGATAAGCAGACAGAGGTTAGCACCTAGGAGGACCATGTGATTGGTTGAATAAGCAGACAGAGATGGGATCATCTAATGCAGGTGTGCCAACCTTAGCCCTCGCCAGATCAGGATTTTAGGATTTCCTCTATGAATATGCAAGAGATCTATCTCCATATAATGAAGACAGTGCATTCAAATATATCCCCTGCATAATCACGGAGGAAATCCTGAAAACCCGACTGGATTGTGGCCCTTGAGGACCGAGGCTGGACAACCCTGAGAAACAATTGAGGATCTCACTTACCTTTATCATTTTTAACACTCATTTGCCTCTATCAGTGACCAAGACAGGCTGAAAAACATATTTTAGTTTTTCTCCTACTGATAGAGCTAGAAAATCATCCCTGGAAGCCAGGTTACGCTGGACATCAACAAAAAGATCAGGTGCTCTTAGACTGCCCCATCTCTCTGGTGAGGGGCTGGTGCTGCCTTTGCCTGGGATATTGAGAATTATACTCTGGAAAGGTTTTGTTTTAACTAAAAAGAAACAGGGTTTTTCAGATCTTTTTTTTAGGGAACTGCTAGAATACTCCTTCGAATGATTTCAGAATGACGTAGTACCTGCCTGAAGTCAAAGCCCAGGCTTGCTTGCACTTTAAGGGCAATTATGTGCCACTTACATGTGTAAATGTACTAGACACAGCACTTTTGTGGGTAAGTGTACATTTATGCGCCTAAGGAGCAGTAAGGCGACTAAGCCCTATTCTGTAAGGGAGCACATAAGTGGTATAGCATGTAAATGCAAGGGTGTGTTCCACTGGCGTAGCTATGGGTGGGCATAAGCCCACCCAGCACCAGCCCCACACTACTCTCTCCCCCCTCTCCTCTGTGGCATCCCAGCATCTGTGCTCCTGTCTCTGAACCCCATCCCTCCCTATTGTACCGTACAGGCATCCTCTGCGCCTGCAGCGATTCATTCTTGTTGCTTGCGCCGGCCCTGCAGGCTTCATCTGTTCTGCCAGACAGGAAACATGCAATGACATCAGCGAGGGCGGGACGTGGCAGATGGAAGCCTGCGGGGCGGGCGCAAACAGCGAGAATGAATCACTGCAGGCACCGAGGACGCCAGTATGGTACACCAGGGAGGGATGGGGTTCAGAGATATGAGTGCAGACACCAGGACGCCACAGAGGAGAGGGAGGGGATGTGAGGTAGATGAAAAAAAAATCAGTATTTTTAAAATATCTCCGGGAAGATATTTGCTGGTGTGGTGTGGTGGTGGTGGGCACGTGCACGGGCCCACCCTGTTTACCTCTGGGCCCATTCAAAATATCGAGTCTGACTACATCTCTGGGGCGTTCGCATGGGTGATGCTGCAACTTATGTGCACAATGTAGAGAATGCTGAAATTCTGCACACGCTTGTGGAATTTAGGCACCCCCAGTTACGCCAGGTCTCCGACTAGAGCAGGGGTTCTCAACCCAGTCCTTGAGACACACCAAGCCAGTCAGGTTTTCAGGATATCCACACTGAATATGCACAAGAGAGATCTGCATACAATGGAGCCACTGCATGCAAATCCCTTCCATGCATATTTATTGTGGATATCATGAAAACCTAGCTGGCTTGGTGTGTCCTGAAGACTGGGTTGGGAACCCTGGACTTAAGTAACTACAGTCACATAAATGTAAGATGAGCCAATGCTGGATTATGTTAGTTTTCTATAACGGAATTTGAGTGCCTAAATGGAGGCACCCGCTTCAAGTTTAGTTTCTTCTTGATATACCGCATCATAAGTACATACCGTGATCTGAGTGGTTTACAATCATCAAAAATGTTGAGGCGGAAAGGAACTACAATGATAATAGCACAGAAGATAGAGGAAATAAGGACCAAGGTAAGGAAATGCTATATTGCAAAGTCAATGGGCTGTCACAGCCACACAAGCTACCACACCGCAGGGCAAAGTTGTTAAGGATCAAAAGGCTCATATCCAAAGGCATCCTTAAACAGGAACATCTTTAGACTAGTTTTATATTTGAGGTCCAGCTTCCTTGTTGACAATATACAAGACACTAGGCTTTGCCACATTCTCTTTTTCAGTTCTCTGAGTAGCCTGTTACCAGCTACTGTTTTTTAGGTGTGCCAACAAATTGCAAGAGAGCAAACATATCTGCTCTACGTTCTTTAAGGAAAGCTCTTTAGCCATTTTCCGAATAAAGCTTGAAAACATATGGTTCTCCAGTGGTGAGGCATCTCCTTCTCTGACTAATCTGGGAAATACCCCCATTAATGTTTTGAGACCTGTAAGCCTTTCAGTGAAGAATGGTCAAGCTCCATGGTCATGGAATAATCCCATGGTAGATCTAGCAAGATATGATCTTCATCCTAAACTGATCTGATCAGATCAATTTTATTCAGATGTATCAATTTTATCAAGAGTATCGGTCCCTGGTTGTTCTAATGGTGAGGGTATTTTCCTCACATATGTTGAACTCAGGCTGGTGAAGGAACCAGGAAAGTTCTTCCAAAATCTCCAGAACTGTTTCCAACAGTTTCCCATATCCAAGGTGGCTTTGGCATAACCATCAAGAGAGTTCCAACAAATTTCTCAAAGTATTCTCCCATGTCTACCTTCTAGAGCAGAAAGACTGAGGCCCTAAATCCTCTGAGAAGGCCTCAGGAGAGCAGCCATCTTCCTTCGTAACAAGTGCATGTAACTTCAGGCTCAGTTCAGTCTTGTGTGTCAAGTGTTGTTGTGTATATTTGCTTCTCCACCAAGTTTTTTAGTGCCAACAAGAATTTACTGTATGCTCAACACCCTTTTGCACTGATAACTTTTGCACTAAACTTGCCTTGCATTCTATGCACAGTTGATGCATCAAGTTCATCCATGCCAAGCTACTCCAGTGCATCAAAGTTGTTCACTGCTGATCCTGAAAATGATAATGGACCAGAAACTTTGAATGATAAGGTGGATGTTATTGTGGATGATTAATGTCGAGATTATTGTTTTTCCCAGAGTTCCAGGTATGACTCCTAAAGTTTTCCTCAGAAATATTTCCTTAATTATTACTTCGAAAGGAGTGAAGCCTGTGAAAACTGAGATTGCTTTAATTAGTGGGATTTGAATTAGAGACTTAAGTATATGTATCGTTAAATAATTTCTGGTTTTTAAAAGAGAGAGAATATAATCAGATGTATTATTTCTAACTAAAATCTGTACAATAAGTATGTTCTCAATGAAATGAATTGAATATACATCGTATTTGGTCTTGAAGAAGCCAACTAGATGATCAATGTGGAATAATGAATTAGATGAGTAATATCTGGGGATAATCAGGTTAATACCATGTTTTCTTTTTTCTGTTTACTGTTTAATTGATCTCCATGTCTTATCTCATTCTCCTTATTTTTCTTCACTTTGTGGTCTAAGAAAGAGAAAGATTGTATATAATCCATATATCTAGTTGGGATTGTTTTCTTCTTATCTTGTATTAATGTGCAGTCATCTCTGTATTACTGTTTGCAAGTGACCCTTGTAAAATGAAAAATTATAAATAAATGATTAAAAAAAAGTTGTTCATTGTCAACTTCTGTGGGCAGCTGAGCTTTCTTTACCAGCAGCTTTTGCTGTATAACCAGTTGCCTTCTGCATCACTGTTCCCTGTGCCTAGATCTGAGGTATTTCACGGTCTAGCCTCCTCTTTTTTGGAACGTGCCTATCCTATGTAAAGGCTCCTTCCTGGTAACTTTTGAGGACTCACTATCTGGAATCAAGTAGTGCCAGTTTTCTTCTGAAGCCTCTTTTTACATCTTTATAAGAAAACTACATGGTGATGGAGAGTCCAATGGCAGCCACTAAATGTATAAATCATTTTGAATAGCAATCTATTGATATTTAGTGGGGGATGGGAACTCAGGGAGAAACAAATCAACAAAAACCACATGCAGGTAAAAGTTTGAACATAAAGACCAAAGGAACTGATGAAGTAGGGGCTGCATGGGAAGGTCCATGCACACTCAGAAAAATCTTCTAGGTTTTTTTTTCTGAATGCAATAGCTATGAGTATCGGAACCATTGAATATGATCTTTGTCAATAGAGAATAACAGTAATTAGCCTACAGAGGAGGGTAACATGAATCTCGGCTAATCTGCACTAAAGCAGCCACATTGAAAAGCTATGCAGAAAAAAAGAAACTGCTGCTCTTTTTGCCTAATGGGAAAACAAAATCCTCTGCCAGGTGAAAATGGAAAACACGTGTGCGTACTCAAATTTGTGGATAGTGGGGAAGGGTAGCCATAGGCACACACAACTCTACCTTGGGCTCTACCAGACCATGATTAAGTCTGGAATGGAGATGCAACATTTCACAAGAGAAGTTCTAACATACACATTACAAGACTGCGAATAGAAGCATTTACCTTTAACAAATCACAAGGGGAGTAATGAAAGCTTCACAAAGGAGAAGATTAAATGCTGCATTTTCATTCTCACCATGTGCTTGTTTACCAGACCCTCACATCGAAAGAGGAGGGTCACTCACACACCAATGTTAAGGCTCTGGATTGTGCGAGGCTTTCACTGTGCTAGACAGCCAAAAAAGTATTCCTAAAAATAAACTTGAGCTATTTCTCAGAAAGGTCTACCCCTCAAACCAAGGCCACTGAGGGCTTCAGAGATGAATAAAGCCCTTGTTCTCTAAGGGCAGATGTGTGATATAATGTAGTACAAGATTTATAATCCACCTTCTGAAGAGAATTATCTGCATAAGACAAAGCACTATAAATTCAACAGACATCCCTATCGAAATATAAATATTTATGGAGAGCTTGCATTCTTGACGAAAGATGTGTTTCCTCTTTCTTTTGTATCTGAATTATCAGGAGGAGGAAGAGTGGAAGAAGGAGAATGCATAGACAACAAAAAAACCCAAGTACAAATATGAGCACAGCTTTCCCATTTAGCTCTCTGAATGTAGTAATAAATCAGTTTTGTCACATCTGTGCTGTAAATACAGGGACAGAATAGACAACAAGGTGCCCTCATTGTTCACATTCAGCAGTCCAAAAAAAAAAAATACAATTCAAAGTGCACAGTAGGTGTTTACTCTTCTGAGACATCTAGTTTCCTGAAATCCATTAGGAGGAACCAACATGGCAGGGACAAATGTTACAGCTCTGCTCTGTGCATTCCTACACATATTTCACTCCACACAAGACAGTAATTATTTGATGCCTCCCAGGCAAATGGTGTCCCCCCCCCCCCTTTGATTTAGCAGCCAAAAGACATTTTAACTGATGAAAGCCTTTCAATGATTGGCTGACATACTGGGGACTCTGCCTCCCATCCAGTAATGGTAGCAGTCACCATCATTTGCATTAGGGAATGTTTGCATGAATATAAAGAGACATAACTCTCTTTCCAGACTTATAAGTTAATTTATTAGCTAACTGTTTGTAATGGAGGAATCCAGTGACAGCCAAGAATAACCAAGACATTACTCTTGAGTTTGACTGTTTCCAAGCCAAGCGCCACAGAGCTCTCAAAAGCTAAGAACCTCAAGGAGAACACTATATAGAAGCAATGGAGTCTTACGAGAGGACATCTGGGAAGTACATATCTTTCAAATGCAGCGCAGTTGGAAGAATAGACTTCGGCATGGGAACATGAATTCTATCTTACCACAACATCACTTTGTATTTGTTTACATCGGAATCTGCAAACGCCTCTCCGATACTATGTAAGCCACATTGAGCCTACAAATAGGTGGGAAAATGCGGGATACAAATCTAATAAATAAATAAAACATGGAGGTAGAAACACACTGGCCAATATTCAAAACTATTTAACAGGCCTGGAATGGCTCCTGGCTGGTTAAATGGTGTTTTAGTGCCTAACCACAGATATCCGCAATTAGTGGCTAGCCACTATCCGGCTATATCTTATGACATAGCCAGTTAAAAATGGATATTCGGTGCCAAA
This sequence comes from Microcaecilia unicolor, assembly GCF_901765095.1. Lineage (NCBI taxonomy): Eukaryota > Metazoa > Chordata > Amphibia > Gymnophiona > Siphonopidae > Microcaecilia > Microcaecilia unicolor. Next base: position 236,433,338 of record NC_044031.1, read on the forward strand.
CCGCTATGTTTAGCGGTTTAAAAGGCCACATAAATAGACCTATCTTTAACCGCTAAGCACTTAAGCAGTTAACGCTGAATACTGGATTAATCAGTTAAGTTGCTGTGCTCAAATATGAAACTGGATATTCAATGCTGGTCACCGGAAATAGCTCTAGCTTTGAATATCCGGTTTCAATGCCACCAGTGGGCAGTCAAAGCACTGACCGCTACTGGATGAATATCAGGTGAATAGTGCCCTGCAAAAATTGAACCTTGCTGTTTAAAGAATAAAATTCAAATTACATTATGGGACTAGTTTGTTTCATACTGATCTACATAACATACTCTACACTTTAGGTTTCAATAATTTTTATTGATGACAAAAGAACTTGCATTAGACTCCAATTACATCTGACACGAATACAAAAACATCTGTCTAACAACAAAGAAACTAGCTTGTCATCAAAAACTTTTTTTCATTTCCCCCCCCCCTCCCTATCCTCTCCTCTCTCCACCATTGCAAGCTCCATCACCACTGTGAGAACAAAACTTTTCACTGAAGAAAAAAAAAATCAGGATATCATAACCCCCCCTCCCTACCACCCTCTCTCCGCCCACCCTCCCCCCTGAGGAAATGTCCGAGCCTTCAATATATTCACCGCATGGATGAACCACTCTATATACCATGTTTAAAGGGAATTAATCACCAGGCTCCTCCCTCTGACAGACAAACTTTGTATATACGGCCCCCAAACTTCCAGAAACTGCCTCCGCCACCTAGGAAAGCCACCCACCCCCTTCTTTCAAATAACATGTACTCATGTAGGCTGTTCCGCCAGTGCCAAAAGTCCGGGGGGGGGGGGGGGGAGTCTCCAACCCACTGACTCATTATCAGCCTCTTACCTATCAGGCAAGCTTTCCGAATCAACTGATGGGCCGCTCTGCCTTGTAAGACGAAAAGCTCGTATTTATCATACTCTACACTTTAAAAATGAAAGGACAGTTGCTCCTTGGAATGTACCTGGATTCCCAGCTTCCAATTAAAGCATCATATCAGGACTATGGTGGCTTGTGCCTTCCTCTAATGCATGATTGGTTTGAAAGGTTTAAAAGTACGCTGTCATTTGCTGATTTTCTCACAGTAATGCAGTCCCTGGTCATGTATGAGCTAGACTATTATAACGCTATTTATCTAGACTGACTTGTGGCAGTAGTTCAAACAAATTAGTCTGTACAGAATGCCACAGCATGGTTTTTATCTAGGAGTGGACTGTATGATTCTCTTTCCTGTATTAAACACTCTTCACTGGTTGCCAATAGCTCAGTGCATGACACTCAACATATGTGTGCTACACTTCTTAAGTCTTTGAAACAGGAAGGACCTGCCCATCAACACAAACAGAAGAGGACTCTCCATAAATTTACTGACCAGGACACTGAACATAAAGAGGGGCATTTTTGAAAAAACATCTAAGTCAGAATTGGGATGTCCCACTCATGAAATCTAAAACATCCTGCCCATCTCACAGCCATATTTGAACAAGAAAAACCTCAGGGTTTCCTCTTTGAAAATTAGTGAGAATGTCCAAAATGAACAGCCATTTTCCAAAATACAACCACCAAATTATGAACGCCAAAAAAACAGGGACAAGGACATCTGTCTGGCAACATTTGTACAAAAATGGCCACAAAGACGTCCCTGCAGAGCAGAGGGGCAACCTTAGTGCAGTGGACTTTAATCCAGGGCACTCAGGTTCATATTCCACTGCAACTCTTATTGTAAATGATGAGCCCTCCAGAGACAGGGAAATACTTGAATGTGCACCACCTCAACAGCCCTCAGGCTTGTAGGTATTTTTAATTTTTAGGTATAATGGGCCCGATATTTAGAGTAGAGAGCTGCACGGAAGCAGGGATGGCGGGAATCCCGCGGGGATGTACCCAGGTCCATGGGGATCCCGCAGGGATGGACCAAGGTCTTCCATGGTCCCCAAAGAAATTCATGGTGACTCGAGCTTTGCCTCGCTTCCCCCAAGCCACAGGATGCCCTTTCAGCACATACCTCAAGCCACCCTGGTGGTCCAATGGATTCTTTGGGGCAGGAAAGATCCCCGCCCTTTCCTTCCCACTGCCACTGATCTCCTCACTGTTGCCGCTTCTTTAAAATGGCTGCCGAGACTTCCAGCTTGAACCTCACAAGGCCACCACTGGAAGTCTCGGCAGCCATTTTTAAGAAGCAGTGCGGCAGCAAAAGGATCAGCGGCAATGGGCAGGAAAGACCACCAGGGTGGCTTGAGGTATGTGCCGGGAGGGCACCCAGGGCTAGGCGGTTAGTGCAGCGGACTTTGATCCTGGGGAACTAGGTTCGATTCCCACTGCAGCTCCTTGTGACTCTGGGCAAGTCACTTAACCCTCCACTGCCTCAGGTACCAAAACTTACATTGTGAGCCCTCTAGGGACAGAGAACGTACCTGCATATAATGTGTACAGCGCTGCATATGTAGTAGTATATGAGGGAAGAAGGGTGGGAGGGAACTGTAAAAAAGCAAGGTTAGTATCTGTTTTCCCTTCCTCATGCAGCCATCATCGCTGTACACGCAAAACAAAGCAAGCAAACATATGAGCTGCTGCATCCACGTTGTCGTGCTTAATTATTGGTAACATTTTTATTTAATCTCACTTATATTTTCAAACATGCCGGCTTGTGCAGCATACGGATGTACACAGAGAAAGTATAACTTTTTATAGGTAGAGTAATAATTTGTTATAAATCGTAATCAGTGTGTCATTTGGAGGGGTTGGTTATAGGGACACCCTAGCCTGTGTTATATTCATGCAGAGATATTTTTTTCTCCTGGTAAAGGCCATCACGTCATGAGAATCAGGTGCTCAACATTCAGAGTTTCTATCTATTTGCAGCATATATATCCCACATTAAACATGATTTAGGTTGAAACATGGGAGAAGGAAAATCTTTTTTTTCTGTGCCTAGATCAAAAGAGATAGATTGTTTGTGGTGAGAACTTGCTCCTTTTATTTTGTGGGTGAATGGATGGATTATGAATTTGTTCTAATTATACTTATGATGATGCTGCAGATTATGGTGCTGACTGTGCTAATTATGCTGATGATTATGATTATGATGATTATGATTATGATCACCTTATTAATATTCATATTGATCTTATTAATGTTCACATTAACCTCGTTAATATTCATATTGACCGTATTAACATTCATATTAATATTGGGCTATTTTGGGGCGACTTTTGGGCTGGAAAAATGTTTGCCATTTGGCAGCACTGGAGAGGCTCAGTCTGCGCCTTGCATGTCATGTGCTAGGAGCTTTTCTGAGAGCTGACCTTTCTTAGTTCCACTGTGGTTCCATCAAGGTTTTTTACTACTACTACTATTTAGCATTTCTATAGCGCTACAAGGCATACGCAGCGCTGCACAAACATAGAAGAAAGACAGTCCCTGCTCAAAGAGCTTACAATCTAATAGACAAAAAATAAATAAAGTAAGCAAATCAAATCAATTAATGTGAACGGGAAGGAAGAGAGGAGGGTAGGTGGAGGCGAGTGGTTACAAGTGGTTACTAGTCAAAAGCAATGTTAAAGAGGTGGGCTTTCAGTCTAGATTTAAAGGTAGCCAAGGATGGGGCAAGACGTAGGGGCTCAGGAAGTTTATTCCAGGCGTAGGGTGCAGCGAGACAGAAGGCACGAAGTCTGGAGTTGGCAGTAGTGGAGAAGGGAACAGATAAGAAGGATTTATCCATGGAGCGGAGTACACTGGAAGGGGTGTAGGGAAGGACGAGTGTGGAGAGATACTGGGGAGCAGCAGAGTGAGTACATTTATTTATTTATTTTTACCTTTCTGTCTCTCTCTCGTTGAGATATCCTCTCTCTTTCTTTCCTCGAGATACTCTCTTTCCCTGGGCACTCTCCCTGGGTACTCACTTCCCCGAAGGTCTTTTCCGCAAGGTTTTCTAGCTCTCTCACAGAGCTCTCGTTCCTTTGGGCTCTTTCCTTACAGCAAGTCCCATCCCAAGTCTCTTAGAGGCTTCTCCCTTAGGTTGCTATAAAAGGCATTTTCCCTTTGTTTCTCCCTGTTTGAGTTTGCAGCTTTGCCTCTCAGCAGTGCTGAGATGTGGCTGGGTACAGACTCCATGTTGCAATAGGAACAGTTCTTACTTCAGGAAGCTGAATTGTACATTGGATTCTCTTTGTGTATTGAGAGAATTGCAATAAATAAGATTTGCCTCAGAATTGAGAGTCTATTAGTAAAGTTTTCTATTCGGGGAGGAGGAGGAGGAGGTTTAAGTGACTATGAGGTCATACTGGTAACACTGGACAGTAGCACTGGGCACTGACCTGGACAGTAACAGCCATAGAAAGGTGATATATCAAATCCCATTCCGTTTCCCTTTGCTTCAGATGCACTTCATATAACAGGAACAGTTGATTCTTCATCCAGGTGTATGTTGTTGAATCAGTTCAACGACTGAAACTGGACCCAGGTGCACTCTGTGGGGAAAAGCTATAAACATGGGCTACCGTTATGATAGGCTATTTTACACCATGTGGTGCTATTTTAGCACAGGATCCCATTTTATGCAAAATAGCACCACTTGTACTGTCTTAACGGTAGCCCATATTGACAACTTTCCCCCTATATAACTTATTACGGGCCTTATTAGGGCAGTTCTTAAAAATAAAACTAAGCTGGAATTTGTATGACAAAGGATGTGAAAACTTGCACACTTACAACTTTATGGTTTCTTATTCTTAGTTTTTCAATATTTCTATTCTTCTTGTTCTCTCATATTGAAACAGAATGACAATCCTTTTCATTCCTATGGTTTCTCCTCAGAGACATATTACTACAGAAGCAATCTATGCCTCCTTTTTCCTGGGGGCTGAGCAACAGTCCCTGAAATCTACAGCACTAATGGATTAAATTACATTTCTCCTCAGATTTAGGGGCCCTTTTACTAAGCAGCAGCAAGCCCAACGCGTTGGGCGCCGGTGGTAGTTCCACCCCTAGTGGAAATATCTGAAAGATATTTCTGCAGGGGGTTACCGACAGGCTAGTGGGGAAGCCCTTACCGCCACCTCAATAGTGCTCCCTCTCGCATGGCCACGTGGTAAGTTCAATTACAAACTGTCTTATTTTGAAAATATGGCACTAAAATAAATAACCTGTGATGTTTTAAACTTCCAATCTGGAACTAATATACTTTCACACTGAAGATACAGGGAGGGGGGCCAGAGCCAAAAGTGTGTGTGTGTGTGTGGGGGGGGCGACACATTTTGGTCTGCTGCCCCACTGTTGATGCCCCCCCGTGCCGCTGCTGCATGATAGTACCTTGGGTGGCAGGGGTCCCCAACCCCCACCAGATGAAGCGTTTGTCCCGCGCTGGTCTCGCCCTTCTCTGTTTTCTGTCATGCCGTGCATACTCGTTTTACTGAAACTGAGCATGCGTGAAGTACTGTGCATGCTCAGTTTCACTAAACCGAGTCTACATGGCGTGACTGAGAATGAAGGAGTGGAACGCCGGTACTACCTGAATACTACTGAGCAACAGGACAACCTCATGTTTTGTGCCTACTGATGGACTTTTACTTATGCACTCTACCTCTGCTTTTGGCTGTTTGGCCACACCTTATTACTGCACTGGACATTTGTGCCTTATCCAGTTTTACTGTTTACTAACAAGACAAGTTTGCTGTTTACTAATGTACAGACAGAATGCAGGGCTATTAGATATATAGCTTGTAACAGTAGTTTGCAAGGCCTATACAAGACCAGCTTGCACGTAGCAACGCCATCTGAATAGGCGACCTTGGAGGGTGCTGACACCCCCCTGCATTCCTGAGCCGCACCTTATCTCCTGTGCTAGAAAGGAGCATTGTGTGTGTACAGAATAAGCTGCTAAGTTTCGTTTTTCTTGCCAGTATCATTTCAGTGTTATGACGTGTGTACGTACTGGGACTACAATTTTGTACTGTAAGAACTACAAATGTTTACTGCGCATGACAGGTATGACGTGTAAGGGGCCAAATGCGCAGGCCCAGTAGGGAAGTATAAATGTAAGCGTCAGATGATTTATGACACACAGTGTCCCGAGGCTACTCGGTGCTGTTCACTTGCTAGCAATAAAGTTGCCTTGTTTGGAACCAAAATTTGCCTTTCGTCTCCTGATTTCCCACCTGTTTCATTGGCGACCCAGATGGGACAGAAGTAGAAAGGGGAATCGGATTATATTCTTCCCCTCCCCCACTGCGGTCGGATCGGGTCATCGACCCCCACCTGAGAAGGTGGTGAGTGGCCACCGCTGATTTCAGCGTCCATCTCCCGGAGGAGGGCCGATCCACTCCGCCTGACTGTAGAGGGGGCTGTGTGGTTCCGACAAGGCACCTTTTTCCATTTCAGAGAGAAGCGTACGACGGCGCAGCCTGCGACCCCGGCGGACAGGCGAGTATACTCTACGTAGTGACCGGCCCAGTAAGGACCGAAGAAGAGGCGTGATCACCCTCTTTTAGCCAGTGACTAATACGGACTATTGGTATCCGACTAGGTCCCGAAACTCACTAGGCTCCGACGACGAAACCGAGCGGCGAACGGGAGGGTTTCTTGTGGCGTATGAAAGTGTGTGAATGGGCTTGCAGTTCCAGGCCGGGCGACCGCGTCCTGGTCAGGCCGAGTGTTGACCCTTCTGTGTCTGGTGGAACGAGACCCCTTACTCCTCCACCTCCCCTTTCCCCCTTTTGTCCGTCACCTGTCCTTTGGCACTCAGGTTAGGATGGGCGGGGGTGGGTCCTCACCTTTAGATTTAATGACGGAACACTTTAGCGAAGTGTTCGACCTAGATAAATGTAGCAGGGCCGGGATGATACAGAGATGTCAATTTATGTGGCCAGGGCTAGGAATTGCTGGATGGCCCCCGGAAGGGTCATTCGAGTATGAAAAAGTGGCGGCGGTCATGAATATTGTTATAATTGAGGGAAACCCAGGCTGTCCCGAGGACATTCCATACATAGACGCGTGGTTGGATGTAGTCCGGGATCCGCCGGCTTGGGCCCAACGGAAGGTAGAAAAGGCCGCCCTTATGTTGGTAAAGCAGAGAAAAGGCCGGAAAACCAAACTTAGAACCCTGCCGACCCATGCCTTCGCTCTCCAAAGCTCGGCAACCGCTGCCGTCCCGAAGGCCGCAGGGACCGCCCCCATACGGCCTACCGCCCCTAGCACTGAAGCCACTGAGACCACGCCCCCTGCTACCAGAGTCAAGGCAGGAACTACGCCCAGTACCACCAACACACTTTCTAGAAAAAAAACCCCAAAGAAAACCGCAGGGAAAGTTCAGGGTTCGGCCGAGAAGAAGCCTCCAAAAGCCCCGATACTTGCTACGGCGGAGGCATACGAAGACGACATTGCGCCGCCGCCCTATGCTCCTATGTACCCTGACCTTACGGGCCTAGCAGAAGGCCCCGCTGACGCCGAGACTTCCGGGTCAGAGTCGGATGCCGGGGAGACGTCCCGCCCAGCCTCACCTGAGTCACCTGGCCTCGCAACCACACGGAAGAGTAAACGGGTTGTGAAGAACATTACTCGGTTCCCCCAATCGAGTCCGCAACAGGCCCAGGCCCTTCCGTCCAACCGAAAAGGGGGAACCTCCCACTTATTCCCAGTTCGACAGTCCACCACCTATACCCCTAACCCGGCGGAAGGGGGGGGGCCAGCCCATCGAATCAACAGTTTATAGCCACGTTCCCTTCTCAAGTGCCGATTTGTATAACTGGAAATTCCATGGGCCGTCCTACGACCAGAAACCCGAGCAGCTGATAGAGCTGGTGGAAGGCATTATATACAGCTATAATCCAACTTGGGCAGACCTTAGGCAGTTGAGCGCCCACATCCTGACCTCTGAAGAACGCCGCCTTTTACAACAAAATATGGAGCAAGCCATCCGGGATGCGAATCCGGCCCATGCCAATTTACAGAACCTAATAGAAACGGAGGCGCCCATCGCTGCCCCTACGTGGGACTACCGAACCGCCGAAGGCCAAACCTTTATCCGCCGATACCAGCAGGCGTACCTGGCCGCCTTAAAGAAGGGGAAGCAGAAGGTTACCAACATGGGAAAAATCCACAGTGTAGTCCAACAAAAGGACGAGAGTCCAGGGGACTTCCTTGAACGACTTATGGAAGCATTCAGAAGGCACAGCCCGATAAATCCCGAAGACCCTAAGAACCTCCCAACCGTGGTTATGAGTTTTGTTAGCCAATCAGCACCGGATATACGAAGAAAGCTACAGAGAACGGAGGGGTTCGAAGGGATGAGCCTAAGCCAACTGAAAGCTATAGCTGATCGCGTATTCGGATATCGCGACCAGGAGGAGAAGGTGGAGGCCCGGAAGGAATCGACCAGACGGATGCGGGAGAAGGCAGATGTGTTGGCCACGGTGCTGGAAGAACGAATGAGGTCTAGACCAAAGGGGAGGGGCAGGAGAACAAGAGGAACGCGGTCCCCCATAGGGCGTAACCAGTGTGCAAATTGCCGACAAGAAGGACACTGGTGGGCTGATTGTCCAGAGGAGATACGGGACAACCCGAGAGAAGAGGAATCATGGGACCGGCAGAGAGAGGAGGAGACCGGCGACCGCACGGGGGCCCCTAGGCGAGGCCGTGGAAGGGGCCGAAGAGAGAGAGGACGGGATGACCGGAGGGAATGGCAGATGGCTGTGGACGCTACCCGAGACAGCACAGCATGAAGAAACCGGGAGGGCAGAGTCCCCACTGACCCTCTGGTGGAAATTCGGGTGGGGACAGAATCTATGAAGGCCTTACTAGACACGGGGGCCCAGCGATCTGTTATCACCACTGCCATAGCCCCAGCCACGAAAGAAACTATACCAATTGTGGGAGCCTCCGGGAAATCCCTTGCGGCCCCCCTCCTCAAAGAGCGCCAAGTCCAGATCGGAGGGACGATGGTGTCCCATCAGTTCATACACATCCCTGGATGCCCGGTCCCCTTGATTGGTCGAGACCTACTCTGTAAGCTCCAGGCCACCTTGAAGTTCAAGACTACGGGTGAAGTGGAAGCTCGCTTTGAAGATCGGCCAGTGACACTTATCTGTCCAGTAAGAGAAGAATGGAGACTACACGTTCCCCCAACTGTAGGACCCGGCGACTGCCGTTACGACCAGAACACCCCTTTCGCCCAGCAGAGGCGAGCCATAATGGATGAAGTGCCGGATGTATGGGCAGAATTGAACCCCGGCGGACTGGCCGTTAACGCTATCCCCATCTGGATTGAGCTCAAACCAAATGCTCAAGTTGTCAACCAAGGACAATACCACATCCCCTATGCAGCCCGGCATAGTATGCATACACATCTACAGAAACTCCTTCAACAGGGAGTCCTTAAACCAATCAGATCCGCATGGAACACCCCATTGTTGCCCGTTAAGAAACCAGGAACATCCGAGTACAGACCCGTCCAGGACCTGAGGAAAGTCAACAACCAGGTAGCCGACATAGTTGCCCTCGTACCAAATCCATACTCCATCCTAGCCCAAGTGCCATCTCAGACCAAGTGGTACAGTGTCATTGATTTGAAGGACGCCTTCTTCTCCATCCCTCTTGCTGTCGACAGCCAAAAGTTGTTTGCCTTCACGTGGGAAGACTTGCAGACGGGAACCAAGCAGCAATATACATGGACCCGTCTTCCCCAGGGGTTCAAGAACTCGCCTACCCTCTTCGGCGACCAACTCGCCCAGGACCTGAAGACGTATCAGGACGAGTATGGGCCGGTCGTCCAATACGTGGATGACCTGTTGGTGGCCCGTGAAACGTACACCGAATGTGCTGAAGCTACACTCTACCTCTTGAAGACCCTGGAAGCCCAGGGGTACCGGGCCAGTCGCAAGAAGGCGCAGATATGCGAGATCGAAGTCGAGTATCTGGGGTTTCGCCTCCGAGAAGGAACCCGAAGGCTCGGTATCCCCCGAACCCAAGCTATTCGCAACCAACCCACTCCTGCAAACAAGAAGGAATTACGGGCACTCCTCGGAGCCGCTGGATATTGCCGCATTTGGATCATCAATTTTGCTACCCTGACCCACAGTTTGTATGCCAAGCTGAAGGGGCCTGAACTCGAGGGCCAGGATCTCCAGTGGGAGAAAAGCGAACTGAAAGCCCTTCAGGACCTTAAGGATGCCCTTGCGGCTCCACCAGCGCTCGGACTGCCAGATGTGACTAAGCCGTTCCACTTGTTTATCGACGAAAAGAAGGGATTGGCACTTGGAGTCCTCACCCAACTGGTCGGTACCTGGCAACGCCCTGTAGCATACCTCTCCAAGAGCATGGACAACGTGGCACGAGGATGGCCGGGCTGCCTACGAAGCATTGCGGCTGCTTGTCTCCTGATACACGAGGCCAATAAACTCACATTCGGCCAAACACTTTTTGTGACCACACCCCACACCATCCGCGGCCTACTCGAGAGCCACGGACCCAGATGGATGACCAACTCCCGATTGGTCAAATACCAAGCCCTCCTGTGCGAAAATCCGGAGGTGCGGATCCTGGACACGACCAACCTCAATCCTGCCACCCTCCTTCCGGCCCCTGAACCACCACTCCACGACTGTGAAGAGGTAATGGCCACTGTGCACTCGAGCAGACCTGACCTGAAGGATCAACCCTGGCAAGGGGGCATCACCCTTTTTACCGATGGAAGCAGCCAGGTGATAGAGGGAATTCGAAGAGCTGGCTATGCGGTGGTATCTGAGGACCATGTGATCGAGGCTATGGCTCTGACACCCGGAACATCAGCCCAGAAAGCGGAGCTAATCGCCCTCACCAGAGCCCTCCTGTGGGCTGAAGGAAAAGTTGTCAACATTTACACCGACTCCAAATACGCTTTCCTCACCCTCCAGGTGCACGGAGCCTTGTACAAGGAGAGGGGATTTCTGACAGCTGAAGGGAAAGGACTTGCGAATGCCGCTGAGATCTGCCAATTACTCGAGTCGGTATGGAAGCCGAAGAAGGTGGCTGTGATGCACTGCAGGGCCCACACTGGAAGAACGGACCCTATCGCCCGGGGAAATCAGCGGGCAGACGACGCTGCAAAAAGGGCAAGTCAGCTCCCCTACTCCTCTCACCCTCCTGACCCCGTACTCGTCGTCCACCTCCCTACGGAGACCCCTATTTACACCCCCCAAGAAACGGAATGGGCCCAACAAGAGGGTCTACAGTCACGCAATGGCTGGTGGATACTACAGGATGGGCGCATATGGATACCCGAAGCCTTGGCCTGGACGGTGGCCAAGGAGGCTCACGACCGCACCCACCTGGGAAGGGACGCCCTGGGGCGCTTACTTGAGAAGACCTACTACATCAACAAACTATCCCTGTGGACCAAAAACGCTTCCAGCCGATGCGCGACTTGTGCCCGGAACAACCCTCGAACGGGGCCCGGCCCTATGCCAGGACATGTTCTCCGAGGCACCAGCCCTTTCCACGTGTGCCAGATTGACTTCACACACATGCCCCCGGCGCGCGGCTACAAAGCTATCCTCGTCGCCGTGTGTACCTACACCGGATGGATTGAAGCCCAGCCTACTAGAACGGAAATGGCTAAAGAAGTTACCTCCCTACTGCTTCATCAAATCCTACCCAGATACGGCCTCCCCAAGCAAATAAACTCTGACAACGGCCCCGCCTTCGCTAGTGAAGTAACACAACAACTCAGTACAAGGCTGGGTCTCGATTGGAAGTTGCATTGTGCCTGGAGACCCCAAAGCAGTGGAGTAGTGGAGAGGGCTAACCGATCCCTGAAGAACCAGCTAGCCAAGCTATGCCAAGAAGCAAAAGCCAAGTGGCCCGACCTGCTTCCACTGGCCTTGCTGCATCTTAGGTGTACCCCCAAGGCTACCGGCCTTACTCCCTACGAGATGATGTATGCTAGGCCACCACCACTACCCTCCTTTCCCGACTCCTTGCAGATACAGGGTGAGAGTTCCTTAGTGAAACAGATGAGAGCCTTACACCAGGTAGTGCAAGACATCCAGCAGTACACTGAAAGAGTAGCTCCCTTGGTCCTCACCAATCCTACGCACAGGTTCAGGGTGGGAGACGAGGTCTGGGTAAAAGAGTGGGATGAATCTGACTGCCTAAAGCCAAAATGGAAGGGGCCCTCCCTTGTTCTCCTAACAACCTCCACCGCTGTTAAAATTGCAGGAAGCCCAGTGTGGATACATTGGACCCGATTGAAGCCTGCTGCTTCCACTAGCAGCACCCTGAAGCGTTGGACTGCGCACCAACATCCTGACGCTCCATTACGGCTGACTCTAAGAAAGACGTGAACCACCAGATTCATGCCTGCCCAGCAACAGGAACTCAGTTTCTGGACCCACTGCGTTTTTGGCTCCCTCTTTATCGCAGCCTTCATCGTGGGCCTCATTATCTTCTTGCTGCAAAAGCTCGGATACCTCCCACCACATATATAATGCTGACCATCTTCCTTCTCCTGTGTGCAGTTCCGAGCTATCATCCTGCCACCCTGAGCCTGAATTGCACTGAATGTTTGCGCCTCGTGCGCCACCGTATAGAGGGAGGATATCACCTAGTCACTACCCTCATTCACCAGACGCAGCCCCCGGAAGGCGATTGCCAGTTTCTCCCGACTTGTGCCCTCATCACTCCGAATGGCCTCCAACAGTTCCACAGATGCCTCCAAGGAAATCTCACTATCTGCCACAGCCCTACCAAACCAAGATACTACAATGTCACCCTCAGCGTAGGACTCCCTGCGTATGTGGCCGGACCTCCGGGAGTCGAGGGAGATGGCATTCTGTATTACATTAATTCTACTCGTATCCTTGTCGGTGGCATCCAAACTGTAGCAACCCTCACCTTCGACGTCTGTGCCGCCATGGACAAGCACCCTTGGTCTCGCAAGTGTGGTAGCCAGAGTTGGCGAGACGCATACGTTAAGGACCACAAGTATGTCTGCCCCTTCAGTCCAGACATGAGATGCTGCTCCCCGTGGGTGTGGCTCCCATGCGCCGGCGACACTCGAGCCTCGGGCTGGGACCGAGTATGTGCTTATACGGGAGGAGGATATGCCGGATGCGCCGGCCTGGGCGAATTTCGTCGAGGCTCTGGTAACTATGTGTCCCTAGACTGGCCCATCCGAGGACACGACATGCCCTGGAGAGGAACGTGGGGCCTCGGCATTGACGGCGGAGGAATGGATCCGTTGACATATATTACCATATATCAGAGTCTCGAAACGAAGCCTCCTACGCACTACCAGACTACTGTTGTCGGCTACCAAGACGTATTTGATGAAATTGCTCGTGCTGAGCAGACCGAGACTAAATTCCCCATTTCCCCAGAAGCCCGAAATATGTTCCTCAATTTGGCTGAAAACATCGCCCTCTCCCTCGGAATTGCCAACTGTTTCGTCTGTGGAGGCACCGACATGGGTGAACAATGGCCCTGGGAAGCGAGAGAGATCCGACAACACACATGGGATGCACTCAACACCACTAACATTACCTTTCCCCAACGGCCGAAGCCGTACGAATGGGCCCTGAGAACAAATATCATAGGTACCCTCTGCGCTAGTCGAGCGCCATCGAAGCGTTACTCTGTACCAGTGGGAGACTCTGCTTGTACGGGGGTTCTTCAGTATAATGGCAGCCGGACGACCTGGTGGCAAACGGATAACCTGCCCGCCCCGGAGCCTATCTGGACAGAACCCACCTTGAACACGACATGGACATACGGAGGGAACGCCTCCCTCAAGTGGGTAGCCCCGGCGGGCTACTACTATATCTGCGGACGCAGGGCCTATGAACAACTCCCGACCCGCTGGTACGGTACCTGCCTCTTGGGCACGGTCCGACCCAGTTTTTTCCTTCTGCCCATACAAGTCGGCGAAACTTTGGGAATCCCCCTATACGTGGAAAAGGGGCCTGATAACCCTACCCGACGAAAACGGTCTTTCCCAATCATCAAGCCCAAAGTCCAGATTGGAGACTGGAAGGACAACGAGTGGCCGCCTGAACGTATCATTCACTACTATGGACCGGCCACATGGGCTGAAGATGGTACATACGGGTACCGCACCCCTATCTACATGCTGAATCGCATTATTCGCCTACAGGCCGTACTCGAAATCCTTACTAACGATTCTGCCCTGGCCCTCAATATCCTAGCTCGACAGAACACTAAGCTCATTACCGCCGTCTACCAAAATCGCTTGGCTCTTGACTACCTCTTAGCCCAGGAGGGCGGGGTGTGTGGCAAGTTTAACCTCAGTAATTGCTGCTTACAGATTGATGACCAGAGCCATGTCATCAGGGAGATAACTGACCGGATGGTCAAACTAGCCCACGTCCCCGTCCAGACCTGGAACAGTGCGTGGGATTGGACTTCCTCCCTCACCAGCTGGCTCCCAACCTCCGGGAGCCTGCAAGGCCTCCTCGTCATGGGTGGCCTGTTCTTGCTGTCTTGCCTAATAATACCTTTGTCTCTCCCCTTAGTTTTCAGGTGTCTCCGCTCCACCATGGAAAGCATCGCTGACCGCCGTGCTGCTGCCCAACTTATGGCTCTCCAGATGTACTCCCCCATTCCCCAGTCTGATGAAGCTGACGATGAAGCACCTTGTGGCTGATGTGCACTTTGAACCCCCTGAGTCACTCAATGGGCCATCACCCTTGTGCCAGCAAAAGACCGGCTACAAAGGGGGGGGGATTCCACTAGGGGCCCTCCGTCTCAACCCCGGCGAAGCAACCAACGGCTGCGCAAGGGCTTAGGGCTCGCTTGTTGCCTCCCTCGCTAACTATCCTTGTCCTTTCTTTCCTTTTCAGGGTTCATGGAGGTGATACTCTCCACCAGAATGGATGTTCAAGTATCAAAAGGGGGGAATGAAGGAGAACAGATAAGAAGGATTTATCCATGGAGCGGAGTACACTGGAAGGGGTGTAGGGAAGGACGAGTGTGGAGAGATACTGGGGAGCAGCAGAGTGAGTACATTTATTTATTTATTTTTACCTTTCTGTCTCTCTCTCGTTGAGATATCCTCTCTCTTTCTTTCCTCGAGATACTCTCTTTCCCTGGGCACTCTCCCTGGGTACTCACTTCCCCGAAGGTCTTTTCCGCAAGGTTTTCTAGCTCTCTCACAGAGCTCTCGTTCCTTTGGGCTCTTTCCTTACAGCAAGTCCCATCCCAAGTCTCTTAGAGGCTTCTCCCTTAGGTTGCTATAAAAGGCATTTTCCCTTTGTTTCTCCCTGTTTGAGTTTGCAGCTTTGCCTCTCAGCAGTGCTGAGATGTGGCTGGGTACAGACTCCATGTTGCAATAGGAACAGTTCTTACTTCAGGAAGCTGAATTGTACATTGGATTCTCTTTGTGTATTGAGAGAATTGCAATAAATAAGATTTGCCTCAGAATTGAGAGTCTATTAGTAAAGTTTTCTATTCGGGGAGGAGGAGGAGGAGGTTTAAGTGACTATGAGGTCATACTGGTAACACTGGACAGTAGCACTGGGCACTGACCTGGACAGTAACAGCCATAGAAAGGTGATATATCAAATCCCATTCCGTTTCCCTTTGCTTCAGATGCACTTCATATAACAGGAACAGTTGATTCTTCATCCAGGTGTATGTTGTTGAATCAGTTCAACGACTGAAACTGGACCCAGGTGCACTCTGTGGGGAAAAGCTATAAACATGGGCTACCGTTATGATAGGCTATTTTACACCATGTGGTGCTATTTTAGCACAGGATCCCATTTTATGCAAAATAGCACCACTTGTACTGTCTTAACGGTAGCCCATATTGACAACTTTCCCCCTATATAACTTATTACGGGCCTTATTAGGGCAGTTCTTAAAAATAAAACTAAGCTGGAATTTGTATGACAAAGGATGTGAAAACTTGCACACTTACAACTTTATGGTTTCTTATTCTTAGTTTTTCAATATTTCTATTCTTCTTGTTCTCTCATATTGAAACAGAATGACAATCCTTTTCATTCCTATGGTTTCTCCTCAGAGACATATTACTACAGAAGCAATCTATGCCTCCTTTTTCCTGGGGGCTGAGCAACAGTCCCTGAAATCTACAGCACTAATGGATTAAATTACATTTCTCCTCAGATTTAGGGGCCCTTTTACTAAGCAGCAGCAAGCCCAACGCGTTGGGCGCCGGTGGTAGTTCCACCCCTAGTGGAAATATCTGAAAGATATTTCTGCAGGGGGTTACCGACAGGCTAGTGGGGAAGCCCTTACCGCCACCTCAATAGTGCTCCCTCTCGCATGGCCACGTGGTAAGTTCAATTACAAACTGTCTTATTTTGAAAATATGGCACTAAAATAAATAACCTGTGATGTTTTAAACTTCCAATCTGGAACTAATATACTTTCACACTGAAGATACAGGGAGGGGGGCCAGAGCCAAAAGTGTGTGTGTGTGTGTGGGGGGGGCGACACATTTTGGTCTGCTGCCCCACTGCTGATGCCCCCCCGTGCCGCTGCTGCATGATAGTACCTTGGGTGGCAGGGGTCCCCAACCCCCACCAGATGAAGCGTTTGTCCCGCGCTGGTCTCGCCCTTCTCTGTTTTCTGTCATGCCGTGCATACTCGTTTTACTGAAACTGAGCATGCGTGAAGTACTGTGCATGCTCAGTTTCACTAAACCGAGTCTACATGGCGTGACTGAGAATGAAGGAGTGGAACGCCGGTACTACCTGAATACTACTGAGCAACAGGACAACCTCATGTTTTGTGCCTACTGATGGACTTTTACTTATGCACTCTACCTCTGCTTTTGGCTGTTTGGCCACACCTTATTACTGCACTGGACATTTGTGCCTTATCCAGTTTTACTGTTTACTAACAAGACAAGTTTGCTGTTTACTAATGTACAGACAGAATGCAGGGCTATTAGATATATAGCTTGTAACAGTAGTTTGCAAGGCCTATACAAGACCAGCTTGCACGTAGCAACGCCATCTGAATAGGCGACCTTGGAGGGTGCTGACACCCCCCTGCATTCCTGAGCCGCACCTTATCTCCTGTGCTAGAAAGGAGCATTGTGTGTGTACAGAATAAGCTGCTAAGTTTCGTTTTTCTTGCCAGTATCATTTCAGTGTTATGACGTGTGTACGTACTGGGACTACAATTTTGTACTGTAAGAACTACAAATGTTTACTGCGCATGACAGGTATGACGTGTAAGGGGCCAAATGCGCAGGCCCAGTAGGGAAGTATAAATGTAAGCGTCAGATGATTTATGACACACAGTGTCCCGAGGCTACTCGGTGCTGTTCACTTGCTAGCAATAAAGTTGCCTTGTTTGGAACCAAAATTTGCCTTTCGTCTCCTGATTTCCCACCTGTTTCAAGAACAGCAGGGTAGGCAATGTGGCGAGACCAGAACAGGACAAAAGCTTCAGCTGGCAGGGGTTAGGAACCCTTGCCAGTCAAACCAGGGGTCCCAGAGCCAATTTGGGGGTTTTCAGGTCCCCATGGCCCCCTCGTAGGTATGCCACTGGTACATTCAGTGGCAAGTATACGTCTGATCTTTGCCTTCTGTAAAGTGTAAAAGTTCATTCATAAAACCTCGTAATAAGGCTTCACAGGAAACACTTATCTCAGCCAGTGGCAATTGTCATAGCCATAGGAGGCCTCAGGGCCCTGGGTCCCCCCCTCCCACTTTGGGCTAAGGCCCCCTTCAAAACTGTAGCACCAGATGCGCGGCTGGCGGGGATGCTCAAGCCCCACCAAATAGGTTCTCTGCTGGAGCTGCGCCCGTAACTGCTGAAGCAGCAGGAAAGCAGGCAGGGTGCTTCAGCTGCTGGTGCTGCCACTTCCATGAACTCTTAGTTTACGCACTGAGCATGTGCAGAAGAACCAGGATTAGATGCTGACACACCCTGCTGGTTTCCTCACTGTTACAGCAGTATTGGCGTGGCTCCGACAGAGAACCTTTTCAACTGGCGGTGCTTGAGCATCCTGGCCAGCAAAGTTATGATTTGGGGGATGGGAGGAGGAGAACCTATAGGAAATACTTGGCTCAACCCCTGCCCCCCCTCCCAACTGAATTCTGGCTACGCCCCTGTCTTAGCCTTACTCAGCTGCACTTTAGAATTTACTAGCGCTTCTTAGCATTGCAAATCTATGAGCCACGCATAAACGAATCCCGTACATTAACCTCGGCATGATTGGGAGGCATGTTGCTATTGCACAAAATTTGAACACGTGCAATAACAGGGTGCTTACAAGCGCTGTTTCACTGTATGTTTTAGCCATTTCTGAGTCATATAGCAGCTTAATTTATGGCAGCATTGATGGCTTAAAGGATTATGAGAGCTCCTCCACATACACATCATTCTTCTTTTTTATGAACGCACATCTCTAGTAATACCCTTTCCCCCAAATAGTTTGTGAGAGGACGACATCATTTCATAAAATGCCACAGTGCTGCCTTAGCCACTTCATATCTTCAACTGGAAAGAAACGCAGCATGTAAGAAAGATACATTTAAAAACCTAATTTTCCAGACAGGTGGGATACATACTTGAAGAGGTCTTATCTCACAATGAAGAAATACAGGCACAAAAGCCAAGGCAAGGAAAGCCATTTTCATAAAGAATTTTCACCATTAATTGAAATGCACAGAAGACAGCCACGTTATCTCATGTTTTAGAGCGTGAATTACAGTTTCAGTAGTAACTGAAAAATTGAATACCTTGTTTCTGGAAGATATAATTTGCTTAATGACTATTCTGTCTGCCAGTACAAGCACCTTTGTCACCGAAGAAAGCAGCATTCTTGCAGCCTTCACCACTCCTGTTTTATCTGTGAAAATTGTTACCCTTCCATCAGATTCTGGCTGGTCCAAGCTGCCCACATCAGTTAGCTTTGCAATTGTTTCTCCTGTTTGGGGGGAAAAAAAAATTAAGAATGTGGAGGAGGAAAAGGCTATTTCAGTCTTAAAGGAAAAATTGTATAAAGTTTTAAAATGTTGAAAATATACAGGTCAATATTGTGCCGGCAACCATCAGTGTTTTACAAATGTTGACCTCCAACAGCCTGCCCTGCTCTGTTGTCAGTCGCGCCGTGCATGCTTAGTTTCACTAAAACGAGTGTGCATGGCGCAACTGAGAAGAGCTGGGTAGGCAATGCTGTGATACCAGCGAAGAACAAACGCTTCAGCTGGCAGGAGTTGGGGACCACTGCCAGTCAAACCAGGGGCCCCAGAGCCAATTTGGGGGTCTCAGGCCCCCATGGCCCTACGTAGTTATGCCACTGGTACAATCAGTGGCAAGTATACGTCTGATCTTTGCCTTTTGTAAAGTGGAAAAGTTCATTCATAAAATCTTGTAATAAGGCTTCGTAGAAAACATTTATCTCAGCCCAGTGACCAGCCCATATCCAGGCACTAGCACTGAATATCCAGGGTAGAGATAGTACACAGAAATTATGCAAGTACAGCCAATATTCAGTGTTATACACTCATAGCTAATCAGGAAAAGAAAGGACTGCTATTTATGCGATCCTATTAGCCCAGTTAGCTATGAAGGCACCAAGGAGGTTTAATGACAGGAGATGGTATGACGTCACAAGGCTGGAGCTGTTTCTCCCGGCAGCCGCCATCTTGGTATGTCCAAAACAACCTATCAGTTGCTGTATCCATGTTGTTGTTATTCATTGAGATTAAAAAAAAAAACAGTTATAGGCAGAAACATGCCGGCTTGTGCAGCATACGGATATACACACAGGAAGTATCACAATGGAATAACCTTTCATCGGTTAATTTGTTCTAAATCATAATCAGTGTGTCATTCTGAGGGGCTGGTTATAGGGATCCTAGCAGATATTGTATTGGTGCTGAGCTTTTTCCACCTAGTAAAGGGGCAATTTCAGACACAGAAAAAGCAGAAGTATCCCCCTAACAACAAGTCACAAAACATGTAAAAAAAAGAAAAAAGTAGGGGGTAGATAGTCAGGTTTATTTTCGAAAGAGAAGGACGCCCATCTTTTGACACAAATCAGGAGATGGGCATCCTTCTCCCAGGGTTGCCCAAATCAGCATAATTGAAAGCCAATTTTGGGCGTCCTTAACTGCTTTCCGTCGCAGAGACGACCAAAGTTCACGGGGGAGTGTCGGAAGCATAGCGAAGGCGGGACTGGGGCGTGCTTAACACATGGGCGTACTCGGCTGATAATGGAAAAAAGAAGGGCGTCCCTGACAAGCACTTGACCGACTTTACTTGGTCCATTTTTTCTTGCGACCAAGCCTCAAAAAGGTGACTGAACTGACCAGATGACCACCGGAGGGAATCGGGGATGACCTCCCCTTACTCCCCCAGTGGTCACTAACCCTCTCCCACCCTAAAAAAAAAAAATTTTTAAAATATTTTCCCAGCCTCAAATGTCATACCCAGCTGCATCACAGCAGTATGCAGGTCCCTGAAGCAGTTTTAGTGGGTACTGCAGTGCACTTCTGGCAGGCAGACCCAGGCCCACCCCCACTTGTGGTGGTAAATGTGAACCCTTCAAAACCCACCAGAAACCCACTGTACCCACATGTAGGTGCCCCCCTTCACCACTTAGGGCTATGGTAGTGTTGTACAGTTGTAGGGAGTGGCTTGGGGGGGGGTTGGGGGGCTCAGCACACAAGGTAAGGGAGCTATGCACCTGGGAGCAATTTCTGAAGTCCACTGCAGTGCCCCCTAGGGTGCCTGGTTGGTGTCCTGGCATGTGAGGGGGACCAGTGCACTACGAATGCTGGCTCCTCCCATGACCAAAGGGCTTGCATTTGGTCGTTTCTGAGATGGGCATCCTCGGTTTCCATTATTGCCGAAAACCGGGGACGACCATCTCTAAGGTCGACCTAAATGTTGAGATTTGGGCGTCCCAGGCCATATTATCAAAATGAAAAATGGCCACCCATCTTGTTTCGATAATATGGGTTTTAATATGGGTTTCCCCGCCCCTTCGCTGGGACGTCCTGCGAGGATGCTCTCAGGAAAACGTGGGCGCCCCGTTCGATTATGTCCCTCCAAATGTGTTTCCAAACAAATTAAATTAAATTAAAAAACAAATTCTAAAAACAGACTTGATGTAGTCCTGCATTTCTGTGCTAACTGAAGCCCTTATGATCAAAAGCAAACTCCAGCGCTAGAGGCTGTTAACGCCATACTAGCGCCGGAGTTTGCTGCTGACCCATGATCAGAGCCCTCTAGCGTGTGAAACAACGCACTCATAAGCACATAAGCACTGCCACGCTGGGAAAAGTCCAAAGGTTCATCAACAACCTATCAGTTGCTGTATCCATGTTGTTGTTATTCATTGAGATTTAAAAAAAAAAAACAGTTATAGGTAGAAACATGCCGGCTTGTGCAGCATACGGATATACACACAGGAAGTATCACAATGGAATAACCTTTCATCGTTTAATTTGTTCTAAATCATAATCAATGTGTCATTCTGAGGGGCTGGTGACCCATGATCAGAGCCCTCTAGTGCGTGAAACAACGCACTCATAAGCACATAAGCACTGCCACGCTGGGAAAAGACCAAAGGTCCATCAAGCCCAGCACTCTGTCTCCGACAGCGGCCAATCCAGGCCCCAAGAACCTGGCAAAAAACCTAAAATTTAATAACGATCAATGGACTTTTCCTTCAGAAACCTGTCCAGACCCCCTTTAAACTCGAGGGCTCTTAGCGCAAGTAGCATGCAAATGCATGCTAATCAGCGCTTAACGCATTCGTCCCGAATGATCAGCGGCCAGAGCGCTAAAGATTTGGTCGCTGGCCGCGGCAAAATCTACGCCAGCTCCGAGCTGGCATTAGGGTTTGCGCCTATCATTGGGGAGGAATGGTGAGACCTGTGCAGCATGCAGTTGCATGCTGGCAGGCCACCGTTCCCCCCCAAAGCAAACGCAAACAGGGGGCTGGAGGTCCGGTGGACCTCCGGTCCCCCCGACTATCTCACCCCTCCAAGTTCAGGGAGGGCTGGAGATCCGGTGGGTCTCCAGCCCCCCGAACCCCCAGAAAATATCAAGTGGCCGCCGCCACCCTCCCACCCAGCGAGCGACGGGGGAGGGGGGATGGAGGTCCACCCCAACTCCCCCCCCCCCCGCGTTGTTGTACCAATCCCTGGTGGTCCAGTAGGAGTAGTTACAACCCCCCTCCCAGCCCCCCTACCCTCTCCCACCCTCCGAGCGAAGCCACCCCAACTCCCCCCCCCCCCCAGCGTATACCAATCCCTGGTGGTCTAGCATGAGTAGAAGTAGTGACAACCCCCCTCCCGGCCCCCTACCTTTAGTTGGAGGAGGGACGCAGCTTGCCTCCCTCCTCTTCCAGTGGATGACATCGCAAAATGGTGGCGCCCAGCCCCGCCCATTGCATCCTGGGATACACTGGGCAGGGCTACAAACCATGTAAGGGGACGCCCAAGTTTTTCTGAGGATGTCCGCACAGGACGTCCCCGTGAAGGGGTGGGGAAACCCGTATTATCGAAACAAGATGGACATCCATCTTTCGTTTCGAAAATACGGTCGGAGACACCCACATCTGGAAATTTAGGTTGACCTTAGAGATGGTCGTCCTTAGACTTTGTCGTTTCTGATTTTCAGCGATAATGGAAACTAAGGACGCCCATCTCAGAAATGACCAAATCCAAGCCCTTTGGTCGTGGGAGGAGCCAGCATTCATAGTGCACTGGTCCCCCTCACAGGCCAGGACACCAACCGGGCACCCTAGACGGCACTGCAGTGGACTTCAGAAAAAGCTCCCAGGTACATAGTTCCCTTACCTTGTGTGCTGAGCTCCCCAAAACCCACTACCCACAACTGTACACCACTACCATAGCCTTTATGGGTGAAGGGGGGCACCTAGATATGGGTACAGTGGGTTTCTGGTGGGTTTTGGAGGGTTCATATTTACCACCACAAGTGTAACAGGTAGGGGGGGAAGGGCCTGGGTCTGCCTGTCTGAAGTGCACTGCACCCACTAAAACTGCTCCAGGGACCTGCATACTGCTGCGATGGACCTGTGTATGACATTTGAGGCTGGCATAGAGGCTGGCAAAAAATATTTTTAAAGAATTATTTTTGAGGGTAGGAGGGGGTTAGTGACCACTGGGGGAGTAAGGGAAGGTCATCCCCGTTTCCCTCCTGTGGTCATCTAGTCAGTTCGGGCACCTTTTCGTGGCTTGGTCGTAACAACAAAAAAAAGGACCAAGTAAAATCATCCAAGTGCTCGTCAGGGCCGCCCTTCTTTTTTCGATTATGGGTCGAGGACGCCCATGTGTTAGGCACGCCCCAGTCCCACCTTCGCTATGCCTCCGACACGCCCCCATGAAATTTGGTCGTCCCCGTGACAGAAAGCAGTTGGAGACGCCCAAAATTGGCTTTCGATTATGCCGATTTGGGCGACCCTGTGAAGACACCCATCTTGTGATTTGTGTTGAAAGATGGGCGTCCTTCTCTTTCAAAAATAAGCCTGTTAATATCCCATCCTGACCTACTCAGCTTCTCCGATCTAGTTAAATTGTTTTGAATATCGGACTCTCATTGTAAAACTTGGGATACTCATTAAATAAAAAAGAGCACCTGCAATCTAGTACAAGGGTCACCAAATGTTTCACAAGGCAGGCCACATGGGACATTTCAAATCATTGAGCCAGCTGGAAAGAGATAGAATCTCCTTCATAGAAGAATTTTGTGAATCAAGGGAGAAAGGTGAGACCGTATCTGTCACTCTGTACAGCAAAAGTAATAAAACAAGTGTTAGAGCTGTATGCTAAACTTCAGTGCATGGTTTCCTAATGTATATATATGATTTTTAACATGTGATGCATGGGGACTTCCGGTGGAGACGAGCAGCGAGATGGAGGTCGCGTTGTGAGCTCCGCTCCGCCCGAACGAAGCCCCGAATTTTTCTCAGCGCCGATTCCGCTCCTAAAAAGACCCAATGAGCACAGGGGGCTCCCGGGACCCGGATAAACAAAGAAACGGCGCTGCCGGCGCCCTGCCCAGCATAAAAAAGAACTTTTAAAACGCTCGCGAGCGCTTCCAAGATGGCGGCGGCAGAGGAAGTACGGAGCTTTTGAAGAGAGTTGCGGGCGGCTTGCAGGAGAGACGGGAGTCCCGACGGATGGGGGAAAGCTGGGACCTGCTGCGAGGTCGGAGGCAGTGAGTACCCATTATTGAATTTGGGGCAAGAAACCAAAAGCCAACCATAGTAATGGTTTAGAAGGGGCACCACAGGAGTCAGAAGAGTGAAGGAACGCCAGCTGGAAGACACGCTCTTTCGGTGGTCGCAATCGTGCAATTGGTGGATGC
Organism: Microcaecilia unicolor; assembly: GCF_901765095.1. Taxonomy (NCBI): domain Eukaryota; kingdom Metazoa; phylum Chordata; class Amphibia; order Gymnophiona; family Siphonopidae; genus Microcaecilia; species Microcaecilia unicolor. The sequence continues at coordinate 236,457,688 of NC_044031.1, forward strand.
GACCCCGGGATAGAGGGAAGAAACTTTAACAGAGTGGGCTTGTTGGAAGGTTCTTAGGGGTCTGGAATTGCCCGCTCTTTGAAAGGATACTTTAGTGTGTGTAATCACGACAGCGCGAGGTGGCGGGCTGAAGGCCCAGTATAAGAAACCCACGAAGCTTGAAGCCCAGAATAAAAACGGCGCCCGGATAGAGGCCACTTGTCTTAAAGCGATTGAGCTGCACGCTAAAGTGTCGGGAGAGGTCTGAGGGCAGTGCTGCTGAATGTATGGAGCAATATTTGAAACCCATGCCACCTGGAATCACCCGTAGAGGCACAAAATTTGATAAAGAAAGGTCCTCACCTCCTAAGCCTGGCCACAAAATGGCGGACTTGAAAGGTACAACCGGGGGAGAATTCACTGAAAAACAACTGGCGCAAATAACAGCAGCAGTGAGTGCAGCTCTCAACCCACGATTCGACCTGTTGGCCGGACAGTTAAAGAACTTAGAATCTTCAGGAGCCGAAACGGAGAAGAGAGTAGGAGAGGCGGAGACCCGGATAGCAGCAGTGGAGGACTCCAGCTCCCAAAACATGCAGGAGCTTGCCAGGCTCAGGACTCAACTTAAGTTGCAACAAGACAAAATGGATGATATGGAAAACCGAGCCAGGAGATGCAACTTGAGAATTGTGGGGATCCCTGAAAAGGTTCCAGAAAGACTTCTTGGACAATTATTAGAACAGTGGTTGAAAAAAGAGTTGGCTCTATCGGATAGCCGAGGGGAGTTGTGCATCGAGCGAGCCCATAGGCTAGGGCGCTGGCAACCAAATCTGCAGAGGCCACGAATTGTCATTATTAAAGTGTTTAATTACCTTCATAAAGAAGAAATATTACGAGGATTCCGGAGGAGGCGAGACTCTCTTCAGTATGAGGGTTCCCCAATAAAGATTTTTCAAGACTATTCGGCAGGAGTGCAGGAACAAAGACGTCGCTTTCATCCTATATGCTCCACACTGGTCGCCAAGAACACTAGATTCATGTTATTATACCCAGCCATTTTAAAGATTCAACATGGAAACCAGTGGAGATCCTTTCAGACGGCCCAGGAGGCTCAAAGGTTCCTGGACGTGGAAATGAAAGAACCAGATACATGACTTTGCAGCAGAGTCCGAGCAAAGACAGGCACCTGGGGGAGTCTTCCCTTTGGTGAAAGAGGTTATGGGGGTTAAACCCGCATGAAGTGGTATATGGTGGGAGATGTATTGCAAGTTCAATTTACTGTTTCAAGGTTCTTGTTGTTCAACCGTTACGGTTAAGGTGGGCTGAATTTTAAGGGACCCCAGTATATGTTGGGGGATGGGGGATGTGGGTGCCCCGGATAAATAATTTAGTTGATTGCTATGGGGGAGGAGGATTAAGGGACCAGAAGGTTATAGATAACCTAGGGGCTTCAAAGGGCGAGAGAAGTCAAAGGCATGGAAGGGCCTTGGGAGAATGACAGGAGGGATAGAGGGGGGAGGGGGAGAGGGGAGGGACGGGGAAGGTTGGGGGGGTGGGGTGGGAGGGAGGGATAAGATTTGGGAAAAGAACAGGGTGTGTGTATACATGCAGTGATGTTATGATTGATACATGGTGTGGTGCACGAGTAAGGATAATTTGGAAAGAGGAGTGGGAGGGGTGGTGGCTGGGACACCCCTCCGTAAAGATTGTGGAAAGATTGCAGAGAAATATTGATGACCAAATGAAGATTACATGACCCCAATACAAGTAGTAACTTGGAATGTAGGGGGCATCCACTCGCCCATTAAACGACAAAAGATTTTAAAAATCCTCAATGATCAAAAGACATCAATTGCATTTTTGCAGGAGACACATTTAACAGGCATAGAACATGCTAAATTGAAGCGATGGTGGGTGGGAGAAATTTTTGAATCCCCGGCAGTGGGGGGGAAAGGAGGAGTGATTACACTGATACGGAAAGGTATACACGTGAAAGTAAATCAGGTAGTAGGAGATACTGGGGGAAGATATGTATTAGCATCCGTAGTATTAGATAGGCAACCAGTCTTGCTTTGCAATATTTACGCGCCAAATAAGTTTGACCGCTACTTCTATACACAGCTCACTAGTGCCATGCAAGGGATGGGAGGAGCCCCGATTATATTGGGGGGAGACTTCAATGAAGTCGCAGACCCGGCACTAGACAGATCGGGCTTAAGTGGGAGAGGGAGAGCCAAGCCAGGGAAGGGCATAGCAACATTGGAGGAAGCCTTCGCAGTAGTAGATGTGTGGAGAACTCTGAACCCCCTAGAGAGGGATTACACCCATTTATCGAGGGCCCATGCCACTTTATCCCGAATCGATTACATATTGGTAACTGGAGACATCTTCACACAGGTGGACACAGCGAAAATAGGGCCCATAGCGGTTTCTGACCATGCTTGGGTTATGGTGAGGTTGGAGTTGGATGGAGGGATAAGAGAGGATTACATATGGAAATTCCCAACTTGGCTATATAGGGATGGACAATTTTTACCCCATTTGACTAAATGTTGGAAAGATTTTGGCATCAATAATGAGATTCACAAGAATGACCCGGTATTGTATTGGGAGACAGCCAAAGCAGTGCTTAGAGGGGAGATTATAGCATATGTTAGTTTTAAGCGGAAAATGAGGCGCCAAGAAATTCTTAGATTAGAACGGAGAGTGACTAAATTGCGACGTCAGTACAGCATGGGACACACTCAGAGCCTACGAGTGCAATTGCTAGAGGCCCAACAGAGCCTTAATGAATTGTTGCATCGAACAGTTAGAAAATCCCAAGCTTATTATAAATATCAACTTTATAAATTCGCAAATAAGGGAGGGAGCTTCCTAGCGAAGGTTATGGGCAGAAGAGTAGGTTACCAAAAGATACTCTCACTCAGGGACCATCAAGGGACATTAGTACATAAGGACAGTGAAATCTCAGGAGTCTTTAAAGATTTCTTTGCACGGTTATATAAACCACAGGAGGATCTGGTCAGGCCTGCTGAGACATACTTGGCTAGCGTTGATTTACCTCAAATGGAGGCTGAGGAGTTAAGGGTGTTGAACGCAAAGATCACTGTAGATGAAGTTATGTGGGTGATTAAACAAAGCCCTTTGGGGAAGGCACCGGGCCCTGATGGAATGAGGAATGAGTTCTATAAGTTACTGCAAACCGAAATTAGCCCGGTGCTGACTGAGGTGTTCAACTTAACGGTCCAACGGGGCTCTTTACCATTATACATGAACCAGGCCCATATAACAGTACTGCTTAAACCCGGTAAAACAGCTCTCCATCCAGAGTCGTACCGGCCAATTTCACTTTTAAATTCAGAAGCCAAGTTTTTGGCTAAATTGCTGGCAAATAGGCTGGCCAGATATCTCCCCTCCTTGGTAGAAGAGCCACAAGCAGGATTTGTCCAGGGCAGAAAAATAGCAAAGAATATGAGGAGAATACTTATAGCGTTGGAGAAAGCACAATGGGAAAGACAGCCAACCATGTTAATTAGTTTTGATGCCGAAAAGGCTTTTGACCGGGTGGATTGGGGATTCCTATTGGAAACACTTAAAGCATATGGGGTGACTGGGTTTTTTATGCAGGCGATTAGAACTCTGTACACTGATCCTAGGGCGAGAATTCTGGTTAATGGTCTGGCCTCGGATTGGTTCCCCATTGGCCGAGGTACACGTCAGGGCTGCCCTCTCTCACCCTTGCTTTTTGTTCTAACACTTGACCCATTGATACGGGAGATAAGTGACAATGTAGACATAAAGGGAGTACAAATAAAAGACAGGGAATTTAAAATAGCAGCCTTTGCAGATGATTTACTGGTGTTAATAACAAACCCCAAGAATTCTTTGGGACATCTAATGGAAAGTATAAAGGAATATGGGGACTTTTCTGGCTTTCAATTAAATTTGACAAAATCGGAGGCCTTGGCGAGCCCAGACATTAAACAGGCAGATTGGGAGAAATTCCCCTTGCGGTGGGCGACGGGGTCCTTCCGATATTTAGGTGTTCAATTGGCCCTGGACCCGGCTCAGATATACACTTCTAATGTCCCACAATTGTTGAGAGATACGAGGGAGCAATTGAATAGATGGAGTTCTTTGCCATTAGCTCTTTTGGGCCGGATCCACTTGTATCGTATGGTGGTGTTCCCGAAATGGTTATACGTACTGCAGGTATTACCAATACGGCTCTGGAAAAAAGACCTACGGGCTCACCAGAGACAGGTGGCACGATTTTGTTGGGCTGGAAGGAAACCAAAACTTAGATGGGAATATCTCAGTGGGGCACAGGTGAAGGGGGGCTTGGGGATCCCCAATATGCGTACATACAATCAAGCATGCCTCTTAAGACACTTAGGAGATTGGATCATGGGTACGAACAATTACACAGATGTACAACTAGAGAGATTGCATTTCAGCCCCTGGCACTTTAATTATTTAATACACGCAAAAGGTAGAAATCTTCCGCAGCAAGTAAAGCATAGTCTACTTTTACAGCCTTTAAGATATCTGTGGAAAGAGATAACGAAACTTTGGCAACACAGCTCAGAGTGTAGCGTGCTCTTGCCAATCACGGGTAATGCGGAGTTCGCACCTGGGAGAGAAAGTAAATTCTTTCAAGACCTGGGGAAGCAGGGTGTCATATTACTGGAAAACTTTTTACAAGCGGATGGGACCGCTATGGCTTACTCAGAGTTTGAGAGACACTATGGGGGGGGGGATGTTAGCGAAATTAGCCTATTTCCAACTCTCACATTATATATATGAGCTCAACACCGCAAGTCTCCTACCAGGTTTTGAGAGGGAAATTAGGGAGCTTTTAGCTGGGGATGCAGTAGGACAGATCTCAGTGTCCGGGTTCCACAAGGTGCTGGAGGGGAAGCAACCACAAAGAGATGTTAAGATGGTCGTGGAAAGATGGAGTCGGGAGGTGAAAGATCAAATAACAGAAGGGAAGATATTAGCGGCACTTCAGGGAGGGGTACGGGTGGTGCATAGTGCTGAGTTACAGGAGTGCCATTTCCGCACCATACATAGGGCATATTTTTCAGTTAAACAGGCATGGTATGCAGGAGTGGTGGAAACACATAAGTGTCCCAAATGTGCAGAAGTAAATGCATCACTTAGCCACGGCTTGTGGCAATGTAGAGAGATACGGGGGTTTTGGATGGCTCTCTCCAGGTTCATGGGCTGGGTCCTGGGGTATCGGGTGGATCTATCCTTTGAAAGGGTGATACTAAGCTCCATGGCGGCATGGCACAAAGGAACGTTGGAAGAAAAGATGTTCCTCAGTAAACTTTGTATTTTGGGGAAAAAATGTATTCTAAATTGCTGGACAATGGATAGAGGACCCTCATACTGGTATTGGAGAAATAGGCTACATGAGCTCATGTTATGGGAAATGCAGGACGCCCGTAATACACCCAAGAGACGCCAACGATTTATAAAGATCTGGGGGGCATACCTACACAAAATATCACCACGAGCACGTAGCCATGTGTTGAATACACTGGGTTAGTCTATAAACATGGCAAGAGTATAATTAGAATTATGAGACACAAATACAAAGTCAAAGTGGGGAAGGGGGGGGAAGAGAGGGAAACCAAAAAGGTATGATCAATGGTTCTGGCATTGGTATGATACAAATTAGCAGAGCATTACTAATTGAAGAAGATATTGACTAGATGGGCATGGGAGGGGTGGAAGAAAGGGGGAAGCGACACCAATTTGTTGATAGAGGATACCCACATGTATTAGTTGTTTGTTTAACCATGGTTCAGTTAAGGCACTTTTTCAAATGGAATGTAGTACTTATTTTGCAATGTTAACGGAAAGTGCCGAAATATTAGAGGTAATTTTGGGAGGGGAGGGCGGAGAGGTACCACAGAGCCTATAAGAGTACAAGGCTCTGTGGGGAGCTATAGGGGATGGGTGGGAGGGAGGAGGGGAGAAAACGAATTAAAAAGTTTGATGATGGATGTTATTGCTGTTTGGTATGACGGAAATCCTTGGGGTAGCACTGAGGGTACCCATGATTGTTGTTGTAATAATATGTGTCATCAATAAAAATGTTGAAACATAACATGTGATGCATGCGAAAAAGGGGCAATGTTTGGACAGCAATATATTCTAATGCCCGAAGTATGGGAAATAAGGTTTTAGATCTTGAGGCTGTGATGGAAGAGACTGATTTGGATTTAGTGGCGATCACAGAGACATGGCTCACAGAGAACTATGACTGGGATATCGTTATACTGGGATATAACGTATTCAGAAAAGACGTATTAGGAAGAAAAGAAGGGGGAGTGGCATTATATATTAAAAATAATATTAAATCCACATAACTGCAGGACCTACAGGGTAAGGAAAAGGCATTATAGGTTAATCTAGAAAGAGGGAATGGCAAATGTATTTACACTGGTGTGATATACTGTACAGGTCTCCTTCCCAGACAAAAGAAGTGGACAGAGATTTAATTGAAGACATTCAAAATATAGCTTTGAATGGGAAAGTACTACTAATAGGTGATTTTAATATGCCAGATGTTGATTGGGGTATCCCTATTGGGGTCTTTTAGAAGCAGGGAGATCCCGGATTCTCTACAGAAGGAACTATTCCAGCAGTGGGTAACTGAACCTATGTGGGATGGGGCCATACTGAACTTAGTGCTTACTAATGGGAAGATTGTTTCTGATGTTACAGTAGATAATATCTGGCATCCAGTGATCACCAGATGGCGTGGTTTAATATTAAGATAGATGTGGAAAGGGTCCCTTCAAAAGTGAAGGTTCTAGACTTTATTCAGATGGGGGATTACCTCAAGGAATTGCTGTCTGGATGGGAACATCTGGAAAAATTTGGAAAGTAGTGGGCAAAACTGAAAGGGGCTATTGTAAGGGCAACAAACCTTTACGAAAGTAAATAAAAGAGGAAAGGAGGCCACTTTGGTTCTCAAAAGTAGTAGGTGAAAAGGTAAGAAAAAAAAAAGTTAGCCTTTAGAAACTACAAGAGATCACAGAAAGAGGAAGACAGGCGACAATATCTGGAAAAGCTAAAAGAAGCTGGTATAGTCAGGAAAGCAAAGATGCAAATGAAAGAAAAAATAGCCAATACAGTAAAATGGGGAGACAAGGCATTTCTTTTTAGATATGTTAGTGATAGGAGGAAGTGCAAAAATGGCACTGTAAGACTCAAAGGTGAAGGGTGGAATTGCTTAACAAATTATTGTGTTCTGTGTTCACAGCTGAAGGGCCATGAGCAGGACTGCAGAAGACAAACACAAATAGAAATGGAGTGGTGTAGTCCCTGACTGATTTTCAGAGGACTGTGTTCGTGAGAAGTTGACTAAGCTAAATGTGGACAAAGCGATAGGACTGTATTTCATACATCTGAGGGTACAGAAGGAACTTAGGGAAGTGGTCCCAAAGGGCTGGAGAAGAGCAGATGTGGTCCCTCCCCCTGTGAGAAGTGCAAAGGCATTTGAAGCCAAATTAAAATATTTAAGTTATTTTGTGTCTGTGATAACGTCCGCCAGTGGATTTTGTGTGCTCATGAGGATTTTATCTTTTTAGATATGATGGAAGCGATCTTCTTTAATCCTTAATAACCCCAGAAGCAGAATTTTACTTCTGCCAAAACACTATTGCCTGAATGCAAGGTCTTTTTTCCCATGGTCACTAGCAATGAATGGGGCTTATGGGAATTGGGTTACTTCAATGGCTCACTGCCGAGTAATAAACAAGCAGAGAAGTGATCACTCTTTATTGAACTTTATGAATGAAGAATTATTGAACACTTTATATGTTTCACATTGTGTAATTGGGTTTCACTTCATTGTCAGGAGGACAAGTGATTAAGAATTCAATAGAGGTATGGACATGCAATAGGTATATCTATAAGAGGTTGAATGACCCTTGCTACAGTAATTCTGATGTCCCCCCTCCATATACAAAACTTAGTTATTTAGGGGCCCTTTTACTAAGATACATCAAACTAGAACTACCACCCGGCTACCACATGCCCCAGGTAGTAATTCACTATTTTCTACCACGTGGCACTAATTGGGCGGTAATCGGCAGTGTACTCGCACTGACAATTACTGCCCAGTCAACGCATGAAACCTTACCACTAAGTCAATGGGTGGTGGTAAGGTCTCAGGCCCAAAATGGACGTGCACTGATTTTGATTTTGCCGCACGTCCATTTTCGGCAGGTGCGCTGAAAAATGGACCTGCACGCATACAATACATGCGCCTACATCAGTGCTGGCTATTTTTCAGTGCGCCTTAGCAAGATGGCCCCTTAATGTTGCTACCCCAGCTTGAACTTTCCCAGGTATTCTGTCTGGAATATATTTTTGCCATTTCAGATAAGCATATTTAATACATATAACCAAATATTCATACATTGCAGCATATCTGCATGCAGTGCTCCTGAAGGTTGCAGTACAATTTCTATGCAAAATGTGTACGCCCGATGCAATAAAAAGAAGGTATCTTTCCATGGAATAGGCGCCAACTTTCAAAATGACTGGGGGTGCTACACCCAAGGGAAATAACCCTACACAGACACTATCAAGGAGTTTGCACAATACTGTGGGTGCTCAAGCACCCATAGCACCCACAAACCTGGTTCCAATGCTCTCCCATGTTTGTGTGTATTTTTTACATATACATTATTCCTATATGATTTCTTTACTGCAACATAGAAAAATGTAGGCAGATAAAGACCATATGGTCTATCCAGTCTGCCCATCCATGCCATCTATTCTCCCTATCACGCCCTTAAAAGATCGTACGTACTTGTCCCAAGCTCCCTTGAATTCAGATACTGTTTTCATCACCACCACCTCCACTGGGAGGCTGCTTTATGAATTCACCACCCTTTCCATGAAGAAGCATTTCCTCAGGTTACTTCTGAATTTACTCCCTTTCACCTTCATCCTATGCCCCCTCATTCCAGAGCTTCCTTTCAAATGAAACAGACATATTTCCTGTGCAGATAAAGACCATCCTCATGTAGACTTTATCTTTTTAGATACGATGGAAGCGATCCTCTTTAAACCTTAATAACCCCAGAAGCAGGCTTTTATACTTCTGCCAAAACGCCACTGCCTGAATGCAGGGTCTTGTTTCCCATGGTCACTGACTATGAATGTGGCTTGTGGGTGTTGGGTGACTTCAATGGCTCAGTGCTGAGTAATAAACAAGTAGATACATAAGTGATCACTCTTTATTGAACTTTATTCATTTGAAGAATTATTGAGCACTTAACATGTTTCACATTGTGGAACTGTGTTTCACTTCATTGTCAGGAGGACAAGTGATTAAGAATTTGATAGAGATCCAATGACCCCGTGCTACAATAATTCCGATGTCTCCCCTCTATATATAAAATTTATTAATTTATTGTTACTATCCCAGCTAAGCTTGACCTTTCCCAGGTATTTTGTTTGGGTGTTAACACATCAATTAGTTTGAAGAGTTTGACATTACATTTCCCTTTATAATTATTTTTAAATACGTTTTAATCCATATACTGTATATATATGTACTCTTTGTCCTTATCCCTCATTTGTCCTGTTTGTCTGTCTTGATTAGATTGTAAGCTCTGTCGAGCAGGGACTGTCTCTTCATGTTCAAGTGTACAGCGCTGCGTACATCTAGTAGCGCTATAGAAATGTAACTAGTAGTAGTACATATATATATATATATATTTTATTGGTACAGTATCAAATAAAATTTCAGTTAAGAATGCTGCCTATTTTACAACATCTACCCCTTAACCCTGCTAATCACCTTCACCCCACATTACCCAGCATTTTAGTTTTCATATTATTTAGTAATTATCCACTCATCCTCTTCAATTAAAAAAAAGAAAAAAAAAACCCACTGTGGATTGTTCATGTTGGTATAAGAGAAAAAAACTGACAAAACCCTATCACAAGTGAGCTCGTGTTTTACTCCTCCTCAGATCACCCATAAAACCTCCAGTACTATTGTACTGGTTGCACATATATGCAGCCTATTAACTGGCTGAGCATATCAAGATGCCATAAGTAAGTTATAATAAGGTGAGAGATAAAGACACGCGCTATGTGGAATGGGAGTAGATGTATTATTTTCACTTCAAGCCCTGGGATCCAGCTGCAGCTTTCACTGACCCTCAGAGTGGCTCCCTAACTCTGTTCTCTCAATACACAATCTTCCCCACCTCTCTGGAGTCTTTTGGCCAGTGCGTCTCTAGCATATCTGTATTCTTCCAGCACTTTGCAGCTCTCAGGGAGTTAAAACTGTGCGGTGCTGAACCCAAATGTCGTACTGGGGCTATTGTGAGAGCACTGCAGAATGTTGGGCACTGCACAGCAGTGCAAGAAAACCAAACTAATTTTTTCTTTTTAGAGGTGGCACAACGCAATCCTCCAGCAAAGGGGGGGGGGGGGGGGGGGGTGGATTACACTGTGGAAGAGCCAGCTTGAAGGAAAAGGAGGTGGTGACAGCATGGTAGAGACTGATTGCTAGAAAAGGTGGGTGGGAGTTAAAATGAGCTGAAGAAGACCAAGAATGTGTGGAAGAGCAGTCTTCAGAGTGAGAATGAGAGTTTGAGCTAGTTACTTCAACGGAAGGGGGAACCATTTTCCCTAGCGAGCTGGCAGCTTTGTCTGATGACATTCTCGTCTCTCAGTCTGTTCTGTAAAAGTATCCCCTGGCTGAAAAACAGTAAAATGTCATTGGAGTAGACAATAAAAGGGTGATAAAGACATGGGGAAAAACAGTAAGAGGCAGAAAGGAGGGGAAAGGGAATGGGACTTGATATACCACCTTTCTGTGTTTTTTTGCAAATATATTCAAAGCAGTTTACATAGTATATACAAGTACTTATTTATACCTGGGGCAACGGAGGGTTAAGTGACTTGCCCAGAGTCACAAGGAGCTGCCCTGGGCATTGAGTCCAGTTACCCAAGATGAAAGTCCACTGCACTAACCACTGGGCTACTCCTCCAGTAAGAGGGAGAGGAGCAGGAGGAAGAGTTAAACTAGGTGCAGAGGATGGAGTTACAGAAGGATGACATTAGTAACAGAGGAGGTTGTGCAATATCCACATTTAATTATGGGTAAGATCTCAAGGTGTTAAAGACTGAAAAGCATGGCTTTAGAATAAGAATTTTTCCCCTCAGCCTAACAGCATGTGAAAAGGTCCAACATGAGGAGTAATCTAAGGACATACTTTACAGAAAGTGTGGTCAATGCACAGAAATGGCCACCCACTGAAGGTGGTGAAGAAAAGGACTGTATCTGAATTCATGAAAGTATAGGACAAGCAGAGGATCGGCCATATGGTCTTTACCTGCCAACATTTTCTCCGTTTCTATACTGATTGTCAGTTAAAAAGTAACGTCATTCCAATCAGCAAGTTAGCTTCTATTAAGCGATGTGAAGGTCCCAGTGGATCTAGCCACTTTTTTTGGTCCCTCATGACCAGAACAGCAGAAAGCAAATGCAGTTTAGAAAAAGAAAAAGAAAAAAAAAAAGATTGGTCCTGCAGTGAGCACAAATTGAGTTACATGTAATTTGCTCCCTGACAGCCAGATCAAAATCCGCAGCTGTTGCAATAACAGTTTTCCTGGATTCCAGAATTCATTATGATTTTATTTTCCTGGGGAGATTTCACGGGTAGAAGGATAACCAAATTAACAAACACAGTTTAGCATTCTACCGGGAAGAGAAAAAACAAGGAAACTGTTTAACTGAAGCAATGAACCGGCACGCAATACTCAAAGAATGACAGTAGATATTATGATGGCCAGGCAGCCCCCAGAAAGTGCAATACAATTAATACAGCATTTCCACTATGATGCTGCTATCACCATCATGGCTAGCTGTCAATATTTCTCACAACTGTGAGCAAAAGGTGTCCAGTCACTGAACTAGCTCATCCATGTCTAGGGCACATCATGCCACTGGGTCAGGATGGTCTTAGCTTTCATAAAAATACAAAGATAGACAGCTCTGGTTGTCACAGATGTCAAATTAAACCCTGGATAATATAACTGAATGTTTATACGATGCACACAGCAATAACTTTCAGATTGGAACACACTGTGGGGGTCACTTCATAAAAGATTTTGCATATATAAAACATCTTTTACATGTGGACTAAGAGTATTATAAAACTGAGTAGGGGGATAAGCGTAAAATAATAGGTGCACAGAAAAACAATGTGCACATTTACATGATAGACACATAGATGTTCGTGGGGCTGTTGTCTGAGCAGAGCAGGAGCGCAATTGTGATGTACATATGTATTAAGCAGAAAAGTACAAATTTCTGCAAATTTCTCAGTGCCTGTTTTAAAAAGACACATAGGTGCCTATCCAGCTTATTTTCGAAAGAGATCGCCGGCCATCTTCCGACACAAATCGGGAGATGACCGGCAATCTCCTGAACCCGGACAAATCGGTATAATCGAAAGCCAATTTTGGTCGGCGCCAACTGCTTTCCGTTGCGCAGCTGGCGAAACTTCAAGGGGGTGTGTCGGTAGGGTAGTGGGGGCAGGACGGGGGCGGGACTGGGGCGTGCTCACAAGATGGCTGGCTTCACCCGATAATGGGGGGAAAAAAGCCAGGCTTAACGAGCATTTCGCCGGCTTTACTTGGTCCCTTTTTTTCACGACCAAGCTTCACAAAGGAGCCCCAACTAACCTAATGACCACCGAAGGGAATCAGGGATCACCTCTCCTTACTCCCCCAGTGGTCACCAACCCCCTCCCACCCCCAAAAAAACCTTTTTTGCCAGCCTCTATGCCAGCCTGAAATGTCATACCCAGCTCCCTGACAGCAGTATGCAAGTCCCTGGAGCAGTTTTTAGTAACGTCATTCAGGCACATCCTACGCACTGCCACATAACTTTAATAATAAAAAAAAACTTATCTTAGTGGTGCCTGTGCAGTTCACGTGAAGCGTGGTACACCTCAGCTGGCTGATACGAATTTATTTTATTTTTTAATTAGTAAAGTTATGTGGTAGTGCGTAAGATGTGCCTGAATGACGTTATACCACATGAGATGGAAAGATTTTATAGTGCAATATAAAAAAAAACCTAAAAAATAAAATAACAACAAAAAATATTTGGGGGAGGGGAGGGTTGATCCATGATTACTTTTTCCATTGTGTGCAGAAGGATGATTAATTAATGGCCACAGTTGTATGAGATCTTTTTTCCTCCTGTTAATACATTTTTCTTCACTGGTTGGGATTGGATGAGTATCAGTAACAGATTTCAGTGAAGTTGATCTGTGTTGTGGTGTACATTGATTATACAGATAACCAGACTTAGGGACGGATGCAAGTTTTTCCACATATTCTGAGGCCAATGCAATAAAGTACAGAACACACAGCGCTCACTGTGGGTTCTGTGTGCTAATATTGTACGATTATCGTAAGCACAAAGGAGTTTAGAACACAAGAAAACTGTACACAAAGGTGTAAGAACACACAGGAAATCCAATATGCTAGCATTCAACTTTCAAAAAGAAGACTATGATAACATAAGAATGGTTAAAAAAAAAAAGAAAAAAGAAAAAAGAACTTAGAGGAGCACCTGTGAAGGTAAAAAATTTACATCAGGTATGAATGCTATTCAAAAATACCATCCTGGAATCCCAGACTAGAAGGAAGTCCAAATGACAGATGCATGGTTAAAAAGTGAGGTGAAGGAAGCTATTAGAATTAAAAGAAAACCCTTCAGAAAATGGAAGAAGGATCCAACTGAAAATAATAGGAAACAGTATATGGAATGGAAAGTCGAAGGCAAAGAGAGACTTTGAAAAGATTGTGTTAGAAGCAAAAACATGTAGAGGGGCATAATCGAATGGAGCGCCCAAGTTTTCCTGAGGGCGTCCTCAGAGGACGTCCCCGCAAAGGGGCGGGGAAACCCGTATTATCAAAACAAGATGGGCATCCATCTTTCGTTTCGATAATAAGGTCAGGGACGCCCAAATCTCCACATTTAGGTCGACCTTAGAAATGGTCGTCCCTAGAGATGGTTGTCCCCGATTTTCGGCGATAATGGAAACTAAGGACGCCCATCTCAGAAATGACCAAATCCAAGCCCTTTGGTCGTGGGAGGAGCCAGCATTCATAGTGCACTGGTCCCCCTCACATGCCAGGACACCAACCGGGCACCCTAGGGGGCACTGCAGTGGACTTCAGAAAAAGCTCCCAGGTGCATAGCTCCCTTACCTTGTGTGCTGAGCCCCCCAAAACCCACTCCCCACAACTGTACACCACTACCATAGCCCTTAGGGATGAAGGGGGGCACCTACATGTGGGTACAGTGGGTTTGTGGTGGGTTTGGAGGGCTCACATTTACCACCACAAGTTTAACAGGTAGGGGGGGATGGACCTGCCTGAAGTGCACTGCAGTACACACTAAAGCTGCTCTAGGGCCCTGCATACTGCTGTCATGGAGCTGGGAATGCTATTTGAGGCTGGCATACAGGCTGGAAAAAATATTTTAATTTTTTTTAGGGTGGGAGGGGGTTAGTGACCACTGGGGGAGTAGGGGGAGGTCATCCCCGATTCCCTCCAGTGGTCATCTGGTCATTAAGGGCCCATTTTTATGGCTTGGTCATAAAAACAAAAGGACCATGTAAAGTCGGCCAAGTGTTTGTCAGGGACGCCCTTCTTTTTTCCATTATCGGCCGAGGATGCCCATGTGTTAACCACGCCCCAGTCCTGCCTTTGCTATGCTTCCAACACGCCCTCGGGAACTTTGGTTGTCCCCGCAACGGAAAGCAGTTGAGGGCGCCCAAAATCGGCTTTCGATTATGCCCATTTGGGCAACCCTAGGAGAAGGACACCCATCTCCCGATTTGTGTCGAAAGATGGGCGCCCCTCTCTTTCGAAAATGAGCCCAATAGTAAAAGTTTTTTTTAGGTATACTTGAAGCAAGAAGCTGGTAAAAGAATCAGTTGGACTGCTAGATGACCGAGGGTAAAAGGGGCACTCAGGGAAGATAGGGCCATAGCGGAGAGATTAAATGAATTCTTTGCCTCAGTTTTTACCAGGAAGGATGGCAATGCTGAAACTGAAATAAGTCTCTGTAAACCTGGAAGACGTAAAGGAGCAATTTGACAAACTGAAGAGTAGAAAATTGCCAGGACTGAATGGTATACATCCCAGAATACTGATACAGTTGAAAAATTAACTTGCAGAGCTATTGTTAGTAATATGTAATTTAAAATCCAGCATGGTACCAGAAGATTGAAGGGTGGCCCATGTAACACCAATTTTTAAAAAAGGTTCCAGAGGTGATCCGGGAAATTACATACAGACTGGCAAATCTGACATCGGTGCCAGGCAAAATGGTAGAGATTATTATAAAGAACAAAATTACAAAGCATATTCAAAAGCATGGATTAATGAGACAAAGCCAACATGGGTTTAGTCAAGGGAAATCTTGCCTCACCAATCTACTATGTTTCTTTGAAGGAGTGAATAACAAGTGGATAAAGGTGAACCAGTCAATATTGTGTATCTGGATTTTCAAAAGGCATTTGACAAAGTACCTCATGAAAGATTCCTGAGGAAATTAGGAAGTCATGGGATAAGAGGTAATGTCCTATTGTGGATTAAGAACTGGTTAAAAGATGGAAAACAGAGAGTAGGGTTAGATGTTAGTATTCTCAATGGAGAAAGGTAGATAGTAGGGTTCCTGAGGGTTCTGTGCTGGGACCACTGCTTTTTTAACATATTTATAAATGATCTAGAGATGGGAACAACAAGTGAGGTAATTAAATTTGCTAATGACACAAAGTTATTCAATGTTCTTAAATTCAAGAGGATTGTGAAAATTGCAAGAGGACCTTATGGGACTGGGAGACTGGGCATCCAAATGGCAGATAACGTTTAATGTGAGCAAGTGCAAAGTGATGCATGTGGGAAAGAGGAACCCGAATTATAGCTACGTCATGCAAGGTTCTACATTAGGAGTCACCGCCCAGGAAAAGAATCTAGCTGTCATCGTTGATGATACATTGAAATCCTCTGCCCAGTGTGCAGCGATGGTGGCTAAGAAAGCAAACAGAATGTTATGAATTTTTAGGAAAGGAATAGAAAACAATAATGAGAATGTTATAACGTTTTTCTATCGCTACATGATGGGACCACACCTCGAATACTGTGTGCAATTCTGGTCACCGCATTAAAAAAAAAAAAGATATAGCAGAATTAGAAAACAGAGAAGAGCGGTGAAAACAATCGGTTTATTGGCATTTGATAAAATTAACTTTAATTACAAAGCAAATCAAGGTGATTCACAATAAAAGGGGATGAGACGACTTCCCTATGAAGAAAGGCTAAAGCATCTAGGGCTCTTCAGTTTGGAGAAGAGATGGCTGAGAGGAGATATGATAGAGGTCTTTAAAATACTGGGTGGAGTAGAATGGGTAGAGGTGAATCGCTTGTTTACTCTTTCCAAAAATACTAGGACTAAGGGGCACATAATGAAGCTATTAAGTAGTAAATTTAAGACAAACCGGAGAAAATACTTCTTCACTCAACATGTAGTTAAACTATGGAATTAATTCCCAAAGAATATGGTAAACACCATTAGCTTAGCGGGGTATAAAAAAGGTTTAGATAATTTCCTGAAAAAGTCAACAAGCCATTATTAAGATGGACTTGGGAAAATCCAATGCTAATTTCTAGGATAAGCAGCATAAAATCTGTTTTACTCTTTTGGGATCTTTCCAAGTACTTGTGATCTGGATTGGTCACTGTTGGAAACAGGATACTAGGCTTGATGGACCTTCAGTCTGTCCCAGTATGGCAATGCTTATGTTCTTATGCTTGCGCAGACATCAGCAAACACTGCTCATTTAAATCTAATAACAAAGGCATTAGCTATTAAATCCAGCATTAGTTTTTAAAGAAGCATGACCATGATCCATCAGCTTAATGCCTGATTTTTTAATGCTGGGGAATTAGCACATAATCTAAGGTGGAGTAAAACCATTTCTGTGGCTACAGTGAGTGCCAGTTTATTTTCTAGTGCCAGCACGAACTAGCTGCAATTATTTTCTTGTTTTATTCAAAAGGATGAGTACTGGATCAAAAAACAACATGGTAGGGAGTTGAGGTGACTGTGCTGCAAAATGTGGGAGTAAAGAGGTGGTCCTGTGGCTCTAGAAATGTAGTTGATACCATAACAATAACAGCTACACATAGAGAGATCAATATACAAAAGGGTTTGATATTCAAGGTAAACCCCCACATAGCATTTTACTTGTTAGTGCCGCTGAATATCACTGCTAATGGCCATCCCCTAACTGGACAGGATAGGAGGAGACCAGGTGCAGAGCTAGGACACAGTTATGGCAGTACAGTGACAACCGATTAGGTATGGTTAGACGGTACCATAGTCATCGATCCTAACTTTATACAGCAAGTTAAATGGGCACAGGTCTGAATATTGGCTATTGCCCGGTTGACTTCTGGGTCAACAAGACATACCCAGCATTAAATATTCAGGGTTAGGTCTGCCCCACAGCTAGAAGTGGCTTGCAAGCCATTTACCATCGTGAGCTGAATATTAACTCCAAAATATACATTTGGCATTCTAAAAATAATCTAAAAAACACAGAAGGCAATTCTATAAAGTGGTGCCTATATTTAGGTACCTAGAAAGCACCTACTCAATAAAGAAAGCAGACACCTACTTTTTTTTTTTTTTATAGAATGCTAGGACAACAGGTCAAATTTGTGCCCATATTTTAGGGACAATCGCTTACACCAGCCATAGAGCTGGTATAAATGGTAATGCCTAGATTACTACAAAATGTGCGCTAATTAGAGCACAAAATAATTTATACATGCAACTGTACATCCTGCCCACATTCCACCCAGACTCTGCCCATGCATATATCCACCTTCACACTACGTGCTGTCATATTTTGGCACCAGAACATTGCCGTTTACGCATATACATACACATATATATATGCCCATATTTTGGTCATTCATGCAAATTCTTGGAATCTTCCTTATAGAAGAAACCCCCATAATATAGAGGCATCCTACTCCCCCATGTGCCAATTCAACCTCTGTGCAAAATACTGATTCTGCTGCTATCCCTCCATCCCCCCAGAACAATCATCTCTATCCTACTTCCTAAGTCCTCCAGGTGTCAGTGAGTGGCATTTACTTACCCGCTGCTGCTTTCCATCTGCAACTTCAGCCACCTCATGCACAATAATAAATTTTATTTTCAAATAAAAGAGGGCAGCAATGGGGGCTATGGTTGTCCACACAATAGCATGCCTCTACACAGGAGAAGTTTGTGTACAGATCTCAACTTAATGGCCATATAATACAATGGAAACATTTCATTGATGGTATTCTCCTTATATAGTAACATAGTACATAGTAAATGACGGCAGATAAAGACCTGTACGGTCCATCCTGTCTGCCCAACAAGATAAACTCATTTTACATGGTATGTGACACTTTGTATGTATACCCGAGTTTGATTTGTCCTTGCCATTCTTAGTGCACAGACTGTAGAAGTGTGCCCAGCACCCTTCTTGTACTAAGTCGAAGCCCCTTAAAATTTACACTCCAACCCATCCCTATCTATTCAGTCACGATCAAGGCGTAGACCATAGCAGTCTGCCCAGCTCCCGTTTTGTTTACCAATTACCGGCGTCGCCACCTAATCTCCGCTAAGATTCCACTGATCCATTCCTTCAAAACAGGATTCCTTTGTGTTTATCCCACGCATGTTTAAATTCCTTTACCGTTTTCATCTCCACCACCTCATGTGGGAAGGCATTCCACATGTCCACCACCCTCTCCGTGAAAAAATACTTCCTGACATTACTCCTGAGTCTGCCCCCCTTCAACCTCAATTCATGTCCTCTAGTTCTACCGCCTTCCCATTTCCGGAAAAGGTTCATTTGCGGATTAATACCTTTCAAATATTTGAACATCTGTATCATGTCACCCCTGTTTCTCCTTTCCTCCAAAGTATACATGTTCAGGTCAGAAAGTCTCTCCTCGTATGGTTTGCAACACAAATCCTATATCATTTTTGTAGCTTTTCTTTGCACCACTTCCAGTCTTTTTACATCTTTAGCAAGATATGGCCTCCAAAACTGAACACAATACTCGAAGTGGGACCTCAACAACGACTTGTAGAGGGACATCAACACCTCCTTTCTTCTGCTGGTTATGCCCCTCTCTATGCAGCCTAGCATCCTTCTGGCCACGGCCGTCGCCTTGTCGCCTTGTTTCTTCACCTTCAGATACTCAGACACCAACACCCCAAGGACTCTCTCCTGAGTTGAGCTTACTAATCTCTCCCCTCCTATTCGGTATCTCTCTTTTGAGTTTCTGCACCCCAAGTGTATCACTCTACACTTCTTGGCATTAAATGTTAACTACTCGTATACACAAGCTTTTCAATTTAAATGAGAAACTCCAATCACACAGCTCCAAGGCTGCAATTGTACTACTGCTTGCAATACACCTGATGTGACTCCAACCTCCAGACACCACCCAGCTTTTAGAAAGTGGAGAAAAGGAGCCTCAGTGATACCACCCAGCCAGCCTGAATACTCTAGCTATAAGGCATGGGCCCGGTAAACCATCGTATGGCTCAAAAAAAACTCCACAGATTCTTATTCTGAAGCATTTACTGAAGAGTCTGAGTAACAAACCCATGTACATGTACAGAACACAGAATATAGATAGTCAATTCAACTCCATTTAATTCAGTTCAACGCTCTGTTCATTTCAATGTAGATATACAACTCAGTGAGACAGCCCAATAGTACTTATCTGAAGATCTGAAGGTCAATCCCATATCTCCTATTCATCCCGCGCTTCACTTTGCTGTCACTTCACCGTCCGGTTGATTCATCCAAGTAACCCAACAGGGAGTCCCCATTTCGCAAAAAGCTGCATCAGGGGTTCTACTCTTGTGTCCGTTCTGCTGAGTTGAAAACTAAGCAGGGGTGTCCCACTGGATCACCAGGACTTTTTCCAATTATTTTTTTAAGGGGGGGGGGTTAAGGATCCACTGAACCACCAGGACATTTTGCAAGGGAGCCAGGAGGGGTCATCCAAACCACCAGAGATTATTCTTTTTTAAGGTTCAAAGGGGAAAGTTGGCCCAATGTTGCGGTGGGGGGGGGGGGGGGGGGGGTTGCGATGCTCGGCCAGGCCAGGGACACCAGTGCTGGGTTACTCAAAAGTAGGCGTCCCTGATGAAGGAGTTCTGAAATGGAGTACTCTGTTGGATGTCTTCGAGCAGTTTATGAAACAGCTACAAAATTATTGAGATAAGTCATGCTTCTAACTGCTTTTTTCAATTTCTGGTGCTAGTTATTCTGATGATTGTTTCTTGAAAGAGAAAAAGAAATTTTGTTGCTAATGGACCTGCTAGTTTTTGAAAAAAAAAAGTTTTTTGATACATTAAGGTAAATAAAGTAACGGGAGGGGAACAACGGAAGGAGTTTTTAATGATGTATAGAGCTTTTTAACTGAGCCATATTTGTGGCTTTACTCACTAAAACTAAGCTCAGCTGATGGTATAGCCTATTCTGAAGGCTCCTGTTCCTTCTCAAAAAATTATATACAAAAATCATATACAAAATGTTTACTGACATATATTTTTCTCCTTTGCATTCATGAGATACAGATCCCAGGGAGGCTAACAAGCAATTTTTTACTGGAATTGATACTTTTCAGGTGTTGTAGCCTTTTTTGCTTCATCTTTTAACCACACTGGCTGTCGTTTGCACTTCTTTCCACCTTTGTTAATACATGGAATATATTTGGTCTGGTCTTCCACAATGGTATTTTTAAACAATGTCCATGCAAGATTTAAAGTCCTAACCTTTGCAGCTGACCCTTTCAGCTTCTTTTCAACCATTTTCCTCATTTTGCCATAGTCACCCTTTCGAAAATTGAATGCTGATACAGTAGATTTCTTTAGTGACTTCACTCCAGATATCAGCTCAACCAGTTTTTAACCTAGTCACTGACTTTAGGTCCTTACTGAGGGCACTCAGTCTATTTACCAGTCACCTATGTGGAACTGTGTCAAAGGCTTTGCTAAAATCCAAGTACAACACATCTCGTGTCCCTCCCATATACCACTGTTTAGTCACCTGGTCGAAGTAATAAATCAGATTTGTCTGACAAGACCTGCCTCTACTGAAACCATTCTGCCTCAGATCCTGCAGTCCATTCAGTTCTAGAAACCTCACAATCATCTGCTTTAGATGTGTTTCCATTCGTTTACTCACCACTGAGGTTAAACTAACAAGTCTCTAATTACCAACCTCCTCCTTACTTTTGCACTTGTGCAGAGGGACCATACCTAGCCTTCTCCAGTCCTCCAGGACCACTCCAAACTCTAAAGAAGCATTGAGAAGGTCAGATAACGGAGCCACCAAAAGTTCTCTGAGTTCCTTGAGTACCCTCAGATGTATCCCATCAGGCCCCATCGCTTTGATATAAACATAGCTGAAATTAAATTTCAATGTTTATATTTGGTCATTTTACGATTGTTATGCTGTAAGTTTTATGTTAAACTGTACCTGCTGTACACCGCCTTGGGTGAATCTCTTCATAAAGACGGTTAATAAATCAAAATAAATAAATAAATGTCAGCTGTGTGACGTTTTCACACTAGCGAAGGTGTGTACATTTGACCTCCTATCAGTTGGTATCAAGTGTGCCTCATTAGGCAGGCTGGCCATGTCTGTTCACACCATGGTGGCTTTTTCTTGCCAGAGACCATCTTGTTTCTGTCTGAACTCATGTATAAACACAGACACTGCTTAGTTTCCTTGCCAAAACTTGGTCTGCACTACCTGATGTCATCTTGTGCTTTGACTGCCTGCTTCTCACCAGATCCTACTTGTCTAGTTAGGTGTTTCTTGATCCTACTCCAGTACCTGCTGTATCTCAGCTTTATTTCTGCCTTGCTCCTCATTAGAGAGTACCCCGCTCTTGTCTCTCCATTGGTCTTCCTCTGCTTTCTGGTTTTCCCGTCAGGTTCTGGGTTCAGGCAGTAAAGACCTGGTGGCCACCAGCACTAGACGGCTCAACTCAAATAGGAAGGTGGCCAATATAGACATAACACCCCACCACTGTTTCCTCTAAGCTGTGCGGGAGTCCTCTACCTTCAGTCCTGCTAATGAGGGGTGCTGTTTCATTAACAAATTTTCAATAGTGAGGGACAGGCAAGCTCTGCAGAACTTGCAGGTAGCATGCCTGTCTTTAGCAATTGAAAACACAATATTGAAGCACCCCCCCTCCCTGACAGCAATGCAGCTGGAGGACTCCCACATAGCTTAGAGGTAACAGTGAACCCCACCCTATCTTCCTCTGGACCCAGAGGGCATAAACAGTGGGGAACCAGTTTGTGAAGTAGCCCTTCATCACTCCTACGTCACCTATACTGATGACGATAACAACAAGCTCAATTTATGCATTTATCCCAAAACACAACAAACAAAACAAAATGGAGCCACAATCACAGGAACGCAAGTGATACAGATGACAGTATTCCTCCTCTAATGATAACTTACTCAGTTTCCTTTCCAGGTCACATCCACCCTCCTCTACCATCATTCAGCATCTGAGGACCCTGAGCAGAAAAACTACTCTAATACATCATCTTAGTGAGCATCTTTTATGAGCTATGAAACACGCTGTCAGGTTCTGAAGTACTCTAATAGGTTTCATTTCATTGGAAATCAGATGCATACATTTTGACATTTCATTTATGAACATCAGCTCAGTTGTGTATTCCTTTTACGTAGTCAAACACTAGTTTTTATGGTCATAAATTGGTATATCATGAAAGTCCTATGGCTTTTTAAGCAGTCACTTACCTGCTCGCTTTGCCTCAATGCATGCCATGCTCATTTCTTCTTTCAGCTCCCGGTTTTCATTGGCTATGGCTTCACCTACGGTAATAAATCTTCCAACTGCCTGGTTAACTGCCTGTCCCACCCGCTGAATCGCTTGCAGTGTTTTGTCTGACTTCTTTAGCTTGTCTTTATGGTTAATAAGAGTGGTGATCTGTGAACAAATTGAAAACATGAAATGATAAATTTAGAACGAAATAGTGTCATCTTAACAAAATGCATTGAAAAGCTTCAAATTGAAACATTCCATCTCGCTGCACATCTGTACTAGATGTTAGGTCAGTGTTTGATCACTGGATGCATCATTTTGTTCCTTTTTGCTGCAATATAGAAGCTGAAACCCTCACCACACACTCATACACATACCAGTTTAAAGGCAGAATCAATGAAGTATGCACAAAGGGGGCTATTCTTTAAGTGAGTGACGTCTCCTTGTAGGTGCTCCAATACACCACAGTGAAAGCCAATTCTATAACAAAATCTAGTAGCCCAGATTCTGTTACAGAGTACAGTATAGTCTTGATTATCCGACCTTCGCTGATCCAACCATTTGGCATATCTGACAGATTCCCCCCCCCCCCCCCCAGTGACATCACCACATTGCCATTATGAAGTACAAAGATGATTCACTTTCCGTTTTTGCGGCATAGCACAGAGGGAAGTTTCGCACCTGAGACCCTACTTTTACTGCAAAATCAGGAACTCTTATGCCATTTTTATGCATTCTTTGAGGGGTTACCATTGTTTTCCGTATTATCTCTTATCTGACAACGGGATAGTTCAGTTTACGATGGATAATCGAGGCTTTACTGTATTACCATAACCCGGTATCAGCACCCCTTACCATTTATATGCCTGCAATTACACCAAAAGTAGAAAGAAGATGGATTTGCTATGACAGCAAAACCAAATAAAAACCAAACCAGTAGGGAATGGCCAGTGGGCTTCCAAATAAGACTTACTGGCCTCTCAATAAACTTTTATACTTTATTTCTATGGATCGTTCTTGGTGTTTTGGACATCCATTGGCCTTTCCCTACTGGTTTGGGTTTTGTTTGGCCCCACAATTACACCAGCCAACGACCTGGCGTAACTGTAGGCACCTAAATGTGGCAAGGGCATACGCAGCTTACTTTTTCTGCAAGTTGCATGTGTAAGTGGCAGCCTTGCCCCTGCCCATCCCTTCTCATGCTCCACCCATGTGAGTACTCCTTGTATTTATGCACTATGGGCCGAATTCTATATAAGGTGCAGTGAGTAGCATGCTTTAAATTCTGCATGTGGTCAATATACATGTGCTACTCAATTGAGTAATGGACCAATTAGTCATGATAATTGGCTAATAACCAATTACCACTAACTGGCAATAATTGGAATTTACGCACACTTTTTTAGGTGTATTCTAAAAAGAGGTGTGCGTAAATTCCAACACTTATAGCTGAAAATGGGGTGTGGCCACAGGAGGAGGGTAGGTATGTAGGGGGCACCAATCAAATTTGCGTGCGCTCTTATAGAATTCAGGGGAACACGCGTACATTTAGGCACAGGCATTTACACCAGGTTTTCAGTGGCATAAATAGCCATGCTTAAATGTACAAACGTTCCCTTGGCCTATGCGCTATTCTAGAAATCACATCTTACTGTAGACGCAGTTTATAAGATAGCACTACGTGTGTTATTCCAATGCGCCTACATTTTAGACACCATATACGGAGTCTGGTCCTATGCCATTTATGCATGTGCCCTTACAGAACTGCCCTTTAAAAGCACATTCAGGAGAGAGCTATTTTAACTAAATAGTCTTGCCAGAAAGGAACAATGAACATTCTTATAGAAGAATTCAAGGTAAGGAATAAAATGCATATCTAGTTATTTTTAAAGAAACCAATTTCATGCTGCTCAAAATGACAACTGAAATGTCAAGATTTTTTTCCCCCGAAACTACAGCTGTCAGGCTAAAAAGTAGGTGAAGCAGTGTACAAATTGTGCATGAGGAAAACACTTCTAGAATGGCAAGAACATTCCTCCTTAGTTCATTATTAAAAATAACAACATAGGCATGCACAATAGGCAGCTAATTTATAAAATTAGTGCTTTTTTCTGCATATAAAGTCTACCTTATAAAACTGCACACTGGTATACAGGTATAAAAAGTAGATACATGGAAAGAATGCATCTTTTATGTGAACAATGTACAGATGTTTCTTGAAGCGTACTTTGAGGGAGCTGTGATGTGTGTGCATTTTTACAAAATATACAAGTACAAGCAATGAGTAAATGCACAAATTTATCTCTCTCATGGAGCAAGTGTAAATTTGTACAAACAAAAGTAAAGAAAACCTAAAAGGAGGCCTGGTCCAAAAAGAATAAGCTAATCCGCAGAGCTCAGATTCAAAAATATATTGTTTAACCAAGAA
The DNA here is from genome assembly GCF_901765095.1 of Microcaecilia unicolor. Lineage (NCBI taxonomy): Eukaryota > Metazoa > Chordata > Amphibia > Gymnophiona > Siphonopidae > Microcaecilia > Microcaecilia unicolor. The sequence goes on from NC_044031.1 coordinate 236,483,063, forward strand.
ATAGGTGCATAATAATGTAGAGCAAAAATGTTTGTTTGTTTTTTCTGTTGGATATACAGCAAAAATCACAAAGAGGAGCATTTTCGATATAATGTCTAAGTCCAACTAATAGGAAAGAAGGTCATTTTCAAAAAAGAAAAACGGTTTTTTGGTCCATTTTCGAAAAAAATCCCATCCAAGTGCAAAATGCACAAAATCAAGCCATTGGGATGTAGGAGGAGCCAGCATTTTTAGTAGACTGGTCCCCCTGACATCCCAGGACAGCAATAGGGCACCCTAGGGGGCACTGTAGTGGACTTCATAAAATGTTCCCAGGTACACATCTCACCACTGCTCCCTTACCTTGTCTGCTGAGTCCCACAAAACCCACTACCCCCAACTGTATACTACTACCATAGCTCTTACGGGTGAAGGGGGCACCCATATGTGGGTACAGTGGGTTTCTGGTGAGTTTTGGAGGGCTCCCAGTTTCCTCCACATGTTTAACAGGTAGGAGGAGGGAGGAGGGAGGATGTAGGAGCTTTAGTCCACCTGTCTGCAGTGCACTGCACCACCACTAGACTACTCCAGGGACCTGCATGCTATTCTAATGGACTTGAGTATAACATCTGAGGCTGGCAATTAATGTTTTTAATCAAATTTTTGGAGGGGGGGTTAGTGACCACTGGGGGAATAAGGGGAGGTCATCCCTGATTCCCTCCAGTGGTCATCTGGTTATTCAGGGCACCTTTTGTGCCTTATTCTTTATAAAAACGTCTTAGTTTTAGTCCTGGACGGTTTTGTTGTGTTCCATTATGGCTCAAAAACGTCTAAGTCTTAGGAACACCCAAGTCCAAGCCTGAACACGCCCCTGACACGCCCCCTTCAGATTAGGACAGTCTTCTGATAGACTTCATAGAAAAACGTCTAAAAATAGGTTTTGAAAATACTGATTTGGATGTTTTTGTGAGAAAAACGTCCAAATGCTGCTTTATGTCACTTTTTAGACATTTTTCTGTTTTGAAAATGATCCCAAAAGTCTCTCAAAAAGCTAAATATTCTTTTGCTGTGTATACATTCCAAGCCTCATTCTGGTGCTCCAGCTGCCTCTTTTAGGGCATTCCAAGCCTCATTCTGGAGTCACCATAGATTTTGACTACACTCCCGTGAGAATCCCATGGCAACTTCTTCCATCCCTGCAGGAACCCCGTGGAACTTTTTCGATCCCGTCAGGAATCCTGTGGAAATTCTTCCATACCCCTGGGAATCCATGGGATTCACACAATCCCCATTCCCATGCAGCTCTCTAATATACAACATTAATACCAATACAAGGGTTAAATTTAGCTTCCAATTAGTTAATATGCATACAATACACAAATATCAAACTAATTTGTTACCACTTAATTTGCTGTATTACAAAAATGTTTATTCATAACCTCCTTCATACAAACACATCAAATCTCACATGTTTTCTCCAACATTTCATCCAGTCCAAGCACAGTTGATTCTCCTTGTTATTGTTCAAAGTCAAATGAAAGCACAACGCTCCAAGATATCAGAGTTTGTTACTTGGAGATCATTCGGCCATAACTAGTGCTCCATATATTGTCCAAAGTCCAAATTGACTTAATCGGTCAAACAAAATTATTAGGATGATGAAAGTGCAATGCTCCAAGATGTAATATCAGTGCATTCACATTGAATATACCAATCCATCCATTGTTAAATCCAATAAACTTCCATGGAGATCATCCGATGTTTGTTGATTTCCTCCTACATCATTTACTTCAAACAGGTCTCGGTCTATTGGATTTAACAATAGACCGAGCCAAACAGGATTATTATATCCAACTGACCAACTCTCTTGGCTCTAATCCTCGACTTCTCTTCACCACATTGAACTCTCTCCTCAAGGTGCCCCCTCCCCCAATTCCCCCTTCATTATCTCCTCAGACCCTTGCTGAATTCTTTCACAACAAGGTTCAAAAGATAAACCTTGCTTTCTCTACCTCACCACCTCTCCCTCCACTAGTCCACTCCCCTCTCTCTCCTTCCCCTCATTCCCTTTCCTCCTTTCCTGAAGTTACTATTGAGGAAACTACGCTTCTCCTTTCTTCCTCAAAATGATCCCTCTGATCCCATTCCCACCCACCTTCTTAATGCCATCTCTCCTGCTCTTATTCCTTTTATCTGTCACATTCTCAACCTCTCACTTTCCACTGCGACTGTCCCTGCTGCCTTTAAACATGCTGTGGTCACACCTCTCCTTAAGAAGCCTTCACTCGACCCTACTTGTCCCTCTAATTATCGACCCTTCTCCCTCCTTCCTTTTCTCTCCAAATTACTTGAGCGTGCTGTTCACCGCCGCTGCCTTGATTTTCTCTCCTCACATGCTATTCTTGACCCACTACAATCTGGTTTTCGCCCTATCCACTCAACCGAAACTGCGCTTACTAAAGTCTCCAATGACCTATTACTGGCTAAATCCAGAGGTCAATATTCCATCCTCATTTTTCTTGATCTCTCCGCTGCTTTTGACACTGTTGATCACAGCATACTTCTCGATACCCTGTCCTCACTTGGATTCCAGGGTTCTGTCCTTTCCTGGTTCTCTTCCTACCTCTCCCTCCACACCTTTAGTGTTCACTCTGGTGGATCCTCTTCTACTTCTATCCCTCTGCCTGTCGGCGTACCTCAGGGTTCTGTTCTTGGTCCCCTCCTCTTTTCTATCTACACTTCTTCCCTTGGTTCATTAATCTCATCCCATGGCTTTTCCTACCATCTCTATGCTGATGACTCCCAAATCTACCTTTCTACCCCTGATATCTCACCTTACATCCAAACCAAAGTTTCAGCGTGCTTGTCTGACATTGCTGTCTGGATGTCTCAACGCCACCTGAAATTAAATATGACCAAAACCGAGCTTCTCATTTTCCCCCCCAAACCCACCTCCCCGCTCCCCCCGTTTTCTATTTCTGTTGATGGCTCTCTCATTCTCCCTGTCTCCTCAGCTCGAAAGCTTGGGGTCATCTTTGACTCTTCTCTCTCCTTCTCTGCTCATATCCAGCAGATTGCCAAGACCTGTCGTTTCTTTCTTTACAACATCCGTAAAATCCGCCCCTTTCTTTCCGAGCACTCTACCAAAACCCTCATCCACACCCTTGTCACCTCTCGTTTAGACTACTGCAATCTGCTTCTTGCTTGCCTCCCACTTAGTCACCTCTCCCCTCTCCAGTCGGTTCAAAACTCTGCTGCCCGTCTCGTCTTCCGCCAGGGTCGCTTTACTCATACTACCCCTCTCATCAAGACCCTTCACTGGCTCCCTATCCATTTTCGCATCCTGTTCAAACTTCTTCTACTAACCTATAAATGTACACACTCTGCTGCTCCCCAGTATCTCTCCACACTCGTCCTTCCCTACACCCCTTCCCGTGCACTCCGCTCCATGGATAAATCCTTCTTATCTGTTCCCTTCTCCACTACTGCCAACTCCAGACTTCGCGCCTTCTGTCTCGCTGCACCCTACGCCTGGAATAAACTTCCTGAGCCCCTACGTCTTGCCCCATCCTTGGCCACCTTTAAATCTAGACTGAAAGCCCACCTCTTTAACATTGCTTTTGACTCGTAACCACTTGTAACCACTTGCCTCCACCTACCCTCCTCTCTTCCTTCCCGTTCACATTAATTGATTTGATTTGCTTACTTTATTTATTTTTTGTCTATTAGATTGTAAGCTCTTTGAGCAGGGACTTTCTTCTATGTTTGTGCAGCGCTGCGTACGCCTTGTAGCGCTATAGAAATGCTAAATAGTAGTAGTAGTAGTAATTTGGACTTTGGACAATATATGGAGCACTAGTTATGGCTGAATGATCTCCAAGTAACAAACTCTGATATCTTGGAGCGTTGTGCTTTCATTTGACTTTGAACAATAACAAGGAGAACCAACTGTGCTTGGACTGGATGAGATGTTGGAGAAAACATGTGAGATTTGATGTGTTTGTGTGAAGGAGGTTATGAATAAACATTTTTGTAATACAGCAAATTAAGTGGTAACAAATTAGTTTGATATTTGTGTAATATACAACATTAGAACATTTGGCTTTTTGAGAGATTTTGTGATTTTATCTGTTGGATATGCAGCAAAAGCATTTTTGCTACACATTATTATTCTGCACCTATTTCTTAGATATACAATAAATTTGTGCATCTCAGCTCTGTGGATTAGCTCATTCTTTTAAGACCAGACCTCCCTTTAGGTTTTCCCTACTTCCTTTTTGTACTGTTTTGCCCGTAGGGAAATTACTCCGCCATCTTTTTGCAAGTGTAAATCTGAGCACAATAATGTGAGCACTGCTGGGACTGGCCCTGGGTGCTATTCTATAAAGGCACACAAGAGCTTGTATTCCTTTGATAAAAGGGGCATAAAAATATGAGCCTTTTTGTAACTTTGACACAGACGCTCCCCTAGAAATTGTATGATTTATAGTCCTCCGCTATTTAAAATGCACTTTTCATTAAAGTTTCATGGAAAAGTATTCCATCTAAGCTTTCAATAAATTTGCTGTATTGCATTAGAAATGTCCATCACTATAATTAGCTATCTTTTATTTGTAGGCTGGCAATTAGGATGTGCTATTTCTTATTGTGCTCAGCCATCCTCTTTATTTCACCGATGTTTCCAGATCTTAGCCTTTTTTATAAACATTATTGCCCTCTAACAGACCCTCCAGTTCTAGATTAGATCACTCACCACATAAGCCTCTGAGAATATGACCAATACATTTCATTTTCCTTTTGACCAGATCTTCTGTCCGGATTCTTCCGCCTCCTGCACCCTCTTATTTAAAATCATCTCCTTCTAGCTAATCTTTCAAAATTCTTCTAACATCACTTTTCAAATGTATGAAATTTCTTCATATGCTCTTTACTCTATGTGTGGTATTCTTACACATTATGTCCATCATTTTGTTATGATTTATTCTATCAAATGCCTTGCATGATCAATAAAGCAAAGAGAGAGTGTCTTCTTCTGAATCATTGTATCCACTATCATCATTCTGGTTATGTAAATACCATCTCTTGTTCTTCTTCATCTTCTAAACAAGTTGAGCTTCAGCTATTGTCCCACAACTGGTGTGAAATATGAATATTAAACTCTGTTCTCTCCCCATTTGCATGGAGGCAGGTTGCCTGTTGGACATTGTTTATATATCTGGTTGCATTGCTGTAACAGTTCACAGTGCCTGTGCCTTTAAGAAAGGTAAAAAGTGTCTGTGGACTACAAATCTTAATCTTCCTGCAGTGCTCTGTGATGTCCTGAGCACATGTTCCTTATTCCCTATGCCTTATGGGACTTTTCCTATTGTCCCTGTGTATGCTGGGATGTAGGTGGCCTGCTTCTCTCTCCAGTGGGGTGGAGGGAATCTGTCTGCATGCATGCTTTCTCTCAGAACCATAAACTGACTTTCTATACCTTGTTTCATGCTCCCCCTTCAAGCTACTATAATTTCACCAAGTTTTTACCAGTTTAAAAGCATTTACAGCATCTACTCTCTTAGCTTGGTGCCGAGATTTCCTAGCTCCTCTTGTATACTGAGTGACCTGGTAGAGAACAGACTCTCCAATTTGCTGGGCAGAAACTCTTGTTCAAACAAACAAGGATAGTGGGGAAGTAGACCACGCTGCCCAGACTGCTTCGGCAGACTCTCACAGAAACTCTTGTTCAACACATCAAAACTGTAAGCCATTTTCTTTGTTTCATTTTGCATTAAAGAAGGTTTTGGTTCAAGAGTTTCGAGTCTTCACAGTGATGTTATATACTCTAGTTTAAGCTGCAGCCTATCATAGCCAGTGAACGGGCTGAATAAACTCTTTGGGAGAAAGTTGAAAGTCTGCATTGTCATTGCCGAGGATGGCAGAACTGGTTCTTTTATAAAGTAGAAAGGACCAGCACTGGAGCAAACAGCTTTAACTGGACCTAGCTTGGTGCCACAGCCCACTAAAGCAAGGACAACAACTGGTTGGGCTTTCAGGACTTCCAAAATAAATATGCATGAAAAGAATTCTATTTTCCCCAGTGCTACACACAAAACACCCCATTTACCAAAGTTAGAAAAAAACATTACCAATGCCTAGCAAGATGAAGTGCATGAGAAACTGCAGGTAGGCAAGAGCAGCAGGATCTAACTGCAAAAAGAAAACCTCACCAAAAAAAACCTACTTTTCCTCATCTATACAATTTTGATTACATCTTTCTCTCACAGTTGTCCAATCTATTAACAAATAACATTCACAAGAGCTTAGCCACACATCTTTACTTGATACATAGCATGAAATTCTTAACCTTGGTATTGTCGTCATAGCCTGACATCTCTACCCATTTACACACAAGTCAACAAGGCTAAGAACACACAAAGAATCCATCACTGCATCACCAACCCCACATCTACAGCAGTCATTCCATACTAGAAGAGGGTTCTATCATCTGGCAAGTACCTTGTTGACTCCTACAACAAGTCCATCACATATTAAGCTGGCAAGGTTTCCTCTAGGCCAGGAGTCTCAAAATTTGGCCTTTGAGGGCCACGAGCCAATCAGATTTTCAGGATATTTTTAATGAATATGCAAGAGCTAGATCTGGAGGCAATAAGCTTGCAACTCCATCTCACACATTATTTATTATGGACATCCTGAAAACCCAACTGGTTTGTGGTCCTTGAGGAGGAAAGTTTGATACCACTGTTCTCGACTCAGAGGCCCTACACACCACCTGTGTTCTCGCTGCACTAAACAGGGATGCATGTCACAACTCATGGAGGTAACCATGCCAGAAGTATACTAATGGACCCATCTGAAGGCTAGAGAGTAATTGTGGCCACTCACTCTCTCTCTGCCTCATCTCCCTGACTGGGTTTTATCTCACTCAGAGCAAGACTAATATATTCAAGGTATAGGCAGATTATGATATAGCCACACATCTAGGCATAGGCGTAGTTTGACTGTTTCATTTGGGGGGGCAAAGAATGGGCAGAGCATATTAGCATATCATTTGCATATATACATATGCAAATGAATATGCTAATATGGAGGAAGGAATTGAAATTTACAGGCAAAATATCACAGATGCACATTTCAAAAAGCTGACACATTTCAATTAATAAATTATGAATAAAATACTTTTATCTACCTTTGTTGTCTGATCATTTAGTTTTTCTATTCGCTTTGGTCCCAGTGTCTTCTGTTTTATGCAGTGTCTTCTTTCCAGTAGGCTTCCCTCTGCTCCCCACCCTCCCAGTCCCATCCATCTCTTGCTCCTTCCCTCTGCTCCCCACCCCTCCCAGTACCATCCATCTTCTGTTCCTTCCCTCTGCTCACCATCCCTCCGTCCCATCCATCTTCTGCTCCTTCCCTCTGCTGTGCCTGACCTCTCCCAATCCCATCCATCTCCTGGTCCATCCCTCTGCTCCCCACCTCTCCCAGTCCCATACATCTCTTGCTCCTTCCCTCTGCTCCCCACCCCTCCCAGTACCATCCATCTTCCCTCTGCTCCCCACCCCTCCCAGTTCCATCCATCTTCCTTCTACTGCCCAAGATCGTGACTCCGTTTACCCCCTCTCTTCCTCCCTCCCTCCAGTGCAGGCAACAGTCTTCAGCTTTTTCAGCGTTCCTGGCAGCGGTAGCGATGTACACGCTGCCTTCGGTCTGCCCCGGAAGCCTTCTCTTCAAGTTCCTGTTCCCACCTATGCGGGAACAGGAACTTGAAGAGAAGGCTTCGGGGCACAGCCAAAGGCAGCGTGTACAATGCTACCACTGCCAGGAACGCTGGAAAAGACTGCTGCCTGCGCCGGAGGGAGGGAGGAAGAGAGAGGGGTAGACGGACACGCTCCTCTCCGTCCGCTTGGCTTCCCTGCCCGCGTCCCGCCTTCCTCTGACGTCAGAGGAAGGCGGGACGCAGACAGAGAGGACAGGGAAGCCAAGCGGATGGAGAGGAGCGCGTGCCTGCATGTGGTTTTTTTTTTAAACTAATGGCGCGGCGGCGCCTCGTCATCGTTTGGGGGGGCATTGCCCCCCCTCGCCCCCCCCAGTCTACGCCTATGCATCTAGGTAGTAAATGAGAGACTGGTTGAGGGGGAGAGCCCCATAAAGTACAGCACAAGCAAATTTCACCTCCTCCATTCCTTTTTTGATATATATAAATGTTATAATGAGCTTTATATTTGTTGTTTGTTCACTTTATTTTTTGTGAACATTGATCGTTTATCTGACTAGAACATTTTTTTTTTGATGTGATGAAATAAAGATATAATAAATTTAAAAAAATGAAATGAGAGCTGTTTTTGAGCATTTCAAAACAGCAGCCAAATATCCACTTTTACAGTAGTGGATAACTGAGAAAAAGCTATACTTTGCTGCTATTTGCAAATAGAGACCCATGCCTCAAGTGTGTATCACACCCACAGAATAGCTTTTAACACTACCTTGTCAATGAATAGTACAAAGGTATATGTATGCCACTGGGAATGGGAAAATATACTCTAAATGCATTAATAAGGAAGACATGCTGAGAGAAACAAGCACAAGTCTATCACTCTATAGGAATCACCTTACTGGAAAGGAAAGACAGGGCCACAAGAAGGCTGATGTGTAGCCCTGGAAAGACTAAGAACAGAAGTAAATTACTGCTTAAATACTATTCAAGCCAAAAATAGGCTGCTTGATAAGGAGCAACATACAAGTCCTTTGGAATAAATAAATAGAAAATATTTAGGGCTGCATTTCTGAAGTAGGCTGTGAAAACTGTAAAGCTGTTTATAGCTATTCTGCATGCTGTTTCACATTCTTTAATTTGTACTTATCTTTTTTTACGTGGATTTTTGCTCACACCTTATTCAGTAGCAGCTCAAGGTGAGTTACATTCAGGTACACTGGGTATTTCTGGAGGGTTCACAATCTCAGAGCCCTGTTTACTAAGCCGCGCTAGAGGCTTGTTAGTGATTTTAGCGTGCGCTAACCATTAGTGCAAGCTAACTGTGTAGGCGCCACAATATTCCTATGGGCACCTACACAGTTAGCGTGCCCTAATTTTGTGCACGCGCTAAAAACACTAGAGCACCTTAGTAAACAGAGACCTAAGTTTGTACCTGAGGCAATGGAGAGTTAAATGACTTGCCCAAGATCACAAGGAGAGGCAGTGGGATTTGAACTGGCCACCTCTGGATGTCAAGACTGGTGCTCTAACCACTAGGCTACTCCTCTACTTTTTATTCATTAATTTACTTAGGGCTACATTTTGATTAAAATTTGAAACTGCATGCCTAAAAGTATGTTATTTCACCACCTCCTTGCTACTCTGGGCAATGAAGGGTTAAGCGATTGCCTAGAATCACAGGTTGTTGCAGTAGGGGAAAAAATAACATACCTTTAATTGCACGATTAAAATTTTAATTGAAATGCAGCCCTAAAAATATCATATTATCGATAGGGTCGATAATCAGTTGGCAGTACTCAGCGTTTTGCTAACCACCACCAGTGTAATACCCGGAAATTCAATGCCAGGCCATGTCCAGGTTCTGGCACAGAATTTCCAGATTTATGAAGCTAATGAATCCATAGCTGGTTAAGGGGCCCTTTTACTAAGGCACAGTAGGCCTAATACAGGCCTACTATAGGCTTAAAAGAGCACTAGCGCAGGATGAACCAAGGCATCCCACAGTAGATTTCCACTTAACGTGCAGTAATCCCACACTGGAAAATATTTTTTATTTTCCAGTGCGGTAAGCGTGCCCATGGGCGGAGAGTAGACATGCCTGTGCTAATTAGGTAGTGCGGGCACATTATCGAGCGCTACCGATTAGCACGGGAGTATCATGGGAGCCTTTACCCCTCCTAAATACGTGGTGGTATGGGTTCCCACAGTAATGGCTATGCGCTAACGTGGAAATTAATGTGTGACCATTACAAAAAAATATATATGGTAAGGCGGTCATTTTACCACCGCACTAAAAGAGGCTGCAGCACATGGAAAACCCATGTGCTGACACCTGCACTGGCCATTTTTTTAGTGCAGCTTGGTAAAAGGACCAGGACTGACTTTTATGCAGTCCTATTTATGTGGTACCATGGTCGGTTAAGTCATTAATATCGGTGACTCTGCCCCCATTTTCCCCTCAAAATAGTCGGTTTTGAGTTGGGCACTAACTGGACATTTTCAGCAATGCTAAAAGTGCCACTGAATATGACCGGTTAGCTCTGAACAAGCAATTTAGCTGGTCAGAAGCGTTTCTAGCTGGTTAAATCACTTTGAATATCAACCCCAATATGTATTATCTATTTATTCATTCATTCATACACTTCCTATTCCAGCAACTCCAAATATTTTGTTGAAAGTGGAAGCTCAAAAACAGTGTCCATCATTGGAGCACATGCACACCCCACTGGCCAGGAACAAACAACTGGCAATTCAGGTCATCCAGAATGAGAGAGTGGTACAACAGGAGGAGATGTGCTATACTGCTATAATAGGCCTCATAATATATGGCCTATAATGAGGCCAACTGAGGCCATGGCCTCAGGCAGCAGCTTTCAAGAACGGCATCACAAGCAAGCCAGCCAATTACAAAGAAATTCCAGTGCGGCAAACCCTATAAAACAGCGGCAAGCACAGAGCAGCAGAAGCGAGATGCAACACGTGTACCTGCAATTGTTTCAACGCTACTCCTCTAGTTTGCCTACTGGCACCGTTGGCTGCCTGTGCTGCCTGCCGCTGTCACCTCCATACAGCCTAACTGCTTTCACTCTGGCTCCTGGTCCATTTGTGGGAAACAGATAGTAAAAGTCTGTCCTGCATTGCCCTCATGTTCTAGCTACTAAAGTTGCTGTCTAAGCACTTTCCAGCCCATTTGTGCATTATTATGTTTTATTCACTTTATTGTAAATTATGTTTTATTCACTTTATTATAAATCCTTCTTATCTGTTCCCTTCTCCACTACTGCCAACTCCAGACTTCGTGCCTTCTGTCTCTCTGCACCCTACGCCTGGAATAAACTTCCTGAGCCCCATCCTTGGCCACCTTTAAATCTAGACTGAAAGTCCACCTCTTTAACATTGCTTTTGACTCGTAACCACTCGCCTCCACCTACTCTCCTCTCCTCCTTCCTGTACACATTAATTGATTTGATTTGCTTACTTTATTTCTTGTCTATTAGATTGTAAGCTCTTTGAGCAGGGACTGTCTTTCTTCTATGTTTGTGCAGCGCTGCGTACGCCTTGTAGCGCTATAGAAATGCTAAATAGTAGTAGTAGTAGTAATTGTTTGTTTGTAAGTCACACTGAAGTTGAATCTATTTTGAGCTAATGTGGGGTATAAATGTCACAAATAAATAAATAAATAAATAAACCAGACTGCCATATATGAGAAACAGACCATACAAGTCTGCCCGGTATCAGCCCTAGTTCATCAAAGCCAGAATCGCCATCTAAGCGTCACTTGACACATCCACACACATGCAGCCATTTACATTTAGGCTTTTTATAACTTCCATTTTCTAATTAGAGATCCTCTGTGTTCATCCCATGCATTTTTGAACTCCGTCACCATTTGTGTCTCTACCACCTCCTTAATGGAGACTTTCTGCATCTGTGCTGTTAAAGCAAGGAGGAGGAGGAGGAGGAGACAGCACTCATAGAACTTGGTACTTGGTAAGTGAGGGGCTGGCACAAGTGCAGCATACACTTCCATAGGAACCGCACAGGAATGACTTCTGTCCCCACGGGAAACCTGCAGGAACGGCTTCCATTCCTATGGGAACCCCGCAGGAACAGTTTCTGTCCCCACGGGAACCCCCGCAGAACTGCTTCCATCCCCGCAGGAACCCCACAGATTCCGCGGGATTCCTGTGAACCCCGTTCCAGTGCAAATCTCTATTTTGAAGGTGTCTGCTACTGTATGCAAGTCCATATATTTCACCCAACCTACATTTCATTAGCTCTAATTATTTATCCATAATCTTTACTCAGAGTTGTGAGAGCTGTATGACAATTATTTTAAGAGTCTACATCTGGTTGGTGTTTTTTTTCCTATACTTTGAAACAGGGAAATACAGTGAAATACCATTTGAAATTATACAAATTATAAGTAAAACAATAAGAAAGAAGCAATTCAAGTTTAAGTCACCTATTAGACCACAACAAGAGGGAGGCAAGGCCTAAATACAGAGGACCTTAATCAGGAAATGAATAGTAAGAAAAAAATACAGCAATTACACGCTAAGTTCTTAATGTCCAGAAAAAGACTTTAGAAGAAGCTTTTCACTGGTCCACCGCTACTCATTAAAGGGTGCCAATGCATAAGAATGCCATAAATATCGAAAGGGATAAGCATCTCATGATGTGGCAGAGCAACACTCATTCAGGCACAGGTTTCAACACTTCCCAGTGACATGCTGCTCTGACCACCAGGAGGAGGATCCTCATCAATCAGTACATTTTATGCTTAGGGATGCTGCTATCAGTAAATGAGAAAGCAAGTATGCTTCCTCTTAATGCCAAATTGAGTAGAAGCACAGCAGACCATCCTATTAACTTGATGTACTGTGCAAAAGAAATAAATCAGTACTCTAGTTACAGAGATTCAAGCTTATCATAGGTCAAAGAATGGGGTGGGCCCGATGAACTTTCTGCCTTGGTGCAGATATTCAACCTCTGCCCTCCAACCAAAACCCCATAAAACTACTCCAGTTTCATACTAAGTATCACTGTGTGCCTGCAGAAAGCCCCACTGGACACAAGTACAGACTATAGGCTGCTGCAGCTGTTAGCATTTCTATTATGGTGTGCAATAAACGAGCTCCACTTTTTTCATTTATTGCTCTGGTAAACAAATCGCACAAGCCAGGCAGAGCTTTGTCACACCAGGGATGTCTGTTGCATCTTCCATCCACTGTACAGCATGGGTATTCTCTGTCACTGAACCAGACACGGAATGCTCTCCCTCTTGATATATGGCAGGAAGCCAACTATTTAATATTCAGGAAATAAGTTAAATCATATTTTTTCCTGTTACTGGAGGTGGGATTATGGGATTACTAGAATGCTGTTTTTGAGTAGTGTAGGGAAAGTTAGGATAATCCTTCACTTCCCCTTCAGACTCAATGTGATATATTTTTATGAATTTATCTATTAAATATGAAGTTTTTGTAACACATTTTGTGTGTTCCTATTGGATCAGGGAGAGGGAATAGAAATGCATATAAATAAAATTATCTTGCACATTACATCAGTTCAGTCTGATGTATTACTCTACACAATAGCAATTTAAAGATCAGTGAGATTGGCATACGCTAGCAATATCTATTTCAATCAGTTTTACTACATATCTCATATACCTGTGAAGTATGATTTGAGGACATTAGATGACAATCTTTCTCACTCAACATACAACAAAGGTCAATTAATTTCAATAAACTAGGACAATGTAAGTAAATACTTACCAGCCAATATTCAGCCAGTGGTGTTCAGGGGTTCGTTTAAACACCGACTGCTTTGGGCAGAATTAGGCCCTCAATTCGAAGCTGAATATCCGGTGCCATGCTGGCATGTGCTGGCCACCATATCATATGTTGGTCCTGGCTGATATTCGGCTGGAGCCCATTCAAGTCACTTATGCAGGCTTCATCCTCCTACCACCCACCACCATTCTGATACACCTTCTCTCCCCCAGGGATCAAGAAATCCGCTACCTATCCTGCTGAAGATCAATAGGACCCTTCCCTCCTGACTCCACCGAGCCTACCTTTAAGAACCTATGAGGCATATTTTCAAAGCACTTTGGGAGGCTAAGTTCCATAGGTTTCTATGGAACTTTGGGAGGCTAAGTGCTTTGAAAATATGCCTCTTGGTGACCTAGTCCAATGGACAGGAATGATGCCCACTTGCTCCTTGTGGTTCCAGCCTCAAAATGGCCACTATGACCTCTAGCAGCAGTCTCACAGTGTTAGCGGTAGTACCACAAGAGTGCTGCTAGAGGTCACAGTGGCCATTTTGAGGGTGGAGCCACAAGGAGCAGGAGCAAGTGGACATTGCTTCTCCTCACTGGGGGCATCTAGTTCCCTTCTCTCTCTCTCTTTTTTTTTAATTTATCCTTTTAACCAAACAATAAACACAAGTAAATCCACTTGTTTTAGGAAATACAGAGCATTAGTAAACAATGTCTTAAAGGGAAAAAAACACATCGTTTCAATGACCTCACAGGAAAGCATTTAACTCTTAGATTAGATCACAAAGAGAGCAGGGAGGGTCGGACTAACCAAACCTATATGGAGAGAAATTATAAGAATAAAAGAAAACTGAGAAAAGACACTAGTATGACAAAACCCTGCTATATATATATATTAATCTGTATCTTTAGCACTGCTATCTGGAGCAATGGAAATACTCTTCAAATCCAGGAATGATTATAACTGTTCAGGTGCAAAGAAAACATATTTTAATCCTAAGTACTTTATAACACATTTACAAGGGCAGTTTAATAAAAAGGAGGCTCCCAAATCTTTAACTCGTTATCTTGAAGTCACCTGAGTTACTTTGGATACATCTAAATAAATCCAAACTTTCTGCCCAAAAAAATTGATCACTAGATTTCCTAAAGTACAACCTCATCAAAGAATTCAAATCTTGCTCAAAAATAAACATAACCAACAAGGTTGCTCTCTCTATCACTTCAACCGCAGAGGTTTCTAAAAGGGCAGACAGATAAGTCCATATCTATTTTATTCTTTTCTCCTTCAAAGTTCTTAGTTAAAAGATCCTTTCGCTCAGCTCCAGCTTCTTTGTTTCTGCTTGCTTCACCAGGTGGTTTACTTGAAGAATTAGGCAAATAATAAACCCTATTAACTTTAAGAAGTATTTGATTGATATTCTGCACTAGTCCTCTGAACATATTCCCCCAGCCAATAGGGCTTATTATTTGCCTAATTCTTCAAGTAAACCACCTAGTTTCCTTCTGGGGGGAGGGGAACCTGGGGGAGGTTAGGAAGATCAGGAGGGAGGGATGACTATGGCTGTTTTGGGCTGGTACCCATAAGTTACATGGGTGCCAGGCAATATTTAAAGCCAGCACAAGCATAGCTAAGCGGGCATAGTTAGGGACTACTTTTTGTGTGGTCTTATATGCCCACTTAGCTATGCAACACTAGCAGCACTGACTATCTGCTATAATTTATTATAGCAAATGCCTCAGCATAGTCAATAAAGCAAATATACCATGGGGCCCTTTTCCTAAGCTGCGTAGGCGCCTACACGCACTCAACGCATGTCAATTTGGAGTTACCGCCCAGCTACTGTGTGACCTGTGAGGTAATTTCAATTTTGGCGTGAGTCCACTACGTGCGCCAGAAAATATATTTTATTTTCTGGCGCATGGCAAAAATCAGGCAGTAACTCTGACTTGACACAAGTAGGCGATTACCGCACGGTTAACGCAAGAGACCTTACTGCTAAGTCAATGGCTGGCAGTAAGGTCTCAGACCCAAAATGGACATGCGCCAATTTTTATTTTGCCGCACATCCATTTTCGGCAAAAAAATTTGAAAAGGCCTTTTCTACAGGCGAGCTGAAAAATGGATGTGTGCGCCCAAAACACGCGTCTACACTAGCACAGCCCAATTTTCAGCGCACCTTAGTAAAAGGATCCCCAAATTTTTCTTCTGAATCATTCCGTCAGTTATCACATTAATATAATCTCTTGCTTCTCTTGATCTTAAACTCACGTCACAACTGCCGTCTCCTCGCCGACGCTGCCTTCTTAATGCCCTTCTGTGGCCCATTTCCAAAATGGCCAATTCAGTGGTACTGCGTGATTAAGTGCCACTGAGTATCGGCCATGAGAGATTTAAGTGGTCTCTTAAATTACAATGAATGAGTATGGATAAATCTTTGTTGAAAAGCAGAATGAAATCAGCCATGTTAATAGATGGTATCATCCAATGGCACAGTCAAGGACCAACTTTCTTAGAGTTTGGAAAAATCAAAGTGTTTTTTATAAACATGCACAGAAATTCTTTTACAGCCACTACCTCCCTGAGCCACTTAGAGGCGCATTTTCGAAAGAAACGTCTAAGTTGGAATTTGGATATCTTTGTAAAACATCCAAATTCGGAGGCGGGGAGAAGGTCATTTTCGAAAAAAGATAGACATCCATCTTTGGTTTTGAAAATACCATGGATGTCCTTGGATTTGGATGTCCCTGGATTTGGACATCTACGATTTTCGGCGATTTTCAAAACCAAAGACATCCAAGTCTAAAATGTCCAAATGCAAGCCATTTGGACGTGGGAGGAGCCAGCATTTTTTAGTACACTGGTCCCCCTGACATGCCAGGCCACCAATTGGGCACCCTAGGGGGCATTGCAGTGGACTTCATAAAATGCTCCCAGGTACACAGCTCCCTTACCTTGTGTGTTGAGCCCCCCAAAACCCACTACCCCCTAACTGTACATCACTACCATAGCCCTTACATGTGAAGGGGGGCACCTATATATGGGTACAGAGGGTTTGTGGTGGATTTTGGAGGGCTCGCTGTTTCCTCCACAAATGTAACAGGTTGAGGGGGGTATGGGCCTAGGTCCGCTTGTCTGAAGTGCACTGCACCTACTATTAGACTACTCCGGGGACCTGCATGCTCTGTCATGGACCTGAGTATGACATCTGAGGCTGGCATAGAGGCTGGCAAGTAATATTTTTAAAGATTTTTTTGAGGGTGGGAGGGGGTTGGTGACCACTGGGGGAGTAAGGGGAGGTCATCCCTGATTCCCTCCAGTGGTCATCTGGTCATTTCAGGCATCATTTTGTGCCTAGTTCGTAATTAAAACAGGTCCTGGTGAAAACGTCCAAGTTTTAGTCATGGACGTCTTTGCTTTTTTCCATTATGGCTCAAAGACGTCCTAGGAATGCCCAAGTCCTGCCTCCACTACGCCTCCGATACGCCCCCTTGAGATTTGGATGTCCTTGCGACAAACTTCCTATAGAGACGTCCAAAATCGGGTTTCAATTATACCGATTTGGATGTCTCTGAGAGATGGATGTCCAAGTGCCAATTTATGCCACTTTTTTGACGTCCATCTCTTTCGAAAATGAGCCAGTTAGTTTTTTTTGTCCACACTACTGCACAGAGTTATTTCTCTGGACATATAGAAGTGTGTTAGCTTCTGTTCACTTGATAATTTGGTAAAGTATACAATTTGACCATTGTTATCTACACTTTTTCACAAAACTATATACAGCAGGGATGCACAAATTCAGTCTTTGAGAGCAGGTTTTCAGGATATCCCTAAACAATATATGCAACTCACTATCTGAGTATCCCTTTTCCACTCTAGTTACAATATAAAATATCAATAACAGAAACAATGGCGTCACTGCACTCTAAAACGCTGTGCAGCTGCACCATTGTTCCTGAATCCATTGGAGGTTCGCCCTGGGAGTGCGGCTAAGAAGGTGGTTTAAAGTCAAAACCCCTGAAGACGCAAGGTTTGACGTTTGTTAAGAACAAGTGGATAAAATTTATGAAACCGATGAACATATGAGATGGACAAAACCGAGAGAACAGTGGTGTGGTTTATTACCATATGAAGAAATTTGCACTGAAAAGATACAGCTACTGTTTGCAATATGTGTGGGAATTGCAATCACTGGAATAGAAACAACAGAGATAGGTGGACATTACCATGACTGCGTTTGAGTAATGGTGGGCAATTGTTAAAGAACTACAGATGGGAATATTTTGGAGAAACAAAAGTGGCTAATCAGCAAGTGAATGGAGATATAATGTTTATGGAATGATGAATAGAAATATTAGAAGATTAAATAGTTCCATGGTTGGAGGAACTTGGGTAATATATAATGGAAAGTGAGAAAGTGGAATGAATGGTGTGAATGAAATAGAGTGCTGGGTTAATATTATTTTGATGTTTGAAAAGGTTTTATATCATTTTGTAATTGACAGTTTTCAATAAAGAAGTTACTAAAATTTTCTAATAATATATGAGGTAGTTACTGGATAGTTGATAAAGAATATATGTGAGATAAATTTGTCTACTTCAAACATATCCATTAGGAAAGTCTGTGTCACTGCATCTCAAAAAAAATACAGATGAATTAAAAAAGGCACAAAAATGGGTGACCAAAATGATAAAGGGGATGGAACTCCTCTCACATGTGGAAAGGCTAAAGAGGTGAGGGATCTTCAGCTTGGAAAAGGGACGGTTGAGGGAAGATATGATAGAAGTCTACAAAATCCTGAGTAGAGTGGATTGGGTAAAGGCGAATCTATCATTTCTTCTTTCAAAAAGTACAATGACTAGGGGACACTTCACGAAATTACATAGTAGAATTTTTAAAACAAATAGGAGAAACTATTTTTTTCACTCAATGCATAGTTAAGCTCTGGGACTCATTGCTGGAGGATGTGGTAAAAGCAGTTATTGTAGCTGGGTTTAAAAAAAGGTTTGGACGAGTTACTGGAGGTGAAATGCATAAACTGTTATTAAGGCAGATCTGGAGAAAGCTACTACTTATCCTTGTAGCATGGAATCTTGCTACTTCTTGGCTTGGCCACTGTTGGAAGCAGGATACTGGGCTACATGAACCTTTGTTCTGACCCAGATTGGCTATTCTCATTTTTTTATGTTCTAACTAAAAAAACAATTTTCACTTTCCTCAGATCCTTTGCCAAACTGTCATCAGGAAAGAAAACCTTCATTAAAAACAGACGCCAGCCAGTGGTGGGCAGTGCTTTTGTTATCCGCCGCTAGCCTTAAACCCAGATATTCAATGCCAGGCAGCTTACGGTGACTGGCATTGAATATCTGGTTTCATTTTTGACCATGGCAACTTAACAGGTTAAGCTGATATTAAGCATTAACCGCTTAAGTGTTTAATGGTTAAAGATAGGCCTGCTATTTATACGACCTATTTTAACCGCTAAACGTAGCAGGTATGGTGCTGGATATCTGTTCTTAACCGGCTATGTAACACAATATAGCAATCAGTGGCTAACCGCGGATATTCAGCAGGAGATAACTAGTTATCTCCCGCTGAATATCCACAGTGACTGTTATGAACTATTTCCTTACTTTCAGATAATCTGTGTTATTCTTAACTGTTTTGATTCATTTTGAACAGCAGTATAGTAAGTGCATCAATAAACAAAAACATTGTAGGCCCAGTATTCAAAACTATTTAACCGGCCAGGAACAGTGTTTTAGTAACTAAGGGGCCCTTTTACTAAGCAGCGTAGGCACCTACTTGCGCCCAACGGGTGGGATGTGTGTGAGAGAGAAAGGTACCTTGCCCACTGGGGCCTATTTATTAAAAAAAAAAATACTTAACAAAAGAGTGGAGAATTTGCCTATAGTGACCAAAGCTTTCTTGTTTCATTTTCTTGGAGAAAAGATGGAACTGTATTAGTCACTATGGGCAGCTTTTGTGGAAAACTTTCTTTTCGCCTCTTTTTATAAACAGGCCCTGTCTAAGCGTCATTGTTCATTTTTACTCAGTTTGTAAAAATAACACACCACTTGCCAATGAGTCAAACAGTTTATTTGAGAATGAAATATAACAGATCATGCCAACTATGTCTTGGTCTGTATGCTAGTTGCAGTGACCTGTATTTGTTATATATGTTGCTTAGTTAGTTAACCTTTTAACAATAAAATGTCCACTTCAAAATCTCTGCTGTTCAGAGCTCGGGGATACTCGGTTGAAATTTGTTCGCCTTAGAGGGGTACTTGGCTTGAAGAAGCTGGGAAACACTGTCCTAGGGGATGACTCTTAACAGATGCCCAAATCAGACTACATGTAAAACAGTAGAATTTCTCATTTTGCTTTATTACAGCGTGGCTGGCTGTGCACTAGTGCCAACACATCCCATTTATTTTGAATGGACTGTGTTTGCAATGCCACATGGAAGCCGCTAGTGTGGCTTAGTAAACAGAGCCCCTACAAATGTCTCCACAACAGGGGTGCAGCCAGACTACGGCGGGAGGGAGGTCCAGAGCCCAAGGTGAGGGGGGCACATTTTAGCCCCCCCCCCCCGGCGCCGCTGCCCCCCCCATTTTGACCCCCCCCTGCCACCACCACCACCAACGTTGCCCCCCCCCCCCGCCAACAACCTTCTCGACCCCCCCTCCTGCCAACAACCCTCCCCCACTGTCGGCTACCTTTGCTGGCGGGGGACCCCAACCCCCACCAGCTGAGGTCCTCTTCTTCCGGCGCAAGGCTTTGTTCTGTTTCTTTGAGTCTGACGTCCTGCATGTATCAGACTCACAGAAACAGAACGAAGCATTGCGCTGGAAGAAGAGGACCTCGGCTGGCAGGGGTTGGGGTCCCCCGCCAGCAAAAGTAGCCGACAGTGGGGGAGGGTTGGCAGCAGGAGGGGGGGGGTCGAGAGGGTCGTCGGCAGAGGGGTCCAGGGCCAAATCCACGGGGGCCTGCCCCACGTAGCTACGCCACTGCTCCACAATATTAACCTATCAATGTCATTTCAGTTCTATGTGAAGCATTGTGGAGCCATAAATTGGAATACCAATACAAGATGCTCATAGCCCTCCCTCTTCCTGCAACACACACACCTGTGCTGTCTCTCAATCGCCTTGTAAAAAATGACTTAATTAGCATTTGGGAAGCCTAGATAAATCGTACTAACAAAACAGTTGCTTTCCACTACATCCACTTCCTGGATTAAAAATTAGAGTGTCAAAAGGGTTAAAACCAAATGAATGTAAGCAGTGGCTTGTAATAAGAATCAGTCTATAAGGGAGACTGGTCTATTTAAAATCATGAGTCATGGATGTACTACAGGCTTGGAAGACAAGCTGTTACTTCTATTTTGTTATTTAAAATTCATAGCACAGGAGATGTAACAGGCAAAAAAGGAGCAGTACTGAAAACATCTGTACTTTCAAAGACTGCAAAATTATTTGAAGGGAAAAAAAAAACAACAACTTTGGTGCACAGCTGTCAGCACTGGAGAGTGATCAGGAAGACTATGCATGCTGCTACTGGGGTTTTTCTTTATCACAATGACAGACAGAAACAAGAAGATGGTGTTGTATGCCTCAAAGTATCTCACTTCCAGCGGTTTGCAAGATTCAAAGGCAGCATGCTATTAGAAAATGGAAAATATACCATGCAAACTTATGCAATATCTGTGATTGGGTGACCAGAGAACTGGATCAAGGGCACAGGCGTAAAGTTCTAGAGGATTTTGATATTGATCTGCATAGGAGACCATATATAAACTGAGAATCCTGGAGTTGGGTCTCCCAAAAAGGTTGCTCACTTCTGAACAATGTTTAAAAACTGATTGAGTGAGATGACAGACCATAGTGGTAAATGCTGTTAACTGAGCAGAGAAGGCTGATTTTCAGCTCAATGCCACACTGCTCAAATAGCAAATACCCAATCACAAATACAATATTAAGGGTCATTTGAAAAGGGATGGAGAACAAAACTAAGAATATCATTATGCCTTTGGATAGGTTCCTGGTTCATTTGTACCTCGAATATCATGTACAGTTCTGACCATGATACATTGCTAAATCTTTTAAGGAATATCGTAATAGGTGGCGCAGTTTACACATGGTTTCAGGGATTTTTGAGAAACTGAGCTTACCGAGTTAAGATGTCCAGTAACTTATTGACTACATGAAACTCCACTTGCAGGGTACCTCAGGGTTCGCCTATTTCCCCTATCGAGTTCAAGTTTATTCAGAATTTACTATCCCGCTCATCGAAAAAGCATAGGCAGCTTACAATCTAAAAATTATAGAAAAGAAAAGAAAAATACATAATAAAACATGAAAGAGAGAGGGCAGGGAGGAACTACAATTTTAATAGGATAGAAGAGGAGGAAATAGGAAAGGAAGGGGTTTTGACTAGTTTGATGGGTCTGACAAGTTCACTTCCAAGGACTGCAATAGAGAGACTAGGGATCTGCATCAGAAGAGGAACAGTTTAAGTTCAATTCTAAAGTTTTGAAAAGATGTTTGATGCCGAAAAGACTGGGGTAGTTTATTCTAATGTTCAGGACCCTGAACTGAGACAACTGCCTTCATAGTGTGTTAATGAATTATTTCTCAAAATGACAGAACTATCAGTAGGTTTTGGAATGATGATCACAATGTTCTTGAATTAGAATATGGGGTTAACATGCAAAAGAGGTATGATGGTTCAACAGACAGATGGGTTTTATAAACTAACAGCAAAATCTTGTAAATAATATGATGAGGCAGAGGGAGCCAATGGGCCGATTGCAAGAGTGGAGTAACGTGGTCAAAGTTTTTTCCAGTAATTAGTTTGATAGCTGTATCTTGGACAATGAGTTACAGTAATCAAGTTTGCTGATGCCAAAGGAATGAATAAGTATATTTAGAGCAGATGGATCAAGAAAAGAGTGAATTGAGCGAATTTCTGAAGTCTATGGAAACAGTTTTTGATTACATTATTGATCTGCGGCCGGAAAGTGTTACTTTTGTATTTGGTAATTGAGGAATAATGGTTGTACCAAGAAGGATAGGCTGAGATAGAGGGGCATTGGGACAATTTGAGAAAAGAACACAGATTAATTTATTTGAATTAAGAATCAATTTGTTTTGCTTCAACTAGTCAGAAATTTGTATTAGATTCCAGTTAATATTCTGAATCACGTGTGTGTCAGTATAGTCTATAGTGTGTAGTAGCTGAATGTCATCTTTGTAGACGTGGGCAGTAAGGCGTAAAGACTGAGAAACTATAAGAAATGGAGCTATGAAAATGTTAAACAGCATAGGTGATAAAGTTGATCCCTGTGGAACTCGAGGTTAAAGAAAATTGTGCTAATACCATGTTTTGAAAATGGACTTTATATAAACGATCAGATGAATGGAACCAAATAAATGCTAAGTCGCAAATACCTATTTGATGAAGTCTATCTAAAAGCAAAGCATAGTCGACCAAGTCAAAAGCTGCTGATAGGTTGCTCGACAATAATATAACTGAACCATTTTTGTCCAGATTACGGTGCATGTATGTGGTAATGCCAAGCAGAGACGTTCAGTACTACCGTATGATGTGGTCTGAAATCTGTTTGATTAGGATGAAGTGTGTTTGTTTTTGTCAAGAAATCTTGGTTGAGAATGAATAATAGACTCCGCAACCTTATTAAGGAATGGAAGGTTGGCGATAGGGCGATAGTTACATTTATTTGAAACAGGTTTTGAAAGATCTTTGAGCTTAGGTCCCAGAACAGCAAGCTTCCAGACCTCTGGAACCATTTCAGCAGAAAAGGAAGAAGAGACCATTTGAGAAATAAAGGAACATTTGACAAAAATCGAGGGAATGAGATCGTGAGGGGCTGTCGTGGATTTCATACCCTGTGCAATAGAACATAATTGAAATTCAGACGGGATGCTATTTAACATTCTAATGGTACCTCTTGGGGATAGCTTGAGCAGGTGGGGCTTAAATCCTTTTTTATATGCGGATGATATTATGATTTATATATATACAGTTTAAGGATAATTTTCAGGGAATATTGAATGAGATCAAATTAGGGCTCAATATTTTGGAATATTGGGTGACATCTTTTAAGCTCAAGACAGTTTAAGGATAATTTTCGGGGAATATTGAATGAGATCAAATTAGGGCTCAATATTTTGGAATATTGGGTGACATCTTTTAAGCTCAAGGTCAATAGGGACAAGACAAAATTCTTGGTGTTAAGCAGTTCATTTAATCCTATAGGAATAGTTGAGCTAGAGATCAAGGTCAAGACTTACCAACTAGACCCACAATTGAAAATCTTAGGTGTAATTTTGGATCATTTTTTTAGTTTTTGATAAAGAAGTTCAAGCTGTCATCATTAATTGTGGAAGCTTAGAAGGATAAGACCTTATTTTAAACTCAAGCTATTTCAACTCATAGTACAAACCCTAACGCTAGGCCTTTTCAATATTATATAACTGGGATGCCATAAATCGCTCAAAGACTGCAGATAGTGCAAAATATGGCAACTCATTTAATATGTGGTAAATCTAGATTTCAGAAAGTTACACCATTGCACCATTGTATGCAAAGTTGCATTGATTTCCTATAGAGGTACGGGTGGCTTTTAAGTTATGCACCTTGGTCTCTCTCATTCATAGTGGTACATACCCCAGCTATATGATAGATCTTGTTATGAGAAATTGTGATATCAACTCTAAAAACTATTTGATTCTTCATTTCCCTGTTGCTAAAAGGGTGGTTTATAAAACTGTTTTGTCAAAGACCATTCCAGATTTCCAAATGGAATATCCTCCCGAGGGAGTTAAGGTCGATGACTAACTATGGGGTTTTTTACTATGCCACAGTAGCATTTTTAGCTCGCGGTAGAAATCAGCTGACAATAAATGCCAAGGCGCCTATTCTATTCCTATGATGGACTTGATGGACCTTGGTCCAACTCAGCACAGCACCAAGGTCCATCAAGCCCACCATCCTGTCGCCAACAGTGGCCAGTCTGGGTCACAAATACCCTGCAGATCTCAAACTTCCTATAATTTATTTCCATGGATGAGCAACAGTGTTCCTAAGACTACATGACAAATTGTTTGTATGGACGTTACCTCCAGGAACTTGTCCAAACCTCTTTTGAATCCTGCTGTATAGTCACATTGATAACTATAGATAGATAGATATAGATACATATTTTAATCTGTGTAGGTCCCTAGACATTTGTCCTGCAACTGGTTCGGTTCACTATTATTTTTGTTATTTGCTCTGTCAAAGGATGATTGAAAATGGCCCTATTGGTGTCTTGACCAAGGGAATCTGTATGCTGGGTGGAGAGGAGTATGAGTTTGCATTTGTCAATCATCATGCTGCTCTGTTCTTGTTATAACCTACCTTGACATTAATTGAAAGGCAAAGTATAAAAGCTGTTCAATATTTTTCTATGTGATATTGCTGAGAGGTTAATAAGAAACACTGAGATCAAAGTGGAAATCCCTCTGAAGCAGACAGAATGATGAGTGTTTTAAGGAAGTCTGAGGAGTGTTTGAGTGCTTAGCTGCTGTATTTAAAGGCAGTGAAATGCAAGGTTATACATTCAAACGTAGAACTTGAAAGGAACAGCACATGACAGGAAAGTGAGATACTGATGTGCAAGAAATTGGACAGAAATCACAGGATGATTAAATATATCAGTCTCAAGGTAACAAAACAAGGAGCTACAGGAACACTATAGTCCACAGGACAAGGCATGATATCTCTGTACAGGTCATTAGTAAGACTTTACTTGGGAGTCCTTGGGCCAACTCTGGAGGCCGTACCTGCAAATGGAGATGACAGCCCTTCTCTAACCCATTGACACTTAAAATGGCGCAGAACCTGCACCACAATTCCTATGAGATTAGTGCATCCTAGAAAAGGTTAAATAGGGGAGATGATACAGATATTCAAATGTCTGAAATGTATAGATCAGTCACAAAAAGCAAACAGTTTTTCAGTGTAAAGGACACTGCAGAAACCTTATGTCCATGGTATAAGGCTTAGGTCTCTATTTTAACAATATTTCCATGTGTAAATAATGGCATTTACATATATAGGGCCCTGTTTACTAAGGCACGCTAGCATTTTTAGTGTGCACTAAAAATTAGCGCGAGCTAATGCTAGAGAGACACCCATATATTCCTACGGGTGTATCTAGCGTTAGTTTGCGCTAAAAACGCTAGCGTGCCTATAGCACGGC
The DNA here is from genome assembly GCF_901765095.1 of Microcaecilia unicolor. Lineage (NCBI taxonomy): Eukaryota > Metazoa > Chordata > Amphibia > Gymnophiona > Siphonopidae > Microcaecilia > Microcaecilia unicolor. The sequence goes on from NC_044031.1 coordinate 236,508,808, forward strand.
TTAGTAAACAGGGCCCATAGATTGCCTATGTGTGTACATGGTGATTTCAGAAAGCCACTATTTACATGCATCACCAGGACACAGACATTTCAAGGTAATGTGGCTTTGGTGGACCACAAAACTGCATGTTTACTCCCCATCTTACATAGGGAATACATGTCAATGTTAAAAAAAAATGTCCCTATTGGGTTTTGCACCAGCTTGGAGGCATGCACAGATTTTTAAAAGGTGTTCATTTCACCCATGTCTTTATGTGATGGATTAGGGAGTAATCCTCAATCTCATGCTTATTCCTGCCTCCAAAAAAAATGGCAAACCAAAACAAAACAAAAAAATTGCAGTCTCACTACTTGTCAGTGCTTAGATATATAGGGCTATATTCTATATATATGGCACCTAACAAAATTGGTGCTGAAAAAAGCGCTATAAGCCTCGCTTAAAGTTAGGCCCGGCTTATAGAATAGCTCTTAGGCCTGGGAGTCACGCCTAACTCTAGGCACAGCCATTTGCACCAACTGAAACATGGTGAAAATGTACATCCCTACATTTGGCTCGTATTCCAGTTATTCTACAACAATGTGTGCCTTTTGTAAAATAGTGCTGGAATTGTGCGTCCCAACTTGGACATATGAATTCTGATCTGAACGTTCTATGTAAAATAGGCAATATCAGAAAATATTTCTTTACAGAAAAGGTACTGAATGCAGGGCACAGCCTCTCAGAGATGGTGGCATTGGACAGGATACTACTAATACAGTAAGGCTTGGCATAAGCACAGAGAATCCTTTATTGCAAACAAAGCTAGAGATCAACACAGATTATGACACTGATGAAGGAAGGAATAGAACACAGAGCAGACCAGGAGTCCAGAAAATTATTTACTGAAAGAGACCAGACATGGCCAAGTTTCGCCAAAATGGCTGCATCAGGGGTTGATCAATATACTAATCTGGAATAATATATAACTCTCAGCTAACAATTGTATATCCAAGATCACAACCAGTAGTCCTTGTAGAGTAAAGGAGCAATTGGGAAAAGGGCAACAGCCTCCTCTCTTCTCTCACCCACGATAGAATCCTGGTCTGCTCTGTGTTCTATTCCTTGCTGTTTGTTGCAGACCTGAATAGCCTCTCTTGTTGGTACCATTGCTGAAGGAAGGGACACACTTGATGAATTTGATTTTAATTCATCACCTTATCATCTGTCACAGTCTATCAACCAAGTCCTAAATTGCCCTAGACTTGGTGTTAATCCATGTGTTGGTTTGTTCTGCTACTACTACTACTATTTAGCATTTCTATAGCGCTACAAGGCGTACGCAGCGCTGCACAAACATAGAAGAAAGACAGTCCCTGCTCAAAGAGCTTACAATCTAATAGACAAAAAATAAATAAAGTAAGCAAATCAAATCAATTAATGTGAACGGGAAGGAAGAGAGGAGGGTAGGTGGAGGCGAGTGGTTACGAGTCAAAAGCAATGTTAAAGAGATGGGCTTTCAGTCTAGATTTAAAGGTGGCCAAGGATGGGGCAAGACGTAGGGGCTCAGGAAGTTTATTCCAGGCGTAGGGTGCAGCGAGACAGAAGGCGCGAAGTCTGGAGTTGGCAGTAGTGGAGAAGGGAACAGATAAGAAGGATTTATCCATGGAGTGGAGTGCACGGGAAGGGGTGTAGGGAAGGACGAGTGTGGAGAGATACTGGGGAGCAGCAGAGTGAGTACATTTATAGGTTAGTAGAAGAAGTTTGAACAGGATGCGAAAATGGATAGGGAGCCAGTGAAGGGTCTTGAGGAGAGGGGTAGTATGAGTAAAGCGACCCTGGCGGAAGATGAGACGGGCAGCAGAGTTTTGAACCGACTGGAGAGGGGAGAGGTGACTAAGTGGGAGGCCAGCAAGAAGCAGATTGCAGTAGTCTAAACGAGAGGTGACAGGGGTGTGGATGAGGGTTTTGGTAGAGTGCTCGGAAAGAAAGGGGCGGATTTTACGGATGTTGTAAAGAAAGAAACGACATGTCTTGGCAATCTGCTGGATATGAGCAGAGAAGGAGAGAGAAGAGTCAAAGATGACCCCAAGGTTTCGAGCTGAGGAGACAGGGAGAATGAGAGAGCCATCAACAGAAATAGAAAACGGGGGGAGCGGGGAGGTGGGTTTGGGGGGGAAAATGAGAAGCTCGGTTTTGGTCATATTTAATTTCAGGTGGCGTTGAGACATCCAGACAGCAATGTCAGACAAGCACGCTGAAACTTTGGTTTGGATGCAAGGTGAGATATCAGGGGTAGAAAGGTTGAACAACCTTGTTCTATGCTATTGTGATGTGAGAAAGACACTTGCCCTGACATATGCAGGATGTAATTTTATGTCAGTGATATTTCTGTGTTCCAGTTTTGGAGGCAAATTTGTCTTTGCCTCTTTCCTGAAAGGCCTCCAAGAGGGAGCACAGAAGTCCTGAGGATGCTGGGATCCTGGGACTAGGCCTGGTCAAAAAAAAAAAAGAGAGGGTTTGGATTTTGCTTCCTTTCAATCTGAAAGAAAGAAAAGTGAGAGGATAAATGGTTTTTCCTGAAATGTTGAGGGACCGTCTGGAAATCTATGACTGGTGATGGGAGTACACTGAGGGAGAGGGCATACAGCTACATAGCCTGTTGCCTTCATTCAAGATGTGGAATACCTGAAGTGAAAGTTCCAGATTGGGAGTTAAAAACTTACATGCCAAAGAGGACTGTTCTGCCTGTAAGTGGAAAGGATTTTTCTAGATTACCTAACTAGGTGTTCCCAGGAGGTTCACAGAACAAACGTGAGTGTGTGTGGTGTGGGGAAAGGAGAAATGTTCTGAAGTTTTATAGCATCCAAAAATGAGCTTGCCTAACTGGGCATCTAAAGAACAGGAGTAGTTCTAAGAGCGCAGAGGAAAATAGTATGTCTCTATTTTTTGTCTTTTTTTGCTTTTTCTATGCCTGTGAAGTGTAACAGACCAGTTGTTCTTTTTTTATCAACCAGTAAATTATGGGACCGATTTTTAAAAAACAGCTGAGCTCCTAAATTTGTGTCCTACTTTCAGCCAGACTTATAATCATAAAGTTTCAGATGAAAATTCATCTCAATTTAGGAGTATAAAAGTTAAGCTTGAAAGTTATACTGTATGTATATCTATAAATTCAGGCCTGCCCAGGAGGAAGGAGGGACGTCGGAGACTGCAGAGGACGGAGGCGATCAGCTGTTCTTCCCCGTGCAGCGCCCTCACACAGAGGTGAGAGGTGCTGCACGGCCCGGTAAGACGGAGGGGGCACCGGTGGAGGAGGAGAAAGGCGGCGACGACCTCTGGAGGGGGGGCAGCGGGGGCGGGGCACGGAGCAGAGGATGGCGGGAGGTGGAGCTGGGGAGAAAGAGAATTTAGGAAGGGAGGGGGCTGGCCGGGGCAGCTTAAAGTTTTGGTTTTTGGGAAGTGGGGGGAAGTGGGGGGAAGCGGGGAGCAGCGGCAACCTCGGGGGGGGGGGGTGCAAGGGGACCTCGGGGTGGAGGATGGCAGGAGCTGTTTTTTTGTAAAAAAGCAGGACTGGAGGGAGAGGGGGAGTCGGGGCTGCCTACAAAAGGCACGATTTTAAGCATGGGGGAGCAGGGAGCAGCGGCGACCTCGGGCGGGGGGGGGGCGACGCTCATAAAGGACACTCCTGACGAGCGCCTTTGCCCCCTCCCGAAACACACGTGTTTTTGGTTTGTTTGTTTTTTGCTGTTGTTTTGATGTTTGGGACATGCGCACAGCAGCCAGCATAACGCTTGGCTGCTCTGCGCATGCTTTAGGGGCCGATTACCGACGGGGATTACACCAGTTTGATGTATTGTTCTTTACAATATCGCATTGAACATGTGCAACTTGTTTTTTTTGGTGCATTCTTCATTTTTAAAAATTCATTAGGAACTTATACGGTCTGTGCCGGGGCTGGTGGTTGGGAGATGGGGATAATGCTGGGTAGACTTATAGGGTCTGTGCCAGAGCCGGTGATGGGAGGCGGGGCTGGTGGTTGGGAGGCGGGGAAGTGCTGGGCAGACTTATACGGTCTGTGCCCTGAAGAAGACAGGTACAAATCAAGGTAGGGTATACACAAAACGTAGCACATGTGAGTTTATCTTGTTGGGCAGACTGGATGGACCGTGAAGGTCTTTTTCTGCCGTCATCTACTATGTTACTATGCTATGTTTACGTTTTATATTTTTTAACGTTTGGTTGATGCATCTGGCCCCCAGAGCTGACCACTGGATACCGGAATTTAATAGGTAACATTCTGGCTTAGTTAAGTTGTCTCAGTCTTTTTTTCTGAGTTGCTTGCAGTGCAATGTAGAGGGGATTGGGGATTAATAATGTTGATTACTATACTGAAACTACTCAACGTGGTGTCTGTGAGATAAAATTGCCTGTTGTTTTTTTTTTAATTGTCCCTTTACTAAAGCAGAGAAAAAACTGGAATCAAGCTTCGATTAGAAGACTGTGTGGAAAGGAAAATTGAATAAACACAAATTCTAGTGTAATAATTCTCAAAATTTTCATCTTTCAGCCTTTAATTAGACAAGTCTTTAACTAGGAAATCCCTAAAGACTTGTCTAATTTAAAGCTTAAGATTAAAACTTTGAGAATTATTACACTAGAATATGTGTTTACTCAATTTTCTTTTCCATACAGTCTTCTATTATTTCACTTCAAGAGATGATGAGAAATTATCTAATTGAAATATTAGGAGTTTCTGTTGTTAATTTGCCCCCTTTTACATTGATATATTATTATCTCAAGTGCACTACAAGAAAAGTACACAGTAATATGGAAATGGAAGCTCTAGATGTTTCATCTAGTTTGGAAGGTTATGGGTAACGGTGGCTAGTGGTACTGGTGGCTGGCTTCCTGTGTGTATCTTCTTGATGATTGAAATTATTGAATTACTAATGTAGTTTTATTGGAGTTGGGGTCCTCATTGTCAGACTTGTGAGTTCTTGTACCAAGAAGAGCACCGCTGAGTCTGGTGAAGTGGACCCGGTTCTGTTTGGTGGCCGGGCAACCCCGGGCTTCACCTGTGATGACCGCCATTCCCCAGAGGTTGAGCCCCCAGGTGCAGGCGGCCTGCAGAACTTACAAGAAGAGGCTGGAAGAGGGGTGTCGAAAAGATCGGCCAGGCAGGCAGCAGGCAAGAGAGTAGTCAGGTACAGGCAACGTCAAACAGGCAGGCAGAAGGCACAAGAGTAATCAGGTACATGTAGCGTCAAACAGGCAGGCAGCAGGCAAGAGAGTAATCCAAGTACGGGCAACGTCAATAGGCAGGCAGCAGGCAAGAGAGTAGTCAGGTACAGGCAGCGTCGAACAGGCAGGCAGCAGGCAAGAAAGTAATCAGGTACAGGCAGAGTTCAGAAAAGAGGGACAAAACAGATAGGAAGCAAACAACAGTGCAAAGAAAACACCTACCGAAGTAGAAGCCAAAGCCCCGAGGCACAGAAGAGCTCACCAGAAATAGTGCTGGCGTCTGACTTCAGCAGGGAAAGCTGGGAGGGCGAATAGCTATGGGACAGAGGCAGACAGCACCCTCCAATGGAAGCAGCACATCAGAAAGACAAGGACAGTCATAGGTTAGGAGGCAGGAAGAGGTAGAGACCCCTGGAAGCTGCACGTGGGACCGACCAATCCCCGAGAAGCAGGGAGGCGGTTAAAAAATTCCGATGCAGTGTCGAGTGTCGCCTGAGCAGCGCAGCCCGAAAACGCCAGTCGCGATGCAGCGCCAGCAACAGCAGCAGAATCCAGCGTGCAGAGGATCGATTCAGGGGCAAGGTGAGGGGCTCGACACTCATTGGGTTGTTAAATATATGTAGTGAATATAGAGCAGCGATAACCATACAGCAGGATGGTTAATTAGATTAATAGAATAAGGCTGTGATAATTGATTTTGCTTATTAAACTACGGTGACTATAAAACCATATTTATTAAGTTGGCGTGGCTAGCAATCATCAAATGGCATTGGCTATGAGTGGATTACTTGAGCACAGTTTGCTAATTAGTACAGGACTCCCTATACTAAGAAGCAAACTGTCCTCAAGTAATCCACTCATAGCCAATGCCACTTGATGATTGCTAGCCATGCCAACTTAATAAGAAATGCAAAATCAATTATTAGAGCTTTAGAGTCCCACTCCCAATTGGTAGCCACTTAGCAAAGGAAAATGCCACCAGCAAAAGATTATTTGATCATTAAAATGTTTACTTCGTAAATATGAAGCCAAGGTAAAGTTTCTTCTCACTTCCCCCTCCCTCACTACTGTAAATGTAGTCAATGTTGAGAAATGCATAATGGAGAATTCTAGAATGATTCACCACCAGGCACAGGAGATCTGGTCACCATTTCTTTTGTGCTTCCAATTGGACTTAAGAGGACTTAAGAGGTAAGGGCATTAGGCAATACTATATAGCTCCGATTAGTGGGATTCCCTGCATTTCAGCTGAATGGTTGTCACGGTCAGCCTCTTGGTTTGAGGTTGGAGAAGGGGGGGGGGGGGGTATTTGGTTTTATGCCTGGTTTGGAACACGTTTGTGACTTTGTGTTTGTATTTTCATTAATACTCAATAAAAACACAATAAAAACAAAAATTACTTCTGAAGGTTATGGGTACAGGTGGGAATGGAGGAGATTACTTGAGGGGATGGAGGGGCATGGGTTAGATTCCAGCTGGGATGGGTAGGGACGGGTTAGATTTCTGTCCCCGTGCAACTCTCTAGTTCAAAATGGTGTTGTGTGTGAGGAAAAGATAAAATTCTATCTTTTTCGGTTTGCCTCGGCAATTAATAACAACCTAACCAATGAGGAAGCAATTAGCTCTCTCTTTAAGCTGCCTGGAAGTTTATGGAGGCAAACAGACTAGCTCCACAGACCGCAAGAGACTGACAGAAACCCAGCTCCCCAAGAGGTATTTTTAAAAGCATTATTTTTCTTTCTGGCCTGTGCTAAACAGTATGAAATGTCACAGTCTTTAACCTGCCTAGGTCCCTGCTACACACTTAATTCCCTTCCTGTTGTCTCAGGAAAGAGAAGCATACGGGAAGCAGAAAGAACAGAGGCTGTAGAGAAATAAAGACCTTTGTTTTTATAAGTTGGTGTGCTGAGCTGATGTTTGGTCTACTTGGTGGTGATTCTGAACACGTTCTAAGGCCTGACCTATTACGGTATCACACAAAGGAACTGTTAGGTTAGTACCATAGCCCAAAAGTGGGTTCATTAACTTCATGCTATGTGCAAAACTGTCCCCCTAGAGATGGAACAACAAAGTATGACTCATACACTAGAAACTGTGTAAACACTATTAATCTCTGAACTGGAAAAATACAGGAATCTCACCCTTAAAAGAATTGTGGAGAATGAACAGATTGTGTTCACCTGGGACATTCCCATTCCCAATGACAAAGCTCAATGCAAGAAAACCAGATATAATGGTAAAGGAGAAAAACAGGAGGGTGGTATTGGTAATGGAAGTGTCAGTGCCAAGTTAATATCCTATATGTAGAGGCCTCTAAGGTTCAGCTTTATGAGGATGGCAGAAACCTCTGGTAGCTCTTTTAAAATACTGACTTTGACTTCTGAATGCCCCTATAGCTTCCCGAACAAGAGAAGGGCGTCCCTGGTCAGTGATGTAATAGTAGGAGGAGACTCTTTTGGAGGGAAAACGCGGCTAGCATAAAACCTCTTCAAATTGAAGGGAGGGAATCCAAAGCACAGAAAACCAAGCCAAATGAAAAAAGAACAATGGGCCTCCAAGGCTGGGCTAGCATCTAAAGTTTACCAAAGGACCAGACATGGGCCGATCCTATGTTCCACAAAGATCAGTAAGTATTACCAAGACATACAGCGGTTAAGACAATGTAGCTGATTTGTACCTCAACCAACAGTGAACCATTCATCAGTCTTATTGAACTGTTCAGGATCACATCACAACTGTAGCACTAACAATAACGACCCCTAACGCAGGTGCTTCGCTATAACATGCCCCATGTTGGGTCCTTTAATAAAAACTTTAGATACCAACCCAGCCCAGCCATTGTACCAGCAGGAGAAATGGAATGGTGAGCAGTGACAGGCTGCAGTGGGACATTGTGGCAGCCATTTTGATTGCGGAGCTGGCATGGGCAGGAGCGACTTGGGATTGCTCCTGTCCTGAAGAGGCCACTAGACCACCAGGGCTTCTATAGGTAGACCCAGGAGGACCTCTGGGTGGTGGGAAGACAGTTTGGGGTTAGGGGGGGTGAGATACCCAGGGGATCCCATTGTCTGCCTGAGTGGGGGGGGGGGGGGGCAAAGGAAACTGAGCAGCAAATTTCAGCCACAGATTCCATTTTGGCTGAAACTGAAAACCTCAATTTTATTCACTCTTTAGTAAAGATAACGAGAAAGATGCAAAACATCACATCATTAACAGAGGAAGATCTTAAATTTGTATGCTCCAATAATAAATTAAATTTAGTAGCAGAAGGGCAACAATTGTGGAGATATGAAGAGAAGAGAAAAGAGAGAAATCAAAATAAACTATTAAAAAAAAAAAAACCCAAAACAAATCTACAGGGGACTGGGAAAGAGGTTAAGTACACTGCAAATACCACCAACTAAAACCGAAACAGCAACATTCAGGAGAAGCTTTAACGAGGACAAAGTTGAGCACAACTGAGAAGCAGAGTGGCTACCCTGCATACAGAAGAATCTGGAAAAGGTGAACATCAAAGTTATGGACTGGCTGGATGTAGCAACAAAAGAGTTGGAAAACAGGTTAAAACGAGCCCCAAACTGGAACAGCCCTGGTCCAGATGGAGTGACCAATTTTTGGCTCAAACAATTAACATTACTCAACTAAGACCTGACAATGGTGCTATTTAAAACATAAATAAAAAAATAAATACATATGTATCAACCAGTAAATAAAAATATTAATATTAAATATCTGTCAAACTTTTTAAAAAACATATACATGAACAACAAATAAGGTCAAATATAAGAATGATGTATATATAAACAGATGCATAATGATAAACAACATTTTTTAAAAACTAACAACAAATATGCAAGATATATGTTTGTAAAAACAAGACCAAAGAATCAATGAACCTCAATGCATAAAATGGCAGGTCTAATGAAAAATGAAGGGTGCAACAAAATTCCACATTCCTGTGATGACAAAATATCAATCTGCGTTCTAAAACAACAGCACTCAATGTCAGTCCTCGAGGGCTGCAACACAGTCGGTTTTTCAGGATTTCATTGGAGAAATCCTGAAAAACATATGTATTACCTAAGCGGCCCTTTTAGTAAACCACGTAGGCACCTACGCACGCCCAACGAATATCAATTTTGAGTTACTGCCCAGCTACCACGAGGCCCTTGCGATAATTTCATTTTTGACGCACGACCGTTATGCGTGCTGGAAATTTTTTTTTATTTTCTGGCACGCGGCAGAAATCGGGCAGTAATCGTCATTCTATGCATGTAGACGGTTATCGTGCAAGACCTTACCGCTAAGTCAATGGCTGGTGGTAAGGTCTCAGACTCAAAATGGACGTGCACCAATTTTTATTTTGTCAAATGTCCATTTTCGGCAAAAATAAAAGAGGCCTTTTTTACAGGCACGCTTAAAAATAGATCTGCGCATGCCCAAAATACGTGCCTATACTATCGCAGCCCATTTTTCAGCGCACCTTAGTAAAAGGGCCCCTTATTTTGATAAGGTTCAGATTATTCACAAAATTATTCAAAAATACTGGCCTGTGTTGTCTTTGCATAGGCAGTTTGTAAATCAGCCCCGGTTTGCTTATACACATAGTTTCAAATGAAGGAAAATGTTCAGGAGAAATAGGCACATTTGTCCACTACCTCCTAAGGAAACGGGTCATCATAGGTGTGGTAAGTGTGTTTATTGTCATTTGTATATAGAGACCTCATCGGCTTTGATTCCTTACACCCAAAGGAAATTTATTTGAGATCTAATATGGATTGCACCTCTAAGCAAATAATTTATGGTATATAGGGTAGAGGAGTGTGGTAGCCGTGTTAGTCCACTCTTAAGGTTATCAATAGAAATCAAACAAAATAAAATATGGAAAAGAAAATAAGATGATACCTTTTTTATTGGACATAACTTAATACATTTCTTGATTAGCTTTCGAAGGTTGCCCTTCTTCGTCAGATCGGAAATAAGCAAATGTGCTAGCTGACAGTGTATATAAGTGAAAACATTCAAGCATTACTATGACAGTCTGACAGGGTGGGAGGATGGGGGTGGGTACGAGGTATGCATGGGGACATCAAAGCATATCATTGATATTCTAACAGGATGGGTGTGGATAATTGAGGGGTGGGGTGATCAACAGAGAAATACAGCTTTATGGTTTATAATGGGCTAGGAACCCCAGATCCTTGTTAAGTCCTTTCTGTTGGGTGTTAAAATATTCAATCATTCTGACTTCAAAGGTCTTATGTTCTTGTATGGTTTTAAAGTTACCTTTCAGGATTCTCACTGTGAAGTCACTGGTACAGTGTCCTGGTCCTGTAAAATGTTGACCAACAGGCGTGTTGTTAAAAATGTAACGAAGGATGCTATATTGGAGAAACAGGCCAGATGCTTGAATGTTTTCACTTATATACACTGTCAGCTAGCACATTTGCTTATTTCCGATCTGACGAAGAAGGGCAACCTTCGAAAGCTAATCAAGAAATGTATTAAGTTATGTCCAATAAAAAAGGTATCATCTTATTTTCTTTTCCATGTTTTATTTTGTTTGATTTCTATTGGTATATAGGGCAAACTGTTCGTCCGATAAAACACAGGATTGCTCAACATTTGAGCAATTTGTGCCTACAGGTTGTTGAGGTGCCTCTAGTTTCTCACTGGTCTGTGGCGAGTCATAAACCAGATGATTTAAGATTTGTTGTGCTTCTATAGGTGCAATCTTTGAGAAGTGGAGACATGACACAGGTGCTTTCAGTAAAAGAGCAGAGTATAATCTTTATGTGAAACACGGTCTCTATTGTGATTGATGGGAGGATATGAGAAGCACATTTCCGGAAGGCTAATCCAGAGTTTGGCGGCGGGTGGTTCAGCCACTCGCCAGGGCACTCTATCGCATTGTGGTTTGAATAGTTTGTAAAATTCTTAAAGGTAAGTTTTTGAAATATGTTTTATTGTGCACATTGGGGTTTTAATTTGTGGGTTTTAAGATGCATTGCTCAAGTTTGTTTGTGCTCTATCTCTTTTTAGTTCCGGTTCTTAAGAATGCCTGGGGGCAAAACATGATGTCATGTCAAGCTTGGACATTTGATTATTAACCTGCTGATGTGATAGAGATTTTAATTTGAGCATCGTCGTTTGTGCACCCCAGAAGTGACTTTCCCTTCAGAGTATAGAGTTGGGTTTTGAATATACTGCATGCAAGCTTGAGTCTCTCTACCAAAGTTTGGCTGAGTTGTGTTTGCCAACATCTGGCTGAGCTGTGTTTTGAAAATACTACATGCAAGCTGGAGTTTTTCTACCAACATTTGGGACTTATCAACTGAGTCACTGGGAATACAATCTTACTTGCCAGTTTTTGTTATTTGAGCATCTTGGGCTCGTGAAATTGAAGATGTTATGAGCATTGGACCTAGGGTGGTGAGGTGGTATTTGATCTGGAGGGATCTCTGTGGGTAGGCTGCTTTTATTCCAAAGGTATATTGAAAGTAGTTTTGTAGCTTTACGTGGTATTAATTTATGTTATTATATTGCAATGAATATGCATGAGATCTATCTGCATGTACTGCCTCCACTATATGCAAACAGAACTCATGAACAGCACATTCATTTTGGAAATCCTAAAAATGCAACTAAAATTCCTAAAAATTGTGCCCTCGAGGACCGACACCGATTGCCCCTGTTCTAAAAGCAAGATGTGGATTACCAAATGAATAATTATACATAAAACACCAAAAGAATGCTTATAGTTGAAATTTGTCAGTATATAAAATGCTAACTGCAAGCAAATAGAAACAAAACACTAAAGTACATAAGTATTGCGACACTGGGACAGACCAAACGTCCATCAAGCCCCATGAAGCCCAGCATCCTGTTTCCAACAGTGGCAAATCCCGGTCACAAACACCTGACAAGATCCCAAAAAAGTTCAATACATTTTATGCTGCTTATCCCAGAAATAAGCAGTGGATTTTCCCCAAGGTATTATAATAATGGTCTATGGACTTTTCCTTTAGGAAAACGTCCAAACCTTTTTTAAACCCTGTAAAGCTAACCGCCTTTACCACATTCTCTGGCAACAAATTCCAGAGTTTAATTACACGTTGAGTGAAGAAAAGGTTTCTCAATTTCATTTTAAATTTACTACTTTGTAGCTTCATCGCATGCCTCCTAGTCCTAGTATTTTTGGAAAGAGTAAACAAATGATTCACGTCTACCCGTTCCACTCCACTCATTATTTTATAGACCTCTATCATATCCCCTCAGTCATCTTTTCTCCAAGCTGAAGAGCCTTAGCTGCTTCAGCCTTTCCTCATAGGGAAGTTGTCCCATCCCTTTTATCATTTTCGTCGCCCTTCTCTGTACCTTTTCTAAGATAAAATATAAATAATTTATGGACCAGAAGGAAGGAAAGAAGGAGTTATATATGCATTATGTAGAAGAAAAGAAGGAATTATATATGCATTATGTAAAGAGACACAGGATCCCCAAATACCATGAGTGCAAACAAAATGTGTCAGAAAGATAAAGACATATTTACCATTGTGGTGGGCACCACAGGCCTGATTAAAAAAAATTTCAAAGCACCTCTCGATAAGTTGCCTATACATATTGCATCCTAGGAACTTTCTTTCAAACTGCAAATTAATGCGGTTCTCCATTCCTCCTTTTTTTCCCCTTCAACGCGTATGTTCTGCTTGCCCTCTGTTTCCCATTGCTTCACTCCATCCCTTTATCTTGGCTCTCATCATTTTCACATACTGATTATTTCAACTCTTTATGCTGGTCTTCCACTACATTCACTCAAAGCGTCTGCAACTTGTTCAATCCACTACAGTCAAACTACTCTATAATGCCGGTAGATTGGATCACGTGACACCTCTACTCCATTCAGAACACTGGCTTCCTTTGTCTGCTCGAATACAGTTTAAAATTCTTGCACTTGTCTTTAAGTCTAGCCTTTTTTTCTGCTCCTTCATACTTCCACAATTTTCTCATTCCCTACACTCCGTTATGCTTCCTTCGTTCCGTTCCGCAGACCATAACCTTCTGACCCTTTCTACTCCCTCACAGATCCTCATGACCACCACCTGTGACTCAGCCATCAGCTATCTTGGCCCAAATTATGGAACAATCTCCCGCTTGCCGTAAGAAATCAGCCCTCTTTCCCTGAAAACCTATCTGTTCTCTATGGCTTTCCCTCCCCCTACCTGAGGTCTTCACTAACCTTTTATTTTTTTCTTCCTGATCTCCTGATGATTCCTCCCCTCTTACTCTTACCTTTTGCTTTTAATTCTGTATTTTATTTTTATATTGATGCATTGTAAACCGCTTAGGGCCAGATTCTCTATATGGCGCCTGAAACATCTGCGTGGAAGAAATTTCCGCCTAAGCGTATTCTGTATGCAGTGCCTAGATTTAGGCACAGTATAAAGAAAACACTTAGTTGATATCCCAGCACCTAGAACTGTGTGCATCCATTTTATACAAAGGAAAATGTGGCGTAAATACCGACGCACAGATTTAGGCACAGAGGGCCATATTCTGTAACAGTGCACGTAAATTTTGAAATGCCCACAAAACGCCCATTTCCCCATCCATAACCACACCCCTTTTTGGCTGTGTGCATTAGAATTTAGGCACTCTGCGTTATAGAAAACATTTAGTGAGTTGTGTGTGTAAATTCTAATTATTGCCAATTAATCCTCATTATTGCTTGTTAAGTGCTGTTATCAACACGGATTAGTTTGTTAAAGCAATTAAGTTATGCACGTTGTTATAGGACATGCTTTGAATTTCAGCACAGAACGCTAGGCAAATATATAGAATCTGAAGGTTAAGGCTTATTTTGGGCCATAGCGGTATATCAAATATGTTGAATTAAATAAAGCTCTCTGGCTCGGTACTAATACTAGTGAGAACACCAGGTACAAATTGGAGATAAGAAATGAAACTCAACATACCCTGGATTCAGAAGTGAGGTTCATTATGTGTAAACTAACCCATTTGGAGATACTGTTCCCTTAAAGATGAAATGACTTATTTATATTGCCTATCCAAACTGTGTACTCATCCAGTGCTGTAAGAAGAGGGTTCAGTCATCCTAAGTTTTTCAACCACACAATATAAAACATCTCAATTAGGAACGTTAATAGATATCCCAGACTGCTTGTGTTGTCATCGGATAGGAGGTAATAAAAAAAGAATCCCAACTGGTGACATCTGAAACATTTACCTTGCTTCATGTTACATTTTTCTGAGCATGGGAAGGAAGGTTTACTCTAGGTCCAAGCTGTAAAAAGATAAAATTGTTTCTGCAACCACCAAATTAGTTGCAGGCTGTCTGAGTCATGAGGTAATATAAAGAGAATGAAAACGAAGAATTTCCGCCTCAGTTTTTACTTAGGCAAGTTCAGTATAAATAAATGATGAGTGATTGCTTCATTTCTGCTTGAATAATGTCAACTGAGAATGCAGCTCAAAGTTCAAGAAGGCCTCCAGCAAAAAAAAACCCCCAAAAATAGGGTAAAAATAAGACATTTGGTTACCCTGTGCATGACAACCCCATGATATTCTGGCTACATTTGTTCACTATGCTAGTTTGAAAATTTTAAATACTAGGTAAAAAGGCCCGTTTCTGAACGCAATGAAACGGGCGCTAGCAAGGTTGTCTGAGTGAGTGTAGTGTGTCCTGTGCCGTGGTGTCCCCTTGTGTCCAGATGGAGCAATGTGTTGTCTCCCCCTGGTCTCCCCTCCATATGTGTCTGTATGTTTCCTTTCACCCATATAGAGTGTCCCCCTCCCTGTCTGTGTGCCCTGTGAGTTGTAGGCCCTCCTCCCTCCCTTTCTCTCCCTCTGCCTTTGATTTCCAGGGCCCCTCCCTCCCTCTCCCTCTGTGTCCTGTGCTTTGCAACCCCCTCCCTCCGTCCCTCCGAGAACAGCACCCCCTTCCCCCCTAGGTCGGTGGTAGCTCACTCCCCACCCCACCCAGAGGTCAGCACTCAGCACAATCCCTCAATGTTTGGAGAAGCGCGCCAACTGGAACCCGTCCTACCCAGCGAAAGACAGGGTTGCGGGGCAGGCATTCCCCCCCCCTCTAGGGCCGTTGTTCACTTGCCCCCCCCCCCCCGGAAGCCGCCACTCAGCCCCCGAGGTCGACGGAGCCAGCGCTTTAAAGTTATGCGAGCTGACAGCAAGAGAAGCACAGTACAGCAGCATCGCGTTCAGCTTTCCCCTTCTCTGTGAGTGAAACAGGAAATGAGGACGGGACGCAGAGAGAGAAGGGGAAAGTTGAACGAGACGCTGCTGTACCATGCTTCTCTTGCTGTCAGCTCGCATAACTTTAAAGCGCTGGCTCCGTCGACCTTGGGGGGTGAGTGGCGGCCTCCGGGGGGGGGGAGAAGAGAATGAGCGACGGCTCTTGCTGTGAGGTTGCAGAAGTTTTAAGCGCTGCCTCCGTGGACTTCGGGGGGGGGGGTGGTGAGTGGCGTCCTCCGGGGGGGGATGCGACTGAGCGACGGCTGTGGGGGGACTCGGGAAGGGGGAGTGAGAGAGTAGCGGGTGCAGTGGCGAGTGGGAGGGAGTGGATAGAGAGGGTGGTGTGCACCATTGAGTGGGGGTGCAGGTGAGGGAGGGTGGACGGTGAGTGCAGGCAGGCAGCCGCAGCGGGGAGTCGGTTCCTCCGTGGCTCCGCCCTCGACGTCATGACGTTTGACGTGAGGGAGGGGCAGTCAAGGTGCCAGCTTGATCTACACCATGACGGAAGTTGGAGGGGAAAAATGTGGCTTCATGAGAACGTTGGGGTTGAGAATTATGTCCGGAAGGGGCGTGGCTGAGGGCGGGTCTATGAGTGAGGGTGAGTGGTGGTGACAGCCTAGGAGGGTGAGTGGTCCTGACAGCCTACCCTAGGAACAGTACATTCAGTGCTTCACTGAACGTTGGAGGTGAGAATTATTTATATAGATATCCATTGTGTACAGTCCACTACAAGACAGCATAAAAACAGTTAAGCCACATCAACAACCAAGATCCAAGTGATTTTCTGAAATAATTAAGGCAGTGGTTCCCAAACTTACATAGTAACATAGTAGATGACGGCAGAAAAAGACCTGCACGGTCCATCCAGTCTCCCAACAAGATAACTCATATTTGCTGCTTTTTGTGTATACCCTATTTTGATTTGTACCTGTGCTCTTCAGGGCACAGACCATATAAGTCTGCCCAGCACTATCCCCGCCTCCCAACCACCAGCCCCTCCTCCCAACCACCGGCTCTGGCACAGACTGTACAAGTCTGTCCAGCACTATCCCTGCCTCCCAACCACCAGTCCTGCTGCCCACCACCGGCTCTGGCACAGACCGTATTAGTCTGCCCAGCACTATCCCCGCCTCCCAATCTTGACTAAGCTCCTGAGGATCCATTCCTTTGGCACAGGATTCCTTTATGCTTATCCCACGCATGTTTGAATTCCGTTACCGTTTTCATTTCCACCACCTCCCGCGGGAGGGCATTCCAAGCATCCACTACTCTCTCCGTGAAAAAATACTTCCTGACATTTTTCTTGAGTCTGCCCCCCTTCAATCTCATTTCATGTCCTCTCGTTCTACCATCTTCCCATCTCCGGAAAAGGATTGGTCCTGGAGGCACCCCAGCCAGTCAGGTTTTCAGTATATCCACAATGAATATTCATGAGATAGATCTGCAGCAGTGGAGGCAGTGCATGAAAATCTCGCTCATGAATATTCATTGTGAGTACCCTGAAAATCTGACTGGCAAGGGTGCCTCCAGGACCAGTTTTGGGAACCACTGATTTATTAAGGCTAGCTTTCTGTTTCATTCAGTTCATTCTGTTTTCATTCCTAAGCAAAGAACCACTCCAGGAGAGTCCTCGTAAAATTTTGCTCAGAACCTTAATGAAGGAATAGAAATAAAGGTGTTAAGCTATCTGCTTGACCATTGCTCTTGGAATGTCTTCACAGATTATTAAAGCTTCTTGCATACCGCCTACATGACTCCACAAGGATGTACAACCATATCATAAAAAACAAAATACAATAAACATAAAAACATAACAGCAATCCCTTTCACCTCCCCATCTCTTCAAAAAGCCATCTACAGCAGCAGAGACTTGAGGCCACACCCCCTCTAACAACTCTTCAGCATTCAAGGAAGAGCAGTGTTGCCAGGTGGGCGGTTTTCCCGCCCAATTGGGTGGTTTTCCGCGACCCGCCGCGGGAAATTTTTGCCCGCGGCGGGTTGCGGTTTTTTGGGCTTGTTTTGGGGTCTTTCAGCGGTTTTTTTTGCGGTTTTTCAGGCCGTGGGGGGCGGGGCTAGTGACATTTTGGGCGGGGTTAGTGACGTTCGGGGCGGGGCCGATGACGTTCGGGGCAGGGCCGATGACGGGGAGGCGGGGCCGGTGACGGAAGAGGCGGGGCCGATGACGGCGGGGTTGATGATGGCGGGGGTGGGGGTGTCAGGGGCGGGGTTTGACTTTGGGCGAGTTTTGGGCTCGTTTGGGTGGGAAAAAAATTTTCCACCTGGCAACCCTGAGGAAGAGAAAAGTCTGACTTCCTGTGAAATGCCCTATAATTCAGTTCCTGTTTAAACTCTCCAAAGTTTCAAGTTTATTTGTATTTTCTATACTGCCTGTCAGGATTCCCTCTGGGCAGTTTACAGATAAATCAGAACTGGGAATGTTTTTAAAAATGTGCGTGCTAGTAATCTCATCCACTGAAACTGTTTTTTAACTGGTGGCACAGTCAAGTAAGCAACCTTACTCAACCCCAGCCATAGCCGGAACCTGCCAGCTCAATTATCTGGTCATTTGTTATCTGGGCCCTTTAGCATAGAGGACTCAGAATACCAGACATAACAACTCAATCATACTTAGGGTTACCACATTTGTGGAGGCAAAAAAAAAAGAAGAGGACACAGAAAATAAAATGCCGCCCCGCCCCGCCGTCACCTTGACCTCCCAAGAAAGCCAGATTCTATAAGCAGTGAAAATACTGGTAAAAGTAACAGAAATGCATTTTCTTTCGTACACTGCTAAATACAAAATTAGAAAAGATGTACATTTCAAAAAAAGTAAATATCCATAAGCAGCAGCATGCCCCCTTTCCTTTCCCTACCATCCACGAGTAGTAGGTCCCCTCTCCTCCATCCCCTTCAATCCTTGTGCTGTATTTTCCCCCTTTCCCTTCCCCCCTCCCTGCACCCACACTACATCCACTTTTTTTTCTTTTTTACAGCTCCTTCCCTCCCTCCCTCCCTCCACCCACCCATACGACTCCATCCATCCATCTTCCCTCCCCTCCCGCCCTGAGTCAAGATGCCCTCCCCGAATGTACCTCAATGCATACTGGTGGTCTAGTGATGGCCTCTTCAGGGCAGAAAAGAACCCCACTCTTTCCTGCCCGCTACTGCTGACCTGCTTGCTACTGAGACTTCAAGCGGTGGCCTCACAAGACTTAGTCCACCACGAAGTCTTAGCAGCCATTTTGAAGTGTTGGCATTGCACAAGTCAGTGGAAGCGCTTAGGAAAGAACGGGGTTCTTTCCTGCCCCAAAGAGGCCACCACTACACCACCAGGGGGAATTACAATATGTTTCGTAGGAGGTACCATGAGGCCCACCAGCCAGTCAGCCCAGAAACCTGGACAAACGGGCAGGCAGGGGAAAAAAAAAACGCCTGAACCCCAGACAGTCCCCTGAAAAGGAGGACATGTCCAGGGAAATTTGGACATAACATACTGGCGGCCAATGAAGCTGCCTCAGCAATGGGAATGCCGCAACCCATCTTGGTAATGTAAAGTTATCCTGGCTGCTGCATTCTGACCCACCTGCACACAGTGAAGCAGTCGCCCAGGAAAACCCTCATACATCCCACTGCAATAATCCTAAACTTGAAGTAAAGACACTTGTACAGTAAACGAAACACATCATGCTCCAGAACATGGCAAAGCCTCCACATAGTCTTCAATTTGCCATAAACTCTTTCATCACATGAGCCACTTGTCCATCTCTGATTAAAAAACCCAAAATATCACACTTCTGCTTCCAGTACAAGTGTCCCCCAAGCTAAAGCAATCTGCATTATAGCTAAGCCCGAATCATCCCCTTCAGTAACAGAATTTCTATTGTTTGAACATTTTGTTATCATTACATTTTTATTGAGTATTAAGCACATCACAACATCCAACCCAGAATTACATTCCCAAAAGAATTCCAAAATACAATGTACAGTACTACTGATAAGTACACAAGTATTGCCACACTGGGACAGACCAAAGGTCCATGAAGCCCAGCATCCTGTTTCCAACAGTGGCCAATCCAGGTCACAAATACCTGGCAAGATCCCAAAAAGGTTCAATACATTTTATGCTGCTTATCCCAGAAATAAGCAGTGGATTTTCCCCAAGTCAATTTAATAATGGTCTATGGGCTTTTCCTTTAGGAAGCCGTCCAGACCTTTAAACCCCGCTAAGCTAACCACCTTTACCACATTCTCGGCAACAAATTCAAGAGTTTAATTACATGTTGAGCTAAGAAAACTTTTCTCCGATTCGTATTAAATTTACTACTTTGTAGTTTCATCACATGCCTCCTAGTCCTAGTATTTTTGGAAAGAGTAAACAAACGATTCACGTTTACCCGTTCCACTCCACTCATTATTTTATAGACCTCTATCATATCTCCCCCTCAGCTGTCTTTTCTCCAAGCTGAAGATAAGCTACCCTTAAAATAAGACCCCTTTCTTGAGCTCTTCCTTCCCACTCCTCCCCGCAAACTCTACATTTAACAAACTCAATAAATCAATAAAGGTAGCAATTGAGATAGGTTTCCTTTATTCCATAAAGGTTTATGTGAAGTAATCACAGATGTCCTAATGAATGGACAACCGCTGTGACCATGTCCATTATTTGTCCATCTTCATCACATCCTTCATTTTACTCTTTTGAAGGGTCATTATTCTACTCACCAAATAGAAGTTGCTCATTTTGTTGCAGAAATTTTGAAAGCTGGGCTCCTTGGCCCCTTTCCAGCATGCTACTACTTCAGTACATACTACGCTAGAAGCTACTTCAGGAGCTGCCAGTGATAATGCCCCATGTCTGGGCCCTCCCCATGTAGAAGAGCCTTGCTACTACAACAGGATCGCCTCCAAAACATTAATACACTTATTCCAGAATGGTGTTATATTCCCATATTCCCATCAGATATGGAAAAAAGGATACAAAAGAATAGCCATACTGGGTCAGACCAATAGTCCATCTAGCCCAGTATTCTGCTTCCAACAGTGGCTAAGCCAGGTCACAAGTACCTGGCAGAAACCCAAATAGTAGCAACATTCCATACTACCAATCCCAGGACAGGATGTGACTTCCCCCATCTATATCTCAATAGCAGACTATAGACTTCTCCTCCAGGAACTTATCCAAACCTTTTTTAAACCCAAATACGCTAACTGCTGTTACCACATACTCTGGCAACGAGTTTCAAAGATTTACTATTCGCTGAGTGAAAAACATATTTCCTCCTATTTGTTTTTAAAGTATTTCCATGTAACTTCATTGAGAGTCTCCTAGTCTTTGTACTTTTTGAAAGAGCAAAAAAAATCGATTCACTTTGATCTGTTCCACAACACTCAGGATTTTCTAGACCTGTATCATATCCCCCCTCAGCTGTCTTTTCTCCAAGCTGAAGAGCCCTAGACGCTTCAGCCTTTCCTCACAGGGAAGTCGTCCCATCCCCTTTATCATCTTCATTGCTCTTCTCTGTACCTTTTCCAATTCCACTATATCTTTTTTGAGACCAGAATTGAACACAATATTTGAGGTGCAGTCGCACCATGGATCGATACAAAGGCATTATAAATAATGTCCTCACTTTTTGTTTTCCACTCCTCACCGCTTTACATACTGGCCACTTACTTTCCTATCATAAAGTATGGGATTCTAACATTATATGGCATTCAACTCAGTGGCCTCCTGCGCAACTCATAGGGACAGGAATGCCAGGTCCACCCAACTCACAGCCTTAACATAGTACATTCTGCAATATATTTCTGGGGGGGGGGGGGGGGAATGTTTATTTGTTCTTCTTTAGTTGGGGTGAGGGATGGAGTTGATGGCCTCAGAGTGAGGCTTATTATCTTATTTGCTCCTTTGTGATATTGGCGCGCTCTCTCTCTCTTATATATATATATATAGCCTTTGTACTAATTTCATATTTTCTTTAATAAAATTTGAAAATGAAAAAATAAAAGCAATATCTTGTTAGCGCACACACACACACACAAAAAGAACTGACTTAATTCTTCATTTTTCTTATCATGATGAAAAATGTAATTTCCTATCTGAAAACTTTAGAGGGAAAAAAAGTGTTCTACGGTATCTGGCAAGTTTGATCTTAGACTGAAGCATGAGCCAACAGCAAATAAAAGACACCATATCACAAAACAGCGGATATTTGAAATAAACTATAGAAACAAAAAAAGTAAACAAAGACATTTATTAAACCCTTAATGAAAGGGACAAACCAAGCAAGTGTGACTTCCCAGAAAAAGGATTACAGTATAATCTGAACACTGCTTTAAACTTTTCATTTTATTTTAATTCATTTCATTTACTTAAACCATCCTATTGAATGAATCAGAGAATAGGGGTAGATTTATTCCTATAGACCAGTGGTTCTCAACCCAGTCCTCAACACACCCAGCCATTCTGGCTTTTAGGCTATCCATAATAACTATAGATAAAATAGATTTGCATGTAGCATCACTACTACATGCTAATCTCTCTCAGGCAATTCACTTTGGATATCCTGAAAACCAAACTGTCTGGGTATGTCCTGGGCACTGTGTTGAAAAGCACTGCTGTAAATCTGACACTTAAATGGGTCAACCCATAGAAGATGCCTGATCCAGTCCTGGTTCTGTTTACATGCAAGAAGATGTGACTCTGATCTCCCTGGGCAGCACAGGCTACCATTCCAAAATGGAAATTAACCAGATTATGGGGTCCTTTTACTAAGGTGCGCTGAAAAATGGCTTGCGGTAGTGTAGGCGCGGGTTTTGGGTACGCGCCGATCCATTTTTCAGCGCGCCTGTAAAAAAGGCCTTTTAAAAATTTTTGCTGAAAATGGACATGCAACAAAATCAAAATTCCCTTGTGTGTCCATTTTGGGTCTGCGACCTTACCGCCAGCCACTGACCTAGTGGTAAAGTCTCACGCGTTACCCTGGTGGTAATGACTGAAAATAATTTATTGGTCGGGTGCCAAAAATGAAATTACCGCAAGAGCCACGTGATAGCCAGGCGGTAACTCCATTTTGGCGCTCGTAGACGCTTACTTGGCCTAGTAAAAGGGCCCCTATATGACTCAAAAAAGCCAAACAATGTTCAGGGAAAGTGGTCTAAAATATCAAACAATTCAAACAAAAGAGAGAAAAAAAGAGGGGTCTTGACCTTGGTAAGGAGGGTAGGGGAGCCTAAAGGGTTCTACAATTAGCAGGACTATAACAGTAGAAAACCAGGATTAGATCAGCCTCTCCAGATTTATCTCACTGTTACTGCTATTCCTTATTTCTATACTCAAAACATCTGTAGTAGAGAATGACACAGGGATGGGGACCCGCAGTAACAGAAAAGAATTTGGCACATTTACTGCGGGTGCGGCAGCAAAACTTGTTACCACCCCACAGGAACACTAAAAAGCCTTGCACCCGCAGTAGAAAAGTGATTACCGGTCCCATGGGTCCATCATCTCTGTGTCTTCCTCCATAGAACCCCCCCCCCCCCCCCCCCCGCCGCAGTATCTCTACCTTATGGAGCCGACAGCGATCCCCACAGGCCTCCTCCAGGGCCTTCTGATGCAATTTCCTGTTTTGTGAAACAGGAAGTTCCATCAGAAGGCGGGACCTGGCAGAGGGAAGGACCCGGAACTGGCCTGTGGAGATCGTTGTCAGCAGCTCCACAAGGTAAAGATACCGCAGTGGAGGGGGGGTGAGAAAGACAAAGTACTGGCCCACGGGGGAACGGAAGGGAGAGAGCTGCTGAATCTACATGGGAGAGAGGCTGGAGGGAAGGGAGAAAGGTGCTGTACCCATGGGGGGCTGGAGGGAAGGGAGAGATATGCTGGACCTGTGGAGTGGGGGGGGAGCTGGAGCGAGAGGTGCTAGACCCATGGGGGGGCTGGAGGGAAGGGAGAGCGGTGCTGGACCTATGGGGGGTGAGGTTAAATGGAAGGGAGAGAGGCACTGGACCTGTGGGGGAAAGGGGAGAGTGAAATACTGAACACACAGTGGATGGAGGGAGGGAGACACACACACACTGGTGTGGAGAGGAAGAAAGGGGAGAAGCTGGATATAGGGAGGTATATAAAAAGAGAGGGGAAATGATGTGCATAGAGGGAAGCATTGGGACAGAAACACAGAGGGGAGATGCTGCATGCAGATGGTATATGGACAGAGGGGGCAATGCCAGGCATGGAAGGGGGTATATGGACACAGAGGGAAGATGCTAGACATGGGGGAGAATAGGAACACAGAAAGGAGATGCTGGGAGGGGTACAGGGATACAGAGGAATGATGCTGGACACAGAGGGAGGGGATAGGGTGGTGATGATGAATATGGGAGATACTGAACAGGGAAGTATAGAGGAACAGAGAAGGAAGATGCTAAACATGGGGAAAGATAGGTACACAGAGATGGAAAATGGATGGTGAGCATAGAGAAAGAAGAAATGTCAAATGGGCAGGTGAGTGAGTTAAGAGAAGACAAAGGGAAACAGAAACTAGAGCCTGGGACCAACATGATTTGAAAAATAAAATGACCAGCCAACAAAAGGTAGAAATAATGTATATTCTATTTTGTGATTAAAATATGTCAGATTTGAAATGTGTATCCTGCCAGTGCTGGTGTTAGATATGGCTGGGGCCCAGGGCAGAAATTTTGGGAGAGGACCAGGCCTTGCCTTCTTCAGCTTCCAGCAGGCTTAGGGCTCTCTCTGTCCAGGGGACAGTTGCCTAGTTGTACCAACACCATCCCTAGCAAGTGTGATCTTTATATTTTGCACAGTACAGGAGGAAATGCATCTCTATTTCTTTGGTGTTGTACAACATGAAAGGTAGGGCTTTTTGGCATTTTGGTTTCATTTATGTTTATCATTTTTGGTCAGCTATTATGTATTTGGCATTTGTGTTCTCTGTGTGTGACCCAGGTATTCTGTTAGGAAGAATTTTCTATGTAGTATTCTGTAGTAATTTGGTTTCTTCAGTTTTCCTGATAGTGAAGGGGATATTTGTGAGGGGAGACAGGGGTTTTGTTGATCCTCGTTCTGTAATGTTTGTGATTTATAAAACCATAGTTGTACAGAATATTGTTTATTTATACTTTAATAACATTATCCTATATAATAATTCTCACCTTCAACATTCTGAGGCTGCCTGGAACCGTGGATCATGTTGGAGTAGATAATAGTGATGTCACACAACCCACACCAGATTGGCCAGTAGAAGGGAGAGGGGCGGAGCCACGATACAGGGAGCAACGAATCAGCACAACACAGGGAATGCACAGCAGCAGGAACAGAAGCCTCTCTCACACAGTCACTCTCACATACACTCTCTCAAACATACACACTCAGAGGAAAACCATGCTAGCGCCCGTTTCCTTTCAAACAGAAACAGGCCTTTTTTACAAGTTTAAATATAAAATCGTAACTGTTTGAGGCTTGTGCGCATGATATCAGACAGAGCTCATAGAGATGGGGACAGAGGTCACAGAGATGGGGCAGGGACGGAGACAAACTTTGTCCCTGTGTCATTCTCTAACATATAAGTATAACAGACAAGTAGTTGTACTTTGAAGAAGTTGGCAAAGTAAGTTGTGGAGAGAGACCTACAAGGAAGGTCTAAAATGTGACAAGAAAGAACTAGTTACCCTAAGAGTTATAGGCATGCTCATGTATGCTGGTGACAAAACGTCAACATGATGATCGGCTTATCACTTCCAATTTTCCTCCACATGGGAGGCACTGCAAATGATTAATTAATTTAAAAAATCCCTGCAGTAATAAAAAAAAAATCCCTGCAGGGTTGGAAGCTACTAGGAGATAAATTATCCATGACTGCTGTTGTGCATCATAGTGGTAACATTGGGTCAAGGTCTACTACCTCACAGTAGATACCCAGTAATTAAAAGGATTATCATTATATATACAATTTAAAATAGATTGTTAAAACAAAACAAACAAAATAAAATATATTTAGTTTTATTTCCACTGATAATTAACCTCCCTCTACATTAATGCTGTCAGCTCCATCTATCAATAAATGAGTTAAAATGTGCCAAATTTCTCACTTCCAAAAATGGCCAGAATGCTACTTGCTAACCCCTTCATTTGTTCAATCCAGTATATCAACTGAGTACTCAATGTGCTGTACCCATGGCCTAACTATCTGAATTTTGTGTACAGATTGCCCTTCCCAGTTTCAAAATCCTCCATGAATCTGCTTCTGCTTACTTCTGATCTAAATTCCATGTGACACAAGCTCCATTCTCCATCATGCCAAGGTATACAATGTTTATGTTTATTTAAAACTTGATATACTACCTTTTCTCAAAAGAGGTCAAAATGGTTAAATTAAAATCTGACATAAAATCGTAAGAAACAGTACTCCAATTATGATAGGAAAGGATACCACTATACATACTAAGAGGAAAGAGAAAAGAAAGAAGCTGGAAGGGGGAGAAAGGGTAAAAATGAAGCAGGCTGTGTCAATGTACTACCAGGATCGGCACTTAAATAGATGCAGTAATCCTAAAAGCTTTCTGAAAATAATGTTTTTAACTTTGTCTAGTCATAGATTTTGACAGATCTTCACTGCAGTATTTTCTCTTTCTTTATATCAAATTTCAAGACCAAAGCGGCATTGAATTGAATTTCCAGGTTTCTGGAGCCGGCTAACAAATAGCTAGTCAAATTTGATATTCACCACCTAATCGGCTGTGGGTTATTGCATAAAGATAGGACTGCGTAAAAGTCAGTCCTATTTATGCAGTAAAACTGGGCGGTTAAGTGCTGATTATTGGCACTTAACCAGCCAAATGCTGGCTCCGTGCCTGAACACCCTCGAAATAGCCAGTTTTTAGTTCGGCACTAATTGGTTATTTCTCAGTGGCACTAACCGGCTAAGTGCCACTAATTAAGCAGTTAGTCCCAAACAGGTGATTTAACCAGCCAGGAGCCATTTCCGGCCGGTTAAATCACTTTGTATATCGAGCTCTATATTTTTATTCACCTAGCAACTACATCAAAATCTTAAGAACAAGATTAAGAAAAGAGAAAATACACAAATTTAGGAACATGCTTAAGAGACAGAGATTAAAAACCATAATGATACAAGAAATAAGCCCAATTAAAAATACTTGTAAAGAACAGAACTATCTTTCTTAAAGTATAACAGTCAGTTACATACTTATAATTCACTATTCTAGGTGCCCTTTTACTAAACCTCAGTAAAATGTGCAATTATTGTGACTTAAAGTGAGACTTTATACACAGTAGCTATAAATTAAGGGGTCCTTTTATTTATTTAAATTTTGCTCACACCTTTTTCAGTAGTAGCTCAAGGTGAGTTACATTCAGGTACACTGAATATTTCTCTGTCCCAGGAGGGCTCACAATCTAAGTTTGTACCTGAGGCAATGGAGGGTTAAGTGACTTGCCCAAGGTCACGAGGAGCAGCAGCGGGATTTGAACTGGCCGCCTCTGGATTGCAAGACCAGTACTCTAACCACTAGGCCACTCCTCCACTTTTACAAAGCTGCAGTAAAAAGTGGCCTGCGCCGAGGCCACTTTTTACCGTGGCCATAAAAAGTTTTTTTTTTCCCATTGCCTTAATTAATGGCCGTGCGCTAATTTCACAATTAGTGTGCAGCTCTTACCGCCACTTAGTTACTTGGCAGTAAGGGCTCATGCACTAATCTAACAGTAATCGGGCAGCACACAACAATGGACATGTGCTGTTCGATTACCGCCCGTCATGCCTACTTAATGAGGCAACTATTAGGGGCGTTTCCAGCATCTGCTGTTACAGGTCCTACGTTAAAATGGCACATAGCATGCAGTATTTTGCTTGAAGTTAGCATGGAAGAGCTCAGCACCTCCTTTTTAGGAAGTGGCAAATGGTCTCACACTAACTGCAAAGTGCTAATTAGCGCACTCACTACAAAAAATGCTTTCCATGCCCATTCTTTACCCATGACACACCCCCTAACACAAAAAGCACTTACCCTCGGGTTCCATATTCAGCACCCAAACCAACAGCCATTAAGGAGAAATAATTGGCCGCTAACAACCAATTATGGTCATTAATTGGCACCAATTAGGATTGGCACATGCATCAGCTGTGCGCTATTCTATAATGCAATGCGCCCAAATCCTACCATGTACATCTCAAAAGGGGGCATGGTCACAGAAGGGATATGGGTATGTTAGGTCATTACTAAAAGTTGTGCATGTCTCTAAAGAATACTGGGTCTCCGCGCCCAGCTTGGGCACCTGCATTTGCACCTGGTATCAGCGGGTGTAAGTCTGGCACCCAAAGTTAGGGCACGGGAATCAGCACGCACCCTTTTAATCGTGCTTAGCACAAATCGTTTGCAACGTCCATTTCTGAGCAGCCTTTATAGAATTCAGCCCTTGACCGTGCAGTAAAAATACCGTAAAGCCTCTTAATGCGGCTTTGCACTAGAAGGTATCGCACAGTAAACCCAGTAAATCACACACTGAGTGCTTAATGCTGTGTAGTAAAAGAGCCCGGAATCAACTAGCATTACTGGAAGTACTTGGAAGTGCCAATCCCAGAGGTTTCCTTATTTTTAAGGAATATAGAAAGATAGGTTCAAAAAATACACAAGAATTTTCCCTATGCTGGACACAGCTCTTATAGGAGTACACATAAAATTTTAACTCATTTTGGGATATTTTATATGAAGTATGCTACATAAAATAAGCTTGTATTGCAGTTTGCCTTTGTGTTGCTTTAACTGGTGGTAATTAGAGAACCTGTGGGCTTCATTAGCAAAAGAATTATGCCTTCTGTTTCAAGACCTTTAAACAATGCAAACCAAATTCCACATCTGTGGAACATTTGTAGCCTATCCAGCTCATTTTCGAAAGAGATCCCTGGCCATCTTCCGACACAAATCGGGAGATGGCCGGCGATCTCCTGAACCCAGCCAAATCGGTATAATCGAAATCCGATTTTGGCTGGCGCCAACTGCTTTCCATCGCAGAGCCGGCCAAACTTCAAAGGGGCGTGTCGGTAGGGTAGTGAAGGCAGGACGGGGGCGGGACTGGGGCTTGCTCATGAGATGGCCGGCTTCGCCCGATAATGGAAAAAAAAAAGCCAGGCTTGACGAGCATTTTGCCATCTTTACTTGGTCCCTTTTTTTTCACGACCAAGCTTCACAAAGGAGCCCCATCTGATCAAATGACCACCGGAGGAAATCGTGGATCACCTCTCCTTACTCTCCCAGTGGTCACCAACCCCCTCCCACCCAAAAAAAAACAAAAAACAAACTTTCTTTCCAGCCTCTATGCCAGCCTGAAATGTCATACCCAGCTCCCTGACAGCAGTATGCAAGTCCCTGGAACAGTTTTTAGTGGGTGCAGTGCACTTCAGGCAGGTGGACCCAGGCCCATCCCTCCCTACTTGTTACACTTGAGGTGGTAAATGGGAGCCCTCCAAACCTCCCCCCCCCAAAAAAAAACCCCTCACTGTACCCACATGTAGGTGCCCCCTTCACCCCTTAGGGCTATGGTAGTGTTGTAAAGTTGTGGGTAATGGGTTTTGGGGGGCTCAGCACACAAGGTAAGGGAGCTATGTACCTGGGAGCTATTGTTATTTTTTTTTTTTTTAATTTTTAGAAGTGCCCCCTAGGGTGCCCGGTTGGTGTCCTGGCATGTGTGGGGGGCCAGTGCACTACAAATGCTGGCTCCTCCCACGACCAAATGCCTTGCATTTCGCCGGGTTTGAGATGGCCGGACCCGGTTTCTATTATGGCTGAAAATTGAAGCCAGCCATCTCCTCTACACCCGGCGATCGATGTAGCCGGCTCCAACCGTATTTCGAAAATATGGTTGGCTCCGCCCCCTTGCGGCGCCAGCCCCGAAGATGGCCGGCGCCGTTCGATTATGCCCCTCCATATTACCTACTGTATCATTGAAAACAGCCAAACAAAGTATGCCTGAACACTTTTTAATACTGCAATATTTGCAGTGCTCCTTTTGCCTAGGTAGGCCCTTGTTGTGTGACTCCTGGAAGTTAGTGCTACTATGGTACGTTGATCTGCTCTACAGGCCCTGAATGACTTTTTTAAGCTTTTGTATTACTTCACAATATGTCTAGTACTGGATTTAGCTCAAGGTGAGTTATATATAGGTATAGTAAATATTTTCCTATCACAGGAAGACTTACAATCTAACCCTCATTTACTAAACTGTGCCAGCGGATGCCGAACGGCAACGCCATCACAGCCTATTCAAAGTAAATGGCTGTGGCAATGGAGGGTTAAGTAACTTGTCGTGGCAGTTGGATTTGAACCCCAATTTCCCTGGTTCCTAGTCAGCTGTACTTAATGGTTACAGCAGGAAAGACAGTTAATACATATTCCAAACATGTCTGGTAACTTAACAATAAACTAAAAACCAGCAGGTCTGAAGCCTGGTGGTTGTTCGATAACCTACCAAAAACACAGATAGGAAAATCATTCTATAGTCATCAGCAACCACAGATTTTCTGTTACACCATTCACATGGTCAACAGAAACATGCTGGACTGGGGAGCTAGGGCTGACTAGAAGCCAAGAGTTCATGTACCTGCATATATTTCCAGAATACTGCAAATATTGGTTCTGTTTCATATGTTGTATTATTTTTGTTTTGTTACATTTGTACCCCGTGCTTTCCCACTCATGGCAGGCTCAATGTGGCAGGCAATGGAGGGTTAAGTGACTTGCCCAGAGTCACAAGGAGCTGCCTGTGCCGGGAATCAAACTCAGTTCCCCAGGACCAAAGTCCACCACCCTAACCACTAGGCCACTCCTCCACTAGTATATTGTTATTGTTTTAATTTTATTGGCATATAATTCCTTGAAGTGTATTCAGTGTGCATATTACCAGCAGCATTAGAGGCACTGGTGGATGGGGGGGGAGAGCAATGCATCAAAGCCACACACTGAAGGGGTCTTTTCCTGCTGTGAAGTGCCTCCACTGCCTCTTTAGTGATGACACAGGCAGCAAGGGGATGCACTGAGCAATCATGAGGCTCTCTGCTGTGCCAGTCCCCTGCCCCCTCTGACGTCAGTTTCCTGTTCCAGGGCATAACTGCTCAGTGCACCCCCTTGCTTGGAAGGAGGGAGGGCAGGGCAGGGCAGGGGGTGCTACGCCTGGAGGAGAGGGTGCTCTGCCCCAGGTGGCAACCAAGATATCTACACCACTGCAAATAGCACCTAATTAATCAAGTTACACATGTAACTAGCACTATCTTATTACCTGTATGTGCAAAAAAATGTGTGCAAGATTATAGAATGAGGAAGTTTAGGCACAGACCAATTATTGAAGACCAGAACATCTATAGCACTGCAAATTTTGAAAACAAACTTGGCAGCAATGCCCGTTCTCACACAAATTTTAAGACAGACTGGGAAGATGCCTTTCTGTTCAAATGGGTTACAGACCATCTGGAATATTTGTGATTGTACACAGTAAGCAAGCATACGGGATGAATAGTTATAGGACAGAGCAGATTAAAAATCAACCAGAGTTACTGCACCAACTTCTTCTGGGGGGCGCTACGATTTATTAAAAAGGTCTTGCTTCCAAAAATTCTCTATAGATGGCAAATGCTACCAAGCTGAACACTTAAGCAAGATATGCAAATGTTAAGATCATCATTAAATTTTACTCGGAGGTCAAAACAAGCTGAAGTATAGTAAGTTATGCTAACCGATGAAAATTAAGGAAATGGGTTGTACATATAATTCTGTGTTTCAAACAGTACAATATAACTTGCCAAGTGATTTATGTCTGGAAATAGATTTCAAGGAATTGCATTTACTCTGTGCCAGGAGTCACCAGCGCAGTTATGATAAAAAGATCCTTTCTGTTTTAGCTGTCTAGGCCAAGAACTCAGCACTAAGGTCTTTCTGATGAATGAGCAAGGACACTGGTGTCCTATTTACATGCTTTATTTACAAGCTTAAATGCATAATTTAGAGGGGAAGATTTTCCATAGATTTCTCAACAACTTTCCACACTTAACATAGAGCCATTTTATATTGCCGCTTACACAACTTAATCCTAAGTGCTTTCACTTCAAGCATAATATTTACTAGACATTCTCCATTCCAAACTGCAGCCAACAGCTTTAACAACAAATTCCCAGCTTGTAGCTTTAATTCATCAAACTCACCGCTGGCTTTTACAACGCTTTCAGTTTTAAAAAAAAACAAAACAACCCTTACAATTATCTTCTACAGCACATTTCCAAGACAGCCTAAACACTTCCCTTTAGTTTATGTGCCTTTTCCAGCTTTAAGCCACATTACATTAATGCATTCAACAAACATAAATCCTTTTCTCCTTAGGAAGCTCCAAGCCACATGACTGATTCTAATTAGGAGATTATTTCACCTGGGATCCTGGTCAGCAGCACTCAACCTTCTCACAGCTCTCCGGAAACATTCTAAACTAGGGTACAGTTGGCTTCTAGTCTGAGGAACTCATACAGCAAAATATGCTTCACCTTTATCCCTACCCTTCAACACCAACAATATTTAAGTTCCAACCTTTACTTCCTATTCTGACAACTCAGGAACCACCCCAAAGGTGAACTCTCCTAAAGCTATCCTTCTGGCAGTCAGCTTGAACTCTTCTGGCCTGAAATCCTTTACCCCTGTACAAACAGTATGGCTTCTCTTTACTCCAATCAACTGGCCCCAGGTACTTAAGTGCTTCTACCGGTGCTCTGGGTTCCCTTGCTGCTCCATTTCCTAGACTGCTCTTCTCTGTGAGCTTACTTTCTGACCCAGCTTTACTGATTCCTCTGATGTTCAGTCCATGTAAACAAAGTGATGGGTCACCATTTTTTCACCCTGAAGTATAATCTATTTAGTCAACCCAAAAACACTAAGTACATTTTTAAATCATATTTTAAAAATCTTATTTTAATCCTATTATTCTCTACATCTACATCTAAAAATCCTAGGTCAGCAGGTACTCCTGTTGACCAGAGAATTTAATGGGGCGCAATTTAGCGGCAATCTAAGGACAGCCTGCTGAGACCTAGAGGAACATGTGACGGTGCTGAGGAGCTAGCCTGAGGCCTCAGTTCATCAGAGCAGTATTTGGCAAAGTCCAGGCACTGAAGGGGCTTCTGCTGCCTCACCTTCATCTCTGGAACTGGAATATTTGGTTGCTAGGATATAACTTTGAACTGGTACTGGTCTGACTGAAGCTCGAGGGGGAGAGATTTATTGCATCCAAACCGGCTGTTGTGACTATGGAATTGCTTTGGGAAACCATCAAAGATTTTGAAACTTCTCTACTATTTGCTGGAAAGTTTGAAGAAGGTTTGAATATTCTTGCTGGATCAGTGGAAGAGCAGCCTTGGGTGTAGGGTCAGTACACAAGGGTGGGCTATCTGGAGACACTGCTGATAGAAATACAGAGCCTTAGGGCTCCACAAGCTAGATATTAGGATTTAGTATCTCAGAGTCTGGAAGATTGGGAAGAACAAGGCAGAACAAGGAAAAATTAGTTCTTACTTGATAATTTTCTTTCCATTAGTCCTAACAGATCAATTCAGAGACTTAATGATTATGCCCATCTACCAGCAGGTGGAGATAGAGAGAACACCAGAGCTCTGAAATATAGCATCCTGCACAGCAGCCTCACTCTCAGTATTTTCGATAACAAAGTAGGGTAGAGAGAAAGTAAACAAAGAACTCTCCTGCCAAAACAAACTCAGAGAACACGGCAAGGAAACAAACAGCAATGAGCAATGCTTTTTAGGAACCAAACAAATGAAAATTGTTTTTAATTTTTATTTTTTGCTTCAGTGTTCTGAACAACACCTGCAAACGAAGCGTTGCTACACAAGAGTCAAAAGAAAGAAATATAAAGAAACACCTGGACAGAAAAACTGAAAGTCTGAAATTCAAAGCCAGGGAGGGCCTCTGGATTGATCTGCTGGGGCTAATGGAAAGAAAGTTATCAGGCAAGAACTAATTTTTCCTTCCATGTCATCCCGCAGATCAATCAAGAAATTTGCAGGATGTAACAGAGTAGTCCTCAAGAAGAGCAGGATATGGCAATCCCAGCAGAAATTATTGAGGCCCCTAAAGCCAAATCACCGTGAGCCAAAATGACACCAATGGGACCAAAACATCTCCTTCCCTGAAGATGGAGAGAAGAACAATTAGCCTATCATCAGCCATGGAGGGAACGCACAGAGTAGGGAGTTGGTCAGCCAAAGCTGGAGAAGAGCTTCTATGGCCTTGGACCCACGTTCCTTCCTTGCTTTGGCATTGTGCATCATGGCCATTCATCAGGTCCAGGGCCGGGAGGATCCACTTAGTTGAGATAATTCAAAAGGCCTCATTGGAAAGAGCTCTCACTCCCCCGGATCCAGAAGATTCCTGCTGAGGTCATTTGCCTGCACATTCAGCGCTCCCACTATATGAGCCACTGAAAGGAAGGAGAAATGGAACTCTGCCCACGGACAGAGGAGGCTTGATTCCAGAGACAGAGCCAGGGCCACACTCTTCATGCCTGTCAGTTGATGTAGGCCACCACCGGCACATTGTTCAAAAGTATACAAAAGGCCTTGTCCTTCAACAGGTCCAAAACACCTGAAGGCAAACCGGACTGCTCTCAACTCCACACCCCCTCTTGCCATCCAGTCCAAACAGTGCACCCCCCAACCTGAAAAACTGGCATCTGTGGTCACCACCACCCAAGTCCAGTACTCCCCAGCTTGCTTGGGCACAGCCACCAGCGAGCACTGAACTTTGCCTGACCTGTCCAAGGCAGCCTGCGATAATAGTTGACTGACATGAAAAATCAATGAATGAGAAGCACCAACTGCAGTGGCTTTATATGAAATCTCACCCATGGTAGAACATCCAAAGTGGAAGCCATTGTGCCGAGCACTTGCATGTAGTACCATGCTCAAGGAGCAGTGAGTTGGAGCAGACTCTCTATCTGGGACAGAATACTGTTTGCAATTCTGGTCACCACATCTCAAAAAAATGTATTGGAATTAGAGAAGGTACAGAGAAGGAAGACAAAAATAATACAGGGGATGGGACAACTTCCCTATGAGGAAAGGCTGAAATGGCTTGGGCTCTTCAGCTTGGAGAAAAGATGGCTGAGGGGCGATATGATAGAGGTATATAAAATACTGAGTGGAATGGAACAGGTAGATGTGAGTCGCTTGTTTACGCTTTCCAAAAATACTAGGACTAGGGGGCACGCAATGAAGCTACAAAGTAGTAAATTTAAAACAAATTGGAGAAAATATTTCTTCACTCAACATGTAGTTAAACTCTGGAATTCACTGCCAGAGAGTGTGGTAAAAGCAGTTAGCTTAGCGGGGTTTAAAAAAGGTTTAGCTAGCTTCCTAAAAGAAAAGTCCATAAGCCATTATTAAAATGGACTTGGGAAAAGCCACTGCTTATTTCTGGGATAAGCAGCATAAAATGTATTGTACTGTTTTTGGATTTTGGCAGGTACAGAATACTGGGTTTGATGGACCTTCGGTTTGTCCCAGTATGGCAACACTTATGCACTTATGGCTCCTCTTCAAGGCTCGAGCACAATTCTATACAAGCTCCTCCTGAATCAGGTTGTAGTCCAATGTGTCCTTGCACTACAATCAGATGTATACTCAGTCCGGTGGAAGCCGTGAATCCACTCCTGAACTTGGCCTTGTGCTGCATGTAGCAAGAAAGATACAGTTCACAGGTGTTCTGGCAATACGGTCCCTCCTCAGAGAGATGCGTACACCATCAGCTCTTCTCCTCTTCTCTCTTCACTAGTCCAAAATCTCTTCCACCATCCCCGGTTGACACTGCCCTCTGGGTCCCCAAGTGACAATTAGGAACCGCGTACCCCTGTCCAGCAGGTTACCTACAATCATCACAAAGAGGGGCCAGATGGGCTTCCAGCAAGAACATCTTATCTTGCCACAGTGATAAACAACCAGCATGCCCTCATACATAGCAAGCAGTGCAAATCTCCCCTCCACAGTTCACATCAGATAGATTGGAGACTCAGTGTCTGTGAAGGTCTCTCCTCCGCAACTTCCCAGGAGATAAACCGGAAGGCTAAAGCGAGTAAACAACATGTCCTTGAATGAAGTCACTAGCATAGCTGCCAGGAAGAAATGCAGAATCCATGTTTCAGAAAAGATGGTTCATGTTGTATTCAAGCCTCAGGCCTACCAAGGGTGAGGTCCAGGGAAATACCCCTACAGTGTTAAATTGACAATCCTCTCAGTGGAGGAAGGAGAATAGTGGAGTGTCACGAGAATCTATACTTGGACCAGTGCATTTTAACATACATATATCAATAATCTGGAAATGGGAACAATAAAGTGAACTGGTCAAATTTGCAGATGACACAAAATTATTTACAGTTGTTATTCATGTGGTCTGTGAAAAACTGCTGGATCACTTTCGGAGGCTTGAAGACTGGGCTCCCAAATGGTAGATGAAATTTAATGTGGACAAATGCAAGTGACACAAAATGTGAAAAATAACCAGTGCTTTTTTTGTGCCGGTACGCAACGGTACGGCGTACCGGCACCTTTTTTTTTTTTGCTCCCCCCGCCCCGTGAGTCCATGTCCCGCACGCAGTGCCAGCCCCCATTTCCGGCCGCTGCTGCTTCTCCTGTTGAGCAGCAGCGGCCGCTACACAAAGAAAAAGATTTTTAAAAAACTTCAAACCTGGCTGAAACGCGGCACTCCGGCACTGTAGACAGCCATTAGGCATTGGCTGTTGCCCCGCAGCCGCTCCTCCTCTTGCCTCTACGTCACTGCGCTCCTCCGGGGTCTTCCTCCAGGGGCAGTGACGTAGAGGCAAGAGGAGGAGCGGCTGCAGGGCAACAGTCAATGCCTAATAGCTGTCTACAGTGCCGGGGTGCCGCGTTCAGCCAGGTTTCAATTTTTTTTTTAAAATCTTGTTTTTCTTTGTGTAGCGGCCACTGCTGCTCAACAGGAGAAGCAGCAGCGGCCAGAAATAGGGGCTGGTGCCGCGTGCATCGCGACTTCGCGGGAAACTTGGCAGGGAGAGGGAAACCAACAGAGGGAATGATTGGGGAGAGAGAAAGAGGGAAAACAACAGAGGAAAGGATTGGGGAGAGAGAGAAAGAGGGAAAACAACAGAGGGAAGGATTGGGGAGAGAGAGAAAGAGGGAAAACAACAGAGGGAAGGATTGGGGAGAGAGAGAGAGAGGGAAAACAACAAAGGAAAGGATTGGGGAGAGAGAGAGAGAGAGGGAAAACAACAGAGGGAAGGATTGGGGAGAGAGAGAAAGAGGGAAAACAACAGAGGGAAGGATTGGGGAGAGAGAGAAAGAGGGAAAACAACAGAGGGAAGGATTGGGGAGAGAGAGAGAGAGGGAAAACAACAAAGGAAAGGATTGGGGAGAGAGAGAGAGAGAGGGAAAACAACAAAGGAAAGGATTGGGGAGAGAGAGAGAGAGAGGGAAAACAACAGAGGGAATGATTGGGGAGAGAGAAAGAGGGAAAACAACAGAGGAAAGGATTGGGGAGAGAGAGAAAGAGGGAAAACAACAGAGGGAAGGATTGGGGAGAGAGAGAAAGAGGGAAAACAACAGAGGGAAGGATTGGGGAGAGAGAGAGAGAGGGAAAACAACAAAGGAAAGGATTGGGGAGAGAGAGAGAGAGAGGGAAAACAACAGAGGGAAGGATTGGGGAGAGAGAGAAAGAGGGAAAACAACAGAGGGAAGGATTGGGGAGAGAGAAAGCGGGAAACCAACAGAGGGAAGGATTGGGGAGAGAGAGAAAGAGGGAAAACAACAGGGTTGCCAGGTGGAAAATATTTTTCCAGCCTAAAGGAGCCCAAAATCCAGCCCAAAACCCGGCCAAACTCAAACCCCGCCCCTGACACCCCCGCCCCCGCGTCATCACCCCCGCCCCCGCCGTCATCAACCCCGCCTTCCCCGTCACTAACCCCGCCTCCCACGTCACTAACCCCGCCTCCCACGTCACTAACCCCGCCTCCCACGTCACTAACCCCGCCCAAAAACGTCACTAACCCCGCCCACCGCGGCCGAAAAAGCCACCTAAAAAAACCGCCCGAAGCACAAAAACCAGCCCAAAAAACCGCAACCCGCCACGGGCAAAAATTTCCCGCGGCGGGTCGCGGAAAACCGCCCAATTGGGCGGTAAAACCGCCCACCTGGCAACACTGGAAAACAACAGCGGAAAGGATTGGGGAGAGAGAAAGAGGGAAAACAACAGAGGGAAGGATTGGGGAGAGAGAGAAAGAGGGAAAACAACAGAGGGAAGGATTGGGGAGAGAGAGAGAGAGGGAAAACAACAAAGGAAAGGATTGGGGAGAGAGAGAGAGAGAGGGAAAACAACAGAGGGAAGGATTGGGGAGAGAGAGAAAGAGGGAAAACAACAGAGGGAAGGATTGGGGAGAGAGAGAAAGAGGGAAAACAACAGAGGGAAGGATTGGGGAGAGAGAGAGAGAGGGAAAACAACAAAGGAAAGGATTGGGGAGAGAGAGAGAGAGAGGGAAAACAACAGAGGGAATGATTGGGGAGAGAGAAAGAGGGAAAACAACAGAGGAAAGGATTGGGGAGAGAGAGAAAGAGGGAAAACAACAGAGGGAAGGATTGGGGAGAGAGAGAGAGAGGGAAAACAACAAAGGAAAGGATTGGGGAGAGAGAGAGAGAGAGAGGGAAAACAACAGAGGGAAGGATTGGGGAGAGAGAGAAAGAGGGAAAACAACAGAGGGAAGGATTGGGGAGAGAGAGGAAAAACAACAGAGGGAAGGATTGGGGAGAGAGAGGGGAAAACAGATGGAAGGATGGGGAGAGAGGGGAAAACAGATGGAAGGATGGGGAGAGAGAGGGAAAAACAGATGGAAGGATGGGGAGAGAGAGAGAAAGAGGGAAAACAACAGGGAAGGATTGGGGAGAGAGAGAAAGAGGGAAAACAACAGAGGGAAGGATTGGGGAGAGAGGGGAAAACAGATGGAAGGATTGGGGAGAGAGGGGAAAAACAGATGGAAGGATGGGGAGAGAGAGGGAAAAACACAGATGGAAGGATTGGGGAGAGGGAAAAACAGATGGAAGGATGGGGAAAGAGAGAGGGAAAACAGATGGAAGGATGGGGAGAGAGAGGGGGAAAAACAGATGGAAGGATGGGGAGAGAGAGGGAAAAACAGATGGAAGGATGGGGAGAGAGAGAGGGAAAACGGAAGGATAGGGAGAGAAAGAGGGAAGACGCTGGATGGAAGAATGCAGAAAGAAATAGGGGAGACACTGGAAGGATGGGGAGAGAAAGCAGAGCTGCTGGATGGAAAAGGGGAATAGAGGAAGGGGCATGGGGAGAACAAGGGTGAGGAAAAGATGAAAAGCCACAGGTAGATGAAGGAAATTAAAGAATGGATAGTAAGAATGAATTAAATCTGGACAGAGAGAGAGCCTGAAAAATATTGAAGAAAGCAAAGAAAAAGGAGACAAAAATGACAAATGGCACAGAAGAGTTAAGCGAAAATAAAGGAAAGGAGAATCACAGACTGGGACCAATATGGAAAGAAAAACAGTCACCAGACAACAAAGGTAGAAAAAAATCATTTTATTTTCATTTTAATGTTTGTAATATGTCCAATTTGAGAATTTACATTGGCTGTCTTATTTTGCACTGGGTATACTGGAGCTGTAAGAGCTTACAGAGATTATTTATAATGAAAAAAAATCACGTTATTTTTTTCTCCTATAGTACTGTAATATTTTCAATGATGTCTCTTTATCTGCGCCATGGCTGGTATAGGGGGTGTGGTTAATGTGGGTGTGGCTATCATAGGGGTGGAGCCATATGTGGTGACCCCGCCCATAATGAGTACCGGCACCTTTTTTTCTACAAAAAAAGCACTGAAAATAACCCAAATCATTGCAACTTGATGCTAATTTCTATAAGTCACCACCAAGGAAAACAATTTAGTTGTCAACATAGAAAATTAATTGAAATATTTGGCTCAGTGTGAGGTTGCGGCAGCCAAGAAAACAAACAGAATATTCAGAATTATTACAAAAGGAACAGAGAATAAAAGAAAGATTATTATAATGCCTCTGTATCACTCCATGGTTTGACTACACCTTGAGTATCTGTGCAATTCTGGTTGCTGCATCTCATAAAAGATGTGGTGTAACTAGAAAAGGTGCAGAGAAGGGAGAACAAAATATTTAAAAGGATGGAATGACTCATGAGGAAAGACTAAAGAGGTTAAGGTTCTTCACCTTGCAAAAGAGATGTACGAGGAGAGATATAAGATGTCTATAAATTCTGAGTGGAGTGGAGTGGAATAGAATGTGTGAACATAAATTGACTGTTTACTCTTTCAAAAAGTACAAAAACTAGGGGCCACTCCGTGAAGTTACATGGAGGGGCATAATTGAACGAAAACGTCTATCTCCATAGGCGTTTATCTCCGAGAACGGGTCCGTGAAGGGGTGGACCAAACCGTATTTTCGAAAAAAATAGACGTCCATGTTTTATTCGACAATTTGTGAGCTGGACGTTTTTGTTTTTCAGTGATAATGGAAAATGAAAGCGCCCAGCTCAAAAAACGAATAAATCCAAGGCATTTGTTCGTGGGAGGGGCCAGGATTCGTAGTGCACTGGTCCCTCTCACATGCCAGGACACCAACCGGGCACCCTAGGGGGCACTTTTACAAAAAAAAAAAAAAAAAGGTAAAAGAGCTCCCAGGTGCATAGCACCCTTCCCTTGTGTGTTGAGCCCCCAAAATCCCCCTCAAAACCTACTGCCCACAAGTCTACACCATTACTATAGCCCTAAGGGGTGAACGGGGGGCACCTACATGTGGGTACAGTGGGTTTGGGGGGGGGGGTTGGACGACTAAGCATTAAGCAGCACAATTGTAACAGGTAGGGGGGGATGGGCCTGGGTCCACCTGCCTGAAGTCCACTGCACCCCCTAACAACTGCTCCAGGGACCTGCATACTGCTGCCAGGGAGATGGGTATGACATTTGAGGGTGAAAATAAAAAGTTGTGAAACATCATTTTTTGTGGTGGGAGGGGGTTAGTGACCACTGGGGGAGTCAGGGGAGGTCATCCCCGATTCCCTCTGGTGGTAATCTGGTCATTTAGTGCACTTTTTGGGGCCTTATTCGTGGAAAAAACAGGGTCCAGGAAAAGTGCCCTAAATTCTAGCTACAAACGCATACTTTTTTTCCATTATCGGCGAAAGGCGCCCATCTCTCCTCGGCCGATAACCATGCCCCAGTTCCACCTTCGCCACACCTCTGACACGCCCCCGTCAACTTTGTACGCTTCCGCGATGGAGTGCAGTTGAAAACGTCCAACATCGGCTTTCCATTATACCGATTTATTCATTTTTGTGAGATAAACGTCTATCTCCCGATTTGGGTCGAAATCTAGGCGTTTTTCTCTTTCAATTATAAGGTGGATAGTCACACATTTAAATAAATAGAAGAAAATATCTTTTCACTCGAGGCATAGTTATGCTCTGGAACTCGTTACTGGAGCAAATAATAAAAGCAGCTAATGAAGCTGGGTTTTAAAAAAGGTTTGGACAAATTCCTGGAGGAAAAGTCCATAAACCATTATTAAAGTAGACCTGGAGAAAGATACTGTTTATCCTTGGGGGTAAGTAGAGTGGAATCTTGCTACTATTTGGGAAACTTGTGATCTGGATTGGCCACCAGGGAAACAGTGCATGCAAATCTATATCATGCATATTCATTGTAGATATCTTGAAAACTGGCTGGCTCAGTGTGCCTGAGAACTGGGTTGAGAAACACTGACCTAGACACCCTCAGGATCTGGCATGAATCCCAGCATTGATGTTAGCAGACACTGATGTCTGAAAGAAGAAATGCATGTGTATCTTTCTGCCCTGTCCTTATTCTGCCCAACACACACCCAAGGCCATGCCTTCTTGCCAGATGTATGGATTCGAGTTTTGGAGATGTATATCTCAGCTTTTTAAATCTGGATTTAAGAGGTTTATACAAGTCCAAAATGCAAATAGGGTTTCTCAAATAAGGACCAAAATATGCCTTCTTTTCTTGCCACTGCCATTTCAAGATGAATTACAACAGCATAAACATTATAGAATTGTTAAATGCTAAAAACAATAAAATTTACAGTTCATCCATTCTTAGCCGATCTATCTTACTTATATCTTTTTCATTTGAATTGGATATGTTATAATTTGCATGTTTTAAGTTGACATATGTTTATTTTTGTGGTCAGAGGATTCAAATGTTCCCAGATGGTACTAGGAGTTCCCAATTCTAGTTTAGATCTCTCCTCAGTTAAAGAGCTGGGTTCTTGCACGGGGGGAGGGGGGGGGGGGGATTTTTCTGTTGAAAATGCCTTCTGACTTTTTTTTTTAATATAGTATTTAAACATCACATATCCAGAAAACAAAATCCTCTTTATTTAAGAAATACACAGACCATTATTTCAGGAAACTGCCATTAAAGAATGATCATAAAGGGTTAAATAATTAACAGCCTGTAAGACGACCACAAAAAAAACGGGGGGGGGGGGGGGGGCCCTTTTATCAAACAATGGTAAAAAGTGGCCTTAGTGCACCCTTACGTGGGTCATTCCTGTGTGCTGAGTCCATTTTACTGCTGGGGTAAAATAGCCAGTTTTCTTATTTTTCATATTAATAGCCACATATTAATTTTCCCACTAGTATGTGAGCCCCTACCGCCACCTATTTTATAGGCAGTAGGGACTCTCACATAAACCTATCCTAATCGATTAGCATGCGGTAATGCCCACATGCTAACCAATTAGCGCAGAACATACCCACTCCCCGCCCCAGCGCTAATGAGAGAGCCGATGGAGAACAG
The DNA here is from genome assembly GCF_901765095.1 of Microcaecilia unicolor. Taxonomy (NCBI): domain Eukaryota; kingdom Metazoa; phylum Chordata; class Amphibia; order Gymnophiona; family Siphonopidae; genus Microcaecilia; species Microcaecilia unicolor. The sequence goes on from NC_044031.1 coordinate 236,551,217, forward strand.
ACTCCCAGTTTGAAAGGCAAAAATTCTTGTCCAGCACATCTGAACTGTAAGGGGCCCTTTTACTAAGCTGTAGAAAAAAAGGGGGCCTGCGCAAATGGCGGAACCATTTTTGCGGCGCATTCAGGCCCTTTTTACTACAGCGGATAAAACAGCCAAAAAAGACATGGCCATATGGTAAGATTGCTCTTACCATGTGGCCATGCCGAGGGGGAGCACCTACCCACTGAGAAAACATTTTTGAATATTTCTGCTAGCGCCAGAAATGCCACGTGCTGGGGGTGGAACTACTGCTGGCGCCCACATTGGGTCGGCGGTAGTTTCAGATTGGTGAGTGGCAAGCCTGTGTTGGGCTTACCACAGCTTAGTAAAATGGTCCCTAAGTTATTTTTGATTACTGCATTGAAGAAGATTTTCGTTCAAGAGTTCCGAGTCTTCTCATAGTGATTTTCTATACTCTGGTTTAAGTTGCATGCTAATCACAGTTGATGAAAGGGCAGAACATGTCCTATGGACTTCTTTCAGATCCAAATCTTAGAGAAAAGTAATGTAAAATTGTACATGGCTGGTGATATTTGATTTTATTATTGTATATATCATAAATAAATATGTAAAATGATACAAAGATATAAAATGACATGCAATTCAGAGCTGTGTTTAACATGCAACACTGAACAGTGAACTTATGGTTCAGAAGTTTCTATTATGTAAAAAGTTGGGGGGGGGGGGGGGGAGGAAAAATGGAAAAAAAAGTTAGTATTACCAAACCCCACTTTTTCAAGGAGTCTTGGAGTTACTGGGAATTTATATTTACGTTTGTGCTTCTCAAGAGATGAAATTTCTTTGCAAATGAGATTTTAAAAACATGTAGAATAATTGTTCTGTTGATATTCAAGAGGTGTGTTTTACTTCATCAGTTCAGTGAATCTCCTCCAATATTACTCTCATGAATACAGAAGACGATCAAACTAATGCAAATACAGAGATTAGACATTAGAAGTGGGAAAGGATTATGTAATGGTTTGGAAAAGATTTTCTAATGAAACATTTGAAAAGACATAAAAACTTTTAACAGAGGTAAGAAATACTGCAGCATGGCAATAGAACTAATACTGTATTCAAAGCTGGACCCTCTACCTGGAATTATATAAGAGATGAGTAAATGGGCCGTGTAGAATAGAGAAAACTACATGGAATTGCTGACGACAGTGCAGGAATGATATAAAATGAAAGAAGGAACATATTGTCTTAGCGGTTTAAATTTAGGAGCTCTGCTTATTTTGAATATAGGCCTTAAGTTAAGCCCTTAAACGGTCCTTTTATTAAGGTGCGCTGAAAAATGGCCTGCGGTAGTTTAGGTGCGGGTTTGGGGCGCGCAGATCCATTTTTTCAGTACCTGCATATAATATGTAAACCATTTTGACTGTAACCATATAAAGGTGGGATACCAAATCCCATCCCTACTACTACTACTAAACATTTCTAGAGCGCTACTAGGGTTACGCAGCGCTGTACAATTTAACAAAGAAGGACAGTACCTGCTCAGATGAGCTTACAATCTAAAGGACAAAATGTCAAGTTGGTGTAGTCTAGATTTCTGAGTATAGGTGTGGTGGTTAGGTGCCAAAGGCGACATTGAAGAGGTGGGCTTTGAGCAGTGATTTGAAGATGGGCAGGGAGGGGGCTTGGCGTATTAGATCCCAAAAGCTACAAAATTGAGGGTTAGCGCACTTATCTATAAGACCGTCTATATATTTTCCTTCAATTTTTCCCTTTTTTCCTCCCTCTTTAATATTATTACACATTATTTATTTGCAGTTTCTAGTTTTTGCATCACTACACTAATTTCCTTACATAGGTTTACTTTTTTTGTATATATCCCAAAGAGTCTGCGACCATACAGGTTTACACTGTTATTATCTAGGTTCTACCCAGGCATGTCATCATTTATTCTATCTGTGGTCAAGAGAATTTGAAAAGCATATAGATGCTACCCCCCAAGATGTCGTGTAGTCTATTTTTTTTTTCAGTCTCTTAGGATGTGACTGCTGCCTTGTGTAGGCAATCTATCTTGAACAGAGGAAGCCAAAAATCCAATTATCTGTGGTACATCTACCAGTGTTAAAGCTGGATTTGGACTTTTTGATTATATTCTGTGAACTGGGAGACAGTAGTCTCTCCATAGTAAACAAAGCTATACTTCAATGCAAAGAAGGAGGGGAGGGAGGGGAGAGATAGAGGCATGGCTTGTGTGAATACCTGTTCTACACTTTCTGGTTCTCAGACCAGAGGAAAGACTTCTCAGAATAGGTCAATCAAAATTAAAATATGAGGATAACCCACTTTACAAAATACAGTACCAGTGGTACACTAAATTCACAAACTTTTCCCAAATTTATAAATATGTTGCCTTCTGGTAGATTTGCATGTGGGATGTGGGACGTGGGATATTCAGTTCGGATGCTCTCATTTCCCCAGTATTTAACAAAAGGCTCTACCAAATTCAGATGCTTTTGTAAAATATGTATAAGGACTAGACATTTTGCTTGCTCTCGCTCTTAAAGTTATTCTTAGTGCATGGAAGAATTTAACTTAAGCTAATTATTGCTCCTGGTGGAACTCTGTATATATTGCTTATAGATATGAGGCATATATTGCCAGAAAGTCTGACTGTCTACTCACATTTAAAACTAAATAGCTACCTTTGTCTTTATTTGTAAAGGGTAAAATCCGATATCCACGCTGTCAAAGTTCGCTGTTACTCTTCTTGCTTTCCTGTTTGTATATACTTGCAAACTTTCAATAAAGAAACTCAGACTTAAAAATAAATATGTATAAGAACACCGGCATACATTTATTTTATTTTTGTTACATTTGTACCCCGCACTTTCCCACTCATGGCAGGGCTCAATGCTCATATGCGCATTTATCCCCGAATTCTATAAAAAGTGCTAAAAATTGGGTGTGCAGAGAGCGTGCCCAATTTGCACATGGAATTTAATTGAAGCAGCTAATTAGCACCAATAATTGGCTTTTTAACAAGCAATTATTGGCACTAATGAGAATTAAAATAAATGCTTGTGAATCTAGGCCTGGAATCCACACCTAAATTTTATGCACGGGGCGCAGAAATGGATCATGGGTGGATCGGGAGCGTTCCTTTCAGTTACGCGTCTAATTTAGTAATGACCATTTGCACCACATTTCCATTGGTGTAAATGGCTGTGCTTAAATGTAGTCGCAGCTCCTGGGTATAAGCATTATTCTATAAACCACGCCTAACTTTAAGCACAGTTTATTTTATTTATTTATTACATTTGTACCCCGCTCTTTCCCACATACAGCAGGCTCAGTGCGGCTTACATTGTAAAAGAAAGCATCTTACATGGTTTTGCAGTTGGTGGCACCCAGAAGCTATTTGGGTACAGCCAATATTTGGTGCCATACCCACATAGCTAATCAGGCATAGTTAGGATTGCTGTTCATATGGTTCAATATGTCTGGTTAGCTATGCAGGCAATAGCACTAAATAGCCCTCTTCCTGGTGAAGATAAAAAGAAGGACGAGGGATATCCAGAATTAGAGGGAAGCATGGAACTCAGGGAGCTCCATGGTTAAAAAGATTTAAGTATTTATTGTATTTTTTTTAGTCTGTCTCATGCCAGGCAGCTATATGCAGTGTCCAAACTGGGAACAAATACAGTATGTTATATATAATCAACTCCTCACCAGAACTGAATCTATATGAGGTGCATTGTCCTCAATATTAACAATTTGAGAATGTCAAACAGTTTAAAGAAACATGAAAATAACAACTTTATTTTTCTTTTTATCTAAGGTAAAAAAAAAAAAAAACAACTTTCTTCCAATTCTGCCCACTTTCTATTTTAAGCTTTTATATACCAGAAGATGTGTTTCCTGAAGAAACATAATACCTGCCTGAAAATTTTTTTAAATGTGACAGCATCTTTTTTTTAGGGGTGATTCATGCCTCTAATATCGAGAGACACCAACTTTATTTGCTTTCATTATTACACAGGTGTCCAATTAGTAACAATAGTTCAAAGTGGATATCCCAAAAGCATCCTGTATAGCGACATCATTTCAGCTGCACTAGCAAGATAAGTATCTATGATTATATATACGATGAGAAAGATCTCATCACGAATTCCAAAGAAGCACCAAAAAAAAAAAAAATGATGGAGGGGCATTTTTGAAAGGATCACCAAGTCAGAATTTGGAGTCACAAAAGAGAGGGTAAAACAGCACACAAAAGAGTACAGAACAAAAAAGAAGCAACACTGGGCCTTTATAGAATCGCGCTGAGTGTGTGTGTGTGTGTGGGGGGGGGGGGGGGGGGTACTGATTTTTTTTATGCACCATATAGAATTTAGGGGTCCTTTTACTAAGGTGCTAACAGATTTAACATGCACTAACGATTAGCTTGTGCTAAATGATAAAACACCCATAATATAATGGGTAATCGTTAGTGCACGCTAAGGGCCCTGTTTACTAAGGCGCGTTAGCATTTTTAATGCGCCTACAATTAGCGCGTGTGCTAACCGTGTAAGCGCCTATAGGGATATTATAGGCGCGTACACAGCTAATGGGCGTATATGGTTAATGCGCCTATAATGCAGCTTAGTAAACAAGGCCCTAAATCTGTTAACACACCTTAGTGAAAGGACCCCTTTTAAGTCCTTAATGGCACAAAGAGGGGGAGAATCGATTTTGCAAAAATACATGTGAAAACAGAGTGGCATCACTCAGCGTATAAGTTCCAGTATTTATACATGAAGTGGTGATATATAAATGGTACCAATTAACTAGTGAAGTCATTGGCCTTTCCAGGACATCACAATACTCACAATAACTCAGCTTGTGTGGGCTCACTGAAAGGCGAAGACTGGCCTGGGTTAGAGGAAGGGCTGGAAAGTTGCCCAATGCCAGAAATGAGAAATGGGCTGGGTCACATGACACTTATTTATATGAAAGCGTGGGTGTTTGAGAGAAAACCTGGGAAACACTACCCTATGCAGAGTCCCTAGTTATTCAAGCAGCTCCACATCAGACACACTTTAGCATGCCCATTTTAATTTACCAAGCACTTGAATTCCAATTACAGTGTGTTCCTGTAGATGCAAGGTTTATTTTCTGCTGTTAAATGTTATGCTGTTTTGCTAGACAATAGAGGGCACTTACTTCTCACTTCATCTGCCCAGCATGAACCACTGGCTGAAAGGAAATAAGTTATTTGCACGCCTTCCTTTCTGCAGCCTCTCTTGGTAGTATAGGAAGCAGGCAGCAATGATAGGAGGTACCAAGAGGTCAGGGCATGGCTTCCACTGAAAAACACCATGCAAGCTCTTGTGAACCATCTACCTAAAATATACTGTTCTAGTCCACCCAGGAGTACAGAAGAGTGAGAGGAAAGGAAGCAGTTAATCACAAACCAGCCAGAGCTAATGCCAGACACAAGTTTACACTTCATTTTCAGGACACATACTTAACTAAGCCTTCTATAAGCCATATTATCTCTGTCTATTTTTTTTTAAAGAGGATAATGTGTTCCTTTGAGCAAAGCAGATAACGTTTAAGGGGGCTAGAACTGAAAGTAACTACAATTTCTTATTTTCTGGTTGTTTCTGGTTTCATGTGGGTTAATGATAGACAGTTGCCAACAAACTTTCCAGCTCAATGCCTCCCACATTTACATTATAAAAACAACAGCTTTACAGTTTCTGTTTAAAACCTGGGGTTCACACCCAGGAGGGGACAGCTGGTGCTGATGGGAAACCCAGTGTTTATTCTGAGCAAACACACACATCAAGTCTCTCATCTCTAGCGGCTTCTTCTGTGTCAAGATTCCACAGTTTTAACCAACAGTTGAACTACAGATGAAATTTCTTTCCATGATCTGATGTCTAAATCCACCTAATTTCCTGATACATTTGATCCATGCCTGTCACCCTGCCAGCAGCAGCCAACATAAGATTCATACAAGAAATGTATATTCAGGGTTAAGTGCCACTAAAAAAAGATGAGAACATGACAGTTATCTATGTGAATTTCTTTTTCTTAAGTTAAAGGAAACTGCATGCTCATCCAATATTAGGAAAGGAATGGTAAATAAGACCAAGAATATTATAATGCCTCTGTATCGCCCAATGGTGCAACCTCACCTTGAGTACTGCATTCTATTCTGGTCTCCGTATCTCAAAAAAGGTACAGTGGAATTAGAAAAGGGTCAAAGAAAAGCAACCAAAATGATAATGGGGATGGAACGCCTCTCATATGAACAATGGCTTAAAGAGGTAAGGGCTCTTCAGCTTGGAAAAGAGACGGCTGAGGGGGGATATGACTGAGGTCTAGAAAATCCTGAGTGGTATAGGACAGGTAACATACATAGAGGGGCATAATCGAACACGAACGCCCATCTCCATGGGCGTCTATGTCTGAGAACGGGTACGTGAAGGGCGGGACAGACTGTATTTTCGAAAAAAATGGGCGTCCATCTTTTTTTTCGATAATACGGTTTATGCCAGGCAAATGCATCGGATGTGTGCGGATTTGAGCTGGGCGGTTTCGTTTTTCAGCGATAATGGAAACCGAAGGCGCCCAGCTCAAAAACGAACAAATCCAAGGCACTGGCTCGTGGGAGGGGCCAGGATTCGTAGTGCACTGGTCCCCCTCACATGCCAGGACACCAATCGGGCACCCTAGGGGGCACTTGTAACAATTAAAAAAAAAAAGTAAAATACCTCCCAAGTCCATAGCTCTCATCCCTTGGGTGCTGAGCCCCTCAAATCCCCCCCCAGAACCCACTGCCCACAAATCTACACCATTACCATAGCCCTTATGGCTGAAGGGGGCCACCTACATGTGGGTACAGTGGGTTTTGGGGGTGGTTTGGAGGGCTCCCATTTACCACCACAAGTGTAACAGGTAGGGGGGGGGTTGCCTAGGTTCACCTGGGTGAAGTCCACTGCACCCACTAACAACTGCTCCAGGGACCTGCATACTGCTGTGATGGAGCTGGGTATGACATTTGAGGCTGGCATAAAGGCTGGGGAAAAAAAGTTTTTAAAGTTCTTTTTTTTTTTTTGGTGGGAGGGGGTTAGTGACCACTGGGAGAGTCAGGGGAGGTCATCCCCGATTCCCTCCAGTGGTCATCTGGTCATTTAGGGCACTTTTTTGGGACTTGTTCATGAAAAAAAAAGGGTCCAAAAAATGACCCAAATTCGCGCTAAAAATGCCTTTCTTTTTTCGATTATCGGCCAAAGGCACCCATCTCTCTTCAGCCGATAGCCACGCCCCAGTCCCGCCTTCACCACGCCTCTGACACGCCCCCGTCAACTTTGCCCGTTTCCACGACAGATTGCAGTTGAAGGCACTCAAAATCGGCTTTCGAGATGGGCGCCCATCTCCTGATTTGGGTCGAAATATGGGCGCCCAACACTTTCAAAAATAAGGCTGATAGTAACATAGTAAATGACGGCAGATAAAGACCTGTACGGTCCATCCAGTCTGCCCAACAAGATAAACTCATTTTACATGTTATGTGATACTTTATATTTATACCTGACTTTGATTTGTCCTTGCCTTTCTCAGGGCACAGACCATAGATGTCTGCCCAGTACTGTTCTTGTACTAAGTTCAGAAGCTAACATCAAAGCCCCTTAAAATTTACACTCTAGCCCATCCCTATCTATTCACTCATGATCAGGGCGTAAACTGTAGAAGTCTACCCAGCTCCTGTTTTGTTTCCAGTTACCGGTTTCGCCACCCAATCTCCGCTAACATTCCACGGAACCATTCCTTCTAAACAGGATTCCTTTGTGTTTATCCCATGCATGTTTGAATTCCATTACCTTTTTCATCTCCACCACCTCCCCGCGGGAGGGCATTCCACATATCCACCACCCTCTCCGTGAAAAAATACTTCCTGACATTAGTCCTGAGTCTGCTCCACTTCAACCTCAATTCAAGTGAATCGATTTTTTTTTACTTTTTCAAAAAGTACAAAGACTAAGGGCACTCAATGAAATTACATAGAAATACTTTTAAAATAAATAGGAGGAAATATTTTTTCACTCAAAGAATAGTTAAGCTCTGGAACTCGTTGCCAAAGGATGCAGTAACAGCAGTTAGCATATCTGGGTTTTAAAATAAGTTTGAAGAAGTTCCTGGGTTTATAGTCTGCTATTGAGATTGACATCGGGGAAGAAACTGCTTGCCTTAGGAATGTTGCTACTGTTTGGATTTCTGCCAGGTTCTTGTGACCTGGATTGGCCACTTTTGGAAGCAGGATATTGGGCTAGGTGGACCATCGATCTGACCCGGTATGGCTATTCTTATGTTCTTAGATATTTTTACTGATTATCACTACAAAAAATATGAGGGGCAGAAAAAAATTCAAGTTTGAAATTTGTAAACGTAATTTGATTTCAGGTTACAAGAGGCTCATTTTCAAAGCACTTAGCCTCCCAAAGTTCCATAGAAACCTATGGAACTTAGCCTCCCAAAGTGCTTTGAAAATATGCCTCATAGTAACATAGTAGATGACGGCAGAAAAAGACCTGCATGGTCCATCCAGTCTGCCCAACAAGATAAACTCATATGTGTATACCTTACCTTGATTTGTACCTACCTTTTTCAGGCACAGACCGTACAAGTCTGCCCAGCAGTATTTCCTGCCTCCCAACCACCAGTCCCGCCTCCCATCACCGGCTCTGGCACAGACCGCATAAGTCTGCCCTCCACTATCCTCGCCTCCCAACCACCAACCTCTCTTCCCCCACCTGCTCCGCCACCCAATTTTGGCTAAGCTTCTGAGGATCCATTCCTACTGCACAGGATTCCTTTATGCATATCCCACGCATGTTTGAATTCCGTTACCGTTTTCATCTCCACCACCTCCCGCGGGAGGGCATTCCAAGCATCCACCACCCTCTCCGTAAAAAAATACTTCCTGACATCTTTTTTGAGTCTGCCCCCCTTCAATCTCATTTCATGTCCTCTCGTTCTACCGCCTTCCCTTCTCCGGAAAAGATTTTTTTGCGTATTAATACCTTTCAAGTATTTGAACGTCTGTATCATATCACCCCTGTTCCTCCTTTCCTCCAGGGTATACATGTTCAGGTCAGCAAGTCTCTGCTCATACGTCTTGGAATGCAAATCCCATACCATTCTCGTAGCTTTTCTTTGCACCGCTTCAATTTTTTTAACATCCTTCGCAAGGTACGGCCTTGGTCCTTATGGTTTTTGTCACAATTCCTCAGTGGATAGTAAGAGAAAAATGGTGAGAAACCAATACAACAAACCGAGACACATAAAATTTGTTGGCACAGACCACCTAGCCTGCCTATTTGTACTGCCTATTATGTTCTCACAGACCTTTCTGAATCTGTCACATTCTCCCTCCATCCACCAGTAAAGGTCGCTTTGCATTTATCCAAGCATGCCGCTCATCTGGCTTCCATTACCTCCACTAGTACTCTGTTCCAGATGTCAACCACCCTCTCAGAAGAACGCATTTTCTCACATTCCCTTCAAGTTTCCCTTCCTTCAGCTTCTCTTGAACTTTTTATTCTGGGAAGAATGTTTCCTTCTGGTTCTTTAGTGAAGCCAAATAGATATTGGAACATTTGTACATAAAATCATCCATGGAGAAGCCCCAGCCTACATGTCAGACCTGATAGACCTACCATCCAGGAATGCTAAAAAATCATCGCGCACATTCCTCAATCTTCATTTCCCCAACTGTAAGGGTCTAAAATACAAATTAATGCACGCATCAACCTTTTCCTATATGAGCACACAATTCTGGAACGCACTGCCACGCAACCTAAAAGCTACTTATGAACTGACCAACTTCCGTAAACTACTAAAGACCCATCTCTTCAACAAGATATACCACGAAGATCAAAACATGTGAAATAATGTTAATAATACCTTTGTTATATTACTATCGTATTCCATTACCATGCAAACCAAAATCCTTCTGTAACACCTAAAATCTATTCTCTTCTCATTTCCATCATCCATGATGTATTGTAAGCCACATTGAGCCTGCAAAGAGATAATGTGGGATACAAATGCAATAAATAAATAAATAAAAATACCTTCCTTCTCTTTCTTTCTATAGTACATTTGTAGCTCAATACCTTGGGAGTAATTTTTCCAAGTGAGCTTGTTTTGTGCACTTGATGACATGAATAAACTTCACTCCTAGGTCAAGATACGCCAGAGATGCTTAGTCTCACAAATATTCAGGGCTTTTTTTGAGGGTGTACTGAGTACCGGCACCTTTTTCCATTGTCTGCTAAAATTGACCCATGGACCCCAAGTTTTAATGAAAAAGCTCAGGCTCTACACACCAATTCTGCCTTGCCATAGATTCTTTGACTGGTTGCAGGGGGCCGGGCTATTGTGGGGTGGGTCCCTTCAGTGATCATCCCACCCCTGAAGGGTGGCCTAGCATTTGAGTACCGGCACCTTTTTTGCTAGAAAAAATGCACTGCTAATATTTATTGCTAATGCTCCTCTGAAGACTCACACGATGCCAAAGAAAGCTGCCTTTTGGTGTAAAAAAAAAAAAAAAAAAAAAGGAGTAACAGAGGAGAATTTTTGATATGACATCCAAATCTGATTTTGGATGCTTTGCAAAAAAAGGTCCAAAAATCCAGTGCCAAATGTGGTCATTTTCAAACCAGAAAAATGTCTATCTTTTTGGTTCAAAAATCACCCTATTTTAGAAGCTTTTGTGCTCAGTGCATCTTTCTTTAAAGGCCATTTTCAAACAAAAAAACATCCAAGAGAAAAATGCACAAAAACAAGTCATTGGGATGTCTGGGGGCCAGCAGTTCTATTAGACTGGCCACCCAGACATCTCAGCAGAGCAGTGAGACAGCCTAGGGGGCACTGCAGTGAGCTTTACATAAAAGATCCCAGGTACACATTACATCATAATCCCCTTACATGGTGAGCCATTACGGAATATCAAAAAATGTACAATAGCCCATATGCCTGAATGTATCACCTATATGTTGGTTCAGTAGATATTTTGTGGATTTTAGAGCACTCGATTTCTACCACAGGTGTACCAGTTAGAGTGGGATATGGGCCCAAGACTACTAGGCTACTCCATGGATCTGCTTGCTGTTCTAATAGCATTGGCCATTATATCTGCAGCTGCCATACATGCTGGTATGTACTGTTTCTTTCACATCACTGGGGGGTGGGGTCTTTTGGGCACTTAGTTGTTATTGAAACAGGTCTAGCCAAAAACATCCTATTTTTTGCCTTGGGCGTTTTTACAATGTTCCATTATTGCAAAAAAAATTTCCTAACCATAAGACCACCCTTGTCCCAGCCAAAACACACCTCCAACATGCCCCCTTGAGATTTAGACGAACAGCACCAAAAAAGTCTTTAAAATGAATTTTGAAAATAGCGATTTAGACGTTTTTGCGAAGAAAAAAAAAAGCCCATCTGCTGCTTTGTGCTAGGTTTTTTTTTTTAATGTTTTTCTGTTTTGAATATGAGCCCCATCGTAAATGATGGCAGATAAAGACCTGTATGGTCCACCCAGCCTGAATCACTGCACTAACATACATATATATGTTCATTCACAGTGTTCTTGCAAGCCCCTGATGCAGCCTCTGAGAGGTTGAAACATGGCTATGTTCGGCTTTTAAGTATTTATTTATTGTTTTAAGTGGTGAATAAACTGGGCTTTTGATTTTTTATTCTTGCGATGTGCTGTGTTATTCTCCCTTTAAAATCTCTGTATCTATTTACACATACTGCTAATGCATATGTAAATGCTTCATTTACACATGTAGAGGTTTCTAAAATGCCCTCCCACATTCTCTTAAGTCTTGCACAAATTCATTTCAAAATCACATTTTGAAGGATGGCAAACAAAAATGGTTATTCAAAACACAAAATATCTAAAGAGTTATGTGGGGGGAGGGGGACGTAACTAAAATGATCACAGATTTAAAAAAAAAAAAAAGAGTACTGTGTTTTGGAAAGGTTTTTATGTCTTCATTCTCATGATAACACCCAGAAAAGAGCTATACGCTCATGTTTTGCATTCAGGGAGAGGCCTGTTGTGTCTTCATAGATCTGACAAAATGCTTGTTGTTAGAACTGCAAGGCAAAGTAAATTGACTGTCTCCTTCCTCCTTAGTAACCCCAATACATCAACCGTATCCAACATCTAAGCACAAAGGAACGTTTAGCACTTTCTCCCAAAAACTTAACAAATCTTAATTGACGCTTGTACAAACTGATTTATGTAAGGCAAAGAAAAGAGGTTCTTCCAGCAATTCCCCTTTGCAATTCTATGCTACCATCACAGCACCTCTGTTTTTTTGGGTTGTTTTTTTTTTTTATCTGCACACTTATTTATTTCAAGGGAAGGGACAGTGGTGGTACTTTTCTCTGTTGTATTTCTCAACAGAAGCTCATATACCCTCTATCCTCAGTATTCAGGTACCAACAAACTTTAGGACAGTATTTTTCAACCAGTGTGCTGTGGCTGATCCCCAGGTGTACCCTGGGAGTTGGGCCAGCTTAATCTATGCCAGAATGGAGTAAGTTTTCTTGTCTCTAGCAGTGGGTGGTAGGGAGCAGTGATTCATACAGTCTGGTTTGCATCAACCCTGGATCCTTCTCTCCCGATTTAACTTCTTGCTTTCACATAGGTGAGAAGTGTCAGGTAGAATGATCCAAGTTTGACATGAGCAGGCTGTATGAATTGCTGCTCGGTGTTGCCGACCACTAGAGACAAGAAAACTATTAAAATGTACATGGGGGGGGGGGGGGGGGTTCAAAAGAGAGAAAGGGAGATGCCTGGTTGCCAGCTGGAGAGGGGACTGGAGGAAGAGACATAGGACTATTTTTGTGGAGGTGGGGGTGGGGGAAGAGAATGTAAATGCTGGACTATTTCTGAGGGTGGTGGGAAGAGAAGGGAAATGCTGGACTATTTGTGAGGATGGAGAAAGAGAAGGTAAATGCTGAACTTGGTGGGGGTGGGGGTAGGGGAGAGAAGGTAAAATACTGGACTATGTGTGGGGGTGCAGGTTGGGTGGGAAGAGAAGAAGGTAAAATGCTGGGCCATGTGTGGGGGTGGGGTAAAAGATAAAATGCTGGACCATGTGTGGGGGTGTGCCTTGACAATTTTAGCACCGTGTAAGTGTGCCGTGAGATTAAAAAAAAAAAGGTTGAAAATCTCTGCTTTAAGACCTAAACGCTTGCATCTTTTTCTTGATATAGCCCTGAACCCATCCAATCAGTACGTTTTTCTCTAACGATCTTTCATTGTGCCCTCCTCTGAGGCTGGATAAAGCAGCAAAATATAAATGAACCACACAGCATGGGAATAGGTTACAGGAAGAAAATGTGTCAAACTGCACTTACACCTCCCACTGAGATTCTGCCAGTCTTGCAGAGATCTTCCACCCTGATCAACTGTAATCCTTGCTTGCCTGTGAACATCAGGGTTGGCTACTTTTAAGTAGAATTTTGTTTGTGGGATCAGGGGCAGGACCAGCAAGAGCTGAGAAGCTGAGGACACACTAATCCACTCACTCCTTTCATCTAATAAGTAAACCCAGGCCAGAAGTTGCAGTTCTGAACCAAACGTTTTACGTAAACTTGGATGAAGAAGGCACAAACTAGGACCACAGAGAGGACATCTACTATAATAAAACTCACCCTCAACGTTCTGAAGACAACGTTCTGAAGTCACTCAGTCACTCACTGAAGGGTTCATGGATTCATGGTGGTGAAGCCACAACACTGACCATGTCTCTCTGCCCCGCCCTCGCATGACGGACCAATCAGAAAAAACACCCTCAACATTCTGAAACACAAAGGACCATCACAACACCGTTCCCAGGCAACACTAGGCAACGTAAGACGGACCAATCAGAGGAAACTACGTGACAATAAGGGAGGAGCATTCCCCAGCAGAATGACTCATTATCTGTGCAGCACGGAGAGCACAGAACCACCGCTGGAACGAGAGAAGAATATTCCTGCTGTGGGTATGTGCAAAAATAGACCAGGGGAGTGGGGGGGAGAAAATTTTAAATGCCTAATGCCAGTACTGAAGAGTGCCAGAGGGCCTATAGCACAGACTATATTTGGGATCGCTTGACATGGAGTCAGAGGAGCCGGAAAGCAACGTGCCCGTCACCATCTGGGACGTGGACGAACAGGACAAGCTGCGGCCCAGCTGGAAGGATTACCCGCGACCCAGCCAGCAGCAAACAGCGACCAAGGAAGGGGGAGGAGTACTCCTTCCCTGCCTAGGAATCGCTGGAGACTGGCTGCCAAACTAACGAAACAACCGCACACCGACGCACCACCTCCATCATTCGAAAGACATCCACTCTTTCTTCAACACAAATGCAAACTAATAATACAAAACAAACAAAGAATACATAGTTTCTCAGGCGGCTGCAGGTAACTCCCCACCCCCTTCCTCTTCCCCTTTTGCCAAAGCGGCCAAGGACGTGCCCAACCATCCCCAGCCTCAGGCAAGCTGTCTCCCACCTCGGGGATTCCCCGAGCACCCGGAAAAAGACGGCGCTGATTCCTGCAGCGCATAAATGTTCCAGCATTGCCCTGCAGCCGGCCTGAAATGGACCAAACATATCGGATCAACCCCCGACGGCCCGAGACCGTGCTCTTCTCCCTTCCGCCAACTTAAAACAACCATCCCCGTCCTCAGGCAAGCCGTCACCCACCTCCAGGATGCCCAGAACCCCAGCCCAATGGAAAAAGATGGCGCAGCTTCCAACAGCACATTTCTCTTCCAGCATTCCCCTACAGCAGCCCTGAAACGGCCAAAAAATACCGACAGACAAAGAACGTGCTCCTCTACCTTCCGCCCATCTAAAACAACACTGCTGCCTCAGCACAACACAAAAAAAAAAAACATGGGAAAAAAAAAACAACACTCAACAAAAGGCTGACCCCCCTACAACCACATTTACATTTCACCAACAGAAAGACCCCCCCTCCACAAACCTCGACAGACAAAACCACACACACACAATACAACAGAAACACACCCTCAAAGCCACACACCAATCCAACCCACTTTGCCAGCACAGCACATCCCCCAACCCCCAAGCAAAAAACAAAACAAAACAAAAAAAGACACACATCAACAACCTGCACACACACCGCACCCTCACACACTCACACACACACACAAAAAAAACCACATGCTAGCGCCCGTTTCATTGGTTTCGGAAACGGGCTTTTTTACTAGTTTCTCTATATGTCCTTCCCTCCGCGGTGCAGCCCATTGTGCTGGGTCTTCCCTGGCTACAGAGACACAATCCGGTCATGGACTGGGGAAAGGGGGAGATCGTGGACTGGAGCGAGTCGTGCCAGAAACTGTGTTTGATCCCTGACACCGATAGTGTGGTCGGTGAACAGTGGGACCAAGATTCAGATGCCTGGACGGATATTAGTGACTCCCAGGACGCTAAGACTTTTATGAGGGGGATGAACTGTGCATGTGCCTTACCCCCGATCAACCAATCAAGTGGAATCCGGTAACGTGCTTAGGCCCTGTCCGGCCAATAGGACTTCTAAGGCGACTCCTGGGGGCCAGTGGCCACACACCTTACACAAGAAGCCGACACCTGGACCTAAGCTTCAGGACAATCCCGAGAGCCGGAGATCTACGAATCGGAAGGCTAGCTCGCCGCAAGCCATGGCCCGTAGCTCAACTCCGGCGCCAGGCACTCCACCCCGCTCAGTAAATAAATCCCAGTTCCGCCATCAACCGGCCAGCTCCCGTCCGGCGCCTAGGAATATGGATGTGGGAGAACCGTCCAATCATGTCAGAAGATTTCACCAAGAAGATCCAGGGAGATCCAGACCTCCCGAGAAGCCCGGGGAGGCCTTAAGGGAGGGATACTGTCACAGTTGTGCCCAGGTTCCTGGCTCACAGTCACCGCGATCCCCGGTGGTTAGACCTGGGGAATGCGGTGAATTGATGGTTTACCGTTTCCCATGTGCCAGAAGATATGCTGGTCCGGTCCGGATCTTCCAGCCCGCCAGATTGTTTGGGGAGTTTTTTGGAACTAAGCAGTACCCGTACCTGGTGAACTCCCTTGTGGGCTGCCTTTATTAACCACCTGGGAAGGTTCCTAGTTGCCTTGCAACAGTGTTCTTCAGAGGTGTTCCTTTGGTGTGAGTTGTTGCAGTGCCTTTGTGCTTTTACTCTTTTGTGACTTTGACTCTGCTTGGCTACTGGACTTTTCTTCTGCCTGCCGCCTACCTAGACCCGGATTGTTACTGGACTATTCTTCTGCTTGCCACCTGCCTGACCCGGCTTGTTTCTGGACTATTCGTTTGCCTGCTGTTTCCCTGGAACCCAGCGTGTTTCTAGTGTTTCCTGCTGTCTGTCTGCCTGCTGCTGTGTCCTGCAGTCCGGCCTTCCTGTCCTGTCCGGTAAGTCCTGCCGGCCGCCTGCAGCCCGGAGCTTAACTCTGGGTGAAGGGTGGCTAAGTGTAGGTGAAGCCTTGCCCAGTTCCACTGTGTTCCAGTTCCGGTCTGCCTTGTCCTGTGTCTGGGTGATACTCCTGCCGCTGCCGCTTCTCGGCAGTGGCCCAAGGGCTCACAACCCCAGTTACCTGCGGAGTATACGTGACATTGGGTGAGAACCTGTGAGATATTTTATCTAATAGGTGGCATTTTGTGTGGGATGAAATGGCTTGTGCTGTTTTGAAATTCCATTGGTTTAGGAAATTCATTAGAGTTCTGGTGTTGGTGTCATGCTGTTTTTCTAGGTGCAGATTAATAACTCCTAGTAGTAGGATATCTGATTGGTTTGTACAAATGTTGATACAAAGTTGACCAGTTAGTGTTGAATCAGTGATTTTGCATGCCAAAATTTCAATTGCTGAGGATATATGTTTAGCAACACATTCTACTGTGAAGAAGGATTTGTATAATAACTCAACCCCACCTCCTTTTTTTTTAGTTCTGTTGATGTGTATTGTTTTATATCCCGATGGGCATAGGTCACTCAGTACTGGGTCGTCTTTAAGGTGTAGCCATGTTTCAACCTCACGTTTACATATCCTATTGGAATTGGAACATATGTATCATGTTTGAGGTTGGTGTGCTTAAGTTTGTAATTGTCTGTGTGGTCTATGTTTTTTGAGATTGTGGTTGTGTTGATTGTTATTCAGGCTTAATGTTTTGCTATTGGTTGTTATTTTGGTCTCTGGTTTGTTGTGAGGATTGTAACGGCTCTTCCAGTTGATGATGGGAGCATTGTCTGACAGAAATGTGTACAGAGATTTTGTTCCATACATTAGGCAAGGCAGCTCGTAACCCAATTATCCATATTATTATCAAATAGTAGAAAACCCACATCCTTATATTGGCCATTTTGAAGTTTGTTAAGGGACAAGGAAGGAATCAAACTTATAGTTATTCTCAGGATCTGTATATCACCCAGCCAGGTCAGATTCGCTAGTTGTGAGGGGGTTTTTTTCTTCTAAAGTGTGGCCTGCAGTTTCCTGTTCTACCTGGATTGTTGACTTCCCACAACAGGAGTTGTCCCCCATGTAGGTACCACTCTCACCAGGAGGCTGTGATGCTGAACTTGCAGCTCAACTTGGATGTGGCATCCTTGTTGGAAGCAATGCTGCTGCAGCTCAAGGGCTCGTCGCCACAATCTCCTATGAGTGGGTTCCTTCCCGAGTTGACATCCTGGTTTCTTCCCGGCCTTGGTTCTAGGGAGTTGAGTGATCGTCCGTGGGTGCAGCGCTGGCTCGGGTGCCAACGTCCCATCCACATTCCGTCATATCTTGCTGATAACGGGCTCCAACAGAGGGCGGTTGTTGGTCAGGAGAGGTCTTTGCTTTCATCATTGGAGTTCTCCGTCGGTCCGGTCTTAGGTCACCGCACTGTTGCTGACATCCCTGTCATGGACTGCCACATAGCGCTAGTTCCGGTGCTGGATTTCCCTAAGGATGTTATGGCCGTGTGGCAGGAGAAGTTAGCATCTTAGCTGTTTGAGCACTCCTCAAGGCTCTGTGCGTGGACAATCGTCATCGGTGGCTCTGTCTCTGCGTCGTTCGATTGCTTGGGTCTGTAGGGCAGTGGAACAGTGGCGCAATGGTCGGCAGTACCCTCTGGCTGGGTGCTCCTCTTTCCCAACATGGTCCGAGGACACCCGCAGGTATGTCCGAGCCCTTTTTGGCTCCAATTGTGGCTCCTTCTTCATCTTCTCGGCTAGGCTAGGCTGGTGCCGCTGTCTCCATTCCACGCTCATCCCAGAGTGATCAGGGTTCTGCGTTCTTTATTCAATCTTGGCACAATCCAGTTCTGGGTCCCGGAGCTAGTTGTCTCCGTGCCCATCTATCTGACCACCACCTTTGACACCTGTCATGCTAGTATTTTATAAAGGAGAGTAAGCACCTTAATATAGCACACCATTACAGATCTGCCCTTGGAGCATGCGTAAATGTGAGTATAGGCATTTGCACGGTACAGGCGTTGCTTTTATAGAAAAGGTTTAAAATAGACATCTTTTTGGTGTGCACCAGCATCTAAAAAAGCAAATAGGATGTTAGGAATGATTAGGAAATGAATGGAAAACAAAAATGAGAATGCTATAATGCCTTTGTATTGCTCCATGGTGCAACCACACCTTGACTACTGTGTGCAATTCTGGACACTGCATCTCAAAAAAGATATAGTGGAATTAGAAAAGGTACAGAGAAGGGCCACAAAAATGATAAAGTGGATAGGACAACTTCCCTACGAGGAGACGTTAAAGCAGTTAAGGCTCTTCAGCTTGCAGAAGAGACGGCTGAAGGGAGATATGATAGAGGTCTATAAAATACTGCGTGTAGTAGAACGGGTAGACGTGAATCACTTGTTTACTTTCAAGAATACTAAGACTAGGGGGCACGCACACAATGAAGCTACAAAGTAGTAAATTTTAAACAAATTGGAGAAAATAATTCTTCACTCAATGTGTAATCAAACTCTGGAAGTCACTGTCAGAGAATATAGTAAAAGCAGTTAGTTTTTCAGGGAATAAGCAGCCTAAAATCTGTTTTAATGTTCTGGGATCTTGCCAGGTACTTGTGACCTGCATTGGTCACTGTTGGAAACAGGATACTGCGCTTGATGGACTTTCGGTCTGTCCCAGTATGGCAACGCTTATGTTCTTATGACTTCTCACATAGGTGTCCTTTTATAAATTAAACTTTATGAGGCCCTTTTACAAAGCTATGGTAAATTAAGTATGATGCAGTCTTGGTACAATATGGTGCTCATTTTGAAGTCTGTGTGCTTTGAAAATGAGCCTCTATATGCTACAACCAAAGTACTGTTAACAGTATTTAACTTGTTTTTTTAAGATGCCTTCCTCCCCCCCCCCCCCCCCCCCCGCCCCTTGACTTCTACAGCACCCTCACGTGCAGCAAGTGATAATAAAATGATATACAATACTGGAGTTGCTGAATCCTCATCTGCCGTTTTCCATTTGCAGGACCGTGGAAGCCTGTCCGGCATTGGCCTTAGTTCCCCAATATCGGAGTTGCTGAATCTTCATCTCTCTTTTGCCTCTCCTTTTAGTAAATTAAGTTAATCCATTTGTGACCAACTCTTCAAAACTGTGTCTTGAACTAATGAAGAAAGCAGAGCTCTCAAAAACCAGTCATAAAGGAATTAAGTTTATTTATTAGGATTTATTTACAGACTTTTTGAAGAAATTCACCCAAGGTGGTGTACAGCAAGTTAGTCCACAAAAATAAAGGTACAACATGGTTGTTCACCTTAATTTCCAACCTAGCAATGATGTTACTTGAACACAGCAAATAAGTGAGTACAGAATTAACGCACTAGACATCCTGCTCTACTGACACCTCTCTGGTGGAAACCCTGATATGAGCAGATGGCAAAAGAAATAAAAAAAGACTACACAACACTGAAGACTATCTTTTCACTTCATTTTAAAGCAAAGAGGTAGGAGGTGCTGCACAGATGAATATTTACATGAGGATCAAATTGCCTCTATCAGAAGCTTAACTGCAGTGTGGTATAGTCTTTTACTGTTCAATTCAAATAAATTACAAATTTATATATTCATTCAGTATTTGACAGGCAACCCTTTGTTAATAGGAACATCAAGGCAATGTAGAGTCTCACAGGACTAAAACAGACACAACAATTCAAACAAAAAAAGTGAAAAAAATGCAAATTGATGTCAAACATCATCAACCAAAGACAGCCAAAACAGGAAAATAAAATTAAGTAGAGAAGAAAAAAGAAAGACAGGCTACTAAGGGTGGGGAGGACAAAGAAGTGATCTGAGAAGGCCTAGGCCAAATATTCTGGCCCCTTCTGAATTTCTTCTAGGGATTTTCAAGACATAAGTCAGGAGAAAGACAATTTCCATAACATAGGAGAGCAGAGCATCAAAATGCTGAATCTGGTGAAAAAGCAAGTCACAGTTTAACTGGAGGAGGAATCTTATGATAATTAGCCTGAGAAGACTGGGACAACATGGGCACACCCATGAAACTAAAGTCCACTACTCTGGTAAAGAACAAAATTACGGCCCTGTTTACTAAGCCGCACTAGAGCCAAGTTAGCGTTTTTAGTGTACCTAAGCATTAGCGCCCCTTAACAATGTAGACGCCCATAATATTCCTATGGGTGTCTACACAGTTAGCACGTACTAAAAACGCTAGCGCAGCTTTATTTATTTATTGCATTTGTATCCCACATTTTCCCACCTTTTTGCGGGTTCAGTGTGGCTTACAATCAAACATATAAACGGTGAGTGACCGACTCACTCGCAAATGCGCAGTAGAGACTTCCCTCTCTGTCCCGCCCCCGCGTCAATACGTGATGAGGGCGGGAGAGGAAAACTGCGCCGCCGAGGTTGATACCGCTCCCCCTGCCCGTCTGAGATCGCCACTACCGTTCCTCCCCCCCACCCGGCCCGGGCCCTCTCTCCGCTACTAACACATCCATTCGCCGGAACGCAGCATGCACATCAGCTGAGCTGCCGTCGGCCTTCCTTCCCTGCCTGTGTCCCGCCCTCGCTGACGTTACGTCACAGGAGGGCGGGACACAGGCAGAGAAGGAAGGGCCGACGGCAGCTCAGCTGATGTGCGTGCTGCGTTCCGGCGAATGAATGTGTAAGTTTAGTAGCGGAGAGAAGGCCCAGGCCAGGTGGAGGGATGGCGGCAACTCCGGGGGTGGGGGGGGGGGGGGGGACGGTAGCGGTGGCGACCTCGCGGGGAGGGGGAAGGAAAACCCCAATACCAGCCCGTTTTTACGGGCTCAACGGCTAGTATGATATAAGTGAAGGAAATACAATTTGTTACAACTTGGTTATGGATTACATTGTGTAGAGTTAAGCGAGACAATCGAAGTAACGTTAAGGAATATAACAGTGGAACACAGACATTGAAACATTGGAAGGGGACAATGGGAGGCTTAAAGGGCAATATTAAGGCATACAATATTATTAAGCTTAATAAATATTAATATAAACAAATATAATATTAATATAATAAATATATAATAATTAATATAATATTAATATAAATAAATAAATATAATATTAATATAAATAAATATTAAGCTTAATAAACAGGGCCTTTAACTTAACCACATTACTGAAGGGCAGGTAACACAAGGTAGGCAGATCTGGAACCTGTAGATTACCAACAGGTGCTGTAGAACTGATAACCATATACAGGATAGAATTAAAACATGCAGATGTTCTGCTGAAGAGACAGCACAATAAGCGTGTGTGTACCACAGAGCAAAGGATTTCTAATTTCCCAGCTATTATGTGCTTTCCTTTATTTCATTGCTTTGTTGTTTTTGTCAACATTAAAAAAAGCAAACAATAACGCATATCACATCAAAACCAATTTGTGTTCTTTAGTCTGACATTCATAATTAAGTAACAACTGAACAACCAAAAGGCAAATAAATATCCTGCCAAAGCAACAGCACCAGCAATTAGCTAGAAGATTACACTGAAAATGGCTGAGAATGAGTCACAGCTCGCCAGGCATTTTAATTTTTGTGAACAAGCACCAGAAGAGGCACAGATCCTTCACACAGCTGATAAACTCAGGCACGGGTCAGCCCCAGCACCCTGATAAAATCCTGCCTCCTCCTCCTCCATAGGTACCCTTACTTCCATGTGATCACTTGCCAGTCCATCGACTCTCCGCTGTTCATATCACAAACTCATAGACCAATGGTGCGGTGAGGTAAAATTACTACTACTTATTATTTCTATAGCGCTACTAGACGTATGCAGCGCTGTACACTTGAACATGAATAGACAGTCCCTGCTCCACAGAGCTTACAATCTAATTAGGACAAACAGGACAAATAAGAGATAAGGGAATATTAAAGTGAGGATGATAAAATAAGGTTCTGAACAAGTGAATAAGGGTTAGGAGTTAAAAGCAGCATCAAAAAGGTGGGCTTTTACTTCAGATCTGAAGATGGCCAGAGATGGAGCTTGACGTACCAGCTCAAGAAGTCTATTCCAGACATATGGTGCAGCAAGATAAAAGGAATGGAGTCTGGAGTTAGCAGTGGAGGAGAAGGGTGCAGATAAGAGAGATTTACCCAGTGAACTGAGTTCCCAGGGAGGAGTGCAGGGAGAGATGAGAGTGGAGAGGTACTGAGGAGCTGCAGAGTGAATGCACTTATAGGTCAATAAGAGGAGTTTGAACCGTATGCAGAAATGGATAGGGAGCCAGTGAAGTGACTTGAGGAGAGGGCTAATATGAGCATAGCGACATTGGCAGAATATTAGTTGTGCAACAGAATCTTGAACAGATTGAAGAGGAGAGAGATGGCTAAGTGGGAGACCTGTGAGAACAGGGCCGGTCTTAGGTAGGGGCGACAGGAGTGGTCGCACAGCGCCTCGCACCTCCAGGGGCCCCGCGGCGCTTCCTGTCGCTCCCTGCCATAGTGCCATTGATCTTCAGCTGCTTTCCTTCCAGCCGCCCTGCGTTTAAAAAGTCGCAGCGGCAGCTGCAGCGAAAAAGCAGGCTCGCCTCTCCTGATGCAGTTTCCTGTTTCTGCAAAGGCGGCACACAGTGCATGCTGAGAGAGAAGGGGAAGGCGTAAAGAATAGACGAGCCTGCTTTTTTGCTGCAGCTGCCACTGCAACTTTTAAAACGCAGGGCGGCTGGAAGGAAAGGAGGGCTGTGGTGGAAAACTGAGGGCACAGGTGGGGCTGGGGTTGGGAACTGAAACTCGGGGGGGTGAAAAAGTGGGTAAGTTGGGGGCTGGGGCAAGTCACTGGACATGGAGGGGAGGGCAGAGGAGAATCGATGGGATGGGAGGACAGGGGACAGAGGAGAATCACAGGATGTGGATGAGAGGGGAGGGCAGGGGGCAAAGGAGAATCGCTGGACATGGATGGATGGAGGGGAGGGCAGGAGAAATGCTGGACATGGATGGAGGTGAGGGAAGACAAGAAGGAGATGCACATGGATGGAAGGGAGAGGAGAATTTCTAGACACGGATGGAGGAGAGGGGAGAGTTGAAATGCTGGATATGGATGGAGGGGAGGGAAGAGAGGACGTGAGATGAAGTGAGATGAACATGGATGGAGGGGAGGAGAAATGCTGGATATGGATGGAGGGGAGGGAAGAAAGAGGAAGGAGATGCATATGGATGGAGGGGAGGGAAGAAAGAGGAAGGCGATGCATACTGACGGAGATGAGGGAATGGGAAAAGAGGAGAAAAACTGCACATGGCTGGAGAAAATTGGCAAAAGCTGGATCCACTCTATACCTCCTCCAGTCAAGTCTACGGAGGACCCAGCTTTTACCTATGGATATAGCGCAAGAAATGAAGAAGAAAGGAGGAAAGTAAAGAAATAAATGGAAAGGAAGCCCTGGAAGTGGAGTTAAGGGAGCAGATAGAGAGCAGGAGAATCAGAGACTGGGACTAACATGATCAGAAAAACAAAGTCACAAGACAACAAAGGTAGAAAAAATCAGTTTATTTTCATTTTAGTGTTTGGAATATGTCCTATTTGAGAATTTACATCTGCTGTCTTATTTTGCAATGTACAGCAATGTTCTGTTTTTCTGGTATTGTGCTGCTGCATGCAGAATCTGTATGCTAATTTGGTTTGTGTCATTTTGGATATACTGGAGTGTAACAGCTTACAGAAATTATTTATAATGAAAAAAACCCCAATTTATTTTTCTTCTCCTGTACTGGTGTAATATTTCAATGATTACTGCACCATGGCTGGTAAAAGGGTGTGGCTAGATGTGCCAACATTGTCCAGTTCAGCACACTATTAGCAGCCAAGTTCATACAAAGTTAATTATGTTCAGTGGAAAACAAATCTGTTAGGTCAGGCTGCTTGCTATCTGAATATTCAATCACTGTTTCATTATTGCTACCAAGTATTACATATTAAGGGGATTTGTTTTAATTCATTTATCTAGTCCTTACGTGCACATGGTTTTGCTTTTTAAACCCAAAGGTTTCCTAGTATAGCATTTTTCATGTTTCATGTTTGAATTAGTTTTTGTATACAAGTATTGCTTGATTTCTCTTTCTTTGAAATAAAAGAAAATGTTTAAAACATATCTTGTCAACCAGGGGCAGGGCTGGGTGGGGGCGGGACTAGGGAGCCCCAGTGAACTGGTCTGCACAGGGCCCCGCAATTGCTAAGATCGGCCCTGCTTGACCGTGTCCTTGTGCATGTTGATCCATTCCTCTTTCAAGGTTCATGCATTCAAATGATCTAAAATACAGAAATAAAAATTATAGTAGGCACTAAGAGGTGGGATTATGTAACCCCACTCCTCAAGGTCGCACACTGGTTGCCTGAAGCCAGCAGAATTCCTTATAAACTCCTTACAATGATATACCAAATATGTTCTTCCAGTTTTCCGTTGTTCTTATTGTGATATTTAACTCTCTATGTTCCAGGCAGAACCTTGCGTTCATCTAATCTGCAGTTAGTAAACCACTCTATCTTTCCGTCAAATATCTTTCGAACACATCTACCTCCCTTTCTGCACCTATAATCTTATTTTACGAAGTTTAAGAAAGGTCTGAAAATCTATTTCAATTTAAAAACAGTGTTTTATCCATGAGGGTGGGAAAGATCTGGGACCAGAATACCATACTGCACATAAAGTAAGTTTCATGGATCTCTATGAACAGAAAATTGTCTGTCTTTCAACATTCCTTCTAATGTAATTGGCATAAATGCCATGTACTTGTTCTGTCTTTTCACATCTATTTTGTTAAACAGTACTAAGAAATATGATAGAGTTCTCCACAGTTCTTGACGTCAGGGACAACTACAGCAAAAAGCTTTCTTCAGACATTCATATTAATTCATCCATTTGCTGCTTCTCCAAATTTTAAACCTTAATACCCCTCATTCTTTATCCATTTTTGATACTGTCTCTTCTATGCTAAAATTAACTTGCTGCTTCCCAGCATGCTAAGAGACTCAGGATTCCAATTTTTATAAGTTAACCACTGTCTTACTAACACTTTGCACACTTTTAGAAAATGTAGCACTATCACATTACTGCATGCTAACATGTATTATTTACTCTAGGTCTCATTTTATGCAATGCAATGGTGTTAGACAGATAGTGATGAGGCGAAAGGCACATTTTTCTAACTGCTATGTTTCACGCTATCAAAGTTTCTGTGCCGCAGACACTACCTCCCTCATAGAAATGATTCTGGCCATTTTTCGTGGAGCTTATGTTTCTGGAACTTTCGTTTTTGAACTTCATGCGTCTTTTAACTGGTCTGTCTCCCTTCCCCCATTCCAAATTTGGTCCTATTCTGTAAAATATTTAGAGTTATTTTGTCCCCAAACAGAGGTGTTCTTGACCTCTTTATATATAATTTCTTTCCAACAGCCATTTGGTTGGAAAGAATTTTAAAAAACCCCAGAAAATAATCCAATTTCCTCCAGAATCAATAAAGCTATGAGACCATCAGAAAGGACAAATGCTAGGAATGCAAACTAACAAGAAATACTTTAGCTACATTAACTGGCTGGCATTCTATTGTAATTGCTTTTTGTTTTGTTTTATTTTTGCTACTGTGTCCTACATTCTAAAAAAAAACATCTCACTAGACAAAGTACAAAAGCCAAGGAGCCATTTAATAAATGCTGACCACTAGTAACTAATAATTATGGCAAAATTAAAAGGTCACTTATTAGAAAAATGAAGCAGAAAGCAATAATTTATAATGAAAATAAGCTGTTATACAGCCAACATAACTGGGACAGCTTAAAGTTAGGTACGGTTTATAGAACAGCGCTTATGTCCAAAATCGTGCCTACCTTTAAGTGCAGCCATTTGCACCAACTGGAACGTGGTGCAAATGAACATGCCTAAATTAGGCGTGTTTCCCCCCCATTCTATAATAATGCGCGTAAATGTAATGAAAACCCCCGTTCCGCCTATGATCCTCCCATTTCTGCACCCCCCCCCCCTTTTTCAAGTTGCATGTAAAATTTAGGCATGAATCCCACACCTAAATTTATGCACGTATATACTAGTTAAGTCTAATTAGTGCCAATAATTGCTTGTTAAAAAGCCAATTATTGGCACTAATTAGCATGTTATTTAATTACACTGCGTGTGCAAATTGGGCACCTGCCCAAATTTGCATGTGCAATTTTTGGCGTCTTTTATAGAATTAGGCTGTTAACGCATAACTGCAAGAGGGGGGTGTACAAGAGGAAGGAGAATGTGTGGGCCATGGGCATATAGCCAAGCAATGCATGCAACTAAGAACATAAGAATAGCCATACAGGGTCAGACCAATGGTTCATCTACTCCAGTATCCTGTCTCCAACAACGGCCAAGTCAGGTCACAAATACCAGGCAGAAACCCAAATCGTAGCAACATTCCATGCTACCAATCCCAGGGCAAGCAGTAGCTTCCCATGTCTGTCTCAATTGCAGACTGTGGACTTTTCCTCCAGGAATTTGTCCAAACCTTTTTTTAAACCCAGATTCGCTACCCGCTGTTACCACATCATCCGGCAAACAGTTCTAGAGCCTAACTATTCGTCGAGTGAAAAAATATTTCCTCCTATTTGTTTTAAAAGTATTTCCATGTAACTTCCTTGAGTGTCCCCTAGTCTTTGTACTTTTGGAACGAGTAAAAAATCAATTCACTTCTACTCATTCTACACCACTCAGGCAGTGGTGTAGCTGGGTGGGGCACCAGGGGAGCGACCACTCCCCCAAACGGACTTCGGACATGATGGCGCCTATTTTTACTCTGTGTGCACGTACGCATCTCCACTCCCCCTGGCGTCACAACCTGGCTACGCTTCTGCACTCAGGATTTTATAGACCTTAATCATATCCCCCCTCAGCCATCTCTTTTCCAAGCTGAAGAGCTCTTACCTCTTTAGCCTTTCCTCATATGAGAGGAGTTTCATCCCCTTTACCATTTTGGTCGCTCTTCTTTGAACTTTTTCTAATTCTGCTATATCGATTTTGAGATTGCTATCAGTTGCATGCATTGCATGCTGCACGTAGGCATACCAACTTACACCAGTCATCGATTTGCCATAATTGGGAACGCCTACATTTGGACATGCCAACACAGTTTTGCACTAGTATTCTATAATGGCTTAGACATTCCTCTGCCGTTATAGAACAGGTGCTGAGTGCATCCCAGTGAGGCACAATCATCTTGGTGCCAAGTTATAGACTTAGCCAATGTTTGCAGGGTTCTAGAATGAAACCGGGGCAGGGGACTATCACTGGAATGACTGCACTAACTGAGCCGTGAGTTGTTATTCATCAGATAACTTAAGATTTTGACTCTTGTACACAAAATCTACTATTCTGGTATATCTCCGTTTCATTTTTACTAATCATTTTTACTAATTTTTACTAAGCATTTTACAGTCATTGCAACAGAACCAATTAGTTATCCATTCTTTCCGATACATATTTTTGGACATCATCCATTATTCAATTTTAGTGTGGTGGGCACTTCTCTCTGGAATTCTTTACCATCTAATTTAAGACTAGAGACTTCATTTCAGACATTTAAGAAAGGCTTGTAAATGTTCCTTTTCTAAAATGCTTTTGAGGAATAATTACACTCATTAAGGACTGGAGAGGCAGATGGTGAAGCTAGAACATGGAACTCACAGCCCCGATCCTAAATCTTAATCCTAGTGTAAATCTCAATTCTGTTTTTCTATTCTTCCTTCATCTATCTAGTTTTTAATTGTTAACTGCCACGAAAGTCTGCCATTCAGGAGCATATTCAATAGAAATAAAACATGGAAACTTTGAAAATAGAGGCTGGCCGAAACTGAAACTGCAGCCAAAACTTATTGTCTGGTTTCAGCTGAAGCTGAAACCAAAACCAAAAACTAAAGTCTGGTTGTGTGACTATGAACCAATGCGACACATTGGGGGACTGTCAGAGCTAGTAGCTAGCAGTCCTCTGCTCTAAACCCACAGGAGATTACTACCCTCCAATCCCAGGAACTGCAAGCAAAGGGAAAGGATGACAACTGGGGAAATATTTTATAGGACTTCTCAACAAGTCTGGCACATTTAGGCACATATATAATTAAATCGTTTCTGAGACAGGACCTTTGTGAGAATGTGTAAAAAGGACAAGCATAAAGGTGTCCAGCCACTGGTCTACACTACGGACACGACACCAGCATGACGCACAATCCAGAATAAAAAAGCACATTGACATTACTGAATGCAAGGACTATATATGCTCTGAAACAATTACTATCAAGAGCAATACATTTCTCACATTACTTTCTAATATATAAACTTCATTTCATTGTAATATCATTTTCCTACTAACACTATAAACTTCAGCAGTACTTGTGCTTGAAGGCAATCAATGCAGGTTCCTTTCTCATAAAATCTAGCTTCTGCATGCTACAAGTTTGATTAAAACGCTGCACCTTTATGATACCCAACAGAGCCTGGAAATTTTTTTCAGAATCACCCAAGTAGTTTTTTTAAATATATATATGAGAGCATATATGTATTGTTTTACGGTATGTGAATTATAATTACAGATGTATTTTGTACTCCGCCAGAATAGTAGATGGTGCAGACTAGAAATCTTTTAAATCAATAAATAGTATCCAAGCCAGAATATATATAATTAAATAATGAAAGACCATATTTTACCTCCAAGTAAAATAGCCTCTGCATACATGGACCTCAGCTAATAACAACTGAAACTAAATGCCACAATGCTTTTATAGTGGCTGACTTTGTGCCAAATTTGGAGAGACAGCTGATACCATACCTCCACAGAGAGGCTAATTCCTAAGGACCTTATTTACCGACTTAAATTCCTGCTAAACTTTAGTATCAAAAGCATTTATTTGGAGCACTTTATTTACCATATAAACTACAATGCAAGATCATAGCTGCATTAAAAAAAAAGTACCCCCCCCCCCCCCTCGACTAACTTACAAGTAGTGTAGTCAGAGCAGGGGTGATCAGTAGTTACTCTTCCTCAGGTCAGCTCAACTCTCAAAATAGCAGTCTGAGGGGGGCACCTATAGGTGGGCAGTGGTGAAAAGATAAATCCTGTTTGGAGTGGAAAGAGAGGGAGGGAGGGAGAAAAACAGGGAAAAACACAGATTTTCGGCTTCCGCCAAGAACACATGGTCAGTTTCAGCCAAAACTGAAACCATGGTTGTAGCCTTTTTGCTGAAACCAAAACCGGGCAGAAAAATAATTTTGAGCCAGTTTCGGCACCATAACCAAAATTTGGTCAGTTTCTTTTTGAAAACTTGTGAAAGAATATAAAATAGAGAAAATATTCCTACATAGTTTAAATGAAGGCTCGTGTTGATGCAACTCAGAGAAAAATGAGGTTGGGTTCCAAGCCCACAAGAGCAGGAGTCTCAGCCATCTCTTAGACAACTAGTCGCCAAGACTTAGGGGTCCTTTTACTAAGGTGTGCTAAAAAATGGCTTGCGGTAGTGTAGGCGTAGGTTTTTGGGTGCGCGCCAATCCATTTTTCAGCGCGCCTATAAAAAAGCTCTTTTTTAAATTTTTGCCAAAAATGGACGTGCAGCAAAATGAAAATTGCCACGTGTCCATTTTGGGTCTGAGACCTTACCGCCAGCCATTGATCTGGCAGTAAAGTCTCATGCGGTAACCTGACGGTAATGACCTACATGCGCCAAATGCCAGTTGGCACGCATAGCTGATGCACACCAGAAAATAAAAAATATTTTTTGGGTGCGCATATCAGACGCGTGCAAAAAATTAAATTACCACAAGGGCCACATGGTACCTGTCCAGTAACTCCATTTTGGCGCACGTAGACGCTTACGCAGCTTAGTAAAAGGGCCCCATAGGGTTTATGTCAGCTAGATTTCCAGATAGTAGGGCTGAGTTGAAAGAGGGTAATAAAAATAGGGAGGAAAGCTCCAGATATTTGGAATGAAGGCTCAGAGCTCCATAGGCCAGCTTCAAATAATCTTGAAGTCTACAAAGTAAGAAGAAACTGCGAAGTAAAAAAAAAAAGGATATCTGGCTATCCCAGTTTCAATTTTCTCTCCTGTAGGGACGATGGGGGAGGGGGGAACCCACAAATAAAATTAACTTGGTTCCCTAAAGACAACCCAATACAATAAGGCACCAAACTAGAAAAAAAATGTTAATTTTTTTCAAATTCTTTTTTTCTTGGGGGTAGGGCTTTTAAACAAAATTTTTCTTCAGGTTCATATGAGATAAGAGAAGCAAAGATGCAAATAGAAGAAAAAAAGAATTGCTTAATAAATATTCCTGTTCCCTATTCACAGGAGAGGAGCTAGAAATAGGACTGCAGAAGACAAACATATAGAAATGGAAGTAGGGAAGAACTTGGGATGATTTTCAGAAGACTGTGCTCACAAGGAGCTAGCTAAACTGAAGGTAAGCAAAGTGATGTAACCGGATGGGATATATCCAAGGGTACAGAAGGAACTTTTAGGGAAGTTCTGGTGGCTGCGTTGTCTGACCTTTTCAATGCTTCTTTAGAGTCTGAACTAGTCACTCTCCACAAAAATAGGAGGATGTGGGGAACTACAGGCCAGTTAGTCTGACCTTTGTGGAAAGTAAATGAATGAAAATGCTTCTAAAACAAAGGATAGTGAGTTTTTTGGAATCCAATGGCGTGCAAGACCCAAGGGCAGAATGGTTTTACTAGATGTAGGCCTTGTCAGACAAATCTGATTAAATTTCTTTGACTAGCTGACCAGAGAGTCGGAGCAAGGGATAGCACTGGATGAGGTATACTTAAGAGCCCTTTTGCTAAGCTGCAGTAAAAGGGGGCCTGTGCTAGCATCAGCCTGTGTTTTTGACACACACTGAGGCCCCCTTTTACTGCAGTGGGTAAAAGGTTGTCTTTTTTTGAGGAAAAGAAATGGCCGTGAAAACTTACCACACAGCCGTTTCGGGGGTGGGGGTGGGGTGGAGTCAGTACCGCCACCCATTAAGGGCGGTAGGGGCTCCTGTACTCACCCGGCAGTAACCAGGTGTGCAAAAATAGAAGATATTTTTCTGGCACTAGAAATGGTACACACTGGAGGTGGGAACTACCTCTGGGCTCCTACAGTAGCCTGGTGCTAGTTCCAGATTGGCACACAGCAAGCCTGTGTGTGCCAACCCTTTAGTAAATGGGTTCCTTAGATTTTAGCAATATCTTTGACACACATAGGTGACTTATACATAAACTGAGTGTCCTTGGTATAGATCCCACAATGACTGAGTGGGTTAGAAATGGTTAAGTGGAAGGCGACAAAGGGTAGTGGTAAGCAGAGTTTTATTGTTTTTTTTTAATTTTTATCATGATTTCAATATTACAATCACTCTAATGTGAGCAAAAAAAAAAAAAAACAGCACAAAGGGCCTTTAAAAACAAAAGGGACACAGTTCTTGTATTTAAAAAAAATCCTTTTAATAATGAATTTTGATTGAAGAGAGACCCATTTGTACAATAACGCAATCACTCTAATGTGACAATTATAAATTCCATCCAAACATAATATCACATCTTACATAGGAAATAAAATTACTCAGTTCAACCACAATATGTAATCCAAGATTACACATTCTAAACTTAAGGAAAATAAAATATAATCAAATTTGTTATGGCCAAATTCTATAACTTCAAACTTTGCTAGCCGACCTTGGTGGATTGTGAAACAGTTATTTGGACCCTTTCATCTTCTCTAGTCACAATAAATTCTACAAGTTGTCTGGGTTCAAAAAACTTTAAGTCTTATTTTGAAAAGATATAACACAAGAACAAGGAAATCTCAATAATAATTTCAGTCCCAACGCTTGTATCCTAAGCCTAAGGGCCAAGAATTCTTGACGTCATTTCTGTGTATATCTTGACAGAATAGGAAATACTCTTATTTTAGACCCCAAAAACCTCTTGTCAGTCACTCGGAAATAAGATTTCAAAACCAATGTTCAGTCCACTTCCAAAGCAAACATTGCTATAAGAGTATTTCTCTGAGTCGCTATCTCCACTGATGACTTAGAAAGTCCCTATTTCTCACAAGTTCAGTATCAGAGCTGGAGATCAAATTCAAATACTGAGTCTTTAGCACTACAGGTAGAGATTCTGATGGTATTTTCAAAACGTCATGCATATGCCTTCTTAGCATATCCACAGGTGTTATCAGAGAAGACTTAAGAAAACTTAGGAAAATTCAAAAACCTGAAAGAATTTTTTTGACTTTGGTCTTCCAAGTACAGTGCACTCCATTTAAGTGCACATCGGAGAAGCGCATGCTCTGTTTAATTGCATGCCATACTTCGGTCCTGTTTTTGGGCCAAACTTCCGCACCACTGATAAGTGCAAGATTCGCTTATATGCATGGTTTAAGACCGCTCCTCTACAGGAAGGACTCCGCATAAGCGAACGCTTGGAATATGGAAGCCGATTGGCACGTGACAAAGGGGCGATAAATTTGAAATCTTGTTTGTTAACTCCACAGGCAGAATAAGCAAAAGAATGTTGTTAGAGTGTACACTGGAGTTGTCGTTGTCGCGCAACTGTAAGACTAACACTGGCTGAACGAATAGAAGTTCTTAAAAAATTAGAAAACAAACAAAGTCAAACATCTATTGCTAAAGAATATGATGTGAATCCCAGTCAAATTTCACATATCTTGAAGCACAAAGTCCAGCTTCTGGAAGACTGGCAAAACAATACAAATCCACACCGGAAATGAAATCGGGTGGAAAAAGCTGAGGAGGTAGAAGATGCTCTTCTTCAGTGGTTTTCTCGAGTCAGGAGCAGACAGTTTCCTGTCAGTGGTCCACTGCTTATGGAGAAAGCTAATCAGCTAGCTGAAAGTCTTGGACTAACTGAATTCAAAGCCACTGTTGGATGGTTAGAAAGATGGAAGGAGAGGAACAACATAAAATTCAAGAAACAGCATGGTGAGAAACAAGACACTGATGACTTTTGGTGCTAAAAATTGGGTTGTTTCAGTTTTTCCTACCATCTTGAACGAGTTTGCACCTCGTGACATTTTCAATGCTGACGAAAACAGTCTCTACTAGCGAGCAATTCCTGATGGAACACTTGTATTGAAAACAAGCCGAAACTACAGGAAGTAAAACGTCGAAGGACCGACTGATGATCCTCCTTTGCTGCAATATGGATGAGAGTGAGAAGTTGGAACCCCTCGTCATTGGAAAGAGCAAACAGCCCCATTGCTTCAAGAAGGTTAAGCAACTTCCTGTGTCATACGAGGCTAACACAAATTCATGGATGACTGGGGAAATTTGGAAGCAGTGGCTAAAGAAGTTAGACACTAGAATGCGGGCACAAAAGCGTCAGATTTTGTTGCTTTGTGATAATTGTGCTGCATGCAGTGATGATGTCAGGCTGTCTAACGTCAAGGTGGTCTTCCTGCCACCAAACACTACCTCTCTGATCCAACCTATGGATCAGGGCATAATAGCCAATTTCAAACAACATTATCGGGCTCTTGTGCTACGTCGTCTGATGAGCGTTATGGATGACCAGACTGGCAAGGATAAATGTGCTGTTGAACTGGCTCGTAATCTATCACTGTTGGATTCCCTACATATGCAGAAAGGAGGTGAGTCTCTTTCAACTGTAAGGAAGTTCAGGAACGAGGGGCACAGGATGAAGGTGAAAGGGAATGGACAGAGGTAATCTAAGGAAATACTTCTTTACAAAAAGGTTGGAGAAGACCAAGACTGTATCCGAATTCAAGAAAATAGGGGACAAACACACAGGATCTCTAAGGGAGAGGACAATGGATCGTATTGGATTTCCAAAGGAGAGAAAGATATACAGTAGAGATCTAACAGTACGCGGTCTGTTAACTCACAGTTTCACTTAAACTGTGGGATTAACACAGATCCCAACTTTTTAAAAATAAAACGTGGTGCTTGTTAATAAGCAGTGGTTGGCCGTACACATATAGTGTACATGACACAAAGAGGAAAAAAGTGCATGGAACAAGACTCTACTTCCTGAGTGTGACTTTTATGTAATTGCACACTTGAAAAGTTAGTACAAATGGCAAGTACGCATGTATATCACAGCAGAGAAGTTGGCAGCTATAGAAAAAGTAAACAGTAGCAAAACTCAACCTTCTGTGGCTCAGGAGATGGGCATATCCAAATCTACACTTTGCAGTTGAATTAAAAACCATGACAAGGTGCATGATTTTGTAAAGGACATTGATTCCAGTACAGGTGTGGCACGAAAGCATGTTTTCTATGATTTGGACAAAGCCATGAGCATATGGTTCACTCAACAGCAGCAGGAAGGAATACCAATCAGTGGCCCAATCCTGCAGGCCCAAGATGGATTGAAGGGAGATGAATCTTTTCAGGCCAGCAAAGGATGGCTGGGTTGTTTCAAGAAGAGATTTGGCATAACTGCGACTACGATTTCTGGGGAACGTTTGTCTGCAGATGACACAGCTACAAACACATTTCCAGTACAACTGAAAACCATTATCTAAAGCTGTTGATACAATGATGAACAAATTTACAACTGTGATGAAACTGCTTTATTTGCAAAGATCCTACCAGATAGAACTCCAAGCTTCCAAATATGATGAAATGACGTCTGCTGGCTTTAAGGAGATAAAATATCAGGTAATGTTACTTTTTTGAGTCAATAAAACTGGCAGTCATAAACTTACCCCACTTATCAGGAAATTTAGCAGCCCTGGGTGTTTTTACCATATAGACCATGCATCCTTGCCTGTGACATATGCAAATAGAAAAAATGCATGCATGGCC
This sequence comes from Microcaecilia unicolor, assembly GCF_901765095.1. Classification (NCBI taxonomy): domain Eukaryota; kingdom Metazoa; phylum Chordata; class Amphibia; order Gymnophiona; family Siphonopidae; genus Microcaecilia; species Microcaecilia unicolor. The sequence continues at coordinate 236,586,571 of NC_044031.1, forward strand.
ACAGATATCTTTGAATAGTACACAAGCCCTTACCTGCAAGGAAGCTGGAGGCAGAGCCCTACTGCTTTTTGATCTCTGCCCCACTCATCCTCCTGCTGACTCTCTTGTTTGCAGAGATGGTAACATTTGTGTGTTTTTTTTGCTAAGCATACAATATCCTGAAGTCAGCCTTTGGACCATGGAATAAAGAATTTTAAGGCAAACTACAAGCAAGAATTAATAACCACTCAACTTATAGCCAACGCTATTAGGAATAAGAAGATGACCATTTAAAACAGCAAAACCAGCTTCATATTTTATATAATAAGCATTAGACCATTTGACATTTTATGGTACTATAATATTCTCTTGTGCTGCACTCCTGTGTTGACTGTAAATAAAAAGCGTTTGATTTAATTTTTGCTAATCTCTGCATTATTCAATTAAACAATGGGTGATGTTGTCATTTTTTATATTGTTGAGTTTTTGAACTAGCAAGGCAAGTTATATAGTACAGTAAATCTGAATGGATGTAAATTAACAGTTCTGTTATCCCGTAGTCTCATTTATATGTGGTGACAAATCCTTGGACCCCAACCTCTATGTCCTAAGATTCTCCACTGTAATCGATGGTATGGATGGGCAGACTGTACGGGCCATGTGGTCTTCATCTGCCATCATTTTCTACAATTCTATGATAGCTCAGGTCACTATAGCATGCCTGATAAAGGTTTCTATTCATCGCACCTTTATAAAGCATTTTTTTTGCATGACAGAAGATCGTGCCTTCCATCCAAATGAGAATGTATAAAACCAGACAAGGCAATTTCATGATTTAAATACTGTTAAAAGCGTGACCACAATAATTAAAAAAAAACTCAGAGCTCATGGAGAACTTAATTTCACAAGAAATCACAATAATAAAGTTGTATAATTCTGCAGATGTTAATATTTAGAGTGCCTCTCCAAGGTTGTGGATAATTTAGATTGTAAAGTGTGTATAACTTAAATCAATATTGTAATTTACTCTGCTTTAGCTATGGCAACAAAAACAGCCGATTTACTACGTTTTTCCCTTCCCCACCTCAATTCTGGGCCAATGGGAATAAACAGCTTTGTAAATGAGGTCTATAATGCTCTGAATTTGTTTTTAAATGAGCAGCTTTTCCAATTGTTTTTCCACTGAAATGCTGGTAATCTGCCATATAAAAATGGAATTGGCTTTAAAAACAGCTCAAGTACAGTTAAAAATGTTTTTGCTTTCCTGGCCACAAACTAGTGTTAAAGAATCTTGAGTTTGCCAGGCAGATCTTATTACCTGCATTTTTATTAGATGGTTTCTTTAAAACTCTTCTCTTTATCTATTCCTTTTCCATGCAGCTTATCTAGATGATATGAATCGTTGACAGATAGGCTCAGTTCCATATGAGGAAAAAAGAAAATGCTAAAGTTATTTCACAACCGAAAACAGCAGCAGTAACAGCTGCTAGAAAAATGTCAAAGTGAAGAAACCAGTAAAGAGCAAAAATGGCCTATGGTAACAGCATGTTCCTGCAGCACAGAAAGGAATAATGGCATTATGCTCCCTCCTCTCCAGAGTGAGAAGTCATCAAATCCTCAACAGAATGACAGGCAGCATCAGGGAAAGGGCCCTGTTGCTCTATCAGTGCTCTGGGAGATATTTTCAGTCTACACAGCACCTTACCTTGACGGACTTGAGCCAAATAAGAACTTCAGGTGTTTGTTATTTAGTAATTAAAGATCTCAAGATCAGATTAAATGGATGAACCTGAGGGTGGAGTGGGAAGGAAGGGAGACATCTTATTCCCCCATGTGGACTTTGCAGTTGAGGAGAGTAAAGATGAGAGGAGAGTTAGAGGAGGGAGGGGGGGGGGGGGGGGAGAGAGAGAAGGGGACAGGGGATTTTGTATAATTTTATCTTTTTCTTTTTTTGTTGGTACAGACCGAAAGGCAGTATGGATGATTATTGCTTTGTTTGTCAGGATTTGGAGGACATTAATATGGAGAGGGCTGCTGGCTGGGAGGGCCTTGCTCCATTTGGAGTGGCAAGTACCATTGCTTTGTTATTTAATGTTTTTGTCCCCTTCAGTCTGTTACGATAATCTTTTGGAATATGGGAGGTATAACCTTTCCCATTAAAAGACACAAAATACTCCATGCCCTTAACCGCAACAAAGCAGATATTGCTTGATTTGTCCTCAGTGGAATGTGCTAAATGAAATAAGTAGTGGGTAGGAGCGGTCTTAGAAGCATCAACATTGAACCTCAATGCAGGGGTTATCATTTTGTTCTGTAGGGGGCTTAATGTTGTCATACATCATAGTTTCTATGACCCGAGTGGCGTCTTTGCTCAGACAGCAGGACCTACCTGCAATTGCAGGTGGTAACTTTAATAGTGTATACAACCCTACAAGTAGATAAATCTAACCCTGCACCTAGTGAGAGGCTTGATTTACAAAAGGGGTTGCCGCTGCTCTGTTCCACCTTGGACTTAGTAGTCATATGGAGAACTCTGCATCTGGGTGTATGTGATTTCCCACGCAATGCAATCACACATTGAATATTTATTATTTTCAAGAGAACTTTTTTCTTGAGTGCATTCAGTGGAGATTGAGCCCTATAGTATCTCAGGTCATGCTATAGTGCCGACTAGGCCAGAAGTCGATTACAGAAGAGGTTCCATTTACACCTTCTCCAAAGCAAGACCTTATTATCCCCCAAAGAGGGATAAGGATCCCATTCCCAATGTAGAGAATGTTGTACACAGTGAGGACAATACACACGATCAAACACCAACTGAACAAAGAAGGTAAAGAGTAAGAAGTGATTCCAGAGATTTCTATACTTCTCCCTTGGGGAGTCCAGCAAGATCTCCCAATTCATCAAGACACCCAGGGCCATTGACAGAACAAGACCGCTCTCCATCTGCCCCCCAACTACATTTTAGAACCTATGTTCCCTCTATCCATACATACTCTTTTTTTAGAAGAACTGTGGAAGAAAGATTCCAGAGAAGCACCATTTCACTCACCATCAACAGTCCACGGACAGACTCCCTCAGAGAGGAAGAGGCAGAGGATATATCATTACCAGCAGCATTACAGCAGGGAGAGATATAGCAACAACAACTGGAAATGAACATTCCCATTTTCAACCTGTCCAACAAGATACTGACTGAAACAGAATCGTGTATCATTTGTCCCTACAACTAAGTACAGCGCTTTTCAAACAAGGACAGATTTATTTAAATTTAGATGCAAACTACAAATCATACAAGCTTTTTCACAAAGCAATACACCATATGTGGATATTTCAGTCACAAAGAAACCTTGATCATGGATTCCTCCAGGAGCCATCAACCCCCTGATACAGGCCTTTAATTCCTTCAACGAGAGATATCTGAAAAAAAAAATTGAAAAGAACCAACAGCCTCGATTTTATAACAAACAGGAATGAACAAGAAGCCATTAGGGATTTGGCTCTCAATCAGCAAATACAGTGGGGGAAATAAGTATTTGATCCCTTGCTGATTTTGTAAGTTTGCCCACTGACAAAGACATGAGCAGCCCATAATTGAAGGGTAGGTTATTGGTAACAGTGAGAGATAGCACATCACAAATTAAATCCGGAAAATCACATTGTGGAAAGTATATGAATTTATTTGCATTCTGCAGAGGGAAATAAGTATTTGATCCCCCACCAACCAGTAAGAGATCTGGCCCCTACAGACCAGGTAGATGCTCCAAATCAACTCGTTACCTGCATGACAGACAGCTGTCGGCAATGGTCACCTGTATGAAAGACACCTGTCCACAGACTCAGTGAATCAGTCAGACTCTAACCTCTACAAAATGGCCAAGAGCAAGGAGCTAAGGATGTCAGGGACAAGATCATACACCTGCACAAGGCTGGAATGGGCTACAAAACCATCAGTAAGACGCTGGGTGAGAAGGAGACAACTGTTGGTGCCATAGTAAGAAAATGGAAGAAGTACAAAATGACTGTCAATCGACAAAGATCTGGGGCTCCACGCAAAATCTCACCTCGTGGGGTATCCTTGATCATGAGGAAGGTTAGAAATCAGCCTACAACTACAAGGGGGGAACTTGTCAATGATCTCAAGGCAGCTGGGACCACTGTCACCACGAAAACCATTGGTAACACATTACGACATAACGGATTGCAATCCTGCAGTGCCCGCAAGGTCCCCCTGCTCCGGAAGGCACATGTGACGGCCCGTCTGAAGTTTGCCAGTGAACACCTGGATGATGCCAAGAGTGATTTGGAGAAGGTGCTGTGGTCAGATGAGACAAAAATTGAGCTCTTTGGCATGAACTCAACTCGCCGTGTTTGGAGGAAGAGAAATGCTGCCTATGACCCAAAGAACACCGTCCCCACTGTCAAGCATGGAGGTGGAAATGTTATGTTTTGGGGGTGTTTCTCTGCTAAGGGCACAGGACTACTTCACCGCATCAATGGGAGAATGGATGGGGCCATGTACCGTACAATTCTGAGTGACAACCTCCTTCCCTCCGCCAGGGCCTTAAAAATGGGTCGTGGCTGGGTCTTCCAGCACGACAATGACCCAAAACATACAGCCAAGGCAACAAAGGAGTGGCTCAGGAAGAAGCACATTAGGGTCATGGAGTGGCCTAGCCAGTCACCAGACCTTAATCCCATTGAAAACTTATGGAGGGAGCTGAAGCTGCGAGTTGCCAAGCGACAGCCCAGAACTCTTAATGATTTAGAGATGATCTGCAAAGAGGAGTGGACCAAAATTCCTCCTGACATGTGTGCAAACCTCATCATCAACTACAGAAGACGTCTGACCGCTGTGCTTGCCAACAAGGGTTTTGCCACCAAGTATTAGGTCTTGTTTGCCAGAGGGATTAAATACTTATTTCCCTCTGCAGAATGCAAATAAATTCATATACTTTCCACAATGTGATTTTCCGGATTTAATTTGTGATGTGCTATCTCTCACTGTTACCAATAACCTACCCTTCAATTATGGGCTGCTCATGTCTTTGTCAGTGGGCAAACTTACAAAATCAGCAAGGGATCAAATACTTATTTCCCCCACTGTAGCTATGAAGCCTGCAGACAAGGCGGGGGCATTGTGATCATGGACCACGCAGATTATGTAAATGAGATCAAGAGGCAACTGGATGACTGTGAATTCTACATCTCTTTACTCCAAGATCCAACTGAAGACTTACAGAGAAATATGCAGAATTGATCGACATCTATTCAAAGATGGGATTCCTCACCAATAAGAAAAAGAGTTCCTTCAAGTCATATATCCAGTTGTCCAGACTACGTACGTATTGCCTAAAATACATAAATCCCTCGAGAATCCACCAGAGAGGCCCATAGTTTCAGGCAATGGATCAATTCTAGAACCACTTTCCATCTTTGTTGACTTCGTTTTAAGGTTGTTCATTCCACTCATTCCATCATATGTCCGCAATACTAAACAGATGATCAACATTTTACAAGATTATTATGGTTCACTCTCCAGCACTCTTATGGTTACTCTGGATATTGAATCCCTATATAACCCACATCCCACAACTCAAGGCTCTAACCATTATTGAAAAAACACTCCAAAACAAAGACACACATAGATGGACCCCAAATCACTTGATTCTCACTTGTGCCACTATTGCCCTGACTAAAAACTACTTTTGTTTTTCAGAACACTTTTTACCAACAAATTAAGGGCACCGTGATGGGGGGCCTCCATGGCCCCTGATTTGGCCAATCTTTATGTTGGGAATTTAGAACAAGTACATCTTGAAAATAATCCCTTTTCTGATCACATCAAAATTTACAGGAGATACACTTATGATATATTCATACTTTGGCAGGGGAATGCAGAATCCCTCATGTCATTTTTTGATTAGCTCAATACGCAACACCTGAATATCTCAAGTTCCAGATACAATACAGTAATGATCTGACAATCACTAAAAATGATTAATTCTTCAGTACCACTATATACCATAAAACCACAGATAGGAATGCATTTTTGAACGTCACAAGTTACTATCATCCCAGTCTGAAGAAAAACTTACCACTTTCCCAGTTTCTCTGTCTACCGTTATCTCTTCTGATTTTGAAGATTTTGCCAAGCAAGCTGAAACAATGACTAATAGATTTCTAAACAGAGGATATCTGGTTGGACATGTGAGGACAGGCTACATGAAAGTCTTAACAGCTGATAGGCATTACTTCAGCCGACCACTGCAAGAACTGCACCCGAAATAGTTTGCACTCTCCGATTTCTTTTTTAGCTAAGCACATACAACAATCAATATGACAATACTGGCACATTCTTGAGGGACTCAAATGCTTCAAGAACAAAAAAATTGGTAATAGCGTACTCTAAGGAAAAGAATTTGAGGGAACGCCTGGTGCCATCTGCCCTACTAAAGTACCGTACGGAATCTGTAGACCCTCATTATTGACACCGCAAATGTGGAATATACAGTGTATGCCAACATTATTGGGAAACTCCCACCGTCACCCATCCAATAACCCAAAGGCAATATGAACTACATCACACTTCAGACTGCAGTCTGAAGTGCAGTCATCATGTGAAATCTATACCATACAATGTCCTTGGTCACTTTTGTACACTGGCAAAAATAACAGAGCCATCAAAAAACGAATTATGGAACATCGAAGTTGCATACACAGGAACAATGAGAGTTCACCACTGGTTAATCACTGCCACTCAGCAAACCACACTATAGATGACTGTTTTTTAAACCACACAAACCAAATTGGAGAAGGGAGAATCTGGACAATCTCCTGCTTAGGGAGGAACAAAGATGTATTTTTTGCTTTAATACACTAATCCCCTGCAGTCTTAACAGTGAAATTGATTATCGTCCATTTTTATGTTTGTTCTTATTGCTAATTCATATTCAAATTGCTAGAGATTATTTTCAATTAAGATACATTTTTTTATCACAATGTATTCTTTTAAGGAAATTGGTTTTACAATTATACATTAAGATTTGTCTTTTATATTTCAGTATGGAAGACATGTTTATTTATTGACTGACCGCATTTATTTTTAAATTATAACATACTGGCATTTCTTACCATTGTGGTTTCTTAACACTGTGTATTATTATTTTCCTTTTAATATTCAACGTATCTGTATCTGTTCCTGTTTATCGATTAAGACACAATCATGTATCATGTCCTTTTTATCACTCTAATTGTGAACTTTTGTTTTTTAGGGCACAACATTTGAACTTGTTTTATGTCAAATAACATATCGATACTGTGTTGTATGTGGTTAATTTCCACTTCATTTATGTCTCAACTTTTACTACGTTCTAACAGTTCAATGAGCTATTATTGTTATCTTTTAGAGTTTGGGGTGTTTAAAAGTCCATCTAGATACATTACTCTTTTTTATTTATTTGTTGCATTTGTATCCCACATTTTCCCACCTATTTGCAGGCTCAATGTGGCGTACATTGTTCCGTCATGGCGATCGCCATTTCCGGAGTGAGAGATACAAGTGATATTACATTAGAGATCATGATTGGCATGGTAGATTAAACAGACAAGTATAAACAGTATAAAGAGTTCATATTCGGAATTAGGGAATAGTGTGTTAATACGTTCAAGTTCATTCGTAGTATAGCAGTCTTTGGTAGTCTAGTATAGAGGGTTGGGTTTTAACTTGTTCAGACTTGAGTTTCGTTGGCTGGTGGTTAGGTTGTATCGTTGTGGTATGCCTTTTTGAACAGGCTGGTCTTCAGTAATCTTCGAAAATTAGTTAGGTCACTGATTTTTTTCACTGCATCCATTCATTAATCTCGTATTGTATACATACTCCACAGCACATATTGGCCCCTATGCACTCAGGCACTTTCTCACCATAGTTCATTATTGTGCTACCAGCTGCAATTATACATCTATGACAGTACAGTCTATCTATACATATTATCCTAACACAAGCTCGATTTCTATTTCAAATAAATTCCATACGCTACAATATATATTTTTTTAATGTAATCACAGCACACAGGTTCTCTTTTGACTTTTCTAAGGTACATCTGGGTCTGTAGTAGAAAACGTGTGGATAACGCTTCAGTCTAGATATTTTTCCATCCCGAGGTATTCACCTTCATTGAACTCGATTATGAGCCGATATTGTTTGGTTTGCATAGATATACATATCAACATTTTAATGTTATTGATTCTCTGTGCTATATACCTAGCACTTTAGGTTGTATTTGTTCCACTATAGACCCTACAGACAGTAGCTGTCTGTGAGTGGCTGAAAGAGACCCCTGTCTGTGATTGGCTGAGAGAGACCTGAAGGGGCATAATCAAAAGGGAGGGACATCCAAGCAAGTGGAGCTGTGGCCAAGTGGTTAGAGCACTGGTCTTGTAATCCAGAGGTGGCCAGTTCAAATCCCACTGGTGCTACTGAAAATGCCTGAGCACTTAGATTTTTTTTCCACTTTTTTGAAGCCGGCCCTGTAAACCCGGCGATCTCAACATTTGACCTAAATGTTGAGATTTAGCCGGCCCCAACCGTATTAATGAAAGAAAAGATGGCTGGCCATCTTTTTCGATAATACAGTTGGCACCGCCCCTTTGTGGAGCCGGCCCCAAAGATGGCCGGTGCCGTTCGATTATGCCCCTCTATGAGACTGAAACTGCAGCTATGTCTTCAATAAGCATTTTGGGGTTCATTTTGTAATGCTTTTTTCACATGTAAAATCTGTTTTATATGCTTAAAAAAAGGGGGGGGGGGGGTAAATTCAATTGTACGACAGCTGATGCACATAAAAAAAGCAAGGAAAAAGTAGGCCTACTTTCGCATTATCTATGCACAGCTATTCCCATGGGTGTAGTCTGGGCTATGAGGATTGAGTTATGAGGTAAAGGATCAAGAGTCATGGATTTTATATCCTGCCTTTCTGTGGGTACAATCAGAGTGGTTAACATATATTATAAGCAGGTACTCTCTCTGTCCCTACTGAGCTCACAATATACGTTTTTTTTGCATCTGGGGCAATATATGGTTAACGACCTCTTTTACAAAGTCGCGCTGCTGATTCTCGGTGCGGCAAATGAGAGGAAGCCTATTCAATTCCTATGAGTTCCACTCATTTGTCGCACAGAAATCGCTAGTGCGTCTTTGTAAAAGAAGCCTTAAGTGACTTGCCCAGGGTCACAAGGAGCTCCAGTGGGAATTGAACCCAGTTCCCCAGGCCATTACGCTAGCCATTAGACTACTCCTCCACTCAGGTACATGACTAGAGTGCACACATACACATCCTTTTTCAGGGCAGGTGTAAATTTGTATGTGGACTACTGAGGCTTAATCCAAGTGTCTATTTTATAAACGCATGTAGCTACCATTTTGGGCTGCTCACACAGATATCCCAGTATTTAGTATTGTTCAATAAAGCCTCAACAAAGTGCTGAAACTCAACAATAGCTCTAAAGAGATCTTCAAGGTAGAGCGAAAAGCCAAAACTAGTAAGGGGGAAATTTATCAGGAGGTCGGTATAAAACTGCGACTTGGAGAAGCAGTGGGCGGAATAGGCTGATGGAAAAAATCTCAAAAGGTCAGAAAAGGAATGGGACTGAGAAGGAAGGAGGCGTGAAACCTGTAGGAGGGAGTAATAAGTAATCCATCACACCCCACCACAGCTGTCCAAGCAAAGCGTGTGGGAGACAAGACATTCCCAATAAGAGAGACCTGCAACTGAAGCAGAGCCTTCAGGAGAGCCAGGTCTCAGTTTAAGCTAAAACCTAAAAAGAGTGAGAGATGGAGAAATTGTGAACATAAGGAAGTTTATTGGATACAGGGTGGATATTCCATAGGGGAGACAGACAGAAATGAGTGATGGAATAGCATGTGTTGGCTGGTTGATGAGTTTTGAAGGGCCATCCTTCTTCCTCGATCCATTTCACCCCTTCCTCAGAAGATTAATTTCTACAAATAAGACTCTTCTGACCCCACCCCTCTAGGCTTCTTGTGCTAACTTGAAGTCTGTTCATGTTAAATCTCTATTAATTTTCACGATGTTATGACTAATTTAGATGTACTAGAATTAGAATTACAACACAAAATACCCATGAATGAATGTATCTCAAGTAACTAAACTACAAACAAATATAAGCCATGTACAACAGTTCACATGAAAGGGGGATTCATTTTATAATATAAAGAATTTGTCTCTGGCACTTAGGATTGTTGGCTCCATTAGGGTACTGGGCTTTGACTTGTAAATACTCTGGAACAAAGGAAGGGGTTCTCCTGATTAGTGATGCAATGGTGTGAGGTCAGCCCTCTTGGAGGAAAACCATGGCTGGCATATAACCTCAGCCAAGTTTTAATTTCTCTCTCTTTGGCTCCTGCTTCCCTGACCATTATACAATACAATAAAGGGAAAAGAGTCTGTGAATAGGCCAGCCACTGAATCTAAAGGAGCCAGGAGTGGAGGGCAGTACCAGCACAGTTGATGTTTGCCCTAGCCACTTGGTGTAAGCTGGAACAAGGAACCAGCCCACTACCACATCCTGCAAAGGAGAATCAAAGAGAGCATAGTAGGAAAAGGTAGAGCATAGAAAATCCAGCCTGGAGGAGCACAAGGGAACACAGAGAAAATTCCTGGAATCTACCACTGTAAGAGACTTACAGACAAGCATCCCATCTAAGGAGGAAGCCAATCAGACCAAGTAATTTATCATTTATCGTTTACTTACTATACCGTCACTTATTGCATCAGCAAATCAGAACAGTTTACATTATAAAAAATATACATTTAAAACACAAGAAATAAAAACCAAGCAATCCAAATTTTGATAGGAAAGCACAAAACAAAAAAAAATCCACACTGAAGAAATAACTAAACAAATATGATACCATTCATACTAAAACAAAAAAAAATTACAATGCTGCATTATAAAGTTGAACATCCTTTATATCTGTTTGATTTTCTTTCCCCTTATCATGTGATGTTTTCAAATACACTCTGGAAAAAAATACGTTTTTAGAGCTTTACGAAAGTAAGTATATGACTCTTCCATTCTAATTGCTTTTGGAAGGCAGTTCCACAGTGAAGGGAGTTAAAAAAAAAAAAGCTGAGGCTTGCGTACATTCCCATCTAGTCTTTAAGGGTGACGGAATTGCTAACTGTTATCTGTAAGTGAACGAAGTGTACGTGTCGGTAAGTACGGTATAGTAAGATTTGCTAGATACGATGGGGTTGATAAATGAAGTGTTTTATGTGTCAAAATGAGGACCTTAAATTTTACTCTGACTTCAATCGGAAGCCAGTGAAGATAGTATAAGAGAGGTGTGATCCTATCATATTTTGAGGCCTGACAAATAATACGGGCAGCCGTATTTTGGATTGTTTGTAAACGTTTTAAATTGACATTGGTGAGACCTGCCTAAATGATATTACAGTAATCAAGACGTGTTATGATATAGGCATATGTTAGGGTACGTGTGGAAACTATCTGTCGAGTTTCTGATAGAACACAGTTTCCGTAGGTGATAAAAAGATTTCTTTACTACATCAGATATTTGTTCATTAAAAGAAAGGGCAGAGTCAATAATTACACCTAAATATTTAAAGGACTGTACTGGAACTATCTGTTTATCAAATAAAGTAGGTATTAAAGATGGTATTGGCCCATGACCTGTTATCCAAGACACTATTGTCTTATCCGAATTCAGTATTAGATGATCCTTTGTAAGCCAGCTAGCCACCTCATTGAGGCATTTTTGAATTGGTATCAAAACTATATTCAAAGGCTGCACATAGTGGATAAGAAGAAAGTCATCCGCATATGAATATGAACTAATACCCAGAGACTGGATAAGTAGCAACAACGGGCTAACAAATAGATTAAACAATAGTGGTGATAGAACTGATCCTTGTGTTACCCTACAGGAGATGGAATGGGATTTTTAGATAGATTGATTTTGAACAACTTTGAATGAACAGTTACTAAGAAAAGATAAAAACCAGTTATAAATTGTACTAGAAATACCAAACTTCTTTCAAACGATTCAGTAATAAACCATGATCAATCAAGTCAAACACCGTGGACAGATCGAGTGAAATAATCAATGCAGTATAACTTTATTCTTGTCTTGAATATACTTCACTTAAAAGAGCAGTCAAAACTGTCTCTGTATTATGGCCTATCCTAAAACCTGACTGTCTTGGATGTAATGCATTTTTCGATTCTACGTAAGATTGTAACTGTACGAACTCAACTGTTTCCAATATTTTGGATAGTTACTTTACTTTACACTGGACTTATATCCAACTAATACCATAATTAGTTTCAAGCGGGTTAAAAAAAGGCAAGAGTGAACCAAATGTTCAAATAATGCAAAGTCACATTTGCAGATACAATAAACATAAAATAAATACAATTTTTAAAACCCAGTAAATTATACATTAAAATATTTCCAAAATAAAAAAAAATCTTAAGCAATTTCCTAAAATGCAAATAATTACGTATCTTTCAAAGTTCTGATGGTAATGAGTTCCAAAATGATACTGCCTTATAAGAGATGGAAGTAGACAATCTCTTATACCTAACATTATTTTCTGATGGATAGTGTAATAAACATTGTTCTCTTAAATGACCAGATTCATGGCTAATAGAAATATATGGGGCCTCACCATGTAGCATCCTGAAAACTAAAATCCCTAATTTAATGCCACTCAGACCAAGTAATGCTATTAAGGAGCCTCCAGAAAGCAGAAACCCTAAAGAAGCTGATAAGAGACTAAGAGGAGCATAATCGAAAGGGGCGCCCAAGTTTTCCTGAGGACGTCCTCGCAGGACATCCCGGCGAAGGGGCTGGGAAACCCGTATTATTGAAACAAGATGGGCGTCCATCTTTCGTTTCGATAATATGGTCGGAGACGCCCAAATCGCGAAATTTAGGTTGTCCTTAGAGATGGTCGTCCCCGGTTTTCGGCGATAATGGAAACCGAGGACGCCCATCTCAGAAACGACCAAATGGGCCAGAGGAAGCAATGCTTTTGATTGACAATTTTGCTAAACTGGATACCCAAAGGGTCAGGGTGAAGTAAAATGATTAGTGTGTAGAGCACTGCTATTGCCATGTAAATGTACTTTGCTAAATTAATACAGTGGAGGAATGTAATATATAATTTATTGGTAATGGAGTAAATCCAGGAGGGACTGAGAAACAAAAGCACAAGGAGCCTTCAAGGGTGGGAGTGTCAACTCAGTATTATTAGTAAGACCCAATACGGTTCATGTTTCAGCGAAACCGCCTGCGTCAGGGTCTATCAGTATAGACTTTGTTCAATAATATCAAATCAGTCAATATTTCTGGAATAAACATCTCAAAATGTTGAAAAGATGCTAAAAAACACAAGAATGACAAACAGCTTCATGAGCAGTGTCCCGCATGAAAGAAACCTTAACGGAAAACCTATATCATAAGCGGTTTCCAAGTCACCATACATAAAATCAAACAGATATAGAGACATATTTTCAAAGCACTTAGACTTACAAAGTTCCATAGTGACCTATGGAACTTTGTAAATCTAAGTGCTTTGAAAATGAGCCCCATAATATCACAATAAGAACAACACTATTAAACCTTTGTGCCAAGTCCAAATCTGAGGTTAATCTCAATAAAAAGCTGAAACAAACAGTTGTGTCTTCAACAACTTCTTAAATTGCGCTATATTGGCATACTTACATATCTGTCCCGGAAGCACATTCCACAATGTCATGCCTGCAGCTGAAAACATTGATGCTCTCATATCAGCATAAATGCACTTATTGTTAATGGTTAAAAAAGTCAGAAAAAATATAATAATAGGGGGACGGGACTTGATATACTACCTTTCTGTGGTTACAATCAAAGTGGTTTACATATTATATACAGGTACCTGGGGCAATGGAGGGTCAAGTGACTTGCCCAGAGTCACAAGGAGCTGCAGTGGGAATCGAACCCAGTTCCCCAGGATCAAAGTCCACTGCACTAACCACTAGGCTACTCCTCCACTAATAATAATGATATAATCATAGTTTTTAAAATGCTATCAACTAGTAATTATAACCATATGCACATTTCAGCTTCAAATGGGGAACTATTCACACATTCACACGTCTCCTTTTTCTTACCCATCTTTGCCAGGGCTGTCACAAAGAGTGGGCAAGCATGGCAAAAACCCTGGGCACCAAGCTTCGGAGAGGAGGGGGCCACACTGTCCTCCGAGTCAAGTCTGAGTACACAAACCTAAACGAGTAGCAACCTGTGTCCTGTAAAACTGTTATGTCCAGCAAGTCTGGCTGTAGAGTCTGAATCATTGTCATTTTCTCATTTCCAGGGTTTTCCAACTAAAGAGCTCAAAGCATGTTACAAGACAGGTTAAAAAAAAAGCTACAAACATTTGCTAATACAAAAGCATTAATATAATGACAACACACAAACACAGTAATATAGTACTGAGATGGCTGACCCAGAAACACACCTCCATTTTGGGCTCCCCACTCAAACCATATACCTCATAACACAAGATACCGCTAAAAGAATCAAGCTCCAGTAAAAATAGTCTAGTTGGTGGCTGCCCATTATCTAGTATCAGTGAAAGGAACTTAAAATTCTACTGCTCCAAGTCAGTCGTCAGATACAGAAGCATCACCAGGCATTGAAGCAACTTTTATTAAAGATATGCCTGACTTGCAGCAGCTACTCTATTACACCTCACAGAACTAGAGTATAGAAGGAAAGCATTTACTACGAATCATGAAGCAATCAATAACTAGAGCAAATATGCTACTTCAACACATTTTAATGGACAGAGAAATTACAGTACTAGACTTTAACTGAAGCAGCAAAGCAAGAGGCTCAAAGTCATCACAGTAATGGAGAAAATGAAAGGAAATAGTCTGCTCATTCCTGATACAGCACCTCAGAGCAGGAGACCTGAAACTGTGACCTGTGGATCTCGTTTTTCCAACCTGCCATGCTTTTCTTTTCCACAGCAGCCCACAGTAAGTGTTCTTTTTCTTTACATCATGCAAGGTGATAGCAGCAGAAAGGCTGATACTTTTTCCTTCTAGTGGGCCCTGGAAAAACCTAAAACGGACAAACCTGTACCAATGAAGGAAGTCATTGGGGAGAAGGCCAGAAGGTCATCTGGACCTTCACTGAGCCACTGGTGTCGTGGGAGGGGGGAACAGAAGGAGAAGAGCCCCTCCATTGCAAGATTCAGATGATGCCAAGGTGGCAGGTGAGTAAGTTAGGGAAGGGGCAGGAGAGGGGTGAGTAAGAGTGAAAAAAAAAAAGGATGGAGGAGGAGTGGGTTAAAAAGGAAGGGATGAGAAAAGATTGAGTAAAGTGAAGAGAGAGGGGGGAGGGGATGGGAATGGCGTAGCAAAGGAAAGGGAGAGGAAAGGCTGAGAGGAAAAAAAGGATGAAGGGAGGGAGGGAGAAACAGTGGGTAAGAGGTAAGAAAAAAGAGGCTGAGAGTGCCAATAAATGGAAAGGAAACGAGGGGACTGAATAATAGGGAAGGGATAAAAGAAGGTGGAGAAAGTGCACTACACACACACACACACAAGGTACATCTCAGAGTACAGGGAAGGTCAAGCCTCTGCTATAGCCTTAGGAATTCCACCCTTTGACTCCCTCCCTACACCAGTATGTCAAATCTAAAAGGCTAGACATGTTCCCCATCCCCCCCCCCCAACTCAGCAGATACAGAGGGGGGTGATCACCACCAACCACTCAGCAAAATCCAAAGTGAAGAAACACCCTCTATCAAACCAACTCTTTAGGAGGCCCTACACCTACCCCCCCAATCCTCTTAGTGTTTTGAGTTGCTTAGTGTGTCCTTCCCTTGAAGAGTTTGAGGACCCCAGCTAGAGCCTCTCCAACAGAAGCTCAGATTCCCAAAGTAAGCAGCCTGTGGGAAAACATTTCTTCTTTTAGTGAGCTTTTGTAACGAGAGGGAAAATGATTAGTCAGCAAAGTGCATGGCCACTTTTTCACATATTATAAGTTAGTAGTACTTGTGACCTTTAATACGTAAATTAAAACCCACTAGCGCACAATAAAAAAAAGTCAGTGCACGTTCAGAACACCAGCTCCTTAGGGGCCTGATATGCTCAACCTTTTTCTCCATTCAGTATTGGGGTAAGTGGGGGTGGGGGGGGGGGGGGGGGGAAGTTTGGCCCTTAATGTTTTGGAAACCATGTTCAATTTAAAATTCAGTCCTAGTGGTTAGTGCAATGAACTTTGATCCTGGGGAACTGAGTTCAATTCCCACTGCAGCTCCTTGTGACTCTGGGCAAGTCACTTAACCCTCCATTGCCCCTGGTACAAAATAAGTACCTGAATATATGTAAACCGCTTTGAATGTAGTTGCAAAAACCTCAGAAAGGCAGTATATCAAGTCCCATTTCCCCTTTCCCTTATTCGATCAGCTCTGAATGTACCTCCCACTATTAAACTTTGATTGGCATCTGTTTTCTGGAGCAAGTCTGCAACTGCAATGACACAGTATTTTTGGCAGCCTGCTACAGAAACTTCTCATATTACATGCATAAATGTAATGCATAAAATCATATCATATATTTGAAAGGTCACAATGCTGTGACAAAGTCCTGCTTAAATGAAAATGCCTTAAGCTGCTTTCTGAAATAAGTCATATTAATCAAAACACAATTCAACAGAAGTGTGTTCCAGAAGATTGGAGCTGCCACTGAAAAGACATGACAGTGAGTCTCTGCCAAATAAACCTGACAAGAGCAGGGATGGACAGTGAGCCTTCACAAATGATTCAGGTTTCTAAGGGTGTGGTCGATTTTAAAACAGTTTATTTCAGAAGCAGCACACGTACTCTAGGGTTGGTGGGTCTCTCTACAGTACATTTAGGCCCAGATGATCAAAAGCCCTGCGCTGTTCCAAACAGCGCCCTAAAAATAGCGCCGGGACAGCGCAGGGCTTTTCTGCATCGATGATCAAAGATAATGCATGTAAATCTAAGCAGCGCTATTATCTTTGATTATCATGTTGAAGTGCGGGAGAATTGCGCCCGAGCATGCGCTCAGCACAATCCTCCCGCACTTCTTTGACAGGTCTGGGCTGTCAAAAGCCCAAAACTGTCAAAGTGGCCTGCCGATCCCCCAACAAAAAGGCCGCCGCCGGCCAAACCGACTCCCACCCTCCCACCCAGCGATGGGGGGGGGGGGGGCTGGAGGTCCGGTGGACCTCCGGTCCCCCCGATGACCCCCCCCCCATGTTCAAGGAGGGCTGGAGATCCGGTGGTTCTCCAGCCCCCCCCCACGAACCCCCAGAGGACTTGGTTGCCAGCTTAAGAAATGCTGTCCTACCCTCCCATCTGCGATGGGGGGGGGGGGGCTGGAGGATTGGTGGGTCTCCAGCCCCCCAAACCCCCAGAAATCGTTGTGATCCATCGATGGGGGGGTGGGGCCTAGAGGTCCACCGCACCTCCAGCCCACCCCAATCCCCCCCCCCGGCGTTCTCCACAAATCCCTGGTGGTCCATGGTGACACGTAACCCCACCCTCCTCCCTCCCTCCCGGCCCCCCTACCTTTGTTGGAGGAGGGACGGAGCCTGCATGCCTCCCTCCTCTTCCTTTCGACGCCGCTTCAAAATGGCGGCGCCCCGCCCCGCCCATTGCATCCTGGGATGCGCTGGGCGGGGCTACATACCATATAAGGGAGCGATTCCCTTACATGGTATGAAGCCCCGCCCAGTGCATCCCAGGATGCAATGGGCGGGGCTGGGCGCCGCCATTTTGAAGCGGCGTCGAAAGGAAGAGGAGGGAGGCATGCAGGCTGCGTCCCTCCTCCAACAAAGGTAGGGGGGCCAGGAGGGAGGGAGGAGGTTGGGTTTACGTGTCACCACGGACCACCAGGGATTTGTTGAGAACGCGGGGGGGGGGAGGAGTTGGGGTGGGCCTCCGAACCTCCAGCCCCCCCCAGCGCTGGTGGGAGGGTGGGACAACGCTTGGCCGGAGGTGGCCGCAAAGATTTGGGGGGGAACGGGGGCCTGCCAGCATGCAACTGCATGCTGGACAGGGCTCACCATTCCTCCCCAATGATCCGCAAAATCTAAC
Organism: Microcaecilia unicolor; assembly: GCF_901765095.1. NCBI lineage: Eukaryota > Metazoa > Chordata > Amphibia > Gymnophiona > Siphonopidae > Microcaecilia > Microcaecilia unicolor. The sequence goes on from NC_044031.1 coordinate 236,604,714, forward strand.
GCCAGCTCGGAGCTGGCGTTGATTTTGCTGCAGCCAGCGACCCAATCTTTGGCGCGCTGGTCGCTGATCATTGGGGATGAATGCGTTAAGCGTCAATTAGCATGCATTTGCAAGCTAATTGCGCTAGAAGCCCTGTTTAGCATGCATTTGCATGCTACTTGCGCTGAGAGCCCTCGAGTATGCTGTTTCAGGCGCTCGAGGGCTCTGATCATGGGTCGGCTGCAAACTCTGGCGCTAGTATGGCGTTAACAGCCTCTAGCGCCAGAGTTTGCTTTTGATCATGAAGGCCTTAGTGCTTCTGCAATAAACAGTTTTTAAATCGACCACACCCTTGAAAACCTGAATCATTTGTGAAAGCTCACTGTCCATCCCTGCTCTTTTTTCCCCCCTTGTAGGGCCTTGTTTGCTGGTTTCTTTTGGTGTGGAAAATCCAATAAACACTGGTTCTCAGATCTCAAGACACAGTGGGTTATCCTGTGAAAAATAAGCTTTAATTTGTTAAATCAATCCCAGTTTAAGACGTATCTTACACACAACCTCACCAACCCACACTGACACCCAATAATGTCAACAAAGTAACCAGTGGGACACTAATACCTCCAATCATTGGATGAGAATGGGGCAGCTCTATATCCTTCCCCCCAATCCACAACAGCTTTGTATTTTCTGAATTCAATTTAAGACGACTGGAAGCCATCTATGTACTTACTCTAACATATTCTATAAAGTAATGCACATAAATTCTAAGACAAGGATCTGAAAAGGGGGCATGGCCATGAGCGGGTTGTAGGCATTCCTAGCATTTATGAACGTAGAATATGCCCGCTCCACCCGTAACTTAAGCATCGGCATTTACATCAGGTTTTCATTGGTGTAAATGGCTGCAACTAAATATAGTCACAGAAAATGGGCCTTGGGTGTATTCTATAAACCGCACCAAACTTAAGGCGCCATTTATAGAATACGTCTAGGCGTATTTTTTTTTTCAGTGCTGATTTTTTAGGTGTCATAAATAGAATCTAGCCCTATATGACCAAAATCCATTGGCTGTTATTCCCTTTCTGCCCATGCCAGGTCACAAATTTCCCCAGCCAGCTCAACACTTGTCGCGTCCCTCACCTGTGCCGCTTCTCCGTCGGTAGGGCCGCGCTGTCAGGGTGCCGCAGGGAGTGTTGATCAGGAGAGGCGGTCGGGCGCCGGGCTCCTGCGTCGCACCGCTGGAGTGCTGTCGGCGGTCTGGGCTGCTCCGGCCCTCCGGTCCGCTTCGGTGGCGGCGGGGAGACGCCGGCCAGGTGGACAGGGCCGGCGTTCCCCGAGAAAGGGATCCCTTGCAGGCGCGGAGCCTCAGAGGAACAATGTCACTCCCCACAACGCCCGGATTGGCCGATCGCGGCTGACTCCGCCTCCTGCTTCTGGCTGGCCAATCCGGGGCTGTTGAGTCACGGTTGTGGGGAGCTCCGCCCCCTTTTCAGCTGTTACCAGTCCTCCTGATGGGGAGGGCTATTTAAGAGCAGCAAGGCAGAACTCTCATTGCTTCGGCTTCTACCTGTGTGGATTCTGTGGCGTTGGGTTTTTCTCGGACTGCTCCTGCCTTGAAACTTGCCTGGACCTGGACTTTGCTTTTGTTTGCAGCCTGCCTTGAAACTTGCCTGGACCTGGACTTTGCTTTTGTTTGCAGCCTGCCCTGAAACTTGCCTGGACCTGGACTTTGCTTTTGTTTGCAGCCTGCCTTGAAACTTGCCTGGACCTGGACTTTGCTTTTGTTTGCAGCCTGCCCTGAAACTTGCCTGGACCTGGACTTTGCTTCTGTTGCCACCTGCCTTGTGTTTGCCTGGACCTGGACTGTGCTCTTGTTCGTCCCCTGCTCTGAGGCTTGCCTGGTCTTGGACTTTGTTCCTGCTTCTCATCTGCCCTGGAAGTCTCACCTGTGTCTACACTCCCCTGACTTCCTGAGGAGTTGTTGCCTCACTCTCCAGGTAAGATCAGGATTGTCCGGCTGCCTAACTCCGTTCGGCACAGGGGCTCACTTTCTGAGGGTCAAGGGCTGACAGTAAGCCGAAGCCATGAGCTCGCCGGATAAGCCTGATTTGACCGACCTGGCCCAAGCTCTTCAACAACAGCAGGCCCAGCTTAATAGACTTTCAGGAGTACTTCAAGATGTATGCTCTCAGATGTCGACCCAGCGGAGTCCGCCTACTGGAGCCAACCGGGCACCTCCTCCCCAGCTTGCTTTCCGCCTGCCTGAGCCTCCCCGGTTTGACGGTACTACTGCCGCCTGCCGCGGGTTTTTGAACCAATGCCAAATGCTCTTTGAGATGCAATCTGCTTCGTTTCCTACAGACAGATCCAAGATTACATATATCATCTCGCTACTGTCCGGGTCAGCCCTGGCATGGGCCTCGCCATTGTGGGAACAACAAGACCCTCTTCTTTCTGATCTGGGAGAGTTCCTGCGAAGGTTTCGCATGGTGTTTGACGTCCCGGGACGCCCCTCCTCCGCAGCTAGTGAATTGCTGCGGATTCAGCAAGGAAGCAATTCAGTCGGAGCCTATGCTATCCAATTTCGTACTCTAGCGGCAGAGCTGAAGTGGAATCAGGAGGCCCTCACGGCGATCTTTTGGCAAGGCCTGAATGGGCGTATCAAGGACGAGTTGGCCGGCCGGGAGGTTCCTAGTACGTTGGATGCTCTTATTTCCCTATGTGTCCGGATTGATGTTCGATTCCAGGAGCGAGCACGAGAACAGGGAACTTCACGTCCGCCTCGGAGAACTTCTCCTCCTAGGCGGCGGCCCATGTCTCCTCAGGGTGCTGCAGGATCGACCGCAGAGGGGTCTGAAGAACCTATGGTGATTGGCAGACATCGTCTTTCAGCTGTGGAGAGGGCCCATAGACGTAACAATAGACTTTGCCTTTATTGTGGTAAACCTGGTCACTTTGTGAAGGAGTGTCCCAATAAGCCGGGAAATGCCTAGACCCAAGCCCTGAGGAAGGGGTGGCGTTGGGTCATTCGAATACCCTTCCAGATAACTTGATTTCTGTGCCTATAATTCTCCTTTGGCAGGACTTCAGGGTGAACACTTTAGCTCTGTTGGACTCTGGGGCGGGAGGTAATTTTATTGATGCATCTCTTCTTAAGAAGCTGGGAGAACCTTCAGTGCCTTGCAGACCTGCGCTGCAGGTAACGTCCATTCATGGCTCGGCTCTGCCTCATCTTGTTACCCAGCTCACCCCACCTCTGAGGATGCAAGTGGGTCTCTTGCACCATGAAGAGATCCAATTTTTTATTTTGCCCCATGCTATCCATCCTGTTATTCTGGGTTTACCCTGGTTACGTCTTCACGCACCCAGCATCAACTGGCCGGCTGGGGAGATCAGTCAATGGAGCAAACGATGTTTTGAGGTCTGCCTGACTCCTGTGGAACCTCCTCCTAGGAGCATGGCCGCCTTACCTGGAATTCTTCGACCTTGTGAAGCTTGTCTTCCTGAGGAATATAGTGATTTTCAAGATGTTTTTGATGCACGGGAGGCAGACTCCCTCCCTCCCCATCGCCCCTTTGACTGTTCTATTGAATTATTGCCGGGCAAGATGCCGCCTAGGGGACGATTATATACTCTGTCCAGAGCTGAGTCGGCTGCTATGCGGAAATACATTCATGAGAATCTTACCAAAGGATTTATTCGACCCTCCTCCTCCCCGGCTGGTGCGGGGTTTTTTTTTGTGTCCAAAAAGGACGGGTCGTTGAGACCTTGTATTGACTATCGAGGACTGAATACTATCACGATTAAGAACCGCTATCCTCTTCCTCTGATCCCTGAGTTATTTGATCGTCTTCAGGGAGCGGTTATCTTCACCAAGTTGGATCTCCGAGGTGCTTACAATTTGATCCGCATTCGTGAGGGGGATGAGTGGAAAACAGCATTTAATACTCACGAAGGCCACTTTGAATACCGAGTCATGCCTTTCGGCTTGTGTAACGCTCCAGCTGTTTTTCAGGACTTTATTAATTTCATTTTCCGGGATTTACTGTATTCATCCGTCATTGTATATCTGGATGATATCCTTTTCTCTGCTTCTCCTCAGGACCATCCAGGGCACGTGCGCACGGTGCTCCAACGCCTTCGGGCTCATCGACTGTTTGCCAAGATGGAGAAATGTGCTTTTCACCAGTCAACTATTCCTTTTCTGGGACATATTATCTCCGCCGATGGCCTTCAGATGGACCCTGCTAAGCTTCAGGCTATCCAAGATTGGCCCCTGCCTCAAGGACTCCGGGCCTTGCAGAGATTCCTTGGCTTCGCCAATTATTACAGACAGTTTATTCCACATTATTCTTTGCTTACGGCTCCTTTGACAGCCTTGACCAGAAAGGGGGCCGATGTGCGGAATTGGTCCCCCACAGCTCTGGAGGCGTTCTCTACTTTAAAGACTGCTTTTGTGTCGGCACCAGTACTCCGTACTCCGGATATTGCGAAACCTTTTGTGGTGGAAGTGGATGCATCTGCTCTTGGAGCTGGAGCTGTCTTATCACAAGTGGCTGATTCTGGTAAACGGCATCCTTGTTTTTTCTTTTCTAAGAAGTTTTCCCCAGCAGAGCGCAATTATACGGTGGGGGACAGAGAATTGCTAGCCATGAAGCTTGCCTTTCAGGAATGGCGTTATCTTCTTGAGGGGGCCGAACATCCTTTTACTGTGATCACTGATCATAAGAACCTTCTTTATTTACAGGATGCCAAGCGTCTCAATCCACGGCAAGCCAGATGGTCTCTTTTTTTTGCCCGTTTTGACTTTCACTTGATCTTCCGACCTACTGAGAAGAACGTCCAAGCTGATGCGCTCTCCCGAGCCTTTGAGGAGCCCGCAGAACCCGATGAGGTTTCTCCTATGCTAAATCCGGCTTGTCTTCCTGCGTCGGTGGTGGCTGCGGCTTCTCTGCGGACCCCGGTCCCTCCCCACTCCAGACGCAAGGTACTACAGTGGGGCCATTCTTCGGCTTTTTCGGGACATTTTGGGTTCCGGAAGACTTTTCATCTCATCTCCCGTTATTTTTGGTGGCCTCATATGGCTCAGGACATTCTACAGTTTGTTTCTACCTGTCCCACCTGTGCTCGTACCAAGTCTCCTCCGGGCAAGTCCTATGGACCTCTGCAACCCTTGCCCATACCTCAGCATCCGTGGCAAGACATTTCTATGGACTTTATTACGGATCTTCCTCCCTCCAAGGGTAACACTGTCATCTGGGTGGTGGTGGATCGTTTTTCCCGCATGGCACATTTTGTTCCTATGCGAACCCTACCGTCTGCTGCTGTTTTGGCCTCCCATTTTGTCCAGCATGTGTTCCGATTACATGGATTTCCGCAGCGGATCATCAGTGATAGAGGTTCGCAATTCACGTCTCGATTCTGGAGGTCCTTGTGCTCAGCTTTTGGTGTTGCCACACTTTTTTCTTCAGCCTATCATCCTCAGACGAATGGTATGGCTGAACGGACTAATCAGACGCTTAAGGCTTTCCTCCGGGCTTTTACTAACGCCCGTCAGGATAATTGGACTGATCTTTTGCCTTGGGCTGAGTTCGCCTACAATAATAGTGTGCACTCGGCCTCCCAGACTTCACCCTTTTTTGCTGTTTTTGGACGTCACCCTTGTCTTCCTCCTCCGCTTCCTTTGGATCACGCTCCTCCACTAGTTCAGCCTACCCTCTCCACTATCCAGGACACATGGAGAACAGTACAACGCCACTTGCAGCGGGCGGCGGTCCGGTATAAACGGTTTGCTGATCGCCATCGTCGGGCCGCTGCTGTTTTCCAGCCTGGGCAACGGGTGTGGCTCAGCACCAAATATCTGAAGCTTCGTCTGCCGTCCTTGAAGTTTGCTCCCCGATTTATTGGTCCATTTGCTGTTCAAACCAGAGTGGGGACGGTAGTTTATCGTCTTCACTTACCTAGTAACCTGCATATCCACAATGCTTTCCACGTCTCGTTACTCAAACCTTTCCGGACCTCACAGTGGCATCCTGAACCGAAGCGGATTACTGTTCCTGATTCTGAGCCGGATCCTGAGTTTGAGGTACAGGAGATTCTGGATTCCAAGCTCCAAAGGGGAAGACTTCTTTATTTGATTTCGTGGAAGAATTTTGGTCCTGAAGATAATTCTTGGGAACCAGCAAAGAATGTCCATGCACCTGACTTGGTTCGAGAGTTTCACTCTCGTTATCCTTCTAGACCTAGGCCGAGACGGAGGAGGGGGGCTTTCGGGGGGGGTACTGTCGCGTCCCTCACCTGTGCCGCTTCTCCGTCGGTAGGGCCGCGCTGTCAGGGTGCCGCAGGGAGTGTTGATCAGGAGAGGCGGTCGGGCGCCGGGCTCCTGCGTCGCACCGCTGGAGTGCTGTCGGCGGTCTGGGCTGCTCCGGCCCTCCGGTCCGCTTCGGTGGCGGCGGGGAGACGCCGGCCAGGTGGACAGGGCCGGCGTTCCCCGAGAAAGGGATCCCTTGCAGGCGCGGAGCCTCAGAGGAACAATGTCACTCCCCACAACGCCCGGATTGGCCGATCACGGCTGACTCCGCCTCCTGCTTCTGGCTGGCCAATCCGGGGCTGTTGAGTCACGGTTGTGGGGAGCTCCGCCCCCTTTTCAGCTGTTACCAGTCCTCCTGATGGGGAGGGCTATTTAAGAGCAGCAAGGCAGAACTCTCATTGCTTCGGCTTCTACCTGTGTGGATTCTGTGGCGTTGGGTTTTTCTCGGACTGCTCCTGCCTTGAAACTTGCCTGGACCTGGACTTTGCTTTTGTTTGCAGCCTGCCTTGAAACTTGCCTGGACCTGGACTTTGCTTTTGTTTGCAGCCTGCCCTGAAACTTGCCTGGACCTGGACTTTGCTTTTGTTTGCAGCCTGCCTTGAAACTTGCCTGGACCTGGACTTTGCTTTTGTTTGCAGCCTGCCCTGAAACTTGCCTGGACCTGGACTTTGCTTCTGTTGCCACCTGCCTTGTGTTTGCCTGGACCTGGACTGTGCTCTTGTTCGTCCCCTGCTCTGAGGCTTGCCTGGTCTTGGACTTTGTTCCTGCTTCTCATCTGCCCTGGAAGTCTCACCTGTGTCTACACTCCCCTGACTTCCTGAGGAGTTGTTGCCTCACTCTCCAGGTAAGATCAGGATTGTCCGGCTGCCTAACTCCGTTCGGCACAGGGGCTCACTTTCTGAGGGTCAAGGGCTGACAACACTACAGTCAGTAGTTCTTGGAGTAGACAGGCAGGGCAGGGATCTAATGCTCAAGAACTCTTTTAACTAACTTTGTTAGAAGGCGCTGCATATCCTTCAACGTGAAAGGGAAAATTTGCTCCCATACATAATCCACCCTAATACCCTTCATTTTGTCTGCCTCCAGTTGTACTTTACCCCACCTCCCACCCCCTTTCAATAACAACTGGTAAAGAGGCCTGGAAACTGGATACCTTAGTGTCAAAATGCATACCAAATCTGATGAACTCAAAAGCAGAATCTTCACTGGTCTTATCAAAGGCTACTGGATATATAAAATTATTCACATCTAAATAGAGCTTCTTTGGTTTATTTGGAGCCTGCTCTATTAACTTCATATCACATTCTTATTAGCAGAGTTAACACCTTTCTTATAGGACCTACCCTGGGAACGCCACTGTACACACATTAGGGGATCCTTCGTCCTCCTCCATTGATGTTCAAGACACCAACAACTAGCTTTCTGCTGTGATAACTGCACTGTAAACCAGAGTCATGTGCTTATGTCCAAAGGCTTCCAGTTTAGGGGCTAAAGCGAGGTCATGGATGTCACCTATTCAGCAGGTGAAAATTCCCTTTCCCTTTTTACATTAAAACTCACTAACATAACATCTAAAATTGAGAAGAAACTCCGAGTACTCTGAATGAAGTACCCTAAACTTTGGACAACCATGCATTCCCCTCCCTCCCCATAGCATTAGAAGAGGTTCTGGATGAGCTGAAAACTGGAGGATTATAAGATGACTGCCTGGAAAAAATATATTAAAATTTAAAAACCATGTTATGCCCCTTTTATTCTGCCCTCACACTGAGCGACTGGCATGCAGTTTTCTTTTTATTATTATTATTTCATGTTATTATATTTATATCCCACAAAACTCCAGATTTCAAAATCGATTCTATGTGGCTTACACAAATTAAAAAGATTACAGGTACATTTCAGAGATGCATGATTGAAACAAAGATTATAAATTAGACAGAAAAATTCTTAAATAGAACAGGAAGCAGCAAAATATGGGCCACTGTCAAGTCACATCTATCAGAAGAAATTTCTTAAACAGAAACGTTTTCAATTATTTACAGAACTTCTCATATAGGGATCAGGGGCGTAGCCAGACCTCGATGGGAGGGGGGTCCAGAGTCGGAGGTGGGGGGCACTGTTTAGCCACCGACCCCCCCCCCCCCCCGCCAAAACCCTTCCCTGACGCCGCCGCCAGATACTTTGTTTGCTGGCGGGGGTCCCCCAACCCCCGCCAACCGAAGAGTCTTCTTCAGCGCCTCTGGCGCCTTCGCTGTGTGATGATCTGTTTCAAACTCCTGACGTCCTGCGCCGTGCATGTGCTGTATGTAGCCCCGTGCAGGACGTAAGGCATCAGAAACAGATCATCACACAGCGAAGGTGCCAGAGGCGCTGAAGAAAAACTACTTACCATCAACTGACTTTCAGAATGTCACTGAAGACCACCTTATTTAGAAAAGCTTACGCTAAAGTCCCACATTGCATTAGTGACTCCTGAACTGTTACTGTTATACAGATGTATTGAACTCTTCTGCACCTTTTCTCTTTTCTTCCCCTCTGTCCTTACTCACCAACTACTTCAACCTTAATGTATCTGATTGTTTGTTACTAGATTGATGTAAGCCTTTTTAAACTGATGTAAGCCACACTGGGCCTGCCCACAGGTGGGAAAATGTGGAATATAAATGCTACAAATTAATAAATAAATCATCACACGGCGAAGGCGTCGGAGTCGACCGGCGCTGAAGAAGAGTCCGGCTGGTGGGGGTTGGGGACCCCCTCCAGCAAACAAGGTACCTGGCACGGCGGCGGCGGGCAGCAGCTGGCATGGGGTCAAATGTAGAGGGGGCCAGGGCTTAATCTGTGGGGGCCCATACCCTCATGGCCCCACATAGCTACGCCCAATAGGAATTCAAAATGAATATCTTTATGTAAAACATTCCATCATTTTGCTGCATTATACTGAAAGGCCGCAGCAAAAGCCGACTTATAAACCTCCCCTTTGCAACTGAGAAAGTGGAGAATAAGACAGTCCATCACCCCCCTCAGTAGCATTGCGTAGTGGCAGTTCTACTAGGTATAACATAACTATGAGCCATACCATAAAGTATCTGATAAACAAACACACAGATTTTAAAGATCACCCTGGTTCTAACTGGTAACCAATGCAAAAACTGCAACAAAGGGGTAATGTGGTCATATCATGACATCCCACAATTAATCGTGCAGCAGTGTTTTGCGCTGTTTGCAGGTTTAGAATAATATCCTTACATCCAATATAAACAGCACTGCAGTAATCTGAGACAGGACAAAATTCTGAACCAAGAGGCAAAACATATTTTTTGAGAAAGAAGAACCTTCTTAGTCGCCAACGTGTTCTAAATATTTTGGACATCACGGCCAATGCTTGTAGTTCGAAAGGTAGGTATTGATATTCTGTGTGGCAATTGAAAAATTTGTTACAGGGAATTGGTCAAATGGGCTTGATATTATATTCTTCTCATACTGGAAGTCAACATTTGGACCTACTAGAGTATTGGGGGGCAAATTCTGATATTTTCTATTTAGGTAACCCAGGTTGGTCGCATGTACCCTGGTCTGACCATGCAAAACTCAAGCTTCCTCTTTATTGGAGAGAATCTGGCAAAGCTGTGCCAGCTAGAAACATTTCTTCTTTTCGTAAATCCGGGTGCAAAATACATATTGTTCTTTTCTGAGCCAGTGCATTCAATAGTCTGCTGCTCCCAATGCCAACGACTGCGACGTTTTAGTTCAGTAGAATGGATTCTGTGAATGTATGTCTTAGCCCCCCCCCCCCCCCTTAAAACTAAGCCTCAACTCACAGTGTCTCCCTGGTTTGATCAATCCCTTCTCTCTCTCAAGAGACACTGTAGAAAATTTGAAAGGCAGTGGTCCAAAAGTCGATATGATGTTAATAGACTGCTTTGGAGAAGAGATGTCAGGGATTACAACAGTACAATTCAGGAGGCTATGATGAGGTATTTCGCTGAACAGATTGGGGGCATTAAATATCCACAAGCTCTATCAGTTGGTGCACAGAGTTTTTTTTTCCACCAAAGAGGTCACAGTTAACAATGTGATCACATTTACAGTGCTGGCTTCCCACTTTCAGTTGAAAATAGCAACTATTGAGAAGAGGCAAGATGGCGGCAGAGTAAGACGTACGTGAAGCAGCTCCTCTGATATTTTGGATTTACCTCATAAAAATTATCCTCTGATGCCCAAGAGAAGAGGCAGGCAGCGCACTAGCCCTGCGGTGCTGCCGATGCCGTCTTTTGGACCTCTAGACCGCTTCATGGTTCCGGGAGTAAGTTCGGGAATGCCCTCCTCGCTGCCGCATAATATGGAGAGAGGTCTCACATCTTTGCGGCTTGAGGCTGAGACATCTTGGAGCCCCGAAGAGCGAAATCCCCCCTTGATGCCGGCGAGAACCCCGGAAGCAGTTCAGGAGTCTCAGGACGTTCGAACGTCGACGGGGCCTCCTAGCATGGGCGCTGCTATGGGATTGCAGACGCCGACATTCCCCGCTTTGGAATTAGCGGGTGAACAAGGGGAGACGGCCACTGGAGAAAATCTGGCGATACAAGAGGCACAGCTAAAGAAGAACCCGATGGAATTAGGCTTACCAAGTAAGTCATTATTACCTCAGAAACCTAAGGAGATTTCACTAGATTCAATTTGGGAAGCCTTAGTTTGTCTAGAAACTTCTTTTGCCTTGAAATTCACATTTGTAAATCAGCAAATGGAACTCTTGTCTGGAAAATTACCTGCTATTGAACAAAAGTTGGAAACTTTGAGTAATAATATAGAAAATAATTCTTTAGCTATTCAAGGATGTCAACAACTGCAAATCAATTTAATTAAAGAAAATCTTTTTCTACAAAATAAGGTGGAAATGCTTGAAAATTTTCAACGCTCTAACACATTGCGCTTATTAAATTTTCCAAAACAGCCATTGATATCACCTCTTATTACCTTTAAAAAGTATCTTACAGAAGTTTTGAAGATACCTGAGCAGTCATATCCTCCTATTTCAAAAATTTTCTATATAACATCTTCCTTGAAAAGAGTTCCTGAACAACCAGAAAGAGTAGAATCCCCAGCATCAGCCGGGGATATGAACTTGACACAAATGATAGAAGACGATATGGCGGGCCTTACATCAGCAACGCTCAAAGTTACATTTATTTTACAACCTGATAGAGACTGGGTACTAAAACAATATTTTTTACATAGAGAACAGAATTTCCTTGGTTACAAAATACGAATGTACCCTGATGTATCTAAGGTTACACAGAAAAAGAGACAAGAATTTCTTAAATTGCGCACAAAGGTTTTTCAATTGGGCGCATTATTCTGGTTAAACTATCCTTGCAAATGTGTTATAAAATTTAATTCTGTAAAGTATATATTTTACGATTCTAAGCAATTGAATTCTTTTTTGGATTCTAAATTAGCTGGCTTATCTATTTCGCCACCAGGACCGGTAATAACTTTTACGCCATAATGTTGGAACACCTGGACTTCTTGCTCTTCCTTCCTTTTTCTTTCCTGTTTCTTTATTGAAATTGGAGCACTATTCCTAGATTGTAGTTTGTAATGCCTCTGAATATAGTGGACTAAAGATGAGAAAGGATCATATTGTGATTTATTTGGGATTGTAATAATATTCTCTGTTAATATATATGACCAATGACATCTTTTCTGTTTCAAGATTTAAACTTGAATAATAATGTAAAATGTGATAAATAAAATAATAAAAAAAAAGAAAATAGCAACTATTAGGACAGTTCTCCAGTCCCCTGGCAACAGTGCCGCTTTTCCAGTGTTCTGGGCTGGTATCTCTGCCAATAGACTTTGGTCTTCTTTTCAGTTACCCTCCTCTGATACAGTTAAATTCTTCCTTTCAAAGTATTCCTCGTGCCGTGGAGGGGCATAATTGAAAGGGACGCCCACGTTTTTCTGAGGGCGTCCTCGCAAAACTCCCGTGGAGGGGCGGGGAAACCCGTATTATCGAAACAAGATGGACGTCCATCTTTCATTTCGATAATACGGTTAGGGCTGCCCAAATCTTGACATTTAGGTCGACCTTAGAGATGGTCGTCCTTAGACTTGGTCGTTTCTGATTTTCGGCAATAATGGAAACCAAGGATGCCCATCTCAGAAACGACCAAATCCAAGCCTTTGGTCATGGGAGGAGCCAGCATTTGTAGTGCACTGGTCCCCTGACATGCCAGGACACCAACCGGGCACCCTAGGGAGCACTGCAGTGGACTTCAGAAATTGCTCCCAGGTACATAGCTCCCTTACCTTGTGTGCTGAGCTCCCCAAAACCCACTACCCACAACTGTACACCACTACCATAGCCCTTATGGGTGAAGGGGGGCACCTAGATGTGGGTACAGTGGGTTTCTGGTGGGTTTTGGAGGGCTCACATTTACCACCACAGGTGTAACAGGTAGGGGGGATGGGCCTGGGTCCGCCTGCCTGAAGTGCACTGCACCCACTAAAACTGCTCCAGGGACCTGCACGCTGCTGTGATGGACCTCAGTGTGACATTTGAGGCTGGCACAAAATATATTTAAAGATGTTTTTTTGAGGGTGGAAGGGGGTTAGTGACCACTGGGGGAGTAAGAGGAAGTCATCCCACATTCTCTCCAGTGGTCATCTGGTCAGTTCGGCACTCTTTTGTGGCTTGGTCGTAAGAAAAACAGGACCAAGTAAAGTCGTCCAAGTGTTCGTCAGGGACGCCCTTTCTTTTTCCATTATGGGTCGAGGACTCCCATGTGTTAGGCACGCCCAAATCCCGCCTTCGCTACGCCTCTGACACGCCCCCGTGAACTTTGGTCGTCCCCGCGACGGAAAGCAGTTGGGGATGCCCAAAATCGGCTTTCGATTATGCCGATTTGGGCGACCCTGTGAGGACGCCCATCTTCCGATCTGTGTCGAAAGATGGGCATCCTTCTCTTTCGAAAATAAGCCTGATTGTATCCTTGATGCTAGTCCAAATAATCTTCTGAAGATTGCCTCTAGCTTATTCATTGAACTTTTCAGGGAACATATATCTTTGTTTACTGAAGGCCTCTTTCCAGCTGAGAGGGGTTCTATAATTTTAACCCCTACTCCTAAAACTTCTTCAGGCTCATTTAGTAATGTTACCAACTACAGGCCAGTTGCTTCCATCCCTTTATTGGTCAAGGTGATGGAATAAATTTTAGAAGCACAGTGCTCTGACTATCTTTCCAGCTTTAGTCTCCTGCATGTGTCCCAGTCTGGCCATGCTATAGTACTGAGACTGTTTTAACTGCTTTAGTTTCTGCCTTCAGGGAAGAAATTTGTTTAGGCAACAAGGTCCTGGTTATGCAGTATGACATGTCAAGAGCCTTTGATGTGGTGGATCATGATCTTTTGTTAAATTTACTAGACCAATTTGGGATTTGTGAGAAAATCTTGTCCTGGATTCAGGGATTCCTGAAGTCTAGGTCTTATAGAGTAAAAATGTGGCGCATTATCATCGTCTTGGTCTCCAAATTGTGGTGTGCCGCAAGGATCACCCCTATCTCCAACATTATTTAATTTCATGATGGCTCTGCTAAGGGGGGAGACTTGAGTCAATGGGATTCCATCCTTTTATCTATGCAGATGATGTCACTATTTGCATCCCTTTTCGAGGTGACATCCAGGGAATTCTATATAAGACTAAAACCGGCCTGAAATCAAGCTAAAATTAAATCGGGAGAAGACTACATTTTTGGTAATAACTAATCTGTTTGACCATGGTCCCTGCAGCAATTTTAGCTCTGACTATATTTCTTATCCTTTGCAGTCCACTCTAAAAATGTAAGGGGTTGCCATTGATCAGCACTTAACCTTTAATTCTCAGCTGTCCTTGGCGGTTACTATATCAATTAAAATTACTTTGGAAGCTGAAGCACATTAGGCCCTTTTTTTCAATTGATATTTTCAGATAACTTGTCCAATCTCTTATTTTCACCCAATTTGATTATTGTAATTCTATCTATGAGGGTGTAAAGAATGTATGTTAAGGAAACTGAAAACTACCCAAAATACTGCAGCTACACTTGCCATACATGTACCATGCTTTGACAGGGACTAGTCCTTTGCAGATATATTTGCACTGGCTTCCCATTAGGGACAGGATTTTATTCAAACTCTGTGCTCTCATACTTTAGATTTTGTATGGTATACCCCTGACTATATGTTCCCCCTTGTTATTTTGCCTTCTCGCAATTCAGTCTTTAATTCAAGAGACTACCTATGTCTTCATTTTCCTACCAGTAAGAAAATAGTTTATAAGTCTATATGTTCAGCTGCTTTTCCATACCAAGGTACTAAATGGTGGAATTCATTGCTGAAAAATATAAGATCCCAACATGATTATTTCTTTTTTCGTAAGTTTTTGAAATCTTTCCTTTTCAAAAACTTTCTGTCATATTCTTTCCATAGTGATACGCGCGGGTTTATGTATTTTGTTTCATATTTTGTAATTTCTCCTTTTTAGATTGTTAGCCACATTGAACTCGAAATTATACGAGAAAATGTGGGGTATAAATGTCATCTACTATAATAAAAAGCACCTCCAACGTTCTGAAGCTGACTCCGTGGCAGTGAAGGGTTTGTAGGGTTTGTGCTGGCTGTCACCATCTCTCTGTCCCGCCCTCACGTCAAAACGTGATGACGTCGAGGGCAGAACAGTGAGAGGGAAGGGCACGTCACACGCATGAGGGTGTCGTCGTCCCTCCCTTCCTCCCTCCCTTCCAGTTCCAGGCCCCCTCCCTCCGATTTTTAAAAGTCATCTTCACTTACCAAGTCAGGGAAACGTTGGGCACTAGTAATTTTACAAGGAAAAATAACTTACAGTTCAGATGTGCTAGACAAGATTTTTTGCCATGCAAACAGAGTCTGTTCTCCACCAGCTCTTTCTCGACCAAAAGAGGCTGGGAGAATCCAACAATACGCTGAGAGTAATGCTGTTTATACTTTTACACTGGTGAAATCTTGATAGAATCTCAGTAGCTTAAAGGGGTCATACAGCAGAATACAGCATAGGCAGTTTCAGTTCACAGAGGAGATATTGTGCAGACTAACTCTCCAGAGCCAATAGAGAGAGAAGGGGTGGGGGTGGGGGGCTACTTGCCCAGCAAACCTAGAGAAGAAGGCAAGGCAAGCCAGGCCAACAGAAAGCGTCCTATAAGACACAGGGAACAGGACATGTGCTCTGAAAGAGCCTATTACAGGGAACTACAGGATTACAGAGATTTGTAGCTCTATTATATATCCTATCATCTGCCTCCATGCAAATGGTTGCAGACCACCCTCTGTTAGTCCATCGTTGCCCCCCCCCCCCCAATGCCTATGAAATTCTGGTTTAAGTCAAACAGCATGATACATTTCGTGCCACTAGGCTGCATATTAATGAAACTGGAAGGGGTACTTACGTTGCCTGGAAAATTCACGTATTTTATATTTTTATGGGTCAATAAAAACTATCACTGTCCTTTATTAAAATGGTTCACTCACTGCTCAGCTAGAAGAGGTGGAGGGGCATAATTGAACGAAAACGTCTATCTCCATGGGCGTTTATCTCCGAGAACGGGTCCGTGAAGGGGCGGACCGAACCATATTTTCGAAAAAAATAGACGTCCATGTTTTATTCGACAATTTGTGAGCTGGGCGTTTTTGTTTTTCAGTGATAATGGAAAATGAAAGCGCCCAGCTCAAAAACGAATAAATCCAAGGCATTTGTTCGTGGGAGGGGCCAGGAGTCGTAGTGCAGTGGTCCCCCTCACATGCCAGGACACCAACCGGGCACCTTAGGGGGCACTTTTACAAAAACAAAAAAAAAAAGGTAAAAGAGCTCCCAGGTGCATAGCACCCTTCCCTTGTGTGTTGAGCCCCCCAAATCCCCCTCAAAACCCACTGCCCACAAGTCTACACCATTACTATAGCCCTAAGGGGTGAAGGGGGGCACCTACATGTGGGTACAGTGGGTTTGGGGGGGTTGGACGACTAAGCATTAAGCAGCACAATTGTAACAGGTAGGGGGGGATGGGCCTGGGTCCACCTGCCTGAAGTCCACTGCACCCCCTAACAACTGCTCCAGGGACCTGCATACTGCTGCCAGGGAGGTGGGTATGACATTTGAGGGTGAAAATAAAAAGTTGTGAAACATCATTTTTTGTGGTGGGAGGGGGTTAGTGACCACTGGGGGAGTCAGGGGAGGTCATCCCCGATTCCCTCTGGTGGTAATCTGGTCATTTAGGGCACTTTTTGGGGCCTTATTCGTGAAAAAACAGGGTCCAGGAAAAGTGCCCTAAATTCTAGCTACAAACGCATACTTTTTTTCCATTATCGGCGAAAGGCGCCCATCTCTGTTCGGGTGATAACCACGCCCCAGTCCCGCCTTCACCACGCCTCCGACACGCCCCCTTCAACTTTGTACACTTCCGCAATGGAGTGCAGTTGAAAACGTCCAAGTTCGGCTTTCGATTATACCGCGTTATTCGTTTTTGGGAGATAAACGCCTATCTCCTGATTTAGGTCGCAATATAGGCGTTTTTGTCTTTCGATTATAAGCTGGATAGACAGTTGTTTCTGTTCTCAGTATAAAGCAGCACATTTTGCCTGCTAATGACCCCATGATTAGTCCTGTTGGTGGTCATTTATTCATATAATTTCAGTCATTGGAGACATCTGTGTCTTCTAATCTGCTTAAAAACATCTGTTAATCACACTAAGCATGGTGAAGGAAAGAAAGGAGGGGTATCCCCCTCACCTCCCTGACTCATCAAATTATGGGCAGATACTCAAGAGTTCTTCTTGCTGTGTCCCTGCACAGAAACATCTAATTTAACAAGCTGCACTGGGATGCTAACTGTATCATGGCAATGGATCTAATCTGAAATATTTATAGCAGAACCCTGGTGCCAGAAGACAGCAACTACATTCAGACAGAGCAGAACAAAATAAATCCAGACTCCATCTCTGGACTCACAAACAAAAGAAAAGGAGCAGAACAATGAAAGAGGAGGATGTAAAACATATATCTTTATCAAGATGGAAGAAAGGTTTTAATTTAAGGATGGGGGGGGGGGCGGGAGGGGGAAGTGGCTCAAGTATCAGTATCAGCCATAAATAGATGCAAGTTCGGAGCCAAATCTCTCCAAGCAGTGCTGAAACCCTTAAAAGGTGGCATGGAGTTGAAACACTTCATGACAACCGCTCTGTAACATATTCAGTGCCAAGAGCCAGGCACCCTGCCCTCTGAGCTCATGCAGCACTAATCCCAGATCTCAGGAGGGTGGGGGGATTGTGGCTCATTTGCATTTAACCACACACAAAACCTTCCAAAGAAATCTCAACTTTAGAATATGGCTCTACATACTGTAAATCCTCATTCTGTTTGCGAGTCAGAGTTCATGCTAAGAAGTGAAAGGAAAAGGTAGAGGTGAGAAGGGGGAAACAGCATGAAAAAAAAAGCCTTAAAAGAGGAAAAAAACTGATACCATCGTATTAACTCAGCGATCATACAAGCATCCTGGAAATACCTTACGTCGCCAGGCCCAATGAGGGGTTATTCTGGTCCAGCTGCTGACAGTAGATGCTGCCTTAAATTAACATTTTATTTTTTATTTTTAAAGGGATCAGTCCTTGGTCCAGTTCTTTTAACATTTTTGTAAGCAATAATATGGAAGGGCTGTCTGGTAAGATTTGCCTTTTTGTGGACAATACCAAAATCTTCAGTAGGGTATGTAGCCCCGCTAATGTGGATACCATAAAGAGGGATCTAACGAACGTGAAGAATGGTCCAGAATTTGGCAACTAAGATATAATGCTAAAAAAAGGAAAGGTTATGTATGTGGGCTGCAAAAGCCCAAGTACTTCTGTGCATTAAAGAAGAGTCCTGGGAATGATCATATCCGATTGACCTCAGCATGGCCAAACAGATAGGAAAAGTAAAAGGATGCTTGGGAGCACAGGGAGAGGAATGTCCAGCAGGAAAAAGGAAGTGATAGTGCCTCTGTATAAGACCACTTTAACAGTACAGTGTACAGTTCTGGAGGCCGCAGCTTGAGAAAGATGCAAATAGGATGGAGAAAGTTCAGAGAACAGCTAAAAATGTCAGTCTTCTTTATCATAAGGTATATGAGGATAGACTCAGAAGTAACTGAAATATTTCTTTATCGAAAGGGTAGTGAACATGTGGAATAGCCTCTCAGCAGAGTTGCTGAAGACAAGGGTTGTATCTGGATTCAAGAAAACATGAGGACAAGTAACATACTTAGAGGCGTATTTTCAAAACACATAAACTTACAAAGTTACATAGAGGGGTATTTTCGATAAGTCAGACTTTGAACGTTTTGCACTAAAAGTCCCAAATGCGAATAGCAAATGTAACCATTTTCAAAAAAAGAAAAATAGCTTTTTTTTTCTAAAATACTATTTTGAACAAGGTTTTGTGCCTTGTGCGTTTATCTTTTTTGTCCATTTGGGGAAAAAAAGCACAAGTTAAAAATGCACAAAATCAAGCCATTGGGATGTAGGAGGGGCAAGCATTTTTAGCAGACTGGTAATCCAGACATCCCAGGAGAGCAATGGGGCACCCTAGGGGGTACTGCTGTGGACTTCATATAAATGCCCCTAGGTACACATCTCACCATTGCTCCCCTACCTTGTCTGCTGAGCCCACCAAAACCCACTACCCCTAACTGTACACCACTACAATAGCCCTTACAGGTGAAGGGGGCACCTATATGTGGGTACAGTGAGTTTTGGAGAGCTCACAGTTTCCACCACAAGAAGAACAGGTAGGGTGAGGTATGGGCCTGGGTCCACCTATCTACAGTGCACTGAACCCACTAGACTACTCCGGGGACCTGCATGCTGCTCTAATGGACCTGGCTATAACATCTGAGGCTGTCATAGAGGCCAGTGAGTACTATTTTTATTCACAATTTTTGGGGGTGGGAGGAGATCAGTGACCACTGAGGGAGTAAGGGGGGGGGTCATCCCTGATCCCCCCAGTGGTTCGAAAGAGAAGGACACCCATCTTTCAACACAAATCGGAAGATGGTCGTCCTTCTCACAGGGTTGCCCAAATTGGCATAATCGAAAGCTGATTTTGGGCATCCTCAACTGCTTTCCGTCGCGGGGACGACCAAAGTTCACGGGGGCGTGTTGGAAGCATAGCGAAGGCGGGACTGAGTCGTGCTTAACACATGGGCGTCCTTGGCCGATAATGGAAAAAAGAAGGGCGTCCCTGACGAACACTTGGCCGACTTTACTTGGTCCTTTTTTTTTTTTATGACCAAGCCTCAAAAAGGTACCCGAACTGACCAGATGACCACTAGAGGGATTCAGGGATGACCTCTCCTTACTCCCCACTAACCCCTCACACCCTAAAAAAACATTTTAAAATATTTTTTGCCAGCCTCTATGCCGGCCTCAAATGTCATACCCAGCTCCATGACAGCAGTATGCAGGTCCCTGGAGCAGTTTTAATGGGTACTGCAGTGCACTTCAGGCAGGCGGACCCAGGCCCATCCCCCCCTACCTGTTACACTTGAGGTGGTAAACGTGATCCCTCCAAAACCCACCAGAAACCCACTGTACCCACATCTAGGCACCCCCTTCATCCCTAAGGGCTATGGTAGTGGTGTACAGTTGTAGGGAGTGGGTTTTAGGGGGGGGGTTGGGGGGCTCAGCACACAAGGTAAGGGAGCTATGCACCTGGGAGCTATTTCTGAAGTCCATTGCAGTGCCCCCTAGGCTGCCCGGTTGGTGTCGTGGCATATCAGGGGGACCAGTGCACTACGAATGCTGGCTCCTCCCATGACCAAAGGGCTTGGATTTTGTCATTTTTGAGATGGGTGTCATCGGTTTCCATTATCGCCGAAAACCGGGGACGACCATCTCTAAGGTCGACCTAAATGTTGAGATTTGGGTGTTCCCAACCGTATTATCAAAATGAAAGATGGCCGCCCATCTTGTTTCGATAATACGGGTTTCTCCTCCCCTTTGTGAGGACGTCCTGTGAGGACGCCATCAGGGAAACTTGGGCGCCCCATTTGATTATGTCTCTCCTAGTCATTTAGGGCACATTTTGTGCCTTATTCATTAGAAAAACAGGTCTAGATCAAAATGTTGAAATTTTCGCCCTAGACGTTTTGATTTTGTTCTATTATGGCTGTAAAACGCCCAAGTGTTAGGAACACCCTAATTCCATCTTCGGAATGCCAACATGCCCCCCTTGTGATTTGGATGCACTAAAGATGAATTGCATAGATAAACGTCAACAAATTAGGTTTCAAAAATACCAATGTGGATGTTTTGAGAAGAAATGCTTTCTGTACCTGAATGTACACTGCTCCAATAGCATTAAGGCTTGCAGGTGGTATATAAGAAATGTAATAAATAAATATTCAAAAGGGTTTTTTTTTCTGGCATAGCAGAGTGACAACCAAAATAATTAATCATGATTGATTATGTTTCTTACTTCTGGTATTTTATTACCTGGTCAATGTTTATGTTGAATTTTTTTTTAGGTTCTTCTTCATTATTTCAACCAATATAAATCTGAGTAAATTAGGTGCAGCTGCCATCAGAAACACTGCATTGATTTACAGGAAGCATTAATAGCTGAACAGTGGACTCCAGGAAGATTATTTAAAACAGTGAACATGTCCACTATGAAAGAAAAGGTTCACACCATTCTAACAAACCAGAAAAAAAAGCTAAGACAAAAATTATATTCTGACAAAACAGAAAGGAGACACTGACCCAAATGGAAAGGGAATGGGACTTGATAAACCACCTTTCTGTGGTTTTTGCAACTACATTCAAAGCGGTTTACATAGTATATACAGGTTCTTATTTGTACCTGGCGCAATAGAGGGTTAAGTGACTTGCCCAGAGTCACAAGGAGCTGAAGTGGGAATCAAACCCAATTCCCCAGGATCAAAATCCGCTGCACTAACCACTAGGCTACTCCTCTCAAAGAAGACAGCAAGTGTCAAACAAGCAAGCATATCTCTGAAAAAATCTAACTACTATAGAAACACTGCTTCAGGAGGAGGACTAACAAATGTCACTCATGAACCACTCATAAAATAAGAATTTCGGGCTAGACTCTAAATATGGCGCCTAAAATAACGATGCAGAAAAATAACCACTTAAATGACATTCTATAAGCTGAACCTAGAGTCTGTGGCAGTTTATACAAGTAACACTTAAGCAGACAGGCTGCACATAAATTCAGGTATTGTCATTTGCACCAATGAAAACGTGGTACAAATGCCCGTGCCTAAATCTACACGTGGAGTACCATTATTCTGTAATTACACGCATAACTCAAAATCACACCCCAAAATGCCCTTGACCCTCCCATGCCCCCTTTTTTGGACCATGCATAAGTTTTAGGCACAAAGTCCCAATTAAATCTAATTAGTGCCAATAATTGCTTATTAAAAAGCTAATTACTGGCACCAATTGGCTCATTATTCTATTAAATTGCACGTGCAAATCAGGAATATGCCTAAATTAGCACATTCAATTTTTGGTGACCTTTATAGAATGGGGGGATTAAAGGCGATCATTCTATAAAGCACACAAAGGTTAGCAACGAAAATGCTGCACGCCAAGCCCAAATTCTATAATGGCACATGGGTACCCAGATTCCATTGGAGAATACTAGTGTAAGTCAGCATTTACATGCTAACATTTAGGCACGCCTACTTAACCACCTCTATGGCAGGTGTAAATGCTTGCTTCTAAAGGCAGGACTTTAGTACATACCCCCTGATTCTGTAAAGGTTGCCAAAAATTACACATGCAAAAATTTAGGCATGTTCACAATTTGCGCGCGCAATTTCACTGAATAACAAGCCAATAGTTGGCACTAATTAGGTGTAATTGGGACCACCATGCGTAAAGTTAGGCGCGTGATCCATATCTCAAATTTACTTGCATTCCAAAAAAGGAGGCATGGAAATGGGAGGGTCATGGGCATTTCAGGGTGGAATGGGGGAGTGGCTTCGAGTTATGTGCATAATTACAGAATATGGTGCCATTTATAGAACTTACCACACAAGGAGCAAGTTATCAATGTGGGCTACTGTTAAATTGGGTTATTTTACCAGGTTATTCTAGAACAAAATCCCATTTTATGCAACGAGACCCTGTGCTAAAATCATCCAACTTCTGATAAAATAATCCAATTTAACAGTAGCCTATGTTGATAACTTCCCCCCCCCCCCCTATATGTCACCATTCTATAACTTGTGTGCGTTAATTGTGGGAGATGGCATGCTAAGAATACAGAATACTGATAATGCCCAGCTAGCATGTACAAACTGAACATTCATGACATTAAAGAATGAGGGAGTTAGGGTGTAATTCTAAAGACAACAAATAGGTTGGTAAATGAGTAGAATAGTGGCATGTGTGTTCGTAACTTTTGTTACTGGTGTTTCAAGCGCGGCACAGGTTCTCGTTTGTGGAATCTGTTACCGTTGGTTATGCGTAGTCGGCATCTGTTCCCTAGTTCAAGAAATTGCTAAAAACCTGCCTATTTTCTAGGGCATTTGGCTAAGGGGGTTCCAAGTTTCTGAGTTTTTAGAGTTTGTGATTCGTAAGATTGTGTATTGTTTGTGTTTTTTTTCTTTTTTTAAATGAATGTTTTATTGTACCTTGCCTAGATGTTTGGATAGGCGGGTTATAAATGTAATAAATAAATAAATGCCAAAAATCTGCTTAAAAACTATTCTGTAAATACAGATGCAGAATGCTGGTACAGGATCATGAGACACTTTTAGTGCGCTCCTTATCTGTTCTGATGTACGTTTTTGGATGTATCTGTTGTATGTATGTTTTACTGTACTCCGCTTAGTTTTTAGGTGGAATATAAAATAATGAAATTTGACAGATGGCATACAGATAGGCAAAGTCTGGGAAGAGCATGGCTGAGACTCTCACACACTTATAGGTCACTATGAATTACATGAGTATCTCTGGAATTTAGGCCTGAGCATTTACACCAACTCTCTGTCTGGAATAAGTGCATATAGGCTTAGTTATATTAGGATTCTATGAAGGGAAGTAGGTGCTTCCTGTCCTTTATACAATAAGCTCCTAACAGGCTCTTCAAGCGGGGCTATTCTATAACCAGATACTAACATTTGCACACTCCTTATGCATGTAAATGCTAGCGTGCCACCTATTTTGTAAATACCTGCTTAACATCCATACCATGTGTTTGAAAGACAGCGTGGTCAGGATAGAAGAAAAGCTCCCACTTACGCACATAACTTACAGACACGAACGAACAGCAGACCCACAAATATAGGGGATCAAATAGCAAAGACTTTAATTCAAACAAATGTCATAAGTACATAAGTACTGCCATACTAGGACAGACCAAAGGTCCATCAAGCCCAGCATCCTGTTTCCAACAGTGGTCAATCCAGGTCAAAAATACCTGGCAAGATCCCCAAAAAAGTACAAAACATTTTATGCTGCTTATCCCAGAAATATTTTCCCCAAGTCCAATTTAATAATGGTCTACGGACTTTTCTTTTAGGAAGCTGCTCAAACCTTTTTTAAACTCTGCTAAGCTAACTGCCTCTACCACATTTTCTAGCAAAGAATTCTGGAGTTGAATTACACGTTGAGTGAAGAAAGGTTTTCTCCGATTCGTTTTAAATTTACTACTTTGTAACTTTATAGCATGCCCCCTAGTCCTAGTATTTTTGGAAAGCGTAAACAGACGCTTCACGTCTACCCGTTCCACTCCACTCACTATTTTATAGACCTCTATGATATCCCCCTCAGCCATCTTTTCTCCAATCTGAAGAGCCCCAGCCGCTTTAGCCTTTCCTCGCAGGGAAGTCGTCTCATCCCCTTTATCATTTTCATCGCCCTTCTCTGCACCTTTTCTAATTCCACTATATCTTTTTTGAGATGCGGCGACCAGAATTGAACACAATATTGGAGGTGCGGTCGCACCATGGAGCAATACAAAGGCATTATAACGTCCTCATTTTTGTTTTCCATTCCTTTTCTAATAATACCTAACATTCTATTTGCTTTCTTAGCCACCGCAGCACACTGAGCAGAAGGTTTCAAAGTATCATCAACGACGACACCTAGATTCCTTTCTTGGTCTGTGACTCCTAACGTGGAACCTTGCATTACATAGCTATAATTCGGGTTCCTCTTTCCCACATGCATCACTTTGCACTTGCTCACATTAACCGTCACCTGCCATTTAGACGCCCAGTCTCCCAGTCTCGTAAGGTCCTCCTGTAATTTTTCACAATCCTCCCGTGATTTAACTACTTTGAATAACTTTTGTGTCATCAGCAAATTTAATTACCTCACTAGTTACCCCCATCTCTAGGTCATTTATAAATATGTTAAAAAGCAGCGGTCCCAGCACAGACCCCTGGGGAACCCCACTAACTGCCCTTCTCCATTGAGAATACTGACCATTTAACCCTACTCTCTGTTTTCTATCTTTTAACCAGTTTTTAATCCACAACAGGACACTACCTCCTATCCCACGACTCTCCAATTTCCTCTGGAGTCTTTCATGAGGTACGTTGTCAAACGTCTTCTGAAAATCCAGATACACAATATCAACCGGCTCACCTTTATCCACGTTTATTCACCCCTTCAAAGAAATGTAATAGATTGGTGAGGCAAGATTTCCCTTCACTAAATGTCCCTGGATTTTCTGGAGACCTTCTATTTGATTTGCTAGAGAACCCTTGGAAGACTGGCTGCAAGGCTGAGTCATCTTCAAAGTTACTCTAGAGAGAAGCATGCTTTCCAATTTGACTTCTCTAGTTCTGCCTCTGACGCAGCCTTCTGGCAAACTGTAGCCACACCAGGCGTGTTTGTTTGTTTGTTTGTTTGAATTAAAGTCCTTGCTTTTTGATCCCCTATATTTGTGGGTCTGCTGTTTGTTTCATTCTGTGTACATCGCAGATCCTCTACCTCCTGTGTCCCCTATTGCATTTGAGGCAATCTGGCAGTCAGAATTTACAAACTACTGTAAGTTACACAGGTAGCTGCCACACTTAACACCAGCTCTAAATGTTAGACATGTTGATACCCGATTATGCCCGTGTTCTATAAGAAAACGTAGATACCTACATTCCTTTACAGAACAGGTTCCTGACGCCCCTAGGTGTTTAAGTATAGGCATATTGGTATTTATTTATTTATTTATTGCATTTGTATCCCACATTTTCCCACCTCTTTGCGGGCTCTGTGTGGCTTACAATAAGATATGAATAATGGAAATACATTTGTTACAGCTTGGTTATAGGTTACATTGTACAAGTTTGTGAAACCATCGAAGTATCATTAAGAATATGACAATGGGACATCAACATTGAAACGTTGGAAAGAGACAATGGGAAGCTTAAAGGGCAGTGTTAAGACACAGAGATATATTGTGTACATATTCCTGTGAGCAGATGTATGAGTGATGTGGAATTACGGGGGATGAGGGTTAGGAGTGGATGTATGGAGCATTAATGATCAGTGAGTGTGGACTCTATGTGTTTATGTGGACTGTATGTGTATATACTCTTAGGGCTAGATCTATTAACTTATATAGCAATAATGCATAAATGTAACATGCATTATTTTACTCAGGTCCCACTGTAGTAAATAGAAGCTACTTACTAATAATGTATGTTAAATGACGATAATGCACAGTAATACTTTAATGAAGATTAGTAAATCAAGCCCTTAGGCAATATTAGAATGATCTACAGGATAAGAAATTCAGGGCCTCTTACCAAGCTGCGTTAGCAGTTCCTGTTCAGAAATGCTGTCAGACCCCATTCAAGGTGAATGGGCTTTGTCAGCATTACTGCACCAGGAGCTGCTAGCATAGCTTGATATGAGAGGCCGTCAATGCTTGGCTTAAGCAATCCAACAGCAACCCTTGCCAGTATTCTAAATTTAAAGTACAAAAAACCTGCCTCAGAATTCAAGAGCTCAGACATGGTCAAACTTCAAGTGAAACTTAATTTGGCACCTGAAAATTAAAACCAGCATTCCTATGGATACTCAATCTTGTCCTTTCACATGCTCAGCTAGCTACATAAGTGGAATATCCATGAACATCATTCAGTTCCAGTCCTCCTTTTCAAAGCAGAAACTGTTAGGTCTCTTTTTTCTTTAGCATCTACCAGTAACCATTTACTCAATTACACCAAGTACAATTAACAGATGTCTCCTAAAAAAAAGTGGCTACTGTTCACATATAAAAATTATTAATGTGAATGCATTATCATTTTTAAATAGGTTTTCTTTGCAATATTTGATAATTGGTTCTAATTAAAACGCTTACTCTGTTTCCTTCTGATTTTTCTCTGTTCCCTTAAAGCTGCAGTTTTTGTTTAAAAAAACAAAACAGATGTCTCCTAAATACATGAAAATACACAGACATATGCTTTCTTTTCAACCTCTGATGCACATTATATATATTGCCTTGTAAAAGTCTTCACACCCTTCTATATTTTTCACATTCTGTTAACAAAAACTACAGATCAAAATGCATTAATGGAAGAGTTTGTTTCACTTAGGACCCTGTTTACTAAGCAGCGATGTAGGTGAGCAAATGTTTTAGCATGTGCTAAAAATTAGCACACAGTAACACTAGAGACACGTGTCTATCTTTTAGCGCACGCTTAGTAAACAGGGCCCTGAGTCGGACAACAAACTCTGCATGTTCAACATTAAAAAAACATCTACAAAATATTCAAAACGCAAATAAGAAAGCAAAAAAACTTGATTGCAGAAGTCTTCACACACTTTCTCACAGCAAACCCAAGAGAGTTCCACTTCTAAAAATTGCTTTAACAAGATACACAAGTTAAAGAGTTCACCTGCGTATAATCACAACAGCTGAGCTAGGCCCGAATGAGGAATCAACTGTTTCTGTTGTGAGACATGAATTTATAGCAAAGGAT
Organism: Microcaecilia unicolor; assembly: GCF_901765095.1. NCBI lineage: Eukaryota > Metazoa > Chordata > Amphibia > Gymnophiona > Siphonopidae > Microcaecilia > Microcaecilia unicolor. Next base: position 236,632,008 of record NC_044031.1, read on the forward strand.
TAAACTCCAAAATAAAGCTATTTAAAGGGATAAATTGGAGGAAGGCTATAAGGAAACTTCCAAGTGAAAAGGAAAGGAGGTGGGATTTGATAATACTGCCTTTCTGTGGTTACAATCAAAGTGGTTTACATATTGTATACAGGTACTTATTTTGTGACTTGTCCAGAATCAATCCCAGTTCCCCTGGTTCTCAGGTCACTGCACTAACCATTAGGCTACTCCTTTGCATATTGTTGGGTCTATCACAGTAATATGGCAACATCTCAACACTACCAAGACACTATCCTCAGTCAGGCCGTCTCTCCAAAGACATTAGCTACAAACTGCTGAGAAGTGGGGGGGGGGGGGGGGCAGGGGGGGAAGGAGAGAATGAAAAAGGGGAAGGATACTGGATTCACGGAAGACTGAGGGGGGTGGGGAGGGGAGGAAGGGAAAGGGCAGAGATAAAGGTGCATGGAGGACTGCGGGGAGTGCCCAATGCTTTGTTTTATATATATATAACACGTGCAATTTCTGATGTGTGGGAGCATTATCCCATGGTGACTAAAGATGCGCGTGCAAATCAGCATGCATAGATGATTTTCACATGCAACTTAATTGCTTAGCAAGCCAAACAGTGCCAATAACTGGCTGCTAACAAGCAATTATTAGTGTTCACTGGCCTTAATTAGGATTTACGCGCAGATCAAATTCTATAACGATCTGCGCATAAATCTTTTTTTTTGGGAGGGGGGGTGTTTCAGGGGTGTTCTAGGGGCTTTCCAAAATTTTGTGTGTGTAAATAAAGAATTCAGCCGAACCGTACCTAATTTGGGCACCCGCATTTACACCTGTAGGTGTAATTGCTATAAGTTTGGTGCCGTTTGTGCCCTAAGCGCTATTCTATAAAGGATGTGTACCCTTTACAGAACAGCGCTCAGCACATAAAATTTTCAGCACTGATTTTTAAGCGCCACTTATAGAATTTATCTCTGTATGTGTAAATGTGGGAAATAATAAATCGTGTCAAGTCTTTCCAAAATTTGGGTGCTTTGTCAATAAAATAGTGATTGCTTATGTCTGGCTGCTGGAAGTTATTTGTTTCACCCCTACTTCATTCTGAAGGTGCTCTTTACGTAGGGTTTTTTTCCCCTTTTTTGTTTTTACCTTTTTTCTCCATATTTTTTTGGAGTTTGGTTTCCGTTCCTTCTGGTATAAAAGAAACACAGCCCTTCATCTTGCTTAAATCAACATTGAAGTAAAGTATGATGGTAGCACTTTTCTATTGTGGGGATGCTTTGCTGCAACAGGGACAGGGAGGCCTGTGACAATCAAGGGAAAGATGCATGGTGCCAGTGATATTTTAGTTCAGCATAAAATTTTAGTTCTGGTTCTTATTCAGTTACAAAACATTTATTATACTACTGACAATAATCTTAATACCCCCCTTTTTTTTTTACAAAGTCGCGCTATAATGCCGACACAGCCCATTCACTTTGAATGGGATGTGTTGGCATTACCATACCAGCTAGAGCAGCTTTCTAAAAGGTGGGAGGGGAGGCAATTCTAGTTTTTCAGTCCTCTACCGAACATTCTCTTTCTTATTTCGTTCTTGAGTTCATGCATATATATGTGTAACATTTTGGTTCCTCTTAAGCCATTTTCATTACGAAAAATTATTATTGGTGGAGGGGCTTCCGTGTTTCAATGACTTAGAGGGCTATGCTGAAGGGTTACCCATATCAGACAGGCTTCTGAGGAGAAACCAGACAAAGAGTGTCCCAAACTGGAGGATCCAAGATGGCGTCGAGAGAGGACGTATGTTAGTTGAGTTCCCGTTTTACACCAGAATACCTGAAGAAGTAGGCACGCTCCCCAGAGAAAGGGGAAGAAAAAAGGCAAAGCCGTGGTGTTGTCCTCCTCGAACACGGCTGGGGTTCCCACCACTTCTCAGTCTACTTTGGAGAGATTTGGGGTCATAACGTCGGGGATATCGGCTCCTGCTTCGGGGAACAGCAAGGCTTTATCGCCGAATCTCAGTGGAGAGGGAGTGACTTTGAGTCCCCCTGTTGGCATGACCTCTCCAAGACCCGGAAACAGTAACGCTTCGCTATGGAGGTCGACAGTGGAAACGCCCGAAGTGGGTTAGGATTCTCACGCGATCCGAGGAGGTCCTGGCGCAGCATTGACTCCGGATAATAAACCAACTGGGGGATTGGAGAGTGAGCTCTTCCCCCCGAAGATATCTGGAGCGGTTTCTGTGGCGAAATTGGACTTGGTGAAGCCAAAAAATGTCATAATGGACACACTATGGGAAGTGCTGCAGAGTGTGAATAATTCTCTTCTTCAGATGTCAAAAATTTTTCAGGAATAAATACGTGATTATATCAACACTTATCTAACAAAGTGGAAGTCCAAGATATAAAAATAGAGACTTTGATTACGGAAATGGTTTCTCTACGAAAATCAGTTAATCTGGTAATGAAGGACAGTCATGTTTCTTGTAAAAAAGTGGAACTTCTGGAGAACCAATTAAGGAAAAATAACTTGAGAATGATAAATCTTCCTAAAATACCCTATATAGAGAGTTATATTACTAGTGACTTTTGCCTTTGGTTTAGATAGGAACAATGTTTTGAAATTGTATTTCCGATACATGGCTGATAGTTTTTTGGGTTCAAAGATAAATATATTTCCTGATATATCAAGGGAATCGCAGACTAGGAGGTGTGAACTCTTGGCTTTTAAGCCAAGAATCATTGCCCTAGGTGGGACCTTCCTAGAGCGATTCCCTTGTAAGTGTTTTATTTCCTTATTACTTATTTGTTGAACCCAAGAAATTACAAGAGTTTGTGGAGTTAAAAGAACAGATGAAGAACCCTCTGCAGCAACTTCCTTTAGTTACCACTGTACCGGCTGCAATTACCAATTAACCTTCCTCCCTCAGAAAATATGAATTTGTAAGATTAACCACTTGGTGTTTTTCTTATTTTCTTTGAGATTCTTTTCCTGATTTTGGATCCCCCAATTGTGGACAATTATATATATTGTTGAGAGAAAATGTTTTTTCTTTTTCCTTATATTAATTTCTGTTTTTCCTTACATTTACGTGATAAATGAGAATGTAATTAAGTAAAATGATAAATAAAAAATGTTTAAAAAGAAAAATTATTATTTAATTTATAGTTCTTATTCTAGTCAGGACAATACATTTTCTATTCCTATTCAGTTTTTGTTTTGGGGAGGAAAACCCCCCCACATTTTTACTTCTAGTTCTCATGAACTGATAGCCAAAAACATTTTGTTCTGATTCTTATTCTTGTTAATGAAAACATCCCTGGATGGTGCAAAATTTATGCAAATCATAGAGGAAAACATGCTTCAATGTGCCACAGACTTAACTAGGAAACAGATTCACCTGTCGGCAGGATCCAAAGTGTAGAGCAACAATGTAGTGCCTCAGAAAGAAGAGAGTGCTCTCAAGTGCCTCAATCAAAGTCCAGACCTGAATCCAAGAGAAAATCGATGGCAAAACTTGAAGACTTCAGTCCAACTTAAAAGATCTTGAGCTATTCTGCTAAGAAAAATGGACTAAACGTATACCATTATGGTAGGCAAAGCTGGTAGACATTTAGGGCCCTGTTTACTAAGCAGCATTATAAGCGAGTTAACGTTTTTAACACACATTAACCATATACGTGCCTTAAATATTCCTATAGGCATCTACATGGTTAGCACATGCGCTAAGTGTAGGCACACTAAAAACACTAACACACCTTAGTAAACAAGACCCTTATTCCCTAATTCTATATATGGCACTAACAGTTGCACGCACAAATTTGGGCACGCGTCCAAAATGCATGTACAATTTAATTGCACAATGAGCCAATTAGCATCAATAATGGGATGCTATCAATTATCGGTGCTTGGCAATAATTAAAATTTACAAGCACATCTTTTTGTCGCTATTCTATAAAGACGTGCATGTAAATTCTTATGCACGGATCCAAAAAGGGGGCACGACCATGGGAAGGGCATGGGCAAGTCAGGGGAGTTCCTATTATTTGCGCACAGTTAAAGAATTAGGCAGATCCGCACCTAATTCAGGCGCGAGGATTTACACCTGGTTTCAGTGGGTGTAAATCCTCATACCCGAGATTGGGCTCGGATCCAGGTGACAAACACTATTCTATAAATGCTGCCCAATTTGGAGCGCCATTTATAAAATAGTTCTTGGCACACTTTTTTTTTTGCTGTCACATACAGAATTTAGGATCCCTTTTACAGGGCGGCAGTAAGCCCAACGTGGGCTTACTACTCGTTCTTCCAGGACTTCCACCGGTCCAACACAGCCACTGGCGGTAGTCCCGCCCCGACTGCGCGCCATTTCCAGGGGAAAAAGAAAACCCCCAGAAATGGCTTGCGCAGCGATAACCTGGAGGTAATTGGGCATCACCACACACTGGCCGGTTACCAGCAGGTTAGCGCAGAAGCCATTATCACCACCGCAGTGGGTGGCGGTAAGGGCTCCCCTTCGCATGGCCATGCAGTAAGAGTTCTCTCACCGCATGGCCATGTGTGCTGGGGGCTTTTTTACCCACTGTGGTAAAAAGGGCCCTGGTGTGCAGGAAAAATGTCCCCTGCCGCTAGTGCAGAACCCTTTTTCCCCACAGCTTGGTAATAGGACCCCTTAGTCCTTAACCCTAAAGCAAAATGGGTCTCCATCAAGTACTGATTCAACGGGTATGAAGACTTATGCAATCAAGATTTTTGATTTCTTAATTACCTTGTGAATATTTCTGTAATTGTTTCAGAATTAAAGTGTAAATGAGTGAATAAAAACTTGTACTTTAGTGCATTTTGTAGTTTTTAGATAGCAGAATGTGAAAAATGTCTAAAAATAAGACTTTTAAAAGGCACAGTATATACTACTACTACTTAACATTTATAAAGCGCTACTAGGGTCACGCAGCGCTGTACAATTTTTAAACAATATTTTTTTTAACAAGGAAGGACAGTCCCTGCTCAAAGGAGCTTACAATCTTAAAGTACTCATAGGAAACCAAAGCGAGGGAAAGAAAAATGTCAGAAGGGAAAAAAAAGCACCATTACTGCATTTCAATAATACAAAACTAACAGCCAACACACACATACACAATATACAGCAACTATTTTAAAATAAATAAAATAAGTAGTAGATGTATTTCTTCCACAGTGGTTAAAACCACAAAAGCACTGTGAAGATAACAGGAAAAACACACAGCTGGAACGCCATATCTGATATTTTTGTTCTATGTCATCATTTTGGCACAATTGCTCTGATGCTGCTACGATATTGCTGCATTATTTGATATCTTTGTGTTTTATTTTACCATTGTTACTGATTTATATTTCAACATTTTTATTGAAGGTATATCAAAATAAACTGTCCACAAGCTCCAGATACAACACATTACCAAACCACAATATCATCAACCTTTTAACATTGTGCATCCTAACCTGTCCCTTCCCATAGCCCACCCTTCCCTCAGGATTGTAAACGGCTAAATCTATTTAGTAAAGTAATGGTACATAAAACATATGTAATCACATTTCAAGGCGATCATATGATCTAATAACACAGAAATCGTAATTCAGTGTAACCATCCATGTCATACAATATTTGAAAGTCCAGCTAACAGACCAGCAAAGAGGCTTTGTTCCTTATAGCCACCCGTCTCCCAGCTAAACCATTTTTATATTTCAACATTTTTATTGAAGATTCAACATATCAAACGTAACAGAGTGAATTGCATAACAATGTTGAATTGCCGACTGTACACAATATAAAAATAAGAAACAATCCAACCTTCATCACCGTTTTTCCTATTTTTGTTCCCCTCCCCTCCCTCAATCTATCCCCTTTCCCCTACTAACCGATATCCTGAAACAAGTAGCCTACCCCCACAATGCAATCTACTGATTTATTGTAACTTTTTTTACACTAATGATGTAACCTTGCCTTTTGAATCTGATCAAGAAATCCAAATTATTAAATAAATATCTATTTTATTTATCCTCACTCATGAGTTAAATGTAAGAGTTTCCATACTTGATGAACTGTTAAAGAGTACACTTCACAAAAATATGTTGGTGCAAACCTTACACAAGATGAGAGAAAACCTTTAGGGCTTCTTTTACAACGCCGCACTAGCGATTCCTGCGCAGCAAACAAGAGTAAGCCTATGGGAATTGAATGGTCTTCCTCTCATTTGCCAGGCCAGCTATGGCTAGCGTGATTTAGTAAAAGAGACCCTTAGTAAATAAGATCCTTAGATTGGTTTATTTTGCTCATATGCATGGCATTATGCTGCTAAACAGTGTAGCAATTCCTACTATTGCTTTTCATATGTGCTTTGGCTTGATGGTAATTATCAAAATTCTTTGGGGGTATCTGTATATTTACTCGCTTCACAGCGTGATATTTTCATGTCTTATGAATGAATATAAATCAGAAATGGGAGAGTCACAACTCACTTAGGAATTCCTACAGGATAAATAATTTCCACATTTTCAAGTGGGATTTTTAAAAATTATTATGCATATTTTTATTGTTGCTTTTTAGTTCTCCTGTGCACAAGCAGTTGTATCAGTAATTAAATTTCTCACCTGGTAAATTGTTTACTTCGACTGGATCATATCAAACACAAACAAGAAAAGATTTTAGAGCCCTGCAGGGATCCTGATTGCATCACAGCTTTTCCATTTTTGTGCACAGCCAAGTTCTAATCCTTATCATAAGATATTACTCTCCCACGAAAACAGTCTGAATGTGTGAGAATTTATTAATAGGGTCTCACAATATTGACTCTTTTGGATACATGTTTGAAGGAATGACAACTTCTGTCGACAAGCAGGATTGAATAAGGCAAACAAATGGAGGATGTTAACCAGCAGTGCTGGGATGGAACTGCTCTCCCACAGTTAACAACTAAGTCGAAAGTTTTGATCATGCATGGCCCTTTCTGCACACCTTTACCTCCTTAGCAACTCTGTTTGGTTTTTTATAGCTGAACCAACATAAAGCAAAGTTCTCCTATAACTCTTCAAAAAACTTGTTCTTTCAATGTTGTTTTTATTGTCTTATTTCTTTGTTATTTCCCCCCTCTCCCCTGTTAAACAGGAAGAAGTTAATCATTAATGAGGTGCCAGTGACCAGACCCATTGCAAGGCAGGCAGAATGGTGGGTATGAAAAAACGCTCCCATCAATCTGCAATCAAATTTTTTAAATAAAGGGCAGGTGGGAAAAGGCAGCTGCAGAGAACTCTGGTGACTCCTCCTTTCCGACACTGATGCTCCACAGGATCGGTACAGCAGATAGGCGCGGCATCTTTTGGAACCCGCCAGCCCTGAATGTTTGCCAGTGAAGAGAATTCAAAGCTTCCTCTTTACCCCTATGAGTAGCTCCAAATGCCCTTAGGTTCCACAGAGTTGGTCAGTCCTTTACCCTCCAGTTCCCCCTGTAGAGAGTTCTGCGCAAGTTCTAACAAAGCCACAGCACCATGATTCTCATATTGGCCTCAGCAGAACTGGTTTCCTCTTTCCAAGTACCTACAAATTTTATCCCTTGCGAGCTGCTTCAGTTCCCAACGCTAATAACTCAACAGGAGGGTAGTCTAACAGGTCTCTCTAATAGCCTGTTCAGGCTGCTGAAAGACTGAGATAATTTAAGAATGAGTAGTCCTAAACTTGGGAGTCATCCACTTCTGTACCTAACTCAGGCCCAGATGGTCAAAACTCCGGCGCTGTACTGAACAGCGCCAGAGAAGTACCACCAGATCAGCACAGAACTCCCTAATGCATGCTAATGAGATGCAAATATAGGCACACTCATCGTGGTGGTGAGCATTAAGGAGTTCAGCGCAGGGGTGTAGCCAGACCTCAAGGTGGGAGGGGGGGTCAGAGCACAAAGTGGATGGCACATTTTGGTCTGCATCCCAGCCACCCCCCCACCGCTGCCACTGCTGCTCCATACCCACAACCACTGCTGCAGATACCCAAACGCTCATTTTAATGAAATTGAGCATGCACGAAGTGTTGCACATGCTCAGTTTCACTAAAACGAGCATGCAACGACGTGAGAGGAAGAGCAGGGCAGGCAATGTGGCAGAGACCAACACTGGACAAATGCTTCAGCTGGCAGGGGTTGGTGACCCACACCAAACAAACCAGGGGCCCAGAGACAATTGGGGGGGCCCAGGCCGCCATAGCTATGCCACTGGTTCAATGGGAGGACAGTGTTTGGCGCATGTGCTGAAGAGCTGTACATTAAGCACAGCTCTTCAGCGCATGCCCAGAATGCCAGAGGGGGAAGAGGTGCCAACAGTGCAAATAGAAAAAACTTCTTTAAGGTCTCAGCATCACTACCTACTTTTTCTGCGCTGCTTTGCTCCCTTTCTCTTTATTCATTCCCCCTGCCTTCCTTTCTTCCTCCACGTACCTGTACTACGGACACTGTTGTTTTCGATCGCTGTTTTCTTTTTGAGGGGGCGGTGACACTGCAAAACGATAAATGCTGGACAAGTGCCTGTGTGTCCTTGGACAACCAGCAGTCTTAAGATGGAGGCAGCAGACATAGATTGGTGGGGAGAAGAAATCTTGCACTACCGGTCTTCCTGTTCCTCCCACGGCTCAGCACAACTCTAACGCCAGATCCGAGCTGGAGTGGAGTTTGCCGCAGGAGAAGCATCTTTGTTTGGCATGCTGCCTGCTGAGCATTAGGAAGGAATACTGGATTTCCTCTCTAGCATGCTTTTGCATGCTCATTGCACTCAGAGCCTGTGAGCTCTATGTTTCACACGCTCATTGGATCAAACCATTCAGCACTAGGAAATGTGGGTGCTAGTCTGGCGTTAATGGCCTCTAGTGCCCACATTCATTTCTGAGCAACAGGGCCTCAATCCTACTTGTTGACGGACAAAACAAAGTTTCTCACTTCCTAGAAGTGTTTTCTGTAGACAACAGGATTCATAAGGCTCCCAATCTCTCACACCTCACTAAGAGCTGCTTACACTAAGCGTTGGAACCAAGGAGAAGCAGAAGAGACTGCTTTAGAAGGGCTGCGCAAGCTCAGAACTTTTCATTATGTTCTGAGCTCTGGAGAGAACAGTTCCCCTTCTGTTACCATCAAGATGATGTCACCAGCTTGTGTGCCTTATCAATCCTGATAGCTATGGAAAGCACATCACTTGCTTGCTGTAGGAGGTACTCTGTGAAATGCACAATGGCATTCTGGTTCTATAGAAAGAGCTCACAGGTCTGTGCTATGGCCACACCTCTGCACAAAGAATTCTCTCGGGCCCTCCTTCACTTAAAGTTGCAAGCCTATTAAAAAAAAATAAATGTCCCTGCCCCCTCCTGATAGAAACCCCACTGTGCCAGTGGATCCCTACCCTTCCTTGTGTCAAAAGGATGCCCTTTCAGGAGAAGGTGGGCTGAGTCTTGAGATGACTGGTGGTCTACTGGCCCAACTAGCACCTCTCCCCAAGAACAGAATTAAAGTATGATTCAAAGGCCCCTTGCCCACATCCAAGCATCTGTCTCAAACCTTCCTCCCCTCCCTGGATCCTTATCTCTCCTGCTTCAGTGTAACATACTTAAGGGGCAGGAGTGATCTCCAGTCGCTCCTGCCCTGACCCTGCTGTTTCAAAATGGTGATGCCAGACTCCTATCAATACATTCCAATGTACCAATAGAGATCAGGCACTGCCATTTAGAAACATGGCAGCACCAAGGCAAATTTGACAGAAGATCACTGCTGCCCCCATGAATTTTTTACTGGAGGGGTCAGGGCAAGGATCCAAGAAAAACACTTACTTTATTTATGGGATAGGGAGACTACTGAACGGGCCTTCAAATCTCTTAACATTTTACCCAAGGAGGTTTGATGAAAAGGAGATCACATGAGCCTATCTGGCACATTATCTGGGCTGAAGCCAGTAGGCAGAGCTTGTCGGCTTATCAAGTACATTGTTTTGGGTGTACCAAGATGGAGGCAGCTGCACTGGGAAGAATTAAAACCTCCTTGGGGTGAAGTAGGTGGAGACTGGTTTCAGCTTTGTGACATCACTCCATCTCCTGTTCATCAAACCTCCTTGATTTTACCCCACAACAGCATTCCGAGAGGAAGAAGAAGGACCATTTGGGCCCAACACCCATGAGGAACTTCTAAGCCCTCCAGGAAGGGAAACAAAGCAATAGAAAATAGAATGAGGGAGGGACCATTGACCCACCAAAAATGATTACTTTTCCATGGGGGGGCGGGGGTAACAGTTCTTTAAGTGCTGCATTCGGTGCTCCATCTTCTCTTTGTAACAAGGTCCAAACCAAAGTCATTACAAACGCTGTTTGTGAACAGCTTTCTATGGCTTGTCTTTTCCCGCTAAGGATTCCTTATGACTGTGTCCAAGCCCTATTCTGTGGCTTCTGCCGTGATGGTCCCCTCCATGGAATGCAGGAACTGACGTCAATTACCTTACTGCAGCTCCACACTTCCTGCATTCCGTGGAGGGGACCATCACGGCAGAAGCCACAGAATAGTGTACAAACAGACATTAAGAGTCGGCACCCCTGAAGACACCTTGTGCGAAACGCGTAGGGCTTGGACACAGTCATAAGGAATCCTTAGCGGGAAAAGACAAGCCATAGAAAAATTCAGTCGATAAGCGGCATCTAATGAAGAGATCCATACAATTGCAGTAGGGGCACACTGTGACATTTTGACTTAAGAATTTTGGACTGAAAACAGACAGTTATTTGTTTAAGAACACCGTGTTAATGAAGATGTACTTAACAACTTTGTAACACTAGGGGTTGAAGTAGGTGCAGAAGGGTTCAGTCAACTTTGGTATGAATGAGTGTATGAATGAAATGTTGATTAGCAAGCACAAAGGATAAGCAGGAAGCGCTTTGATGCACAAGTTATGATAGAGGTAATAATGGTAAAGAAAATTACAATAAAAATCATTTATATTAGTATTTTTGAGAGAGTGGACTGCTACTTGAAGTATTAGATTAACAAGAAGTATTCAGTTTACATATTTATAACATAGTAACATAGGTAACTCATTAGGTAATTCAATAAATATGCATGAGATCTATTTGCATGCACTGCCTCTATTGTATGCAATAGATCTCATCCATATTCACTGGGGAAATCCCGAAAACCAGACCTTGCGACCTGGCGAAAACCCGACCTGCTCTATACAGTCATTTTCCTTCTGGTTGGTTGAAATATGCTGCATTGGTTCCAGATGGGGTGCAATGTGAATCTAGTAAGTTCCCTGTCCTGATTCGGCTTTGGAATTGGCATACTGGAAAGTTTGAGACCCGTACCAGCATTTATACCAGTGATGTCACTGGAAGAGTTCTATATCTCTACCTCCATCTGCTGGTAGGTGGGTCTCAGTCCACTGGTCTAACAGAACTCAAGAAAAGGAAATTAGCAAGTATGAATAAATTTCACTTTAGGATAAATCACACATCATTTGATCCTTTGTAACTGACAGCAAAAGGTTCCTCTGCGTCTCAGGTACTCATTTAGAAGCTCATCAAGATCAAGGGCTTCTTGAACTTGCATGTCATTGGTTGTATAGCACCCAGGCTTAAAATGCCCAGTAAATATTAAATAGAGCATGGTTTTGTTTGATCAGTGGTTCATTTCTCATTAGTAATACAAAAAGAATTCCTCTCTTTTTCTAATATTTTTCAAAAAGGTTTCTTATGTGATGTGCTTGTAGGATTTGGGTCCAATTATCATCGCTTAGAAAGATTTCTGTTTGTTTTTTTCTAATTGACTTGTTTAATGATGCTTTATAAAAGCACTTCTGCATGTTGTAGAAGCCACAGTAATCATTGAATAGCCCCAGGCTACGCATTTTGATAGAATATTCTTTTCTGCACTTGTACAGTCAGGTATTGTGATGTACAAAGGAGAAGAACCCCTATGATATTTCTATTAATGTAGATATAGCAATAAAAAAATAAATGTACTTTCAGCTGAAGCATTTATCTTGTCCAACTGTAGCTTTAGTGAGATAAGTCATCAGTTAGATGAACCATCAACATAATGTTCCTTTCTAGCCTCTTTCATTACCAGGATGTTATTTACATTTTTTCCCCTTTCTAATTTTAGCAGCACAGTATACGGCAAATCAGAACCTGTAAGTACCAGCCTATTGCCAGATTCCAAAATTTAAAGGGGTTGTGTTCTAGGCGTGATTTGGGCAGACTTAAAACATAAGTATGTTCTGTATTTTGTAGTGGCAGTATAAGTGTACTTCAAAAAAAATCCCTTTCAGCGTTTACACCTGCTTTGAGTCATGAATGTGTGTGACCTAATTTCTTGTTTGGGCCTGGGCTTAGGAGGAAAGCTTGGGGAGGGGAGGGAGATTGTTTTCACCCCTCAGGGGGTTGAAGTGTCATGATTAGAATCATGACACTTCAACTCCCTGAGGGGCGAGTCCTGTCCTTTCACCAAGACCTACCCCCAGAGGAACAAGCTGCTGCATGAGGTCTGCCTTCTCCCAAGTCCTTTACCAACTTTTCTAAGTTCTCACTGAACAGTAAATGGCCCCTGAAGGGCAAGTTATTCAAAGGCACCTTGAAGGATGCATTGGCAGCCCATGCCGTAGCCAGAGCCATCAAAGGACTACCACAGTCCAAAAACAAATGCAGGCTGGACCATAAAGCATACCTGCCAAAATAGCTGCATCTGACTAGCCGCACCACCTCCGGGGACTCTGGCAACTGTTGCACCCAACACAAGAGGATGCAAGCCAAGTAGCTTGGACCTCTAACATCAAAGAAACAAAGGCCTATTTTAGGAACTGCTCTTTCTTTCCTCTCATGGCCATCCTTAACACCTAGCCCCCTTTGAACAGAATGGTCATCCTTTTGGTCGCTACCATAAACTAAGGCATCCACCTTAGGAAGCTGAAACAACCTGTTGAAGTCCTAGCATGGGAGTGGGTAAAGCCTAAGAGCTTTGAAGGATGCTGTTGGGTGCCTCCCACCCAGCCAGAACCATCTGGGACAGGTTCCTATGAAGTAGGAAGGCCTCAGGGTCTCTCAAGGTTGGGGTCCCATCTAAAGGCTCTGCCTGACCTGCTGTCAAGATTCACAGGACAGCAGTCACCAAACTGATGGCCTGCTCCTCATACTTGAATAGCTGGACAACTGGGGAGTCTTTTTTCTTTTCTGGTAAGAGGTCCCCCAGTTCATGCATGAACTGAGCATGCTTGGGAAGTGCAAGCATTGGTGGCTGGAAGCACTCCACTGACTTCCTCGCTTCTGACAAAGTACGAGGAGGAAGGGTGTGACTCAGGCTTCAGCTACCCCACCAGCCATTGAATAGGTACTGTAGCTTTGGAGGGGGCAGTCATTCATTCTTCTCTCTCATGCCCCCCCATGCCTTCACCCATTCTCACTCTCTCATGTGCTCCCTTGTGGCTTCACCCATTCTTTCTCATGTGCTCCCCATGCCTTCACCCATTCTCTTTCTCCGTGTGCCCCCTAAGCCTTCACCCATTCGCTCTCTCTCATGTGCCCCCCTGTGCCTTCACCCATTCTCTCATGTGCCCGCCTCCATGTGCCTCCTATTCCTTCACTCATTCGCTCATGTGTCCCCTTGTGCCTTCACCCACTCTCTCTCTCATTTTCTCTCTCTCTCTCTCTCTCAAAAGTGTCTCCCCTCCCAAATTCTCTCTCCATTCTCCCCCCATCCCACACTCACCATCTCTCCTGGACCACCGGTGGCTCTCCTCTCCCTTCCTGGTTTATCTTATAATTTGCAGTAAATCTTCACCTTGCAGTGGTAGCGTATTGAAATGCTGCCCTGGCCTACACCGGGCCTTTCCTACTGACCCAGCGCCCTCTTCTGAAAATAAGAAGTTGTGTCAGAAGAGAGCAAGATGGGTCAGAAGGAAAGACCTGGTACAGGCTGAGGCAGCGTTTCAATACGCTGCCACAGCAGGGCAAAGATTTACTGCAAATTACAAGGTACATCGGGAGGGGAGGGGAGAGGCAAGCCGCTGGCAGTCCAGGAGGGGAGGAAAAGATGCCAGACTGGGCGTGCAGATAGGGGAGGGAGGGCGGTTAATCACGAATCATGGTTAATTTTTTTATTCACGATTGATTGACGTCTTAATCGTGGCACTAATCACGATTAACGTGCAGCCCTAATAATTAGTTTGCATAATATCAGACAAGGTTTTAGGGTTTAAATTATGAGACACTGCCTCTTGAGGGATTTTTAAATACAGTTGAATTGTTTCCATATGTGTGTTGGCTGAGGACAAGTGGGATGTGTAAGAGAGAAGAGAGGCAGACTGGCTGTAGGCCACTACAGAGGCGTAGCATCAACTACAAGCAGCTTTTTCAATCCACTTTAATTTAATTGCCTAAAATATATATATATATATATATATATATATATATATATATATATATATATATATATATATATATCGAAGTTTGTTTTTTTGCCACTTTATTTTTTGGCTTTTGATATATATATTTTTTTTAAATCCCACTAAAGTGGGCAGGGCCTGAGTCTTTAGCGGGATTTTTTAAATTTCTTGTGAGCCGGGAATCTACTGGTCAGAATTGTAAATGAAGTAGGATATAAACTTTTGAAATAAAATAAAATGCATACATCTGTATGAGAGGGGAATCAAGATTTTAGGTGATTAGTATAGCTCATAATTTGACATGAATTTAAACTAGATGAGGACGAATATGCTTATATGAAACACAGAATATACTCTCCAATGCAAATTAGAATAAAATCACCACAGAATGTTGTATTTTTTTATCATATCAATTTTTTTGTAAGATAAAATTGTTTATTGAGCTATATAGGTTTTTAAAAAATTACAGAAAATACTCACAAACTACCAAAAACTGTAATGCCTATTCAAAGCTGCTCAGCACAATACCTGGCATGGAGTTAAACCAGTATCTTAACAGTTACCATGAGGAAACTCTAAACCCTATTTCCAGTTGTTCTTTAATGCAAATAAACAAAACACACACACACAACTGAGATGCAACTGAACCAGAGATACTATTGCGCATGTAGAGAGATGTCCGTCTTCAATCCAGCACCCTTAGACAGGAAAGACTGGAAAGCCAGCTACTGAAGCTTGTTGGTGAATTATATGACACTGGTGAAAAGGCAATGCAGCCTTAGGAGTTTGAGGAAGGCTAGGAGCACATGGATTGCAAGACTAAAGGTACAAAGGGAAATCTGCTTTTCTCTCTCCTTGTACACGATGGAAATGGGTAGCTGCTTACCCAGCAGACATGAAGCCAGAATCTGAGCCAATAGGAAGGGGCCATGAGACAGTGGAAGCAGGTATCACATGCCCAGGGAGAACCACTAAGAACTGAATACAACTAACAGGAAGGAGCTCATAGTACAACAGTATTATAAATATAGCAGAATAACATGATGATGGGGTTGATATATGGAATGAATCTGAATTGGTGCATGATAAGGAGATTGAAATAATAATTCACTCGATTACTCCGACACGGTCTGTGTGTGATCCTTGTTTGACTGGAGTGATGCATGCGCTGTCCCAGAAGGTTGCACCAACTATTTTGCCAGATTGTAAATAAATCATTGTCTGATGGTATTTATCTACAGTTTGGTAAACAAGCTACCATAAAGCCATTTTTGAAACATACAGGGCTTGATCCTGCAGAATTATCTAATTATCAACAGATTTCAACTATTCCATTTCTGGAAAAAAAATTTTGGAGAAAATAATTTTGAAACAATTGGATGAATTTGTGGAGAGAGTTGATGGACTAGATCCTTTTCAATATGGATTTAGGCGCTCTCATAGTGTTCAGACATTGCTGATCTCTACTATAGATTACTTAAAGCGAAACATGGATAATAGTATATGTTATTGTCTAGTATCCCTGGATATTTCTGGTGCATTCGATTTTGTTAATTTGGAATTTATACTTGATAAGTTACAAGGTTTAGGGGTTGCAGGACAAGTATTGCAGTGGTTTCCTTCATATTTGATGGGAAGATCAATGATAGTGATGAGTGGATTGCAGGTTTCAACATCTGTACAGGTTGAATGGAGTTCCACAGGGATCAGCCCTGTCAGCACTGTTTTTCAATATATATTTAGCACCTTTAGGTAAAATGTTTCAGTCACTAGGGGTTAATTATCAAGTGTATGCAGATGACGTGCAATTTTTCTTTCCGATATTGAAGTGGGGAGAAAGTTTAAATTTGCAGTTGAGTGGAGTGAGACAGTGGATGGAAGAGAATGGTTTAGTTAATACGGCGAAAACAGAGGTAATGAAGACAGGAAGAAATGAAAAAGTGGCCTGAGACTGTTTGCTTGGGAGATATAAGCATTTTGGTTAAGAAAGAGAAGAAACTGTTGAGAGTGGTGCTGGATGGACCAATGAAATCACAGGTTACTAATGTTGTTCAGACAGCCTTTAGACAATTACATAAGATTTTTAGATTAAAATCTATGCTTACTTTGTATGATTACCATTGTGTGGGTCAAAGTATGATTTTGATGCAACTGGATTACTGCAATGCCTTGTACGTTGGCGTAGATGCTTCAGGAGTTAATGCATTGCAGATAGTCCAGAATGCTGCTGTGAGAACAATTGTGGGTTTATCTAGATTTTCATATGTGACACCTGCTCTTAAGCAACTGCACTGACTTTCAGTGGCACAAAGGATTCACTTTAAGGTGCTGACAATTTGTCACAACTGTGAGGAATGATCCGGAGTAGTGAGCCCTTGGGCTGCTGCTGGGGACCGGCAGCAGCAGGTGAACCACCCAACAGGAAGCGAGACTAAACACAGAGAGGCTGGTACAAGATTCAGCACTCTCAAACAGGCTTGGCTGGACAGAATTCTGGAATGGACTTGACTGGACCCGGATGCAGGAACAGACTTGGCTTGGCTGTAGCCGGATGCTGGAACCGACTTGACTTGGCTGGAAGCAGATGCTGGAACAGACTTGGCTTGGCTGGAGCCGGATGCAAGAACGGACTTGGCTGGGCTTGGCTGGAACGGACTTGGCTTGGCTGGAGCTGGAACAGGAACAGGATACAGGATACTGAAGCAGGATTCAGGATTTTCAAACAAGCTTGGCAGGAACAGAAGCTGAACGCAAACAGGGCAGAGACAAACAGGAAGGGGACTGGAGCTGAAGACAAACAGGGTAGATACAAGCAGGAGGGAACTGAAGCTAAAGACAAACAGGGCAGAAACAACAGGAGGGGAACTAAAGCTACAGACAAACAAGACAAGAACTAACAGGGCTGGAACTGCAACACAATTGTTCATTAGGCGTTGTTTGCTTCTGCCCCATCTTACCTGAAGCAAGCACTGCAGGTGTACCATCCCAGACATATGTTAAGATCAGAATCGACTATGCATATTTCTGTTGATGCAGAAATGCAATTGCAATATGCTGATACAAGAGCTTCAACTTTTGTGTCAGCTGGAATCTCCATGTGGAATGAACTATCAGGTCAGCTTCGGCAATGCTCTGACCTTAAACAGTTTTAAAAAAAAAACTTTTGAACACATAACTGGTTGTTTTTACGTTTTGGTAATTATACATGAGTCTGTTATTTGATGCTGAGTAATGTTTTTGTATTTGTGGTTGAATATGAATGTTTTTATGGTGGTATATAAGTTTTTAAAATAAATAAATAAACGTGCACATGTAAAGTGGGGGCATAACAAAACACCCCATTCCCCTTTCATGTAACTGCTTCTTCCTGCAAGGAAGTACGGTATCAGTTTTCATTTCAGGTCTGGGGACCAGTAGAATTTATGCTGTTCTCCTGGACAGTACAGTCAGGAAAACCATCAGCAACATATGACTGGCCTGTTCAAGAGGTTAAAGAGGAGGTACACTAGCACTTCCACACAGCAATTCAACTACAGACCAGCAGCCCACCACTTACACCAAAGAAGAGATATAATTCTATAAAAAAAACTCTCTTTAGACACACCTTTCCTATTTTTTTAATTACTCTATAATAGTGTTTCTCTGGCCAGTCCTGGAATAACCCCCCTTGCCTGTTGTGTTTTTAGGATATCGACCATGAATACGCATGAGGTAGATTTGAATGCAATTGAAGCAAGGAATTCAAATCTCTCTCATGCATTTTCATGATTGGTATCTTGGAATCCAGGCTGGCTAGGGGGCAAGTGAGAAATACTACAAGACCAGCAAGCTTCTGGCAACAATCATTACACATGACATAAGTACAGCCTCAATTCACTGGAGCTTCTACCTCAGATTTCCCCAATGACTATGAAGGTGGTGCAGAACGGGTTCAGTCTATTACGGTATGAATGAGTGTATGAATTAATTGATGATTAGCTAGCGAGTAGGATCAGTTTATTGGTAAGTACGCAGGATAAGCAGGAAGCGCACAGATGTATACATTATGATAGTGATAATAATGGTAAAGAAATTCATAATAAAGAATTGTTTATACTAGTAGCTTTCAGAGAGTGGACTGCTACTTGAAGTATTGGATCAATGAATATGAATGAGATCTATCTGCATACAATGGAAGCAGTGCATGTAAGTAGATTTCATGCATATTCATTGGGGAAATCCTAAAAACATGACTGGGTTGCAGTCCTCGAGAACCGAGGTTGCCCACCCCTGGCTTAACACAACTTTTCTGCAGAGGGTCAGAAAGGTGCTCACAATGAGGCAATAAGAAAGGGGTAGAAAGAAAAACTACATTCATAAGGAGGGGATGATGAGCTAGGGGGAAGGCAGAGGGGAGGCACAAAGAAATCAGAGCACTTTAAACCTTTTGATGGGCCCTAGACAAACAAGTATAGAACTAGTTAGCAGCAATCTTAGAGCTTAATATCTTTGCATGGAAAACTTTACCAACTAGATCCATGTTTTCGCTTCCTTTCCTATCAGTATATAGGAACATCTTAAAGCATTTAGCTTCTTTGAATACTGACTCCAACCCTATTGAGTGGTGAGGCAACTGGACAAATTAGAAACCAGAGTCAGGTTGTGTATATATTGACGAAATAACTAACTTTCGCAAATCTCTGAAGACATACCTCTTCAACAAGGCCTACAAAGAGAACCTATAGCCTTACTAAACCACCACGCCAAAACGAAAGGTCACCTTCTATACTTACCTGCCTAACACTCTCCTTTTTCTCTTCCCATACTTAATCTCTGTGCATTACTAATTGTATCTGATATCCTGGAATGACAATGTCATAACAAAACTCTGTAAGCCACATTGAGCCTGCAAATCGGCGGGAAAATGTGGGATACAAATGCAATAAATAAATAAATAAATAATTTCAGATCTAGTTTTCTTGCTACAGGTGCTCGACAAAGGAAATTGCCACATTCTATAACGCAAGTCCTTGAAATTGCTGTAAATAGGTAACATCACTGCATCTTTAGGAGCTTCAGTATACTGAAAGGTACCAAGAACCTCTTCCATGGAATCTCTATCTTCTTGAATAAAGAAGGGCGTCTCAACATTTTTTTAACGAAGTTGGGACAAGTGGGGTCCTCCAGTGAAGTACTTCTAGGTGGAGGTGGTGATGAGTCAGACGAAATATTTGTAGACTGTCAGTCTATCCTGGAGATTCCCCTAACGACTGCTGTGATAACCAAGAGTTAGAAAATCCAAAGTATTCCTGGCTTTTGCTTTCAGAGTAATCACATTTTTTGGCTGTTGGATTGGTTTTTCCAGATATTTCCCAGGTTCCATCCATAGTCCTCCAACTTTGTTAAATGACTAAGTAGAGCTAAGCTACCTCAGCTCCAAAGAGTTTAAAAGCCATGCAGGCAATAGTGGAGCAGAGATATTAGAAACCCATCATAACTGTGAGAAACAGGTGGCTTTGTGACATCACTACTAGCATAAAATGGAGATTCCAAATTTGGTCCACTTAAGGCAAACATATTCAGCAACAGAGCATTAACAGCTATTTATTTATTTATTTATTTATTTATCCATCTATCTTATATATCGTTAACTCATAAAATGCCATAATGATTTACACTGTCAAAAAAATATACAAACATTGAAACTGAAACTCTCCATGTTCTTCACTAATCCAACACCACCTATCCTTCCCCACACACTATCCTATATGATCAGATTTTCCACCTTCTATGAAAATATAAACAAGCCTGTGAGCTTTCTTAATTCCCCCTGGTAGATTGTCCTATAGAGCTCCCCCCACCCCACATGAGAACACACATTTGTTACTGTCTATCAATAGAATACCCCCACCAATCTTCAATAGGCCCTGTTCAGATGAGCATATTATTCGCCCTGGATGTTATAAATTAACACTACCAGCAAGACCTTCCAGATCCAGTCCATTCACAATCTTAAAAATCAAACATTAACAGAATCAAGGATAGAATTAAGGATTCTGGCAACCAACAAAGTTCCTTCAATACTGGTCTAATAAGTTCACATAAGTGAGAACCAGAAATCACTCTGGCAGCCATATTTTGGAACTACTGCAATTTCCTCAGATGGTGCAGAGGTAACCCTACCTTTAACATATTGCAATAATCCAAATGTGATAATTCAGGTATACACCAGACAGACCAGTTCAGCCTGTTCAAAATAAGGACGCAAATAACAAATATTCCACAGATGATATCAACATTTCTTCCACATGGATGCAACTTGTTTATCTAGGGAGACATCCAAAATCACCCCAATATCTTAATTTCATCCACAGGAGATATTATCTGACGTGCCAACTCAAGCACATGACTACAACCTAAAGCTGATGGTCTGTGCAGCCATAATAACTCAGTTACCTTGGTTGAGCTTTAAATTTATTCCTCTGCAACCAACACTCAACCCATTGGAGCCTCCAATTTACCCTACTCTCCCAAAATGTTCAATTATTTTATCCCAAAATAGACGTTGACAGATCTAAAATTCTCTATTCTAAAAGGGGAAATAGAAGTATTCTTTGGAATAGGAATATAATCGCTGCTCTTTCAACAAGCTATGAAAAACTCCTTCTTCCAAGGAGGAAGTATTCACTATATCCAATAACGCTGATGTGAATTTATTTTATTTGTAATTTATTAGGATTTATTTACCATCTTTTTGAAGGAATTCACTCAAGGTGGTGTACAGTAAGAATAGATCAAATATGAGCAATAGGCAATTAGAGCAGTAAAAATATTCAAATAACAATGCAAAGTATGGCATGGTATACTACTTACAATGTCAACATAATACGTGATAGAACATTTTAATTGATAGTGAAGGGTAAAGCAAAGATGGAACATATAGATAGGTAAGAGAGTAAGAAGAGTTAGAAAGTAAGATGACTGATTTAAAGAAAGTTGCACATGAGGTCAGAGAGATGGTTAAATATTATTTCAACTAGGGTAGGAGTGGATAAACATGTCCTGCTGCAGTATGTGAAGCCCAAGAATTTAGTTGTTGCTTCCTTAATTAACCAGGCTGGCACAATGTCTAAAAGTGACTCAACAGGTCTCAAACATACGAGATCCACAAAATCCTATAAAAAAAAAAAAAAGATTTGCATTTGTCAGGTTCTGCTATCGATCTGACTGAATAACATATCCCACTGAATTCTAAGCATGGAATTTACTCTTTAACACAAATCAGAGGAATTAGGCAGTCAAATACTCTACATAATCATATAGTCATTACCTAAGGAGCAGAGAATTGAATATTTTTAGCTTCTTGTAAGTCTAATCCTCTAGGTGATCTCAAACATTAAGAAAACACAACACTTTCAGGCCAACACTGCAGGGATCTAGTAGAAGGAATGGTGTTGGTTGGCACTGCCTTTTGCTTATGGCTGGTATGAGAACCAGATTCTAAAGAAGAAGCAGTGGATAAACATGTCAGAGGCACTGCATGCCTTTCGACGGGAACAAAGTGACTTCATGAGGTAGCACAGTGCTTAACAGAGTAAATTACTGCTGCTGTCATTCAACACTTTACACAACCACATTTAATTAAGATCTGCAGGATACACCAGCCCTCCAGAATTCAAAATCAATACAAGTAAATGATACAAGCTAACCAAGAAAAGAATGAATGTGAGGGGTGGGGAGCATGATGCAAATCTGTTGCAGCAATTCAAGTTTGTCAGGAACACTGTTAGCAGCTTAACTTCTGAACCTCCGTTCCATCAGTCTAGGCCCAGTGTCCAAAAGCTACCAACTCATATAGATGTTCAATGATCCATGGCAGCCAATTCAGGACCAGATCAGTTGTGTCAGTAAATATACATTCCTAACACCCTATCCAGCAACCTAAGCACTGAAGTCAATTGCTTTATTAAGCAATAATTCTAGAAGGTCAATAGCATCAAGAAAAAGTCAAACAGGCACTAGAAGGAACTGCATAAACTGAAGAGAGAAATAATCCTATAAAAGTTGTACATTTGTAACCAATAGGAAACCTCAAAGTTTTACAGTATTCCTAGCCTCAGGTCATATCTACTTCCTGCCAGGATCTGAATTGTAAAACAGTAACAATAATAGGCTATGACACATTAATAATAACAATAATAAAAATAATTAGGAACAGCATACATTTTGAACCAATATCTCTGATTCCCAGGTCTTTGGGTAGGACCCTAATTAATAGAGTTAGAATAACAATATTAATAACTGTAGCCTCAGGAATGTCAGACACAGTGGTGATCACTACATAAAACAAACATCCTTCACCGCAACCCTCCTCTCAATAATACAAAATACTGCCATCTGTTTGGTCTTCTCACTAAATGTTTCTTCACATATTACTCCATTTTATGTAATGGCCCATTGGCTCCCAGTGGAGGGCTGAATTATATTTAAATTAGGCAGCTTAGTTTTCAAAATAGTGTATGGAGCTATACTGGGTTATATGATGACGTTAATATGCAGACCGGTACATGGGAGAATGCACCTTGCACAAAATTCTAAATGTTTTTTAAATTTCACCTGCTACTGGAAATTATTTCAGACAATTTTTATGTATCAAGCACAAACGTTTTGGTCACACCTTCCAAATAGGATTAAAGCTTAGTCCAATTTTGTCAGCTTTAAGAAGATGCTTAAAAATTATCTTTTTAGGAAATAAGTTTTGAATACAGTAAACTATTTATTTATTTGGCTTTTGCTCACACCTTTTTCAGCAGTAGCTCAAGGTGAGTTGCATTCAGGTACTCTGTCCCTGGAGGGCTCACAATCTAATTTTGTATATGAGGCAATGGAGAGTTGCCTAAGATCACAAGAAGCAGCTGTGGGATTTGAACTGGCCACCTTTGGATGTCAAGAATGGCACTGTAACCACTAGGCTACTCCTCCACTATAATGCAACTATAATTCTGTTGATAATTCAATGTACATTCCTAGATGTTTGGTCTAGTTCCTCTTATTGTTATCCATTTTGAACTATATTTGGTAATAGTGGAATATAAGCTCTGCAACTGTAACTGTACCTCCAGAGAGACATGAAGACAGATATAACAGAGATCCACATAATTCTGAATGGAGAGGAATGGCTACATGCAAATCCATTGTATATTCTTTCAAAACGAACAAAAACTAGGGGACATACCATGAAGTTATCACGTATTCTATAAACTGGCATTAATATTTAGGTGCCCCAATGCTATGCACTAACAGGCAGATGATCACGCTGTTTTCCGAACAGCGCTCTAAAATTAGTGCTAAATAGCCCCTATGATCAAAGCTAATAGCATGCAAATTTATACACGCTATTAGTTCTGATCATTGGGGTACTTCTGCAGCAGGATTAATTCTCCCACAGAAGTAGTTTGACAGGTCTGGGCTGTAAAAAAAAAAAAAAAAGCCCAGAACTGTCAAACATTCCAAGGGGCTGGAAGTTCGGTGGACCTCCAGATCCTCCCCCCTCCCCAATAGAAGAGCCCAAAGCGACCCCCTCCCCTGAATCCCTCCATACCTTCAAATGATGGTGGAAGGAGTAGCACTCCCTCCTCCTTCCAGCACCGCCTCCAAAATGGCAGCACCCTGCCCTACCCAGCTCAGTGCATCCTAGGAATGCAATGGGCAGGGCAGGGCAGAGCACCGCTATTTTGGAGACAGTGCTGAAAGGAGGAGGGAGTGCTACTCCCTCTTCCAGCATCTTAAAAGTACAGGGCCACTGGACCACCAGGTGTTTTAGAGGTAGTCCATCAGAGAAATGCCATAGAGTTTGAAGAGCTGGTTTCAGATACCTTTTATGGTGTCCCCTTGCTGATGATCCCCCTTCATAGCATGAACGGTTGAGTCCACGTTACAGTACCTGCTCCAGTTAGGAGTGATGGCACTTGTTCCAAGATAGGACATAGGAAGGAGAAATTTGTCTTATCTAATATTCTTTAGTCCTTCACACTATTCCAGAACTTATGGGTAGTTCTGCCCATCAACCAGCAGGTGGAGATAGAAAACACTGAACTGAAGTCACATATAAGCCCTGCTAGGTATTGCAGCTGTTCAGTATTTACAGAGATAAGCAGTGTATAACAAAAAAAAAAGGCAATACACAGTTCTACATAACAATCTTGAAACATAACTCTGAGTTCTTTGCCAAAACGAAAAAAAGCACACAAGGGCCTTCAAGACTGGGACTATATGTGCAGGAATGATTTTATAAAAAATTGCCTCCTAAATGGTGTGAACTGCACAACACATATATTAAACTGTTGTGTCTCTCACAGAATCATATTTTTAAAAAACAGAGAAAAAGAAAATGAAGGCACATAAACACCATATGGCCTATCCAGTCTGCCCATCCATGACATCTATTTTCCTTTCCTCTCCATTGAGATCCTAAGTACTTGTTCCAAGCTTGCTTGAATTCACAGTCTTTATCTTATCACCCCAACCAGGAAGCCATTCCACCCTTTCTGTGAAGTATTTCCTTAGGCTCCTCCTGATTCCGTTCTCACTCTCAATGAGGACATCGAGAACATTCTCCTACAAAAGTACAAATATTTCCACATCTGTGCTGTCCAGACCGAACCCCTGAATGAACACTGCGAATCTGAGAATACTGAATATAGAAAACTGTTCTTTCACAGCAAGTCTAGCTGGCTGGCCTTGTTTCCTGGAATTATAAGGCTGATTCAGATGTGTCCAGCTTTGATGACTTTCTTCTTGCCCTATGGAAAACCACCTAGACTGTTCAAAAACTTTTTTCTCCACGACCTACAGTAAGAAATCAGTGGTGTGCTGGAGCAGGCTCTCACAGGCTCTCGAGAGCCGTTTGTTAAGTTTTTAAGAATTTTGGGAGCCGGTTCTCCATGGCTACTTTAACAAATGGATCCCAAAATGTGGGCTTGGGCCCCTCCTGAATTCTCTTTTACTTTGCTGGCGAGAGAGAGCCCCCTGTTAACAATTTACCAGCACACCCCTGAGTAAGATGCATTTCTGGCACATGTACATTCTACTCCCACACTGAAGCACTGGAGTGGAAAAATAATTCTATCATGGAAGTGATGAAAGCACAAACTCAGTGTACTATGTCCTCCTTGATCAAAGACCACACACAGTGAAAAGTGACTGGTCAATAAGGGGAAAATGTCTCATCAATCTGTGGCAAGGATCAATTGTTCAATGCACACAGTACAAAAAGTAATCATAGACAAAAAAAAAAAACCAAAATTGTTTTTTTATTTTTTTCATATGAATTTAAGCCAAAAACAAGAAAAAAATATATACATTAAAAAAATCACTTCTCTGTTTAATATTCTTTATATAACAACGTTATATTGACCAGTCACTTTTCACTGTGTGTGGTTTTTGATATTCATCAGTACTAGTGAACAGTGAAATTGATATGAGTGGACATTTACTCCTTGATCAAAGACCTAACGTCAAAAGAATGCTGGCTCAAAAGCACAAGGAAAAACTACAAGCCGAATGTGACATGCTGTGATGCAGTGCAAAATCCATACAGAACATGCAGAGAGTATTTGGACAACCCTGAGCCACCAAACTGGACAGTTATAGAAGCATCTAAAAAATACCCAGTAGTAAAAAGTGTGGAAAATGATGACACCAAGTGCTTTGACCACTATAGCCATCTATAGAAAGTTGTGAAAACTTGGCAGTCATGATCTTTGCTGTCCCTTCTTAAATGCAAATGTAGGACACATTTTCCCATGTAGACACTACTTAAACTAACAACCAAGCACTGTTGTGAATAATGTCCTCCTGAGACAAAGTTGCAAGGGCATAGTGACTGAATACATGTAAGTTGTCAGCTACTTGGCATTTCCTTTTATTTTTTTTTTGGAACATACTATAAAAAGTCTCCCATGGGATCTCAAACCCAGCACCTCAGAATCCACAGGCCAGGCTTCGCCACTCTGCCATCATTTTGCTCCACTTTTTTTTTAACCCAAGGATAAAATTATGTACTGCTTATTCATATAGTAACAGAGTAAATGACGGCAAATAAAGACCTGTACGGAACAAGATGAACTCATTTTACATGGTATGTGATACTTGCCATTCTCAGGGCACAGACGGTAGAAGTCTGCCCAGCACTCTTCTTGTACTAAAAGTTCTGAAGCTAATGTCAAAGCCCCTTAAAATTTATACTCAAGCCCATCCATATCTATTCAGTTATGATCAGGGAGTAAACCGTAAAAGTCTGCCCAACACCGGTTTTGCTTCCCAATTACCAGCATCACTCTAAACAGGATTCCTTTGTGTTTATCCCACGCATGTTTCAATTCCATTACCATTTTCATCTCCACCACCACTCGCGGGAGGGCATTTCATGTATCCACCACCCTCTCTGTAAAAAAATACTTCCTGACATTACTCCTGAGTCTGCCCCCCTTCAACCTCAATTCATGTCCTCTAGTTCTACTGCCTTCCCGTCTCCAGAAAAGGTTTGTTTGTGGTTTAATACCTTTCAAATATTTGAACATGTGTATCATGTCTCCCCTTTCTCCTTTCTTCCAAGGTATATATGTTCAGGTTGGCAAGTCTCTCCTCGTACGGTTTGCAATGCAAATCCCATACCATTTTTGTAACTTTTCTTTGCACCGCTTCCAGTATTTTTATATATAATAACTATAGCACCTGTTGGGTATTACACATAAATCTATATGCAAATTATGATGTCAGCTCATTTTTAAAGTGTTCTTTCTAGAACTTGGAAGTAGCTCTGAGAAAAAATAAAAACATCACCAAAGCAAGGAGAAGGGACAGAATTGCAGTTAACGAGATTTTCTACATCTATACACTTTGCATTTTTTTCAGTGACAAAATAATTTAAAACATTTTAAAAACCTTTACAGGAAGAAAACAAAACAGTGTGAGTGGGAAGTTCACATGAATCTACTGCAGATACGGGAACAACAGTGTGGTAAAGCTAGAAAACCACCATACTAGGTAAGCTGCAAGAATGCAAAGCAGTATAGAGCCAAGGTTCAGAGTCCTGCATTCCATTCCCACCACTCATTCTCTTTCCCTACCCCCTAGTTTCCTCTCTCCCCATCCTCTCTCTTTTTCCCACCACACCCCACCAGTCTCTGTCCCCATACCCTAACCACACCCTCCTCCTTATGCTACCCTTCCTGCTGCTGCGCTGCCACTATTGCTCCTGCGGCTCAGCAACTGCTGGTCCCAGATCCATTGTTCCTACTTCATGTAGCCTGAAGCATCATGCAGTAACTCAGGATTTTTTTCTTTCCTACAAACCCTCTCTGATAGGCATCAAACCGCAAGGGTACTAGACCCACATGCTGTAAAGCACTCTGTTCTGCCCCCATATTCATGGAGGCAGGGCATATTGTTATATATATTTAGTATGAGTATTTTTTGTATTCAGTTGCACTGTCTGTATATAGATAGCACTGTGTATTAGGGCTGCTAACCCTATAGTTTGCAGTAGCCTGTTATTGACTCCTTGTGAGTTTTCCCTGTTGGCTCTTAGGTCTGGGCCAAGTCAGTCTTCCCTCTATGCCCCTGGGGGCCATGTAAGAGAGTCCCTTCTTAATCTACTGTGATGCCATCAAATTCTTCACAGATTCCCACACTTTCCCCTTTGAGTATTGTAGCTCCTCTCTGCTGGGCCGAAGTTCTACCCATCTCCTTGCCTCTGAGGTGAAAGATACAGACTACTTGCAGAAGGCAACAATTCTTTCCAAGCAACTGAGCTTTAAGTTGATTTTCTTTGTTTGCTATGATTGCTACATTAAAGAAGAGTTGGATTAAGAATTGAGAGTCTACTGGTAAAGTTTTTGCTTTGGAATGGTTCAAGCTGGCTGTTGAAGCTTTGTGACCTCACCTAGTCTAGAACAGCACACACTTCTCAACTAATACTGTGTGTGAACTAACCAAAAAATGAGAATAAAAGCATGCCAGCTCCAAACCTAAACAGGTCTGAATAGAAGGCAATTAAATTAAACCTGTAAAAATGTTCAAAATGAATGCAAAAATAAAAAAAAACACACAACTATTTTATCAGCATTAGGAAAAGCATGTTGGAACAGATTCTGTAAATAGCACTGAAAGTTAAGCACCTGGAAAAATCCATGCTCAGCGCTATTCAATAAAGTGTGTTCCGAACACACAACTATTTTATCAGCATTAGGAAAAGCATGTTGGAACAGATTCTGTAAATAGCACTGAAAGTTAAGCACCTGGAAAAATCCATGCTCAGCGCTATTCAATAAAGTGTGTTCCGGGATGAGCACCCTTTATTGACTAGCACTTAACTTTGGGCGCAAGACACCTGCTGAAACCTGGTGTAAATCCTGGCGCACAAGTTGGACGCAAAGCTCCATCAATCTATTACACTTAGACTAAATCTTGTGAATGCCCCTGACCCGCCCATACTCCTTCCGTGGCCACGACCCCTTTTGAGTTGTGCGTG
The DNA here is from genome assembly GCF_901765095.1 of Microcaecilia unicolor. Classification (NCBI taxonomy): domain Eukaryota; kingdom Metazoa; phylum Chordata; class Amphibia; order Gymnophiona; family Siphonopidae; genus Microcaecilia; species Microcaecilia unicolor. Next base: position 236,660,947 of record NC_044031.1, read on the forward strand.
ATCCAATTTAGGTGCCCATCATTACAGAATAGTGCACAGCCAGATCCGCACAGAAATCATAATTAGAGCCAAGTGCTTACTTGTTTACTGCAATAATTAAATCATTGGAACTCATTAATTATTTTGGATGCAGATCCACGCTGAAATTTGGGCAACTTTTATAGAATCCGGGAGTTTAATGTTTTTATTATATTTGGGGAAGCATTTGACATATGCAATGGTGTGAAGATATCGCTGTTCAAACCTCTCATAGACTTGTTACCGTAAAGTCTATGGTATCTTGAGAGTATAACCTTGGCACATCAATAACACCTGAAGTCTCTATTATTTTTCTGAAGTCTCTTTTATTTGAATAAATCACAGATAATTTACTCACAGTCAGATGTTCAGAAGTGCTGCCTCAGGGCACAGAGACTCCATAATTCTGAGAGCTGTTTCAGTGGTTGTAGGTGAGAAACAGTTGAGCAGATAGAAGTATCTCAAAGCTGGGTGACTGGAATGTGCGATATCTCATTAGGGAGGAGATATTTTCAAGGTAAAAAACCAAGTTCGTTGCAGGGAGTTTCAGCAGGACAGAGCTGTCTGAAGTAAGATGGTGAATGCCTCATGTCTGTAGCAAGATATTGAAATGCCTCATGGCTGAAGGGACAAAGAGGTCAAGAAGCCTCACACAGGCTCAGGGAGGAGCAGGTAAAGACCAATGGGGACAGAGCCTGCCATTGGGTAGCAAGGGGTAGTCCTAGAGGACGGCTCTCGACTGGAGGGAAAGGTCATTCCTGGCTGACCTCTCAGGACAGAGATAGTAGGACTCACCAGGAAATGATAGCAAGTAGACACAGGAGCCAAGCTTGGCTGAGAGAGAAAGGAGGTCTGGGCAGCCTCACAACCAGTGGTAACCGTTCTTATACAGACAGACAAGTGTGGTTGCATTGCCTGTGAACTACATTATACACAATGCCTTGCTCACATATCTTTGCAGTGAGAAACTGCAGCAGTGAAAGTCCTTAGAAATGAGAATAACAGTAAAAGCATTAAACACATTTTGGGATCACATTATAAACAGGTGAGAGGCTGTCAGAGGACAGAACAATCGCATCGCTCTCACAGGCTTCAAGGTGACTACCATTGAACGAGTAACTTCCATACTAATAATGGCCCTATCAACTAAAAGATTGCCTGTTATAATCATCAAAATTCAGCTTTTATTTTCTTACAAAGTTATTTTTTGTTTAGAAAAGCATTAAAAAAGTTTTGGTTAAAAAGTATGTTTTCTCTAACATTTAGCAAGAAATTTTATCTGAAGAATGTCTAGTTGGTTAGCTAATAGATTTGGAATGTCAAATTAATTCCTAGATCTTGCCTCTAGCTTTTTAATTTTCTGTTAACCGCACAGAACTGTGACGGTAATTGCGGAATATAAGATTTATAAGTAATGTAATGTTGCATTTATTTAAATCATCCCAGCTTCAAAATTGGGCTGCCAAAGGATATAACCCCCTTTACCAATAGCAGGAAACTGCCTTTGCTAAGTTAGGGGGAGATATACAGAATTCCCGCGCTGTTAAAACCGAGTGCAAGCTGTTAGTGTTGCACTCGGTTTTAGTGTTAGTGTTGAGCATTTGTTGGTAAAGGGCTCAGAACTTCCTGGTTCATGCTCACAAGAGCTGTGCAGTACACACAGCTCTTGTGCGCATGTCCAGTGAAAGGAGGGGGAGCAAGAAAACTTATCGGTGGTGGCTGAAGTAGGAAGCGACAGGGTAAGTGGGGGGGGGGGGGGGGGGGAGAGAAAAGGCTGCTGCTCCTGACATCTGAAGAGAAGTTAGGAGTCAAGGCTGACTGTGAAAGTCATCTTGACCTAACAACTAAAAAATACAGACAGCTCAGGAGCTGCTGGTAGGTTTTAGTCGTTAGGACAGGGAGTTTCTGTGCGCAGTCGTTGTGAGCATTGCAAGGAATTGCTAATGAGCTCATTTTAATACAAGCAAGTCAGCATGGCTTTTGTGTGGGGAAATCTTGCCTGACCAATTTACTTCAATTCTTTGAAGGAGTGAACAAACATGTGGACAAAGGGGAGTCGGTTGATATTGTGTATCTGGATTTTCAAAAGGCGTTTGACAAGGTACCTCATGAAAGGCTACAGAGGAAATTGGAGGGTCATGGGATAGGAGGAAATGTCCTATTGTGGATTAAAAACTGGTTGAAGGATAGGAAACAGAGAGTGGGGTTAAATGGGCAGTATTCACAATGGAGAAGGGTAGTTAGTGGGGTTCCTCAGGGGTCCGTGCTAGGACCGCTGCTTTTTAATATATTTATAAATGATTTAGAGATGGGAGTAACTAGCGAGGTAATTAAATTTGCTGATGACACAAAGTTATTCAAAGTCGTTAAATCACGACAGGATTGTGAAAAATTACAAGAGGACATTACGAGACTGGGAGACTGGGCGGCTAAATGGCAGATGATGTTTAATGTGAGCAAGTGCAAGGTGATGCATGTGGGAAAAAAGAACCCGAATTATAGCTACGTCATGCAAGGTTCCACGTTAGGAGTTACGGACCAAGAAAGGGATCTGGGTGTCGTCGTCGATAACACACTGAAACCTTCTGCTCAGTGTGCTGCTGCGGCTAAGAAAGCGAATAGAATGTTGGGTATTATTAGGAAAGGTATGGAAAACAGGTGTGAGGATGTTATAATGCTGTTGTATCGCTCCATGGTGCGACCGCACCTTGAGTATTGTGTTCAATTCTGGTCGCCGCATCTCAAGAAAGATATAGTAGAATTGGAAAAGGTGCAGCGAAGGGCGACTAAAATGATAGCGGGGATGGGACGACTTCCCTATGAAGAAAGACTAAGGAGGCTAGGGCTATACAGCTTGGAGAAGAGACGGCTGAGGGGAGACATGATAGAGGTATATAAAATAATGAGTGGAGTGGAACAGGTGGATATGAAGCTTCTGTTCACGCTTTCCAAAAATACTAGGACTAGGGGGCATGCGATGAAACTACAGTGTAGTAAATTTAAAACAAATCGGAGAAAATTTTTCTTCACCCAACGTGTAATTAAACTCTGGAATTCGTTGCCGGAGAAAGTGGTGAAGGCGGTTAGCTTAGCAGAGTTTAAAAAGGGGTTGGACGGTTTCCTAAAGGACAAGTCCATAAACCGCTACTAAACGGACTTGGAAAACTCCAAAATTCCAGGAATAACATGTATAGAATGTTTGTACGTTTGGGAAGCTTGCCAGGTGCCCTTGGCCTGGATTGGCCGCTGTCGTGGACAGGTTGCTGGGCTCGATGGACCCTTGGTCTTTTCCCAGTATGGCATTACTTATGTACTTATGTACTAAGTTCATTAGTATAAGACTTTCCATCACTGCTTCCGTGCCCAGTAAAGCAGTGGCTGAAAGCCTCTGTGCATTAGCAGTAAACCCCATTTCATTTAGACTGGCTAAAACCAGTCTAATTGAAACGCTGCAAGCCCAGTTTGCTTTGAGCATCGGGCCCTTAGTTCTACTTTTAAAAGTTCATATTTTATTACCCGAGAACATAGCTATCAGTCCCTTGGTTTGCTTTTCCCTTTCATTACAAAATCCCCATGCTCCACTGTCCCCACCCATTCATCACTCAATCCATTAATTATAGCTAATGAATATGTACAGCTGTATCTTCCCTACTATACATATTTTATTTCACTACAAATTTAAACCAGTTGGGGAGGGAGTCACTAAATCTGTGACAGTAATTAAGACCACAAACTTCTGTGGCTTTGGAAACGTCTGATCAAGGGTATAAGGCACTATAAATTGCATGCAAGTCCTTCAATTGAATTTGCAGAAAATCCATGTTTCTCTTCTGCCACTTAATACACATTTAAAAAAATACTCAGATTTAGAGATAAAAAAATAATCAATGGGACAGTGGCATGGTCCAATGGGATAATATGTCATGGACAGTCATGAATGCAGCATGCCCAATTTGCGAGACTCTAGAAAATGGACAATAAGATCAAGATTTTCAGGTGAGAAGAACCAAAACAAGATGAAATAGAACCAAGACTGAGGAAATATAAGCTTTAGAAAAATAGAGAGTACCTGAGCATAAACCAGGAGCAGACTTCTGCCCAAGGAATTCAGGTTAAAAACAGAGAATGCCACTACTAAATTCACTCTAAATCTTGAGCTCTCCAGGCTTGGAGATCTGTAAGGAGTTATAGTGGCTCCATAAGTACTGCCTCTTTCCCCCTAGTATACCCACCCTGAAACCACTCTTTGTAGGTGATGAAACAGAGAAACTGAACCAAATTGGTATAAATTTGGAAGAGGTATGAAAGCAAACAGACAAACTAAATACGGTAGTAACAAATTACCAAGACCCAACTCCATTCATTTCAAGATTCCTAAACAAACTCAATATGAAATAGCAAACCTCCTGCTAGCAATTAGCAACACATTACTCAAATCTGCCTCTACACCTGAGGACTTGAATGTAGCCAATATTGTACCTGTGTTTAAAAGGGGCTCCAAGCATGATCCAATTAACTACAGATCGGTGAGCCTGATATTCAATGCTAGGTCCTATTGAGTTATTTTGCAGTTCTTTTCCTTCATTTCTAATTTTGGACATTGTTTAAAATTGATATACCGAGCAATTGGGGGGGGCCTTCTAGGAAACGTGAAACTTAGGTAAAATGGTGGAAGTTACTGTTACAAAACAAAATTGCTGGCCTTAAAGATAATGGTAAAAATTAACACCAGCTTGTGCCTAAAGCAACTAACCTTTCACAGTTTCCATAGAGATATACCAAAATATTTAACAATGGAAACCACAAAGCTTCCCAGTGAGGAAATTTAATAATGAATAAATGTATCACCACCTGGTACACCTCAATTACATAGTAATATAGTAGATGACGGCAGAGAAAGACCTGCACGGCCCATCCAGTCTTCCCAACAAGATAAACTCATATGTGCTACTTTTTGTGTATACCTGACCTTGATTAGTATCTGCCATTTTCACGGCACAGACTGTAGAAGTCTGCTCAGCACTAGCCCCACCTCCCAACCTCCAGCCACGCCCCCACCACCGGCTCTGCCACCCAATCTCCGCTAAGCTTCTGAGGATTCATTCCTTCTGAACAGGATTCCTTTATGTTTATCCCACACATTTTTTAATTCTGTTACCGTTTTCATCGCCACCACCTCCCGCGGGAGTGCATTCCAAGCATCCACCACTCTCTCTGTGAAAAAATACTTCCTGACATTTTTTTTTAGTCTGCCCCCCCTTCAATCTCATTTCATGTCGTCTAGTTCTACCTCCTTCCTATCTCCGGAAAAGGTTCGTTTGCGGATTAATACCTTTCAAATATTTGAACGTCTGTAACATATCCCCGTTTCTCCTTTCCTCCAGGGTATACGTGTTCAGGTCAACATGTCCTCATACGTCTTGTAACGCAAATCCCATACCATTCTCGTACCTTTTCTTGGAATTGCAATTGCAAATAGAGCAGGATAATATCATTGGTTTCTCAATGAATTAAAGTGGGGGGGTAAGATCCAATATTTTTTTAAAAACTCCTTCTAATGGAGAAAAACCATTGGTTCCAAAAACTCCTCCCTGAATCTCACGAATATATGGAACTGTGAAAGAATGTGCTTTAAAAATCAATAATAGCAATCACACTACAAAGGGACACCCCCCCCCCCCCAAAAAAGTGTTTAAATAAACATTCAACAGGCCTGTATCAACAACACATCAAAAAATGGTGAAAAGCTTGTATCCAACTACAGAAGTACTCCAAACTTCAAATCTCTCATATAGATTTCTGTTGTCTCTCTAACGATACTCTCCGTTAGTAGCATTCAAAGCTTTCACCATCCCATCTTCAATGCAGTGCTGAAATTCACGCCAAGCAAACACAAAGATCTTCAACAAGAGCGCCTTGTTTCGCTGGAGTTCGCTGCTTCAGGAAGAAATGCTGCAAGTAACTTCATGACTGCCAAAATTGACTCTAAGATGGCTGCGGAACTTAAAAAGATGTCAACTTATGAATCCGCCAATCAGAACTTTAGAGTCTATTAAAGGTATATCACCTCAAAAAAACACATTCCATTCTACATTTTTATTTAATCCATAAGGTTATGGTATTAAGCTGGAAGATCCATTATTGATCTTTACGCCAGAGCAAATTTTTATGCAAACAAATTGTGAGTTTAAAAATATAATATGCAAACAAATTGTGAGTTTAAAAATATAATATATGCGTTCATCTGCCCTTGTGAAAAACTGTATGTAGGACATACTTCTCAAAGTTCAAAAAAAATAGACACTGTATATCCAGCAATAAAGTTTGTTTGAAGCACCAATGGTATGTCATTGTCAACAGATAGGCCATAATTTTGAACAGTTATTCTATACAGTGATTGATCAAGTCCATTTGGGTATGGGGGGAGGGATCATAAAAAATTGCTCTGGTGTAAAGAACAACAATGGATCTTCCAGCTTAACACCATAGAACCTTATGGATTATATAAAAATATAGCATGCAACGCATTTTACTGAGGTGATGTGCTTTGAAGGGTGTGAGGCTCTTCGGGGGGGGGGGGGGGTGGCATGCCTTGGTTGGGTGACACGATGGGGGGCAAAGCAGTGACCCACCCCGGGAAGTAAATAAGCTAGGTATGTCACTGGTTCACAACCGTATACTGCTTGCTATTCATTGGCATCTGTACTGCAGCATGTTTTAAAGCTTGGAGCTCTTTCGCCGACTGCCAATTTGATATATTTCTGTGGACTCCTGATGAAGGCTATGGCTGAAACACAGACCATGTAGAATCCATGATTCAGTGCCTGACTGTCTAAAGCTTTAAATTAGTGTGGATGCCTACAATAAAAGATTCATTAGCATATCCTGTTTCATCGCTCTGGTCAATCCAACCACCTTTTTTGCTCCTGTTCTTCATATGCTAATGTTGCCATTACTGCAAGGTCATTAAAACAAATTAGCGTATGTGCAGTTACCACCACCCATTCTGTATGCAGTAAGGCTCACACACTATCCACAGGATACTATAAATCGCGTCAAGATTTCCGCTTGGAAGTCGAAGCATATTCCATAATAATGCACATAACAATTAGTTAACAAGCTAATCAGCGCTGATAATTGGATGTTAACCACTTAGCACTAATTGGCATAAATTAGAATTTACGTGCATTACGTACTAAACATATTCTGTAACGTGGTGCGCGTAAATACAAGTCGCATAGTGGAAAAGTGGGCATGGTTATGAGCGTGGAATGGGCGGGTTGAGAGCGTTTCTGAAATCTACGTGCATTGTTATAGAATACACCCACTCCGCGCCTAATTTTGGCGTTGGGATTTAAACCAGGTTTTACTTGGAGTAATTGACCACAACTAAATTTAGTCGTGTGGACTGGCACTTGACTTCCTATATAATAAAACGCACCTCCAACGTTCTGAAGCCGAGCAAGTGAAGCCTTCAAGCCTTGAAGCATTCCTGCAACGTTCCGGAACTACGTGTTGTCAATTGAGGAGATGGAGCCTTTCAGAGCGCACAAATACTTCAAGGCTTTCTCTCACACACACACACACACACTCACTGTCTCTCACATACACTCTCTCTCACACACAGACTCACACACACACTCTGTCTCTCACACACTCTCTCTCTCTCTTTGACACAAACACACACACTCTGTCTGTCTGTCTGTCTCTCTCACACACACACTCCATCTCTCACCCACACACTCTCTCTCAAACATACACACTCCGAGGAAAGGGGGCATGGAACACGCTGGGGAGGAGAGGGAGGGGGCATGGAACTCGGAGGGAAGAGAGAGAGGAGAGGGAGGGGGGCCTGCACCTCAGACGGAAGGAGGCCTGGAACTCAAAGGGGAGGAGAGGGAGGGAGGAGGTCATGGAGCCCCCCCCCACACACACTCACTCACTCTCTCTCTCACTTACACTCTCTCTCTCACACACACTCTATCTTTCTCTCTCTCACACATACACTGTCTCTCACACACTCTCTCTTTCTCTCTCTCTCACACATACACTCTGTCTCTCACACACTCTCTCTCTGACACAAACACACACACACTCTGTCTCTCTCTGACACAAACACACACACACTCTGTCTCTCTCTTACTCACACACACACTCCATCTCTCACACACACTTTTTCTCTCTCTCTCTCTCTCTCTCTCTCTCTCTCAAACATACACACTCCGAGGAAAGCCTTGCTAGCGCCCATTTAATTGGTGTCAGAAGCAGGCCTGTTTTACTAGTATTCTATAAAGTACGCCTAAATGAAAGCATATTTTATAGACTATGATTTGAGTTCCGTGCGGAAATGTCAGTGCAATATACAGAATCTAGTCCTATGCCTGCACTAACCAGCTAGTGCACAGTAATGTCGCTGGACAGATTAGTGCAGGAATGTTTTTGTTCTTCACCCCCAGACATGCCCACTCAAAAAAATTTTAAAATATTTTTTGAGAATACGGCTACTGCACCCATATTTGGCACGTACTACAGGATGTCCGAGCACATTCTGCAGTATGGCATTTTAAGCTGCATTAGGAGCGCATTAGCGCCTAACACAGCTTAATAAAAGGGCCCCTTAATTGGGAAGAGTGAGTATGGATTTAGAAAAGGAAGGTTGTGCCTTACTAATCTATTATAATTATTTGAAGCTACGAATAAACAAGTGGGTAAAGCACAACTGGCTGAGCTGGTGTCACTGGATTTTCAGAAAGCGCGTTGATACAGGTCTTTCACGAGAGACTCCTTACGAAATTAAAAAGCCATAGGATAGGAAGACTTGTCTTATCAAGGAACATCAAGACAAACAGCGAATATTTGGACCCAGTCTCACCTTCATAAAATTTAAATTCTGTTATCAGAGCTTTAAGCATCATCCTGAAACAAGATAGTATAAAGGAAGTGTTTTAATATAGGGGTTCAGAGACCTCAAATCTGACTCCATCTCTAAAGAAAAAATACTTTGGTTTACTAGCAACTCAATACAGACACAGAACAAAAACTTTAACAAAAACTTTAATGGCAGGGTCAGCCTGGTAACTCAAACAGCACAAGCTGCATTCCTCTCTGGGCTTCTGCTCCCCAGGCTGGCCAGTGATAGGGAATCACAGTTCCTGGAAGGAGCCACAGTCTGCGTGCAACAGCGACACCCAGTGGCCAGACCTACAGCCCATGACTGCAGAGTTCTGGAAGAAGCCCAATGTGCGGCCTCCAACTAAGGACCATCCCTGCAAAGATTGGGCCAAGAGTTTTGAGAAATGGTTATAAAACAGGTGAAAAATCCCGGGCTATCTGAATGATGGCCACTGCCAGAACTGCCCCTTAGAAGCTGGTTCAGGCCATGCTAAAAGCTAAGAGGAAAAGCAGAAAATGCTCAGCAAACAAAGGGGTTTTGGGTTTTTTTTTAACAATTGTTCAATGTAGTAGGCTGCCAGGGTACTAAAAACTGCAAAGCCTTTGATTCTATTAAGAACAAGCAATCATTTTAAAGCCTCTGCCAAGCATCAAAGTGAGATACAGCACAATAAAATCTTAAAAGAACAACAGTCTAAAATATAGTCCTTAAAAACCTCAGTGAGAGTGAAGCTGAAGTGAGAGATTCACCTTTACACGCCTGCAAAAACATTCTTTAAATTTAGATCACATAAACCCACAGATTCTACATATGGCGCCCAAAGTTAGGTATGGAATTCTGCGCACAGTTTCCATTTCTGCACATAACTTAATAGGTTAATTGCCTCTTAATTGATGCTAAGGATCAAATCACCTTAATAAGCATTAATTGGAGCCCAATATTTATGCATAAAAACGTCAATAACCCCTGCGCCTAATTTCCATCGCACTCAACTTCATAGTGGGTGTGTGGCCATGGCAGTGGCATACCAAGGGTGGGGCGGTGGGGGCAGTTTGCACTGGGTGAATGCTACAAGGGGGTGCAGGGAGCAGCAGCGCGGTTATCAGCTCCACTGATTCCCTGCTCTCTCTGATGTTACTTTCTGTTCTGGGGCAGGGTACCGGCGGAGCCGGCAGCCACGCAACTGCTCCCTGCATCCCCAGGAGGTAAGAGCGCTGCACTTGGGGAGGGGTGAAAGTGATATGTCAGGGGGTGAAGGCAATGCGCCGGGGGGGGGGGGGGGGTGTAATGGCGATCTGCCCGGGTGGCAGCCAACCTAGGACTGGGTCATGGGAGGAGCATGGGTATGCCTGGAAATTAGGCATGGGGTTATAGAGTATCATCATTACCATGAGTGAATGCTGGGACTTCAGCGTTGACATAAATGCTCGCGCCCAAAGTTAGGCGCAAGAATGTGGACTTAAGTTGGAATTCTATAAAGGCAGTTCCGCAAGTAACCGCCGTTACAGAATTTGTGCTTGGCGCACTCCATCCCGGCACCCAACTTTAGGTGACCTTTACTGAATTCCTCTCAAAATGCAAATTATAATCATCCAGGGATCTTATAAAGCACCCAATTTTATAAATGAAAGGCTGAGTTTGAAATAAGGGTCATGGATTTGATATATCGCCTTTCTCTGGGTACAATCAAAGCAGTTTGCATATATTATATGCAGGTACTCTCTCTGTCCCTAGTGGGCTCAACAAGCTAAGGGGCCCTTTTAACAAGCTGCAAGAAAAAGGGCCCTGCGCTGGCCGTTTTTCCTGCACGCCAGGGCCCTTTTCTTACTGCAGCAGGTAAAAAGACCCCAGTAAGAGAATTCTTACTTCCTGGCCATGCGACGGAAAGCCCTTACCCCCACCCATTGAGATGGCAATAAGGGCTCCCGCGCTAACCCGGTGGTAACCGAGCAGCGCAAGGCAATGCCCAATTACCACTGGGTTATCACCAGGCAAGCCATTTCTGTTGGGCTGGCAGTAGCCCCGAAAGAGTGAGCAGTTAGTCTGAATTAGGCTTACCGCCGCTCTGTTAAAAAGGCCCCTGTTGTTTTTTTTTGTACCCGGGGCAATGGATGGTTAAGTGACTTGCCCAGGGTCACAAGGAGCAGCAGTAGGAAATCAAACCCAGTTCCCTCAGGCTCTCAGCACACTGTACTGATCATTAGGCTACTCCTCCACTCAGGTACATGCCTAGAGTGCACACATATACGTCCTTTTTCAGAGCAGGTGTAAATTTGTATGTAGGCTACTGTGGCTGGGTCTGAGTGGCAATTTTATAAACGCATGTAGCCACCTTTTTGGGCTGCTCACACAGACATCCCAGTATTTAGTATAGTTCGATAACGCTTCTTAACAAAGGGCTGAAACTCAACAGTAGCCCAATCTTCTTAAGGCAAGTAACCAAAGTTATGAACCAATCAGAAACTCAGAATAAAGCACATGGAAGGCAGATTCAGTCAGTAATGAAACCAGTGGGGAAGGTTAAGCAAACACACGAAAGGGATAGACACTAGAGGGACAGGCAAGACGTGGGCTCTTAACAAAAAAAAGCTTTTTATTGCATACAAAATATGTTCGCAGACCCCCAGATTCTATAAAGGGTATGGATCCAAGATTGGCACTCAAAATAATTAGTTAATGGGCTGCAATGATTTAATTGCTGGAGTTAACAAGCACTTAATTGGCACTAATTATGATTTGGGTGCCGATCTGGCTACATATTATTATGTAACAATGAGCGCCTAAATCGGATCGTGTGCAACTGAAAAGGGAGTGTGGCCGTGGGAGGGACATGTGTGGTTCAGGGACGTTCACAAAAGATGCGAGCGGGGACCTGCACCCAAATTGTATGCCAGGATTTACACCAGGTTTCAGCTGGCATTAAGTCCTCGCGCCCAAAGTTAAGTGCGGAATTTGCCGCGCCCAAAGTTAAGTGCGGAATTTGCCGTTCAACGCTATTCCATAAAGAAGGCTCAACCCGGAGCACCTTTATAGAATAACATTGAGTGCTGATTTTTAACCAGCACCTAATTTTCAACGCCATTTTTAGAATCTGCCATCTGCCCCCCCCCCCCCCCCCCCAACAAGTGCTTATTTTTATATAATACTTGTAAGTTGTCCTGAGGCTGGAGACCACACATTATGAAGTATGTGCACGTGCGACAATTCTTCCAGTATATTTATTTATTGGGATTTATTAACCACTTTTTTGAAGAGATACCCCCAAGGGAGTATATTCACACAATTACGCCTACCTTATCTTGAAGCAGCTCTAACCGTGTGTGCCCACTTTCCCTGTGGTAAATTTTAAAAAGGCACAAAGATGCACTTGTTGGCTTTACAAAAATCAGTCACAACTTATGCGCCCTCTTCTAAATTTATTCTCCATATGTACACAATGTTAAGGCTCCACATTAGGTGTCACCATGCAAAATATCAGATTCTAGAGCCACTGTGTCCAATACATCAAAACCTTTTGTCCCAAGTGTAGTACTAGCAGCAGCTAAGAAAGCAAACAGAATGCTAAGTATTATTCAGAAAGGAATAGAGAATAAAACTGAGAATATTATGCCCTGGACCCCCCCTCCCCCCACACAAATCTTAGGATCAAGCCCCCTCCAAAACTGCGGCACCCAATGCATGGCTGATGGGACTGCTCTAGCCTGGCCAGCCAAAAAGAGATTCACTGCCAGAGCCCAGGGCCGTACAGGAAGTCAGAGGGGTGCTCCGGCTGCCAATGCCGGCACTTCCATGCATGCTCGGTTCATGCAATTGAACTAAGCATGCGCAGAAGTGCTCGAGTTGGAGGCTGGAGTAGCCTGCTTGCTTCCTTGCTCCTCAGGCAGCAGGGCCCCAGGCTTCAGCAGAGAATGTCTTTGGCTGGCAGGGTAGGGGGGAGCAGAGGTAGCAGCAGTGGCAGTGGAGGAGAGGGAAGACAGAGGTTTCTTCCAGCAAAGGCATCGGCATCGGAGAAAACTCTCCCGATGTTTGCAACCCCTGCCACTAGGGACCATTTCCAGGCTGCCTAGGTCTCAAGGCCTGAATGGGGACTGAGTGAGACACCGCTCCCACTGCTTCCAGCCAGCCTCTCTGGCACGGCTGAACGTGGGAGAGGACTCAAACCAGCCAGAAAGCAATACCCTTGGATTAGGGTCTGCTTCATAACCAGCGCCGCACTCTACATTTCCTCTTCCCCATGTGAAACCGGGGAAGAGTTTCACAAAGCAACCAACAAAATCACAGGTAGGGAGCAAACCGGCCAGGCGTCTGTTCAGGACGCCATCTTGATCTCACAGCCTACGCAGTGTTTATTCTGGCAAAAATAGGGGGCTGGTGCTCACATGCAGAACCCTACAATAGCAATGCCTCCTGCAGCCCCTCATTGCAAATATTGCACCAGACCCTAGAATAAACCTCTTGTTTGAAAACAGAGAAGCCAAAGTGCAACAAACCCCTACCTGCCCACAAAACATCTCACCTGGGTCACATACAGAACAAATGTGACCGTCTCTGGGAAAAGGTGACTAAAGCAGCGGAACCAAAATGTTGAGAATGGCTGATTTTTCACCACATGGGTCCACAGGCAGTCTGCAAAAGTTACATGTTTGAACATATATAACTTATCTTTTCGCAAGTAAGGGTGGGATTTAGACTGTTGTATTAGAAATTGTTTGCTCTAACAGAAATCACTAAAAACTCATTTTCTTGTTTCTGGTGATTTTAGTCAATTCTTCCTAGAGATGGTTACAAAGATCTAGAAATTAGACATGTTTAGTCAAGAACTGAATTGGAAACTCTAAAAATCCAGACACCGCATGCAGTGCAATACCAGAAAGAAAGGGATACACGTGCATTTCCTCCTGTACTAAGCACAACACATATCAGAGATGCTGCACATTCATATTCCCATTAACTGGCATATTCAAATCATGAACACAAAACTAAAAATATTTTTCCCATCTTTATTATCTGGCAGCTCAGCCTCTGTAGCCCGTGTCTCCCTCATTTTGCAGGAGCTGAGCTATTATGTGCTAGTTGCAGCATGCACCTCCATATGCTTCTATGACCCTGTAGGGATTGGCTGAAGAAACTGCTTTTCCTGTGGGGGGCGCTCTCTATTTGTATATGCGAGGTGCAAAGGGCCTGGGCTCTTTCATTAATACCTGAGGATCATGGACCAATTTTGCCAATACTCAGTACCACAGAGTAACCCCCCCCCCCCCCCCCCCCCAATTATATGTTATAAGAATGTGTCACATTTATTAAAAAATATTTTCTTTCTAGGCACTCTCCAGCTTCAAGTAAATCTTTTTTATTCCAACAATAAACATTTGAAGCTTGTGTTTATAATCACCTGGATACACCACAAAACTAAAGAGTGTTCCCTCAGGGAAGATTAAAAAATAAAAATAAAAGGGCACAGGCATAATGAAAAGTGTATGCCTTTCAAACAGAGCCAAGAACAGGCAAGTTGATATATTCTGAGGAATGATGAGAACACTGAAGTTCCAAAAGTGAAGCAAATCATTTTAATAAAAAAAAAAACTTTATAAAGTCCACAGAGACTCCCATTTCTAGCACATGCCTGGAGAACAATTCAGCAGAGACAAATTTACAGAGATCCTATTTCATAACCAAACTAGGTAGTACACCACGCGACTCATCACACACAACACCAGGATCAAAAAGAGCTAGACAACTTTCTTTAATCAAAATCCTGATATATGGATATGAAGTGTATTTATATAATGTACTGTCTAGAACAGCTTTACAAAGTTTAGGCATGTGCAGTGCACATTTAAAGGGCTTCAGTTCCAGATTACCAGTGGATTTTTGTTCAATGCCATCCCTACTTTGTGCCCGAGAGCTCAGAATGTAAATTGTCTGGCTTATTTGCCACCAATTTACAAGGGTGCTCTACTGAATTTTCAGAAGGGCTCAGAAATACTCTCAGGATTAACCCCTTTAATATAACATAGCAGATGACGGCAGATAAATATCTATACAGTCCATCCAGCCTGCCCAACAAGATAAGTTCATAGCATAAGGTATGATGTGATACTTCATATGTATACCTGATCTTGATAGGTCCTTTCCATTTTCAGGGCACTGCCTGGCACTGTCCTTGTTCTAAAACTTCTGAAGTTGTCATCGAAGCCCCATTTCAGCCCATCCAGATCTGTCCAGCCATGATCAGGGCACAGACCGTAGAAGTCTGCCAGGCACTGGCTTTGCTTCCTAATTACTGGTGTTACTATCTAATCACTGCTAAGCTTCTTTGGATCTATTCCTTCTAAACAGGATTCCTTTGTGTTTATCCCATGCATTTTTGAATTCCATTATTATTTTCATCTCCACAACCTCCTGTGGGAGGGCATTCCAGGCATGTACCATCCTCTCCATGAAAAACATCTCTCTGTGGAGAACAGCTGTGCAGTCGAAGAACAGATCTTCGGCACACCAAGGCAGACTTGACCACTGCTGAGTCCTCACACAGCTGCCTAACTTAAGGCTCTCCCATTAAACCTGGAAACTTACTTGCTATCAGCAGCCTAGAGCAGCTCTAGGGAGTGTGATCCGCTCACACCGGGAACTTCTGCAGGGCAGCGGCGACAACAGACTGCTCTAATTAGCTGCTCTAATTGCCTATGCCGGCAACAAACACTATGAGAAGCAGTACAGAAGAGCATGCCGAGAGCCCCTGCAGGTCAGCAGAGACGACTAATGCTCATGCAAGTGGGAGCACAGACTGCCCGTGCCATCGGCAGAGTGGTGCGGAAGAGCACGCTGATGATCGAGTAGCCAAGCCTCAAAGCGGAAAATCACTAAAAGACCCACATGTAACCAGCTAGGGAATCACTGCAAGGCCCACATAACATGCATGCGAGGAAACTAGGGTACTATAAAACACCCTCATAGCAAGCTTTTTACGGTCTTCAGAAGACCTCTGGGAGAGGACTCCCAGCACGTGAACTTTTGACTCGGAAGAAACGGAGGACATAATTACTACCTGAACCCTGTAAAATCCACAGTACACAGAAAAATAAAAGTGTGAAATGATGGGAAACAAGTTGCTTAAGTATCTCCTTATCCTACTACTGCTTTTAGCCTTAAAGTTCAGGTCTAATGACTTAAAACATGAGGATGAGCAAACAATTCCCATTCTAACTTATTTGCCACGTCACACAAAAGGTACACATCACACTGAACATCAGCCGAGAACCCTTTGAGAACATAACTGCTCCAAACCACCAAGACTGAGAAAGACAAACAAAAGATTCATGGGCGCACCCACAATATGCGAACACCACCTGATTCTGATACAATGCACAGACTGAATGATTGAACAATCTCTCCCAATACCGGTAGGTTATGTCAACGCGAGATCAGTCTCTAACAAAGCAAAAACTTTAAGAAATTTGGTGGAAGATGACTCATTAGTCTAAAACATGGCTTTATGACAAAAAAACCCAATTCTAAATGAAATATGCCCGCCAGGATACAAAATCGCCCACCTGGTAAGAGGCAAAAAGAAGGGAGGAGGCACTGCAATGATCTACAGATCCTTTTTCAAGGTTAAAATCATATCAGAATACAATTCCCTCCACTTAGAAATACTTGCCTGCACAATACAAGACTCCTCTCTCCATGGCCATTTATGCTATATTCTATGCTATTGTCCCCCCTGCCAAATAGTCAGAATCTCAAACAGATTTCACAGACTTCACCTCAAACATATGCACTACCCATTCCAACATAATACTTGTAGGTGATTTTAACCTACAAATTGAGGACCCAGGAGACAACACAAAAGTATTTAATGACTTCCTCAAACACTGGGATTTCATAATCCCAAATGCAACGCTCACATACACTAAAGGTAATGCCTTGGACATAATTGCACACAGAATCTCACAGAACTAAAATTTTGCAATAGAAGTAATAACATGAGAGGAAGTACCATGGTCAAACCACTATAAAATTAAACTGACCATAAGCTGGAAGGAGACCTACAGCAAAAAAACAAAAAAGTACCAAAAACAAGAAAAATCACAAGAGGGAGAGTAGATGGACATCAATTCTGGAGCTACATGTACAACAAGCAATGGTCTCCGAAAGCCAAAACCACACAGTTCCTTAATGAATGAGACCACCAAACCTGAGTCGTACTAGATCAAATAGCTCTATGAAATAAGTAAGGATAACTTGGCATAAAGCAGTCTCAGGGTTCAATGACATTCTAGGAAATCTAAAATGAGCTGGCAGAAAACAGGACTGACCTGAATTAGGTGTTAATTAAGGTGTGAGGAAGTAGAATATTTGCAAAGGTTACTAAGGGAAATCTGATTACTGAGTTAGCTTCAAAGGGTTTGTTTGAAGCAGTTCCCTTAGTTAGAATCCAAACTATACAGAGAGGAAAGGTCCCACTTAACTTTCTTTCTGAAAAGTTCTGAGAGATGAGGACATTTCTCTAGTAAGAGAACATTGTTTTGCCCTGTGCTTTGGGAACTTAAATATTCGGGTTTAAAGGAGGAATTGAAGGTTATTGATAGGCAGAATAAAAACAAAATAAAAGAAAAAGCAAACTTTATCAACTAGTCTCTATACCCTTTTCCCCCTAGTTTTAAAACTTTAACTTTATACCACAGCATTAACAGATAGCCTCTAACAGGCACAGCAGAACTTAGCTCAGTCTGAAAAAGCTACAAATCACACAAAATATGGCAGCAAGATTAATATTTAGGAAGTCTCATTTCGAAGGAGCCAGACCATTGCTACAAGCCCTGCACTGGCTCCCAATAAAGGAGCAAATCGCTTTCAAAATATGCACATTGGTCCACCATTTTATTTGGACTTGCCCCAGACTACATGAGAGAATGTGAAACTTTCTAACCTTACACCACCCAAGTTGCCAGAAAATAGTTTATAAGTCTTTTTTATTTAGCAGGATTCTCCTATCAATGTACGTACATGTGGAACACGCTTCCTCAAAACCTCAGGTGCATAAATCAATACCTCAACTTCTGAAAACATCTCAAAGACGCCTTCTTCAGAAGATTTTACTATGAAGACAACAACTAAATTTGAATCTAACTCAGTCAAAACATAACAAATTTATCAGCCACTACTCTATTAGTTAAAACAAACTTTCTGCCCTTCTTTCAACAATGCCAAACAAAGACAGGAGTGTTTAAGGGGCGAGAAGAGTAAAGGAAGTAAAATATCCTTTAACGTCTAAGCAACTTGCAGATGCAGGGAGAAAAAACACAATTTAAAGTGTCTGTATACAAATTCTAGAAGCCTAAAAAATAAGATGGGAAAGTTAGAATACATAGCACAAAATAAAGAAGTAAATATAATAGTAATCTTTGAGACTTTGTGGAAGGAGGATAATCAAAAGAGCACTGTGTTATCAGGGTACAAATTATATTGCAATGATAGAGTGGATCAAATTGGAAGGGTGGGCTTGTGCTATGTGCTATACATTAAAGAGGGAACTGAGTCAAACAAAATGTAATGTTCTGCATAAGACTGACATCAGCGTAGAATCCTTATGGATAGAAATTCATCGCACGAAGGGGAAAACACACAAGGAAGGAATTCCTTCACGCATGACATTTCAAGAGTATATTGGGAGTATACTACTGTCCACTAGGACAGAACAAACTGACAGATAAAAAGATATGTTAACAGAAATTGGGAACGCTGGCAAATTGGGCAACAGTATAATAATGAGTGATTTCAATTACCCCAATATTGACTAGGTAAAATTCCTAGATGTAATAAATGACTGCCTCTTAGAGCAACTGGTCCAGGAACCAACAAAGAGGGGGAGCTATTTTAGATCTAACCCTTAGTGGAATGCAAGGCTTATTGTTTACTCTTTTAGAAGTATAAAGACTAGGGGACACTCACTGAACATACATTGTAATACTGTTAAAACAAATAGAAGGAAACATTTTTTCACTCAATGAATAGTTAAACTCTACAAATCATTACCAGAGGATGTGGTAACAGCGGTTAGCATGCCTGGGTTTAAAAAAAAGGTTCGAACAAGATCCTGGAGGAAACTTCCATTGAGGTAGACATGGGGAAGCCACTGCTTGCCCTGAGATTGATAGCATGGGATCTTGTTAATATTTGGGATTCCACCAGGTCCTTGTGACCTGGATTAGCCATTGTTGGAAGCAGGATACTGGGCTAGATGGACCACTGCTCTGAACTAGTATAGCTATTCTAAATTAATTTAATAATCTTCCTATTGCTGCCTCATGTGTCTAAAGTCAATTTAGTGATAGCACAACTAAAAATGCTTTCTTGGAGGCCAAATGTAATTGTACTACTGCAGTTTAGAGCTATAATCACCCTCTGCACTGTTTACCCTAGTACTTTATTTCCATCCTCTTGTCTCTAGGGATCCTCTGGTTTTTTCTCTCCCTGTTTTGAAATCTGTTATCTTCTGGTGTTGCTCCTAAGTTCTACAACTCCTCTACAGTGAAAAAAGCGTACCTCTTATCCATCACCTTTCAAGTATTTAAATGTCTCTACCATCTCCTTGGTCTCTCCTCTCCTCTAAGGAGACATACGTAAGTGCTTCAGTCTCATCTCTTATGTTTTTTACTGCAGACCATGGTTGTTTCCCTGGGCTGCTTCTAGCTTCCTGCTATCTCTTCTGAGATATGAAGTACTAGTTTCCTCAGATGCAGAACATGGAACATCAGAAGTCCAGGTCAAAAGACTCATCTGAACAGTGGCGTTCCTGGCCTGGATGGCACCCGAGGCGGAGCGCCGATGCGCCCCCCCCCCGGGTGCAGCGTGCCCCCCCGCTAGATGACACCTCCCCCCCTCCGGCGAAATGACACCCCCCCCAGGGTGCACGCCGCTGGGGGGAGGGGTGCCACGGCGCGCGCCTGCTCCTCCAAGCTCGCTAAACTTCGTTTGTTCGCTGCAGCTCCCTCTGCCCCGGAACAGGAACAGAGGGAGCTGCAGTGAACAAAGTTTAGCGAACTCGGAGGAGCAAGCACGCGCGCCGCGGCACCCCCCCCCCAGCGGCGTGCACCCGGGGTGGACCGCCCCCACCACCCCCCCTTGGTACGCCACTGCATCTGAATATGGAACATTTTGTAAACTACAGAAAGGACGCTGGCTAATACTCAGACATCAATTTTGCAAAAATATGGCATGGGGTGGGAAGGAAAGAGTGCCCAGATTTTAAAAACCTATACATAGATGTATAAGAGATGCCAATTAACTAGTGAGGCTGCAAAGGTTGTGCTTATTTTTGCCTCAAAATGAGAACTATACATATGTTAGTCGATATTCCAAATGATTTAACCGGACAGAAACAGCTGCTGACTGGTTAAATCGCTTGTTCGGGGCTATCCGCTAATTTTCAGTGGCACTTAACAGGTATATTGCTGAACATTAGAAGTTAGCACAGAAGGAGTGGCCTAATGGTTAGTTCAGTGGCTTTCAGAACTGAGTTTGATTCCCACTGCTGCCTAATGGTTGGGGTGGTGGGTTGGGATCCTGGAGAACTGGGTTTGATTCTCACTGCAGCAACTTGTGACCCTGGGCAAGTCACCTAACCCTCCATCGCCCCAAGTATAAATAACAATAGTATATGTAAACTGTTTTGACTGTATCTATAGAAAGGCGGTATATCAAGTGTGAAATAAACGTAAGTGCAAACTGCCTATATGGGAAGCATTGTGGGGGTGGAGTTGGTACTTGGCCAGTTAAGTGTCAATATTCAGCACTTAACCGGCCAGGGTAACCACATAAGTGGGACTGCATAAAACACAGTCTTATCATTATGCAGCAACCCATGGCCGCTTAAGTTCCAAGTAACAACTTAAGTGGCCATGTGTTAGCCGGCGCCGCAACCCAAACATGGCCTGGTATTGAATATCCAGGAATAAACGCCAGCAGCGTTCAGCAAAATGCTCACTGCTGCCAGCTGAATATTTACCCCATTATTTTTTGGCTTGTCCTAGGCATACTGAAAAAGGTATCCCCTTGAAATCTCTGCATCCTGGCCATTCACACATGTAGATAGCAAGTTTCGAAAATCACCATGCACATTTGTACATCCTTCTAGACTAACCTCCATGGTCTCCTCACTCTGTTCTAGATGAGGCTTTTTTCTGCTTCCTATGCATCCTAACATCCTTCTGGCTCTGACTACTGCTTCATTCTACTGGTCTCTCTCCTGGATGGTGCACATCAGCTTCTTACCTCCACTGTGTACCTCTCCCCTGATGTGACTCTGAACTATTTTGTTTATACTTAAATTTCACTTCCAAGCATTTGACCATGCATCTGGATCAAGAGGAGGTCCACTGTGTGGGCGACACGAAGAACTACAACAAAAAGGCAAACCTTTCCTTTTAAAACTTCTGCAATACTGCTCAGAAAAAAATGGACATAAGTTGCCCCTGGATCGATCCCCGAGGCACTACACTAATCAGCTTTCTGTACTCAGAGTGAATTTTATTTACTGCTACCTTCTGTCATCTATCATTCAAACAATTTCAAGTCAACTACCTTGGAACCCATCCCCATCCTGCTCAGTTTATCCATGAGCCTCCTATGTAGGGCAGTATAAAAGGTTTTGCTGAAATCCAAATGAATCACAAATGAATCAAATGAATCCTGAATCTATTTTTTGATGATCTAATTAATTGACAATCTTCTGGAGAAGCCATGCTGTCTTGGATCCTGTAACCCCATGGCTTGTAAACATTTCACTATCCAATCTGTATCACTATCCATAAATTTTCCACCACCAAGGTCAGACTAACCAGCCTGTAGTTTCCAACCTCCTCTATAGCTATTTTTATGAAAGATAACCACCACCCTTAGGGAAGACTATGGAAAAGGTCAAGTTGTACCCCTCAGAAACTCATCAGACCTTTTCCTTGACTAGGGAGTGCTTTGTAATCCACTCCTCAGTGCAGCCAGACATTACATTCTAGTAGTTCCTTGGAAGGTGAAGTTGCTGCTTTGGGTAAGACTTTTCAGTTTCAGGATTCGAGAATATCTTTGTTATGAGAGAAATGCTTGTCCCGAAAGTCACCGGTTACAACTGGTGCTGGGGGGATGTTTAAGCTTTCAGTGTCAGCAACAACGGCCAAGCTTTCTACAGCCAGGAGGGCAAGCCAGTTTAAGTATCTTGGCAGACCCAAAATAAGTGATGCTTCGCCGAGTTCCCCTTTGCCTGCTTTGCAACTACTCATGGTATCCGGGGAATGCAGAGCAGCTTCAGAAGCCAAAGTTGGCGAAGTGAAGCCATTGTCAGTGCTAAGAATCCAACTGGAGTCTGGAGAAATTGTTCACTGAGAGAAAGCTTTAATTGTCACCATGTCCCAAAACAACACTTGAAGAACTCTGGAAGGTAATGATTAGACCTAAAATGTTTATTACTGGTTAAATTGGCTCAGTGAACAGATCTTGTTACAATTCAAAGCTACAGTTAAGTCTGAAGAGGATATCTGAAAAACAGACAAGTAGATTCAAGTCTTAAAGAATCAAACTGATTCAACATTTCAATAACATACTTTTGGAAGTGGATATTGTTCTCCATACAAAGGTTCAAAACCTTCAAAACTGTGTCATGAAAAATATAATTTGTAGAGGTAGGCACCATCTCCTCCCTTCCTCTTTCTTTCTCTTCCCCTTCCCTCCCCTCCCCTCCATGGACACCATCTCCTCCCTTCTCTTTTCCTGCTGTAGTATCCTGCTGGCCAGAAACAGGAAGTTGTTTATTGTTTATTTGGTATTTGCTATATTTCCCCAATCAGTGTTGCCACTATAAAGTGGTTTACAGACTAAAACACAGCCAGAAAAGAACGCCAATTAAATTGATAGGATTAAAAAAACAATAGGGATAGAACAGAATAACTCAGGAGAATATGAGAGAAAATTCACGGCAGACATGCTATTACCCCCAAGCTCCAACACTGAATATTTATTTTTTTATTAAATGCAGCCATGAAGTAGTGAGTCTTCAAAGCAAATTTTGCAGAAGAAAGTTGGTTTCTAAGTAAGTCTCTAAGCTAGTGATAAGGTAAAAAAACAAAAACAAGGTGAACCTGTACAGTCTACATTCACCACAGAGGAGGCAGGATGCCACAGCAGGAGGGCTCAGGGCTGGAATGAAGTGGCATGCTTTCTTGACTGCAGCCTTAAATGAAAGTTCGGAAGACTGCAAGTGGGAGGTAGAGGGAGAGTGGGGGGGGGGGGAGGCGCTGCAGGAGAAGAAGAGAATCCAGAGTAGGAGAAAGGGGAGAGACAAGCTGAAATGCTGGGACCCACAGGAGCAGACGTAGGAGGGAGAGAGAGAGAGAGAGAGCAGGGAACCTATGCGTTAATCGCTTTAAAAATTTAACATAAGTTACAATTTTAACACATTAATAATGCATTAAATGCCCACCTCTAATAATTTGAGAGTGATAAACTCCTTAGTACTTGAAGTTTCTCTAGTGAGTATACTTAAAAGATTTTGAATGATGTCTCTTAAAGGACAAAACCCTCATCGCTTGAAGTATACTACTTCCTAGCACCGAAGAGAGAAGATGGGTAATCACAGAGAACAGGGAAGTATAACTTTATGGACAGTTTAAACCTTACTAAGCTGCTTGAAACATACAAAAATGACACCAGCTACGCTTACAGAAGATTTTGCAAATGGATGGATAACGAGCTTCTTTGAGAGTCTCCTTAGGCTGAAAGTAGTCATGCTTCTGTCTCTGAAAAAAATCATTTTCTTCCAAATTTTTCTAGCACAAAAAACAAGTTAGAAGAAGCAAGTTTATTGTGGTAGCTTTAGAAGGAGACATTTTAAATTAAAAATTCCCTGTGTCTGACCAGAAATAGTTAGGGGGCACTAACATGCACCTAATGCAGCTTAGAATGGTGTACCATGGGACATGCTCAGTCATCCTGTGATAACAGACAAATTAGCACGAACTAACAGTGCACTAAAAAATATTTTTG
Source organism: Microcaecilia unicolor (assembly GCF_901765095.1). Lineage (NCBI taxonomy): Eukaryota > Metazoa > Chordata > Amphibia > Gymnophiona > Siphonopidae > Microcaecilia > Microcaecilia unicolor. The sequence goes on from NC_044031.1 coordinate 236,684,894, forward strand.
ATTTTTAGGGGGATGTCAGAGGGCAGAGAGTGGGCACTCCTGAGCTAATCAGTTAGTGCAGCTACATTCCCACATGCTAACTGGTTAGCCCAGAAATACCATGTGAGCTCTTACCACCAATAAAATGGGTGGAACTAAGTGCTTATGTGGTAAAATGGCAATATTAATGCTTGGCTATTAATACAAAAGGCCGTTTTTATTGCTGTGGTAAAAAATGGCCTTAGCACACAAGATAAACTTGCGTAAGGGAACACTAAGGCCCACTTTCTGCCACAGATTAGTAAAAGGACTCCCATATTTCTTGGGATCCACATCATCTTACAAGTTTTCTTAAAGCTAGAATTTTCTCTGGAAAACCAGCATCCCCTATTCTTCCTGGTCACAAATAACTGGTCTGGAAAAAAAACCACACTTTACTCAAAGCTGAGAAAGAATGGATGACAATTAGCCCCTCCCACACCCTCCCCAAAAATAAAGCATTCTGTATGCTAACATAGCTTAAAAAAAAGTAAAACAAATTTTGCCTGATCTGATTTAGCCTCCCCATTTTCTGAAGGATTGTTTCCTTCTTTGCCAGAATCAGCCTTCCCTTTTTTGCCTTTGGGTAACTTATCAGCTCTCTCTTTCTCTCTCTCCTCTTTCTTCCTAAGACTATTTATAACTTGTAACTATTAATATATATAATTTGGAAGAATTAGCATTCTAATGCTAATCATTTGGAAAATCCGCAATTCTTTCCTTTTCTACAGTGGTGGAAATAAGTATTTGATCCCTTGCTGATTTTGTAAGTTTGCCCACTGACAAAGACATGAGCAGCCCATAATTGAAGGGTAGGTTATTGGTAACAGTGAGAGATAGCACATCACAAATTAAATCCGGAAAATCACATTGTGGAAAGTATATGAATTTATTTGCATTCTGCAGAGGGAAATAAGTATTTAATCCCTCTGGCAAACAAGACCTAATACTTGGTGGCAAAACCCTTGTTGGCAAGCACAGCGGTCAGACGTCTTCTGTAGTTGATGATGAGGTTTGCACACATGTCAGGAGGAATTTTGGTCCACTCCTCTTTGCAGATCATCTCTAATCATTAAGAGTTCTGGGCTGTCGCTTGGCAACTCGCAGCTTCAGCTCCCTCCATAAGTTTTCAATGGGATTAAGGTCTGGTGACTGGCTAGGCCACTCCATGACCCTAATGTGCTTCTTCCTGAGCCACTCCTTTGTTGCCTTGGCTGTATGTTTTGGGTCATTGGTCGTGCTGGAAGACCCAGCCACGACCCATTTTTAAGGCCCTGGCGGAGGGAAGGAGGTTGTCACTCAGAATTGTACGGTACATGGCCCCATCCATTCTCCCATTGATGCGGTGAAGTAGTCCTGTGCCCTTAGCAGAGAAACACCCCCAAAACATAACATTTCCACCTCCATGCTTGCCAGTGGGGACGGTGTTCTTTGGGTCATAGGCAGCATTCTCTTCCTCCAAACACGGCGAGTTGAGTTCATGCCAAAGAGCTCAATTTTTGTCTCATCTGACCACAGCACCTTCTCCCAATCACTCTCGGCATCATCCAGGTGTTCACTGGCAAACTTCAGACGGGCCGTCACATGTGCCTTCCGGAGCAGGGGGACCTTGCCGGGGCACTGCAGGATTGCAATCCGTTATGTCGTAATGTGTTACCAATGGTTTTCGTGGGACAGTGGTCCCAGCTGCCTTGAGATCATTGACAAGTTCCCCCCTTGTAGTTGTAGGCTGATTTCTAACCTTCCTCATGATCAAGGATACCCCACGAGGTGAGATTTTGCGTGGAGCCCCAGATCTTTGTCGATTGACAGTCATTTTGTACTTCTTCCATTTTCTTACTATGGCACCAACAGTTGTCTCCTTCTCGCCCAGCGTCTTACTGATGGTTTTGTAGCCCATTCCAGCCTTGTGCAGGTGTATGATCTTGTCCCTGACATCCTTAGGACAGCTCCTTGCTCTTGGCCATTTTGTAGAGGTTAGAGTCTGACTGATTCACTGAGTCTGTGGACAGGTGTCTTTCATACAGGTGACCATTGCCGACAGCTGTCTGTCATGCAGGTAACGAGTTGATTTGGAGCATCTACCTGGTCTGTAGGGGCCAGATCTCTTACTGGTTGGTGGGGGATCAAATACTTATTTCCCTCTGCAGAATGCAATAAATTCATATACTTTCCACAATGTGATTTTCCGGATTTAATTTGTGATGTGCTATCTCTCACTGTTACCAATAACCTACCCTTCAATTATGGGCTGCTCATGTTCTTGTCAGTGGGCAAACTTACAAATTCAGCAAGGGATCAAATACTTATTTCCACCACTGTATGTGATTGCCTTTACAGTATTTTCTGAACATCTTCTCCCGTTTTCTTCACACAAATGACAGTAAAGTCTATGAATAGCCGTATACTCCTTTGTGGTGATTTTCTAAGTACTATTTGATTGAAAGTATCAATGATACTTTTCTTATATATTTATATGTGAAATTGCAAATTAATAAAAATGGCACAGACAAGTTAAATAGGAAGCAAAACATAGTAACATAGTAGGTGACAGCAGAAAAAGACCTGTACGGTCCATCCAGTCTATCCTTGATTTGTATCTGCCATTTTCAGGGCACAGACCGTAGAAGTCTGCCCAGCACTAACCCCGCCTCCTAGCCACCGGTGCTACCATCCAATCTGTGCTAAGCTTCTGAGGATCCATTTCTTCTGAACAGGATTCCTTTATGTTTATCCCACACATTTTTGAATTCCATTACTGTTTTCACCTCTACCACCTCCCTCGGGAGGGCATTCCAAGTATCCACCATTCTCTGTGAAAAAATACTTCCTGACATTAGTCCTGAGTCTGCCCCCCTTCAACTTCATTTCATGTCCTCTAGTTCTACCGCCTTACCGTCTCTGAAAAAGGTTCGTTTGCGGATTAATACCTTTCAAATATTTGAACGTCTGTGTCATATCACCCCTGGTTCTCCTTTCCTCCAGGGTATACATGTTCAGGTCAGCAAGTCTCTCCTCATACGTCTTGTAACACAAATCCCATACCATTTTGTAGCTTTTTCTTTGCACCGCTTCAATTCTTTTTACAAGATGACCAAACCCGCTTAACTGTGAATTGTGTGATATTAAAAGTTAAGATCCCCAGCAGGGCTGTGAGCTTTATGATGTGACCTAGTGAATTCTCCCACTTTGATCTGTTTCTGTTATCCTTATACGATCATCAAAAGCCAAATCTATCTATGACCCTGATGGCGAACCTATGACACGTGTGTCAGCAACTGACACGCGTAGCATTTTCGATGACACACAGCGCCGCCGCCAGAGTGGTCCGCCCTCCCTCCTCGCTCCCGGAAACTAACCTTAAAGCCTCCTTTCACATCGCAGCAAGCAGCAGCAGGGCAGGTCACTCCTTCCTTCCGTGTCCTGACCTCGCCTGACATAACGTCCGCGAGGGCGGAGCACAGAAGGAAGGAGGAGAGGTCTGTCCTGCTGCTGCCTTGCTGCAACATGAAAGGAGGCTTTTAAAGGTTAGTTCCGGGCCCTGTAGCGGGTGGAGGGGGGCCCCGGCGACCTCGGTGTGGGCAGCGATCTCGGGTAGGGGGGGCCCGGGGGCGGTCCTAGTAGCAGTGATTTTTCTTTGAAGTGACCACCACCCGAGTTATGCTCGGTTTTTTGGTGAATTTTGACACAGCAAGCTCAAAAGGTTGCCCATCACTGATCTATGACCTTGACAGCCTTATCTGGGCAGGATCCAGGAACACTATGAAAAATAATGTTTAAATACTGCATCAGCCATTACTATAGACACACAGGTGAGGAGACCTACAAAACTGGAAATTAGGGATTGAAGTCATCATCCTTTAAAACATGAGGAAAATAAAAAACCATGTTTTAAGAACATTACTGCCCTAAGAAACCAGATTTAAACAAATTCCCAGGCAGAAAAAAAGATCCCTATAACAAATGAATCGCGAGATAGACTAGCTGAAATCAAAGACCGCAAATAAGTGCTGCAAAAAGAAAATGGGAGTAAACAGAAATATTACCTTTGTAACAAAGCGGCTTATCACCACTGTCCACTTTAAGAGGGCAAAGTAAAGAGAGGTAAGACTGAGCTTCTGATGTGGGTCACTGGAAGCGTGACATACAACAGGGCCACTAAGGTCAGCATCACCCTCATGCTTGAATTCCTGGTAGATCAATAAAACGATGATGCTGTACGGTCAGAAAGGTTTATTAGTCAGTAGTAGTGACTCAGCAGTGACATCACTGCTGACGTCACTAATGCTGACCAATAAACCGTTCTGACCATACAGCATCATTGTTTTATTGAGTCACCTTCGCTGTCTCCTGAGTGTGATTTTTTCTGCAAGGTTTTTTGTTCTTCTGTATTTATTGTGGAAATGCCGGGTTGACCATTTTAACTCAAGATTTGTTATGCTTCAGAATCTCCTAGAAATCCATTTAATGCAAAACAAAGAACCTAATGACAAATAAAGATCATATAGCCTATCATCCAGTCTGCTCAACTGTTGTGCAGAAGAGCTCATAATTAGAGAATGACACGGGGACGGAGACCCGCTGAGAGGGAACACTGGACAAATTTTGTCCCCATATCGTTCTCTGCTTGAAGGCTGTTAATGAATTGGACAGTTATTTGTGTTCGAGTAATGCAGACACGATGTTTTGAGTTTTTGGAAAAGCCAGCAAAAGTGCTGGCCACAACTGGCAAAATTTGAACGGGAGATCCCGTGCATTCCTGCTACCAGCACATCTTCTGAGAAGATATTTTCTATTGCAGGAAGGACTGTGAAAGACAGGGAGAGCTAGACTGAACCTTGAGATTGGTGAGGACTTATTATTCATCCACAAATTAAAAAATCATAACCGTGCTTCGTACAGCACATTTCTCCCCCAATAGGGCATACAGAGTGGGTTGTATTTTGTATTTTGACATTTTAACAGGGTGGATTATGATTCCTTGGGATACAGAAGTCAGCAATTGTTGGGGTTGGAAGAGTAGAGAGTGAGGGGGGTGTTATTATAGTTGTCCATTGTTATTATTGTTTTCTATTTGTGATTTATAAACAACAATTGCACAGAATATTGTTCCTTTTTATACTTTAAGGAAAATATTTAAATATAAAATCATAAGTGTTTGAGGCTTCTGCAGATGAGGACAGAGCCCGTGGGGACGGGGCCAGACTTTGTTGCCGTGTCATTGTCTACTCATAATAATAGACATACCTCCAATTCCTTTAGTTTTACTGTCTAAATATAAATCACACAGAGAAAGATCCTGTTAGTCTATGCTTTAACTATATTATATAAAGACTATCAGCTTTCTTCTTTAACGGATTCACTGAAATATTCAAATTGACTATTAGAAAGGCATCACCTGTTGCTCTAGTGTTTTTGCTGGTCCTCTCAAAATTTCTCTTCTGTTGAAACCTAAATAATCATTTGAAGTAAAGAGAGCAGCAATCAACCTGTGTAGTTGTGAGTTATGAGGAGATTCAGAAGTGCCTTTTAACAGTCCCCATCTATACGTGTAGTGAATTTCACAATAAGATAATATCCGAACAGAAAATGCTATTAAAATACTAAGGAGAAGGTATTTCTTTCAATAATATATCTTTTATGTTGTTTCCGTGGGTAAACTACTTCTGTTTGATACAATGTGACTCCTGAGGTGCTAAGCCAATTTTTCTCTTCACATGTGGTCATGTATTTTCAGCTGCAAATTCTCAAAGCTTCATGACCCATCCCTGAGCTCCTCGTCTACCGCTAGCCCTGATCCCAATATGTAATATCTCAAGCCGCAAAGGAACATCATCAGGCACAGGATAATGAAAAGAATGTACTTCACTGTCACTGTTCCTTTCCATTCAAGTGTTTCTATATTTAGAAAAGATATGAGCACATTATCACTGTCTCCATGGCTAATCACTCTTCTGTGTCTCCTAGATAAGGCAGAGGAAGAGTTATAGTCAAAAGAGGAGCAGACCATGGGAGAGAAAAGGGTGAGTAAAAAGAGGAAGGAAGGGAGAGGACAGAAGAGACTGAGCTGTGCCAGAGCCGGTGGTGGGAGGCGGGACTGGTGGTTGGGAGGTGGGGATAGTGCTGGGCAGACTTATACGGACTGTGACCTGAAAAGGACAGGTACAAATCAAGGTAAGGTATACACAAAAAGTAGCACATATGAGTTTATCTTGTTGGGCAGACTGGATGGACCGTGCAGGTCTTTTTCTGCCGTCATCTACTATGTTACTATGAGTATGGGACAAGAATGCTGGCGATGTTTAAGAAAAAGAATCCTACAAAATGTAAGAAATTTGGAATCAAATCTATTAGAAAAAGAAGCAAGAGGAAGAACAATTTAAGACCCCTAGGCTCGTTAGGACACAGATAGTATGATGGTGCACACTCTGGAAAGGGTGTGCACTTGAAATGCGCTAGTCGATGGTGAAATAGAAGGACTGAGTCACATGAAGGCCAAGAAAAACCTTAAAACCCCTAACTGTGTGGCCTGATTAGAGACTTTTATCTGTGCTGGGTGGTTCAAAATCTGAAGAAAGAGATCCTGGGTAGATGGACTTATCTAGGAAGCTACTTAATGGCAGGAGACATCCAGGAGTGTCCTGCTGTAATGCTGTGCTGGGAGGAGGACAAAGGTCCCACTACACTAGAATATATGAATGCCAGCTTATTGTCAATTTCATCTGACTGGGCTATAATTAAAAGAGAAAAATCACCCAGGCCTAGGGGGATTTAAAAAAAAGAAAAAGATTTCTGTATCACTGCCTGGAGTCTGAAGAGGTGTCAGCAAGTGAGGCAAGCAGTGTGTGGTCGTTCTAGGACTTTTGCAGAACAGCAGCAAAGACTTTGGGGAGATAATGTTCATTCAGTAGCACATGCTGCTACTACTACTACTACTACTTAGCATTTCTATAGCGCTGCCAGGGTTACGCAGCACTGTACAAGTTTAACATGGGGAAGGACAGTCCCTGCTCAAGAGAGCTTACAATCTAAAGGTTGCAAACTATGTAGTCAGTGTAGGTATCATGAATGGGGAAGGTGGTTAGGCGCCAAAAGCAAGGGAGAAGAGATGGGCTTTGAGTAAGGACTTGAAAATGGGCAGGGAGGGCGCATGGCGTATGGGCTCGGGAAGTCTGTTCCAGGCATATGGTGATGCGAGGCAGAAGGGGCGGAGTCTGGAGTTAGCGGTGGTGAAGATTTCATGTGTTCTGTAGTATCCTTCTACTCATCCTGAGCACTGTCAACCTGTATTGCTGTCAGTTAGTCCAGGGGATTCAGAAGTGCCTTGTACCACTTCCCGTCAGGTGGGAAGGGGAGTCCGTGTGCAGGGCTTACCAGCTGTTGCACCTTCCTCCTCTATCAATGGAGAAACAGCTGGACAGCCACTCTCAAGCCCACAAGAAACACTGGGTTACACAGAAAACATAAGAAGAATGTTTTAAAATGTAAAAGAAATGAAGGAAAAATGTGAAATGAAGAAATTAAAACTAATAGAAAAAAAGGCTGACTGGATTGTTCTTTCAAAATAAGAAGGTGATTCATTCTGTAAATATAACATTCTAATATTTTCAATATAGCATGTTTATCATACAAATAAATGTTTTTGAAAAACTCAAGACAGTAGAAGCTAACAAACCAAAACATGTTAATGGGAAGGGCAATGGGACTTGATATACTGCCTTTCTGTAGTTTTTGCAACTACATTCAAAGTGGTTTACGTAGTATGTACAGGTACTTATTTGTAACTGGGGCAATGAAAGGTTAAGTGACTTGCCCAGAGTCACAAGAAGGTGCAGTGGGAATTGAACCCAGTTCCCCAGGATCAAAGTCTGCTGCACGGACCACTAGGCTACTTCCTCCACTCCACTGCTTAATATGGCTCTGGCCAACTAGCTAGCAAAATGGATGGATGGTGTAAGTCTTTATCTGCTGTCATTTAGTATTTATTTTACATATCTGAGAGGAAGGGGCCACTGGGACTAGGTATTAAAGACTTTTCAAAGAAAATCACAAGTTTGAAGTGAGAATTTTCCATTACACTCATATCTAACAGATTCTTCAGCAACACTGGAGGGCCATGCAGTTCTTTATCTGCCGTCATCTACTATATTGCCAGCTTATTCAGTGAACACTTTACTGGAAATGCTTTAAACTCATGAAAATTCTGAATAAGATAGACTACACACATATTTTAAAAATGTTTTTCATTCCTTGTAACTATGGCCCTAATGGTGTTACTGCCAAGGCAACTAGAGAGTCATCTGCTTCTGAAATGGCAAGAGAGAAAAAGTGGGGTAACCTCACCAAGAGGGAAAGCAGCAGTCAGCAATCCCTGTGTATCATGTCTAACCTCTGGCCTATGCTGCATTAACAAAAGGCAGCTAGCACAAAAGCACCTTTCAGACCATCAGGGGCTTCTCAGTGACTGTCTGTTCACTATAAGCAAGCATCTTCTTAAGTTGCTAGAGTGTTTCTCTTTGGGGTACACATTTTCCCAGAGGATTTGGTAAGTGGCTCCCATCCAATTTTAAATGCCTTACAGGATTGGCAGGAGTAACAGAAGAGAGCTCTGTACCATCTGAAACAATCACTCTACACAAAAATCTTTCAGTGCACCTCTGTATCTTTTTTTTCAAAGCACAAGAAGCATAAACTCACAAAGATTCTAAAACAGGAAAAAAAAACAACAACTCTGAAAACAAGAACTTTAGAATTGACAGAAATGCAGCTTTGTTGGTGTAGTCAAGTGCTTCCACATGGGAGTCGTGGGTTTGATTAACAACCCCAGTTTCTGATCCCCCAGTTGGCCAGGGCTGGAAATGGTATGATGGATGCATTCAAAAACTTTGGGCAGAGGTAGTTTCAGCCATTACAGCATGATGAGACAGAGGCCACACAGAGTGCACATGCACCAAATTTTGGAGGGTGGTCTATAAAATAAGATGGTTATAAAACAAGAGGGGGGGGAGAGAGAAGCCGCAAGTACTTGCAAATGAAGATTCATGAAGCAGTTCAGTTGAGACCATTACATGGCCACCATCCCAGATGCCTGAGGAAAGTTTTAAAAGGAAATGCCCTACTGTGCAATGGTAAACACTCGGCCGGTCGAGCACGCGCAGAGCAACCAAGCGTTATGCTGGCTGCTCTGCGCATGCCAAGGACGTCCTTAATGGACGTCCTTCACTCAAAAAACAACCAAAAAACCTCATCCGATCCGTTTCAAAGCCTTTCAAACAAGGACACACTCACACGATCCATTTCAAAGCCTTTCAAAAGTCCCAGAAGCATGGTTAGCTCCCCCCCCCCAGGCAGTTGCTCAGACTGCCTGCCTGCCAAGACAAGCTGCAAAGAAAAAAAAGAAACATCTCCTGCAACTTCTTCACAGCTCAAACGTCTTTTTTTGGGAGTGCTTCACTCAGCTGAGAGACCTGGAAGTCTCTGAGCCAATCACAGCGTGTTTAGCTCGGCTAAACACGTTCTGATTGGCTCAGGGACTTCCAGGTCTCAGCTGAGTGAAGCACTCCCAAAAAAGACGTTTTTATTATTGCAAAGGGGGAAGGCGGCCAAAACGGGCGCCCATCCAAAAAAAAAAAAAAAGTCTATTTTTGGCCCCCTTAAATATATATATATATATTTTTTTTTTTTTTTAATTTGTAGCATTTGTATCCCACATTTTCCCACCAATTTGCAGGCTCAATGTGGCTTACATTATGCCGTAATGGCGATCGCCATTTCTGGGTAGAGAATTACAAATGATATTGTATTAAGGCACATACATGGTAAAGTAGAAAACAAAGTGGTAGTGCATAGAAGTTCCTGAGTGAAAGAGTAAATGATAACATAAGTTAGATGGTCAGCTATAGTGAAGAACGTCCATAAAGGATGCTCCTGACGAGCACTTGGGCTGTTTTTCGGGTGCAGCACTCCCATAACGGCCGTCCATGACAAGCACTTGGCCGTTTTTACCCCCCCCCCCCCCCCCCCCCCCCCGATTATTACTTTTTTAATTTTATTAAGTTTTCCAATTCTGCACAGCCCCAACGAGAGGTACAGACCTCTCGTTAGAGTTTCCACCATTTTCCAGCATTAAGGCAATCGGAAAAGGTTAGTGCATCTCATCACTACAATTTGCTCATCTGCATTCCGTTTTCATTAGCTGCTACCGTCGTCGTCGGAAAAAAGTATTTAGTGCATGCCAGGGTTTACTACTTGCTCGTTAATGGCTCATTAAATTTAGTGCATCTGGCCCAGAGTCAGGACAAATCCAGAGTTTATCCAGTTAGGAAATCAGAGGTTTGAATTTGACTGCTGTCAGGTTAATCAGCTAAAGTTAGGGAAAATAAAAAGGTCATCCTGACTTTATCCAGTTTGTTATCTGGGCACTGGTCTAAACATCAGCCAGCAACTGCATAACTTCTGGCGGCAATACGAGTCCTGGATATTCAATACTGCACCTCATCCAGGCACTGGCATTGAATATCCAGGTCACGTTCTGTCAGCAGTGGTCAACATTGTGAAAATCACCGCAGGCCTAATATCAGCTCCTTAGATTCTATCTAGTATAATCTCTTAACATGCAATTAAACTCTGGAATTCGTTGCCAGAGAATGTGGTAAAAGCAGTTAGCTGTGCAGGGTTTGAAAAAGGCTTAGATTACTTCATAAAAGAAAAGTCCACAAGCCATTATTAAAATGGACTTGGGAAAAAAACCACTTATTCTAGGATAAGCAGAAAAAATCTGTTTACTGTTCTAGGATCTTTCAAGGTACTTGTAACCTGGATTCCATGGTTGAAACAGGATACTGGGCTTGATGGACCTTCGGTCTGTCCTAGTATGGCAACCCTTATGTTCTTCCGTTCTTAATTTGGAATCCTACAGGTCATGTTATTGGTAACATTTGTACATCAGCTGGACCATGATAAAGCTTTTAAAAAATACATGTTTCAAAAGAAAATAAAAACAATTTCTCAGTCTGCATGTTATTTCCTGTTTCAAGGGATACTTCCTGATTTTTAGATATAAACCTGATGTTGCAGTCTAGTTTCAGTTTTCATTTTTGTGTCCAGCACCATGTAAAATAACAAACAACTGATAAAGTTATTTCCCGTGATCTTGATCAGCATAACACTGTTTTGGGTCTATGAATGTTGATAACGATGCTGTTTCAGATGGTTCTTCGGTTTCCCTTCTGACAACCTATGTGAAATATTTCCTAATGATTGGGTGGGCTTTGTACTGTTCTAATATAATGTAACATGTCTTTCTTTTATCCATTTTTGCTCCAGAAATGTACTGCTTTTGTTATTCCTCTGTGAAGTTGTATTATAGCCTTATGGAATGGAGGAGTAGCCTAACGGTTAGTGCAGTGGGCTTTGACCCTGGCAACCTAGGCTTAATTCCCACTGCAGCTCCTTGCCCCAGGTACAAGAACTTAAGTTGCGGGCTCTCTCAGGCAGAGAAAATAACTGCATATAATATACACAGTGCTGCATACATCTAGTAGAACTATAGAAATGATTAGTAGTAGTAGCAACTTTAGAAATTTTTTAGGGGGCGAGGCTTTTATATGATTACTAGTAAAAAAAGGCCTGTTTCTTAACGCAATGAAACGGGCGCTAGCAATGTAATGAGTCCCTGCCATTAATGTTTCCACGGTTGTATTCTGAATATAATTGTTGTTTACATGTGTAAGATTTCTTTATATACAATATTTTTTGTGTAAACTGTGTTACAATGTGGTAAAAGTTTTCCTTGTTCAGGCCCTTCAATCAGTTTAACAACCACATCAGAAGAGCTCCTTACTCGTGAGAATGCAACATACAGTTGCCCATGTGAGAGACTGAGAGTGACAGTGTGTTTTACAGACAGTGTAAGAGAGAGACACAGAGTGATTGAGTGTGTGTGTGTGTGTGATATGTGTGAGTGACAAAGTGATTAAATGTTTGTCTTCCCTTCCGTTCTGTGCACTTGCCTCCACTGATGTTTGTACCTCCCTGTATATGATTGTTTGTTAGAGATTCAATCCACTCCACTTCCCTCCTCCAAGTTCCGTTCTGTCTGATTGGTGAGGGCGGGGACAGTGAGAGCCAATGAAACGCTGAACTACAGACTTACGAACCCTACACTGCCACAGTGCCACGGAGTCAGCTTTAGAACGTTGGAAGTGCTTTTCATTATATAGGATGAGTTGATAAATGCAGGGAGATGACAGGTTTCTTGATTAAGCCCTCTTTGGAATATTTTACGTATATAGGGAAGAGGAAGGAAAAACTCTGCCACTGGAGCCGGTGAAGGTGGAACAGATGCTGTGTTCTGGAAGAGTGCTCCTGGGTCACCCTTCGGGAACCCATCCCTAAATCAATCCCCACTGGGATCTTTAAAACCAAGCCACTTTTAGGTGTATTTTCAAAGCATTTAGAATTACAAAGTTCCACAGTAACCTATGGAACTTTGTAAGTCTAAATGCTTTGAAAATGAACCCCTTTGTCACATACAACCGCAAGGGCATGCCTGCAGGAATGTGACCAAAAGGAATGCCCCTTTGGAGCACCAACAGAGTACTGTTTAGAGGTCACATCCTGGTTTTCCCACGGTGAGTAGTCCTAAGGGCCACCATGTTGCAGTTGCTCAAAGTCAAATGAATATCTTAGGTAAAAATCCAATTTCACCTTCCCATTCGAGACAGCAAAGCACAGTTTAAAGAAGCACCCACCTCTGACTCAACCAACCTCCTTATCAATTCCAACTATTAATTTGCCTGAAATGGCTTAAGGGTTCAATAAGACTCCTGCTCCTGCCTCTTCCTTAATGCCTAAGTCCCCCCCCCCCCCCCCTGGTTGGGATCTCTGGTTCTGGAGGGAGTGGAGTTCCTGGTCAGGATGTAGTCTCTAGAACTGAAAAGCTCTTGCAGGGGACTAACTCAATTATTTAATGTTATCAAGGAATCTGTCCTAAGTTGGTAGATGTCAATAGCAAGGTTGATTCTGCGGCTGCTGGACTTGAGGCCCTGGAGTCCCAGTTGCAGGTTATTCAGGCTACCTGGGCATTAGGAATAAAGGCCAGCCTTGTCCTCCATTGCAAATTACAGGACATGGAAAATTCACTGAATATAAGGAAATTTTCGCTTTTTGAATTCCAGCTTGTTAGAGATATTTTAAGGAGAGACTAAATATTGCTAATCTTGAAGCTGTTTCTAAATCTAAGTGTTGCTGCCTATCTAGGAACATATCTTTGGAAAACCAGCTTCTCCTGGTAACTTGGATTGGCCCGGTTTTCTTGAAACATCAAGACAACTTTTCAGCAAGAGCTACTCTCCTAGTTATATCTGCAGCTGATCAAGATAAATTAAAGCATATTAAAAGTTTACTTTCTTCTGTATGTCCATTTCCCAATGTGTCTAGAGCTACCCAAAAGGCATAGAAAAGCTTTTCTTGGTTTGAAGAGTAAAATCCTTGCTGTGGGAGTTACTTTTTTTTTTTCTTAGGTTCCCTTGAAAGAGCATAAATATCTATCAGGGCAGCAAAAACACTTTTCAGGATCCTGTTGCCTTAGAAAGATTTTCACTTGATTAAAAAAAAAAAAAAAAATTGCTTGGTAAGAGTGAGGCAAAGATTGAATGGGGTAATTAGAAATTGACAGCAGATTATGGTTATAATGAACCTAGTTACTTTGGATGTTTTCCTCTCTTTCTGTGTAAGTATTCCTTTCAGTTTCTTCCCCTTGATGTGTGCTAAAATGGTTTTAAATTTAGTAGAGCTGCATTTCTGAAGTAGGCTGTGAAAACTGTAAGGCTGAAAATAGCTGTTCTGCATGCTGTGTTAGATTCTTTAAATTTGTAATCTGGTAATTTGGATTTTGTATTTCTTATCTTTTCATTATTTTTTATTCTTGAAGCTATTTAGGGCTGCATTTTGATTAAAATTCGTAATCGCGATTACTCGTGTGATTAAAGGTATGTTATTTATTTTTTCGCCCACCCCATTGACTCTGGGCAATGGAGCGTTAAGTGACAGGTACTTTTTGTATCCTACAGTCTACAGCCATACTATTATACACACCCGTTCGACCACATTGCTCCACTCCTTCACTCTGAACACTGGTGGTCTCTTTCCTCTCGTATTCAGTTCAATCTTTTGACCCTCATTTACAAAGGTCGCTTTCCCTATGTCCCTATCTACTCATTCCCTACACTCCCTTCACACACTCCAATCCTCCAATGCTGGTCTCTTCTCCCTACCTCCTCCTTCATTTGTGCCTCTGCTTTCAGTTGTACTGGTCCTATGCTCTGACACTCACTCCCCCCCCCCCCCCCCCCACAGATGCGCTCTGAACCCTCTTTCAATACTTTCAAAATTGCACTCAAAACTCATCTATACAGACTGGCTTTTCCATCTTTTAGTTAGTCTTCCTGTCTCTTCCCCTTATTTTGTATATTTCTTATCTATCTCTTTCTAGTTATCCATTGTTTTATATTGTATCCCACTTAGATACCATTGTTTTGGGCTCTTGTGGTATATCAAATTAATAAATGATGATGACAATGTCCCTAGTGGGCTCACAATGTAAGGTTTTTGTTTGTTTGTTTATAACCTGCCCAAAGTGGCAGGTGTGGCTGTGGGCTGCTTCATTGGGCAGACTGGATACACCATGTAGGTCTTTATCTGCCACCATTTACTGTGTTACTGTGTCATTTACTGTGTCAGGAAACAATCCCTGCTCCCAGCTTATTCAGATTAGTCATGGCAGTGGGTTCTTGAACCAGCTTTGGAATCATGAGTTCTAGTTTTGTCCACTAGGTGTTGCCACTGTACAGTAATTAGCTCCGTCTCAGAATTTTGGATTTAGCTCACATATTTTCACTAGTAGCTCAAAGCAAATTATATTCAGGTACAGTAGGCATTTTCCTGATCCTGGAAGGCTTACAGTCTGGTTTATGTTTTGTTTTTCAACCTGAGGCAATGGAGGGTTAAGTGACTGATGAGGTTAAAATCAAAAGGACATGCAGTGGGATTTGAACCAGGCTTCCTTGGTTGTCAGGCGGGTGCTTTAATCACTAGGCTGTTTCTGCAGCACCCAAACTTCAGCCAACCCAAGGAGTGGAGGGTTATCTTTCCTGTCCTGAGCCACCAGGTTTCCTCAGCATTGTCTTGAGGAAACTCATCAGATCTAAGGAACTGGCTCAGGAGAACGAGGAGCTTGGGTTTGCATATGTGACTTAACAGACCAAATTTGCTCACTTTTCTAGTTTCTCCTGACCTGCTCAGTTCCTGCAGAAGTATGCAGGTTATCATGTTAATCTTTCATGCCTCCTTAAGTAAACAGAGAAAGTTGGTTTAGTTTTCCTTTATTTTGCCCATCAGCTTGATTACAGGCTAGAGTATTCCAGCTTTGGTTTCAGTGTTTGTACTTGCATGTTAAATGTAAATTCCACTCTAGCCAATAAGGAAATCAAATCCTGTTTTAATACACATACAGACTTTTTTATATCTTCTCAATTTGCATGAAGCATTTTGTATTATATCTCTGCTCCTTATCTATATCACAGTGGAATAATCCAATGATTTTTCAATCTTTTTAATGTGGTGAATGTTGGTTCCCAGACAGGGTTGCTTTTACCTGTGGGGGAAAAAGGGGCAGCTGCCCAGGCCCAGTTCTCTGTCTTGATGAAACTACTGGCCACTGCCCAGATCTCAGGCACTAGGGAACAACACCTCTGCTTCCTTCTCCATTTCTTCCCCTCTCAGATATCTGCATGGAATAGGAGGGGGGGGGGGGATAAGGTTAGAGTGGATACAGCGGGGTGCAGATCTTTAAAAAAAAAAGTGACTGCTCCCTAATCCAGCCAGGCCCTCCCTTGTCTGCAGAGAGCAGGAGGGGAAGGGCCAGGCTGGTGTAGTCAGTAGAGCAAAACATTCAGGTTTTGTGGCCAGATTTCTGTTTCAAATTTGTGGTCACTGATTCTGTATTTGGGGCATATCCACCAAAGTTTACCAGGGCTTCTTAAATGGTTAAAGCAGCCCTGTTTCCAGACCTTCTGAATGTTTGGGGAAAATAAATAAATAACCCCTTCAACCAACCAATTTATGTTGATTTCAGCCTGGTAATGGTATTACCATGAATGTTTTGTTTCACAAGTAGTGAACTACAAGGGTGTTTAGATAATGTGATTTTTTTCTTTTTGCAGCAGTCTTGGTTCTCTGTGTCTCTAGTAAAATGAGATAGAGACTGACATAATTGACATGTACTTTTTGTTCAGTGAGATAAATGTATTTGCTGTGTGCAGAATCCTAGTTGTAGGGCTTGGTTCAGGCAGGGACACAGATTGGAAATGAACCAAAGTGTTTGCACGGGGGGGGGGGGGGGGGGGGGGGGGTTGCTGTTATGCACTGATGTGATCTGTCTGTAGTGTTTTGGAACAGAGCTTTCAGGAGACAGCCAATTACTGAACAGTTTATTCCAGCTAATTTTGGTATGCAAACCAAAATATTCTTTCCTAAATGTAAAATAGTATATGGCTTTCACTTCAAGGCTTTCACCTGTTTTCTCTTGCCTCCAAGCACTGTTTTTTTTTCTTTTGGTTATGAAGCAATATAGTAAATGACTCCAGATAAAGACCAGCATGGTCTGTCCAGTCTGCACAGAAAGGTGGCCTGGGTTGTACCTGCCACTCTGTGCAGGAAATCCCCCTTCCCCACCTTTGTCACTAGACATGTACCACTCAATGCAGGTAACCTTCCTGTATGTTCTTTTTTTTTTTATTGAGTGGAAATACTCTATACTTTTATCCAGTGTGTCTTTTTCTAGCGAAAAAGGTGCCGGTACTCAAGTTCCAGTCAACCCTTCAGGGGTGAGGTGATCCTTCCTGAGAGACCCACTCTATAATAACCAGGCCCCCTGCAACCAGTTACAGAACCTATGACAAGGCAGAATTGGTGTGTAGAGCCTGAGATCTTTCATTAAATCTTGGGGACCATGGGTCAATTTTAGCAGACAACGGAAAAGGTGCCGGTACTCAGTACCCCCCTCAAAAAAAGCCCTGCTTTTATTCATCCTCTTTTTCTGTGATCCTCATGCCTTTTTGAATTGTCATCATTTCCATTCCCATCACCCACTGTAGAAGAGCATTCCAGGCATCCAGCGCCCATTCTGATGTTGCTTTTCAGTTCCTTCCCTGTAGCTTCATTTCATGACCACTAGTTCTGTAATCCTCTGTGTTTCAAAAAGGTTTTATTTGTTCATTAATATCTGATATTTAAATATCTAACATAGTAACATAGTAGATGACAGCAGAAGAAGACCTGCACGGTCCATCCAGTCTGCCCAACAAGATAAACTCAAACGTGCTACTTTTTGTGTTTACCTTACCTTAATTTGTATCTGCCATTTTCAGGGCACAGACTGTAGAGGTCTGCCCAGCACTAGACCCGCCTCCCAACCACCAGCTCTGCCACCCAATCTCGGCTAAGCTTCTGAGGATCCATTCCTTCTGAACAGGATTCCGTTATGTTTATCCCATGTATGTTTGAATTCCGTTACCGTTTTCATCTTCACCACCTCCCACAGGAGGGCATTCCAAGTATCCACCACTCTCTCCGTGAAAAAATACTTCCTGACATTTTTCTTGAGTATGCCCTACTTCAATCTCATTTCATGTCCTCTAGTTCTACCACTTCCCATCTACGGAAAAGGTAGTTTGCAGATTAATACCTTTCTGTGTCATATTCCCCTTATTCTTCTCATTTGTCTTCTGGTGTAACCCATACCATTTTGGTTGCTTTATTCTGAACCACTTTGAGTCTTTTTATGTTCCTAACCTCCAAACTGAACACAATCCTCCATGAGGTCTCACCAGAGGGCATTATCACCGCCTTCTTTCTGCTGATTATGCCCTTCTCTGTGCAACTGCGCATCTTTCTGGCCTTGGCTACTGCCTAAGTCAAAGAGCATTTTGACATGAGGTTGGTTGACTGTATCTGGCTAAATGACTCAAGGATCAAATGTTTTTATTTCATATACTGTATGTTATGTTTAAATCATTTTTATTGACGAAGATAAATATAAATACAATACATGTAACTTCAAACAAGCAACTCCATCTGCATCATAATTTTACTATAACCCCCCCCCTCAATCCCAATTTCTTTTCCACTTCATATCTAATAGTGTACACTATCTTAATTTACACAATCATGCTTAGAAACAATACAGATATCTGCTATATATCAATCACAAAATGGGTAAATATGAACATTAATACAAACTTACTCCAACAGTTACCATCGAATAAATTCACCACTCACTGTCATCATGCACCACTCACTCTCACTGATAGACCCACCCACAGCCAAGCCCCTTCCGCACATAATTTCTTACCTCAACGTTCTAAAGCTGCATCTTCCGGTTGTGAGGTGCCAGAGATCTGAATTTAGCCCCATTGCTGTTTGCCCCGCCCTCGTGTCAAACGTGATGACGTCGAGGGCGGAGCTATGACACTTGACCAATCGCATCGCTCCACCCTCAACGTCATCACGGTTGACGTGAGGGCGGGCCACATCGATCTACTATGCGACGACGAACGGGGAGTGGGCCAGGCAGGCTGTAGGTCACAGGCAGCGAGGGAGCCAGCCAGCCACTCTCTACATCGCGGTGCGGGTGCCGGCCGGGGCGGGGCGCCCACGACCACCCTGAAGCACGGAGGGTAAGTCCAGCAACAAGGGGAGGTGGATGGGAAAGAAAGCGCTTGCTAGCGCCCGTTTCATTGGCCTCAGAAACGGGCCTTTCTACTAGTTAGTAAAAAATGCTTTAGTTTTTACTTGACATGATGCAGGTTGAAATGACTTGCCCAAGTACACAGAAAGAACCAACAGATTTAAAAGCTGGTTCCTGGTTGTCAGCTTACTGCTCTATCTAGTAGGCTATTCTTACCCTTCAGCCCGGCTCAAGGGGTTCTGGTGCACTGAGCAAACATTTGCTTTGCACCACCACTTCTCCCAAATCAGAAATTGAAATCAGCAACACTTACTATACCAGAGTAACATGGTAACATAGTAGATGACGGCAGAAAAGACCTTCACGGTCCATCCAGTCTGCCCAAACAAGATAAACTCACATGTGCTATTTTTGTGTATACCCTACCTTGATTTGTACCTGTCTTCTTCAGGGCACCCCCACCCCCCCCGCCTCCCCCCGGTCTGGCACAGACTGTATAAGTCTGCCAGCACTATCCCCGCCTCCCAACCACCAGCCCCGCCTCCCACCACCGGCTCTGGCACAGACTGTATAAGTCTGCCCAGCATTATCCCCGTCTCCCAACCACCAGCCCCGGCACAGACCGTATAAGTCTGCCCAGCACTATCCCCACCTCCCAACCACCCAATTGGCTAAGCTCCTAAGGATCCATTCCTTCTGAACAGGATTCCTTATGTTTATCCCATGCATGTTTGAATTCCGTTACCGTTTCATTTCCACCACCTCCCGTGGGAGGGCATTCCAAGCATCCACCACTCTCTCCATGAAGAAAAATTTCCTGACATTTTTCCTGAGTCTGCCCCCCTTCAATCTCATTTCGTGTCCTCTAGTTCTACCGCCTTCCCCTCTCCGGAAAAGGTTTGTTTGCAGATTAATACCTATTTGAACGTCTGTACAATATCACCCCTGTTTCGCCTTTCCTCCAGGGTATACATGTTCAGGTCAACGTCTCTCCTCATACGTCTTGTAACGCAAATCCCATACCATTCTCGTAGCTTTTCTTTGCACCGCTTCCATTTTTTTAACATCCTTCAGAAGATACGGCCTCCAAAACTGAACACAATACTCCAGGTGGGGCCTCACCAAAGTCTTATACAGGGGTATTAAAACCTCTTTTCTTCTGCTGGTCACACCTCTTTCTATACAGCCTAGCAATCTTCTAGCTATGGCCACCGCTTTGTCACACTGTTTCATCGCCTTCAGGTCCTCAGATACTATCACCCAAGATCCCTCTCCCGTCCGTACCTATCAGACTCTCCCGCCTAACACATACGTCTCCCTTGGATTTCTACTCCCTAAATGCATCACTTTGCATTTCTTCGCATTGAATTTTAATTGCCAAATGTTAACCATTCTTCTAGCTTCCGCAGATCTTTTTTCATGTTTTCCACTCCCTCCGGGGTGTCCACTCTGTTGCAAATCTTGGTGTCATCCGCAAAAAGGCAAACTTACCTTGTAACCCTTTGACAATGTCACTCAAAATATTGAATAGAATCAGCCCCAGCACCGATCCCTGAGACACTCCACTACTCACCTTTCCCTCCTCTGAGCGAACTTCATTTACCACCATCCTCTGGCGTCTGCCATTAACCAGTTCCTAATCCAATTCACCACTTCGGGTCCTATCTTTAGCCTGTCTAGTTTATTCAAGAGCCTCCTGTGGGGAACCGTGTCAAAAGCTTTGCTGAATCTAAGTAGATTACATCCGTAGTACGTCCTTGATTTAATTCTCTGGTTACCCAGTCAAAGAATTCAATGAGATTCGCTTGGCACGATTTCCCTTTGGTGAAACCATGTTGTCTCGGATCTTGCAACTTATTTGCTTCTAGGAAATTCACTATCCTTTCCTTCAGCATCGCTTCCATTACTTTTCCAATAATCGAAGTGAGGCTTACTGGCCTGTAGTTTCCGGCTTCTTCCCTATCACCACTTTTGTGAAGAGGGACCACTTCCACCATTCTCCAATCCCATGGAACCTGTCCCGTCTCCAAGGATTTATTAAACAAATCTTTAAGAGGACCTGCCAGAACCTCTCTGAGCTCCCTCAATATCCTGGGGTGGATCCCAGAGGAAGGAGTAGCCATGGGTGGGCCTGGGTTCACCTAATTTGGGCTTAGGCCCACCCAGCAGAAAATCTTTCTGAAGGTAGATGGGGATAGGGGAGCAATTCTTGCTGGCAGAGAAATGCATGGGGTGGAGGGGAGGGAAAGAAAGGAAAGCGGTGCTGCAGAGAAATGCATGGGGGTGTAAGGGAGGGATAGAATGGGAAGGAATGAGGTGCTGCACTTGGGGGAGGGGTTAATTGTTGAATATAGAGGGAGGGAGAGATAATGCATGGAGTGTGGGGTTATAGAGAGGGAGAATTTCTGGAGATGGGATTGGGGGGAGGGGACTGTGGTGGGGGGTGGGGAGGGGGGGGGGGGGGGGGGGGGGGGGTGGGGGGCGGGAGAGAGCGGAGAAGTGTTGGACATGGAGGGAGAGATGCTGCATGGGGAGGAGGAGGAAGAAAATGTTGGACCTGAGGGGGGGGAGAGAGAGACAGAGAGAGAGAGATGTAGACAGTGGGAGAAAGGGAGGAGGTAAGAGAGGCTGGACACTGGGGTGAGAGAGAGGCAAGAAGAGATATGCACAGGAGGGGGAAGGGAGAAAGAGAAGATGTATCAAGGGACAGAAAGGAGTGATGGAAAGATCTGGCGACAATTGGAGGGGAAAGAGGGAAGGAAGAGAGAAAAATTCTGGATCATGAGTAAGGGGGAAGGAGGGAAGAGAGAAGGGAAAGGAAAATGATGAGGGGGAGTGAAGGGACAGGAAGATGTCAGCCTACAAGGGTAAGGAAGGGAGAAAGCGAGAGCAGCTGCAAGGCTAGAAGAGTGGAGGGAGGAAGATGCTGGAATGGTGAAACTATGTGGGAGAGGCCAAACTGGGGGAGGGTGGGAGGTGGCAAGAAAGGAAATGAATGAGAGAAGGATAGTGATTACAGGGGGTAGAATATGGTATGTAGAGTTGATTAAAGATGAAAAGGAGAATGGTAAGACTGGGGGAAGGAGGTGAGATGGGTAATGGGAGAGAGAAGGAGCTGCCACCATACATCCACAGAATGAAATGCAGTCCAACACAGGCAAGGACACTGTGTGAAGAAGCAAAGGAACTGTGCTGGAGCCTGTCCCCAGCATGAGAAAGGAAACAGGCCTCTTCAATAGTTCACCCTCGGAGACTGGGATCCAACATAGGGGGGAGGGTTGCCTCATTTTAAAGGGGCATTCAGGTACCTAGGTGCCACTTTATAAGGATGGCGATATCTGTGACTTTAATAAATCTGGAATATGTAGCAAAAATCATGCCTACAGGTGGTAATGTCTGCATCTAATTAATAACACATAAAAATTAACACTATTTTATAACTTACACCTGCACTTTTGAACTCTACCCAAATTCTGTCATGTATATGCCCTACTGCCAAAGCACACACCATCATATCACCTAGGAGGTCATTTTCGAAGAGGAGAAATGTGTCTAAATAGTGGCAAAAAGCAGCATTTGGATGTTTTCTTCACAAAAACGTCCAACTCAGTATTTCAAAACCTATTTTTCCGATGTTTTTCTATGCTGTTTTTCTGCAGTGCATCCAAATCATAAGGGGACATGTTCGGGAGGGGGATGTTAAGGCGGTGTGGGGTTCCTAAGACTAACTTTTTCAGTCATAATGGAACAAAACAAAACAGTCTAGGTCTAAAACTAAGACATTTTGAACTAAACCTGTTTTTATAACGAATAAGGCACAAAAAGGTGCCCTAAATGATCAGTTGACCACTGGAGGAAATCAGGGGTGACCCCCCCCCCCCATGCCCCCCAGTGGTCACTGACCCCCTCCCACTGCCAAAAAAATATGAATAAAAATATGACTTACCAGCCTCTATGATAGGCTCTGATGTTAAAGTCAGGTCTACTGGAGCAGCACACAGGTCCCTAGAGTAGAGTAGTGATTGGTGCAGTGCACTGTGGAGTGGGAAACTCAGGTCCCTATCTCCCTCTACTACCTGTGGACACTTATGTGGAAACTGGGACCCCTCCCCAAATCACCAAAACCCTACGGTACCCACATGTAGGTGCCCCCCTTCACCCATAAGGGCTATTGTAATTGGTGAGGTTCAGGGGCCAAGATAAGGAGGCAAAGGTGAGATGTGTACCTGGGAGCATTTTTATGAAGTGCCCTCTAGAGTGCCCCATTGCTCTCCTGGGATGTCTGGGGAACCAGTCTACTAAAAATTGCTGGCTGCTCCTACATCCCAATGGCATGAATCTCTACATTTTGCACTTATTCGTCGCTGTTGGTTTTTGTTTTTTTTTTTTTTTTTTTCAAAAATGGGCCAAAAAACAAAACATCCAAAGCACAAAACCTTGTTTGAAACTGTATTTTTGGGAAAAAAAAAAAAAAGAAAAAAAGGCTTTTTTTTTTTTTCAAAAGTGACCTTCTTCTTCCTAGTCGGATTTTTGGACATTTTGTGCAGAACATCCAAAATCGGACTTAGACCTATCATATCAAAAATGCCTCTCTATATGTACTTATAAAATTCTGACTGCTGTAAAACAGGCCATTTATGCACAAACGTACCATAACAGCAAAAATTACTTTAGAAAAACTTACCCCCAGAAGTGCTGAAAAATAGTGTGAAAGGGAATTGGGCACTTCTGCTTGCTGGGATTTTTATTTCAAAATTGTATTAAACTGCCTTTTTGTTGTTCCTCCTCCCCAGTCCAACCCTCTTTTGGCAAACTAATGCCAGTCCTCCTACCTTGTGGGTAACCTCAGGAAAGGGGTAATGATGCATGCTGTTTTCAATTAATGATTTACCCAACTGAACAAAAAAAAAAAAACCCCCACCAAGGATTGCTCCTACATGTATGCACATACCAAGGAAAAAGAAAAAAAACAAATCTGTTCTTAGGAACCACCAAGAAAAGGCTTGTGGGAGAGCTACACCATAATTAATGTTCTCCAGCACACTAACCCCCTGAAGAACAAGTACTTTTCCACACCATTTGTACAGTATTGGCTTTACAGAATGCCACTAATGTGCAGAGAATTAAATATTATGTACTGCCATCTCGCACAGTTATAATTTCAGTGTTAATTCAGCATGCAAAAACATTCTCTGCTTTCCTTGTCATCAGTGCCAGCATGTTGGTAGAAAGCAGTGCATGGTTTAGCCAGGGACATTGTGTTTGGTAAGTCAAGTTAAGATACACTGTACATTGCATAAATATTTGCTGGGTGGCTGGAGGGGGGCCAGGGGAGAGAGGAGAATCGCTGGGTGGCTGGAGGGGGCAGAAGGAGACAGGAGAATCGCTGGGTAGCTGGAGGGGGGCAGGGGAGAGAGGAGCATCTGTGGGTGGCTGGAGGGGGGGCAAGGGGAAAAAGGAGAATCGCTGGGTGGCTGGATGGGGGGCAGGGAGAGAGGAGAATCGCTGGGTGGCTGGAGGGGGGCAGAGGACAGATGAGACACACTCGCACCCAGCGGTCTAAAACAGGTATATACAGGTACTTATTTGGACCTGGGACAATGGAGGATTAAGTAATTTGCCCAGAGTCACAAGGAGTTGTAGGGGGGGACAATAATGAGTCAGCGTAAGGCAGGAGTATTCCACAGCTTACAGCCAGACATTTGAAAATCAGAGGAATTAAGACCCAAAAGGCTAACTGTCCAAAATGTCGGCACATCAAGCACATTTCTTTCATCAGCATGCGACAAGCATAGAGGAAAGGATTGCACAGCTTAGTAGTTGGTATGGATGGGCAGACGGATAAAGTCATATAGGGCTGGATTCTAGAGCAGCACTCAATAAAGGGTGCCGGAAAGATTGGCACTAATCGCTATTCTATTAAGGTGCTCACCCTTAGCACTGATTCCCACATCCAAAATATGGGGGCCAGCCTTACGCCTGCTGAAACCTGGTATAAATGCTGGTGCCCAAGTTTGGCGTGGAGACCCGGTATTCTGTAACAATGCGTGCAACTTTTCAGAATGCTACCCAACACGCTCATGCCCCTCCCATGGCTACACCCCTTTTGAGTTGCACGTAATGGGATTTAGACACCTTGCATTACAGAATAGCACACAGCCAATGCAAGTGCAAATCCTATTTGGTGCCAATTAGTGTCAATAATTGGCTGTTACTACTCATTAATGGCTCACTGGCCAATTAAGTTGTACACGTATCTCAGGATTGGGCCCAAATTTGGGTGCCATACACAGAATCCAAGGGATAGTCTTTTTCTATTTTTCTGTGTAAATAGTGATTTCTGAAGGACATGGAAGTGAGGAGGTGGCTTAAGAGATTAAGATATAAGTCCAAAAGGTGCAAGAAGAAAACTGCCTGGGCCTAAAAACACAAATTGTGATGGTGGGAGAAGCTTGTATGACCTAGGTTCAATCTCTAGACTTGACTTCTACTCACTGAACCAGCCTGTGGTGGCAGAATTCCTACTTTACCCTCCCCACCCCCAGGGAGTAAGAGAGTTCTAGTCATCACTCAGTCACTGAATTGTGTGAGTGGCTTGTGGGCAGAGTCCCAGGTTCTGGGGAGAACAGCACTATGTACCTCTCAGCCAGTAGGTGCTTGGCATGGTGACTGGCATACCTGAGAAAGGGGCAGAGGGAATAAAATTAGAGACACCCCAGCAAAATGCAGTAGGGGGAACATATATTTTTATTTTATTTATTTATTTATTTTTATTGTTACATTTGTACCCCGCGCTTTCCCACATATGGCAGGCTCAATGCGGTGGGCAATGGAGGGTTAAGTGACTTGCCCAGAGTCACAAGGAGCTGCCTGTGCCGGGAATCGAACTCAGTTCCCTCAGTTCCCCAGGACCAAAGTCCACCACCCTAACCACTAGCCACTCCTCCACTATATATTTTTAAAAACCCATACACACACACTTTCGGGAGGGGGAGGGAAGAAAAAATACCAGGCTTCTCAATGATTTGGGCCTAGAATACTGGAAAACATACCAAAACAATTCTTACAGCGATGCTCACAGAACAGGTGCTGAAAATGGCACGGAAAATGAATGATACTCCACTAACAATGGCCAGCTGCCTGCTGGATTCTATCACTGCCTCATTTATTAAATCTGCTGCACCTTGTGTTATGTGATCAAACATAATAAAATGCAAAAAAAAAAGACACAGACAGGAACAGTCAAGTCATGAAAGGCCAGGGACACTCAGGCAAGCTAA
The DNA here is from genome assembly GCF_901765095.1 of Microcaecilia unicolor. Lineage (NCBI taxonomy): Eukaryota > Metazoa > Chordata > Amphibia > Gymnophiona > Siphonopidae > Microcaecilia > Microcaecilia unicolor. Next base: position 236,710,940 of record NC_044031.1, read on the forward strand.
AGGCTTTGTGGTAGGCAGGAGGGGGAAGGCTTTAATAACAACCCAAAGGGGCCTTTGTTACACAGGGGTATGGGAGGGTTTCTCCATGCTAAATAGTCCTCGCACTCTGGGTCAGTTGGTGTGGAAAGATTCTGTCATGGACAGAGTAGAAATTCTCCTTTCCCGCAGAACAGGCATTTTACTGTGTATATGCTCTGCATATCATTAACACTGTGAACTGCCTGTAAATGAAAGTGATAACACTTCTTTGCTAGCAAACTTCAAAATTTCGTATTTCAAATCAAGTCATGGAGTATGATCTAAATGGGAGGAAAAAGCCTCAGAGCCTCACCTTCACCCTCTGTTTCTACGATTGTGGGCGATAGGATTTTTAAGGTAATTACATCACTGGCATAAAAAAAAAAACAAATGAAATCAGTAAAACTCTGTGTAGTACAAATCCACTGGTTACCCCTTCAAACCTGTTCCAAATAAGGGGGAAAATAAACCCAAACAAACAAAAAAACCCGAACTCATCTCAAAAATAGAAAGTGCTCTAACTGTTTTGCTGTCAACCCCACTGACTGTGGCCAAAGTTTAATTTGTGGCTGTTTCAAGGTGTAACAGATCAAATCAGCTCTTCCGGGTTCCCTGTAAAGGCCAGTTTTAGCACACACACTAAAAAATGTTTGCATACCATTTAGTGACATTGAGGCATATTTTCAAAGCACTTAGCCTTCCAAGTTCCATAGAAACCTATGGAACTTTGGAAGGCTAAGTGCTTTGAAAATATGCCTCTCAGTCTGTTAACCATCTTTATTTAGATATTGATTACAGTATGTGTGGCCCATTACTAAATTTCCCTGCTGCATTGTGCTTCAGAGATTTAGCCTTTTATTTATTGGTGGTTTCAGGGATATCTCTGTTCTCTGTGGAAGTTCCAAAGTGTGAAAATGCAAATGGTGGGAGTGTGAGCCAGGCTATCCAAAGACTGAAACCAGGGTAAACTTAAAATATATGACGTTTAATAGTTTAAAACAAATAATAATAAAACAATTATACATAGAAAATGACTCAATAAAACAATTATACATAGAAAATGAATATTATTTGTTTTAAACTATTAAACGTCATATATTTTAAGTTTACCCTGGTTTCAGTCTTTGGATAGCCTGGCTCACACTCCCACCTTTTGCATTTTACGCCCCGTGGGATCTACTGAGTTCTCTACGTAAGTGGATTCTCTCTAGTTCCAAAGTGTGAGCATCTACGTAAAAAGCAATCTGTATGATGAATATAAAAGGGGATATTCACAGGGATACCAAACACCCTCTTTTAAGAGAGAATGTCCTCCAGGTTTTTTATTTTTTAGGAAAATATCCTCTTTTTCTTTCATCAGGCTATGACCAACACACTTACCCACATAATGACAGAAACCATCTCTGACCTAATCAGTCAGTCTGAACACACGGGGGTGCTAAAGGGAAAGAAAGGCATTGCTGATCTCCTCTCTGTTTTCCCTGCTGGTTGAATCTGTCATGCAGCACAACTTTAAGCATATGTCACGCAAAGACTTTCACATGGATCTCAGAAGCAAGCCAAAGTTGTGAGGGATATCCGCTCTTCTGATAAGTACGCTTGGGTTCAGATTTAGTCAAACTCAAATCCAGAAGTTTTTAAAAAGTAAGTAGATTATTGTTTACTGCTGTACTGTAAGTCAGTCAGTTTGATGTGTGTTCATTAACTAAAAGCCATCTATACATTTGCTAAGATTAAATATTACTTCAGCAAAGGTAGCAACCATTTTTATTTTTTGTGAACTCTTTTTTTGTCTCTGCAAATATGGTAACCCTAGATCCCTGATGGCGAACCTATGACACGCGTGTCAGCACTGACACGCGTAGCCATTTTTGATGACACGCGGCGCCGCCGCAGTGTGGTCCGCCCTCCCTCCTCGCTCCCGGAAACTAACCTTAAAGCCTCCTTTCACGTCGCAGCAAGCAGTAGCAGGGCAGGCCATGCCTTCCTTCAGTGTCCTGACCTCGCCTGACATAACGTCCGCGAGGGCGGAGCACAGAAGGAAGGAGGAGAGGTCTGCCCTGCTGCTGCTTGCTGCAACGTGAAAGGAGGCTTTAAGGTTAGTTCCGGGCCCGGTAGCGGGTGAAGGGGGGCCCGGCGACCTCAGGTGGGCAGCGATCTCGGGTAGGGGGGCCCGGGGGCTGTCCTAGTAGCAGTGATTTTTCTTGAAGTGACACACCACCCGAGTTATGCTCGGTTTTTTTGGTGAATTTTGACACACCAAGCTCAAAAGGTTGCCCATCACTGCCCTAGATATTCAGATAAATGGGAAGTCATTTGCAGTATAAAATGCCCCTATTGGGAGGAATTTGTTGTCTTTCTTCCCTCATCTCTGTTGCCCTAGCAGAATGTCAGGTGCTGACAAGTGGATTACCTTGACTTTAAGACCAAATAATCCTGGATAAAAGGATAAATCTCAATGCTTCTTCTCCCCTTTTCATTTATTTATTACATTTATATCCCACATTTTCCCACCTATTTGTAGGCTCAATGTGGCTTACATAGTACCGGAGAGGCATTACAGACTCCGGTGTAAACAGATACAAAGTGATGGCCAGATACAAAGGATGGCCAGAACTTGTAGAGTGAACTACTGGATTCCTTGGAGCGTGATCCTAGAGCAACAGGGCCTAAGATTCAGATGAAGTTGACTACTGAATTTTGAGGAAGACATTAGTCTCACTGGAAGGTTTTTCAGAGGTGGAATGCCTGAACTTCCAACAAGAAGGTCCCAAGGAGCCCCAGGGGCAGAGGCAGAGACTTGCAAAAATAAATATGTTTACCTAGAGGATAGAGGCATATAAAATTCTAGATTTCCTGAAGTTTCAGCCTTTGTATTTTTCAAAGCTCCTTCATCAACCAGCATCATGACTGAAACATTCAGCACTGAAGTCATTGTCTTCAACATGAAATCCTGATGCTCTGCTAACAACAAAGGCTGCCTGTGCTGATGAGCAAGCAGGCATTCTCAAACAGGACATGCTGTTACTCTGCCTCGGGTAAAAAAAGAAACGGATGGCCTAAGAATCCCCACTCATCCTTCAGAGGAACATTGGTCTCAGCTCTCAGAAGGGGGGCAAAAATGAAAAAGATTTACTGCGTTTAAGGAATTTTTCAAAACAAACAAAAAAAAGATGATATCTAATATGTATTTTTTAGATTATTGATATAATTAGTGTGATTTGTTTTAGTGTGAGTGTGTGTTTGATAGTTTGAGAACTACCTCGAGTTGAATTTTGATTTAAGAAACTTGGTATGTAAAGTGAAATTTGTTCTTATTTGTTAAATTCCTTTCCTTGATTCTTGCGAGTCCAGTTCAGATCTACAGCTTAAGTCTTCCTTTCAGCAGACGGAGGCAGACATTTGATTCCAAATACATCACCAGTATAACAGGTGGTGTAGCTAGAAATATTCCAAAACAATTAAAGAGGGAAAAACAAGCGAACCAACCCTAAACCCAGAACAGAGGCCGCACAGAGCTACCTATGCTAACTGGCAGAACTAGGACCCAGGGATCTACTAAATCCTTCGTCTTCCAGGGCAAGTTCTGGACTGGTCTAGCAGGACCCAAGAAAAAGAGAGTAACAGTTAAGAATAAATTTCACCTCACATCATCTTATTAGACCAGTACAACCTATGGGATCTAAGAACTTTTATCTTACACAGCTGGAGGACAAACCTTTCAGAACTAGCTGCCAAAATGACACCATCTCACCTGGCCCAAACATCAAGCTTATTATTATTATTAGCATTTGTATAGCGCTAACAGACGCATGCAGTGCTGAACACCTGATACAAAGAGACAGTCCCTGCTCAAAAGAGCTTACAATCTAAATAATACAGACAGACAAGACAGTTACGGGTGAGGGAAGTAATGGGTGAGATAATGTTTGATAAAAGAATGGAGGAAGAACCATGTTGCTGCCCTGCAAACATCTGCATAGGAAATGGCCCTTGCTTCAGCCCAAGATGCACCTTACAATCTGGTACAGTGAGCCTTAAGGCCCCCGAGGAAACTCTTCTTTGAAGAACATAGGCCAACTCAATAGTCAACCTAATCCAGTGCACAGTTGAAGACTACGAGGCCGCATACCCCTTTGTAAGGCCATAAGAAGGAGAAAAAAAAGATCGGCATCCAAAACTGATGTGACTTCCAAGTAGCAGAGAAGTGCTCTGCAAAAGTCCAGTTTATGGACTGTGATGGTCCAGAGACCAAGCACCTCTGAAAGGCAGGGAGAGAAACCAGATGTTTTAAATGAAAAGGAGACATCACCTTTGGCAGGAAGGCGGGGGGGGGGGGGGGACGACAGTACAGAGTGAAACAGCATTAGAAGAGGACAAATAAAGGACCCTGGGCCTGTAAGAGCACATGCAGCTCTAAAATCCTTCTAGCAGGACAGCCACTAGGAAAACCACTTTAAGAGTGAGATATTTCATTGGAGGTCCTCCAAAGAGGTTGAAAAGTTGGTCCTTACTAGGCCCACATCGAACTGAGATCATTGGAGCAACACTGTCCAAAGTGGGGGTCAAATCAACTTAACAGCCCATAAGAAACACATATCATCTCAAAAATGAATAGGGATTCATCTATATGCAATAAAAGCAGTGCATGCAAATCTATCTCACGCATATTAATTGTGGATATCCTGATCGCCCAAGTGACTGGGGGTCCTCCAGGTCAGGTGTGGGAACCACTGGTCTAGAACCTTTTAGAGAGTTGAGAAAATTCTGAGGAATAATGTCAGAAAGGAGAAATTAAGACTTACCTGATAATTTTCTTTCCATTAGTTCTTCACACTATTCCAGGACGTAATGGAAGTATTTTTTTCACAAAGAGGGTGGCAGATACCTGGAATGCCCTCCCGCAGGAAGTAGTGGAGATAAAAACGATAACAGAATTCAAATATACATGGGATAAGCACAAAGGAATCCTGTTTAGAAGGAATGGATCCAAAGAAGCTTAGTGGAGATTCAAAAGCAACACCAGTACTGGGCAAACTTTTACGGTCTGTGCTCTGATCATGGCTGGACACATTCAGCTTCAGAAGTTGGAGAACAAGACCAGTGCTGGGCAGACTTCTACAGTCTATGTCATGATCGTTGCTGAATAGACTTGGATGGGCTGCAATGGAGCTTTTCAGCGGATTCGACGTTAACTTCAAAATTTTTAGAATAAGGACAGTGCTGGTCAGACTTCTATTTATTTATTTATTACATTTGTATCCCGCACTTTCCCACTAAAAGCAGGCTCAATGCGGCTTACATTCTACAGTCTATGCCCTGAAAGTGGCAAGGGCAAATCAAGAATGGATGGACCGTATAGGTCTTTATTTACCGCCATCTACTATGTCACTTATGTATGTAAATTTGTCAAGATACTTTGCACCCCAGGATTCTGCCCTGCAATATGTGCAATGACACACATCATTGGTGCTGACAAGGGGGCTCTAAGAATTCTTAATTTCAGCAAAGTACCTCATTAGAATCAGTTTGGAGGGAGCTTCTCATCACACAAAAGCAGTCCTAATATGACTAGAGCGTATAGCGAGTGATTTCCTTGCTAAGGCAGAAAGAAACGCTGAAAACCTGCAGAGAAGCTGAAACCAGAGAGCACTTTCCTGACAAAGTAACAAGGACACCAAGATAATAAGCCCACGTAATTCGAGTCACGCCAAAGCACTGATGTGCAAACTGTATACAGTGAAACCAAGTATCGAATCCACGTCATACTCCCATCTCCACACTCTGTTTTGACTATGTGCAAGGTCTAGTTTGCAAATGAAAAGCTTACACAAAGCAAAGAATACATAATACAACACATTGCAAAGCTCTCTCTTTGGACGCTAAATGCCAAAGCTATTATTCTAGCTATACAGTGAGAAAAATATTTGAGAAAAGAGACTGAAGCTGTTCATTAGTATTAACACAGAGAAGGTCTTTTGGTTAATAAAAATAAGCACTAGGCTACATAAAGCACTGGCAGCCAGTCAATCCTGCAGCAGACAGGTGAGGCAAGTTTATAGGGACTGAATGATATCAGATTGTCTCCACCTCCTCCAAGAGCCTCCTATCAGATTACAAATCACAGGGCAAAGGATGAAACAAACTTGTCATCTCAATTTCTCCAGTGTGATGTTTTTCACCAGAACTTGTGCTTTCAAGTTGGTGTGGAACCAAGAACCCAGGCAGTAGTCTGTTAAACATGTGTGGCATGGAGGAGTGGCCTAGTGATTAGAGCACTGGTCTTGTGATCCAGAGGTGGTTGGTTCAAATCCCACTGCTGCTCCTTGTGATCTTGGGCAAGTCACTTAACCCTCCATTGCCTCAGGTGCAAACTTAGATTTATCCAGAGAACCTGAATGTAACTCTCACCTTGAGCTACTACTGAAAAAGGTATGAGCAAAATCTAAATTAAGTAATTAAGCAATGAACAGCTCAAGGTAATTTACTTTGGACAGAAAGAAACAAGGGAACAAACTTTTTTCAGGCTCAAGATTATATCAGCTTTATTCTACTGTACATTCAGCTACATGTCAGCGCATCTTCCAAACTCAGAGGACAGCCTGAAAAGTCCCCCCCACCAGCTGCTCACCAGCAACAGAAAATTACATTGTGGAATTTCATTTCTGTTGACGATTTTCTCATGATCCCCAGTATGATATTTTGGTAAAATAATTTTGACAGAAACAGCAACAATAAAAGGAACCATTTAACAGGAGCTTGCTGAGCACAACTCAATGCTACATTGTACTTGCATTTGTGTTGAGAAGTCCACGGGAAAGAGCTCGCTCATAAGCGGCTCCTTTTAAAAATAAAACAAGCTGATTACTTTCTCAGCACAAAATGAGCACTTGCTAGTCACAGTATGACAGCATGTCCCGAGGAACAATGTATGCAGCTGACATGCGATTTAAAAAGGCAAGTTTCTGAGCCTTGCCACTGGTATAGTGCTGGCTCCTACCCAGGATCAGGGCAGCAAACAGGGTTTCATTGCCTGGTGCACAGCTTTTCAACCTTGTAAAGTCAGAAAGCTGGCAAAATCGTCAGCATATTGCTGCGTCACAAAAACGCATAACAATTATTTCACACTATTTTGTTCTAGCAGCTACCTAGTACCAGCCTGCTTAGGAAAGATGAGGTTCACTTTAAAGGTGGGCATTGAGTTTTACTTTGATTTTAAACCATTTAGGAATGAAGGGGCATGTTTACTAAATTTTTTAAAGGTGTGATAAGTTCAAAAACTTAAAAGTGCAAAATTAAGGTTCAGTCAGTGTAAAGCCCACATGGAGTGGAGGAGTGGCCTAATGGTTAGTGCAGCAGGCTTTGATCCTGGCACCCTGGGTTCAATTCCCACTGCAGCTCCTTGTGACCTTGGGCAAGTCACTTAGCCCTGCATTGCCTCAGGTACAAACCAATCCTGTGAGCTCTATACCTGCTTATAATGTGATTGTCCTCTCCCTTGAACTTGATGGTTGAGCAGATTATAAATGCCAGAATTAAATTAAACAAGGTAAATGCCACCACATGGCACACTGACCTCTAGCAATAGTACTATGAGACTACCTAGTAGCTGCTCTGGGTTCAAAATGGCAGCTATGGGACAGAAATGGAGGGCTACTGTTCCTGCCTCATCTATTAAACTATCAGGGAGACCCCCCCCCCCCAAGTTAAGTCAAAGGGATAGGTTGCCTTCTTTGCCACACCACCTGATTGCTGGTAGCACTGATGCACTGAACGCCATCGCTTGAGCTTAACTCTTGAGGTGGCGTTAAAGGCAAGTGTGTTATCAGAAGTCCTGACAGCTGGCATGCAGTATGGTCCCACACCCCATCTCCATCCCCCACCCACACTAAGCAGCCAGCATGGGGATTTTCACTCTACTAGTCTTAGTATGTACTAGCCCTGGCCCATGCTAACACCTGCTCTAGCTGCTTCGAGGGACGTTTACCGAGTTGCACCAAGTCCATTTATCACCATCTTGTGGAGTGTTTTCAAGCTAGCCAGGGGACAGAGCAGCAGAAGAGATGCAACATTCTTAAAACTAAAACACAGTTCATACTTAAACGACCAAGCATTTAGTCCATTAGAAAACAGAAAGACAGAATGCCTTACTAACAGTTTACTTTAAATCCTGCACAGTAAACATGACCACACAGACCAGCAATGTCCTCACTGTGAAACCCTGCACAGAGCACAGGCAGCAGAGATCTATTTCAGGTAGGAACTGGAGACAAGTTACTCCCACCTTCATACCATTTCCCAGAAACTCAAAACTGGTGTCCCAGGAAGATGCTTTTAGACAGGATACAGCGTACAAACAAGTGCGTTTGATTTTAGTAAGAAAGGTCAACCAAAGCTGAAACAATAGAGCAGGATGGGAAGGGTTTCTTGCTCCAGTGTTACCAATTCTAATATAATGGTCAAGTTAGCAGTGGAGGAGTAAGCTCTGTGTTTAGAGCAGGGGTCCTTAACATAGTAACATAGTAGATGATGGCAGAAAAAGACCTGCACGGTCCATCCAGTCTGCCCAAGAAATGTGCCACTTTTTTGTGTATACCTTACCTTGATTTGTACCTGTCTTTTTCATGGCACAGACCGTACAAGTCTGCCCAGCTCTATCCCCGCCTCCCACTACCGGCTCTGTTATCCAATCTCGGCTAAGCTCCTGAGGATCCATTTCTTCTGAACAGGATTCCTTTATGTTTATCCCACACATGTTTGAATTCCGTTACCGTTTTCATCTCCACCACCTTACCCAGTCCTTAGGACGCACCCAGCCCATCAGGTTTGTAGGATACCCGCAATGACTATGCATGTGTTGCCTCTATTGTATGCAAACCTCTCTCATGCATAGTCATTGTGGTATCCTACAAACTCAACTGGCGGCGCCGAGCATTTTTTCGACTGCTGCCGTTGTTACGTCTGGAAATTCAATGCTGGTGATGTCCAGGCTTCAGCACTGAATATCCCGGTTTGTGGAGCCGGCCAAAAAGTATCTGGTTCAGCGCAATATTCAGCACTTAACTGGTTACCTCAGGACTGGGTTGAGAACCCCCAGTTTAGACAAACAGATTGTGAACTAAGGTAACCAGGGTTCAAATTACCTCTTTGCGGACATTCTTTGGGCAAGTCACTTCATTCCCATTCTCTCACACATATTCGATTATAAGCCAATTTGGGCAGAGAAATAACACATGTACCCGAATATGTGACTCATCTTAAGCCCAGACTTGAAAAAAAAAGGTAAAAGCTAAAATCCCAGATATATTATAAAAAAAATCAATGGAAAGGAAAGCTGTATTACTAGAGGTCAGAATCAGAAAGGTCAGGAAATAATTCTTCATAAAAAGGGGGGTGGATGGCTAGAATACCCTCACTGAGAAGTGACAGTAACAAAAACACACACACACAGCAATGGAATTCAAAAATGTGTGGGATAAATACAGTAAGAAAGTTGCATGGGGACAAATATTTCACCCATCCCCACAAGTAACTTCATCCAACCCATTCAGCCCCCTGCACTAAAATAACCCAACTTAACAGTAGTCCATGTTGATAAATTCCCCTCTCAGTGCTTATGGGCATTTCAATGCTATCAACCATATCCATTATAGCTATTATAATTGCTAAGCTATCTTAGAAACAGAAGGAAAGGGCAGGTAGACTGGTCTGGCACACTTCTGTGGGAACCCTACAGGACCTACACCCATCTCCGCAGACGTGGAGGGGATCCCCGTGGGAACCACAGGGTTCCTGCTAACTTCGTTCCCGTGCAGCTCTCTAAAATACAGAGGATCCCTAGTGGCAAAAAAGATGGTAATGAAGCGCTGGGGTATCCCGAAGAGAGCAGTTACAGCAGCAGCAGAATGACAACACGAAGCAATGCTTTCATTCTTTCCATACAGCATTATTAGAAATACCACCATTTGCAATTTAAAAAAAAATTGCATCAAGACATTTTATAGAATTGAAACAAAGCAGAAAAAGACTGTACGAATCACACTCAAACATAATGCTTTAAAGGAATAGCTACAAGAAAAATACTGGAAAATAGCAGGGGAAGGGGAAGGAGAAATAGCCCAATCGATTACCCTAGGTGTATCCTAAATGAACATCTGGCAGTAACCTGCAAACGGGGCAATTACAATCCTAACCCCCTAACTGAGCAGACTGGATGGGTCATTTTGATGTCTGTTGTCACAACCAATGAACATCTACCCTTCCGAAAGCTGTTGAGAACTTACCTCTTCAAACAAGCCTACCCCAACAACCCAACTTAAATCTCGAACCTAATCCACACCACTAGCACCACCCATACTCCAATCCCCTCCCCCACGTCTCGTCCTATTGTCCTACTCTCTATAACTGGGTTACCTTTGTGATACTTTGTACCATACCTTGTAAGCCGCACTGAACCTGCTATTGAGCGGGAAAGAGCTGGGTATAAATGCTATAAATAAATAAAATAAAATGTTAGTTGTTTCTGTCCTATTCAGCTCAGACGCAAGACGTGAGTACTCGGCCCAACACTAAACAGTAGAAGTACTGCAGGGAAAAGTCTCCCCCCACCCAAGAGTTGAAAGTTCAATAAACTAAATAAAAACAGAGGAACAGAAACAGGTAATAAGAGAAACAGAAGCGACCTTCCCCCACATTTTGCAGTGTACTTACACAGCATCTTCAGAGCTGAATTTGCTGAAAATTAACAAGCGGGCAAGCCATAAGGAGAATCAGCATCCGACGACATTAATGGTTTTCATTCTCATTCCAGTAATTTTGTGCCTCTGGAGTGCTACCAATCCCCTTGGAGAACCTTCTCCTCTGGGTTTCTTTTATACTGAAAATCTTTTTCTGGATTTCAACTGTAGGCACCCTTTAACCTGCTGGTTTATTATACCACACAGATTTAAAGTTTGAACACGGAGGGGTCCATACCCAGCTGGCGGATCTGAGCATTTTCTTGACTGCTGCCGTTGTTATGTCTGGAAATTCAATGCTGGTGATGTCCAGGCTTCAGCACTGAATATCCCGGTTTGTGGAGCCGGCTAAAACATATCTGGTTCAGTGTGATAAAGGGGTACTGCTTTTACTAAGCTGCAGGAAAAGGTCCCCTGAACTAGCGGCGGCAGCCATTTTTCCCATGCGCTGAGGCCCTTTTAACCGCAGAGGGTAAAAAGGCTGAAAAATGGCCATATGGGGGGAGGGGGGAATATATATATTTCCACTACCACCAGACATGCCATCTTAACCACTTTATTAACAGATCTCTGAGGAAGAAGGTGAAGATTGTAAGCTCCTTTGAGCAGGGACCGTCCTTCTTTGTTTATTTTGTACAGCGCTACGTAACCCTAGTAGCGCTCTAGAAATGTTAAGTAGTAGTAGTAGTAGTAAGATCTAAATTAAAAGGTTGCTGTGCTGTGCCCTATGCAGGCAAGATATTTTTTTTAAACAAAGAGAAAGGGGGGCTGCCCTACAAAAAAAAAACATACTTTTTGGCCTAAGCAGCATTAAATGTCAAAATAAAATACATAAGGATAAAAAAGAAAGAGTTAGGAATAAATGAAACAATGGAAAGAACAGAAAGGATTAGTGAAGTAAGTGGCTAGTTTTGGAGGCTTGACCCACTAGCATACTGCTGCTTTTACTAAAAACAGGATTTACTGTTAGTGAAAGCACTATGTCTCACCCAAACCAACAGCAATGATCATTTTTTTTATTATTAAAAAAAAAAAAAAAAAAAAAAGAGTGATTTCACAAATTTGAAACAGCTTCACTGGTCGAGCAATTCCCATCCTACTGCAACACTACTGAAGAAGCAACATTTAGATCCATACTTTTCTTGATGTGGATAGGGCTGAATTGGTTGTTTCTTTAGATTGTCATCTGCCTTCAGTTTAGTGACCCATCTGCTCCTCCTGGCCAGACCTAGTGAACTTGGGCTTGAAGATCGAATCCTAAACTGGTTTGGATCCTTTCTTTATCATTATTCTTTCCACACATCTGTATGTGGTTTCTTCATGTCCTCCTCATACCCTCTGACCTGCAGTCTGCCCCGGGGCTCAGTTCTTTCCCTGATACAGGAAACTGATACAGATCTGGGCGTTAGCAGTTTTTATTACTGGTTACACATATAGACCGTCTATCCTGTAACCTCATACTCATCAATGCCTGCCATGAAGTGTTTTGAGGATCATCATTTGATCCTTAGTAGAAGTCTAGCTTACTGGATCATGGGGAGCCCTTCTCACCCTGTTCTCCTTGGCTCTCCTGTATCGCCCATTGACTCATTTGAATATGATCCTTGCTTTTCAAATGACTTTTGAAGAAAAGTTATACTTAGGTCCTCGTTTTCTTCTTTCAGGCAAATTCAGCACTCAGCCTTGCAGTCCCTAATACAGGCCTTAGTCATTTTGCTCCTGTACTACAGCAAAATTACTTATACAGGTACTAGGAATACCAACCTTGAGCACCTACAGACTGTCCAGGTCAGATCACGCACTACTTTTATTTCTCAAAAATCAATGGTTCTATGACCTTTATCGCATACAGTTTAAGATTTTGTTCCTTGACCATAGGACTTTTATACTGACATCCCATTATATCTGTCTCCCCTTATTCCCTATGTTCCCACTCACACGTTCCATTTCCAATTGCCTATCACAATTCAACTAGGAGTTCAACTTTTATTTCTTCCTTGCTCCATCTCTCCGGACCTCTTTTCCAAAGTGAATCTGAAGGGATTCCTTCTTGAAAACATTTAAAGCCAATCTCAAAACGTATTTCTTTACCTTGGCCTCTGAAACAGATCACTCCAGTGGCACAACCATCTCCATTTCATCACTCTGAACTCAGGCCCACCCAGCAGCAGCACAGCTGCGATGTGGCTGGCAGGGATCCCCAAGTCCCGCCAGCTCAACACTCCTAGCATATCTACCTCATCTCCCCAAGGCGATCAGAGGTTTGTTAACTCCATTCCCACCAAACCCCTCCCCTCACCTTTTAAGTCCTTCAGTTGTTCTCTGGAAGTGAGCAGCAACTTATACCCGCAGCTCACCCCAGCCCTGAGCCTTCAGGAAGTTGCATCAGAAGAAAGGCTCGGGGCAGCTCAAGCAGAAGATATGAGTCACTGCTGGCAAAGAACTAAAGGACTTAAAAGATACTGGGGGGGTTTGAGGAAATGGAATTATGAGATCCCCAACTGCCTGGCAGGAGGAGAGGAGGAAGAGATTTAAACCAGGTAGCGGGGTTCTCATTGTCCACTCACTTTAGGCTCAGGCCAAAACTGGATGTCTGGCTACGCCTCTGGATCATCCTATGGAGCCATGGGGTTGCTGCTGGCGGGGGAGGCAGTGGCTGGCATCTGTGGCCTAATGTCTGTCTGGCTGGCTTGTTTGTCTGTGATGCCCTTGTTGCTAAGCTTTCTCCATCCTTGTCCTAATGGAATTCTTGCTCATATTACTAAGTTTAACTTATAATCTTTTGCAAACCACCTTATTGCTTAAGTCAAAAGGTGGTATAGCAAATACAAGAAAGCGCCATGAGAAGCAGAACTTAGGAAGCTAGGCACTTTACCATGTTAAAGGAGAATAGAATCTCCTGTTCCCTGCAGGTATTCTAAAAGGCAGGGAAATTATCCAGGCAGCATCCCAGCCTGCAATACACAAGTTCCAAGCCAGGAGATAAAGCTGCAGCAGATAAGCAGAAACAGCAGAGCTCATCCACAGCACAGTCAGCACAAGGTCTGCACAAAAGGAGATGACCTGCACTTGACACAGCCTGCATGGTGCACTAGTTTAAAATAAAAGCAGAAACGCCAAGCTCAGAGCTTCACACATCATTTGAGTAATTTGACCAGGCACATTCAATAGCGTAGTTCTGCCAGCACTTTAAGACTGAACTAGACTGCGACTAATTCTGTCCTCTGAAGAGCTTGGTTCCGGGGATGACATATTTCATTACTGTGACAACTCAAAAAAAAAAAAAAAAAAGTTTAGAGGACATGCTCGGGAGCCAACAGAGATTCTCTGGCTAAGATCAAGTGTAGAATGAAACACTGAGGGCCAGATGCACTAAACTTAACGAGCCAGCAATGTGGTTTTTAAACTGGTTCTAGCCAGTTTAGCGCGCTAGTAAACCAGGACACGCACAAAAGGGTTCTCCGAGCCATTTTCCTGTCACGGTAGCAGCTAACGAAAACGGAATGCAAATGAGCTAATTACTATTATAATGTGAATGCGATGCGATGCACTACCGTTTCCGACCCCGTGCACCGTGGAAAACCTAACGGGAGGTCTGCACCTCTCGTTGGGGCTGCTATGAGCGGGACCCATGCAGAGGAGGACACCTATCGCAAAAATCAGAAGAAAAAAAAACGTCCAAGTGCTCGTCAGGGCCGTCCTTTCAAGTGCCTAACACTTGGACTTCCTTCACTCAAAAAAAAAAAAAAAAAGGACGTCCCTGACAAACACTTGGATGTTTTTTTTCTTCAGATTTTGTGACAGGCTTCCTTCTTACGACTAAGGTGCCCGAACCGAAATGACCACCGCCGGAGAGAATCGGGGATCGGGACGTGCGAGGACGTCCAAATCAAAACTATATGGACGTCCCTTTCGATTATGCCCCTCCAGGTCTCTCTCACCAATCACAGCGTGTTTAGCTGTCACTACGCATGCTTGGCTGGCCGACTGGCTTCCTCTCCTTAAGAAGGAAATCGTGTGCAAATGAGCTAACAGCGAGCAGCTCATTTGCATGGGATTTCCTTCATGCATGCCCATTTTTTACCAATTCGCTAAGGGATCGGTAAGGGAAGGGCTCTTTCAGTGGAGTCAGTGCATCTGGCTGTGAGTCTGGGTTACAGACTAAGGACCATCCTCCTGTGGCCAAGATTGAAAAAAAAATGCTGAATGGGTGGGGGGGAAGTGCAGAAGGAATGAAGGAAGAGCTAACACCCTGGTCCCTGGCCCTACTGTGGACATAGAGAGAAAGAGTGTGTCGCCTGCTATCAAAATAACTCTATCCTTATGCACCTGGCATACAGCCAGTGGATTAGCTGCTCTGTGCACCCTGTTTCCCAAACTTTGATAGCTCAGTGCATGATTCCAAGAAGACTACGGAAAGACAAAAGCGCTGCAAAATGAACTCTTTCTTGCACACAGAATCCATCCATGATGATGGCTGTTAACGTTGCAAACTAGAACTTTTTACTAACAATGGCTGGCTTACCTGGTGAACCAGGGTCTGCTCTAGGGCAAAAGGTGCCTTAGGCAAAAATAGTTAGTAACACTCCCCCTTCTCCTCTCCCTCCATGAACTCTCTCCCTATCCTCCGCCTCCTTCCAGCTATTCTTACTTTTCTCCCTCCATCCCACCAGCCATTCTCTCCCTTTCTCCTGCCCTATATAATTCTCCATCTCCATGCCCCCTTTCTAGCTTTTACTCTCATCATTCCCCCTTCCCATATAGGTCTTCCGTCCACGTCAGTGGCTTAGCCACAGGTGGACCTTGGGGGCCCGGGCCCCCCTACTTTGGGCTCAGGCCCCTTCCAGAACTACAGCATCCTTTGCTGGCAGGGATGCCAAAGCCCCACATTACATACAGTGCCACAGCTACCTTCCTCCTTGCACTGTTTCCTTAAGGCAGAAGTCGGTGCGTGCCTTCAGCCGCTGATGCTGGGAATTGTGGCGCGTGCATGCGGAAGGGGGAAGAAAGAGGAAGAGGGAGCAATGTGTTACCCCCCCCCCCAGTCTACCCCTGAGCGCCCCCAAAATTGGAGGCCTGGCTACAGCCCAGGTCCACACCCCTTATCTCATATAGATCTCCCTATGTTCCCCAACCCCCCAACCCCATGTAGTTCTGCTTTCCTCCGCCAGTCTCACCCCAAATCGTCAGTATTTTCTTTTTGTCCTCCTACCTCCCTTTTCCCAGCAGCCATATCCCAGAACTTTTTGAGCCCCTCATAATCAATTAATGTGTCAGCCTCCTCTACTACCCAGGGTCAGTCTCATAGGACAAACTGTAAGATCATAAAGATCTCATTGCTCACAGCATGAGATTCACCCCAGGAGGAAGGAGACTGACACACTGATAAGTGCCACTTCTCCCATCGGCCGTGTAGATGGTGGGGGCGATGTGGAAGCAGACCCTGCTCAGCCCAAGAAACAATGCTAGCAGTGTCCACTGTGTCCATCATCTTGTGGCACCTAGATAACTGCCCTGCTCGTCCTAACCAAAGGCTAGCCCCATGAGATCCCTAGGCCCCACTAGCAACTCCCATCCCAAGCACTATTCTAGACACTTCCAGTCCACTGCAAAGGTCTGTTCACTGTAAGGTTCACTTGTTGAAACATGTTGTATCACTGACTCTAGTTTATCCAGAAATAAATGCATTGAAATTTGAATATACAAACGATAATTTGAGACAAAATTTGCAGCACTGTTCCAGATCTGATTATTTCAATTTACAGTGCTTTTCATCCAGCACCTCAAAACCTTCTATAGTTAAAGGTAAAAAAGGAATTTGAGCTGGTCAGCTTTGAAATTGTGGTTAATTTAATAAGGTTCAAAGTTTGTGTGGTACATCCTACACTGCAAATTGTTTGAGATGTACTTTATACTGGTTCTGAGTGGAGTGGAATGGGTAGGCGTGAATCACTTGTTTACTCTTTCCGAAAATACTAGGACTAGGGGGCATGCAATAAAGCTACTAAGTAGTAAACTTAAAACAAACCAGAGAAAATACTCCTTCACTCACTGTGTAATTAAACTCTGGAATTCATTGCCAGAGAATACAGTAAAAGCAGTTAGCTTAGCAGGGTTTAAAAAAAGATTTGGATAATTTCGTAAAAGAAAAGTCCATAAGCCATTATTAAGATGGACTTGGGAAAATCCACTGCTTATTTCTAGGATAAGTAGCATAACATCTGTTTTACTGTTCTGGGATCTTGCCAGGTGCTGGTAACCTGAATTTGCCACTGTTGGAAACAGGATACTGAGCTTGATGGACCTTTCGTCTGTCCCAGTATGGCAACACTTAAGTTCTTACGATCAGATTTATACACATTTTTTTAAACATAGCTTAATAAATAAATCTGAAAACACAGGCTGCATCCTCCTGGTGTCACACTTCCAGATATCTAAGGGACAGAAGCTGAGAACATTATTTTAGACACAGAGGACCCCTTTCACAAAGCTGTGTTAAGCACTAATGTGTGATTACCATAGCTGAAAAGGGCTTACTGCAGGGCATGCAGAGGTAACCCGCAGTAATTTAGCAATCTACATGTGCACACCACATGCTAGCGAATAAATTTTATTGTACCACAAAGAGGGTGTGTCTGGCTGGGGTGGAGAGTAGGCGTTTCTGCGCTAATCAATTAGCACAACTACACTGCCGTGTGCTAAGGGATTAGCACATAAGCCTTTACCAACTGCAAAATAGGTGTTGGTAAGGGCTCACGTGCCAATTTTTAATAATGGCTACATGCTAATGGCAACATTAGCGCGTGGCCATTGATTTAAAAATCAGCCATTTTCCGGGAGGGGTTGAAATTACCTTAATGCATTCTTCTGCAGCTTTGTAAAATAAGCCTATGAGCTCCACAGATACTGTAGGTTGTGTGCACTGGGGCAAATGTGATTTAAATCACTATTTCCAATCCGCAAGCATGTCAAAAATTCTGTGTGACTACAAGAAAAATTATTCATAGAATGCCGTCATAATGAGAAAACTTCACTGCCTAAAAAAAGCACACTAACTTAAAATAGAGAGGATGTGTCCTAGCTAAATAAAGATCCTACTGGAGCTCCAAGGTAGGTCTGAAGGTTTAGTTCTTTGTATGTAATTTAATATTTGATCTGAACTGGCAGAGTTATTCATTATCAGATCAAATAATTTAATATATACAAAAATAAAATCAGGTGTAGGTCTAAGTTTGCTAAACAAACAGCCACAGAAATTAATAATCTGGTTTCCCAGGAAGAGGCAGTAGATTTAGAAGTTACAGCATAAACTATATGGAGAGTCAGGATATGCAGGAAAGCAGCGGATACAATTTGTGTTGCGTCTTCTGCTCTCCAGATCAGCTGCAGGTGGAGCTAGCAAGAAGGCGTGCCGCCGACTGAGAAACAGCAAAGCCCAGAACTATCCTTGCAATGCTGGACTGAGTGAGCCAGAGGGGGATATAAAGTATCACAGAAGTCACTGGATAGTTGTCAACTTTTGTACTGAGTTTAGCTCGTTCCTTTTTCACTAGTAGTTGGGAGACGGTTACAGTACATTTATGTCTCTTGTCGTCCTCCTTCTCCTCCACTGCTAACTCCAGGCTTCGCTCCTTTTCTCTCACGGCACCTTACCTGGAATAGACTTCCTGGACCTATACATCTAGCTCCATCTCTACCTGTTTTCAAATCTATGCTGAAAACCCACCTTTTCACTGCTGCTTTTAGCTCCTAGCCACAATTGCCCTCCCCTTGTCCCTTCCTCCCTTCTTACTCATTACTTCCCTCACCCATAACTGTCTTGTTTGTCTGTATTACTTAGATTGTAAGCTCTTTTGAGCAGGGACTGACTCTTTGGGTCAGGTGTTCAGCGCTGCGTGCGTCTGGTAGCGCTATACAAATGCTAATAATAAAAATAATGTCACTGTTCCCTCTAAGTCCTCCACCTATAGTCCTACCTGTGGAGGGCGCTGTTTCACTATCACATTTTCAACAGTGAGAGTCAGGCAAGCTTTGTAGGATTCAAAATAACCTCCCTGACCCTAGTAATGGAAGACACAATATTGAAACCGAGTAGACTAGTTATTTTCCTGTCCCTGGACGGATTACAATCTAAGGGCCCCTTTTACTAAACTGCTCTAGTAAATGGGCTTAACATGCCCTAAAGTGGGACTTTCCTATACACTAAGCCCATTTCTATAGCCACTGTAATATAAGCATTTTTTTTTCCATTTCTTTAATTTCTGGCCATATGCTGTTAGCATTAGTGTGTAGCTATTTTACAAAATTAACACAGGAGTACTTGCCTCCTCCTATTTACGAGGCACTAAGGACTCCTGGGTTATGGACATGCTAATCAGTTAGCACATTGGTAATGTCAGTATGCTTGCTGAATTTATTTTTTATTTATTTATCCCACATTTTCCCAGCTTTTTGCAGGCTCAATGTGGCTTACATATTGCCGTTAACGGCGTTAGCCGATTCCGGTCTGAACAAATACATGGTATGAATGAATACAAGGTGATGTTGTGATAGATAAGATACATGTAAGGTAGGTATAGTTGGGGAAACTTAGAAAGAGGGGGGGAGGAAGAGTCAGGTAATGTCCTTTACGTTCTTTGTTTCCATGCCCATTCTCTGTCCCCAACATGTCCCCTCCCAAATGGCAAAAAACTAACACATTCTGCATTAGGTGCATGCTAGCACTAATCACAGCTTAGTAAAATGGCCCCTTATACCTGAGGCAATGGAAGGTTAAGCAAATAAGATCAGAAGGAGCTACAGAGGGATCTGGACAAGGCTTTTCTGGTTCTCAGCCTTCTGCTCTTCCACTCCTGCATATCTTATGCTGTTTTTTTTTAACTTGTTCTCTTGATACCCACCTATTACTTTTAGTATACCAAGGGCCTCATTTTCAAAACTGAAAAATGTCCAAAAAGCAGCACAAAGCAGCAGATGGACTTTTTTTTTCTTCCAAAATGTCTAAATTGCTATTTTAGAAACCTATTTTTATGAGTTTTCTATGCAGTTGGTCCAAATCACAAAGAGGGTATGTTGGCGGCGGGATTTAGGCATTCCCAAAACTTGGATGTTTTTCTGCCATCAAACATATAAATGGCAAGTGACCGACTCACCTGCAAATGCGCAGAGATTTCCCTCTCTGTCCCGCCCTCGCGTCAAGATGTGATGATGTCAGAGGGCGGAACAGAGAGGGAAACGGAGTCGGACTGTCGGACGCTGCCGCTGGAGCTTGGAAACGAACATCGCGCGCACTAACCTACACCATCCCCGCCGCCGCTCCTGCCCCCCTCCGTATCGGGCCCCTGCACTGACCTGACAGCGCCTCTCACCTCCGTGTGAAAGCACTTTCACACGGAGGTAAGAGGCGCTGTCAGGTCAGTGCAGGGGGCCCAGCACGGAGGGGGGAGGGAGCGGCGGCGAGGAGGGTAGCTGGAAATCTCGCCCGTTTTAACGGGCTTAACGTCTAGTAATGGAATAAAGGAAAAACATCCAGGGCTAAAACTTAGATGGTTTGTGTTTCAGTCACAACTAAGTCACAAAAAGGCGCCCTAGATGACCAAATGGTATACCACTGGAGGGATTAAGGCATGACCCCTTACTCAACCACTGGCCACTGTCCACCTCCCACCCCCCAAAGATGTGAAAGAAACAGTACATACCAGCCTGTATAACAGCATCAGATGTTATAGCAAATCCTATTAGAGCAGCAAGCAGGTTCCTGAAGTAGCCTAGTGGTCGATGCAGTGGACTGTTGAGAAGGAGACCCAGGTCCATATCCCATTTTGTTACACTTGGAAAGCGTGAGCCCTCCAAAGCCCACTGTAACTAACCAAATAAAGGTGACACCTGCAGACATATGGGTTATTGTAGTGGTGGGTTTCAGAGGGATATAAAGGGGTAACGGTGAGATGTGTATCTGGGACCTTCTATATGAAGTCCACTGCAGTGCCCCCTAGGGTGTCCCACTGCTCTGTTGGGATGTCTGTGTGGCCAGTCTACTAAGAATGATGCCTCTCCCCCCCCCCCCCCCCCCCGAATACATTCTAATGGCTTGTTTTTGTGCATTTCTCCATTTTACTTTTTTTTTTTAATGGTTCAAAAAGATAGACACACCGAGCACAAAAACCATCTAGCAAATGGCCATTTTTAAAATAAAAAGTTTGACATTTTTCTGGTTTGAAAATGGCCATGTTCACTACTGGATTTTGGAAACTTTCCGCAAAATGACCAAAACCAGATTTAGACATATCAAAGATGCCCCACCAAATATAATAAACCATAATGAAGGCTTCCAAAGGGAACAGGAGGAAACTCCTGGGCCAATAACATAAACGCAGCTATGCGGGGCAGCAGCATGCATTGTGGGGTAACTGGCCAGGAACTCTGTGATACATTTATAGGTAGGAGTTCTCATTAAAACCACAGGAAATTCTAGAAATCAATTTACAGAGGTGGGATAATAAGAATGTAATTTCCAAATGCTGCAGTGAGAATCAATCTCCCAGTGGTGCTCTTGAACATAATACATTAAGAACTATTTCTATTACACAGGAACATAAAGAGGCAAGGCAACTCACCTAACTTTACTACAAAGGCGTGAGATAAAACCAAATCCCTAAATCCCCAAGCCCAACACCAGAGAGCCAGTGGAAGCTTTAAACCCCCAAAATACTTATGATGAAACCTGCCCGCCTCCCTTTAAACGTCCTCCCTTTCCAAGCCATTGAACCCTGCTTACTGCATGTAATGGGAGTTGTCACTGTCACTCTACCCCTCTGGCCACTGAATTCCTGATCGCATCCTTTCCAAACATACGATCACACCTACTCTCTCTGGAAAGAAATACTTGGTAGGTCCATATGTTTAAAAAAAAAAAAAAAAACCTATATAGCAAACTGCAATAGTCAACCCTGTCCGATTTTGCTGTAAAGTTACAGTTGCCGTTCAGCACTACTCAAAGGAACGAAGTAAGCACTTTACAAAAGCAGATTTACACATTCTCCCTCTACAAAATACAAACAGCACAAGGTATGTTTCAAGCTTCGCAGTCCCTACAGCACCCCTCCCCAACTAAAAAAAAAAAAATCTTAGCTGCACTGATTATTTTCTTTAAACAAGAAGAGCTAATAATGCATGTCTACATCACTTGCAACTAAAAGGTCAGTTAAAGGGAAATCCAAGTACAAAACCCACCAGTCTCGAAGACAGATGGCACTCAACCTCAGCTCCGTTTATTGTTTTAGTCATCTGATTCTACCAGTCCTAGAGAACATAAAAGTTGAAAGGCACAGGCAGCACAGAGTTTTACATACCTAGCAGCTCTGACACATGGTCCCTGAAGTAGGACGAAAGAAAAAAAACTGCAGAGTCGAGGCAGGCGAACAACTTGGCGCCTCCATCTCTGCTCTGCCTGCAGATCTGCCCGGCCAACGGCAGAAAACGAGAACCGGGAAAGTTTCCAGGTCATTCCCTGGTGCTAAGCTGCACCTGCACAGAGTCGCCGATCGCAGCAAAGAAACAAAAACAATCTCGGGGGTGGGGGGGGGGGGAGGAGATCGGGCGACGGTTCCAAGAGCAACAATCCCGGACAATGCGGCGCGTTCCCCCCTCGAACTTCCCCCCACGCAAGCTTCCATCGCGGTCAGATTCCCCCGCTGCCCTCTCTCGGCAGATCACCGCTCTGTTTTAGAAAGGAGGTGCTACTAGCTCCATCCCTTTCCCTTCCAGCAGATCCTTAAAAAACAGAAACACAAGCCAAGAAGGAAAAGGAGGTCCTCGACTCCCCCCACCCCCGTTTTCTAACGCGATCCTCTCCTCCCCGACTCTCCTGAACTTGTAGTCCCCGTTCCACCCGCCGCGAGCTCCAGACGCTTCCCGCCGCAAGGAATGCAGTGCTCCCCCAATATCTCCCGCTCTCCGATCCGGCGGCACTTTCCCGTTCGCTTTGCTGGGGTTGATTTTGTTTACTGCTTGTTTCCCCTTACCTGCGACACCAGCGGGACGAGCGTCTGCTCCACGGAGCGGGTCTTGATCTCCAGCCCGGAGTCCAGGCTGAAGCCCGATGACGAGGAGGAGGACGAGACCCCGCTGCTACTGCAGGGAGAAGTGGCCATGGCTCAGCCTCGGAAAACACCTCCCAGGACTCACACATCAAACCCGCCAGGAAAACTCCCGCCGCCGCCCCCGGCCAGGAGAGCGCAGCGACAGGCACCGCCCCTACCGCGCTGACTCCGCCCCCGGTACCGCCTCCTGTCACCGAGCGCAGCATCCCTAGTACCGCCCTCCTTCCTTCCCGGCGCTAACCTTTTCCTCCCCTTCTCCAAACTTTGCACGAGAAGGATCACATCAGGTATTGCAGATCGCGGAAAGGACTTGCGGTGGGGAAGGACTGGAGGTCATTTGCTTAGAGCCTGCTGAGTTTATCGCCATTGATTGTTTTCTGTGGCTGGGGGAATCGTAAATTCTGCGAGGGAAGGGAGGTATAAACGTGTGAAATGTAAATAAATAAACTCGGGACGCAAACTACAGTCCAGGAATAGCTTGTAGTACTCCTCCTGTCCCCAAATGTTGTTTGAACATAGGCTCTAGATCCAATGTGAATAGACTGGTAGCTGGAATCACAGTATGAAGGGTGGACACGGGCTTCTGAGATTTGAAAAGAATTTCAGGCTCTTTACCTTTAACATCTTCTAGGAACAGGTCTGCAAGACACTGCCCTACATAAGGTACTTTTCTTTGCAGTTTGACTAGATGCCTGCTGTTGCAGATGACTGAGAAGATTGTTAATGATTTAAGGGCCCTTTTACTAAACTGCATTAAACATAAGAACACAAGTGTTGCTATACTGGGACAGACTGAAGGTCCATCAAGCCAAGTATTCTGTTTCCAACAGTGGCCAAACCAGGTTACAAGTACCTGGCAATATCCCAAAATAGTAAAATAGATTTTATGCTGCTTATCCTAGAAATAAGCAGTGACATCCCCAAGTTCATCTTAATAATGGCTTATGGACTATTTTGTTAGAAAGTGATCCACGCCTTTTTTAAACCCTGCTAAGATAACTGCTTTTACCACATTCTCTGGCAATGAATTAAAGAGTTTCATTACACTGAAGAAATATTTTCTCCGATTTGTTTTAAATTTACTATTTAATAGCTTCATTGCATGTCCATTTGTCCTAGTATTTTTGGAAAGAGTAAACAAGCAATTCACATCCACCAGTTCACTGCACTCAGTATTTTATAGATCTCTATCATATCTCCCCCTCAGTCATTTTTTTCGCCAAGCTGAAGAGCCCTAGCCACTTTAGCCTTTCCTCATAGGGAAGTCATCCCACCCCCTTTATTGTTTTCATTGCCCTTCTCTGTACCTTTTCTAATTCCATTATATATTTTTTGAGATGCGGTGACTAGAATTGCACACAGTATTCAAGGTGCAGTCGCACCATGGAGTGATACAAAGGTATTATAACATTCTCATTCTTGCTTTCTATAAATAAAATAAATAATCATTCCCTAATAATTCCTAACATTCTATTTGCTTTCTTAGCTGATACTGCACATTGCGCAGAGGGTTTCAAAGTATCATCAGTGATGACACCTAGATCCTTTTCTTAGTTGGTGACTCCTAATGTGGAATCTTACATAAGTACATCGGTATTGCCATACTGGGACAGACTGAAGGTCCATCAAGCCCAGCATCCTGTTTCCAACAGTGGCCAATCCAGGTTACAAGTACCTGGCAAGATCCCAAAACAGTACAGATCTTGCATTATTACTACTACTATTTAGCATTTCTATAGTGCTACAAGGTGTACGCAGCGCTGCACAAACATAGAAGAAAGACAGTCCCTGCTCAAAAGAGCTTACAATCTAATAGACAAAAAATAAAGTAATCAAATCAATTAATGTGTACAGGAAGGAGGAGAGGAGGGTAGGTGGAGGCGAGTGGTTACAAGTGGTTGCGAGTCAAAAGCAATGTTAAAGAGGTGGGCTTTCAGTCTAGATTTAAAGGTGGCCAAGGATGGGGCAAGACATAGGGGCTCAGGAAGTTTATTCCAGGCGTAGGGTGCAGCGAGACAGAAGGCGCGAAGTCTGGAGTTGGCAGTAGTGGAGAAGGGAACAGATAAGAAGGATTTTTCATGGAGCGGAGTGTACGGGGAGGGGTGTAGGGAAGGACGAGTGTGGAGAGATACTGGGGAGCAGCAGTGTGAGTACATTTATAGGTTAATAGAAGAAGTTTGAACAGGATACGAAAATGGATAGGGAGCCAGTGAAGCGACTTGAGGAGAGGGGTAGTATGAGTAAAGCGACCCTGGCGGAAGATTAGACGGGCAGCAGAGTTTTGAACCGATTGGACAGGGGAGAGGTGACTAAGTGGGAGGCCAGCAAGAAGCAGATTGCAGTAGTCTAAACGAGAGGTGACAAGGGTGTGGATGAGGGTTTTGGTAGAGTGCTCGGAAAGAAAGGGGTGGATTTTACGGATGTTGTAAAGAAAGAAACGACAGGTCTTGGCGATCTGCTGGATATGAGCAGAGAAGGAGCTATAGTTTGCGCTCCTCTTTCCCACATGTATCACTTTACACTTGCTGCCTGTGAGAAGGAGATGGTATATAGAACTTATTTTATTGAAAACTTTGGGGGGGGGGGGGGGGGGGGAAGCCTCAAAGTGCCTGGATTGAAAACAATCACACAAGGAATGATAGATCCTATTGACCAATCGCTCGGTCTTAAGGGGATCTGCTCTTCATCATAGGCAAAAAAAAACCCCACCCCAAATGAAAAACAAAAGAGGAAAATGCTGGGAACCTCCCTAATAATTCATCACTATATACCATCTCCTTCTCATAGACAGCCGTGGGAGCTTTCAACATTATTATATAATAGTTAGCTATTTCCACAACAACTTATAAGACATTTAGAGGATTCACTTTACACTTGCTCACATTAAATGTCATCTGCCATTTGGATGCCCAATCTCCCAGTCTCGTAAGGTCCTCTTGCAATTTTTTCACAATCCTCTTGTGATTTAACAACTTTGAGTAACTTTGTGTCATCAGCAAATTTAATTACTTCACTAGTTACTCCCATCTCTAGATAATTTATAAATATGTTAAAAAGCAGCGGTCCCAGCACAGACTCTTGTGGAACTCCACTATCTACCCTTCTCCTTTGAGAATACTGACCATTTAACCCTACTCTCTGTTTTATTTTAACCAGTTTGCCGATTGGGCGTCCCCAACTGCTTTCCGTTGCAGGGAAGACCAAAGTTTCTGGGGGCATGACAGAGGTGTAGTGAAGGCGGGACTTGGACGTGCCTAACATATGGGTGTCCTCGACCCATAATTGAAAAAAGAAGGGCGTCTCTGACGACTTGGTCCCTTTTTTTTCACGAGTAAGCCTCGAAAAGGTGCCCAAACTGACCAGATGAACACTGGAGGGAATCGGTCATGACCTCCCCTTACTCCGCCAGTGGTCACCAACCCCCTCCCACCCTAAAAAAGCAATTCAAAAACATTTTTTCCAGCCTCTATGCCAGCCTCACATGTCATACCCAGCTCCATCACAGCAGTATGCAGGTCCTTGGAACAGTTTTTAGTGGGTGCTGTGCACTTCAGGCAGGCGGACCCAGGCCCATTCCCCCCCCCCACACCTGTTACACTTGTGGTGGTAAATGTGAGCCCTCCAAAATCCACCCGAAACCCACTGTACCCACATGTAGGTGCCCCCCTTCATCCCTAAGGGCTATGGTAGTGGTGTACAGTTGTGGGGGGTGGGTTTTAGGGGGGTTGGGGGGCTCAGCACCCAAGGTAAGGGAGCTATGGACCTGGGAGCAATTTGTGAAGTCCACTGCAGTGCCCCCTAGGGTGAGAGGTTGGTGTCCTGGCATGTGAGGAGGACCAGTGCACTATGAATGCTGGCTCCTCCCACTACCAAAGGGCTTGGATTTGGTCGTTTCTGAGATGGGCGTCCTCGTTTTCCATTATGGCCGAAAATCAGGGACGACCATCTCTAAGGACAACCATCTCTAACGACGACCATCTCTAAGGTCAACCTAAATTTTGTGATTTGGGCGTCCCCGACCGTATTATTGAAACAAAAGATGGATGTCCATCTTGTTTCGATAATACGGGTTTCCCCACCCCTTCGCCGGAACGTCCTTAGAGATAGACGCCCTTAGAGATGGTTGTCCCCATTCAATTATGCCCCTCTATATCACTGAAGGATCAACAAATGGCATGTTAATGCTAAAACTCCAGATAGTCTGTGTTATTTGCAGTAACGTGTGTTACATGACGTTTTTAGCATGCAGAGCATGCTCAGTGTATACAGTTCTGCACCTAGTTTTCGATGTGTGAAATTTTATTAATAGTTAACATGATGCTACAAGGCAAAATCAGGCAAAGCAGCCAATTAAAGTATGGGCCGATGCTCATAACCAAACATGGGCGCTAGAGGTGATTAGTGCCGGACTAGCACCTGGCATTAGCAAGTGCAGAATGCTCAGAGGCTGTAGCACAGGAGACAATGTGCATGCCAAGAATTAGCGCAAATAGCATGCTAATATAGTCAAACAGATGTTAATGAGGTAATTTCCCTATTCCCTCCCAATGTTCAGAGAACAGCGCACAAAACAAAGCCACCTTATTGCTGAAAAAATAATACCAGCTTGGAGCAGGCATTAGGTTGTCTGAAAAGAGGATTTCTCATGATTCTTCCTTTAAAATCTGCTGGTTTTTATATAATTTGGAAACAAAAGGAAGTCCGTGTATGCCCTACGTGCTGGTAATGAGAGACGAATGTGTGCGAGTCAGACCAAACCCAAAAGTGAAAGCACACATTGAAAAAAAAATTGAAATGCTTATTTAAAGGCACAGAAAACAGACATCAATGTGTGCTTCACTTTCGGGTTTGCCAGGCGCATGCGCACAGGAGCTGAGCTTACTACGAAACTCTTCTGTGCATGTGCCAAGCACGTTCCCCCTTTGCTTTTGCTTTTACAGCATGTATATAATTTGCATACCATTTCCTTTGAGCATTGGCGAACTAGGTTTCTACGCTGTTCCAGCAGTATGGTTTCTGCGCTGTTGGCTTACAATGGAAGTTCTGAGCATAGGCCCATAAGGATCCCTTTTACTAAAACAGGGGCATAGCCAGACCTCGTAGTGGGAGGGGACCAGAGCCCAAGGTGGGGGGGGGGCACATTTTGGTGTGCTGCCCCCTCGCCGCCCCGCCCTCGTGCCACCTTGCTGCTGCTCCCCACCCACTGCTGCAGCAAATACCTTGGCTGGCAGGGGTCCCCAACCCCCGCCAGCTGAAGCCTTCTCCAGCGCTGGTCTCTGGTGCCGCCGCCACGTTGCCTGCCCTGCTCTCTCTTCCCCCTCATGTCCTGCACGCTCCTTTTAGTGAAACTGCACTAAGCCCAGATTCAGTGCAGGACAATTTAAGGCATTTTTTAAAATAATTATTTTCAGGGTGTGTTCTGTTTGCATCACTTACTGCCCCCTATTTAGGAGATGCTAAGAGCTCCCACATTAAGGGTTCCTTTTCAAAAGCTGTGCTAGCAATTCCTATGTGGCAAATGCAACAAAGTCCACAGTAATTGAATGGGCTTCATCGCATTTGCCACGCTGGAATCATTAGTGAGGCTTTGCAACAGGAACCCTAAATCAGCCTTAGCCAGTTAGGGGGTGTTTTTCTAAGCTGTGGTAGCAATTTAGCTCAGGATAGAAATCAGCTGGCAATAAACACTGAGACGCCCATTACGTTTCTATGGGCATCTCAGCATTTAACGCCAGCTGATCTCTACCGCGAGCTAAAAACACTACTGCGGCTTAGTAAAAGACCCCCTTAGTGCATGGTAAAGCAAATATGCTAGCTGATTAACACTTCCACACCCATTCTTCATCCATGACACATCCCTCCAAAAAATATTAGTTTTATTTATGAAATCTTTTTCAAAATATACTCATCCAATCAGTACTCAAGTACTAAAGTACAGCTCTTAAAACTCCTTTTAACTGCAAAGTAAAAAGTATACTTAACAAGTTGGATCACATGTTTACAAGCAAACTTCCAGGGGGTCACACAAGGTCCTTCTTAGGAAAAAGAACGCCACCATGAACATTACAGTGGGCAGAAGAACATTAATACACCTATTGGAAAATAAACCAAGCTGAATTAGTACAGATCAGTCCTACACAGACACTTGATGATAACAGATGCTAAATCTAGAGGTCCTTTTACTAAGCCGCAGTAAAAGGTGGCCTGCGGTAGTGTGAGCGCGTGTTTTGAGCACATGCTGGGCCATTTTTTTTTTACTGCAGCTTTTTTTAAAGGGCTGGGAAATGGGCGTGCGTTGAAATTAAAACTAGCACACGCCTATTTAAGGCCTGAGCCCTTATGGCCACCCATTGACCTAGCGGTAAGGGCTCACACACTAGCCACATGGTAACCATGCAGCGCGCGTCAACTGCTGATTGCTGATTACTTTCTACCGTGGGATTCGGCGTGTGCTAAACTCAGAATTACTGCCGGGCACACATGCTACAGTAAAAGGCCTGCACTAGCGTCAGTGCCACGCTGAAGCCCCCTTTTACTGCAGCAGATAAAAGGATGTCTCTTTTTGAGGAAAAGAAATGGTGAGCGGCCATTTCGGGTGGGGGTTCCCTTACCACCACCCATTGAGATGGCAGTAAGGGCTCCCGCGCTAACCCAGCGGTAACTGGGCAGCACATGGCACTGCTCAATTACCGCCAGTTAAGTTCTGGCACTACAAAAATAGTTGGATATTTTTGTAGCGCCGGAAATGGTGCTTACTAGGGGTGGGAACTATTGCCAGGCTCCTGAGGTAGCCCAGTGGCAGTTCTGGATTGACGCATGGTAAGCCCGCATTGGGCTTACCACTGCTTAGTAAAAGGGCCCCTAAATTCTCAATGAACATTTTAACCAATATTGCCAGGGGGTGCAGTAACAGTAACACCCCCCCCCCCCCCCCCCGTTCTATGCTCAGCCAAAAAAGTTGTTAATTGTGCAGGTTGAAAAAAATATTTTTAAAAAATAGCTAATGCTCGAGTTAGCACGCACTAACAGGCAATATACCACAAAATGCATTAATGTGTTTTGCTGTAGCCTGTTTTTCACATGCTAAATGCGTGTTACAGTTACATAGGGAAAGGAGTAGCCTAGTGGTTAGTGCAGCGGAGTTTGATCCTGGGGAACTGAGTTCGATTCCCACTGCAGCTCCTTGTGACTCTGGGCAAGTCACTTAACCCTCCATTGCCCTTGGTACAAAATAAGTACCTGAATATATGTAAACCACTTTGAATGTAGTTGCAAAATATCACAGAAAGGCAGTATATTAAGTCCCATATCCCTTTCCCTTTAGTAAAAGGGCCTGTATATTACTTAATTTAGGGGCGCTTTTACTAAGCTACGATAAAAAAGTGGCCTGCACTAGTTTTGGCACGTGAAATTGGCACGCGCTGGGTCACTTTGTACTGTGGTGGAAAAAAAGGCCTTTGTTTAAAATGGGGCAGTAAATGGCAGTGCGCTAATATTAAAATTAGCATGTGGCTACAGTGGCGTAGTGAGGGCGGTTGCCACCCGGGGCAGTTCGCCGCTGCGCACCCCCCCCTCGGCGCATCACCCAAGCCCCCCTTGGTGCATCAACCCCCCCCCCTCAGCGCATCACCCAAGCCCCCCCGAGTGCATTCTTGCCTGCCGTGTGCACGCCACTGGGGGGGGGGGTCGGTTCCACTGGTTCCCTGCTCCGTCTGCCCTGGAACAGGAAGTAACCTGTTCCGGGGCAGAGGGAGCAGAGAACCAGCGTAGCCGACACCCCCCCAGCAGCGTGCACCTGGGGCGGACCGCCCCCACCGCCCCGCCCTTGCTATGCCACTGTGTGGCTATTTACTGCCTGAGCCTCTTTAGTAGGTGATAAGGGCTCATGTGTTACTTGTGCGGTAATTGGGCAGTGCGTGGCAATGTAGCTGTGCTGCTGATATAGAAAATAGAAAATTATTGGCAATTTAGCATTTGCTACCCACACTGTATCCCTAGTGTGCCTTTGTAAAAGGGCCCTTTAGGTGCAAAATTGTATGCACAGCTAATTTTGTTCAAGAAATAAAAAGAAAATACTTATATCTCAATTGGATATAGTTATATATTTTCACTTAGCTTTTTTTTGTTGTTGATAAATTTCACATGTAATTTTTCTACCTAGTTCATTGTAAAATATTGTAAAGTGTAAAAAATGCTATAAGGCATGCAACATAGTGTAGTTTTGTACATAGCTGTCATTAGGCAGAGCCGCTTTGTATGCTTTTTAAACACATTGCCTCCTTAAATCCCTTAGCAAAAAAGAATTTAAACATCAACATATTACAATTTACAAGCACTCCTAAAGGCCGCTGGTGCTGAAGGATTAACTCAAAGGATGTGTGTAGTAGGAGAGTACTACTAAGAGCAGATATAACACACGATAGAGGCCAACTGAATTTTGGTTTTGGTTACAATGCCTTTTCCTTTTTCTGCTTGGTTTCAGTTTCAGCCAAAACTGACCTTGTGTTTTTAGTGGAAGCCAAAAATTTGTGCTTTGTCTGTTTTATTTGTCTTCCTCCTTTCTTCCCCTTTCCTCCAAACAGGAGTTGCCTCTCCCCACTACCCACCAGTTGGTGCTCCCCTCAGGCATGTCTTACAATCCCTGGTGGTCTAGGGGTGTAGTCAAGGCAGGAGTGATCCCCATGCTTTTGATACAAAAGTTTAGCAGGAATTTAAATCTGTAAATGTGGGATTATAAACTCCTTAGTGTAATCCCCCATTATAAAGGGGATTACTAGACTGTTGAGCAGCCCCTCCATAGCAGGGGCGTAGCCAGACAACAGATTTTGGGTGGGCCTAGGCAAGAAGTGGGTGGGCATCAAGTGTTCTCCCCCCCCCCCCCCCAACCACCACCCAAAAAATATCTCAGCTGGTGAGAAAAGGCTTCTTTCCATCTTGGCAGTCTGCAGCAGGCATGCACTGAAAACTGAGCATGCGCAGGTGCCGTTATTGTGTTTTCGTTACCATCAGAGGAAAATCTTGAGCTGGCCAAGCTTGGGATCCCCACCAGCTACCCCTAAACGTGTGCTACTGTTGATTAAATTAAGGGGGCTCAGTGGTGTTGGACTAGTTAGGATGGTTCAGGAAAAGGAGTTCTGTCGGCCTTTGCACCTGGCCCTTCAATCTGGCACTTGTGTGTGCCTTGGGGAAGGTGTAAACAGGGCCGGCCCAACCATTAGGCAAAAATAAATGGTTACATAGGGCAGTAGCTTCTTGGGACCAGCAAAGAGCATCTGCAGTCAAAACAATACTACCTGACCAATGTTCCCTCTACTTTTTGCCAGGCTATATATGCAATAATCAGTGGTATAGCTAAGACTGAATGAGCCCTGGGCAAAAAAATTGAGATGTGTCGCCTATAACTCCATTGCTCACAAGGGGGGGGGGGGGAGGATGCATATTTCACAAAGCTGATATATTACAATTAATAAATTAATTAACAAATACTTTTATTCGTCCTTTGTTTGAGCTTTGGTCCTAGCCTGCTTTTCTTCAGGATCTCCTGTTCTTTTGACATTTCTTCTCTCTATGTTCAGCATTTATCTTTTCTGTGTGTCCCTAGCCACCCTGTCCAGGGTCTCTCCTCTGTGTCCCTGTCCCTTTCCTCTCCCCTGTGTTCAGTATCTCTTCTCTGTGTCCCTATCCCTCCCTTTGTGTCCAGTATTGCCCTTCTGTGCAGGGGCATAGCTACAGGTGAGCCTGGGTGAGCCCAGGCCCACCCAGTTTGTCCTAGGTGCCGAAGAGTAAGTGCATAGCCATAGCCTTTCTGCTGCGGCTCTGCCACAATGTGCTTTTAGGCAGCTGGTAACTCTCTGGTCCTCTTTGTATGCTCCTACCTTCCTAATATATATATATATATAGTTATTTATTTATTTATTTATTTATTTTTGTGTGCAGGTCCTCCTGATCCGGAAGTCGGTAGGCCGGGCCATTCTATCACTGCACTTCCACGCTGCTACTCTTCCCTCATTCACTCTGACAACTGACCATCCAGTTTCACTCTGGACTCGCTGCTTTGCATTGCTTCCCTCCCCCACAGTGCCCCCCCCACAGTACGTACGACGGTGCCGCAGTGCTGCAGGGGAAAATCTTCCAGTTGCCATCAGTGTTGTGGGTCCTCCACTGTTCCCTTGCTGGAGTAAGATCAGTCTCTTGTTGACCCCCCCCCCCCCCCCGGCCGCCCTCAGCACTCCCCCGTGGCCCCACAAGAGCCAGCACACATGGAGCGGAGCATAGTGCTTTCTAAGTCTGCATCACCTGCCACCATATGCAAGCCCAGCTGCCCACGTAAAATAAATATATATATTTTTAATTTTAATATGTACAGTGTAATGCTGGTTGGTGATGGACTTCTGGGTGAGGGTGGGCTCTTCACTGCCTAGAGCAAAAAAAAAAAGTATTTTTAATCATTAATTATACCTTTTTTTCCCCTAGGCAGTGAGGAGCCCACCCCAACCCAGAAGCCCACCAACAATACATTTTAATAGTGCCCAGGTTAAAAATTTTTTTAAAGTTTTACATTTTATGTAGGCGGGTTTCTGGGTGGAGGTGGGCTTTGTAATGCCCAGGACATTAAGAAAAAAATCCAAAATGTCTTATATTCAATTCTGGTGCCCTTTAGGTTGGGGTGAGGAGATGCCTGACCATGGGGGATAGGGACAGGGCTGATGCTAGGCTACAGGGAGGGGTGGGGGTAGGGTAGGGCTGATGCCTAGGTATGGGATGGATGGTGGGGGAAGGGTTGATACTGGGCTTTGGGGATGGATGGGTGGGGGTAGGGAAGGGAAGATGCCAAACTAAGGGGTTGGATGGGGTGGGAGTGGGGGGTAGGGAAGGGAAGGGCTGATGCCTGGTTACAGGAGTGAAGGAGTGGCCTACTGGTTAGAGCACCAGTCTTGAAATCCAAAGGTGGCCAGTTCAAATCCCACTGCTGCTCCTTGTGATCTTAGGCAAGTCATTTAACTCTCCGTTGCCTCAGGTACAAACTTCGATTGTGAGCCCTACTTGGACAGAGAAATCTTCAATGTACCTGAATGTAACTCACCTAGCTACTACTGAAAAAGTGTGAGCAAAATACATTTCTAATTTTTGGTCTTTTATTCAGTAATTTGGGATGGTTGGTCTGTGTTCTGCATGTGACCGAGTAGGTGAGAGATTATGCTGGTATGTGGTTTGTGTGGGGATCTGATTCTGACATCTGGCTTTTCCAATGAGATGCGTATTACTGTTGTGTATATTCACTGCTGCCTTCTTAAAAGTACTGTTACTGGAATTGGTGTTAAGGTTTGCAACATAGGCTCTAAGAAGCCTCTTTACAGGACTTAGTGTTACTACGTAAAGTACCTGTCAGTGAAGGGATATTGTGTTGCGGTTTTTACCTTTTTCCTGTTATTGACTACTTAGAAATCCATCATCAAGTGCATTCCAAGGAATTATTTTGTAGTATCCCAAGAAATACTATTCATACCTATAAACACAGTGCCCACCATATTAGCTCTGGGTCTACCCAAAATGTTAGGTCTGATTATGCCACTGCTTCTGTGTCCCTGTCCATAGGTTCCCTTTAGAGCTAGCACTTCTTCTGTGTCCCTGTCCCTCCCTATGTCCAGCTTCCCTTCATCCTGCACCTCCCAACCCTCTGTGGTCTGATATCTCTTTTTTTTTCAGTGTGCTAGAGGCCTCTGAACATTCTGTACAGATTAACACCGGCGCTAGTCCAGTGCTAATCGGCTCTAGCATCGGCGGTGTTCTGAGTATCGGCCCATTAGAGCTGTTTCAGAATCCTCCAGGTTACAGAAAGGCTCTGATTGAGCATTGACCATTGGAGGGATTAAGGCATGACATCTCCTTAATCCCCCAGTGGTTGCTGTCCCCTTCCCTCTCCCCCTGAAAGTGAAACTGAAAGGGATACCAGGCTCTATGACAGCTTCAGGAATTTTTGACATTTTTAACAGGACAGGAAGCAGATCTGAGGAGTAGCCTGCCATAGTGGTTAGTGCAGTAGACTGTAAACCAAGGGACCCAGGTTCAAAGCCCCAAATCTCTTTGTTTTTGTAATTGTGAGCCCTCTAGAAACAGAAAAATACCTACTATACCTAGATATATGAGACACCTGCAAGTCTGAAGACTATTGAAGTGGTGTACGTTCAGGCACAGTCAGTGGCGTTCCTAGCCAGGATGGCACCCGGGGCGGATCGCCGATGCGCCCCCCCCCCCGGTGAAATGACACCCCTCCCCCTGGTGAAATGACACCCTCCCTGGGTGCACGCCGTGGGGGGGGGGGTGCCGCGGAACGCGCCTGTCGGCTCCGAAAAGTTTGCTAACTTCACTCGTTCGCTGCAGCTCCCTTTGCCCCGGAACAGGAAGTAACCTGTTCTGGGGCAGAGGGAGCTGCAGCGAACGAGCGAAGACAGCGAACTCGGAGCCAGGCGCGTGCCGCAGCACCCCCCAGTGGCATGCACCCGGGGCGGACCACCCCCACTGCCCCCCCCCCTTAGTACGCCACTGGGTACAGTAGTTATTTTTTGATTCCTAGAGGGCTCACAATTTCAAAAACAAAGAGTTGGGATTTGAACCTGGATCCGTTGGTCTACAGTCCAGTGTACTAATCACTAGGATGGCCCTCTGCTGTGTTTATGGATGTTTGTGTGGCCATTTTTTAAGAATGCTCAAATAGAGACCTCCATGTCCCTCACCCCCCCCCCCCCCCCCCCTTTCTTGGATGTTACAGTTTGTAAAATAGATGTAGCGCATGGATGCCCATGTCACATATTTTTGAACAGGCTGTGTATCCCGTTTGAAAATACATATGAGATGCATATCCGTTTGGGGCATTCTGACTTGGACATCCTTTTGAAAATGCCCCTCCACACTTTACTTAGATTTTTTCCAAAGTCCACTTGACTGGACTCAAGCAAAACATTTTTGACAATGATTATAAAAATCCAGAGTCTCATACATAAAAGTCTTTATAAAAATCTATATAATCATACTAAAACATAAACTTAACTAAACACCCTGAATCCAACCATCCATGCAAAAAAAGAAGATCCTTGGATGCAGAATTTCAGCCTCTGGAGCACCAAAATTAAGTATATTTTCTGTATACACAAGTAGCTCTGTTCTGCTGCTTTTAAGTGCCGATTTTTCCCACGGGCCCGATGATTGACAGTTGAATCAGGTTAAGTTTAAAAATAAACTAATTTGTCACTTCTTTTCTCCCCTGAAATTAGAACTTAGTCCAGTATCGAACAGTCAGAGTCTCAAAGAACGCAAGGCAGGCTGCAATTTAGTGTATAAAAACAATTGATTAGAGTTTTTCCCTGTGATTTTTGGCAGAAGCCCAGAGAGAAAACACTCTTTCCAAATCCATCTTGTCTCCATCAAATTGGCAACTCTTCATGTGCATTAACATATCCAAATGATCATCCTTCAAATGATTCTGGGGTCCTTTTACCAAGCTGCGGAAAAAAAATGGCCCTGCAGTAGTGGTGGGGGCCATGATGGTTCCATTGTGACACCACCACATATTCCTCTTGGGGATATAATGGGTGTAAACGGTATGGTCTGAGCACATTTAAAATAATGTAAAACACTTTATAGTATTTTTTTTTTTTTTTTAAAGTGCATACATAAAAATAAAAAAAGATAAATTATTTTGAACCCAAGTTTAATATAGTGAGTTTAAGGTTTAACTTGGTTTGTGGATTTGTTCTTCCTGATTTTTTGTGACTTTATTTATCCTTGCCATTTTTAGGGTATACACCATAGAAGTCTGCCCGGCACTGGCCTTGTTCTAAAATTTCTGAAGTTGTCAAAGCCTCCAAAAAGCTCCACTCTGGCCCATCCAAATCTAATTCAGCCTCCATCGGGGCACAGACCGTACAAGTCAGCCCAGCACTGGCTTTCCTACCTAATCTCCCATAATCTTCTTTAGATCTGATCTTTCTAGACAGGATTCCTTTGTGTTTGTCCCACACATTTTTTAATTCCGTTACTGTTTTCACCTCCACCACCTCCCGCGGCAGGGCATTCCAGGCATCTACCACTCTCTCAGTGAAAAAATACTTCCTGATATTATTCCCGAGTCTGTCCCCTTTCAACTTCAATTCATGCCCTCTAGTTCTACCACCTTCCCATCTCTGGAAAAAGTTTGTTTGCAAATTAATACCTTGACAGCCATACAAACTCAAAGAACCTCAGCACATCTGTTAACCTGCATTTTTATAGGATGTTTTATGATGATTGTAATTATTAAGTTTAATTAGCAAAATCTTGGCGGGGGGGGGGGGGGGGGAGGTGCTGCAAGCTATAGTGAGTAGAGCTGAAGGTTCATCTAAGATGCTCACCAAAAGCCATTGCTGAAAAGATTTGTTACACATATTTTCTCCTTGTAAAATGGGGAACACATGCTGATATTTTGGGCCTGCCCAAACCATGCCCTGTCCATGTCCCCTCAAAATCACTGCATAGTGTGGATCTCTAGAGGTAAATAGTGTCTTTCTTAAAATTGCTTTGGCTAGCCAATCTACACATGTACATACTGCTATTTACAAATTGGGTTGAGAAAGTAATTGACTCCAGCAACAATATCAGCAAATTGGCAATACTGCCTGATATCACCACTTCCTCTTCCAAGTACATCCTCCTCCTGTCAGTGATGAGTGTGGTGGCCTGGGAAACTCTTCCTCCAGCACTGAAGGAGGTCACAAAGCACCTCAGACCCCTTCTCCTCCTCTAACAGAACTGTGCATAGGAGTGCTGCTGTTTTCTCCTTCTCTTATCACATTTTTGAAAAGCTCATATTTAAGCACAGAAAAACAAGCACAGATGTCTAGATCCACCAAAACACGGTCCCGTTTCGTCTCTCTACTCAGGTGCTTGGTTTAATAAAGACTGTTTTGGTTTTCACCCCTAGTTGGAAGTCACTGTGTCCATTTCCACTTGGATATACTGTGGGGATCGTCTCCTGTTTCTTCTTTGTTGTTGCTGGTGCTGTCACTGACTTCTCCCTATAAAACCTGCTCCAAGATCACTGCTTGGTAGTGCTTTTTCCCTTACTAGGTGACTGGGAACATTTATTATATTCTGAGACAGCCGAGTAACACCATGTCCTTTTCTTCATAAAGCTCTGGAACCTCTCAGGGCTGCAAAGCCTCCAGAGGCCAGACTAATCTATGCTATGTACAGAGCAGGGAGGTAGCCAGCCATCCGATTTGGGAGGAGCCCAGAGGTGGACTGGGCAGGGGGCAACACATTCCCTCCCCCCCTCTTGATGGCAGATGGGTTGGAAAACTGGGAGTGGGGTGGTGAGAAAAAGTGAAGGTGTGAAAGTGAAGGTGGTTGATTTATTGACTGGAAAAAAAGATAGTTTTAGAACCAAGACATTCAGGGGCTCAGGGCAGAACCTGGGGAGATGGTCCCAAAGCTGGCCTTCAACCTATGCCTCCTTCAGCATGAGGCAGGCTTGGAAGTCTCATAGTATGGGGGCCCAGGGTAATTGCCCTGTTTGCCACCCCCTAACGCAGGCCCTGCAAGACAACACATGATACCATGAATGAAAAGATATCAGCTACTTATAAGAACTTGGTGCTAAAACTGTTCTCGAAGTTTAGCTAATAGAGGGAATAGTTTATGTATATTCTGTTATTATTATATTAATAAAAAGGAATTGTATAAATCAATATGACCCCGATATTCTGTGGCACTTATCCAGGTAGGATAAGTAGGAGCTACCAGAATAGGTGTCAATAACCAGAACCATACCCAGATTTTCAGCGGTATTATTTGGATAATGCTGCTGAAAATCATCACTGACTTCCCTGGTGCTATTTGCCCTCTGAGATTTGGAGCAATTCACTGAGGAATCACTGTGTTCAGGAGATTCGAAATGGCTGCCATCATCCACATGTAGAGGTAAAAGCTTGTGAAAATGTTTGTGACAGGTGACCATACAAAAACCAATTCAGAATTTGCTAGTATCACCATTTGGCATTATAAGCATATGCTTGAGGTACAGTACAAAGACCATGCTAATAGAGAAGTGAGGAACAGATTGTCAAGGCATGGTTGAAATATGAAAGTTCTTTTCCCTTTTGCTAGGTATGTTAAAGTTGAATGAACATGGTACAATGGCCCAATAATCACACTATACATGGCTATGCTGACATGATTTATGATTACAATGGCATAGAATACTATAACGTCTCTGTATCGTTCCATGGGGTGACCACACCTTGAGTATTGCGTGTAATTTTGGTCACCATATCTCAAAAAAGATATAGTGGAATTAGAAAAGCTTCAAAGAAGAGCAACCAA
The DNA here is from genome assembly GCF_901765095.1 of Microcaecilia unicolor. NCBI lineage: Eukaryota > Metazoa > Chordata > Amphibia > Gymnophiona > Siphonopidae > Microcaecilia > Microcaecilia unicolor. The sequence continues at coordinate 236,750,151 of NC_044031.1, forward strand.
AATGATAAAGAGGATGGAACTCGTCTCGTATGAGGAAAGGCTAAAGAGGTTAGTGCTCTTCAGCTTGGAAAAGAAATGGGCTGAGGAAGGATATGATAGAAGTCTACAAAATCCTGAGTGGTGTAGAAGGGTAAAAGTGAATTTATTTTTTGTACTCTTTCAGAAAGTACATGGTATTACTTTTAAAATGAATAGAAGGAAATGTTTTTTTCACTCAGAGAATAGCTAAGCTCTGGAATTCTTTGCCAGAGGATGTGGTTAAAGCAGTTAGCATATCTGAGTTTAAAAAAGGTTTGGACAAATTCCTGGAGGAAAAGTCCATAGTCTGCTACTGAGCTAGACATGGGGAAGCCACTGGTTGCCCCAGGATTGGTAGCATGGAATGTTACTAATTGGGTTTCTGACCTGGATTGGCCACTGTTAGATGTAGGATACTGGGCTAAATGGACTGGTCTGACCCAGTATGGCTATTCTTATGTTTTTAATTAGATATCAGGCTAAACAAAATGATGTCTCTGATGCACAAAGACAGAAAGCCTCGCCATGGGCTCAATGCAATAGGTAACTATAATGCATACCGCTGTGAACACTGTGGCACACCCTGATGCAGGTGGCTATGCCCACCGAAACACGGCCCGTGTCAGGTCCTGTCACACTGGTGATTTCATTAAAGTTTTGAAGATTTCATCCCAAGGTTGATTGTCATTTGTTCCATCCTCTACTCCCTTTCTGACCGTATTCACGTATGTAGAGGTTCAGCTCCTGTCTTCTCTTTTTGCCCCGTATGCTTTTAATGTCCTCACTGCCATTTTGTACAGCAGTCTGTGCAGTTGAAATGTCTGGTATACTGCAGACATCTATATTATTATTATTAATTAAACTTGTAGCCCACTATTCTAATGTGCACAGTGGGTTACAACATGCCATACACAACAAAATAAGACAATACAAACATAAAACAGTCAAGAATAGAGCACATAAAGCATAAGATTAGAATCTTTCAAATGTACCAAGATTATGTCAGAAAACATTTATCACGAGTAAGCAATGATGTTAATTGTACTCATATTAATAAAGTTCCATCAATATTCTTCCAGAATGGCCAATATTTACTTGCAAATCAAATGTTTTTGCAGTGTTGATCCTGCAGTCTGTGGTCATCTCAGTGGCTATACTGGGAGAAAATGTAGAAATCCCAATGGAAGTGATATCGGTGACTTTATCCTGGCTGATTGTATCTAGGCTTTCCACAGTGGGTTCACGGGTGGAGCAGGTTGCCAATGGATAGTGTATCCTCATAAGCAGAGCAGGTGCACAATCATGTTCTCTGTTTTTATGCTTCTCTATGAATAAGAATTCGAACTTGTTTCTTGGTCCACCTCCAGTCTGCTGGGGCTGCTCTTCTTGCTGAATTTCTTCTTTTCTGTTCTCCTTAAATGACTTGTACATTTTCTGATGTCAGTATCTCATCTGCTGGGAGTTTCTGTTGCACTAATTTCATCAAGTATTTTCTGCAAGATAGAAATTACAGAGTTTATTTTATGAGATTGGGATCAAAACAATTTTGCCTAATTTCTTTACATTTCTTTCACTATGCCTAGCTTCTCTTGGGAGAACTTGAATTTCCTCTCTGTTTCTTGTGAAGTGTTATAATGAACACTTTCTAGTGACAAGAGTTAATTACCGATGAAGAAAGATAGCAGAGGATTTACTTAATCTGCAGGAAAGGCCAAGACTACAGTGAGTCAGACCTGTGACAGCACATTAGGCAGACACAAATGAACAAAATCGTGAACCATCCCTGTGTGTTTTTACTCATTTTTAAATGTCCAAACTGCCTGCGACAAACAATATTACTGACCTTCAGATAAAATGGGTTACTGTTAAATAAAGCAAAACTATTTTATATGTTGAAAAATAATTGTATAATTATAAGAAGAGCCCCTCAGTATGTTACTGTATGTCAATATGCACTCTTTGGTATCTTTAATTGATCATATGCACACATGGAACCAATGGAAGGCTTCTATGACTTCCAAAGTGACTCATACTCTACAACCCGGGGCATTTCTAAGGAGTATATTAACAGAACTTCAGTTTAAAATGTGTCTTGGTTTGACAAACAAAACAGTGTCAACCTAAATATTGTGTCCACTTCAATCCGTACATTTAAGTTCAAACATTTAAGTTCACAAACATTTAACTTGGATCCAAATATGTTGGTCAGTATTCTCAATGGAGAAGGATAGATAGTGGGGATCCCAAGGGGTCTGTGCTGGGACCACTGCTTTTTAACATATTTATAAATGATCTAGAGATGGGAGTAACTAGTGAGGTAATTTAATTTCCTGACGACACAAAGTTATTCAAAGTTGTTAAATCGCAAGAGGATTGTGAAAAATTACAAGAGGACCTTACGAGACTGGGAGACTGGGCTTCTAAATGGCAGATGACATTTAATGTAAGCAAATACAAAGTGATGCATGTGGGAAAGAGGAACCCGAACTATAGCTACGTAATGCAAGGTTCCATTTTAGGAGTCATCAACCAAGAAAGGGATCTAGGCATCGTTGTTGATGATCATGGTGTTTGGAATGCTGAGCATATCGGCTCTTTAAGCTAAGTGTCTTTGGAATATATTTTTATGTGATAAAGTGGATAGCACAGGTTGATAAATGAATTGTAATTGCAACAATAGGGTTGAGGTGGCTTTAGTCAATGATTAAAGGTTGATGCACGAGTATAGATTCACCATGGGAGCGATATGAGAAACCGTGCCAAGTGATATGAGACTCCAACTCGGTTGCAATTTACAAGTGCTCTAAGGTATATTCTCCTATTTATATTTTGGTATTTCTAGGATAAGCAGCATAAAATGTATTGTACTTTTTTGGGATCTTGCCAGGTATTTGTGACCTGGATTGGCCACTGTTGGAAACAGGATGCTGGGCTTGATGGACCTTTGGTCTTTCCCAGTATGGCAATACTTATGTACTTATGTACGGTCTCACACAGACTTAGATCCCTATTCAATGAGTTACCTGTTTAGCATCTTCCTCAGAGCTTCCATTGCAAATTCATAATGTTAGCCCATATACAGTCCTCTTAATTGTGGCTTCTTATTAATTATAAAATTATTTTTCAACATATAAAGTAGTTTTGCTTCATTCAACAGTAGCTCTGTTTATCTGGAGGTCAGTGATGTTTTTCACAGAGAGTTTGTTTGGACTTTTGATATATTTGTTTCTCTCCGAACAGGGCTCTAAAGGAAAAGTCCATAGACCATTATTAAATTGGACTTGGGGAAAACCCACTATTTCTGGGATAAGCAGCATAAAATGTTTTGTACGTTTTTGGGATCTTGCCAGGTATTTGTGACCTGGATTGGCCACTGTTGAAAACAGGATGCTGGGCTTGATGGACCTTTGACCTGTCCCAGTATGGCAATACTTATGTACTTATGATTAGGGATTTTCCTGATATATATTCTTTACTCATTTTTAGTCAGTCAGATGGTTTCTCTTTCCATGATCAGTAAAGTTGCTGGATAAAATCCTATCAAGAGGTTTCTTCATATGAGGATCTTACAGCATCAGGCATGCTGGAGTTCATAGAAGTTGCCTCAACTACCATGCAACCTTCATTTCTCAGTGTTTTATTTCCAAACTAGTAAAACAGGCCCATTTCTGACACAAATGAAATGGGCGCTAGCAAGGTTTTCCTCGGAGTGTGTATGTTTGAGAGAGTATGTGTGAGATTGACTGTGTGTGAGAGAGAGAGAGTGAATGTGCGAGTGTGTATGTGTGACAGAGAGAGAGAGAGAAAGAGAGAGAGAGAGACTGCTGGGTGCGAGTGTGTCTCCTCTGTCCCCCCTCCAGCCACCCAGCGATTCTCCTCTCTCCCCTGCTCCCCCTCCAGCTACCCAGCGAGTCTCCTCTGTTCCCTGTCCCCCCTCCAGCCACCCAGCGAGTCTCCTCTCTCCCCTGCCCCCCTCCAGCCACCCAGCGATTCTCCTTTTTTCCCTTGCCCCCCCTCCAGCCACCCAGCAACTCTCCTCTCTCCCCTGCCCCCTTCCAGCCACCCAGCGATTCTCCTCTCTCCCCTGCCCCCCCTCCAGCTACCCAGTGATTCTCCTCTCTCCCCTGTCCTCCCCTCCAGCCACTCCTCCACTTTAATCAGCATATATTAAATTCCCCCCATGTGCTACACAAAAGCACCAAGCACATCCTATATAATAAAACGCACCTCCAACGTTCTGAAGCCTTATTTCCGGAATGTTGCAGGAATGCTTCAAGGCTTGAAGGCTTCACTTTCTCGGCTTCAGAATGTTGGAGGTGCGTTTTATTATATAGGATAGGGCCTTTCTTACATATATATATAGTAACATAGTAGGTGACGGCATAAAAAGATCTGTACGGTCCATCCAGTCTGCCCAACAAGATAAACTCATATGCGCTACTTTATATGTATACCTGACCTTGATTTGTATCTACCATTTTCAGGGCACATCTTCTTCTTTTTTTGTTTTCTTGTCATCTTGTTTTTTTCAACTCTGCCCCTTCCTCTCATACTGGCCCTTGCTGTCCTATCAAAATTGTAGTTCTACACTTTTTAATTCATGTGTGTTGTTATAGCGTCTCCCCCCACTCTTTTCTCCCCGACTTAGATTAAGCAGGCTAGATGTTCCTTGGTGATGGGTGTGATAGCAAATCTGTAATAAACTTGAAACTTGAATAATCCGCTCACCTCACCTTCTGCCTGCTGTTCTATTTTCTCCTCTGCTTCCTCCATTCTGCTTCAGATTTCACTTATATCTACTCAAAGTTCTTCTAAGCCCTCATGAGTTTTCTGTTTTGAACTCACAATTTCTGCTTTGAGCTCTTAAAACCACTGCCGCAATTCACCATGTCCTGCTTCTTGATTTCATCCCGAATCATTAATATGCTCTTTGGGTTGATCCCTTACATCTCTAGTAATTTTTTTGTGCTTCGCCATCGCCATCTTAGATTCAGGTCATGTGGAGGGGCATAATTGAACGGCGCTGGCCATCTATATGGCCGGCGCCGCAAACAGCGGTCCTGAACCATATTATTGAAAAAGATGGTCGGCCATCTTTCATTTCAATAATACGGTTCGGGACGGCCAAATGTCAGAGATGGCCGGTATCGGTTTTTGCCGATAATGGAAACCGAGGCCGGCCATCTCAAACCCGGCCAAATCCAAGGCATTTGGTCATGGGAGGGGCCAGCATTTGTAGTGCACTGGTCCCCCTGACATGCCAGGACACCAACCGGGCACCTTAGGGGGCACTGCAGTGGGCTTCAAAAATTGCTCCCAGGTGCATACCTCCCTTACCTTGTGTGCTGAGCCCCCCAAATCCCCCCCAAAACCCACTCCCCACAACTGTACACCACTACCATAGCCCTTAGGGTTGAAGAGGGGCACCTACATCTGGGTGCAGTGGGTTTTGGGGGGGGGGGGTTGGAGGGCTCAACACTTACCACCACAAGTGTAACAGGTGGGGGGGGGGGGAGATGGACCTGGGTCCGCCTGGCTGAAGTGCACTGCACCCACTAAAACTGCTCCAGGGACCTGCATACTGCTGTCATGGAGCTGGGTATGACATTTGAGGCTGGCATAGAGGCTGGCAAAAAAATGTTTTTAATTTTTTTTTAGGGTGGGAGGGGGTTGGTGACCACTGGGGGAGTACGGGGAGCTCATCCTCGATTCCCTCTGGTGGCCATCTGGTCAGTTTGGACACTTTTTTGAAACTTGGTCCTGAAAATAAATGGACCAAGTAAAGTCGGCCAAATGCTCGTCAGGGCCGCCCTTCTTTTTTCCATTATCGGCGAGGGCGGCCATGTGTTAACAACGTCCCTGTCCCACCTTCGGTATGCCTCTGACATGCCCCTTTGAAGTTTGGCTGGCTCTGCGACGGACTGCAGTTAAGGCCGGCTAAAATCGGTTTTTGATTATGCCGATTTCGCCGGACTTGATAGATGGCCGGCCATCTCCTGATTTGTGTCAGAAGATGGCCGGCCTTCTCTTTCGAAAATAAGCAGGATTGTTGACTTGATTCTTGCATAAGCATAAACTCTCAAGTCAAGGGATTTCTTTGTAGACACCATCAGATATTGCTGATCCATCTTAATTATCAACAATATTTATTGATGACAAAGCCAAGAAAAATCAACCAACATTATATAGGTACAATATAGTGAACAGCCAAACAAACATGGCAAATACAAAAAAAAAAAAAAAAAAGAAACCCAAGCTGTCATCTTATGGTTACAAAAGGTTTTTGCCCCTAGCCCCTAACCCATCCCCCCACCCCCTCACTCCAAAATGCAAACCAAAATCCCATTAACCCCCCCCCCCCCCCCACCCAAACACATACAGAAAAGACAACTAATGAATCCGAGAGCCTGGACTCTGATGGTCCCCAAACTCCTCCACAGGACCAAAAAAAAATACCCTCCCCCTTTCATCCACCCCCTCAGCCCAAAGCTCCAACAATATCACCGGTATGGGGGGAAAAAAGTATTACAAATTATAAACAAAAGACTGCAGCCCCTAGAGGATAATATATCAAAATATGCTTCCCACACTTTCAAAAAGCAAACTTTCCTCTTAAAAGAACCCCTCGCATCTTTCGCCTCCCAGGTAGCCAGCAAATGCACCTGATTTCATCAATGCCAGTAAGCCGGAAGGACCAGTGAAGGCCAGGTCTGCAAAATGCATTTCTGTGCCAACAATGAAAGCTTACGAAACAATAAGGTACCCTCCTTAGAACTACCACTAAATTCCCCCAGCAGGTCCAGAATCAACTGTTCAACTCAGTCAGTAATTTGACACTGAAATATAGCTCCATAAAGCACAAAATGAGAGATCAAAATATCTGTATCGTCATACAATCCTAAAACGAATGAATAAATGTGCCATCAGCCACCTTGCATTTAAGACAGGTAGGGGATTGCACCCTCCTTGCTTTGAAGAGCTGAGATTGCGAAACATAAGCCCTATGCAATGCTCTAAATTGACACTTCTGAAGCCAGGCCCTGGAGATCAGTTGTGGAATACCCTTAAGAGAAGTCAGAATGCCCTACCCAACTAATTGAACCCCAATATCTCTAATCCATTAATGCTTCAAGTCCATGAAATCCTTCCCCTTCATTACCCGTTGGAGAGTCTTGTTTATGACTGAAATGGAGACTCCCAGCATGGAAACATTGTGAAAAAATTCTCTCAATTTAGCCCCTTCCCATGTCCGAGCTCACCCACCTTCAAAGAAGCCACATAATGCTGAACCTGACAGTAAGCAAATCTAAGGCTCCAGCTAATGCCAGGTGGCCTTGAAGATCCTCAAATAAGAGGGCATTCCCATCTATAGCCAAAATATGCTCCAAATGGGCTACACTTTGGCTGTCCCAGTTCAGGAATATTGCATTATCCATCCCAGGTTCATAATCTCCATTTCCCCTCAGGCGAAGTTGATCCATGACTCTGGGATCCTCCAATTAACATTGTCCACACCTCCCATATTGGCTTAAGCAACACATTGCAACACAACTGCACAAGGATCCTAGTCAATGGAGCATGAAGAAAATACTAACATTTATTAGGGACAAAAAAGCCTGCTCAAATTCTAGTGGGGTAAATTGGCACTTCAAGCAAATCCAATCTCTCAAATGCCTTAAAAAGCAGGCCCTGTTATACCAGAGAACATCCAGAATTCCCAGGCCACCCCTAGCCCATCCTGGTTTTCTCTACCTCCCTGCCTGAGCACCAAATTCAAGACAGTGCTGCAGCGCCTATGGAAGAATGGTCTATATGCTAAGCTGAAAAAATGTTCCTTTGAGCAGATGGCCCTTCTCTTTTTGGGATATGTGGAGGGGCATAATCGAAAGGGGCGCCCAAGTTTTCCTGAGGACGTCCTCGCAGGATGTCCCAGCAAAGGGGCGGGGAAATCTGTATTATCGAAACAAGATGGGCGTCCATCTTTCATTTCGATAATACGGTTGGGGACACCCAAATCTGGAAATTTAGGTCGATCTTAGAGATGGTCATCCCCGATTTTCGTTGATAATGGAAACCGAGGACGCCCATCTCAGAAACGACCAAATCTAAGCCATTTGGTCAGGGGAGGAGCCAACATTCGTACTGCACTGGTCCCCCTCACATGCCAGGACACCAACTGGGCACCCTATGGGGCACTGCAGTGGACTTCAGAAATTGCTTCCAGGTGCATAGCTCCCTTACCTTGGGTGCTGAGCCCCCCAACCCCCCCCCAAAAAAAACCCACTTCCCTCAACTGTACACCACTATCATAGCCCTAAGGGTGAAGGGGGGCACCTACATGTAGATACAGTGGGTTTCTGGTGGGTTTTGAAGGGCTCACATTTACCACCACAAGTGTAACAGGTAGGGGGGGATGGGCCTGGGTCTGCCTGCCTGAAGTGCACTGCACTCACTAATACTGCTCCAGGGACCTGCATACTGCTGTCAGGGAGCTGGGTATGACATTTGAGGCTGGCATAGAGGCTGGCAAAAATATTTAAAATGTTTCTTTTTTTAGGGTAGGAGGGGGTTGGTGACCACTGGGGGAGTAAGGGGAGGTCATCCCCGATTCCCTCCGGTGGTCATCTGGTCAGTTCAGGCACCTTTTTGAGGCTTGGTCATAAGAAAAAATGGAACAAGTAAAGTCGCCCAAGTGCTCGTCAGGGATGCCCTTCTTTTTTCCATTATCGGTTGAGGATGCCCATGTGTTAAGCACGCCCCAGTCCCGCCTTCACTATGCTTCCAATATGCCCCCGTGAACTTTGGTCGTCCCCGTGACGGAAAGCAGTTGAGGATGCCCAAAATTGGCTTTCGATTATGCCGATTTGGGCAACCCTGGGAGAAAGATGCCGATCTCCCAATTTGTGTTGAAAGATGGGCGCCCTTCTCTTTCGAAAATAAGCCTGATAGTTTCTTCTTCTGGCCCTCAGATGGACCTGGGCAAATATGTAGCAATCCAGGAATGGCTGCAACTCATGGGCCTTAAGGCCCTTCAAAGATTCTTGTGGTTTGCCAACTATTACCAGCAATTTATCCAAAATTACTCCAATTGAAACTCGGATGGCCTTCCTATCGGCTCCTATATTGCAATGGCCTGATTCATCGCACACCTTCTTTGCAGAAATGGATGCTTTCTTCATGGGGGCTGGGGCCATCCTTTCTTAGGTCTCTCCCAGTGAGAATCTCTTGCCCTTTTCCTTCTTCTTTAAGAAGTTGACCCTGGCCGAGCAGAACTATACCATTGTGGACCGTGAACTTCTGGCCATCAAGTTAGCTCTATGGTTGATATTAAGCAGGATACCTGCGGTCTGTCTCTGATTAGTGCCCATTCCAGTTCCCCAAAGACTATGAGGAGAGATGCTTTGAAACTGCTCCCTGAAGCTTGGAGAACCTGGGGCATTGCAACAACATTAGGTAATATTTTGGTAATGCTATACAGTTAGATTTGTGCTTCGAGACTTTTTTGTATTTTATTTTCATTCTGTCATTTATTTTGTTCCATTAAAGACAACGATGGAAGCAATTCTTCCTAGCTTTAACTCTTAACAGTAGGTTTCTCAGTCAAGTTTTATGAAATTCACATGCTGGCATCAATTGCAGAGGCTACTGCAATTGCCCTTTCACTAAAATACACTAAGCATGTAGGAGGCAATTCTATATGCGATCACCAAAATTTGGTGCCAGATTTCTGCAGGCTGTGAGCCTATTCTGTAAGTGTTCTGTAAGTCAGCATTGGCATGCCTAAAGGTAGGTGTGCCCATTTACTCTAGCTTTATGGTTTGTGTAAATGGGCTTGTCGAAATACACCATTTACACACATAACCTACAGTTTTCTGTAGAGAGCCCGTGTAAATTCAGCCATGCCTATGACATGTCTATTCCTTCCTCTGTGAATGCCCCCCTTGAACTTATGCACTAACTCCCCTGATTCTATAAAAGTCGTCAAAAATTGTGCTATTGGTGCTAATTAAAATCAGGGAAGATGTACAAACGTAAATTTGCATCTCAGAAAAGGGGACACGGAAATGGGAGTCATGGGTGTTTAAGGGCAGAGCGTGGGCATGGATTAGAGTTACTTGTGGAATTATAGAATAAGGGGGTACTATGCATAAATTTAGGTGCAGGCATTTGCTGGTGCACATGGACGCACCTACATTTATGCGCGACCCCAGTGCTTAAGCGGTATTCTATAAACCATGCTTAACTTTAGGCATGGTTTATAGAAAGCTTAAGTGGGTCGTTTTCAGCACTGATTTTTTAGGCATGACTTACAGAATCTAGCCCTAAGCCATTGAGCATATTTACTTTTTTAATTAAAATTTATATTCCTCACTATCTAAAAATTCTAGGCATATAATAATTCATATTCATAAAATAAAATCAGCAGAATTACAAAAAAATACATATATAACGATAATGAAACAAACAATAAATCAACATAAATATAAATACACTAACTCTACTTCAAATAATCTGAATTCCTCAAGCTTCAAACTTACAGCCATGAGAGATCAATACAGAATAACGGTTAGACATGCAACTGCCATTTACTTGTGTAAGTGTACACTTACCCACTTGAATGGGAGTATTTTATAAATTTAAGCATGCAAATGGTGCTTACGTTTAGGAAAGCTTTTGTGGAATGAGGAGGTTAATGTGTGAATTAGTGCATGTTAGTAGCACATCAGCACAGTAACTCTTATTGTGCTGGCATGATGGTATACACTAATTCACGTTAACTGCATGCCAGGTTAGGAGGTGGAAACTGGATGGGTTATGGGCAGAGAACAGGCGTGGACTTAAGATTGCAGTTTGCACACAATACTTACCATGGACTATCACTTGTTCACTTACTGCCTTCTCAAGAGGCGGTCTAAAGTACATGCGAACTAATTATGAAGAAATAATGCAGGGTCAAGAAATCTTCTGTGCTGTAACTTCAGGGGACTTGCTGGGCATGCCCCTGTCAATTTCTGCATGGCCTTTGCACTTATGGTTCATTAATTTTAGCTGTAAAAGTACGGTAAGTACAAAAATGTACTGCATTTCCGTAAAAGTCTTCAAGAGTAGGGCAAAGTGGACAGGATGCCCTCTGCTTCCTCTGCTCAAACATGGCTTGTAAAGTCTTGGGGGAAGAGCCCTTATAGCCACATGAAGGGATAGTGATACTAGGCACACAACTGATGTCATCAACTGTCTGGTGATCTCAGCTCATCATACTACATATATTGTGGTTTGTATTTCACTTTGAGTGAAAGCAGATGAGGTATTCGAACAAGGAAACTGAACAGAGTTTATCGGCAATCTATGGGAAAAAAAACTGAAAAGGACAGAAATGCTAAGCATTTTCCTTTTAGATCCCAAATGGGAGAAATTCCCTGTTATAGTTTGCAAAAATGGTTAGCCTAAATGTTTTTCCCTTCCCTGCTAGGACATTCCTCCTCACTTTCCCTTTACAAGGTTATTGAAAAGATGCCCCGTGGAGTCCTTGCCAGCTGTTACAGAAATGATTACATATGCCTGATTAGTACAACATCAGCCCCACTTTGTATATTTATTTGTAATCTGCCCCCGGAGCCTGATGTGTGAGGCAGAGCAGGCCCCATTGCACAGTGGGGTAATTTGCTATAGTCCTTGCTGTTGAAAGAAAAGGGAGTGTAGCAACAGGGAATAATAACACATTCATTTTTCCACACTGACTTTTATTACTGGGAATAGAGGGTAAAAGAACCTTTTAAATTCATCAACTTTAGATATATATATGCCCATGAAAGATGAGCCTGACAGACCTGAGAGACTAGATAGACCCCTCCTCTCCCATCACCTCCTCTTCTAACCTATCAAATTATAGTTCTACCCTCTCCTCTCTTAGCCATGTCTTGTTACTGCCTTTTCCTTTCCTAGAACTTTTAGATTGTAAGCTGCCTAGACATACAACTTGATGGGCAGGATAGTAAATCCTGAATAAAACTTGGAAACTTGGATCAAAAACACACAGGATAAATCTTAACATGTCAGAACTGATCAGGGTTGCGGACAGCTGAAATCTGGAAATGAACTTGAGACTCTCAAGTTGAGAGGGCATCTGACGTCCTGTAGTCTGGTGGAGGGCTTGGCTCTAGTGACCATGAGTTGGGAAGCAAGATCTGTATGAAAGTGGTCCTCTAAGATGGGGTAGGCCTAACTCTCAGGGATCAGATTTCCAAGAACAAAATTACAGGATCAGGCAGGACATACTGGCAGGAAGCAAAGATTTCTAGGACCCGTTGGTGTCAGCATACACTTCACTCTCTACTACATTTAAATACTAAAGTCAATCAGGGTTCTGTCCCTAATCTAGCCAATCATCTCCTGTCTGTGAATAGTCAACTTTCTGTTCCTAGTTCCATGCTCTTTGTGGCTTTCCTGGCTCTTCTAGGTGCCTGCCTCTAACATGCACATTGCTAGTGTTAGATATATCATTCATTAACTGTAATTCTCTGACCCCACATTCCCCCCCTCCCTCCCGGTGTTCCCCCTCCACACTACCATGGGTCTATTCTGAGAAATACTTTTAAGGGACATTCATGGTAGAACTTTATTAATTCTTCAATGTGCACTCTAGTTCCTTGGACTATATCATTCCTAATTAACTAGGTACTATGGTCTTTCTTGCTGGTCAAGTATTTGTTTCACTTGTCATCATAGTAGGCGGTGATGGTGGCAAAGTCTGTCAACCTGTTTCAGTAGTGACTAGACGTGTACCAAATTGCATATTTTATTATTCAGCTGAATATAAATAATGGGCATTGAGCTTTAACATATCAAATAATAAAAAAGCAATGTGAAATGAAATCAGAAATCAAGTGTTTAGTTCAGTAGGATTTAGCACATTAGAGCCCCGGATTATTTGTATTTGAATTGAAATCACTATTTGACCAAATACAAATAATGTATTCAGGGCCGAATCAAATCAATTATTAATATTCAGTACAGCCTTAATAGTGACCCATAGAATACTGGATATGCTTAGAATGATGAGGGCAATTTAACATTTGGGGCTAACGTGTTAATTTGTTTGTTGATTGGAAACAAATCTATGAATCTCTCATCTTAATTTTCAGTCTTTGGGTTTTCAGATGCTGTGTTGATTCCCACACTTCAGTGGTGAACATGGGTCTCCAGTGCCCAGGGGCCAGTATTTACATTTGTGAGCTTCCCCCAAACATACCATATCACAAAAGCCCAGTGCTTTAATTTCTTGACCTTCTAGCACCTCCTTCAGCCTCTCCTTCAGGCTAGAGACTTGGGTGAAGCAGCAGAAACAGTAGCATGAACAGACACCAAAAGATGAGCAAAGAGGCACAAAGAGTGAGATGAACTGAATCATTTATTTACATAATATCTTTTTTTATCCTTTAGATATGAGAGGCTAAGGTTTGTGAACACACTGGGCCCCATACTCAGAGTGATTTAAGCAGGCAGGAGAGGCTCTGGCTTGCTTAAATTGTGGTGATCCGCACAACTGCCGATATTCAGTGGCATTAAACAGAGCAGTGCCATTGAATATTGTCTCTGACCACCCATGTTAAAAGTAGGCAAGTCAGGGGTGGTACAAGGAGCAGCAGTGGGGAGAAGCTGGCAGTTATGTGGGTGCTGCCTATATTCAGTGCTGGGACCTGCACAGATAGCCCGGCCAAGTTTGGACAACTCAAAAGCTGTCCTAACTTGGTGGGGTTAGATATGTGGTTCCCAGCACTGAATATTAGCTGGGATTTGCATAACTTTTTTTTGGCCTTTTAAGCCCCCCCCCCCCAATCCCGCTCCTGTCTCCCCAAAATCTCCCCCTCCATCCTTTCTCTGCCCCTAGCTTTTACGAGACACAACTCCCTTCTCCCTTGGAACAGCTTTCCCCAACTCCTGACTCTCCTGGACCAGATAGGCCCCCCTGGGCCTACCTGATATCCCTGGTGGTCCAAGTGGGGGTGATGGGGGCAGGAGAGATGCCCACTTGCTCCTGTCCCTTGTGGCTGACTTCAGAAAATGTCTGGCATGATCTCTCATGGCAGCCTCATGGTATCTGCCAGATTGTTTACTCACATTGAAAAACAAGGTCAGCTGTAACATAATATATATTTTTCTCTATATATGTGATAGTATGATTACAATTCTCAATATATGTATTATACTCATTTTAGAACCATTTTTTTCCTAATGAGATTAAGTATGTCTATTTAACCTATTCAGTATGTCTTTTTATATGAAGTAAACAGATCCAAGATGGAAGTGTAAAATCAGAAGCTTAATTACACACTGTACCCAAAATGGTCCACATTTTGCCCAAACTTGGGCTGCTTCAGGAGTAAAACAAGATACAAATCATAACAAATAAAAGATAAATAAGTACATCTTAAAACAAACATAAGAAAAACAAATAAAATTCATTTGAAATCCAGATCAACGTTTGCATATATAAAACATCAGTAAAATCATAATTTAATGAAACATGTATAAATACTGCAAATAAATATATAAATAACAAAAGAAACAGCCATATTGGACAAGTGCGTGCAAAAAAGAGTTGATAAAAGGCTAGAAAAGTGAAAAAACAATATGCAAAGTAAGTGACCCTTAAAACCCGTGGAGGGGCATAATCGAACGGGGATGTCCATCTCTAAGGGCGTCCATCTCTAAGGACGTTCTGGCGAAGGGGCGGGGAAACCCGTATTATCGAAACAAGATGACGTCCATCTTTTGTTTCGATAATATGGTCGGGGATGCCCAAATCTCAACATTTAGGTCGTCCTTAGAGATGGCCGTCCCCGGTTTTCAGCGATAATGGAAACCGAGGACACCCATCTCAGAAACGACCAAATCCAAGCCATTTGGTCATGGGAGGATCCAGTGCACTGGTCCCCCTCACATGCCAGGACACCAACCGGGCACTCTAGGGGCCACTGCAGTGGACTTCACAAATTGCTCCCAGGTGCATAGCTCCCTTACCTTGTGTGCTGAGCCCCCCAACCCCCCCCCCCAAAACCCACTGCCCAGAACTGTACACCACTACCATAGCCCTTAAGGATGAAGGGGGGCATCTACATGTGGGTACAGTGGGTTTTGGGTGAGTTTTGGAGGGCTCATATTTACCACCACAAGTGTAACAGGTGGGGGGGGGGGCATGGGCCTGGGTCCGCCTGCCTGAAGTGCACTGCACCCACTAAAAACTGCTCCAGGGACCTGCATACTGCTGTGATGGAGCTGGGTATGACATTTGTGGCTGTTATAGAGGCTGGCAAAAAATGTTTTTGAATTTTTTTTTAGAGTGGGAGGGGGTTGGTGGCCACTGGGGGAGTAAGGGGAGGTCATCCCCGATTCCCTCCAGTGGTCATCTGGTCAGTTCGGGCACCTTTTTGAGGCTTGGTCATGAAACAAAAGGGACCAAGTAAAGTCGATCAAATGCTCGTCAGGGACGCCCTTCTTTTTTCCATTATCAGCCGAGGATGCCCATCTCTTAACCACGCCCCTGTCCCGCCTTCGGTACACTGCCAACACGCCCCTGTGAACTTTGGTCATCCCCGCGACTGAAAGCAGTTGAGGATGCAAAAAAAATCGGCTTTCGATTATGCCGATTTGGGCGACCTTGGGAGAGGGACGCCCATCTCCCGATTTGTGTCGGAAGATGGGCGTCTTTCCCTTTCGAAAATAAGCTAGAAAGTAGTGCAAAGTAGTGCCAGATGAAAACCTTTGTTACATATTACCAGAGTGATAGTGCAAAAATACACTCTTCAACTACATTCAATCTGCAGAAGCTAAAAAAATTAAAAAAAAAAAATTAGTTCTTAATAAATAACATCATAAAAGTTAGAGAATAAGTACTAACAACAGTGATAGAAAATGCCCACTCATTCCACTAAAAGCAAGGTCAAAAACAGTTAAAAGATTAACACAAGAACTAGAGGTAAAACATTAACTGACTTACAGAACTGCCTGCATTCAAAGCTACTGTACTTCAGCGAACACGAACAGCGTCTCTCGGTGGTCACAGTAAATGCTAGCTCTGTGGCTGCTGGCTTTTTGTGTAATTTCTTGGTCAGAAATCACATTGTTCCTCAACAATGCAAGCCATAATGATACATAATAATTTCAGGATATAACCAGTTGCTAAGTACATGTAAAAGACACATGTAAAAAATAGATTTAAAAAAAGGACTTAAAAAATAGAAAAATTAAAAAAATTGCCATTGATTAAGAACATAAGAATAGCCATACTGGGTCAGACCAATGGTCCATCTAGCCCATTATCCTACTTCTAACTGTGGCCAAATCAGGTCACAAGAACCTGGCAGAAACCCAAATAGTAGCAACATTCCATGCTACCAATCTCAGGGCAAGCAGTGGCTTCCCCCATGCCCATCTCAATAGTAGACTATGGACTTTTCCTTCAGGAATTTTTCCAAACTTTTATAAAACCCAGATATGCTAACTGCTGTTACTGCATCCTCTGGCAATGAGTTCCAGAGCTTAACTATTCATTGAGTGAAAAAATATTTCCTTCTATTTGTTTTAAAAGTATTTCTATGTAATTTCGCTGAGTGTCCTCTGGTCTTTGTATTTTTGTGAAAGAGTGAAAAATCAATTCACTTTTATCCATTCTACACCACTCAGGATTTTGTAGACCTCAATCATATCTCCCCTCAGCTGTCTCTTTTCCAAGCTGAAGAGCCCTAACCTCTTTAGCCTTTCCTCATACGGGAGCAGTTCCATCCTCTTTATCATTTTGTTCGCTCTTCTTTGGACACCTTTTCTAATTCTGCTATATGTTTTTTGAGACACAGCAACCAGAAATGAACACAATACTCAAAGTGAGGTCCCATCATGGAGTGATATAGAGGCATTATAGTATTCTTGGTCTTATTTATCATCCCTTTCTTAATAATTCCTTGCATCCTGTTTGCTTTATTTAGCTGCCACAGCACACTGGGTAGAAGATGTCAGCATATTGTCTGCAATGAAACTTAGATCTTTTTCTTGGGTGGTGACTCCCAAGGTGGACCCTGGCATCAAGTAACTGTGATTCAGTAGACCACACAATGCTTGATTACATGGGAATCAGAGGTACAGTGGCCGCATAATTCAATGGCTTTCTAAAGACCAGATCCTACATTGTAAAGATGTGTAACCAGATATCAACCTCTTGGATCTTTGAGTGTGGGGTACCACTATGTTCTCCAGTATCATCAACACTATTCAATGTAATGATGGCTCCACTTGGCAAAAAACTGGAATTTATGGGCTTTAACCCATTCATATACGCAGATGACATCACCATTTACATATCTTTTAACAACAGTGTCACAGAAATACTGGACAAAATTAAAACAGATCTAGACCTTATGGAAAACTGGGTAGCAACATTCAAACTCAAACTAAATAGAGATAAAACCAAATTCTTGGTTCTGTCAAGTCCGCATAACCCCACATCCCACCAAAATTTTACAATCAACCATCAAACATATCAAATTGAAACACAACTAAAAATACTGGGAATTATTCTTGATAAACATCGATCACTGGACAGTCAAATATCTGCAGTAAATCAAAATGCTTCAGAACACTATGGAAACTGAGAAGGATCAGAGACTATTTTCCTAGACAATCATTCCGGATCAACGATACTATCACAACTAGACTACTGTAATGCATTATACGTAGGGTGTAAGGACAACATGCTAAAATCACTGCAAACCATACAAAACATGGCAGCAAGGCTGATATTCAAGAAGTTGAAATATGAAAGGGCTACTCCACTGCTCAAAATGATACACTGGCTGCCAAATAAGATGAGACTAATATTCAAAGCTAACACCCTCATTTACAAGATACTATTTGGTATGTCTCCTGAATATATGCTAGATACGATCAAACTATCCCCAAGAAATGCAAGCGCAAGAGGCTACCGACTTCTTCAGCTACCCAACTGTAGAAACATAACCTACAAAACCATGTACACAGATGGATTTAGTTACTTGGGTTCCAAGTGGTGGAGCTCAATACCAAAGGTCACAAGAAGCGTCACCAACTATCTTCAGTTCAGAAAAGAACTGAAAATCTACCTCTTCGAAAACTTCTTTAACTAAATAAGCTATCGATTTCCTTTCTGCTTCCAAATTGTAAACAATTACTATAACTTTGAAACTGAATGTAAATTGTAAGCCACTTTCTAATTGTAAATCATTATTGCTATTTCTAACATGAATGTAAATTGTAAGCCACTTTGAACCACAACCTGTTTCTCAATAACATTGGGATACAAGAATGTATAAATAAATAAATAAAGTTTGATTATTCTTCATCACTTTTCATTTGTCCACATTAAATTTCATTTGCCATTTGGATGCCCAGTCTTCTAGTTTCCTAAGGTCTTCCTGCAATTTTTCACAGTCCACATGTGTTTTGACAAGTTTGAATAGTTTTGTGTCATCTGCAAATTGTCGTTCTGATTTCCAGATCATTTATAAATATGTTAAATATGTTTGGATATGTTTTCACTGACATAAATGCACCCTTGATGCAGGCATTAGCTGAAATGTGGCCACATCGGATCTTGGTTATTGTTTTGCCCAGTCATCAATAAAGTGTCTTGTTTCCCTTACTGAGATGTTTTTTCCTCATTTTTTTCCTCTGAACTTCTCGTTTCCCCCCCTAAACCCACCTCCCTTCTTCCCCCTTTCTCTATCTCTGTTAATGGCTCTCACATCCTCCCTGTCTCCTCAGCTCGTAACCTTGGAGTCATCTTTGATTCCTCTCTCTCCTTCTCTGCGCATATTCAACAGATCGCCAAAACCTGTCGTTTCTTTATCTACAATATTAGCAAAATTCGCCCCTTCCTATCTGAATACGCTGCCAGAACCCTTATCCACACCCTTGTCACCTCTCGCTTGGACTATTGCAATTTACTTCTCACTGGTCTTCCGCTCAGCCATCTCTCTCCTCTCCAATCTGTCCAAAATTCTGCGGCATGACTTATTTTCTGCTAGAATCGTTATACCCACACTAGCCCACTCCTCAAGTCACTTCACTGGCTCCCTATCCGCTTCCGCATTCAGTTTAAACTTCTCGTACTGACCTTTAAATGCATTCACTCTGCAGCCCCCCATTACCTCTCCACTCTCATCTCTCCCTACATTCCTCCCCGTGAACTCTGCTCACTGGACAAATCTCTCTTGTCGTCCCCCTTCTCCCCCACTGCTAACTCCAGGTTTCGTTCCTTTTCTCTCGCGGCACCTTATGCCTGGAATAGACTTCCTGGACCTATACGTCTAGCTCCATCTCTACCTGTTTTCAAATTTATGCTGAAAACCCACCTTTTCACTGCTGCTTCTTATCTGTTCCCTTCTCCACTACTGCCAACTCCAAACTTTGCGCCTTCTGTCTCGCTGCACCCTACGCCTGGAATAAGCTTCCTGAGCCCCTACGTCTTGCCCCATCCTTGGCCACCTTTAAATTTAGACTGAAAGCCCACCTCTTTAACATTGCTTTTGACTCGTAACCACTTGTAACCACTCGCCTCCACCTACCCTCCTCTCTTCCTTCCAGTTCACATTAATTGATTTGATTTGCTTACTTTATTTATTTTTTTGTCTATTAGATTGTAAGCTCTTTGAGCAGGGACTGTCTTTCTTCTATGTTTGTGCAGCACTGCGTACGCCTTGTAGCGCTATATAAATACTAAATAGTAGTAGTAGTAGTAGTAGTTTTTAGCTCCCATTACTTCCCTTACCCGTAACTGTCTTGTCTGTCTGTATTATTTAGATTGTAAGCTCTTTTTGAGCAGGGACTGTCTCTTTGTATTAGGTGTTCAGCGCTGCGTGCGTCTGGTAGCGCTATACAAATGCTAATAATGATAATAATAATAATTTGGATCTGGGTTTCATATCCTGGATTTTGCTTTTGGTCACCTCCGATTGTGGTAGTGCTTCTTTGCTTTGTCTCTATATGTAAATAAAAAGCAAGAAAGCAGCTGCTGTCACCTCCCAGAATGACAGAGCTGGACTGACCCCTGCATTATACCTGTATCACTTGAAATGGACTGTTTACAGTCCTAGCATGGGGTGGGTTCACTAGAACATATCAGCATGGACAACAGTAAGGAATTATCCTCTCATCTCTTTGCTATTTACTGCTGGGGTCTTTTCCAATCACCTTCTCTAAATCTAGTTATCAGTTTCAGAGAGGAAAAACTATCAGGGGCATAATTGAAAGAGAAGGGCGCCCATCTTTCGACACAAATCGGGAGATGGGCGTCCTTCTCTCAGGGTCGTCCAAATCGGCATAATCGAAAACCGATTTTGGGCATCCCCAACTGCTTTCCGTTGCGGGGATGACCAAAGTTCATGGGGGCGTGTTGGCACCCTAGCGAAGGCCGGACTGGGTCGTAATTAAGAGATGGGCGTCCTTGGCTGATAATGGAAAAAAGAAGGGCGTCCCTGACGAGCACTTGGCTGACTTTACTTGGTCCATTTTTTTTCACGACCAAGCCTCAGTGCCCAAACTGACCAGATGACCACTGGAGGGAATCAGAGATTACCTCCCCTGACTCCCGCAGTGGTCACTAACCCCCTCCCACCCTCAAAAAAACAACTTTAAAAACTTTTTTGCCAGCCTCTATGCCAGTCTCAAATGTCATACTCAGGTCCATCGCAGCAGTATGCAGGTCCCTGGAGCAGTTTTAGTGGGTGCAGTACACCTCAGGCAGGCGGACCCAGGCCCATCCCCCCCTACTTGTTGCACTTGTGGTGGTAAATGTTGAGCCCTCCAAAACTTACCACAAACCCACTGTACCCACATGTAGGTGCTCCCTTCACCCCTTAGGGCTATGGTAGTGGTTTACAGTTGTGGGGAGTGGGTTTGGGGGGGGGGGTTGGGGGGCTCAGCACACAAGGTAAGGGAGCTATGCACCTGGGAGCAATTTGTGAAGTCCACTGCAGTGCCCCCTAGGGTGCCCGGTTGGTGTCCTGGCATGTGAGGGGGACAAGTGCACTACGAATGCTGGCTCCTCCCATGACCAAATGACTTGACCAAAGGTCATTTTTGAGATGGGCATCCTCGGTTTCCATTATGGGTGAAAACCGGAGACTACCATCTCTAAGTTCACCCATCTCGACATTTAGGTCGACCATCTCTAAAGTCAACCTAAATGTTGAGATTTGGGCATCCCCGACCGTTTTATCAAAACGAAAGATGGCCGCCCATAATACGGGTTTCCCCGCCCCTTCGTGGCGCCGTCCTTACAGATGGGCGCCCTTAGAGTTGGTCGTCCCCGTTTGATTATGCCCCTCCACAGGAGAATCAAGGGACTTTTTGCCAGTTTTGGGACCCTTTTGCTAAGCTTAGCGCATCCTTACACTGGATGTTCTTGCATGCTAGCTCCTGGATTCTATATAGCACACCTAGAGTTCCATGCTAAAATCCTAGCATATTCTATAACAGCGCACGCAACTTAATTGGCTTAACAAGCCAATCAGTATTGTTAACAGCGCTTAGCAAGCAATAATGAGCACTAATTGACATGCACAAATCGCTAAGTGTATTCTATAGTGCACTGCGTCTACATTTTAATGTGTGCAGGCTAAAAGGGGTGTGGTTATGGGTAGAGAAATGAGTGTTTCATGGGTGTTCCAAAATTTATACGTTTTGTTATAGAATATGGCCCTTTGCGCCTAAATCTATGTGCTGGGATTTACGTCACCTTTTCATTGGTGTAAATGGCAGTGTGTACTTTTAGGCACTAGTATATCAACTAAGCGTATCCTATATACCACGCCTAAGTATTGGCACCTCTTATATAATACGCTTAGGTGGAAATCATTTCTGTGTGGATTTTTCTGGCGTCATATATAGAATCAGACCTTAAGCCCATTTTTAGCAGAGTCGCCAAAGAAGGCTTTTTTTTATTTGTTAGCATTAGTGGGCAGCCATTAAAAAAATACTGTGGGAACGCTCTCTGCCCCCTGTTTAGGAGGCTTTAAGGGCTCCCACATTATGGATGCGCTGATCAGTTACTGCGGTGGTAATGCCAGCATCCTAGCTGATTAGTACGTTTATGCCCATTCTCTGCCCCTCAGTTGCCCCCTTCCCCCCTGAAAATACTGTGCGTTTAGCACACAGAGATGGAAAAATTAATGCAGAACAATTTAGCGCATTCTACATAAGGGGCTCCTGCATTAACTAGGCGGTAGCCAGGCAGCGCATGGCGCTGCCCGATTACCGCCGGGTACACTCCGGCACTACAGGAATAAATTTTTGTAGCGCCAGAAATGACGGTGTGCTAGGGGTGGGAAGTAACGCTTGGCTGCTGCGGTACTTCCTGTGTAGCAAGCGGTAAGCCCGCGTTGGGTTTACCTCCGCTTGGTAAAAGGATCCCTTATTTTCTTACTCCTGTTACTCTATGTTACCTGTCTATATATTCCATCTTTCTTTCTCCAGTTCTTACAAGAAAACCTTCCTTTTATCATCCTGTCAATTTGTTACGCGTGTACTGGATTGTAACATATGGAAACCAGTGAATCATCAACACAAGGCTATTGCTTGTGACTGTACTATGCTTTGCCTCCCAATTATGTTCAAGTCCAGCTAAGAATACCACTGAAAACTCTTCCTTTTAACACAACCCCTGTAAAATATTAGCAGTGTCTGACTTCTCCAAACAGGCAAGGGACTTGTTGCTAGAAGACATTGTCAAGGCTAAAAGTATAGATCAGCTTAAAATAAATTTGTGAAAAAGAAATATAGTGAATGTGTGTCAAAAACATACTTCACACTGTAGAAATAATAAGTATGAAATGGGTTTCATTGCAAATCATGTTTATGAAAACAACAATTTTCATATCAAACTGTTCTGTCTTGTTTTGGTTTTATTTGACTGCAGAAATCTTTATTTTATATTTTGATCTTAGGAAAGTCATAAATAAAAAGTGAAATGGTATATGTTCGTATGGGACATGCAGGTTATGAACCATAAAATAACTTTACAGCAGTAACTGAGAATTATGAGCAAAGCCTCTGTGAACAGGCTATGAACAGGTTAAAGAATCACTGAGAAGCTAAATAATAAGAATTATAAGAATTATACAGAATGTGAATCTCATGTCAGCCTGCCCTTCTGTTGGAGACACAGGCAGATATGGAGTCATAACAAAGATATGTGTGGCAAGAGAATACTGTAATGTAAGAGGGAAAATTTGCTGTTGACCATGGAAGCAGATAATGAAGGAGACATACCATATTTTTCGGACTATAAGACGCACCGGACCATAGGACGCACCTAGGTTTTAGAGGAGGGAAATAGGAAAAAAAATTTGCTTTTTCCCTCCTCTAAAACCTAGGTGCTCCGGTGCGTCTTGTCCGAATCCCTCCCTCCAAGTTCGGGATCACCCTCAGGGTTACCTCCTCCCCCCTCCCCGGCCCTGTCACCACCTCTCCCCTTACTCACGCGATCTTCCCTGGTGGTCTAGTGACGTCGGGGCAGGAAAGAGCCCCCTCTTTCCTGCCCAGTGTGCTGCTCTCCATCCTCCTGTATGCATTGCTGCCTGACGGTCTCGGCGAGATTCAAAATGGCCGCCGTGAATTGAAGTCTCGGCAGCCATTTTGAATCTCGCCGAGACCGTCAGGCAGCAATGCATACAGGAGGATGGAGAGCAGCGCGCTGGGCAGGAAAGAGGGGGCTCTTTCCTGCCCCAACGTCACTAGACCACCAGGGAAGATCACGTGAGTAAGGAGAGAAGTGGTGACAGGGCCGGGGGGAGGGCGATCCCGAACTCGGAGGGAGGGAAAGAGGGCGGGTGGCCTGCCAGCCAGCCAGCCAGGTAGCCAAATCTCTACCTTCGGACTATAAGACGCACCCCCCATTTTCCTCCCAAATTTTGGGGGAAAAAGTGCGTCTTATAGTCCAAAAAATACGGTAACTTTAATTGCTGGGAAGACGGTTTTTGCAAAGTAGGATAACCTTACTGACCTTACTTATTATAAACAAATATGTTATGAAGAACTTTGCTTCTGTAAAGATAGAATTTGCTAGAATGGGCTGGAATATGAGAGAAATGCTGATTTTGTACTTCTAATACTAGCCTATGACAGAAATGCTGACTTTGTACTTCTACTACTAGTCTATGAGAGAAAAGAGTATAAAAGGAGAATTATGGAGAGAGGCAACCAGAGAGTTAATGTCAGAGGTCATGTTTGTGTCCCGGTTGCTGTCTCATATGAGAATTAATTAATTATATTGCTTATTCTAATTGTATTCCTGATTGGTAAGTGTAATAAACAATTACTGATTATTCTCATATTACTCTAGCCTTCTGGGTCTTTCTGTCTCTCCACCATAATTCCTAGAGTCCCGGACATTCCAGGTTACAGGTAACTAGTACCTTTATACCTGGGAGAGGACAGAAAGATAAACACATATCACAATAGTAATGGAAAGGTAATCCACTGTACTATGTTGGTATGGCCTTTGAGATACCCTGTGTAGTACAGATATTATAAATAGGGATGGGGCATTCATTTGAAATGACATAGGACTATTAACATTTCCCACATTGTTTCATATTGTTGGCAAATGAAAAGGAGCAGAAAAGACACAAAGGAGGCAAATTGATTGGCACTATTTTATAAGGTAGCGCCTAAGTTCTATAGTTCCTAATTACAAGGGGGTGTACACATGGGCATGGCATGGGTGATTTAAACGTTAGAAGATTCATCCATTGATCTTATTGTTCTACTGTCTTTACGTACTCTGTAAGGTTTCTTCTGTTCCTCCACTTCAGTGTTTTTTTCCCTCGTAGCATGGGTGAGCCATGGGCATGTCTCCTAGGTGTGTGTGTAGTTTATGCACATCGCTTGCACAACTAGGTGTGCCACCTTACACCCACCATTGACATGGGCACCAATGCCGACCTTACACTAGTATTTAATAATGGAATCTTGGTGCCAAGATGCCGTTATAGAATTGGTGCTCAGTGTATGGCATTGGGGCACCTCGACTGAGGCACCAATTTATAGAATTCCCCCCCCTCCCCAAGTTTTGTGTGTTTTCTATGTGCTGTCAATAGTGCACACTGTTTGCAAACAGTGCACACTCCTTTCAGGTAACTCACAAATAGGGTGCTGTAGTAGTATAAGCATAGCAGCAAGCACAGGCCTTCACAAACACAGCCAGAGCAGAGTAGATAAAAAGTATATAAAAATCTCCTTTATCTCTACTATAATAAAAAGCACCTCCAACGTTCTGAAGCTGATTCCATGACTTCGCTAAAGTGAAGGGTTCGTAAGGTTCGTCAGATTCGTCAGTCTGTCACCATCTCTCTCGGCCCCGCCCTCGCATCAAAACGTGATGACTTCAAGGGCGGCGGACCTATCAGAGGCGTGAGGGCGGGGCCAAGAGAGATGATGACAGACTGACGAATCTGACGAATCTTACGAACCCTTCACTTCAGTGAAGCCATGGAGTCAGCTTCACAACGTTGCAGGTGCATTTTATTACACTACACAGCTCCCTAATTTTGCAATTAAACATCGCAGGGTGGCTGGAGGGGAGGGGGAAGAGAAAAGGGGGGGCAATGACCCTGGAACTGGAAGGGAGGGAGAGAGGGGGGCAACGACCCTGGAACTGGGAGGGGGGGTGGGAGGGGGGTGGACCCTGGAACTTGGAGGGGGGGGGGCGGCGGACCCAGGAACTGGGAGGGAGGGAGGGAGGGAGGGAGGGGGGTGACCCTGAAATTGGGAGGGAGGGGGAGAGGGCCGACCCTGCAACTGGGAGGGAGGGGAGGAACCCCTGGAACTGGGAGGGGGCGGGGACACCCTGGAACTGGGAGGGAGGGAGGGGGCCCCTGGCACACACTCTCATTCTCACACAATCTCGCACCCAGTCTCACTCTCTCTGTCACACACACTCACACATTCACTCTCTCTCTATCACACACTCACTCTCACACACACTCTGTAAAACACACACACTCCGAGGAAAACCTTGCTAGCGCCCGTTTCATTTGTGTCAGAAACAGGCCTTTTTTCCTAGCTGTCTAATAAAAGAAAACATCCAGCAATCTGTTGCATCCACACACTTAATCCAGTAGTTCTCAAACAAAAGCCATAGTCCGATTCCTTTCTGTTTATAGGAACTTCAGTGTGCACAGAGAAACAGCTTAAATTCAACAGTAATGAACAAGGCAAGACAGACATGACCCTTCTTGCTATGTTGGGGAAGTTTCTGATATCTTAAACATATGTGGTTGCTACATTCGCTGGAGAGCAGTTCCTTTCTTCCCTGGGCCTTTCTGGCTTGTCTTCCTTCTACAGTTTTAACTGCCCTGAGTGCACGACACCCTCCCTGCAAAGCTTTTCAGGGCCTAATCTTTTAAGGTAGCCCTTTAAGAGAGTGTTGTTTAGGCCAGGGGAACTGGCAATTTCCTATGTACTCCATCACAGGCACACTTTTCGTGAATAGTCTGCACTCTTTCTGAAAAAGCGTACATTGTTAATGACATTGTTCTTATAACAACAAAATGAACCCCTCCCCACAAAAAAATTAACATTCCCTGAAATGACATGGGAAATGGCACGAGAGAAACATTTTCTGGTTCCACACTCCTAACTATAAATTAATATACCTGCAAGGTAAACATTTCCTAAAGGTAGTGGCAGAATTGAAATTTATCATCACAGATATGTTTGACTCTGCTTTAAAAGATTGCAATAATACCATCAACACGTTTATAAAGAAAAAGGGAAATGTGATAAATTTAAGCAAGAAGAAATTGACTGCCAGAGGGGTTCTGTTTACCCTGCAATTCATTCCAATAAGAATTAATAACATAAAACATCTTTGATTTATGCTTTGATTCTTCAGGTGAAAGTTATCACAGTGATACCTATTAATCTAGGACTTTCTGCAAAGGCTTAAAGATTTTCCTTTTTTGGAAAGATTTATCAAATTGGCATAAAAGATACAATTGATGGCCAAAATTCAGCTTAGGCCTGGTTACTAAGGTCCTATTACTATTAATATCATGGGATGGGAAGTCATTCTAGAAGCATCTATTTATGTAAATAGTGGCATTTGCAAATGCAGATTAGGTATATGTGTAAATATTTTTTTTCAGAAACCTGCTATTACACATGTAGGTGGCCAGGATGCTGATATTAAAAGAGGGTGTGTTGTGGGCATGGTATGGGCAGGCCAAGAAAATATCTGTGTATTTCCCAATTTAGAATGTTAGTACTCTATATTACAATTAATTTCCCTGTCAGTTTTTGCATTTCTTCCAAAGTGAGCACAACTTTTATACCTGCTTGTTTCAGCTAGGTCTCAAAACAAGTGTTTGAGGGGGTTAATAATCGAAATCACTTATTTATCCTTTTTGCTTTTAAAGTAAAAAAACAACAACTTTTGTGGCTTCCCTTGCTCATTTGTTCTACTTATACATGTGGAGGGTAATTCCATTTTTAGGCATGAAGAATATGCCTATTTGGAGCTTATTCTATACAGAAAAGTAGGCCCCTACTTTTCTATATACAATACTAGCATAACAGGCCAAATACATGCCTATACTTTAATAAGAATAGCCATACTGGGTCAGACCAATGATCCATCTAGCCCAGTATCCTGTTCCAACAGTGGACAATCCAGGTCACAAGTACCTGGCAGAAACCCAAATAGTAGCAACATTCCAAACTACCAATCCTAGGACAAGCATTGGCTTCCCCCATGTCTATCTCAATAACAGACTATAGACTTTTCCTCCAGGAATGTCTCCAAACTTTTAAAATCCAGATGCACAAACCACTGTTACCACATCCTCCAGCAACATGTTCCAGAGCTTAACTATTCTTTGAGTGAAAAAGTATTTCTTTCTATTTGTTTTAAAAGCATTTCCATGTAATTTTGTTGAGTGCTACCTAGTTTTTGTACTTTTTGAAAGAGTGAAAAATTGATTCACTTCTACTTGTTCAACACCACTCAATCATATCCCAACTCAGCCATCTCTTTTACAAGCTAAAGATCCCCTTTATCATTTTGGTTGCTAGCCCTACATTAAGAACCTGCATGGATTTATTTATTTATTATTTATATTTTGCTCACACCTTTTTCAATAGTAGCTCAAGGTGAGTTACAGTCAGGTACTCTGGATATTTCTCTGTCCCAGGAGGGCTCACAATCTAAGTTTGTACCTGAGGCAATGGAGGGTTAAGTGACTTGCCCAAGATCACAAGGCGCAGCAGTGGGATTTGAACTGGCCACCTCTGGATTGCAAGACTGGTGCTCTAACCACTAGGCCACTCCTTCACTATTGTACTATTTTCTAATCTACACCAGTAAATGTGTGTCCTGCCCACTCTGCTAGATGTTTCCCCATCTGAAAGCACACCTGCAAATATTCCCATTGAATATTGGCACATCATTACAGAACAGTGCGTAATCAGCAAAATGGCCATTTATGGATATATGCATTCACATATGCGTATAAATGACTAGAATACTGGCATCTCTGCGCATTCTTTCTTCCTAAATCTAGACAGCTCCTGATAAAATTACTCCAATAAAGTTTTGAATTGGAAGCATTATCCCTCGGGTTCTATATATGGTGCTCACAACTGTGTACCCAATAATTGGCACTAACAATTATTGATGCTAATTGGCAACAATTCGCATTTACGCATGCATCTTTCTAGTTAGCATTCTTTAAAGATGCGCATGTAAAATTTTAAAAGCATGGAGCTGAAGAGGGGGCATGACCATGGGAAGGGCATGGGCGGGTCAGGGTCATTCCTAGAATTTGCATGCAGTGTTATAGAATATGACAGATCTGCGCCTAATATACAGGGCCACTGAGAGACTGGGCCGGTCCCGGGGCAATGCTGCCCCCCCCCAAGGTCGCTGCCGCCGCTCCCCCTCCACCCCCCTGAGGTTGCCGCTCCCCCCTGCACCTGCCCCCTCCGTCCGTCATGGGACCAGGCCCCCTGCATTGAAATCACAGCGCCTCTCACCTCCATGTGAAAGCGCTGCAGGCAGCAGGGCAACAAATTGTCTCACTTCGGGCCTCCTTCCCTCCCTGTGTTCGCCCTTGCAGAAGTTACATCAGACAAGGGCAGGACACAGGGAGGGAAGGAGGCCCGAAGGGAGACAATCTGCTGCCCTGCTGCCTGCAGCGCTTTCACACGGAGGTGAGAGGTGCTGTGATTTCAATGCAGGGGGCCCAGCCCGGTGGCAGACGGTTGACAATAGAGGGCGGGTGGGACTGTAGCGCCTGGCCCCCCTTGGAGGCCCAGGCCTGGGGAATTTTGTCCCCCCTGCCCCCCCCCCCCTCAGCGGCCCTGCCAATGTATACACAAGGATTTACACCAAGTTTCAGTTGGTGTAAATTCTAGCTCCCACAATTGGGTGCAGATCCTGGTACTAAGCACTGTTCTATTAATGGTGCCCAACTCAGAGCGCGATTTATAGAATAGCACTTCCCCCTAATTATATAAAAATTGCCAAACATTCTGTGCTCTAATTTGGTTGTGCATCCAATATGCACATGCTATTTAATTGACTAATGAGCTTTTTAACAAGCATTTATTGTCACTAATTGAAATCAATGAAGATGAACTGAAGATCTGGGATCCTCCCAATGACCCAAATGCACAAGGAGATGTCTTCTTTTTGTGGCCAGAGTGGTAAGCTGTGGGAGGGTTGTTTGTCCCTGCTGCTCTATGACTGGTGTTGGCAGGTGCTCAGAGGAGTGAAGGAGTAGCCTGTGGTTGGTGCAGCAGACTTTGATCTTGGGGAACTGGGTTCAGTTTCCACTGCAGATCTTTGTGACTCTGGGCAAATCACTTAACCCCCCATTGCCCCAGGTACAAAGAAGTACCTGTATATACTATGTAAACCGCTTTGAATGTAGTTGCAAAAACCACAGAAAGGCAGTATATCAAGTCCCAATTCCTTCCCTCCTGCCGTCATCTTTCCCTTTGAATTAATTAGAATTAAAAACTCAGTGAGATTCTCACTTGACAATGGGATTAAGATAATGTTCAAGCACCTTTCTGACCTCATTTGCAACTCTCTTTAAACTAGTCCCTTATTTTCTTATTCCTGTTACTCTATCTATTTGTTCCATCTTTGCTTACACTCTATGCTGTCTATTAATATGTTTTATTGTGTATTGTATTGACACTGTAACATAGCATACTATGCAATACTTTGTATTGTTTGAATATTTTTACTGCTGTAATTGTCTATTACTTATGTTTGACTTATTCTTGCTGTATACCACCTTGAGTGAATTCCTTCAAAAAGGTGGCAAATAAATTATAATAAATAAATAAATAAATGTATGATGTAAATTTAGGCACTTTATCTGTGCTTATATTTTATGCACATCCTGAAAAAGAGGGCGTGATAATGGGAGGATCATGGGCGGATCAGGGTGGATCATAGGCGTTTTACAAGCGCAAATTTAGGCAGGTGCATTTGCACCACATTTTCATTAGTGCAAATGGGCGAGCCTAAATTTTACGTGCAGCCCCTGGGACTTTAGCGCTATTCTATAAACTGTGCCTAGCTTTAGATGAAGCTTATAGAATAGTACTTATAGCACTTAATCATTTTTTCCTGCGCCAATTTTGTAGGTACGATTTATAGAATTCATCCCTTAGTGCTCAGTGCCCAAATTTGGGCACCATTTACTGAATGTAACCCTATGAGGGCAATTCTATAACCTAGGAGATCAAGAGTGCATATAAATCTTTAGAATACTAGCATATATGTGCACACAAACAGTCTGTAAGTTACATGTTTCCCTGTCAAATTTAGACACCATAGCACTTATTCCAGCTCTCTAGCTAGTATAATTGTGTGTACCTAAATATTGGGCACACTGAAATTGGGTTACACTGCTATTCTATAATGCAGCATGATCTTGATTTGCATACATTGTCTCTATTATATGCAAATCTCTTTCATACATATTCATTGTGGATGTCCTGAAAACCTGACTGGCAAGGGGTACTCCAGGACTGGACATGGGAAGTACTGCTATAATGGAACCTAGTCACCTTTATAGTGTAGGCCCCTAATTCTAGAAATGTATTAAGCTAACGAGCTGATAATTCATATCAATAACCAATTCTCAGCTATAATTGATGTTAATTAGCAATAATTGGAAGTATTTATTTATTTATTACATTTGTACCCCGTGCTTTCCCACACATAGCAGGTTCAATGCGGCTTACATAGAATTTAGAATTACAAAATATTGTAAGTATCAGTTATGCATGTAACTGCCCCTAGTCGGTATTATATAAATTGTATGCACACATTAAAGAGTGTGAAACTGAAAGGGGGTGTGCCCCTGGGAGGGGTATGGGCAGATCAGAGGCATATTTCTTCATATTTTGAAGGAGTAAACAAACATGTGGACAAAGGGGAGCCAGTTGATACTGTGTATCTGGATTTTCAAAAGGCGTTTGACAAGGTACCTCATGAAAGGCTACAGAGGAAATTGGAGGGTCATGGGATAGGAGGAAATGTCCTATTGTGGATTAAAAACTGGCTGAAGGATAGGAAACAGAGAGTGGGATTAAATGGCCAGTATTCACAATGGAGAAGGGTAGCTAGTGGGGTTCCTCAGGGGTCTGTGCTAGGACCGCTGCTTTTTTATATATTTATAAATGATTTAGAGATGGGAGTAACTAGTGAGCTAAAGTTATTCAAAGTCGTTAACTCGCGACAGGATTGTGAAAAATTACAGAAGGACCTTACGAGACTGGGAGACTGGGCAGCTAAATGGCAGATGACGTTTAATGTGAGCAAGTGCAAGGTGATGCATGTGGGAAAAAAGAACCCAAATTATAGCTACATCATGCAAGGTTCCACGTTAGGAGTTAGTAACTCCGAGTTACAGACCAAGAAAGGGATCTGGGTGTCGTCATCGATAATACACTGAAACCTTCTGCTCAGTGTGCTGCTGCGGCTAGGAAAGCGAATAGAATGTTGGGTATTATTAGGAAAGGTATGGAAAACAGGTGTGAGGATGTTATAATGCCGTTGTATCGCTCCATGGTGCGACAGCACCTTGAGTATTATGTTCAATTCTGGTCGCCGCATCTCAAGAAAGATATAGTAGAATTGGAAAAGGTGCAGCGAAGGGCGACTAAAATGATAGCGGAGATGGGACGACTTCCCTATGAAGAAAGACTAAGGAGGCTAGGGCTTTTCAGCTTGGAGAAGAGACGGCTGAGGGGAGACATGATAGAGGCATATAAAATAATGAGTGGAGTGGAACAGGTGGATGTGAAGCGTCTGTTCATGCTTTCTAAAAATACTAGGACTAGGGGGCATGCAATGAAATTACACTGTAGTAAATTTAAAACAAATCAAAGAAAATTTTTCTTCACCCAACGCATAATTAAACTCTGGAATTCGTTGCCGGAGAACGTGGTGAAGGCGGTTAGCTTGGCAGAGTTTAAAAAGGGGTTGGACGGTTTCCTAAAGGACAAGTCCATACCATTACTAAATGGACTTGGGAAAAATCCACAATTCCAGGAATAACATGGATAGAATGTTTGTACGTTTGGGAAGCTTGCCAGGTGCCCTTGGCCTGGATTGGCCGCTGCATGGTCGTGGACATGATGCTGGGCTCAATGGACCCTTGATCTTTTCCCAGTATGGCATTACTTATGTACTTATGTACTTGGATGCACCATCCACTTTTTCATGTTTTTGTTTTGATTTTTTATTTTACCTTTGTGCTTTAAATGTTTTTATTGTCTTCTGTCATGTTTCAAAATTCACTTTTCCTGCATTAAATAGTGTTTCCTTTTTTCCCATTTCTTCTAGTTTTGCATTTTTATGAGGCTTACTTTCCGAAACATGGCCTGTGTAGGGTCCATCTGAATGCTCTGTACCATTGAGACTGTGTATCTGCTTGTTCATCATATGTATTACTCTCCATGATTGTGTACCTGCAAGAATAGGTTGTTTTTTACTTGTACTATAAGGGGCCCTTTTACTAAGCCGCATAAGCGTCCACATGCACCCAACGCATGCCGAAATGGAGTTACTGCCTGACTACCGGGTGGCTCTTGTGGTAATTTCATTTTTGGCATGTGTCCAATACGCGCATTTGAAAAATATTTATTTTCGGGTGTGCATAACGGAAATGTGCCAAGTGGCATTTGATGTGTGTAGGTCATTACTGCCCGGATTCTTTACCTCTAGGTCAATGGCTGGCGGTAAGGTCTCTGACCCAAAATGAATGCGTGGCAATTTTGGTTTTGCTGCATGTCGATTTTCGGCAAAAAAGTCCTTTTTTACAGGTGCGCTAAAAATGGATCATCGCACACCCAAAGGCCACGCCTACACTACCGCAAGCCATTTTTCAGTGCACCTTACTTAGTAACAGGATCCCTAAGGTATGCTTGCTCATTTATAGTGGAAGAACTCACTTTGGACTTGTGAATAATTTTACTTACCTCATCCTGGAACAGACTCATCATGGCCACTTCCACCCCCTCTTTTCTTGTTCATTCCAGTACATAGTCACATAACTACAGAGACAGCTTTTAATTGGATCTTTTATGGAAAATCAGCAACTACTGTATTACCGGATTTCCATTCTCCAGAATGAACATTGATCTTTCCCATAATGCACCCATTTCATGAAAGAAAATATCAATCACCCAGGATCTCTGCGTTACAAAGGTAATCTGCGTGCATATAACTGGTTTAAAAAAAAAAAAGTTACAAATCACATTTTCTCCAGTTGCACGTAGTTTGTCCTCACCTGCTGATAGGAACAGCATTTTCCTTTTTCACCTTCTGATGAGATTGCTCACCCTGCCAGGTGGAGTACTTTCTCTTCCTCTGTTCCCTCTTGAACAAGCTCTTAAGCTGTCAGCACTGCAGTGAGAGTTTCCCACATCAAAGCTGCACCATGATGTCCTTGCAGAAGAAAAGAAGTAATGAGCAAGAGCTAATATGGATGCTGCTTAAGAAACCACCTAAGGAAAAGAGAAATTAAGGGAAACAGCTGGACATCAGGACAGTAATATCAGACCCCAGGAAAATCCATCTTCGAATCAAAATAAGCTGCTGTATATAACAACCTACTGAGCAATCATACTTTGGAAACAAGGATGTCACATTTAACAAAAGTGAGGGGGATGGGGAAATAACAGTGACTCTGGAGACTAAATACAGGGCCATGCAACCCTTCACCTCTAAGCCATTCAT
Source organism: Microcaecilia unicolor (assembly GCF_901765095.1). Taxonomy (NCBI): domain Eukaryota; kingdom Metazoa; phylum Chordata; class Amphibia; order Gymnophiona; family Siphonopidae; genus Microcaecilia; species Microcaecilia unicolor. Next base: position 236,784,460 of record NC_044031.1, read on the forward strand.
TCGCTTTCCAAAAATACTAGGACTAGGGGGCATGCAATTAAACTACAGTTAAGTACATTTAAAACAAATCGGAGAAAATTTTTCTTCACCCAACGCGTAATTAAACTCTGGAATTCGTTGCCGGAGAACGTGGTGAAGGCAGTTAGCTTGGCAGAGTTTAAAAGGGGGTTAGACGGTTTCCTAAAGGACAAGTCCATAAACTGCTACTAAATGGACTTGGGAAAAATCCACAATTCCGGGAATAACATGTATATAATGTTTGTACATTTGGGAAGCTTGCCAGGTGCCCTTGGCCTGGATTGGCCGCTGTCGTGGACAGGATGCTGGGCTCAATGGACCCTTGGTCTTTTCCCAGTGTGGCATTACTTATGTACTTATTCATATTACTTTCAGAGTAGTGCTAATGAAAATGAATTCAATCTTGGTGGTCCATTTATTTATTTATATGAACTAAGGTTAATTTTCCCAGTGGAGAAGTGTCAACATCACAGTTTGGTACTAATTGGCACACAGCACGGGCAGTCTCAGATACTGGAGACTAGGTTACCCGCTCACTTTTTAGGGAAAGGGAAATGGAACTTGCTATAAAATAAGTACCTGTATATATGTAAACCACTGTGTAGGCTATCTAGAAAACATATTTATTTATTAGGATTTATCACCTTTTTGACAGAATTCACTCAAAGTGGTGTACAGTAAAAACAAAGGGATAGAGGTTTAAAAGGATTTAACTGGGTAGGAAGGCTCCTACCCACTTAAATCCCACTGACCAACCCTAGAGCACATATTTGGTGCCACTAAATATGTGCTCTGACTACCATGGCACTATCCGGTAAGTGCCTGGGCCATCCAGGGGAGCAGACATGGCGGAACTGGGTCTTACCTTGGTAGCAGTGATTTTCAGTCTGCTAACTAGGTAAGTGTCTGGATAAAGCAAGGTCAACAAAGAGGCTGGGTACCAGTCTGAATATTGGCTGGCACCTGGATAACTTCTAGTGGTCAGCCAGTAACCAGATATTCAATTCTGTTGACCAGATGAGGCCTGACATTGAATATCTGGGTTAAATTTTCAAAAGAAAATTCAGTTAACAGTGCCTGACATTCAGCTCACTGTGCATATTTGAAATCACTGATCCTCAACCTGTCAGTAGCCAAGTCTAAGCTGATGAATTTGGCAATGTTTCACACCTCATCAATACATTTAAGTAGCTTAATATCAAAGTCATGCCCTAAGTGAAAAGTATCTGTGTTTTCAACCTGAAAATGCAGCAATTTAACCGAGTCATGATGCAAATCAGTTAACTACTAAAAAAAGAATGAGAGGTACGTGTGTGAATTTCTTCACACAGTTTCAGCTCTGGCTTTGTTCAGCTCAAACAAAGGTCTCAAGGGAATGACAGGCAATTTCTGTATTTGTGTTTAGTTGCTGCTGTGGTACAACCTCACTGTATTGCATTCAATTCTGGTCCCCATATCTAAAAAAATATATAGCGGAATTAAAAAAGGTTCAAAGAAGAGCAACCAAAATGATAAAGGGGATGGAACGCCTTTCATAGGAGGAATGGCTTAAAGAGGTTAGGAATCTTCAGCTTGGAAAAGAGATGGCTGAGTGGGGATATGATTGAGGTCTACAAAATCCTGAGTGGTGTAGAACAGGTAAAAGTGAATTGATATTTCACTGTTTCAAAAAGTACAAAGATTAATGTAATGCAATTACATGGAAATACTTTATAACAAATAAGAAGAAATGCTTTTTTCACTCAGTGAATAATTAAGCTCTGGAACTCATTGCTAGAGGATATGGTAACAGAGGTTAGCATATCTGGGTTTAAAAAAGGTTTGGACAAGTTCCTGGAGGAAAGTCCATAGTCTACAATTGAGATGAACATGGAGGAAGCTACTGCTTGCCCTGGGATTGATAACATGGAATGTTGCTACTATTTGGGCTTCTGCCAGGTACTTGTGACCTGAATTGGTCACTGCTGGAAGCAGGATACTGGGTTAGATGGACCATTGGTCTGATCCAATATGGCTATTCTTATATTCTTATGTGCCTTTTGAGAAGAATGAGGTTCATAGATGTGAAAGCACTTAGGGAAAGATTCAAGAAACGGATGGTGCCTCAAGTTAGGCATTGGGATGCAGCACGCTAAGTATGGACTTATAATGGCATAAGTCTGCTTATATGTGCCTAACTTTAGGCAAGTAATATAAATATTTTTGAACATCAGAATTCCAAATGCATATGTGTGAATATATATGAATAAATGTGTATGGAAGCAGATGTTTCAGTAATGAACTTTGTTTGAATGGCAACAGTTTGTCAGAGTTAGTCCTGAAGGTCTTAATGATGGGATTGAGTGGAATACCATTATTTGATTAACATGATCTCCGATGACCTTAACAGATGCTTGTTTAATTCAGTGATGTCATTGTGTTGCTGATGTATGGTTTCATTTTCACAGTGTTTCAAAAGGAGGCAATCTCATGAAAGTTGGTAAGCCCTTTGAAAGATTATGAAGGAGTAATGCAGGTATTATTGCTGCCGTTGTGAGCCTGGTGGAATCCCTGAAGCAGAATACGAAACGAGGCATCTCGTCGGACTTGTTGGATGGACTGAGATAGTTTGAACAGCTTAAACACATTCAGCTAAGTGTTCTCACATTTTAATGTTCATATATTGTACTATTTTCTATTTTTGAAATGGGCTATGTTTTTTACTGATTTATGGACATTATACACCTTTGAAATGTTATTTTGCACAGAAAGAAGGAAGATTTAGATGATTAATGATGTCACTGTATTACGTTAAGAGCAGTTAGCTCTGCATATAGCGAATTACTTATGAGCAACAGGGGTTGCCGTTCAAAGTTTGTTATTAAAACAACTGCTTTCATACACATTTAGTCATATATATTCATGCATATGCGTTTGGAATTCTAATGTCCAAAAATATTTATATTACATGGGAGTCAGTTTGGACCAAAGCGACTGTTTTGTAAGTTTCCTATAGGAATTATTTGAAGTTGAAGTAACTTTAAGCATGAGCACTTATGCCATATCAAAGTGCTCATGCATACTGTAGGCAGTAAGGTGCGTAAATGCTGGTATTCTATAACATATGTGTGTAATTGATTGGCACACTCCTGACCTGCCTATACCCCTCTCATGGCCATAACCCCCTAGTAGGTGCACATGATAGACATGCGCACATTTGTTAGAATATAGACTACGGGCAGTTGCGTGTGTGACTGGTAATTGGTGCCAACTGTAGCCTATTGCTTGTTAACACGAATTATCAACTTGATATTATTTACACGTGCAACTGCCCTTATTCTATAACTTGTGCGCACAACTTTCTTCACTAACCCCCAAATTCTGTACATGGTGCCTTAAGTTTCATGTGAAAATTGAAGCATATTGTGATGGATATGACAGGTTTAGAAGGCAGGACACGGGGGTTAGGCTCCGCAGGAACAAAGATTCATCGGAACAAATAGGGGACTACAATTCCAGCTTCCCCAGGATAGACCTAGAGGAAGAGATTTGGGGAGGCAGAGTAGGGGAGGAAGAGACTCTGGGAGGAGGAGTAGGAGGGGCAGGCATCTCCAGGAACATTTGAGGGCTACAATTCCCAGCTTCTCTGGGGCAGGTCACCTGACTCTTCCAGAGAGGGTAGCCAGCACTACGATTCCCAAGATCCCGAGGGTGGGTCACAGGACTCTTTTAATTGGGAGGAGATGGAATAGTTCTTTATGTTCATCTAAATCTGGGTGACCTCTACTGTCAGATGTGTATGGACTGTGAGGAAGCCAAGGATAGGACCCCTAGAAAACCAAGAAAAAAGCACCGGGGAAGGGGGAATCCCAATTCCCTAGGCTTAGAGCTGTCAATCAAAGAAAAGACTGACCCTTAGAGAGAAGATTGAAACCATAGTTGGCTAGAGAGGAGGAAACAGAAGGGCGGGGAAAACCCAGATTAGAGGCGGAGGCCAAGTCCATGGAGCTAGGGCCTAAAAACTCATAGGCTGAGGAGGTTCCTGAAGACATGGATGTGGAAGAGGCCATCACAAGTGGTATTAGAGGAAACAGTCCTAAAATAGCAAAGGAAGACATGGACATGGAGCTAAGCTTTTGAACATTTTCCTTTGTTTATTTTATGTCCAAGATTTTGGGAACCCCTTTTGGGTTTTTGCTTGTGGCGTGGCGGCAGTGGGCATGCCAGTGTGACAGAGTGAAATACTGCAAAAGAGGTGGCTGCCCAGCCAAGGTGGAAGCGGACTGAAGCTATAGCTGTAGTTTCTTTTTGGTTTTATACTATATTACAATTGAAATGGACCTTTGTTATGGAAAACTGATTAAACAGGACTTGAGACTAAAGATGAGAGAGAGAGAGAGCTAGGATTGAAGGCCTCTTCGGGGGGAGGGGTTCCTCACCCTGTCTACAGGGACCCCTGAAAGGGGACGTTGTAGGGGTATTTTCCTGTTATCTTACCTTTGCTAATCTAAGGCCTGTCCAAGCCTGAACCGTCTTTTACAAATTATTATGGATTCTACAGCTTGTGCCCTGAATACATCTGAAACCATCAGAAACTGGCTTTTCAAATGAAAATTACTGCTTCGCATATCTATGATGACTTCATCCAAGGACATGTTGTTTACTGCTAACTAGCCTCCAGTTATCTCCTGGGAAGAGTGGAGGAGCTTACTTCACAGAGACAATGGCTTCAGGCTGTGAATCAAGAGGCAGGCTGCTACCATAAGCCTTGTGACTGATAAGACTTTCTTTGCTGCTATCACAAGGCCTTGCATTGTCCACCATGAATTCTGCTGGACAGAATTACACCATTTGTTATTGGTCCATAGGTATCACCTTACCCAGAAAGATGCCAATGTTGGACTGAAGAGAGAGGAGGAGGGAGAAGAACAGAAGACTGGTTGGTGGATAGATTGTTCTGGGAGGTGCTAGAGAGAGACTGATTGTTCTAAACACACCAGTAGACTGAATTCCTTGTAATAAAGCTAACAAGGTCAGTTCCGCTGCAGCACTAAGGCCTTACCCGAAAGACTTTGTAATCAGTATACATAGTAAAGACCTTGGATTTTATTCTTGGACTGAGATAGACTCAAATAGGCTTCTGCTAGAATCTTAATGGAGGAATCCAATTTTTCACCACTTGAAGTCAGCAATAAGGACTGCAGGGTAAGAGATAAACAGGATTTACTACCTATGGTTCAGGGGTGTACTTAGTCCACAGTTTTGTCTGTGAAAGACCTTCCATCTAAATCCTCTCTCACCTCTGCATACGATCGACTGCTTTTAAATCATGTAACGATGTTATCATATCTACACTCTGTAAGCCACATTGAGCCTGCAAAAAGGTGAGAAAATGTGGGGTACAAATACAATAAATAAATAAATAAATAAATAAATTTGTGGTCAGTATTATTAGCTGCTAAGTGTATTTTACACAATATAAATTGGTTGTGTAGTCTCATACATATAGTTATTTAGCTACAATCAGACATCTTTATATCTTTCTCTTAGTGATAAACTATATTTTTGTAATGCACATGTATATTTTTGTAACTTGCATTGCATTTGCATGTTGGTATCTTTTTTTATCTATAATAAATAATATATTCCCATTTGTGGCATTTTTCTTTTCATTGGTAGTCAGTCTGGCAGAAACCTTAGGCCAAATAAGAGGTACACTTATCCCTAGAACATGTCCAGAATAATTGCTAGTTAGTAATTATCTGCAAGCAAGTAGCCTCTACCTACAACGTACCCTGACCTTCCCATTGCTTTGGACTTAGTTGAGAGACAAGATGCTGGCAAGGACCTGTTCTGGTGAACTTAAGGACTTTTCTGAGAGCACAGCAGAAGGAATACATTTTTCTAAGACAAAGCTATATTTGCCACTTGAATTAATGTTAGGACTTTATTTTTGTTTTGCTTCCAACCAAAAAGCCATTAGTGGCTGTATGGATTATAAAATCCACAGGAGGGGACATCTATTTTCATAATAACAAACTTGCATTATTATTTAAAGAAAAGGTCTTACTTGTAGGGACTATTCCAGAGTGGAACACGGCTAGAGGAGAAGACCCAGTGGAAGGAGAAAACTATTTAGCGGATACACCCATACACGTGACAGGACCTATCAACTTTTTGTTTGATCTTGAGTGTAATAATAAATGTCTCATTCCTGCAACATCTATAGTAAAAGGATTAGACACTCAGTTATTCTGACAGTGCTTTTGAAACTGATATTTAAAGGCACTTAGGTGAGTGATAACATCTGTAATGATGACATTGTTTGGTCTGTTCTTGACTGAAGATACTCACCTAAATGAATAATATTAGTATTCCTTCAGTCTGGGTCCCCCCCCCTTTTCCACTGCCTGCTAAATATGACTCATTCCCACCAAGCGTTAATGAAAGATCCGGGGCTGTGCACACCTTGTATATACACATGAAGAATGCTCCTCCCTCCCAATGGGAGAAGTAGAGTGTTCAGCTCATCCTCAAGAGAATGCTGCAGCCAGCACATAATAGCTCAGCCCTTGCAAAATATAATAGGCCCAGGCTTCAGAGGCTGAGCTGTACAAACAATAAAGGTAGAAATACCATTTTTGTTTTGGTTTACTGATTTGAATATTCCCGCTTTGAGAATCTGCATGTGGAGGATCTCTTTCTTTGCATTTTGCAAGCACAGGAAAAGAAGCATTTCTGTTTTTATTTCTGCAGTGTGGCACTGTAGGCAGAGTCCAGCTTCTATTTTTAGTTTGTGGTCATTTTGTTCTATTTTTGCGTAAAGCATATTTGCATAAGAGACCAAGGTGAGGCATTTTAAGAGCATTGTCACATCCCCAGGGGTGCTCACACTATCCTCTAGTTCCAGACAGGTGCTCTCAAGAAAATACCTTGGCCCAGGTGGCCTTCAGAGGATCAGCTTGTAGGGGTAAAAGTTTAATCTTAGCCATATATTGGAGCAGAGAGCAATGCAGACTCAGTGATCCATATTAGCTGGATACGGGTATAGCCTAGTCAGTCTCTGTGATACACTTGTTATCTTGTGACAAGGGCTTTTACCCCTACAATCGCCCCAGTTTTAAGATGGATGAAACTTCCAGGGGCACCAGGCATCTTAAAACACTAGCTAAGTTCGTTGTATATGTGTGTTTGTATCCACTGACACAGTAGTATTTGCAAGGATGCAACAAAACAATGAATGAACAATAGTAAATATATGTCAAACTAATACATCATATGTTAGCACAGAACATAAAGCAGTAATAGTAACAGATCAGTAATACAATCAAGCTTAAAACACAAACATGAAATGTATAATAATGTAATACAGGAAAGTGAATGTAACTGCAGTAAATAGTGAAGCAATAATAACAACTTTCACAAGGGCAGTAATACAACGTGAAATGCAAAAGTGAATGTCCATGGAAGTAAAATGTCTTTGTCTTCTGTATGTCCAATACTTGCAGGGCTGATGACTTGTAGTTTCATGGATGGAAAGTCACTTTGTAAGTACAGTTCACATTGTAGCTGTAGAATCAATGAAGCAAATAATGTTGGATGTAATGCTCATCCCACTGCATAGAATGTCTTTAGCATGTAAATTGCATGTAGTCACAAGCTGTATTGTTGCCGGTCTAGTACAGTCCATTAGGATAGTAGTTCCTGTATATGCAAGCTCATGAATCCATGCGTAGGCGTGCTTGTTAATATACATGGTTGATACCACTACATCAATAATGAACCTGATAGATGATACATAACAATTGTACTTCCATGAACAAAAAGCAATAATGGAAATGTGTAACATATATAAATAACATGTAACAGCTGCATTATATAAAGTTGTATCAATCAACTAATGAAGAAAAAGATCATTTGCTAATAGCTCACACTAAATATCAGCAAAACAGTGATCAGAACCCAAACCGCTAGACCGTGGGAATATATAAAAGAATCGCTGTACACCCTTTGTATAGGAGGAAAAGGGGCCTCAGTTGATGCCATAGTTTATATGATGCAATGCAATCTTGATACTCAGCTACATATGGGCTAGTCTATCATTGGTTCTCATGAAAAACCTCCCAATTTTAATTCCAATTAAGTGTGTAGCGATGACTGAAAGTTTTTGATTATATCTTCTCATCTTCTTTTTAACTTTTTGCCCTTTTAGTTTAATTTTTATTTCTAATTGCGCAATTGTCCATTTATACATCAATTACTGGATATCCCACCAAAAATGGACTAGGTAGTAAGGGTATCATCCATATCCAAGTTGGTCGTTTCCTCAAAAAAATGAAGGCAAAATGAGAGAGGGTACACTAAACTCCTCTATATTTTAGTCTTTGACGCCAATTCACTGAGTGAGCATATAATAGAAAAACCCAAGGAGACTTGTCTTGATGCTGGACTGTCCCAATGGGGACCCGTTTCACGTCTCGCTTCATCAGAGGAAGTCCTTCGTGCGTCTCCAATTCTAAAAAACAATAAGAGTGTGAAAATAGAGTCCATACTGTGGACAAAAAATATAAGAGATATGGCATGGAAACTGACAAAAGAGCAGTGGACTATAGCCCTGAGGAACTATATTGACAACAAGTACTAGAGAAGAGGGGGACTTCATATTCAAAAGGATGTATCTGTACAGCAGTGGTTGCTGTAGGCCTAGGGGCCAGAGTCCCCTAGTCTGTAAATTTTCAGCAACACTGTAAGGATAATGCAGCTGACAGTTTTTCTGCCTACAAGCCATCAACTATAGAGAAAGCATTGTTATGCACCTGCTATCCATAGATAAGTAGCTGAAGTTAGGCTGACAACTAATTTAAATGGATTATTATACAGAAAGGGGGTAATTCTCTATAGAGGAATGTTGCCTAATGGTTAGTGCAATGAGTTGGGAACCTGGTGAACTGGGTTTTAATTCCCACTGCAGCTCCTTGTGACTCTGGGCAAGTCACTTATCTCTCTGCTGCTACAGGTACAAAAACTTAGATTTGAGCCCACTTGGGACAGAGAAAGTTCCTGCATATAAATAATATAAACCAATTTAGTTGAACCACGAAAGGCGGTATATCAAATCCATGACTCTTTACCTGGAATCTAACAGTGGTATCTATCTATCTTTGCATCCAGATTTGTGAAACATCAGGGCGCTGATATTCAGACAATGGGAGGTAGCTTGGCTAACTCCAATGGTGTGCCCTGATATTCAATGCTGGGCCATTTCTGGTGACCAGCATTGATTATCCAGTTATATTGGCCACCATAAACGTAGCCGACTAGTGACTATTTAGTGCTGGCAGGCTAAGTTCATAGCGGGCACGGATAGACCTGCTGTTTGCGTAGCCCCACTTGGCCACAAACATAGCCAGACAGAATTTGAATATTTGTGGCTAGCTGGCTATATTGTCCAATATAGCAGGGGTTAGTTGCTATGCGCTGACCACGAATATTCAGTGAGAGATAGCCGGCTATTTCCCACTGAATATTCGCGGATAGCTGGTTAAGTGCTATTTACTGGCTAAAAGCTGTTCCTGGCCAGTTAAATAGCTCTGAAAATCAGGCAGCAGGAGTTTAACTGTTCTGACTTGATGGCATTAATATTTTTGATTGCTGTTGGGAGGCACGTTTTATTGCTGATTTCTTTTTATTATCATATCTTCCCAGTTTGGGGTTTCCAATGATTGAACTCCCAGTACATATGCACACAGCTATACACTTGAACCTGTGCATCTTCTCCTGCTAGAATGACTGCATTTATTTATTTATAGCATTTATATCCCACATTTTCCCACCCACGGGCAGACTCAATGTGGCTTACAAGTAATCTACAGAAATCATGTACTGTTTGCATTGTAGAGACTCAACACGAATCATCTTCATAGGATATCAATTTTCTTTAATCAAAATTTAGAGTACCAAGGAGCTCTGCTTGGTCAGGATAAAGTGTGAATAATTATTTTTAGAACATTTTGCATTTTCTCTTTATGAATAGCTTGTTTCCTCCTGCAGATGGGGATGACACTTTATTTAGAAATACTTGGTATACCACTATATGGCAGAGATTTGTCACCAAACCTAATTGCTGTTTGACATTGATAATGGCATATAGTTGAAGACAAACCAGTTAATCATCAATGTATAAAAGGCAAAGACTTTTTATATGGGCTTTTGAGAATGAAAACTGAATGTGGAGAGATCTATGAATATTCAGATTTCAGCTGTTGCACAGAATACTTATTATAACTTACGGCTAGTGAAAGAATTGTTCTAAAATAATTTCAATCTGCAATATGGTTGGGTTTCAAGTGCTCTAGTATAACAGGCTTTATGTTGGCCTTGCTGCTAAGCTATGAAAAAGTTAGTTGATGCTAGTAGCTAAGTATTGAGAAAGTGCCTATCCCTTGGCCAGTCTTCATTGGCTCCTGATAATTGATGAGCAAAGTTCAAAACTTATGGTGCTCAAATTTCACGTTTTACATACAGGCAAACCATCTTATTTGACCACTGTACTCACTTGATACACCCCATTGCAAGCCTTAGGACCTAGTCCTAAGCTCTGGACAATAGCATCTGGCTTCTAAAATGAGGTCGAGCAGAAATCCAACGGCAAGAGCATTCAGCCCTGTCCACCGGAAGATGGTGAGTCTGTCAGCCACAGAGAGAGTGTGCTGACCTTAGCCAAGCTCGCAAACAACAGTTTGCCCAGAAAGGGTGATTTTCACAAACTACCGTGGCTATGCTGGAATGGTCGTGTCCAGTGGTGTACAAATAGCCAAGGACGGGCTGGGCCCACCAAAGCCTGCGGCTTGGATGATGTCCAAACAAGACCTGCAAGGAATCCACCAAAGATGCCAGCTTTGATACTAAATCTGGCAACCAGGAAGATGTCACTGCGGACTCCTGAAAGAAATCGGGTTACTTATTGGTTATCCTCACAAAGATTTGCTGTCAATTCACAAAATCAGTGGTGATCCAGGGTTTTTACCATTGTTGTCCTGGAACTTTGGAATAAACTTTCTGAAGAAGTTTCTCCTTGAAGACAATCTTACTGCCTTCCAAAAGAACTGTGCTGTTCCATTTGTCATAGGTTCAGGGGATCTTCCTATAAACTGAAAATTTGTGGTCTTGAGCTGTTTGTCGTTTTGATTGTGTGTTTATGTGTATTGTAAAATTTACTGCTTTGAGCAAAGTTCATTTGGGAATTGGTATACAACGTCAATAATAAATAAGGATAGGGCTGCTCGGAAACACCACAGTGACAGTAGACTTCCAGTGGTTAGATGGCTGCTGCCACTAGGCAGTTGCCTACTTCCCCTATTTGGAGGTCCACCTATGAAGGGTTCAACCTGAAGTTTCAGTTTCAGGGCTGAGGTGGCATATTCCTTGCTTACTTTTGCTGAGGGTAACCAAAAAGAAAGGCAAAGTAGCACCATCAGTGGCATGGACAGTCCAAAGCATGAGGAGAAGGGCAAATGGAACAGACAATGGTATGAATAATCCAAGGCACTGTGAAAAGGGCATTGAATTTTTTTTTGTTACATTTGTACCCCGCGCCTTTCCCCACTCATGGCAGGCTCAATACGGCTTACATGGGGCAATGGAGGTTAAGTGACTTGCCCAGAGTCACAAGGAGCTGCTGTTCCGGGAAGCGAACTCAGTTTCCTCAGTTCCCCAGGACCAAAGTCCACCACCCTAACCACTAGGGCCTATACTGCAATATAGTTTGGATTGTCCTTCTAAAAGTGATCGCAATCCAAAGACTCTCCTTCTGCTATTTAATTGTCACAATCCGCATTGGATTCAAATGTTTTATGTTTCAAAACGGTTTTTATTGATGACAAATTAGAAGGTATAAAGCCCTCTCAGTACAGTAATATCCATACCCTAAGTACAACCATCACTGTATAAACACAACACATATATACACTGTTTCCAGTCATTCAAACTTTTAACATTTTATAACCCCCCCCCCCCCCCCATCTGTGCTTTAGTTTTAACACTTTCTATGATGACCATCATAATGTACACCTCTTTGCAACTTACATGTAAGTCAATATATGCAATTTCTCAAATTAGAATCGTAACCGTGGTCCACAGTACTGATTGTCATCATAAGTTGGGTAAGGGTTCCCCCCCCTCCCTCCTCCCCATCTCCTACTCCTATCTTAAGTCAGTTTCCAAGCTTCAATTCAACTTAACCCTTTCCTTTCTTCTCCTCTCTGCCTAAGCTCTTGGTTCTGTAATTCTCTCTATGCCATGCCTTAATGTCAATTCCTTTTATAAAGGTTGTTTAGTACTAGGCTTCTAGCCCTATGCTGGATTCAAAGTTTAATGTGGTATCTAAATTATACCCAGATATATAGCACTGGCCGATACTTGGATATCAGTGTTGAATATCCAGGTACAGAGTGGCCACCAGAAGTTGTCCATTTACTGCTGCTATTCAGCTCAATACTTGGATGGCTTTCTGGGTATGTTAAGATACAGAACCTTCTTAATGCACTAATGCAATATTTCCCAATCTTTTCAAGCCCAAGGTACGGCTACGTTTTCAAAAATGTGCAGGACACCATCCTTTACAAAGCAAGCAGTGAGAACATGGTAGAGGACTCAAATAACAAAAAAAAAGTTGAGGAAGCACTGAAAGTCCCTATAGAGGTTGGAAAGACTCAAAGGAAGAAGATCAAGGAGAAAAAAGGTGCTGAGTGTAATGTGCATACTGCACAAAGCAAGGTCTGGCTTGACCAAGGGAGTAGCGTGACCAACCAGGATACTTCCAAGCAAACCAAGGAGACGAGAGATGGCAAAATATTCTTTAATCGTGGATAAGATTCGACATGGCACCTTGTTTCAGTGAACACCGCCTGCCTCAGGAGTCTACGGGTTAAAATCAAACACATTTTATGCTTTATATTTACGCATCTCTAAGATTTTTATATACTTACAATTATGATGTATTTCTGATCTCAACAGCTATCCTATGGACTTGTAACTATGATGTTTGGATTTTAACCTGTAGAATCCTGAGGCAGGCGGTGTTCGCCAAACACAGTACCATAGTTGAGTCTTATCCACGATTAAAGAATATTTTGCCATTTCTTGTCTCCTTGGTTTTGCTTGGAAGTGTCCTGTTGTCATGCTACTTCCCTTGCCTCTGCATTTCTTCTCCTAGCGGAGCTGTTTCTCCACTTCTGTGGCTGTTTTTTTTATCCATACTGTACATAAGTGGAGTGGAGGAGTGTCCTAGTGGGTTAGAGTACTGTTTTGCAGTCCAAGTGGCCAGTTCAAACCCCATTGCTGCTCCTTGTGATCTTGGGCAAGTCACTTAACCCTGTAATTGCCTCAGGTACAAACTTAGATTGTGAGCCCTCCTGAATGTAACTCACCTTGAGCTATTACTGAAAAAGGTGTGAGAAAAATCTAAGTAAATAAATAAATAACAAGGGGTTCTTAACCTGGGGTTCATGGACCCAATAGACTTCAGGGGGTCTATGCACTTAGATGGGGAAAAATTACAAAACTTCATTTCCACTAACCTCTAACTGAAATTTAGCTCCTCATTCAAAATGAATGTAGGCAAAGTAATTATGGCCTCTAGACTCCAAAAAATCTTTATTATGTCAATAAATCTCAACTATGTAAAACTATTATACCCTAAAAAACTGAAACCAGAATAGCATTTGGTTGTGCAGAACACCCTTTTTCTCCAAAGCTGGGTAAATGATAATGGTTAGTGCAGCAGGCTTTGATCTTGGTATCCTGGGTTCAATTCCCACCTGCAGCTCCTTGTGACCTTGGGCAAGTCTCCTTAGAGGGTCTTTTACTAAGGTGCGCCTCACGTTTTTGGGGCACGCTAACCGTTAGAGATGCCACGGCATTCCTATGGGCAATCTCTAACATTTAGTGCACCCACAAGTTTTAGCGTGTGCTAAAAACGGTGAGTGTGCCTTATTAAAGACACCTTTCTACTACTACTACTACTATTTAGCATTTCTATAGCGCGACAAAGGCATACGCAGCGCTGCACAAACATAGAAGAAAGACAGTCCCTGCTCAAAGAGCTTACAATCTAATAGACAAAAAAATAATAAAGTAAGCAAATCAAATCAATTAATGTGATCGGAAGGAAGAGAGGAGGGGTAGGTGGAGGCGAGTGGTTACAAGTGGTTACGAGTCAAAAGCAATGTTAAAGGAAGGTGGGCTTTCAGTCTAGATTTAAAGGTGGCCAAGGATGGGGCAAGACGGAGGGGCTCAGGAAGTTTATTCCAGGTGTAGGGTGCAGCGAGACAGAAGGCGCGGAAGTTTGGAGTTGGCAGTAGTGGAAGAAGGGAACAGATAGAAGGATTTATCCCATGGAGCGGAGTGGCAACGGGAAGGGGTGTAGGGAAGACGAGTGTGGAGAGATACTGGGGAGCAGCAGAGTGAATACATTATAGGTTAGTAGAAGAAGTTTGAACAGGATGCGAAAACGGATAGGGAGCCAGTGAAGGGTCTTGAGGAGAGGGTAGTATGAGTAAAGCGACCCTGGGCGAAGATGAGACGGGCAGCAGAGTTTTGAACTGACTGGAGAGGGGAGAGGTGACTAAGTTGGAGGCCAGCAAGAAGCAGATGTGCAGTAGTCTAAACGAGAGGTGACAGGGTGTGGATGAGGGGTTTGGTAGAGTGCTCGGAAGAAAGGGGCGATTTTACGGATGTTTGTAAAGAAAGAAACGACAGGTCTTGGCGTGTCCTGCTGGATATGAGCAGAGAAGGAGAGAGAAGAGTCAAAGATGACCCCAAGGTTTCGAGCTGAGGAGACCAGGGAGAAAGAGAGAGCCATCACAGAAATGAAAAACGGGGGAGCGGGGAGGTGGGTTTGGGGGGGAAAATGAAGAAGCATCGGTTTTGGTCATATTTAATTTCAGGTGGCTTTGAGAACTCCAGCGCAATGTCAGACAAGCACGCTGAAACTTTGTTTGGATGCAAGGTGAGATACCAGGGGTAGAAAGGGTATTTGGGAGTTTATCAGCATAGAGGTGGGTAGGAAAAAGCCATGGGAATGAGATTAATGAACCAAGGGAAGAAGTGTAGATAGAAAAGAGGAGGGGACCGAAGAACAGAACCCTGAGGTACGCCGACAGGCAGAGGGATAGAGGTAGAAGATGATCCACCAGAGTGAACACTAAAGGTGCAGAGGGAGAGGTAGGAAGAGAACCAGGAAAGGACAGAGCCCTGGAATCCAAGTGGAGGACAGGGTATCGAGAAGTATGCTGTGGATCGACAGTGTCAAAAGCAGCGGAAAGATCAAGAAGAATGAGGATGGAAATATGAACGCTTGGATTAGCCAGTAATAGGTCATTGGGAGACTTTAGTAAGCGCAGTTTCGGATTGAGTGGAGAGGGCGAAAACCAGATTGTAGTGGGTCAAGAATAGCATGTGAGGAGAGAAAAATCAAGGGCAGCGGCGGTGAACAGCACGCTCAAGTAATTTGGAGAGAAAAGGAAGGAGGGAGATGGGTCGGTAATTAGAGGGACAAGTAGGGTCAAGTGAAGGCTTCTTAAGGAGAGGTGTGACCACAGCATGTTTAAAGGCAGCAGGGACAGTCGCAGTGGAAAGTGAGAGGTTGAGAATGTGACAGATAAAAGGAATAAGAGTAGGAGAGATGGCTTTAAGAAGGTGGGTGGGAATGGGATCAGAGGAACAGGTGGTACATTTTGAGGAAGAAAGGAGAAGTGTAGTTTCCTCAATAGTAACTTCAGGAAAGGAGGAAAGGGAATGAGGGGGAAGGAGAGAGAGGGGAACGGACTAGTGGAGGGAGAGCTGGTGAGGTAGAGAAAGCAAGGTTTATCTTTTGAACCTTGTTTGTGAAAGAATTCAGCAAGGGTCGGAGGAGATAATGAGGGGGGAGGTTGGGGGAGGGGGCACCTTGAGGAGAGAGTTCAATGTGGTGAAGAGAAGTCGAGGATTAGAGCCAAGAGAGTTGGTCAGTTGGATATAATAATCCTGTTTGGCACGTAAAAGAGCAGATTGGAAGGAGGTCAGCATGAACTTAAAGTGTAAGAAATCAGCAAGGGCCCGAGATTTCTGCCAGAAGCGTTCGGCGGAGCGGGTACAGGAACGTAGGTAGCGGATATTAGAAGTCAGCCAAAGGTTGGGGTTTTGTACGCCTTACAGGGCGGGTCATCAAAGGTGCAAGAGTGTCTAAGGCAGAGGATAGAGTATTGTTGTAAGAAGAAACAGCCTCGTTGACAGACGTGTATGGTGCCACAGTAGAGAGGAGGTTTGAAACATGGGAGGATAGAGATGAAGGGTCAATATCGTGAAGATTCCTAGATAAATTAGATAGGATAGGACGGGACTGGGAGGGAGGAGATTTAAGTGTGAAAGTTATAAGATGATGATCAGAGGAGGGATGATCAGAGGCAAGGAAACTAGGAAGGTGAAACAGTTGGAGGAGAAGATGAGTATCAAGACAGTGACCCATTTTGATGAGTGGGGGAGGTGGAGCATAGTTGGAGATTAAGGACGACGTTAAAGCGAGTAACTGGAAATATAAGAGTTGAAGGATCATTCAGCAGGAATATTAAAGTCACCAAGGATGAGAGAGGGGGAGGAAGGATCATGGAAGAAGGCAAGCCAGGCGTCAAAGTCACTGAGAAAGGATGAAAGGGGACTTATCAGAGGGGACGATAAATGACCGCTATTCGAAGAGGCAGAGGAGAGAAAAGGCGGATAGAGTGGACTTCAAAGGAGGAAAAACAGTGAGATTGAGGTGGAAGAAGGGGTTGAAATCTGGAGGAGGGAGAGAGAAGTAGTCCAACACCGCCCCAGGATCAGGCGACCCTCAGGGGGAGGAATGCTGGCTTCGGCCTAACCCCTGGTAAGCCTTTCCTCAGCCCCAGGTATAAAAAAAACTTAGGTTATGAGCCACCTAGGTACAGAAAAAGTACTTGCATATAGTGTACAGTGCTGCAGTATGTCTAGTAGCACTATAGAAATGATTAGTAGTAGTAGAATATCTCTTGGTTTGCTAGTGATAATTATCAGGCAATGGCAGTGCTATTGTTTTCATTTTTAAAGAAATAAATCTGAACATGACCATACGCATGAAAGCTAGTGTGATATATTGAAATGGGTCTATACAATTCTTTAGGATTACTGCCCCACCTTCCGGTTTTTCTACTTCTTCTGCATCCCTCTCTGTCATTTTCATAATTTCTCCTCTGTAAAGGACGCAGGCTTGTTGTAAAATATATACATCCTGCTGGCAATAGTAGCCCAGGAAAAATACTATGGTGTTGAACAGCAGAGCATGAACCCTGATAAGAAAGACGCTTTCACACACTGGTACAGGGACAACAAGCATAGACATTTATATTTACAAAAGAACGTGGCCTACTACTGCCAGCAGGATGTATTACAAATAGCCATTTCACCTGGAGAGAGGTCTAGATAAACTGCTTGCACAAAAAGGGCTTGGAGAGCCCAGCTTTCACCAAATTAAAGACATGTAAAGCACCTCTTCTCTGGAGGAGAAACCCAGAGAGAGTAAAGCTGCTAACGGACTTTCATCAGGAGCCTCCTGCAGCCCAGAGTGTTCCTAAGAAACCTAACAGATGCTGTAAGTGTTGGAAAACAGTTTTTACTACCTAGTAAGTAGAGGAGTAGCCTAGTGGTTAATACAGTGGACTTTGACCCTCGGGAACTAGGTTCAATTCCCACCACAGCTCCTTGTGACTCCAGGTAAGTCACCTAATCTTCCATTGCCCCAGGTACAACTAAGTACCAGCATATAATATGTAGACCACTTCAAATGTAGTTGCAAAAACAACAGAAAAGTAGTATATCAAGTCCCATTTCCTTACAAAAATATTTTCTATTTTGTAGCACCGATGCTTACCCCCCCCCCCCCCCCCCCAAAATGGCCACGTGGCAAGTGGTTCACTTACCGCATGGCCATTTTTTTCCTGCAAAAAAAAAGACAGCCTTTTACCCATTGTGGTAAAAACACTCACTGATGCTAACGCAAGCCCCCTTTCACTGCAGCTTAGTAAAAGAACCCCACAGTGCAGAACAAAGCAACAAGCAAAATGCATCAGAACAGCACTGAAACAAGAGAGCAGAATGGCAGCAGGATTAGGCTGGGCACAAACAGTCTACAGCACCAAAAGAAGGGCAAAGCACAACATATAGTGGTATGAGCATCCCAAGATACCATGAGAAGGGCAGAGGAGGAAAAGATTTATTTCTTTTCTTTTTCTTATGTTTTTTGAATAGTGAATTATTGAATATGGTAGAACTTAAATGTGGTCTGCTACAAGGATCAATATTCTCCCTTTTTTCTTCAATTTTTATGTGAGTCCAATTGTTCAAGATCAAAGAAGGTTTTGAGATCTCTTGTCATTTATATACAAATAATAATAAACTTTGGATTGAAGTATGAAAAGATTGAGAGTCCACTTTGGGTATTCTAAATAAATGTTTTTCAGAACTATCAGGTTGGTTTAGCAAGATGGAATAAAAATTAAACCTATAGAAAACTTACTTTATGTGGTTTTCATGTCAACAAAATAAAAGGCTCTTGTATCAAAATTATAGTCTTTTTTAAACTGACAAAAATAGAAGTTTAAATAAATAATCAATTTAAATTTAGGGATCTTCTGTGATTAAGGTATTATTTGCTCATTTGAGCTTGATCACACCTCTTAGATCATTGGCAACCTTGATTCATGGCTTTTGTTACAACTAGGTTAGGCTATTGCAATGCTTTATATTGTGGACTCCCAAAATATCAGTTCAAAGATTATAATTAGTGCAAAATATAGCCATCTGAATTTTAACTAATAAAAAAACCTTATGATCATGTTATGCCTATCCTTTGTAAAAATATATAACTCTGTATTGGTCAATAAACCAATCATTACGTAAGAATTTCTCCAAAGAAAATGGCATATATACCCCTTCCTAGTATATAGAATAAACTCTTAGTATTTACCAATAATCGATCACCCACTTGGGGCATTGGTGCAAATGCAACATACTCTGCCAATGGACCTACTCCCACCCTCAGAATCAAACAAAGGCCATTTGGGGTTCTTGTGCTGTGGCAGCAGAGTCCTATTATACAGTCTTACTTGTCCTAGGACCCAATCAAGCATATTTTCAAAAGAGAAGGGCGCCCATCTTTCGACACAAATCGGGAGATGGGCGTCCTCCCAGGGTCACCCAAATCAGCATAATCGAAAGATGATTTTGGGCGTCCTCAACTGCTTTCCGTTGCGGAGACGACCAAAGTTCATGGGGGCGTGTCAGACCCATAGCGAAGGCGGGACTGGGGCGTGCCTAACTCATGGGCGTCCTCGACTAATAATGGAAAAAAAGAAGGGCGTCTCTGACGAGCACTGGGGCTACTTTACTTAGTCCATGTTTTTTTAAGACCAAGCCTCAAAAAGGTGCCCGAACTGACCAGATGACCACTGGAGGGAATCGGGGATCCCCCCTACCTGTTACACTTGTGGTGGTAAATGTGAGCCCTTCAAAACCCACTGTACCCACATCTAGGTGCCCCCCTTCACCCCTTAGGGCTATGGTAGTGGTGTACAGTTGTGGGAAGTGGGTTTGGGGGGCTCAGCACACAAGGTAAGGGAGCTATGCACCTGGGAGCAATTTGTGAAGTCCACTGCAGTGCCCCCTAGGTTGCCCGGTTGGTGTCCTGGCATATCAGGGGGACCAGTGCACTATGAATGCTGGCTCCTCCCATGACCAAATGGCTTGGATTTGGTCGTTTCTGAGATGGGCGTCTTCGGTTTCCATTATCGCCAAAAATCAGGGACGACCATCTCTAAGGACGACCATCTCTAAGGTCGACATAAATTTTGCGATTTGGGCGTACCCGACCGTATTATCAAAACGAAAAGGTAAAAGGGGCGATCAAGGAAGACAAAGACGTAGCGGAGAGACTGAATGAATTCTTTGCTTCGGTCTTCACAGAGGAAGATTTGGGTGGGATACCGGTGTCGGAAATGGTATTTCAAGCGGACGAGTCGGAGAAACTTACTGACTTCACGGTAAACCTGGAGGACGTAATGGGGCAGTTCGGCAAACTGAAGAGTAGCAAATCTCCTGGACCGGATGGTATTCATCCTAGAGTACTGATAGAACTGAAAAACGAGCTTGCGGAGCTACTGCTAGTGATATGCAACTTATCCTTAAAATCGAGCGTGGTACCGGAAGATTGGAGGGTGGCCAATGTAACGCCCATTTTTTAAAAAGGCTCCAGGGGAGCTCCGGGAAATTATAGACCGGTGAGTCTGACGTCGGTGCCTGGGAAAATGGTAGAGGCTATTATTAAAAACAAAATTACAGAGCACATCCGAGGACATGGATTACTGAGACCGAGTCAGCATGGCTTTTGTGTGGGGAAATCTTGCCTGACCAATTTACTTCAATTCTTTGAAGGAGTGAACAAACATGTGGACAAAGGGGAGTCGGTTGATATTGTGTATCTGGATTTTCAAAAGGCGTTTGACAAGGTACCTCATGAAAGGCTACAGAGGAAATTGGAGGGTCATGGGATAGGAGGAAATGTCCTATTGTGGATTAAAAACTGGTTGAAGGATAGGAAACAGAGAGTGGGGTTAAATGGGCAGTATTCACAATGGAGAAGGGTAGTTAGTGGGGTTCCTCAGGGGTCCGTGCTAGGACCGCTGCTTTTTAACATATTTATAAATGATTTAGAGACGGGAGTAACTAGCGAGGTAATGAAATTTGCTGATGACACAAAGTTATTCAAAGTCGTTAAATCACGACAGGATTGTGAAAAATTACAAGAGGACCTTACGAGACTGGGAGACTGGGCGGCTAAATGGCAGATGATGTTTAATGTGAGCAAGTGCAAGGTGATGCAAGTGCAAGGTGGGAAAAAAGAACCCGAATTATAGCTACGTCATGCAAGGTTCCACGTTAGGAGTTACGGACCAAGAAAGGGATCTGGGTGTCGTCGTCGATAACACACTGAAACCTTCTGCTCAGTGTGCTGCTGCGGCTAAGAAAGCGAATAGAATGTTGGGTATTATTAGGAAAGGTATGGAAAACAGGTGTGAGGATGTTATAATGCCGTTGTATCGCTCCATGGTGCGACCGCACCTTGAGTATTGTGTTCAATTCTGGTCGCCGCATCTCAAGAAAGATATAGTAGAATTGGAAAAGGTGCAGCGAAGGGCGACTAAAATGATAGCGGGGATGGGACGACTTCCCTATGAAGAAAGACTAAGGAGGCTAGGGCTATACAGCTTGGAGAAGAGACGGCTGAGGGGAGACATGATAGAGGTATATAAAATAATGAGTGGAGTGGAACAGGTGGATGTGAAGCTTCTGTTCACGCTTTCCAAAAATACTAGGACTAGGGGGCATGCGATGAAACTACAGTGTAGTAAATTTAAAACAAATCGGAGAAAATTTTTCTTCACCCAACGTGTAATTAAACTCTGGAATTCGTTGCCGGAGAAAGTGGTGAAGGCGGTTAGCTTAGCAGAGTTTAAAAAGGGGTTGGACGGTTTCCTAAAGGACACGTCCATAAACCGCTACTAAACGGACTTGGAAAAATCCAAAATTCCAGGAATAACATGTATAGAATGTTTGTACGTTTGGGAAGCTTGCCAGGTGCCCTTGGCCTGGATTGGCCGCTGTCGTGGACAGGATGCTGGGCTCGATGGACCCTTGGTCTTTTCCCAGTATGGCATTACTTATGTACTTATGAAAGATGGACGCCCATCTTGTTTCGATAATATGGGTTTCCCTGCCCCTTCGCCGGGATGTCCTGTGAGGACGTCCTCAGGAAAACTTGGGCGTCCTTTTCGATTATGCCCTTCAATCTCACCCACAGGCAGTGTGCAGCTAGGAAAAACTAAAGAGTGTGTTTACCTCTCCACTGCCTGCTAGATGTTCTTCCATCCCCCCCACAGAGCTTGGAGGTGGAAGGGCTGCCTTTGTTCATCTGGGAAAAGGATGGCTTCCTGATGCCAGCTTAGCCAGGAGGAGGCACTCTTCCTCTGTGAAAGGTTGCTGTTTCCAGGCCATCGTCTTTGCTGAATATTTTCTTTTTTTTTTGTAGAGAGTACAGTAACCTGCAGGATCAGATGACATATATTTTTGGCTCCACACATCAACAACAAACAATTTCAGTGATAGATATATGTAAAAGTGGTAATTCTAAAATACCATGAGCACATGGAATTTTCCACACAGGTTTTACTTTTCCTATATATACTTTGGGGTGGGGGTGGTGGGGCGGGGGAAGGAGATACGTATATTTTATACAAGATTTTATATTTCCCAAGCCTTCTGTAATACATCTGCCTACTTTTCTATGGGTGCATTGGGATATCCATGTAGCCACATAGTTGACTTGTACAAAGTTATTCTCTATAGGCCTGATTTTATAACAGGACAGCTAGGTGAAAAATCTGAAAGGCACTATTTTGTAAAGGCAACCTAGATGCCCATATGCTTCATAAAATAAACCAGCCCCTGTAACAATCAAATGCTGACACATGTATACCTGCTCTGAAGTCAGTGTACATGTGTGTGTGTGTACTCTGCATACATACTTGTGTATTTTATAAAATATACATATCCATGCCAATCCACCCTGTTCTTCCCTAACTTTGCCCATAGGAATGGCTACATATGGGGCATATAGAAGTATGTGCTGTCTTGGCCTCAAGCAAACAACCAAAGGATGGGAGTTGGAAGAAGGCTCAGCAAACAATGGGACTTAAAAGAATAGAACAGTACTTTAATTCATATAAATATAACGTATAAAATAGTCCTTAGTCATAGCAGTGTAAAAGTCTTTTCTTGTATTGCTGTTACATGAAAGACTTGACACGGCACCTTGTTTCAGCTTAAAGTGCCTGCCTCAGGAATCTTGAAAATATTAGTTCAGTAAGTGCAATAAAAACAGCAAAATAGGGTCTCAATTGAACAGAAACAAATATGTTTCAAAATAACCAAATGACCTTGGAGAGATCACAGAGAAAAGGACACTCCTCTGTAGTATGTACACAGCTTAACATGTTAACAGCAATACAAGAAAAGACTTTTACACTGCCATGACTAAGGACTATTTTATATGTTATATTTATAAGAATTAAAGTACTGTTCTATACTTTTAAGTCCAATTGTTTGCTGAGCTTTCTTTCATCTCCCGCTCCTTGGTTCTTTGCTTGTTTCTTTCGTGGAGTTCCTGTCTTGGTCTCACACATACTGGTGCATGGACATATGCACAATTATATAAAAGGAGTAAAAAAAGAAGCAAAATCGCCATAGAACTTTCATAAAAAGTTCAATTTATTCACCACTACAATCTTAAATAAATAGATAATCATAAGCCTGACACGGCTGCGTTTTGCCCTGTTAAAGGGCTGTGTCAGGATCTTGAAATTACTACCCAGTGGCGTAATCTAAACAATTTCACCTACTGGACTTAAAGTGGTTTCTCTCCTGAAAAGCAGCAATTTGTTTCTTTTTTCATTCCATGCTGGATTTTGTAAATCATCTGCCTACTTGTTTTCTTGGACTGTCAATTATATAAAAGGACTTTTATTCATGTAAGCCAGTTTTACATACAGAAAATCCTTTATACTTCCCACATATCATTGTTAATTATTGTTCCACTACAGGGTTTTCACCCAAAAGTTCAAAAGATTTATTCTGATTCCAGTTTTTAAATATGGGGATTCAATGAAAGGAGATGAAGTAACAAGCTCACTTGTGTTCTTACTATAACACATAAAACAGGAGAAAGTTGTTTCTAAAGAGTTTATTGAGCTCATTATTACCACCAAAAACTTGCAAAGTTCACATCACAGATTTGGAAGTACTGCTTGACTGGAACAGCAATTACTTAGGTTATTAATGAAAATTGTGTTGGTTTAGAATAATGAGGCGAGAGTTTATCATTTAAATTAGTTTGCCTAAAACGTTTGATTTTGCAGATAAGATTACATTGGATAAATTGAACTCTCCTGGATTTCAACCAGTTATGCATAATTGGCTAAGTTTGATAATCAGACTTCATGAGTAAAGTCTATTAGACTTTCTGTTTCACTTTTATTTATAAAATAAACAACAAGACATGCATTGACAAAACTACAGTAGACATGTAGCAATCAATCTGCCCAATATTCAAAGTGATTAAGCAGGCAGGAGAGGCACCTGCCCGGGGTGGACTGACCATTCAGGCAACTGGGCAATACACGAGGGCCCAGGGGATCACGGGGACCCAGAGGCTATGTCTGGATGCCCTCCGATCTCCCCACTCCCACCCAATACCCCCCCTGACGCAGCCACCACTGCAGCTGCTGTTTCAGCAGTGGCGGCAAAAACAGTGAAAAAGATAACAGGGCCACACTGTTCTTGTTCGCAGCTGCTGGTCCCACCTTCCTCTGACATAATTTCCTGTTCCGGGGCAGAGCTGGTCAGCTGCAAGCAGGAACAGTGTGGCCCCGCGATCTTTTTAACTAAAACAGCAGCAGTAGCAGTGATGGCCATGGCAGGGGAGTACTGGGTGGAAGTGGAGAGAGCCTGGTGCACCAGTGGCAGTGGGGGTGTCCGGTGGGTAGGGGAGAGAGGTTGGGTGTTGGGAGCTGAAAAAAAAGACAGACACTGGATGGAGGCAGAGGGGACAGACACCGGATGGAGAATGTAGGGGGGGGGGAAACAGATGTCAGATGGAAGGAAGGAGAGACATGGGACAGATGCTGGATGTAGGGGGGGAGGGGAGGGGACAGATCCTGGATGGAGTGGGGTGGGGGGACAGACATCAGATGGAAATGAGAAGAGAAGTGGCAGATGCTAGATGTAGGGAGAAGAGGAGGGTCAGAGGCTGGATGATGGGTAGAGAGGGGTCAGATGCATAGGCGTAGTTTGACTGTTTCATTTGGGGGGGGCAAAGGATGGGTGGAGCATATTACCATATGGGCGGAGCTTATTAGCATATTCATTTGCATATATACATATGCGAATGAATATGCTAATATGGAGGAAGGAATTGAAATTTACAGGCAAAATATCACAGATGCACATTTCAAAAAGCTGACATAGTTCAATTAATAAATTCTGAATAAAATACTTTTATCTACCTTTGTTGTCTGATCATTTAGTTTTTCTATTCGCTTTGGTCCCAGTGTCTTCTGTTTATGCAGTGTCTTCTTTCCAGTAGGCTTCCTCTGCTCCACCTCCGAGTCCCCATCCATCTCTTGCTCCTTCCCTTTGCTCCACCCCTCCCATCCATCTTCTGTTCCTTCCCTCTGCTCACCATCCCTCCGTCCCATCCATCTTCTGCTCCTTCCCTCTGCTGTGCCGGACCTGTCCCAATCCCATCCATCTCCTGGTCCTTCCCTCTGCTCCCCACCCCTCCCAGTCCAATCCTTCCCTCTGCTCCCAATGCTCCCAGTCCCATCCATCTCTTGCTCCTTCCTCTGCTCCCCACCCCTCCCAGTCCCATCCATATTCCATCTGCTGCCTTCCCACCCCCCCACGCGAGGTCCAAGATCGTGACTCCGTCTACCCCCTCTCTTCCTCCCTCCCTCCCTCCAGCGCAGGCCCCCGGAAGCCTTCTCTTCAAGTTCCTGTTCCCACCTATGCAGGAACAGGAACTTGAAGAGAAGGCTTCGGGGCAGAGCCAAAGGCAGCGTGTACAACGCTACCGCTGCCAGGAACACTGGAAAAGACTGCTGCCTGCGCCGGAAGGTGGGAGGAAGAGAGAGGGGTAGACGGACACGCTCCTCTCCGTCCGCTTGGCTTTCCTGCCCTCTCTGTCTGCGTCCAGCCCGAAAGGAAATGACGTCAGAGGAAGGCGGGACGCAGACAGAGAGGGCAGGGAAGCCAAGCGGATGGAGAGGAGCGCGTGCCTGCTTGTTGTTTTTTTTTTTTTTAACTACTGGTGCGGCGGCGCCTCGTCGTCGTTTGGGGGGGCATTGCCCCCCCTCACCCCCCCCCAGTCTACGCCCATCAGATGTTAGATAGAAGGGGAGAGGTGGCAGACAATGGATGTAGGGAGAAGAGAAGGGCCAGATGCTGGATGAGAGGGAAAGAGTGCACAGATGTCAGATGGAAAGAGGGAGAGGAGGGACAGACACTGGATGAGGGGGAGAGAAGGGACATATGCCAGATGGAAATGGGGAGAGGAGGGACAGACATGGATGACAGGGAGAGAGGGGACAGATGCCAGATGGAAGGGGGAGATAAGATGCTGATGTTGGATGGAACTGGGGAGAGAGAGAGAGCCTGAGTGGATGGAAGTGAGGAAATAGAGGGTCCAAACGCTGGATGAAGGAGGGAGAAACAGAGGAGAGATTCTGGATGGAAGTGAGGGGACAGAAGGTTCAGATGCTGGATGGAAAGGGGAAGAGAGAGAGGGGGCAGATACTGGATGGAAAGGGGGAGACAGGGGGAAGACGCTGGATGAAAAGGGGGAGAAAGGGGGCAGATGCTGGATGGAAAGGGGGGGCAGAGGGGAGAGGGGGCAGACGTTAGATGGAAGGGGAGAGAGAGGGAGGGAGCAGATGCTGGATGGAAAGAGGGGGAGAGAGAGGGGCAGACGCTGGCGAGAGTTAAGAAGTGATCGAGGAAAGAAGAAACAAGAGACTAGGACCAACATAATTAGAAAAAGTAAATGCCGCAGACAACCAAGAAAGGAAAAAATGAATTTTAGTTTTAGTTAGGATCAAGTAGTGTGGTAGCTGTGTTAATAAATACAGAAAATGGAAATAAGGCGGTGTCTTTATTGGACTAATTTAATACATTTTGACTAACGTTTGGAGACCCACCCGTCGCTTTCTCATATCAGAACAGAATACCTTAACAAGAGTATACTGTCCCTGACCTGAGGAAAGAGGTTTTGGGCTCTGAAGCTAATTGAAAAATGTATTTAGTCCAATAAAATGGGTATCATCATATTTTCCATTTTTTGTTTTATTTGTATTTGTTAACCTATAATATAGTGATTGAAATATGTTGGTTTTTGAAATTTGCACCTGCTGTTGAGACCTGTGAGATTATTACAGGAAGTCTCAACCACCATTTGAAAACCGGGCCAGCGCTGGCGGGTGGGGGAATAGCAGCAGCACAGCAGGCAGGAAAGAACATGCTCACTCCCGCAGAGGCCACTAAACCACCAGGGCCCTTCAGGTAGGACCGGGATGGCGGGGGCCGTCAGCTGTCGGCAGTAGGGGGGGACAGCATCATGGTGGTAGGGGGGGTGTTGGGCAGCGGGCCCGAGCGAGGGGTCCAGACCACTCTCAGTGCCCAGGGGTCCAGACCACTCTCAGTCTGCCCCTGTCCTGCCCCTCTTAAAATCACCTGTGGTCTACCTATCTACCCAATATTCGCAGCAGTTAACCGGGCAGTGTCGCTGAATATCGGTACAAAATGGTCATGTCACCTTGACCCCCTCAAGAAAGCCAGATTCTATAAGCAGTGAAAATACTGGTAAAAGTAACAAATGCATTTTCTTCTGTACTCTGTTAAATACAAAATTAGAAAAGACGTACATTTCCAAAAAAGCAAACATCCATGAGCAGCATGTCCCCCTTTCCTTTCCCTCCCATCCATGAGCAGCATGTCATCCGTCCTCTCCTCTCCATCCCCTTCTATCCATGTGAGGTATCTCCCCCCCTTTTCCCTTCCCGTTTCCATCTACATCCCCCTCACCAATCTTTTTTCTAGCCCTCCTCCCTGCACCCACACTCCATCCACCTTTTTCCCAGCCCCTCCCTTCCTGCACCCACATGACTTCATCTATCCATCCACCCTCCACTATCTTCCAGCCCCGAATCAGGGTGCACTCCTCAAACCTACCTTAACGTGCCCTGGTGGCCTTTTCGGGGCAGGAAAGAACCCCACTCTTTGCTGTCTGCTGCTAATGATTTGCTCGCTGCAACCGCATCTTCAAAATGGCTGCTGAGAATTCAAGCAGTGGCCTCGCAGCCATTTTGAAGAAGTGATGGCAGCAAGCAGGCCAGAGGGACTGGGCAGGAAAAAGTGGGGTTCTTTCCTGCCCCTGAAGAGGCCACTAGACCACCAGGGTGCATTAAGACTAAGGGAAGGACACCTTAAGGGTAGGGGGTGTGGAGGGAAGGGAAGCAAGCCAGCCCAGAAACCTGGAAACCTGGACAAACGGGCAGGCTTCAAAAAACTGCCCAGACCTCCAACAGTCCCCTGAAAAAGAGGACATGTCCGGGGAAACCCGGACGTATGGTAATCCTACCCACACCTCACCTGCTTCGCCTTCTTTCTTTGCCCTCTTTACTCCATAAACTCCTGACCAGACGAAAAAAAAAAAGGCATTGGACCTAGTAAATCCATTCTCCTTCTACCACCATGACAATGATGACCAAACTCCTCTTTTCTTCCTTCAATGACTTTGGAGATGCTGCAGCTGCAGGAAGTGGGGAAACAGAAGACTATAAATGAAATGCTGTCTCCTGCTGCTTCTCTGGTACTGGGTTGTTAAGAATTGCCAATTTTTGGAAAAACAAAACTCCATCCTCTGCCACACCCAGGTTCTGATGTAGGTGTCACACCTCCCAAGGATTTTCATTTGCCCCACCCCTCTGTAGCCTCCCCAAATGTAAGCCATCAACTGCCTGTGTCTATAAGAAGCAATTCAGGACCTAGAGCAAATCTGCCATGCCAGCACTAACTTCCAAGAAAAGGACCCTAGCTACAAAAAGCAGTGCCCTAAATACCTCACTGGGACATAGAACTTCAATACATCTATTAGGGAAAATTGAACAAGGCAAATTTCTACAGATTGCTAAATACAAAATCCCATGCTAAAAAAATATCTGGTCTTGACCTCATACAGAGAACACAGATACTAAGTGCAGAATAACTGACCACAAACTAAGAATACAGTAGAAATATGTAGACAGACATTAAACTGAAATCCCAGGATGCCAGACCTTGCATGTAGCGCAACACCAGAGAAATAAAAAGCGATGCATTTCCCCCTGTACTGTGCAAAATATAAAGATAGCAGATGTCAAGGATGGTGTTAGGAGGGGTGCAACCAGGGCAATTGTTCTTGACTTCCTGGCCACAGAGAGCCCCAAGCCTGCCTGAACCTGAAGAAGACATAGCTTGGTAGTAGACTTTGGGGTCCTCTCCCAAATTTCTGTCTTGAGTTCCACCCATGTCTAACACCAGCTCTGGTATTTGCATAGTCCAAAAATTGACACATTCTAATCAATAAATAGAAAATGAAATTATTTTTGTACCTTTGTTGTCTAGCCATTTTATTTTTTTGAAATTGTATTGGTTCCAGTCTCTGGTTTCTGCTTTCCTCTGTGTTCTCTTAAATCTTGACCCCATCTTCCCCTCTGAATCTCTTTCCTCCTTCCAAATGTCAGATTCTCCCTTCTCTGTGTCCTTATCATCCCCTCATGTTCATCTAATCTAATCTAATCCTGGTATTTATATACTGCAGAATCTGAACAGGTCATAAGCGGTTTACGAAATTTAAAAAATATTGTTTAAAAAACAACATACAGCACAATTAACATATAATAAAAGTCTAAACAAACTTAAGTAATATATGCATTATGAAAGACATTTTCAAATAGGTAGGTCTTCAAACTTTTCTTAAAGACATAAGAAGATTCTAACCTAATCACCAAAGGAAGATCATTCCAAAGTAGAGCAGAAGAAACATATAAAGAGGCTTTCCAATGTCTACTATAGTTTAAACTCAACAGAGAAGGGGAGGACAATTTTTCTGCTTTGCTGACAGCAGCAGCAGCACTTACAGACAGGTAGGGCTGACATAGGATCCTTCCTTCTGCCACAGCCCGCCCACGCATAAACATGAAGTTGTAACAGAAGGGTGGGATGCGGCAGAAGAAAGGATCCTGCATTGGCCCGGCCTGGCTGCCTATAAGCGCTGCTGTTACTGTCAGCAAAGCTCAAAGGACTAGCGGGAGGAGCTGAGGAAGAAGAAAGAGAGGGGCTGGATTTATGGGGGAGGGGCTGTGGGAGAAAGAGGAAGAAGTGTTGCACCCATGGCAGTAGATGAGAAGAGGGAAGGGAAGAGAGAAAAATGCTATAAACTTTAGAAAAAAAAAAGACCCCATGATAATCAACAGCAGGATTGGAGATTCACTGAATCCCTTGAAGGCCCTGTCCGCATGCCGCTGTGAGTGAGGTAATCAAATTTGCAGATGATACAAAATTATTCAAAATCCTAAAAACAACAGAGGATTATAAGGATTTGCAGAGGGATTTTGTGAGAGTGACTGTGAGTGAAGTAATCAGGTTTGCAGATGACACAAAATTATTCAAAATCCTAAAAACAACAGAGGATTATGAGGATTTGCAGACAGATTTTGTGAGACTGACAGTTAAATGGCAGATAAGATTTAATGTGGACTAGTGCAAAGAGGTGCATATAGGAAAAATTAATCCCCACTATGGGTACAAAATGCTGGTCTCTCAATCAGAAGTCACCACCCAAGGAAATGTTCTTAGAGTTATTATGGACAATATGATGAAATATTCAATCCGGTGTATGTTCGATGCAAAAAACAAACAAACAAATAACCCCCCCCCCCTCCCCACCAAATAGAATAATAGAGCACTGCAAAGTTAGTCATGGTTGGAGTCCTTGCACTAAGAAGGTGGCATGAGAAGGAAACCTGTTAACATATCGAATCATATAAGAACAGAGAGGATGAGGGAGAAACAGCAAATAAGGCAGCTGGTTGCTTAGTGAGAAGAGGAATGGAAGGAATGCAGCCTGGAAGGGAAGACTTAATATACAAGGAGGAGCCCGTCCCTTCCTCCTCAGTGGGGGTGGGGGTGGGGATAGAAAAAAATGAATAGACAAAATTTTGTTTTAATAGACAGATACATTATTTCAGTGCACTGGATCATTCATGGTCATTCACACACTTGCTGCTTTTTTTTTCATTTACATTTTATTTAATTTCGATCATAAAGATAAAACAAATAACTAACACACATATTTAGTGTTATCAAACAGGAAAATGAAGCATAGCAACAAAATTCAATACAGAAAATTAAGAAATGAAGGCTAGATTTATGATTGCTCCAAACATGATAACATATTTGGGAGAAGGAGAGCAGTTCAAAAGGAAAGAAAAACAAATTAGGTCTCATTAGCTGATTACAGTTATTTAACCCTTAAATAACAATAGGTGGCATGAGAAACTGAACTAGCCCCCTTCAGCATTCTGAATATTTATTCTTCCCTCCTGTGCTGAAGAAAAAAGCCTTCAAATGGGCAGGATCAAGAAAAATATAATCTTTCCTTAAATATTTAATCAAGCATTTAAAGACATTGTAGAACCAAAGTCCTGGGTCTTAGATTTAGAAATTCTCTTCTAAATTCCTGTGCTCTAGGAATGACATCTGGATACATATGAATAACAGGACCATAAAAAAGTGTTAATTCTTTCCCTGACAAAAACAACAACAACAAAAAAACATTACCACATCTCATTTGCATGGATTAAGCCAGTGTTCCCAAACCTGGTCCTGGAGGCACCCCAGTCAGCCAGGTTTTCAGGATACCCACAATGAATATTCATATGAGAGATTTGCATACAGTGGAAGCAGTGCATGCAAATCTCTCTCATGAATATTCATTGTGGATATCCTGAAAACCTGATTGGCTGGGGTGCCTCCAGGATCAGGTTTGGGAACCATTAGATTGAGCCCTTATATTGTAGCCTTCTTACCCATTCCAACAGGTAAACATATAATGAAGAAGTACTAAAAAATGATTTTCACATACAAATAAATTATACTAAATTAAACATTCTTCTTAATAATTAATAAAAACAATCCATCAATAACATTGTTGCCAGTCACTTACTACTTCCTCTTTGGCTCCTCGTTGGCTCCAAACTGGGCAAGTTGTGCCACTTTAGTCATGCCCTTTCGAACATGTGCTTATGGGCATGCAACCATAGACCACATCCCACAGTGCTACAAGCTTCTTATTCATCAGGTGCATCTCTGACATCACTGAGTTGCCGGATCCTTAGCAGGCCAGCCCAATGGGCAGGGGACCTTCTCCTTCCAGCAACCCTTTATTTATTTATTATTTCATAAAGTTCTACACTATGCAATCTACCATTCTTGGCAGTACACAATATTATATACAAAATCACTGACTACTTAAAAACATAAAACACAGTGTTATGGACCTCTTATTCCACTAGCACCACTCTGATGGCATTGAGGCACCAGGTCCTCAGCAAGGTGGCCCAATGGTGTTGGGAAAATGGGGAAAACTTCCTCCTTCCAGTAGCCCTTGCCTCAGTTCTTCCAGCTACCAGACTCTTCCTCTCTTTTAAAGTACCACAGTGCTATGGACTTCTTGTTTCTCTAGCACCTCTCTGATGCCACCAAGGTGTCAGGTCCTCAGCAAGGCAGCCCAATGATTTACAATTTATTTATTTATTATCTCATTTGTACCCCACAGTTTCCCTTATGCATTATCACCCACTTTCTTAAGGCCTTTTTGAAAAGGGACACTCTTTATATCTGGTTCCCCATGCGTAAGACAGAACAGCAAGAAACCATGACTACGTTTTATGAGATTGCCCAACTCCCCTCTTTGTTGGGTGCCATAGATTGTATGCTTGTGGCCCTCAGGCCACCTGCAGTCAGTGAGGCAGAATACAGACATCAAAGGTCCTAGCACCTCCTCAATATGTAGATTGTCTATAATGCAGTGCTGGAGATAACAGATGTGTGTGCCAACTTTCACAGATTCTACCAAGATGCCTATGTCCTTTCATATTTTGGCATCCTTGACACCTTTCAGAGTGGAGAAATCAGAGGGGGTGACTACTAGGTGAGGAGCATCCTACAACCTATAGACCCTTCTAATCATTGACTACATATCTCTTTTTGATCCACAGGTGTGTGGCCAGTGTGGGTCCAGTGGTGTGGAGGATGAACACACCTGCAAGAACTGCCAATACACAACAAAAGGTGTGTGTACCTTCTCGAACATCTTCTCTCCTCTTCTCAATACAGGAGCCATGGCTATCCCCTCAGGAGCTGGCTGATGACCCCTATTGTGAACTCCCGGAGGCCAGAGGAGGTCAGATACAACATGGCCCAAAGTGTTACCCAGGCAGTAATCAAGAGGACATTTGGCCTTCTGAAGACCAGATTTCAGTGCCTAGACCACTCTGGGGGCAAGCTTTTGAACAAGCCAGCAAAGATCTGTGACATCTTCACTGCATACTGCACAATCTGATGATTAGAAGGCATATGTCAGAACCAGAAGAACAGGTCAGGGAGGATAGTGACAGTGAGGATGACAGACCAGAGGTACACCAGGAAGATCTGCCACCTCACCAGGCACATCAGAGAGGTCAGGAGGTCAGGAATAACATAATCCAGACACATTTTTTGTGAATAAGGTGAGAATATTTATTATATACGTGTACATAGGTGTCAGTCTCCCTCCACCATTCCCCTCATCCCACATCTTCCCTCCCCCTATTGTGCAGTACAGTGGTAAGAAAACAGTATGTGACCCCAGCTTTCCTCCTCTCCCCACCCCCTTTCCAGCAGACTACTGTAACTGTGACCTCACCCTGGGCACGATACTTTACCCTACAATACCCTTAGAATACCTCGGGCAAAATATCGTGTATCGGACAGGGTTGAAGTACAGACATTAAAACTAGCCCCTTCTCCCCATTTCTAAAATGGGAAGAGGAAATAAAACTAAATTTGTTATTATATTTTGTTATAACTCAGGAAAACAAATGACATTTACATTGATAATTCAATAACTTATTATTTTTATTTATATGATGGGTATGTGTAAAGTTCAAATCCGTTTAACAAATTCAATATTTTTTTTTTAGTACATCAACAATCCAACAGATCAACTTCTCCTACGTTTTATCAGATAAGTATAATTTGATCTTAGCAAAATTCATTAACTAAATATGCATTTAATCTTAAAGTTTTGTCTAAACATTCCCCTCTTCTATAAGAATTGATTCTTTATTGTTATTTCTTTTTCAGGTCCCTCATCCATCAAGCAGGTAAGTATAGTTTGTGTTTTTTCTCCCTTTTCTTCTTATAGGTATATCATGGCTCACATCTCCAAATCGCAAAGACAAATTAGATAAGTATATTTTACTAATCTAACAAAATTTTCTTCTCTAATATATATAACACAACAGTACAGTATTTCTTAAATTCTCAACAACTGTAAGAGCTGATTCTTTGTTTTGTGTTTTCTTTTGCAGGAACTTCTTCAAGGAAAAATAAGGTAAGTATTATAAGTCAATGTTTTTAAACAGGGCCCGGTTGATTCTGGCTGATATATTAAAGGATACTCCTCTCCAGCACTTTTGTATGAATCTCTCTCTCTTTTATTGTTGGGTACCGGTACCGTGCTGTTTTTCTTTTCAAGATGATAGCGGGTATACTGCAGGCAAGAACTGGAACTCCTCCGAAGGACCTACTACTCTAAGCTGTAACCAACTTAATAAGAAAAACCTTAAATCTTTTCTATCCAGTCCACTCATATTAATATGCAGTGGCTCATTATAATTATTCCTTTCCCTATCTAGCTATTCCCAGGTAAAATAAAATATGATTGAACATCCCTATCTAAACCCTCCCAAACCAATAAATCCCCAAAAATGTATCACAATTTAATATAAGCACTAGGATTATTAAATCCTATGTGTTGATTTTTTTTCTTTCTCTGCAGCAGGCCACCGCTCTTTCAGAGACAGGGGTATTATAATCATGAGATTTTTTCCCCTCTTCCTTAAATTGATGAAGCTCACAATTACTGGGGTAATTATTTAGTTAAACCTTGTCACAAGGCAGATAACCCCTCACAGAAGTATTTTGAAACTCACACCAGTTCCTTACAAGTTCACTTCTATTAGTGAGCCAGACTGGTACTGCGCCCAAATATTTTATTTATCAAAGACACTTCTAACATATGAAGTTAAATTAAGATTCAGGCAACAGCTTTCCCATCCAAACCAAAATCACTTGCCTAAAGCCTCCTGACAACACGCGAGCGGCTTTTAAAATTAAGTTTTCCCACTGCAGACACACACCAATATTTTTAATTGACTACCCAAACCTCTCAAAACTCAATTTAAATGTATTTCTTGGCTGAATTGCGCAGGGACCACTTTTACAGGTCTGCCCAGCCTTTAGCTTACCTCCCAACTGCCACACAAGCCGTTTAGAACTTAAGTATGTCATATATGGCACAAGCCC
Source organism: Microcaecilia unicolor (assembly GCF_901765095.1). Taxonomy (NCBI): domain Eukaryota; kingdom Metazoa; phylum Chordata; class Amphibia; order Gymnophiona; family Siphonopidae; genus Microcaecilia; species Microcaecilia unicolor. The sequence goes on from NC_044031.1 coordinate 236,819,779, forward strand.
AGCATGAGACCCTGCACTAACCTAACACTTTGCAATCCCCTATAAACATACACTTTACATTAAATTATGACATTTTCAGCAATATACAGCACTTTACACATATTTGAATACATTTTCCTTACCTCATTTAGCATTTAACTGTGTTTATTTTTAAGTTTTCTTCTGCACGCGCCTGCTGCACTCCCTGGCACAAGCCAGCATCTGGCTCGTGCCATCAGCTGCTTCTCTCCCTCCTCGTGGCTTCCCCTCAGCGCGTGCCACCCAACAGCACGCCCGCCAACACATTTAGAAAATAAAAAACACCGGAGAAGTGCACCGGAGCACTTCCCCCTTCTTACTCTGTTCCACGCTGGGTTCCCGTCTCCGCTCAGAACCGGTTCTGTAACCTAAAAGAGCCGGTTCCCTTTAAGAAACGGGGATTCCCTGGCCCCGGCGTCTCACATGCGTCTGACGTCATAACGTCGACGTCAGACGCTTACACAGGGCGGCCAATCAGGCCTCTCCAGCCCTCCCAGCCTTCCCCTTCATCCTAAAAAACAAAATGTGCCGCTGCAATCAATGTGGCCGAAGATCTCCCCAGCTGCTAGCGCAAACCCCTCCTTCCTGAATCGCCGCCCAAACACCCTCACCACTGAACAGCTGACGCCCCTGCCGCCGCTAACGCCACCCACGTGACAGCGTACACCGCACCACCCTGGAGCTCACCCTCAGAGGCATCCCAGGTAAAATAATTTAACCCTATATGGGTTACACTACAATGCCCTGTATGAGGCTGCGGCATCTCAGGTCAGGCCCAATCCCAAAACTGCCAGCACCTCAAAAACCAACATCCTATTGTGATGTGGAGGATTTAATGAAAGAGAAAGTGAGGGATGTGCATGGTAAAATCCGGAATTCAAGTCCAGAAAGCAACAGCAGCAACATGTCCCACAAGGTCCTGGGGAGAGAGATAGGACCAAAGTAATCCCATCCCCCATACTTCTGCCCCAGCTTCGGCCACAGGTGATCTGGACACTGCCTCTGACATGAAGGTTAGAGGAGCTGGGACCAGTAGTTGGGGGTCTTGATTGCCCAGAGATGGGTGAGGGGCATAACTGGACCACAGGGATGGCAGATCTGGGTTTACTGACGGCCTTGTAGCAGCTTGGGGAGGGTGGAGGCCAGGGTGTCGTTCTGGGTCTCCATATTTGACATCATTGATGACAGAAGCTGAAGGAAGCATGCCTCTAACTCCTTCCTGGTCCTCCTGTTCTCCCTTGCAGCTGCCAGCTCTTCTAATACATTATTTTTGAGTTGATCCGTGTTAACGTATCTGTAGGGCCTATGCCCTTTACTATTCCATATGTAAACGCGGTGGTAAATATATTTTTTACATATTGATTTTTCACATATTTGCATATTCATTTATATATATATTTTTGTCTAGATTTGTCTGAATTTGAATGAATCTTTGGATGAATATATGAATATTTGTACAAGCCAATTTATAGGTATGTTAAAAAATTTTTTAAATCACACCGATGTAAGCCTATTATGTTTGCTACATATATCTTTTGGTCGCATCATTATATTATATATGTCTTTCGGTTGTATTATCATTTTTCCTTTTAATCTTCATTTTTTATAAGATAATACTATATGTCTATGGCTCATACTTCCACCATTGTAATTACACATTGCCTTTGCGGTTTATCGTTGATCTTTTATTTTAAATATATATGTATTTATTAAGTTTTATGACATTCGTGTTGTATGTTTTGTTTTTTAGACCCCTGAGGAAGGCCTCTTTGGCCGAAACACGGACCATGTAGGGTCTTGTGCAATAAATTTGGCTTTTTATATCTTTGAGTCTGGTCTTTTTGAATTCTTCCGTCCTTTTGTTTTTTCAGCTCTTCTAACACACCAGCCAGCAGCTGCCTGATGTCAGTTAGCTCATGCCGCACGCCAGCAACCTCTGCCCTGAGCAGGGCCTGTTGTATGATAATCTGTCATCCAACCACTACAACAGTCTCTTCTCTCTTTGTTCCTTCCCAGGGTGGCCAAGATGTTCCTCCTGATGTGTGGAAGCCTCGTCTCCAAGATCTTCTGGCATTATTGTTTTGGCAAGCTCTCCCTCCCCCTCCTCATCCTCTACCTCAACACTTGTGTCCCCGATGTCTTCATCTTTCTCCAGAGGTGGCATCCCGGCCTCTTCTGCTGCTGCTGGACAATGATGTTACTACTACTACGACTTAGCATTTCTATAGCACTGCCAGGGTTACGCAGCGCTGTACAAGTTTAAACATGGGGAAGGACAGTCCCTGCTCAGGAGAGCTTACAATCTAAAGGTTACGAACTATGTAGTCAGTGTAGGTATCATGAATGGGGAATGGCCATGGTGCTGGGGAGCCTGCTGTGAAGGGGCCAGCAGCAACAGCAACATCGTCTTCCACTTTTGGGGCAGCCTCTTCACCACCGCCCTGTGCAGCTGCAGCATCTGGATGAAAGGAGGAAAAGACAGATTAGCAAGACCAGACGTGCAACAAACAGAGGTGTATGCACACCAAACAGGGATGATGCCTGACCAGTCTGCCCTCAAAAGGGAAAAGGAAGCAAGTGGGAAAACTCAACATTTGAGAACACCAGGGAAAACATATTATTTTGGGCAGCAGTTATTAGTGTGTGTTGCCAGGTAAAGTTTCACAAAAAGGACCCTCCACTGTATTCCATTTAAGCAGCATTAAATGCATGTATTTATTTATTTATTTTCTGCATTTGTATCCCACATTTTCCCACCTCTTTGCAGGCTCAATGTGACTTACAATACACCGTAGTGGAAATTGCCGTTTCCGGAATGAGAAGTACAGAATATTATAGCACTTGATTCCCCAAAGTCAGATGTGGCATGATCCCAGTTTTCTTAATACATGCCACTTGCTTCCTTTTGCTGTTGGATACCACAGATGACTATAACGCAGAGTGAAATCCTGTTTCCTGGACACAGCATCTCTATTACATAGCTTTGCTGGAGACACCTGTATCACTGGGAAGTATGACAGTGAGGCCTTTGGCGTGGCATCACAAGGTTATTGATAGGGAAACTGTTAATTTGCTGAATAATTGTTGTACCTGCCTTTGTAAACAATATAGGAACCCAAGGTGCAGCAGTGCCTAACAGTAATGAAATGGTTTGTGTTGGGAATATTAGTTACACAGTGATGGCTATCAAACTGGGGGTATTGTAGGGTTTGGGAAGTGGCGTGCTTGGAGTACACCTGGAAGCAGTTGTTCTGGTGTGAATATCTATTGCCAAATAAATAAGAACACGGGTGAAAAAAGGGACGACAGATGGAGGCCCAGTAGATGGGTGACATGAGGGTGTGGACCAGTGCTTTGTTCTGGGAAAATAGGTGCTGAGACGCTTGCTGAGGAAATAGTAGGCAGTGGGGTTAAAAGGACTTCTTTTCAACCAATACCATATATCCCAGCATAGCTCTACCTGGAAGGTGGCTGTATCTGGATATGAGAGTTCCAGGTTCAAGCCTACTTGGTACACAAATGGAAAAAAAAATCAACTGTAGTTTTATTTTTTTCCTCAGAAAACCATAAAGAGGTTGAAAAGAGTTGTTTTGGATACTGGACGAAAAGTATCTGTGGGCCTTACCAGCATAGGCGTCCGGTATAAGAGGCTTGGAGAGGCTAAGCCTCCCCCCTGCTGCAGCAGAATGGATCAGCTGTGGAGTCCAGCTGCTCTGAGGGGATTAAATTGTTGATTTACCTCCATTCTCACAGCAGGAGCTGCAGTGAAAGCCCTCTAGCAGTTGTAGAAATTGGTTTATGGTTTGTTTACCTTACTGCTGGGAAAGCAGGGGGGGGGGGGGGGGGGGGGTTGGCTGGAGGTGTCCTGGGTTGCCAGGGAGATATTTGAAGAGGATGACTTCCTGACCTGCACTTAGGACAGATAGCAGCAGAATCGGATACTGGGCCAGCATGATCAGAAAAAGTCACCAGACAACAAAGGTAGAAAAGATCATTTTATTTTCATTATAGTGTTTGGAATATGTCCACTTTGAGAATCAGGTGCTCAACATTAAAAGTTTATATTTATTTACTTATTTATGGCATTTTATCACACATTAAACATGAATTAGGGTGTTTTGTGGCTCTACAAGAGAATTGTGATGATATGATCCCTTGTTTCATATTGTTGACGGTCTGCATTTTCCGTATGGGTGGTATATTGGTGTATTAGGTCTGCCCAGTGTAATATTTATGGTACAGTAAGGATCTGAGTGTGTTTTTGGACAAAGTTGTGCATAGTGTTTTGCAGGTGAGCAATTGTGGTTAGAATATGCTTTGAGCAACCACTTTATTCTTTGACATATGATACATATCTAATATCTAAATTTAATAAAAGGTATTAATTGTGACTTTTATTTTTATTTATTTATTTTTTCTGCATGTTATCAGGCAATTATGGATTTAAGCTCCACCCCTGGCCCCCCCTTTAACCTCCCCCCTTTAGCCTCTCCACAGTTGGGCCACCGACCGCCTATGCTTACCGGTGTGTACTGGCTGAAGACTAGCCCTGGGATGGTGTGCACAGTCTTACCTCTGCACTTGTGAGTGATGTCTCAGCCACCAACACCTGCCACATTTGCAGGGCCAACTGTGGCCAGAACTTCTCTCTACAGGGCTGTCAGGGTCATGTTACTGCTGAGTCCCTTTCGCTTTCAGAGCAGATCTTTCCTCTGGGCTTTACTATGCAGATCCCTCCACTTTTTCTTCAAGTCCTCCACATCACGATTTTGGTGGTGGATAACACTGAGGCACTGGGTGATGCGGCATCAGATTGCCAGTTTGGCATCAGCACTTGCCTTTGAGGCTGCAGTACCATACAGGACATTGAAGTTTACTATCATCTCCCACGCCATGAGGTGCAATTCAGCAGGGCTGAAGTTCGACTTTTGCAGACTTGCCAAGTTGTTTGAGGCGTAGTACTCTGGCTACAGTACTTCTGGTGGAACTCTAACCAAAAACTTTAACATTCTGCATTTTCTGAGTAACACTTTGTTTCTGAATTATAATTTTGACTAATGATTACTCGAAGGTGCTAATTATATTATGTTATTGTGACAAATAATATATGCAGAATTTTGTACTGTTGAGGTTATTTTCAGTCAGGCACCTAAGTAGCACTTGGTTGCAGTCTACTTTTTAGCCCATATAGATCTATGTAATTTTAAAAGCATTTTATTCAAAATTTAGCTCACACCTTTTCACTAGTACCTCAAGGTAGGGCCACTGAGAGAGAGAGTAAGGCCTGGGGCAGGGCCGCTGCTGCCACCCCCCACTTGGGCTGCAGCTGCTGCCCTCCCTGCCCCCATGCCGTCTTGCATCTGCTCATTGCTTGGTCTGTCACTCTCTTGTTCCTGTGTGCTGGGACCCGGGTTATCATATTAACACAATCACCCAGGTCCCGACCTACAGCAGCAGGAGACAAACAGACCGAGGGAGCAGAACCTGGAAGACTTGCTGGCGCCAGGCCCCCCTTGGAGGCCAGGCCCGATGAATCTTGCCCCCCTGCTCCCTCCTCTCGGTGCCCTGGCTCAAGGCAAATTGCTTTCAAGTGCAGTATGTATTTCCCTTATCCCCAGAGGGAATACAATCAAAGAGGTCTGTTTACAGATCTACAGTATGGCATTAAGGTATGTTAAAGAGCATTTACCAATTATTGTTGCTGTTACAGAGACATGGTTTAATGAGACACAGCCATGCCAAATTTCAAAATGAATAAAATTAGATGTATCAGTGAACTACCTGAGCAGTGTACAATATGAATAAAAACAAAAAATAAAATATCTAACATAAATACAAGTAAACATACACAACCATACAGACATAAATACGTGTGTGTGTATGTGGAGTCTAAAGACACATAAGCAAGTTGCAAATCTGAATTTTTGTCTCGACTTTTAAACTTATGAACTGGAAGTGCGATTTATTTGACAAGTCATTGAACTCATCTCTGGAGAAGAAAATAAACACTCTCTCATGCTAGATCTATTAATCATAACTTTCAGCATGTGCATTATAACCAAACAATGCGTAAGGTTATGTAGACTCTCAGGAGTAAAATTATATTTACTATTGCTGTTTGCCCATCTGCTTCATGCTCTACTCCTTGGTAACCAGGCTTTTACATTCATTGACTGCTGACATTTAGTGCAGTGCTGGGATAAGTATAGCAGGACTTATTTTTTTAATGTGCATAAAATTAACAAGACTTCTTTCTCGTTTGATAATGCTTGTGGAAACAGATAATAGAGCATTGACTGCTAACGTAAAGTAGATATCAGAGGATAAATTATGGGGAAGCCACACAGCAAAGTTAAAGATCACCTTTGAGAAACTGCCTCATTTTATTGAAATGGCACTGTACACACACATTAAGGATACACTATGTATGCCATGCCATTAGCTGGAAGAATGCATTTTATAGCAGATGTAGTACATGCAAGCAAAACCAAATGAGGGATGGTTAAAAAAGAACCAAGTTATGTAGAAATGGGGATTGGGAAGGGATTGGGAGGAGACAGGGTAGGGAAAAGTAAGGCAACTGGATATGAAAGGGATGGAATGAAGCAAGGATAGGGAAAAAGAGAGGACAGAGAATTTTTAGGTAAGGATAGGAGAGCCTATCAGGATTTGGAAGAAGAGAGTAGAATGGAGTGGAGGAGTAGCCTAGTGCAGTAGACCTTGATTCTGGGGAACTGGGTTCAATTCTCACTAGAGCTCATGGTGACCTTGGGCAAGTCACTTAACCCTCCATTGCCCCAGGTACCAAAAACTTAGATTGTGAGCCCTCTAGGGACAGAGAAAGTACCTGCATAATGTGTACAGTGCTGCATATGTCTAGTAGTGGTATAGAAATGATTAGTAATAGTAGTGTAAAACATACCTGGGCTCCTCTTCACTCTGCCAACCCCCTTCTCAAGATTGATTTGTCCTTTTAAAGTGGTGGAGGGAAGAGTGAGAGTACCTCCTTGCTAATTCTTGCCTTTAGTATATTATTGAGGGGCATAATCGAACGGGGCCGCCCATCTATAAGGGCGGCCATCTGTAATGACGGCCCCTTAAAGTGGCAAACCCGACCGTATTATCAAAACAAGATGGGCGGCCATCTTTCGTTTCGATAATACGGTCGGGGCCAGCCAAATCTCAACATTTGGGCCGCCCTTAGAGATAGCCGCTATTGGTTTTGCCGATAATGGAAACTAATGGCGGCCATCTCAAACCCAGCCAAATCCAAGCCATTTGGTCATGGGAGGAGCCAGCATTTGTAGTGCATGGGTCCCCCTCACATGCCAGGACACCAGCCGGGCACCCTAGGGGGCACTGTAGTAGACTTCACAAATTGATCAAAAGTGCATAGCTCCCTTACCTTGTGTGCTGAGCCTCCCATAACCCACTACCCACAACTGTAGAACACTACCATAGCCCTTAAAGGGTAATGGGGGGCACATAGATGTGGGTACAGTGGGTTTCCAGTGGGTTTTGGAGGGCTCCCATTTACCACCACAAGTGTAACAGGTAGGGGGCGAAGGGCCTGGGTCCGCCTGCCTGAAGTGCACTGCAGTACCCACTAAAAACTGCTCCAGGGACCTGCATAGTGCTGTGATGGAGCTGGGTATGACATTTGAAGCTGGCATAGAGGCTGGCAAAAAGTGTTTTTATTTTTATTTTTTGGGTGGGAGGGGGTTAGTGACCACTGGGGGTGTAAGGGGAGGTGATCCCTGATTCCCTCCGGTGGTCATCTGGTCAGTTCGGGCACCTTTTCAAGGCTTGGTCGTGAACAGAAAGGGACCAAGTAAAGTCAGCCAAATGCTTGTCAGGGCCAGCCTTCTTTTTTCCATTATCAGTTGAGGACGGCGATCTCAACCACGCCCCTGTCCCACCTTCGGTATACTGCCGACATGCCCCCTTGAAGTTTGGCCGGCCTTGCAACAGAAACAAGTTGAGGCCGGCCAAAATCAGCTTTCGATTATGCCGATTTGGCCGTCATTAGGAGAAGGGCACCCATCTTCCGATTTGTGTCGGAAGATGGCCGCCCTTCTTCTTCGAAAATAAGCAGGATTGTCTCAGAGGTTGGTTCAGTGTTTGGAGGCTGTAGCTAAAAGGTATGTTGCAGGGGTACTACCTATCTTTATCATCTGGTGATATATAGGGTGAAAGAGTCTATGTAGGATTCCCTACTTGGATAGAGATATAAGTACGGACATGGAGATTCTGATAATGTCATCTACTGGTATGAAGAGAGTATTTTTGTCTTTTTGCTATTTCCTGTCACTCTTGTAGATGTCATTAGATTCAGGAGAGGAGTTCTAGCTCGAGGGGAGTTTGGTCATGATGTTAAAACAGGCCTATTCCAGTTTTGTTTCCCATTCAGGCAGGCACTGGAACTCAAGATTAGAGTTGACAGATTCTTTGGAGTGTGGTCCAGTGGCCAGGAGGTTTCTGATGTGAAGAAGAAACCCAAAAAGGTTGGCTAGTTCTGAAAACCTGACTGAATAGGGTCTGTATTCAATACTAGGGCAAATGAACTACCAGGACATAGTCCTGTGAATGATGGTGGATGCAGAGCTGAAGATCCTGAAAGTCCACAAACCCAAAATCAATTCTTAGAGTCTTTGGACCCTGTACTGTTTCGCCAAGGGTATCTGGTCCAACTTTAAATGTTCCCCACGCAGTGGCGTAGCAAGGGGGGGCGGTCCGCCCTGGGTGTCAGCTCAAGGGGGGTGCTCCCTGCCAGCTCCCCCCCCCCCCGGGTGCAGCACAATGACACCCCCCCTCGGCGCATCAACACCCCCAGACCCAGTGCCTACCCTCAGCTCCGTCCAACCAGCTCCCACACCCTACCTTTAAAGAAATCTCGGAAGCCATGGCGAGGCACAGCGCCTCACGCCTGCATGTAAAAGAAGTGTGGATTGTCTCATCAGGCCTTCCCTCACTCTGTCTGTCCCGCCCTTCTGGAAATAGGAAGTTGCGTCAGCGGAGGGTGGGACAGACAGAGTGAGGGAAGGTCCGATGAGATGATCCACACTTCTTTTACATGCAGGCGCGAGGCGCTGCGCCTCGCCTTGCCACGGCTTCCGAGATTTCTTTAAAGGTAGGGTGCGGGAGCTGGTTGGACGGAGTTGAGGAGGGTAGGCACTGGGTTGGGGGGGGTGTTGATGTGCCAAGGGGGGGGGGGGAGTCATCATGCTGTACCCGGGGGGGGGGGGGGGGGTGCAATGGCAAACCGCCCCGGGTGGCAGCCCCCCTTGCTACGCCACTGTCCCCACGAGCTTTTTTCAGCAGTGTGCCCCTCCACTGTTGAGGGCTAGCAGCTCCCTGCTCCTCCACAACTCTGTTTTCTCTGTGGCCTCCCATAACTGCCTTTGCAGTACCTGGAATTCCTTCAGCAGGCTTCCCATTCCATCTCACTGCTCTCCACTTCACAGCCAGAGTTAGGATTGCCTTTCTTCCTACACTCTATAACCTCCAGGCAGGAGAGAACAACACCTTCCTCTTCCTAGGTCCCCTCTCTGCCCTTCTTGCTCAAGCCTGCCTATTTTCAGCTGCGGATGGAATGGCCTCCTCCTCCCAGCTTTCTCTCCTGATGAAGCATGTCTTGCTTTTTCCACCCAGGGGAGCTGAACTTTTGTCACTGGGGTTCCCCTGGCTGCCAAACAAGGTAACTCCAACTCTACCTTAGGGTAGCAGGAACAATCCTAATCCTTTCTTCTTGAGGGCATTCTGTCTTTTTCTTTCCCTCCCTTAGGTCTAAGGCCAGGAACGTTTTCCCTGAGGGTTGTTTTACTGGGAATCCACCCTCCAGAAGGGCTTTCTGGGATTGCCTCGTCACAACATCTAATGCTATACTAGGTATATTTGAGTGCTTTATACCATAAAATTCCATTTACTGTTTAATTGATTTTGAAAGGAACCGAAAGGATTTGATTCATCTGTTTTCTCTTTGTGTTGTAATACCTGAAATACTTTATTCCTTTTCCGTGAATCATGCAAAGCCTCCCTCTAGTCTGAGAAGGATTGTCACTAAATATTGATGTCAGTTACCGCTCTTATCTATGTGCATATCCTTTATTTCTATTGATTGAATTTTTCTTTGTAAACTGCTATAAAGCCTTCGGGAATAGTGGTATATAAGTGATAAAATTAAAAACAGAGAAAGAAAATTATTTTGGCTGGTGCATCAAAAACAATTACAAATCCCCCCCCCCCCCCCCCCCCATGTATTCTACAGAGCCCGATTATGCTTTCACAAAGTGATCAAAAGGAATAAAATAGAAGCACTCAGTATTGGCCATTGGAAGGACGAAAGAGAGGGGAAATTTTCTTGTGGTGAGTTCCAAAAGACGATAAAAAAATCCACACATAGGCAGTCATAAGCAGTCCTCTCACTTGCTCATAAAGTATTACACCTTGGTGCCCCCTCATACTTATATCCCCACCCAGATCATTTGCTCTCTGGACTCCAACTGTCTCATTCTATCCTCTCCAAGATTTGCGCATTATGAGACAACCCGGAAATCGGCATTCTTTTTATGTAGCTTGCCTATTATTCTTCAGCTTGTACATGACCAGTTCATGAGAAGGTGGATCATACATTGATAAATTAAATTAAATCCCTGCAAGAATTTCTGCAGAACTGGATGGAGGTCTGCTTTACTTCTAAAGTGGCTGATGGATGGGCAGAGTATCTTTCCTTTGGTTCATCCCACCAAACCAGCAGATCTGGTAGTTTGGGGGAATAGAAGATGTATATCCCTATTGCATCTGGAGATCTACGTGAGGGGGGTGATCTACTGTGTCTTTGTCCTCCTGCTGGATAAATGCTGCCACCCTCCTCCAGGTGAAGAAGAGGAAAAGAAGAAACAGGGAAAAGTTGGGGGAAAGAGAAAAAAAACAGAAAGAGATTGTGCAGGCTAGAGAAAAAGTGAGAGAGTCCGCAGGAAAAAAAAAAAGAATAGGAAAAGAGAACATAATTAGGAGGAGAGGGAGAAAAATGAGTAATAAAGAGTGGGTCAAATTTACTAAAATACTACCAAAACAGAAGAGAAAAAAACAGCTCTACATGAGTTATATTTCATGGCCATGTGAACAAAAACGTAGAGGCAAAAGTTTCATAATGAATGTACACACAGACTTTCTCTTCAAAAACTGCTATGAAACCTTTGGCTAAAAACTACCCATGGACTTTATCCCAGTGTGAATAGTTTAAAAATTGCCCCTAGTCAAGCAGCAAATGTTATAATTTGTATTTGAAACACATTCAGATGTATATCTGCAGTTTATTTGTATGTTCTGTTTCAATTCAATAAACTCTTTAAAAAGGAAAAAAAATTGCCCCTAAACTGGCCAAATCATATGTCGGTCTGTAACTGTGCAAGCAAGACAGTTTTCAGGTGTGTTGCCCTTTCATTCCATAAAACTTAAACCAGCATGTAAGTGAGCTGAGTCTGCCACCCTATTCCTCATACCCAGTATCATCTACTGACTGCAACATCAGACTGAATTTCACATGCATTGCTGATAAATTCTCTGGTACCTGCTCTATAATTCACAACACATTACCTGATGCTTTAGAGATTTTTCAGTTAACTAATTATGTAATGTTAATGTTTTATTGACCAATAGAACTAATTTCCTGCAGGATTTCTGGCAGTTATTAATGGGATTGCATTAATGTATTTCTACATGATTGTGATAATTCCAGATATTGATTTTCCCTGCATCATTTATGTTTATGTTGAGCAATAAGACAAAACAACAGGTTTTCGAGTGGGTAACTGAGCCCGTGGGGGAGAAAGGGAGGGTCGGAAGATGAAATGAGGGAAAACCCAGGTAAAAGGAGAAAAAGAATCAGTAATACCTCAGGAAATAAGTAGGCCTTTTTTTTTATCATTTGCATTTCCAGTACAGGACTTTCACTAGGGACTGATAGATAATAAAATATAATGTAAATAAAAATAATGATACACTAATGAAATGTATTTATGATAATGAACATTGTAGCATAAGTATTATTTGGATGTGAGGCTTGCTAAACATTGTAGTTCTGGCATCAAAAGAAGGCAAAGGGGATTAATCTTTCATGCATTACAAATATTGATTAATAATAAATATGGCACTGATTTACATCTATAAAAAATAACAGAACAAATTTGTCAGGAATATAATGTAAAGACTGGCAGCTTTGCTCATTTTCTAGTGGCTACCCTTAGTAACATAGTAACACAGTAGACGATGGCAGATAAAGACCTAAATGGTCCATCCAGTTTGCCCAATAAGATAAACTTATTACATGTGGTATGAAGTGATACATCATATGTATACCTGATCTTGATTTATCCTTGCCATTTTTAGGGCACAGATGGTAGAAGTCTCCCTGACAATGGCCCTGTCTCAAAATTTCTGAAGTTGTTGTCAAACCTCTGAATACTCCAGCCCATCCAAATCAATTCAGCCTCAATCAGGGCACAGACTGTAGAAGTCAGCCCAGCACTGGCTTTCCTATGTAATCTCCGCTAAGCTTCTTTGGATCTGATCCTTCTAAACTAGTATTGAATTTATCAATGTATGATCCACCTTCTCATGAACTGGTCATGTACAAGCTGAAGAATACATGCCTACACTAATCAATCTGCCCTCTAGGAATGCCCAGAGCTCTATAAGGATTTACCTCCATCTTTATTACCCCACCTGTAGGAATGTAAAATACAAGACTCTTTATGCTTCGTCCTTCCCTTTCATTAGCACAAAATCCTGGAATGTCCTGCCACGACAGCTTAAGGAGCTTGTCGATCATCAGCAGTTCAAGAAGTCCATAAAGACCTTCTTATTCACCAAAGCTTATTCCCCTGGCTACTCCTCTGTTTATCATTTGTTGGCTCTTCACCCCTGTCCTTTGCCCGTGTCATCCTGTGTACCTCCCCCTCCTGTCACATTCTGTTTCTGTGCCATCTCTATATTGAATTGTATACTCTTGACTTAATGTAAGCCACATTGCGCCTGCTTCTGTGGGAAAATGTGGGGTACAAATGCACCAAATAAATAAATAAACAAACTGGATTCCTTTGTGTTTGTCCCAAGCATTTTTGAATTCCATTACTGTTTTCATTTCTACCACCTCCCACGGGAGAGCATTTCAGTTATCTACTACCCTCTTAGTGAAAAAATACTTCCTGACATTATTCCTGAGTCAGCCCCCTTTCAACCTCAGTTTTTGCCCTCTGGTTCTACCACCTTCCCGTCTCTGGAAAAGTTGAATCTCATCCCCCTCAGAAACATATTGGTAGTACGTGCACCCTCTACACTTGTAATGTCCAGGGTGCACGTACTGCCAATATGTTTCTGAGGGGGATAAGATTCAGCTTCCACATAGTACCCGACAGTTCTATATGCATAAAAGGACCAATTTGCAACTCTAGGGGCGTGATCTGCTGCATTTGGTGCCTCTGTCAGATGTTTTACATTGGACATACTATTCGCAAGATAAAGACTCGCATTGGCGAGCATATTAGTAATATTCGAACTTGCAAGGTGGAGGCACCCCTGTCGGCTCACTGGCAGGAGCATCATCATGATATTGGAGATTTCAGATACACAGTTCTCCTTCAGATTGAATTGATGAGAGGGGGTTCTATGAGTAATATACTGATTCAGAAGGAACAGCATTTTATCTTTTCCTGGGACACGGTCCAACCCCGTGGGCTGAATAGGGAGGCTGAGTGGCTGTGAGTATGGGAGGGATGTTTGGGGTCTGGACATTGTGACTCTGTGAATGGATATTTAGAGGGATATGTAGGGGTTAGGGAGTGTTAACTCTGAGGGTTTGTGTGTGTGACATTCTGGTAGCTTATTTTCTAACCAATGAGTGTTGAGGGGCGGGGCTTTTGACAGATATTTAAAGAGCGCGGAGAAAGTGATGGCACACGCTCCGTGCTGTTGGAAGGTGGAGCTCCGGTGTGGACCCACTCAGGGTTTTTGTCTGCAATTGTTTTTTCAGCTTGTTTAGTAAGTTGACTGAATTTTGTGCGTTTATTTACGAGCTTGGGGTAAAGTGTATGTTCCTGCTTGTGTGTTAGATATGTGGTTAACTTTTGTGTTGGTTGCAGATTCCCTTTCTGATGAGGCAACGCGAAACTCGGCCAGAGTCAAAGGGAACTATTATTTGAAATTGTGAGAATGGATGGGATGAATGGATAGAGTGTGGAGTATCTGGAGTTTGAACACGAGCACAATTTATCCTCAAGGGAAGTAAACCCCATATGCAATTTTTTGAATCATTTTTTGATTTAAATGTACAATATTCTCATTTGCATACTTATGTAGGGTGTTATACATTGTCTGTGCAGTGGTTTTCAGCACATGATTTAGCATATCTCCTTATGTCTATACAACAGCACAGTTGTACCTTTTGTCTCCTGAGTAATTCAATATGTAAAGTGCCATGTATACTGAATGTTGCAAGAGTACTGGTATAAATGACTATATAGAAACTTGATTTCATTATACATTTATGTATATATGTGCACATAAGGTTGAATAAAACTAATTAGAATTGACTACTATCAGAGGAGCTGTGGCCGGCTTTGTTGTATGTACATACATGATTTAAGGAGTCGGAACACCTAATGTGCTATGATGGTTCCATCTGTGACACTGCCACATATTCCTCTTGGGGATATAATGGTTGGAATGGGTACAGACTGAGCACATTAATATTATTACTTTATGAGGTTCATTTGTAGTTAGTTTGAGCTTATAGTTAATTGGATAAGTTCTGAGCCATAGTTTTTGGTAATAGTTAGACTCAGGAAGTTATTTAGGTTTCTTCCAGATACTTATAGAATTAAATTTTAACTGCCAGACCCTTGACCATTCTTCTAACGTTTGGAGATCCCTTCTCATAGTTTCTGCTCCTTCCAGGGTATCCACTCTATTGGCTATCTTCGTGTTATCTGCAAAAAGGCAAACTTTTCCTTCTTAACTCTTCATCGATGTCTCTCACAAATATATTAAACAGAATCGTCCCCAGCACCAACCCCTGAGGCACTTCACTACTCATCTTCCTTTCCTCTGAGCTGATTCCGTTTACCACCACCCTCTGCTGCCTGTTGGTCAATCAGTTTCCAATTCAGTTCACCACTTTGGGTCCTAAGTTCAGCACTCTCAGCTTATTCATGAGTCTTTAGTGCAGCGGACTTTGATCCTAGAGAACTGGGTTCAATTCCCACTGTAGCTCCTTGTGACTCTAGGCAAGTCCCCATTGCCCCAGGTATAAATAAATACCTGTATATACTATGTAAACCACTTTGAATTTAGTTGCAAAAACCACAGAATGGCAGTATATATTAATGCTTTGCATCTGACTTGCCAGTGCTTATGTTGCTTCTTATTTTCTTCATTTGGGTACTTTTTCCATTCTTTGAAGGACAATCTTGGTTGTAATTGCCTCTTTTACTTCACCTTTTAACCAGGAAGGCTGACATTTTCTTTTCTTTCCACCTTTGCAAATAAGTGGAATGCATCAAGACTTGGCTTCCAAGATGGTATTTTTGAATAACATCCATGCCTGATTTAGTGTCCTAACTTTTGCAGCTGATCCTTTTAGTTTCTTTTTAACCATTTTCCTCATTTTATTATAGTCACCCTTTTGAAAATTAAATGCAGCTACAGTAGATTTCCTTTGCGGGTTCATCCCAGATAGTAGCTCAAACTTAAACATGTTATGATCACTGTTTCCCAGGGGACCCATCACTGCAACCTCTTGCACTATGCTGTGCATGCATGCCACCAAGGACCATTTCCAAAATGGCTCCCCCTCTTGTCAGTTCCTGGACCAGCTTCTCCAAGAAACAGTCCTAACAAATTTAAATCCTTCATCCCAGCACCACTGTCTCAACCACACTTTGAGACTTTGGCGCTCTGCCTGCCATTTGGATCCTGTGCATGGAACAGGGAGCATCTCTGAAAATGTGACCCTGGAGGATCTGGACTTCAGTTTTCTACCTAAGAGCCTAAATTTGGCTTCCTGAACCAGGGCCTGAGGTCGCCCCGCCCCGACTGCCCGAGCTCCAGTCCTCCCTCCCTCCGAACGGTGCGCGACGGTGGCGTGGTGGGGGCGGTCCACCCCGGATGTCAGTGGGTGGGGGGTGCTCCGCTTCCGCTGCTCCCACCCTATCCTGCCTTTAAAAAAACAAATTCGAAGCACCGGAGTGACAGGCAGCGCCTCGCGTCTGCCCTGCTACTAAAAATCTCTTTGATGTCGTTGGGCCTTCCCACATTGAGTCCCGCCCTCCTCTGAGGTAACTTCCAATTACCGCGAGGGAGCTTTGAAATTGTTTTTTTAAAGGCAGTGAGGGTGGTGGGCGGCAGGAGAACGGAGCTGGTAGGTGGGTCGGGGGGGAGAGACTCAGATAGGAGAAGGGTGTGGGGTGGGGGTTCTCAGGTGGGGGAAGGGTGGGGTGGGGAGGGGGTTCTCAAATGGGAAGGAGACTGAGGTGGGGAGGGGGTTCTCAAATGGGAAGGAGACTGAGGTGGGGAGGGGGTTCACGGATGGGAGAAGGGGGTGGGGAGGGGGTTCTTGGGTGGTTGATGGGAACGGGTGGGGAGGGGACTGGGGTTCTTGGGTGGGAGAAGGGGACTGGGGAGGGGGTTCTTGGATAGCAGAAGGGGACGGGTGGGGAGGGGACTGGGGTTCTTGGATGGGAGAAGGGGACTGAGGTGGGGAGGGGGTTCACGGATGGGAGAAGGGGTGGGGAGGGGGTTCTTGTATGGTTGAAGAGGACGGTGGGGAGGGGACTGGGGGGTTCTCGGATGGGAGAAGGGGACTAGCACTGGGGTCTGAGAAGTGGCCATATGGGAAAATGGGGGCCATGCCTGGGGCTGGTGGGAAAATGGGACATGCGTGGGTCAGGTGGGAGAATGGTTCTGAAAAGGGGGGCCCTAATACAAGGCATGTGGATGAAGGGGGCTGGAACTGGGGGCTGAAAAGGGGCAGGAGCTGAAACTGGGGACTGGGGGCTGAAAAGGGGACAGGGAGAAGTGGCTGGGGGGCTGAAGTTCGGGACTGGTGGGAGAAAAGGGCTGGGGCTGAAATGGGGGACTGGTGGGATAGTGGGGCTGGAACTGGGGGCTGAAAAAAAGGGGCAGAGAGAGGGGCAGATTCTGGTTGGGGGAGTGAGAGGGAGGGCAAACCCTGGATGGATGGGAGAGGGAGGGCAAATTGTGGATTGAAGGGGCAGAGAGAAAGGGCAGACAGTGGATGGAAGGGATAGAAAGGACAGACAGTGAATGGATGGGGGAGAGAGAGAGAGGGTAGACAGGGGCAGATGGTGGATGGATCATGGAAGGGGCAGAGATAGAGGGCAGATGTGGATGGAAGGGACAGGGAGAGAGGGCAGACATTGGATGGAGGACACAGCAGAGAGGGCAGACACTGGATGGCAGAGAAAAACCGGACAGATGCTGGATGGAAGGAAGACAGTGAAAAGAAGATGAGGAAAGCAGAAACCAGAGACAACAAACTGTAAATAAAATATATTTTTTTATTTTTTTGCTCTAGGATAAAGTAGTATTGTAGATGTGTTAATAAATGTTTATAATAGAACATGTAAACAAGGTAATCTTTTTATTGGACTAATTTTAATACATTTTGGCTAACTTTCGGAGAGCAAAACCCCCTTCCTCAGGTCGGGATAGGATACTGTAACAGTACTATACTATATTGACCTGAGGAAGGATGTTTTGGCCTCTGAAAGCTAAATCTATTAGTCCAATAAAATGGTATTATTTTATTTTTTATATTTCTTTTATTTCTGTTTGTTAATTTGTAAAGTGGTGATTGGTATTTGTTAGTTTTTTTTTTTTCAAATTTACATCTGCTGTCTTTATATTTTGCACAGTACTAGGGGACATTTTCTGTTTCTGTGGTGTTGCATTGTATACAGAGTCTGGCATCTTGGGGGTTCAGTTTAATTTTTGTCTAAATAGAAAGTTTAAATATTACTACTTATTCTATAGTGGATTAGGGTGTATCTGTGTTTGTGAAAAAGACATGGCTTTCAGTTGGCATTGACTGTGCAGGATCGACGATCTGTACTATTCTGTCTGGTTTCATTTTACAATAGGTGAATTGATGTTCTAGTGCTCACTGTAGTGTTTTAAGATGTTTTCCTTTTCTTTGTGTGATTCGTAGAAATGACTGCTTATGGTATGGTAGAATTGCTCTATATGTCCTGAGTGTTTTGTATTCTCGGCATACCTAGTACTGGATTTTGGAGGGGGGTGTTAAAAAATGACCGGGAGGGAGGGAGGGGGGCCTTGGAGCTGGGAGCCCTAGGGGGGGAAGCCCTGGAGCTGGGAGCCTTGGAGCTCGGAGGGAGGGGTGGCCGGCCCTGGAGCTAGAGTGGGGGTGGAGCTAGGGTGGGGGCGGAGTTAGGATGGGGGCAGGGCTAGGGTGGGGCCCCATCAAATTGGTCTGCATAGGGCCCCGCACTTGCTAAGACCGGCCCTGTCCAGAACCTCCCTCCCACATTTTCCTATGTCATTGGTACCCACATGTACCAACACAGCCGGCTCCTCCCCAGCACTATCTAAGATCCTGTCTAGTTGACACTCCCTCAGCTCCACCAAGTCTGCTACTCTAGCCTCAAGAGAATGGACCCGTTCTCTGAGAGCTTGGAGCTCTTTACATCAGGCACACACATATAAACCGCTCACCAGCTTAGCACTGATTTTTTCAGTGTCCATTTTTGAGCGTAATTTATAGAATTCCTCCCTAAGCATTTTGTGGACTTTAATTATAGAATACCACCAAGGGCTCTGCTAGCACTTCTGCATGTAGATGTTAGTATTCTGCAAATGTAAGCATCCTGTTATGGAACGAAGACTCTAGCTTCCTATCCTGAACACCTTTTAGCACAATGCCAACCTCCACAGGGAGGGTGGTCTTTTTTGTGTCTGCTGCTACCAGGACATCCACCCAAGGGAGGAGGAGTTTGTTCAGCTCTATTGGTGCTGATTAAAGAATACACTTAGTTGATATTTCAGCTCCTAAGTCTATGTGTATCCATTTACACCAAGGGGATTCGAAGAGGCTGGCGTAGAGGGGTGAGGAGAAGAAATATTGAGGACCTGAACAGTGGCGTAGCTAGGGTAGTTGACACCCGGGGCCGGTCATTTTTTAACCCCCCCCCCCCCCCGAAATCCAATACTAGGCATACTGAGAATACAAAACACTCAGGACCTGTAGAGCAATTCTACCATACCATAAGCAGTAATTTGTACGAGTCACACAAGGAAAAGGAAAGCATCTTAAACACTACAGTGAGCACTAGAACATCAATTCACCTATTGTAAAACAAAAACAGACAGATTAGTACAGATCGTCGATCCTGCACAGTCAATGCAAACTGAAAGCCATGTCTTTTTCACAAATACAGATACACCCTAATCCACTATAGAATAAGTAATCATAAACTTTCTATTTAGACAAAAATTAAACTGAACCCCCGATGCCAGACTCTGCATACAATGCAACACCACAGAAACAGAAAATGTCCTCTAGTACTGTGCAAAATATAAAGACAGCAGATGTAAAACTGAAAAACTAACAAATACCAATCACCACTTTACAAATTAACAAATAGAAATAAAACAAATAATATAATTTTATTGGACTAATACATTTAGCTTTCAGAGGCCAAAACCTCCTTCCTCAGGTCAATTCAGTATAGTACTGTTACAGTGTCCTATCCTGACCTGAGGAAGGGGGTTTTGTTCTCCGAAAGTAAAATGTATTAAAATTAGGCCAATTAAAAGATTACCTTATTTACATGTTCTATTATAAACATTTATTAACACAGCTACAATACTACTTTATCCTAAAGCAAAAAAATAAAAATATATATTTACAGTTCGTTGTCTCTGGTTTCTGCTTTCCTCATCTTTTCACTGTCTTCCTTCTATCCAGCATCTGTCTTCGCTCTCTCTCTGCCATCCAGTGTCTCTCTCTGCCCCTTCCATCCACTGTCTGCCCTCTCTCCCTTCCATCCACTTCTGCCCCTTCCATGCACCATCTGCCCCAGTCTGCCATCTCTCTCTCCCCCTTCCATCAACATCTGCCCTCTATCTCTGCCCCTTCCATCCACTATTTGCCCCAGTCTGCCCTCTTTCTCTCTCCCCTTCCACCCACCATCTGCCCTTTCTCTCTGCCCCTTCAATCCGTCTGCCCTCCCTCTACCATCCATCCAGGGTCTACCCTCCCTCACGCTCCCCCCTTCTATCCCCTCTCTCTCTGCCCCCTCTTTTCAGCCCCCAGTTCCAGCCCCCTTATTCCACCTGCCCCTAGTTCCAGGCCCAGCCCACATCTCCCACCTGCCCCCCTTTTCAGCCCCACTATCCCACCAGTCCCCAGCCCTTTTCTCCCATCAGTCCCGAGCTTCAGCCCCCAGCCACTTCTCCCTGTCCTCTTTTCAGCCCCTAGTTTTAACCCCAGCCCTTTTCTCTCACCAGTCCCGAGCTTCAGCCCCAGCCAGTTCTCCCTGTCCCCTTTAAAGCCCCTAGTCCCCACAGTTTCAGCCCCCTTCATCCACCACATGCCTTGCATCCCCCCTTTTCAGCCCCAGACCCATTCTCCCACCTGCCCCAGGCATGGACCCATTTTCCCTCCTGCCCCCTTGTCAGACCCCAGTTCCAGCTTCAGACCCCTTCTCCCATCTGAGCACTCCCCTCCCCCCTCTGAGCACCCACACCCTCCCCCAATCCCCTTCTCCCCTCTCTGAGCACCCATCTGAGCTCCCCCACCCTCCCTAATCCCCTTTAAGCACCCCTCTAAGCTCCCCCACCCTTCCCCAATCCCCTTCTCCCCTCTCTGAGCTCCCCACCCTCCCTAATCCCCTTTAAGCACCCCTCTGAGCTCCCCCACCCTTCCCCAATCCCCTTCTCCCCTCTCTGAGCTCCCCCACCCTCCCCTTCTCCCCTCTCTGAGCTCCCCCACCCTTCCTCAATCCCCTTCTCCCCTCTCTGAGCTCCCCCACCCTCCCTAATCCCCTTTAAGCACCCCTCTGAGTTCCCCCACCCCTCCCCAATCCCCTTCTCCCCTCTGAGTCCCCCCCTGACCCGACAGCTGAGATCCGTTCTCCTGCTGCTCCTACCCTGTCCTGCCTTAAAAAAATTTTTTTCGACGCGCCAAAGAGTGGCAGGCAGCGCGCCTCGCATCTGCCCTGCTAGTAAAGAAGATCTCGTCGACATCGTCGTCCTTCCCACACTGAGTCCCGCCCACCCTCGCGGTAATAGGAAGTTGCCTCAGAGGGGGGCGGGACTCAATGTAGGAAGGGTGACGACGTTGACGAGATCTTCTTTACTAGCAGGGCAGATGCGAGGCGCGCTGCCTGCCACTCTCCAGCGCTTCGAAAAAATTTTTTAAAAGGCGGAGCAGCGGGAGCGGAGCACCCCCCCACCCGATGACACCCAGGGCGGACCGCCTCCACCGCCCCGCCCTTGCTACGCCACTGGACCTGAAGAGCTTTGGTGATAAAGGAGGCCAGCTTCAGTCTATGGAAGACCCACACTGCAGTGGGGTCATCCGCCTGACCACCTCCTCCCTAAGAAGCTCTCCTCAAGACTATATTTCACAAGTGTAAAGCTGTATAGATTTGATAGAATAGATTACACATAGAGGGGCATTTTTGAATGGGACGCCCATCTCTAAGTGCGCCCATATCTGAAGACATCACCACAAAGGGGCGGGGCATCCCGTATTCTTGAAACAAGATGGGCGTCCATCTTTCATTACAATAATACGGTCGGGGACACCCAAATCTCGACATTTAGGTCGACCTAAGAGATAGTCAACCTAAATGTTGAGATGGTCGACCTTAGAGATGGACGACCTCGGTTTTCGCAGATAATGGAAACTGAGGATGCTCATCTCAAAAACAACCAAATGCAAGCCCTTTGATCATGGGAGGAGCCAGCATTCCTAGTGCACTGGTTCCCCCTGACATGTCAGGACACCAACCGGGCACCCTAGGGGGCACTGCAGTGGACTTCACAAATTGCTCCTAGGTGCATAGCTCCCTTACCTTGAGTGCTGAGCCCCCCAACCCCCCTCCCAACCCCACTACCTACAACTGTACACCACTACCATAGCCCTAAGGGGTGAAGGGGGCACCTAGATGTGGGTACAGTGGGTTTCGGGTGGGTTTTGGAGGGCTCCCATTTACCACCACAAGTGTAACAGGTAGAGGGGGATGGGCCTGGGTCTGCCTGCCTGAAGTGCACTGCATTCACTAAAAACTGCTCCAGGTACCTGAATTCTGCTGTGATGGAGCTGGTTATGACATTTGAGGCTGGCAACAAATATTTTTAAAGTTTTTTTTTTAGGGTAGGAGGGGGTTAGTGACCACTGGGGGAGTAAGGGGAGGTGATTCCCGATTCCCTCTGGTGGTCATCTGATCAGTTCGGGCACCTTTTTGAGGCTTGGTCACAAAAAAATGGTCCAAGTAAAGTCGCCCAAGTGCTTGTCAGGGACCCTTCTTTTTTCCATTATCGGCAGAGGATGCCCATCTCTTAACCACGCCCCCATCTTGTCTTCACTATGCTTCCGACACGCCCCCATGAACTTTGGTCATCCCCACGATGGAAAGCAGTTGAGGACGTCCAAAATCGGCTTTCGATTATGCCAATTTGGGTGACCCTGAGAGAAGGACGCCCATCTCCCGATTTGTGTCAGAAGATGGGCATCTTTCTCTTTTGATTATGCCACTGAAAGTGAGCAATTCTCACAGTCCTCCAACATCTACACATCCAACTGCCCAAGTAGTGCTTAAGTATGAAAGCAAACAGCTAAAAGCAGTCTGCAGTCTCAAACTTGGAAAAGCAGTGGTATACCGAGGGTGGGGCGGTGGGGGCAGTCCACCCGGGTGCACGCTGCAGGAGGGGTGCAGGGAGGAGCCGGGCGGCTGTTGGCTCCACTGGTTCCCTGCTCCCTCTGCTGTTACTTCCTGTTCTGGGGCAGAGGGAACAGGGAACCAGCAGAGCCGATAGTTGTGCGGCTGCTCCAGCACCCCAGCAGGTAGGAAGAATGCACCAGGGGGGATGGACGGTGATGCACCAGGGAGGGGATGCTGCACCTGGGGGGGGGGGTATTGTGCCACACCAGGGGGGGACGGATGACGCTGCACCGGTGGGGGGGGGGGGGGGTATGCAACGGCGATCTGCCCCGGGTGGCAGCCGACCAAGGAACGCACAAATACAGAATCAGACCAAATCATGAATACAGTGGAAAATGCAGAAAGTTACTTTAGAAATCATACACAGGTTAAAACCTGACAGAAATTACTAAAGAGATGTGATCTTAAACCTTAAATATCTTAACCACAATTTATAGACAGCTTTACATTGCCAAAGACATTCTAAGGTAAATACTATAAGAACCTGCAATCATTATCTCAATCCTCAATCTTTCCATCACACTATAGTTAATAGTTAATTTATGTAATTATATATATATATTTTTTCTACACTGATCTAGCCAAATGCCCCTCTTTACTGACTGCATTTTTAAACTGTTGCTTTCGGAAGTCCAAAACATCATTTATTAAAGATACACTAATCTCTTCTGGTTATCAGCTGTTTTGCCTCATGGAAATTTGGTTGAAACCTGGTGAGGAGTCTCTTCTCTATCAATGCCTCCCACTTTATCTCTCCCTACACTCCTCCTCATGAGCTCTATTTATTGGGTAAATCTCTCTTATCTGTATCCTTCTCCTCCACTGCCAACTCAGACTCTGTTCCTTTTATCTTGCTGCACCATATGCCTAGAATAGACTCTGGCCATCTTTAAATCTGGGCTAAAAGCCCACCTTTTTGAAGCTTCTTTTAACTCCTCCTATTCACCCCCTGTCATATAATTCCCACTTTATTCCTTATTTGCCCTGTTTGTCTGTCCTGATTAGATTGTAAGCTCTGTTGAGCAGGAACTGTCTCTTACATGTTCAAGTGTACAGTGCTGCGTACATCTAGTAGCACTATAGAAATGATAAGTAGTAGTAAACCAATCAGCTCCTGAGAAGAATGAGAAGAACCTGCGACAACTCCTTCAGAACAGAAGGGGATGGGAGAGCTGCAGATCCCCTTTCAGATACAGAATTGCAATGGTACCTCTTGGAGGCAGGATCCACTTGAGACAAACCCACCGATGAAAAGTTTGTTTGCTCTAGATTGGCACCTGATCCCTGACCTGAAGCCTTTAATAAATAGGCCGTGTGTAATAGCAACATGTATTCTGGGAAAAAGGGCTCAGCCACTCCTCCTCCAGAAAGGTCCCCTGGCACCTCAGGATGCGACGACATATGCTCCGCCGAAATCTCCGGACCGGGACATGTCAGCTTGGTCCTTGACTCGTGCTGCAAAATGTCTGTCGTTGGGTGCAGAAGGGGCATGCAGTTCACCCGCATGAGAAACTTCCATTATTTCAACAGCCCCGGCTCTCTCCGACATTAGAGAGCCGGCTCAGCCCCCCAGACACTTCCCACAGCAGGAAAGTGAAAGAAAAACTTTATCCCCAAGTCGGAGGAAAATTTAAAGCCACACTTATCCCACAGCGACTAAAGCCAGGAGTCCTGCCAGATGGCCCCTGGAAGTGCTGGAAAGGTGCCCTCAAACACTCTCCTTCCCCCAAACAGTAAATTGTATCCTGTAGTAGTCTGGTCAGTGCAGCAGACGGAGACTGATCCCACTGACAGATAAAACCAGCCCTCTGCTGAAATCCAAGTTGGCTTTTTTTTTTTTTAAGTGTCAGTGCTTCAGTAAGGAAGAAGAAAGGAGGACAGGCAGGAGAGTGGCACGGGGTGGGAGAGGGAACTGGGGTAACCAGGTGTACCTCTTAAAGGCGGCACCGCTCGGCCACACACCCCAGAGCTAAACTGGGGTGTGAGCTAGCAGCAGAAGAAGTCAGGAGCATAGGAGAGACTGTCCATCCGCCTGCTGGAGATAGAGAATACTGACTGGCCAGGGAGCATTAAGTCCCATAGGCACTTCAGTTCAGCGCTCTCTATCTCCACCTGCTGATAGATGGTCACAACTCATTAGTCTCTGGATCATCTGCTGCTGTCGCTAAGGAATGGAGGGCTAAGTGACTTGCGCAAGGTCACATGCAGTGGGAATTGAACCTGGTTCCCCAGGATCTCAGCCCACTGCCAACTGTTAGGCAGCAGTGAGAATTGCACCCGGTTCCCCAGGTCTGCAACCCACTGCAATAACAATTAGGCCACTCCTCCATTTGTTTGGTAACTGATAAATAGCAGTAGTAGTAATTGGAGGTAATTTTATAAATGACTGTATAGAGCATCATTTGACACACTGAAATACACACACACAAGCATCAATTCTTACTGGCACATGCACACACTAACTGCTACCTCAGAGGTGTAATTTTATGCAGGGGCTTTTGTAGGCCATTTGACAAAGGCACATAAGCACATATAGCTCTTCCCTATCTACGTGCCCTGGTACAAATTTACCTTCACACTTGTATGTATTTGTAATTGCTGGTTGATTTACCTAGTATTCACACAATTAACGGGGAGTAACTATCAAATCAAATGCCCGAATCTGTGTTTCATATGATTTATGTAGTAAATATTCATAATTGGGAGATTTTATGTATGGGGATATATATTAAGGATGTGATGCCAGTACGTCAGGCTCAGTCTCTGGCTGTCTTCAAGTCTAGGCTTAAAGCCCACCTCTTTGCTACTGCTTTCAACTCCTAACCATGACTCTCTTACTCAACACCCTCACTTATCACCCCTACCACTGCAATTTCCCCACCCCTAGCTGTCTGTTCATCTGTCCAATTTAGATTGTAAGCTCTGTTGAGCAGGGACTGTCTTTTCATGTTCATTTGTACAGCGCTGCGTAAGTCTAGTAGCGCTATAGAAATGTTTAATAGTAGTAGTAGTAGTAGTAGTGATATGTTGTAAACCACTTAGAATATGAGAGAGTGAGGGATATAAACGGTGATACAAATATAATAAATAAATGAAGAGACACTTATTTTGCATTATGTGATGATAATTAAATTTTGAATTCTTCTCTCTATTACACTTTAATTTGGCTATAGCTATTAGGCCTATTGCTTCAGTTGAATTCTTTTGTTTATGTCATTTTCATATGAATTTAGGAATAATTATTTCACACATCATCATTTCCCAAAACAGAGGCTTGTATTACTATTACTCGCCTCAGCCCATATTTGTGCAACACATCATTTATCCAAAGTTTCAGATATCGCTATGTCTTCCTAAATTGCTTTCTACACAATGGGCAAAGAAGAAGTGCAGGAATCCTGAAGCATCAGGAAGCAAAAGCAAGAGGCAGGGGCAGTGCCTTGGGAACAAGACAAGACAACACAAAACAGGTGCAAGACAACCAGAGGCAGGACAGAAATGCCCAACCTTGTCCTAGTCTGGTCCCTGCTGGGCCAGTCAGAACACAAGAAAAAGAGCACAACTTGTAGGCTGGTTGCTAGCAAATCTTTAGGAGGCTAAATAGCTCTTCCTACATCTCCTCTGCTGTGATGCCAAAGAATATCTAAGGCCCTGATTTAGACTCTCAAACACAGAACCAAAACCCCACACCAACCTCCCTTCCCAAAAAGACCACCCACAGGCACCTCAAAAATAAATTTGTAATCTGTATTCCACTTTAAAGTTTTGGCCCTGCCCAAAATGCAAACAATACATGACTACCTTCCACACACACAAGGTTGGATATTTCTGTCCTGCCTCTGGTTTTGTTCCCTGCGGTTTCATTGAAGATTGTTTTTCTGTACCTGTTTTGTGTTGCATTGTCTTCTTCCCAAGCCTTGGCGCCTGGTTCTTGCTTTTGCTTCCTACAGCATCAGAATTATTGTTGGTGGCCCCACCAAGTCCCCTCAGCTTGGACATATCCTCTTTCTAATGCTCCTGAGTATATAATTCAGTCTTTCCTGCTCTACATCATTCAAAATGGTACTAGCTAAGCCGAGGCTCCCCAATGCCCTCTGCAGGTGAGTGATGATAAGAAGTCTTAGGTCAGATGGTGCTAATTAGGGTGATGGCACTGGTGGGGCAAGAGTGACTGGAGATGGGTCCTGCCCCATTACAGATCCAGGAAATTCTAGAGGGTAACTGGTGTGTCTGAGAAAGGATGCCAGCAGAGCAAGGGTCTTTTACTTTTTGGTAGGGCTGGAGTTTAGAACAGTTGGGGTTACATATTTATTCTTTAGAGGAGCCATCAGGAAAAAAAAATTGGGTACAGTGTTTGATAGTGGGTGATGTTTCTTTACTGGGGAGATTCTTAAATCAAGGCTTCAGGTGTCTACAGCATTGCCAATATTATGAAATTATTTATTTATTTATTTTTAGCACACATTGAACATCAATTTCAGCAGTTACAGGGCAATTCTATAACTTAGTGCCTATACGCCACTTATGTGTTCAGAGGTGCCAAAATTGATAATTATGTGCATATGTGTACTAGACAGAAGTCTATAAAGTCACACCTATGTGATATATCACATAACTCTAAGGGTGGTATATATGTGGGCAGAGCATGAGCAGGCTATGGGTGTATCTCCAACTTTAGTCCAATAACAAGGGGGAAAAACCCCCAAGCAACCCTACAAGGAACAAACAAAAGAGTAATGAGCCAACGCAAACCACAATGGGTTTTATTATGTAAAATAAAATGAACAGCATTTATTTGAAAGTAGCACAAAGTATCGGAGTAACAGGCTTCAAAGGAGCGTGGATTCAACATAGTCTGTGATTCGATCTATGGTTTCATCGGAAGTCTGGGCAAGGAGTCAAAAGGAAGCAAAATGTGCTGAAAAATCAAGCAACAAACACTGGTGCCTGTCTGCAAAGCTGTCACATTGCTTTGGATGACATACGTAACCACAGCTTTGCAGTCAGGCACCAGTGCTTGCTGCTTGATTTTTCTGCATTTTGCTTCCTTCAGCTGCTACGATCATGTGTCTCTGCTTCTCCCGAAATTTTATTGGCTTCCGGTCTATCAGCGCACACTGTTCAACTACTGGTTCTTACGTTCAAGACCCACAGGCTTGATCTGCCACCATTTATATCTTCTCTCACCATTCCTTATTCATTGGTTTACCTTCTTCATTCCATAAATGATCACCGCTTAGTTCTACCTGGTCCTAAACTCGCTCAATTGGAATCAACTCGACACTGCACCTTCTTCTTTGCTGCACCCTTCTTTTGGAATTCTCTTCCTTTGAGTCTCCGTGCGGAACTCTCATTTAAGAGTTTTAAAGCTAGATTAAAGACCTGGATTTTTACCCAGGCATTCACATCCTCTTAAAGTGTGGGGATCGACCGCTGCTGTCCTCTCCCTCCATCTCCCCTGCACCTATTCCTTAACTGCCTCCCTAATTCCCTTCTCCTTTCCTGGTCCCTCTCTGTATGAGTCTTCCTCCTTCCTTGCCCACTTCCAGTTGTCTGTGAATGTGTACCTACCTCTCTTTCCTATCAATTTATTGTAGTTCCTTTCATTTTTCCTTTTTATTTGGATTATTGTAAACAGCCACGACCTGCCAGTCAGTCCAGGTGGTATAGCAAATACTAATAAACCATCTCAGCAAACAGGGGTCAGCCTTCCAAATGGTATAGTGGACTAGGGTAAGGGGAATCCTGGATTAATTTCTTTACTGGACAGTGTGGAAATAAGGGTCAACAGCCAAGTTAGTCCAATAAAAAGATATCTCTGACAAGCTTTTGAGAGTTGTCCATTCTTCATCAGATCAGTGGAGATACGATGAAGAGAGGATAACTCTTAAAAGCTTGTCAGATACATTAAGTTAGTCCAATAAAAAGGTATCACCTACCACCTGGTTGTTGACCCTCATTCCCACATAACCAAGTAGACTAATACGGCAATCATAATTTACTGGATAGGAAATCTTATGTCCTCTGTGGGTGAACAGACATTCCCCTTTAGTGAATGGATTTGTGCAATCAGTTAACAGTCCATTGATAATCTTTACTTCAGACAAACCCAAATCCTGGAATAAAGAGTTTGGCCCAAACCATAGGCTGGTACTTCCAGTAATGCCAATTTTAACACAAATTTAGAATGTTAAACTGGTTCAGTTGCATAGGTTTCCATAGTACAATTATAAACTGACAGTAGTATGGTGTTTTAGTAGGAAACACAATCCAAGAAATTTATTTCTGGGAAAATTCAGTACAGTTCATCAGATGATTCACTTACGCCATTCTTGCAGCGTGAGATTTCCATAGGCTTGCTGTTCCTTCTTGTGTCCCTATAATTCCTTCCAAAGGTATTTCAGAAGGATGGCAGCCTTAAACCTAGGAGTAGAGTATGTTGTAGAGAGCTGAATGGGAATGGGGATTGCAGGAATCCTGCAGAACCCGCAAGATTCTCACAGGTATGGAAGAAGCTGCCATGGAATTCCCACGGGGATGGAAGATGTTGCCATGGGATTCCCATGGCAGTATAGTCAAAATTTCTGGTGGCTCCAGAATGAGGCTTGGAATGCACACTGAGAGAGGCAATTGGAGCACCAGAATGAAGCTAGGAACATATGGAGAGAGGCAGTTGGAGTGCCAGAATGAGGCTTGGAATGCCCTGAAAGGCAACTGGAACACTAGACTGAGGCCTGGAACACTCATTGGTTGAATAGTGAATATCATCCAAAAAAAACAAGGGAGGCTGTTGGGGCTGGGAGGAAACAGAGGGCTGTGAGTAATTAAATAATAGCATTGACTCATGGGTACGGATGGGGATGGAGGAGATTAATTGTGAGGTTGGGTGGGGATTGAATGGATCTTAGCAGGTATGGGCAGTATAGGTTAGATTCCATTGAGGATGGGTGGGTGGGGGAATCAGTGAAATTTCTGTCCTTTTGCATCTCTCTAGTATGTTGCTTACACCCTCCAGTGAAAATATGCAGCCACTGGCTTCTTCACCAAGAAGTGCAAAAGAAAATCAGCAAATAGATAGCAGAAAATATATGTTTCTCATAAAAGAAAAATTAGAAAGAGAAGGCCACACACTCATTGCAAGTCAGTAGATATCACTTTTGACATCAGATCTTAAAAGTACAAACTCAAACTCCACTGTTTGGCCAAATACAAAGAAGTTGTTTACCTTAATTGCTAATTTTAAGGATGAACTAGCTCCTTGATCTTCATCATTCCTAGTCCTCATGGAGTGCCAACAGGTCAAGTTTTCAGGATATCTCTAATGAATAGATGAATAGGTATAAATGAGATTTACATACCTTCTACCATTATTGTATGCACATTTCTTTCATACCTATTTATTAGGGATAGCCTGAAAACCTGACATGTTGGTGGCCCTTGAGTACTGGGAATATAGACCAAGGAACTAGTTCAACAAAATATAGAGTAGAATGCAATGTAGAAATATCATGAGGCTCTTATTGTCTTCATTAAGACTGTATCTGTCCTACTGGCTTCTTAAGCCAATGAAGGACCAGCTAAGTGGCACTGAGGGCTCCAGGAAGACCCTGGGGAAGAGCATTTTGACTTTCATACAACTCCTCGAAGTCTGTTATGCTCCACCGAAGCTTTGTCTATTCTCTTGTTAAAATTTCCTTTGCAACCTTTTGTTAGCCACACTCCTTTTTCTCTCTCTTTCTTCTTCCAGCCTGTCTTGGGTTTCTCTGGCATTAGAATGATGTGTTTGTTAGTTTTCGGCTATTCTTAATTTCTCTGTTTCTTTACCCTGTAGCAGTCCCTGCCAGTACCGGCCTTCAGTAGGTGATACCACAAACCTTTGCTATCTTCAAAGATGGCAGGGCATTTCTTCCATGATGCATATTGAATGCCACTGATTGGCCAGCAGGGCTACTTCTCCTCTCTCCCCAGATCTGAGCATGCCACTTCTCTGGAGGATCCAAGCCCCAACCAGCCCCAATTAGAACCTAGATCTTCTATACCCCATCATCTGAGCCACATGGAACATTGTGAATTTGCTCTGGACTCCAAACAACATGAATACACAGGCAAAAAGGGCAGCCAGCAACAAACGAGTACCTCATATTCAACAAATAGAAACTTTCTAAAAGGAAGCTGTGCTTCATTCTGACATTTGCATTTATTTATTGATGTATTTCTCTATCATGAAACCACACATATACAGGGGAGGTGGCACTCAAGGCGAGGCTTTAATTTAAGATCATCATCAGGTAAATCACTCTTATCTGTGCCACTCTCCTCCACTGCCAACTCCAGACTCTGTTCTTTCTATTTTGCTGAACTGTATGCCTAGAACAGACTTCCCGAGTCAGCATGTCATGCTCCCTTTCTGGCCCTATTCAAATCCAGCCTAAAAGCCAACTTTTTGAGACTGCTTTTAAATCTTAACCTCTTATTCTCATGTTGTTTTTAACCATTTCCGTAAAGGAAACTCCTATTTGTCCTGTTTGTCTGATTTGTAAACTCTATGGATTGGGAGCAGGGACTGTCCGACTGTCTCCTATGTGTTCATGTACAGCCCTACATACATCTAGTAGTGTTATAGAAATGATAAATAGTAGTAGTAGTAGTAGATGTAAGCCCTCTTGTTGTATAGGTGAGCAAGGTGGCTGCCTAGTCACTGCCTGGAATGGTGGGAGAAGGGGTATCTTGTTTTGGTTACTGTACAGAGGCATTTTTGTTGTTGTTGTTTTTTTTAATTGTCTATTTCTTGTGTATCCTCACATTACTTGCATTGTACTATAGTAATTGTTTCCTGTTAGCCAAATTGAACCCGATCTTTGGGATAATGTGGGATACAAATGTCTCAAATAAATAAATAAAAATAAAGAATTTATTTGGTGGACCAGGGTCGGGGCCATCCTTAAGGCTGGAGGGCCAGGCAAGCAATGCATCAGACTTCCATTCACACAAAAATCCAGACTACACCATGAATTAACTGAATACTGAAACTTTTACTGCACTGTCAATGGTTGAAGCACAAGAATATTGAAAAAACAAAAAATCCATTCAAACATAATTTATTTACAGCAATATCCACATCTCCTGATTGCACTTCTTAAATATTAAGGCTACTCAGGGTATGCTGATAGTATTCAGACAGTTAATAGTACAGTTCAGTAAGATGTTACATTAGAACAAGCTGATGTCATACACATTAAACAGATACCTTTGGTAAGCCTGGTACAGTAAAAGATGTTCTATTTTCTTAAATTTTCCTCCACTCTGCTATAGATGTTATGCCCCATGGAAGTGGTGTATAGACTGCCTGGGTGTTAAAGCTGAGTGTCCCAAGTTTCCCCTTACTCCTTCCAAATGAAACTACATGGGGTGAGAAGGGTCTCCACACCTCCTCACTATAGCAAGCCAGCACCGGGTTTCGGATCTGTCGCTTGCCCTAGTCTCTAAATCCTTGCTCTTGCAAGTGCCGCTTATGTCTAACTGGTTGGGTACACGCGGGCTGATTCTCTCTCTCTCTCTCATCGGGGTCAGCTGCGGGCATTGGCAGAAATGGGGCTCTCCCTTGACAGGTATGGTCAGTGGCGAAAGAGGTTCCAAAGACAAGTTTTTGGTGGCAAAGTCAGAATTTAAATCTTCTTTAGGGGGAGTACACTACTGCCACTAGCAACACCCCTCCAGAAGGTCCAAATCCTTCCTGCTTCCAAGTTTTCTTATAGAAACTACCAGATATCACGCTAACCTTCCCTCTAGCACGATCTGGTGCCAGGAGAGGTCCGAGTACCTCTGCACTAGAACAGGTGCAGAAAACAGACAGGAAAAAAACAGCAGGTCCAAAGTGTAGCTTAAAGACCCAGTTCTGCTATATCTTGAAAAACAATGCTGGGACAGATTGCTGGGGAAATCCACCAACAACTCACTCCTATTGGCTGACAGGAAAAAAGGTGACCAGCCACCAGCTAGATACAGACATTGATACACTATTAGGAACAGCAAGGGGAAAAAACATATAGCCCTATATTGTATATTTCCCTTACTGTTATAAAGAATTAATTCACTTAAAGGGACATTCTAAAATAGAAATTTGTCCTGTTTGTCTGTCCTAATTAGATTGTAAGCTCTGTCGAACAGGGACTGTCTCTTCTTGTTCAAGTGTACAGCGCTGCGTACGTCTAGTAGCACTATAGAAATGATAAGTAGTAGTAGTAGTAGTAGAAATGCATGTTATAATTGTTGGTATTTCTTGAAGCTGGGAGTCCCTCATTATGCTACCTCTTAGTCTTTCACTTTGTTTGGGGAATACATTCTTAAATTTGCTTGTATATTTCGTTTTTCCTCTTTATTATCCCCAGTGCTCTCTCTGATCTGCTGGCTTTCCACAAAACAGAGAGCAGACGAGGCGGGGGGGGGGGGGGGGGGAGAGTACTCAAGGCGAGGTAATGCAAGTGCTATCAGTCCAAACATCTCATTGTTTGCTTCAGAAGTGAAAAGAAGGAAAAGAAAATTATTATCGCTCTCCGCTGTACATTCCAAACAAGCCAAAGCTCTGTGCTCAATTTATCTTTTTCTCATTTTCTGTAAAGCCAGTACATAAGGAGAAAGCCCGAATTGTAACTGTGACTGGTTGTCTTGCAGAAAAAATAAACCCTAAATCAAGAACAGCAAGGCACACTGAAGTCAGAGTATTAATTTCTGGAGGTGAAGAAGCCACTTTAAAAGAAAAATCCCGGCACTAGATAACCACGCAAACCTTCTAGTTTGTTTCTTTGATCTAAATAAAATCTCATTGTTAAATGTAACTCATATTTGTGGGGTTATTTGCTTGTTCTTTGTGGCAAAGGTACTCATGTTTTATGTATGAATTTTTTAAATCTCTTCTGATCCCAGGAGTCTCATCAAGTCCAGGGTATAAAAAGGGCATTTTGTAGCTAGTCCCCAATGCCTGCAAGTAAGATAAATGGTTACTTGTCAAAATGATTGTGAAAATAGCTAATTGAAATACTTTTTGTTCTCAGCTACTGCTCCCCGGGGCTTCCTTCTGCTTGGGTTTTTCTGTTCTCGTTCTGTCTTGTATGCACACTACATCGCTTAAACCTTATAAAAAAATCACCGCCTGTTGAAGATGATTTTTCAATAGCATATTCCAGAAAACCCTGTAGATGAAAACTTACAAAACTGCAGACCAAAAATCCCTAGCAGTTAACAGGCTTCTACTACCGGCACTTATCATTTTTACTGACCTGCTAGTTCCATGCATTGCTGTACAGGTACGCATAAGAGATAGACCATGATTCATGCAGCTTAAAATCTAGTCAAGGCACATACACAAGAGAAATAAGATGTATGTTAAGGCTGTGATCAGGAGAGGCCAAGGCTTTACATTTACAACCAACCCCAAAGGTGGATTTTTCAGCCAGATAATTATTATTTATGTATTTATTAGGATTTATTTATTGCCTTTTTTACAATTCTGTTCAAGCTCTCTCTACTAGAACAAGCTGCCTTAAAAAGTGTACAGAATAGGCAAAATACTATCATCAGACCTGCAGACAAAGGAGGCTCTGTAGTGATTATGGACACCCAAAAATACATACAAGAGGTCCACAGACAGCTCTCAGTCAGTACAAACTATAAGAAACTGACTGAGGAAACCAAGAAGACACTTCCAAAGCAAGCACACTCACATCTAAAGAAACTCATACCAAACCATCCTTCCGTGGCACATTCCACATGCTACCTAAAATCCATAAACCTGGAAACTCTGGCAGACCAATCATATTTGGTATTGGCACACTCACAGAAGAAATACCTGGACTTATAAAGGAGATTCGTAAACCCTTACTGCAAAAGACAAAAAGCTTCATAAAAGATACCACAGACTTTCTGAAGAAATTAAAAAACATCAAGCAGCTACCACCCGGTCACAGTACATGTAGAATCACTATACAGCAACATTCACTATGCAGATAGCATAGCTGCATGTGATAAATTCCTAAAAGCATCCACCATGGACCACTAGTACACAATGGAAGCTATTACAAAATTAATCAAACTCATTCTAATTCACAACTATTTCTGTTTCAGTATAGGGTTGCCAACAGGCCAGTTTTTCAAAGGCCCAGCCAACTGCCAGCAGACCCTTAAAACCAGCACCCAAAAAGCCAATTTTTGGGTGCTCCAGGCTCCCTGTCCTGCAGTCCTACAACTCTCTCTACCTCCCTTCCTTCCTGCGGGTCTGGCACAGCCCTCCCTTCCTCCACTCCTACCCCCTTTCAGCTCCAGTGGCATCCATAGGCATCACTATGGGGTGGCAAAGAATAGCAAGTGCCACCCCAAAAGTATGGCTTGCCACTCCAAATTCACTCCTTCCACCCCTTGCCCCTGTGGTCTGCTCCCGTCCCTCAAACTTGCCCTCCTCCCGCAGCTCCAGGATGGTCAGCAGTGTGAAAAAAATAATAAAGTAAAGGGCAGCCAGCATAGAGCCTCCTGCTGTAGCTCTCAGAAAGGCTCTAGCAGCCCCGCCCCCTCTGATGCACACTTCCTGCTGCTGTGGGGGACGGACAGAGTTGCCACATGGGAAAATTTTTCCCAGCCCTAAACCCGCCCAAAACCTGCCCGAAGTCAAACCCCGCCTCCCACGTCACCAAACCCCGCCTCCCACGTCACTAACTCTGCCCCACGTCACTAGCCCCACCTCTTACATAACTAGCCCCGCCTCTTACATCACCAACCCCCGCCCCTGATGTCATTAACCCCACCCCCGACATCAACCCCACCCCTGAAAAGCTTCTATTGGACCAAATTGGACCAATAGAAGCCCGAAAAAAGCACCCAAACCGCACAGCGGCCGCGGGGAAACAGCCCAAAAAACTGCACACCGCAGCCGCCGAAATTTTCCCGCAGCCGCTCGTGGAAACCCGCCCAATTGGGCAGGAAAACCGCCCACCTGGCAACTTTGGAGAGGGACCAGCAGTGCCTGACTGAGAGCTGCAGCACAAGGCTCTGCTGGCTGCCCTTTGCTTTATTTTCTTTGTTTGGTTGCAGAGCCGGCGATGGGAGTGGTGGCAAACAGGGCAGCTGCCCTGGGTCCAACAGCTCCAGGGGGCCCCCTCAGTCTGCCATCTCTTCCCCCTTCTTGCCACCCCAATCCTAGGTCTCCCTCCTTCCCAATCTACCTTACATCGTGCTTTTGTTGACGGGGATCCTCGGTGCAGCAGCGATTCTGATGCGCTGCCTGTGACTGCCCCAGTTCTGTTCCTTTGTTGCGTCCCACCCCCTTTTGAATCAACTTCTTGTTTGGAACATGGCAGCGGCGGCAGAGGAACAGCGTTGGTACAGTCACAGGCAATGTATCAGAATTGCTGCAATGCCAAAGATCCCCTGTCAACAAAAGCACAATGTAAGGTACACAGGGAATGGAGAGGACCTCGGATCAGGGTGGAAAGAAGGGGAAGAGATGGGAGACCATGGAGGCCCCCTAGCTATTTTAAAGTAGACCAGGGGAGGGGATGATGGAGGAAGAAATTATGGGCCTGGGAACAGGGGGAGGAGAAGAGAGAGAGATGGCAATGGGGTGGAGGTAAGGAAGAGAGAGGGAAAAATGTTGGGAGTGGTGGGGAGGGAGGGAGAGATGCTAGCTGGGAGGGCAGTTGAAAAGAAAGAGAATGATGTTGGACCCAGGGAAGGAAGGGAGGGAGAGGCAGGTTTTGAACAATGGGAGAGGAGGATGTAGGGAGAGATGCTGGTTCGTGTGGGTTAGGATGGGGAGGGAGGGAACAACAGCAGCAAGAAAGAGAGAGTAAGTAATGTTGGACAATGGAGGAGAGAGAGAGGAAGAGAGATGATTGACTATGGTGGGGGGGGGGGAGGAGGGTAGAGAGATGAGACAGGAAGATTATAGGAGTGTGGAGAAAAAGGGACAGGGAGATGTTAAGCCATGGTGGTGGTGGTGTGTGTGGGGGGGATAGGGAGAAGAAGTATTGGGCTACAACAGTGGAGGGAAAGAGAGGGAGGAGAAATAGTGGAAATGGTGAAACCATGTGGGACAGGCCAAGAAGGGGTGGCCAGATAATGAATAAGAGGAGGATAGTGAATATAGAAGTAGAAATGTAGTAATGGAGGGTAGATAAAAGATGGAAGGGAATATCAGACTGGAAAAGGAGTGATGGGAAATGGGACAGCTAGGGAATGAGAGAATAATATGGAACGTTAATAGGTAGCTAAAAAGTTAAAAGAAGAAGGGTGAGAAAGAAAATGAAATGTGAGTGGATAGAGAGGCTGAAATGAAAAACTGGAGATAAGACAGATAAAGGAAGGATCGATATGTCAGAGATAGGTGTAGTGAAGGAATAGAACAAGACAGGAGAGAGAAGAAAAGATAAATGGACAAAAGTTGCCGGAAAGAGAATTAGCAGAAGACGGACGGAGAAACTTGGACCAACATGATGGAAAAATAAAATGTCCAGTCAGCAAAGGTAGAAAAAAGTGTTTTATTTTTAATCTATTGACTTTCTTTTCCTTTGCTGCATCCAGTGGCCACTGCTGACCCATGTCCGTGAATGCTTGGTTTTTCTGCATACATGAAAACAGAGCATGCTTGCGGGGGAGGGGGGCAGCAATGGCAGCAGCAGTAGCTTGTAGTGTTGCAGTACTTGCCATGTTTTAATTTTGGTATTCGTATTTCTATTTCTAATTTCTGATCCCTTGTTCTGCATTTGGTGAAGGCCTGTCTGTGTTTTGTGTGAAGGCATCATTTAAAGTTGTTTTATGTGTGGCAGCAATGGTGGGTGGGGAGATTGGGGGAAGGGGGTCCCTCCGTAATTTCTGCCCTGGACCCCAGCCTGTCTGACTGGTCCTGTTTGGTTGTTTTTTTCACACTGCTGACAGTCCTGAGGCAGGAAAGAGCTGCAGGAGGAAGGTAAGCTTGAGGGAAGAGGGGGGTGGACCACCACAGGAGGGGGGCAAGAAAGAGTGATGCTGGGAGGGAGGGGCAAGAAGAGGGGAGAGATGCTGCTGAACCAAGGTGGGGGGGGGGGGGGCGTGACACAAAAATAAAAAAAGCTGGGACCATTTTGGGGTGGGAGAGGGTCTGATGTGGAGGCTGGAAAAAGGAGACAGATTGGCAGAAGGTTGAGGAGATAGAAGGGTCTTTTGTTGGGGCTATCAATGATGGATATGTTCATAGAGTAAAATCCTGAAAAAGAAAATAAAACTGTCTTTAGACTTTCCTAAATGCACAAAAATTTCCTGCAAGCCTAAGATCAGCAGACAGATTATTCCATTCGAATGGAACACACAATATAAATTAACGGAAGAAGTTCAATACTTTTTACTGGCAACCCTAGCTGGGTAGTGGGCAGAGTTGCCAAATGGTGAAAAATTTCCCAGCCCAACTCATGCCCAAAAATAGATTTGTGAGGGGGGAAGGGACAACCGTCCATCCCCTGCTGAAAAGAGCTCTTGGGGAATAGGCCCAGGCCTGGCGGACCATGGTCTGGGGTAAAGCAGGAACGCAGAGGCAGGACTGGAATAGGAACACTGAGGTAGGACAAGAACAGCTAGACACTGGTTCTGAAAAGAGCCCTCGTGGGCAGGCCTGGTTAACCAGGGCCAGGGTAGAGCAGGAGTGCTGAGGCAGGACTGGAACAGGAATGCTATATACTGGCTCTTGAAAGAGCCCTTAGGATGACTCTGAAAAGAGCCTTTGGGGGCAGGCCTGGCAGACCATGGCCTGGGGAAGAGCATGAAAGCTGAGGCAGGACTGGAACAGGAATGCTATACACTGGCTCTGAAAAGAACCCTTGGGATGACTCTGAAAAGAGCCTTTGGGGGCAGGCCTGGCGGACCATGGCCTGGGGTAGAGCATGAACGCTGAGGCAGGACTGGAACAGGAACACAGATGTAGGGCTGGAACAGAACACTGAGGCAGGACTAGGACAGCTAGACACTGGCTCTGAAAAGAGCTCTTGGGGTGGCTCTGAAAAGAATGTCTGCCAGCAAACTTCAAAATACTCCTTGGGTATAGAGTAGTCCTCATTGCTTACATAAATATCAGCATTGAATTTGCTCAGCATTGCAGCTATTGGAGTAAACTCATTGCAGCATATGCCTCTGTGCCTCATGTAGTTGTGAATATGCAATAAGGCTTCCAGAGTGCCTTGTCGCATCCTGTTTCTCAATTTTGTCTTGATGAGGTTCATCTGAGAAAAAGTTCTTTCAATGGCTGCATTGCTGAAAGAGTTGCATGGAGTACTTGGAAAACAGCATAGAATTAGGCATAGGGTATAGCGAGAGAGTTTTAGGAATGTAATTGAAGTGGTATTGTGTTGTCTTTAAGTTATTACTCTTTGTGGTATGCCTTGTTGAATAGATAGGTCTTCAGAGATTATGCTGATTTGCATCCATTGTTGCTCCAGATCTCCAAGATTCCCCTTATACAGAGATAAAAATGATAACTTCGACAGTTGAAGTTTCTGGGCTCTAAGGACAATAGATGGAGAAAGATCTGCCAGAGACTCTAGCTGCTGTACATTTGCCAGTAGCCTATGATGCATTTCCTTCAGAAGTTCAAATAGGTAATCCCGATAGTGCTCTTTTATTTGTTCTGCAGGTGTGCATTCAATTCGAGACTTGTTCAACAACAGCTGAAATTCAATTCCAAAGTTAATAGCTGCCCATGGTAGCTGGTTTGACCTGTCTTCCAAATTATACGCCAAAGTTGCTCCCCATGATGTAAATGTGGTTGGTCTCACAATTCACTGCAGCACGTTGCGATACAACGTTACCAGTTCAGTAAGCAGCTGGACAGGCTCAATTTGTCAGACTCGAACAGCTTTTTAACTTGGTTGAGTTCCTCTAGTATGGGTCTTAAAAATACCAAGTATAGCTCAGGGGCTTAGCCACGGGTGGGCCTGGATGGGCCCAGGCCCAGCCACTTTTGCTCCAGGCCCGCTCAGCCTCTTCTGCCCGCTCTCCTCGTCCGCGTGGTCTGCTCACTTTTACTGCCCTGAAGCGCCGTTCTCCCTCCAGCACTGGCGATTCCCATAGCCAGCCTTCTGCCAGCGCACATCGTCGGGGCCTCTTCTCAGGCACGTCCTGCCTATTCTACAACTTCCTGTGTCCCACCTTTGCGGAAAACAGGAAGTTGCAGAATAGGCGGGACGCGCCTGAGAAGAGGCTCTGACGACGCGTGCTGGCAGAAGGCTGGCTATGGAAATCGCCGGTGCTGGAGGAAGAACGGCGCTTCAGGTCAGTAAAAATGACCAGAACTGACCATGTGCAGGGGGCTGTCGGGGGGGGGGGGGGGGTAGCGGGTGGAGAGGAAATGCAAGGCCTGTGCCCACCCAGTCCACCTCCAGGCCCATCTAAAAATTAAACTCTGGCTACGCTACTGGCATAGCTTGTGTTCAGGTACAGCTGCTCAGCAGTGTAATTGTGCGCCCCATCCTTGATAATCTGGAAGTGAAGCTTTAGTTCATCATATTGTTCAAGGATGCACTGAACACAAGCAGCTATGGATAGCCAGCAAGTGTCTGACAACTTCAAGATCTTTAGTGGTTCTTCGCCAATATTAATACTTTCACATAATCGTTTGTATTTCTGCTGGAGAACAGTACTATGGCAGAACCAGTTATAGGTCTCAGCAACCATGAATTCAATGTTCTTTGGCATCACCATCAACGCATGTGAAGAACATAGTTGAATTGAATAACAAATACACTTTCTACTGGATTCTATATATCGTGCCTTAATTTCTGTGCGGAAACCGAAGCGTATTCTATTACAATGTGTGTAACTTAATTGTTTAACTAGCTAATCAGTGCTGTCAATTGGATGTTAACAAGCAATTATCAGCACTAATTGGCATTAATTAAGATTTACACATACAACTCGCTAAGCATATTCTGTAACATGGTGTACATAAATTCTAAGTCACGTGGAGGGGAATAATCGAACGGCACCGGCGAAATACATGGCCGGCGATGTATTTTGGCGGCGGCGCAAAGAGCGGGCCAGAACCGTATTTTCAAAAAAGATGGCCAGCCATCTTTTGTTTCAATAATATGGTTCCGGCCAGCCAAATGCATTGGATTTGACCGGGGTTTGAGATGGCTGGTTTCGTTTTTTAGCGATAATGGAAAGTTATGTCGGCCATCTCAAACCCGGCCAAATTCAAGGCATTTGGCCATGGGAGGAGACAGCATTTTTAGTGCACTGGCCCCCCTGACATGCCAGGACACCAACCGGCCACCCTAGGGGTCACTGCGGTGGACTTCAGAAAAGCTCCCACGTGCATAGCTCCCTTACTTTGGGAGCTGAGCCCCCCAACCCCCTACCAAAACCCACTACCCACAAATGTACTGCACCCACTAAAACTGCTCCAGGGACCTGCATACAGCCTCTAGGACTTATTGCTGCTGTATAACTTTGTCACACCAGTTCACACCTGAAGACTAATCTCTCTGAAAAAGTCCTTTCTTGGCATAACCACCTTTACTCACAGTTAACTGCAGATCAGAGGTTGTGCCCCACTGGCAAAGAGTCCCCTGGTACTAAGATTAGCAGTAGGTCAGAGCTGGCACAATGGTGTACCTCTTTCAGCACCATTCAAGGTAAGAAATACGTTCTCTAACATGTGTAACACAGGAAAGGGATCTAAAACTATCTTACAAAAATGGCCACTACCGCATGGACTACAACAGGAAACAAAACAGGGCACACTCTGACCCAGTAAGCAGGGGGAAAAGCACCACGGGAGTAGAGCCTACCAACTACCAATACCTACACC
Source organism: Microcaecilia unicolor (assembly GCF_901765095.1). Taxonomy (NCBI): domain Eukaryota; kingdom Metazoa; phylum Chordata; class Amphibia; order Gymnophiona; family Siphonopidae; genus Microcaecilia; species Microcaecilia unicolor. The sequence goes on from NC_044031.1 coordinate 236,861,605, forward strand.
CACCACAATGCATTGCTGATGTGACTGCAGTGCAAATAACAGAAAAGGTGCCACACTCACCCCAGAGCCACATCACAAGCAGGCAAAGGCTGTCGGAGGACAGAACACATTCTGCTGTCATGGAAGTGGGTACGGAATTTGAGGCTGGTGATAGAGGCTGGCAAAATATGTTTCTAATTGATTTTTTTTAAGTGGGAGGGGGTTGGTGACCACTGGGGGAGTACGGGAAGGTCATCCCCGATTCTTTCTGGTGGTCATGTGGTCAATTGGGGCACCTTTTTGAAGCTTGGACCTGAAAAAAAAGGGACCAAGTAAAAGCGGCGAAATGCTCTTCATCGCCGCTTTTTTTTCCATTATGGGCTAAAGCCGGCCATTTCTTAACCCCGCCCATGCCCACCCATGTCCCGCCTTCGCTTTGCTGCCAACACGCCCCCTTGAACTTTCGCCGGCTCTGCGACGGGAAAGCAGCGATGGTGTCACAATAGCGGCTTTTGATTATACCGATTTGGCCGCTTTTGTGAGATCGCCGGCCATCTTCCAATTTATGGCCGGCGATCACTTTCAAAAATGAGCTGGATAGTTGAAAAGGAGGCATGGTGATGGGTGGGACATACAGTATGCATTTCTAAAATCTATGCGTTATGTTATAAATTACACCTGCTCTGCGCCTAATTTAGGTGTCGGGATTTATGCAAAGTAAAACATGGCGTAAATGGCTGCAACTAAATTTAGTCGCATGGAGAGATGCTCGTCCTATTCTATATACTGTGCAGAAATTTAAGCCTATTCTATAAAATGTAGGCATACTGTAGAGAATATACGCCTATAAGTATTTTTTTCCGTGTGGAATTTTCAGGCGCCATATATAGAATCTAGCCCTTTATGTGTATGATGTTAGGGCACACTTCACGAAACCTTGATGTAACTGGTTTTTTTTGCCACACATGGAGGGGCATAATCGAACGGGGCACCCAAGTTTTCCTGGGGGCGTCCTCGCAGGACATCCCGTGAAGGGGCGGGGAAACCAGTATTATCGAAACAAGATGGGCGTCCATCTTTTGTTTCGATAATATGGTCGGGGATGCCAACATCTCAACATTTAGGTCGACCTTAGAGATGGTCATCCTTAGAGATGGTCATCCCCGGTTTTCAGTGATAATGGAAACCGAGGAAGCCCATCTCAAAAATGACCAAATCCAACTCATTTGGTCATGGGAGAAAGCCAGCATTCGTACTGCACTGGTCACCCTAACGTGCCAGGACACCAACCGGGCACCCTAGGGGGCACTGCAGTGGACTAACTGATGCACTAACTGAACGGAAAAAGCCCTTCCCTTACTGATCCCTTAGCAATTCGGAAAGGAACAGGCATGCATGAAGGAAATTGCATGCAAATGAGCTGCTCACTGTTAGCTCATTTGCACACTATTTCCTTCCTAAGGAGGGGAAGCCAGTGCAGAGCAGTCAAGCATTATGCGTGGTAGCTCTGCGCATTCCAAAGATGGCTTCATACATGCAGACAAGCTGTGTGTATAATAGCCGTCTACAACCTTAAATAAATTGCCATCTACAACCTTAGAAAAATGCAAGTCCAGGTGAAAACATCCAAGTGCTCTTCAGGAACGTCTTTTTTTTTTTTTTTTAGAGTATGGGTGAAGGATGTCCTTCGCTATGCCTCCGTCCCTGTGATGGCAGTTGAGGATGTCCAAAATGTGGATGTTTCTGTGAGAAGGACATCCATGCCTGTTATGCCTCTGGCATCCCCTTTATTTATTTGGATTTTGGATCACAAGTAGCAGTAGTGGGACTTGAACTGGGCACCTCTGGATTGCAAGACCAGTGCTCTAAGCACTAGGCCACTCCTCCACTCTACTCCACACTACTCCACTCCACTCCATTGAAATTTGGCCATCCCTGGGGGGGGGGGGGGCAGTTCAGGACATCCAAAATGTTTGAAAGAAGGACGTCCACGCCTTCGCTATGCCTCCGCTGACACACACATACCTCCCCTCCCAGGGACCTGCATACTGCTGCGATGGACCTGAGTATGACATTTCAGGCTGGCAAAAAAAGTTTTAAAAGTTGTTTTTTTCAGGGTGGGAGGGGGTTAGTCACCACTGGGGGTCAGGGGAGGTCATCCCCGATTCCCTCCGGTGGTCATCTGGTCAGTTTGCACACCTTTTTGAGGCTTGGTTGTAACAAAAAATGGACCAAGTAAAGTCGGCCAAGTGCTTTCTGGGACGCCCTTCTTTTTTCCATTATCGCTCGAGGACGCCGATCTGTTAGGCACGCCCCAGTCCCGCCTTCATTACGCCTCCGACATGCCCCCAGGAACTTTGGTCATCCCTGCGACGGGAAGCAGTTGGGGATGCCCAAAATTGGCTTTCGATTATGCCGATTTAGGCGATCCCTGAGAGAAGGACGCCCATCTCCCGATTTGTGTTGAAAGATGGGCGCCCTTCTCTTTTGAAAATAAGCCTGATTGTACTACAGCCATCGGTTGCTAAGCCAAAACATTTGTCTATTGCAAGACAATTTGCAGCAAGAAACTTCATAATGGCACTGAATATTCCATCCGCTGTACCAGACTCAATTGATATTAATCTTAGAAATGAGGTAGTAGTACAGTTTAAGGAAGGAATGTAGTAGTGCACCATCACATAGAGCTGCTTCTCTGGTTCAATACTTGTGCTTTCAACAATAATTAATGAGTACGACGTATCCTTCTTGTCCAAGTCCGAGATTAATTCTTCGTGGACTGCATGGCCAAGGATGTGCTTGATCAGTGCGGAACATTTTGTCCGGTGTAGAGCTATGTCTTTGCCTGAAACGTGCTTGATGTCCTCACCTAGGTGACCAATCATTGCAATACTGGAATGGCATGCAACTTGTGCGGCCAACTTCAGCTCTGCTGTCTTGACAATGTGGTCTATGTTCTTTGAATGACAGCTGACATCATATAAAGTCTGTGCAGTAGAAAAGGGCGCTGCATACCACTTACGTTTTGCTGTTGAGGCATGGCTAATCAAATCGGCATGATGTGTACGGATATTACATTTGCAATACCGGCAAGGCTTTGGTATTGACACCAGGCACACTGCGTATCCAGGCCTTCAAGGCATCATCTTTCTCCCAGTTCTTGCATACTGTGCTCATTTTCCCGTGATGAGTGATGAAAAATCAAGATGTTCTTGTTCTTGTGTCAGCATAAAGACAAAAAGAAGGTTATTAGCTAAGCTTGATCCACTAATACACACTGAAAATGTGCTCTTATGCAATTTCTATTTGCAGTTTGTAGCCTCAAGGTTTGTAACAGCTATTTAAACCCATAAGAAATTGAAGTCTTTTTTTTTTCACTGCCCAACGTTCTTCATCTATGTGATAGAGTAGCCACATTTTTGTGCAAGTGATATGTAAGTTTCTTTTTCAAATGCACTGAACTGGAAGGTGCAAGAATAAAAGTACACCTCAATTTAAAAAAAGCGTGAGGTAAGAAATATTTTCTATATAAAATGTGGTGGCTGTTATCACATAGATGAAGAACTTTGTACAGCGGGGAAAAAAGCCTTCGATTTATTACGGTTTTAAATAACTGCTAGAAACCTTGAGGCAGCCTTGAAAATGATCTCATGGACCACAGCAAGGTAAAATGTGGAAATAGTAAAAAAAAAAAAGAGGAAAGATCTTGTATGGTATACAAGTTTTTGGCTTTTATCAAAAATGACTATATAAAACAGGTGATATACAATGGAATTCCAAGTTTTTCTTTTTCTGGTTCCACACATTTTTAGGTTTATTAGGGACTTACATCATGCTGAATATTATCAGTTTAAAAAAATAAAATATATTGTATTTACATACCAACCCACACAGAACCATCAGTATCACTGCAAATTCAAGGATTAAAATATGAAAAAGATCTGACTGCCAGAAGTACATTATGTTTTGATTCTACAGCATAAATTTTGGAAAAACGTAACTGTAACAGACTAAAATACACAAAATACAGATTTTATTTCAACTAACACCCATTCTTAACTTCAGCAGAAACCATTTATGATTCTTCTCTTTAAAGCTACTTGCCAGCTCCTGTTCATTTTGATCCTTGTAGCTTGGCATACTAGTACAACAAAACTATTTTACACACACATACAACCATTTCAAGCCCCCCGCCCCCCCACCTCGTGAAAATCTCACGCATCTGGTACCAATGCCACAGCAGTCTGTAGAAAAACATGTAGTGTGACACCAGGCACATATATGAAGATGGCACTTTATCCTTCCCCCTCCCTCAAAACATAAAGTACATAACTACATAAGTAATGCCACACTGGGAAAAGACCAAGGGTCCATTGAGCCCAGCATCCTATCCACGACAGCGGCCAATCCAGGCCAAGGGCACCTGGCAAGCTTCCCAAACGTACAAACATTCTATACATGTTATTCCTGGAATTGTGGATTTTTCCCAAGTCCATTTAGTAGCGGTTTATGGACTTGTCCTTTAGGAAACCGTCTAACCCCTTTTTAAACTCTGCCAAGCTAACTGCCTTCACCACGTTCGCCGGCAACAAATTCCAGAGTTTAATTACGCGTTGGGTGAAGAAATATTTTCTCCGATTTGTTTTAAATTTACTACACTGTAGTTTCATCGCATGCCCCCTAGTCCTAGTATTTTTGGAAAGCGTGAACAGACGCTTCACATCCACCTGTTCCACTCCACTCATTATTTTATATACCTCTATCATGTCTCCCCTCAGCCGTGTCTTCTCTAAGCTGAAAAGCCCTAGCCTCCTTAGTCTTTCTTCATAGGGAAGTCATCCCATCCCCACTATCATTTTAGTCGCCCTTCGCTGCACCTTTTCCAATTCCACTATATCTTTCTTGAGATGTGGCAACCAGAATTGAACACAATACTCAAGGTGCAGTCGCACCATGGAGCGATATAACGGCATTATAACATCCTCACACCTGTTTTCCATACCTTTCCTAATAATACCCAACATTCTATTCGCTTTCCTAGCCGCAGCAGCACACTGAGCAGAAGGTTTCAGTGTATTATCGACGACGACACCCAGATCCCTTTCTTGGTCTGTAACTCCTAACGTGGAACCTTGTATGACGTAGCTATAATTCGGGTTCTTTTTTCCCACATGCATCACCTTGAACTTGCTCACATTAAACGTCATCTGCCATTTAGCTGCCCAGTCTCCCAGTTTCGTAAGGTCCTCCTGTAATTTTTCACAATCCTGTCGCGAGTTAACGACTTTGAATAACTTTGTGTCATCAGCAAATTTAATTACCTCGCTAGTTACTCCCATCTCTAAATCATTTATAAATATATTAAAAAGCAGCGTTCCTAGCAGAGACCCCTGAGGAACCCCACTAACTACCCTTCTCCATTGTGAATACTGCCCATTTAACCCCACTCTCTGTTTCCTATCCTTCAACCAGTTTTTACTCCACAATAGGACTTTTCCTCCTATCCCATGACCCTCCAATTTCCTCTGTAGCCTTTCATGAGGTACCTTGTCAAACGCCTTTTGAAAATCCAGATACACAATATCAACCGGCTCTGCTTTGTCCACATGTTTATTTACTCCTTCAAAGAATTGAAGTAAATTGGTCAGGCAAGATTTCCCCACACAAAAGCCGTGCTGACTCTGTCTCAGTAATCCATGTCCTCGGATGTGCTCTGTAATTTTGTTTTTGATAATAGCCTCCACCATTTTCCCCGGCACCGACGTCAGACTCACCGGTCTTTAATTTCCCGGATCTCCCCTGGAACCTTTTTAAAATATGGGCGTTACATTGGCCACCCTCCAATCTTCCGGTCCCACGCTTTATTTTAAGGATAAATTGCATATCACTAGCAGTAGCTCCGCAAGCTCATTTTTCAGTTCTATCAGTACTCTAAGATGAATACCATCTGGTCCAGGAGATTTGCTGCTCTTCAGTTTGCTGAACTGCCCCATTACGTCCTCCAGGTTTACCGTGAAGTCAGTAAGTTTCTCCGACTTGTCAACTTGAAATATCATTTCTGACACCGGTATCCCACCCAACTCTTCCTCAGTGAAGACCGAAGCAAAGAATTCATTCAATCTCTCCGCTACGTCTTTGTCTTCCTTGATCGCCCCTTTTACCCCTCGGTCATCCAGCGGCCCAACCGATTCTTTTGCCGGCTTCCTGCTTTTAATATACCAAAAAAATTTTTACTATCTTTTTTTGCCTCTAATGCTATCTTTTTTTCGTAATCCCTCTTGGCCTTCTTTATCTGCGCCTTGCATTTGCTTTGACACTCCTTATGCTGCTTGTTGTTATTTTCAGACGGTTCCTTCTTCCATTTTCTGAAGGCATTTCTTTTAGCCCTAATGGCTTCCTTCACATCACTTTTCAACCAGGCCGGCTGTCTTTTGGAGTTCCGTCTTTCTTTTCTAATTAGTGGAATATGTTTGGCCTGGGCCTCCAGGATGGTATTTTTGAACAGCGTCCATGCCTGTTGTACAGTTTTTACTCTCTCAGTTGTCCCCCAAAGTTTTTTTCCACCGTTCTTCTCATTTTATCATAGTCTCCTTTTTTTCATGTTTCAACAAGTCTCCTTTTTTAAAGTTAAACGCTAACATATTTGACTTCCTGTGTATAGTTACTTCAAGGTTGATATTAAAACCTTCTGTTACCCTCCCGCAGGAGCGGTTGAGGAGCTTACATGGGCTTTATGCTAGTACAGCGTGTGCTACTGCTGTTGCTCGGCAGCTCACTCTGTCTCCTCCTCCGTCAGAAGTAGCCCCAGGGGCAGTGGCATAACCAAGGGTGGGCCTGGGTGAGCCCAGGACCACCCACTTGGGGCTCAGGCCCACCCAGTAGCAGCACACCTATGATGTGGCTGGCAGGGATTCCCAAGCCCCACCAGCTGAAAACTCCCAACAACTGTCCCTCCTGCATACCTTGTAAATAGCAGATCTTCGCCTGTAGCAAGCAGCGACTGATCCATACTGCTCGCACTGGCCCCACAACCTTCCCTCTGACGTATTCCCACCTATGCAGAAACAGGAAGTTGCATCAGTGGGAAGGCTGTGGGGCCAACATGAACAGTGTGTATTAGTTGCTGCTGGTGAAAATCTGCTATTTAAAAGGTATGCGGGAGAGGGGGGATGTTTAAGAGACCATATGGCATGCAGGTGAGAGAAGGAGAGACCAAATCACCTGTGGGACGGGGACGGGTTCTTCTGCCCACCCATCTTGGGCCCAGGCCCACCCAAATTGGGTGTCTGGCTACGCCCCTGCCCAGGGGAGATGGAGTACCTGGCAGCTCCTGGAACTCCTTTTTCATCCCTTTGTCAGCAGGTGGAATGACATGTGGGCTGCTCTGGGAGACTATGGTATTTAATGTTTAGCTTGAAATCACTGTGAGTAGTAATGTGCTTTGATATGACTTTCTGCCTGTACACATCACTCATTTTAATAAGTAAATAATGAAGCTCTCAGTAGGAGGGAAGAATAATAGTGCTCTGGAGAACAGTGAAAATTACAGCCAGTTTAAGCTGAAATCTGAGACAAGATCTGCATTCCAACTCACTGGCTATGCCTAATAAAATGTGGACAGAGAAATAAAGAACCCTGTTGTCTGACTGATTATATCATAGATGACAGTATTTCCTGGGTCTGTAACCTTGTGGCATATTTTGTTTTCTTTGAGGAATTCAATTGCAATCTAATATGATCTCTACACAATCCTGATGGTTGAAACAATGGTAGGCATGAGCAGGCAGTTCTCAAAGAGCTGTCACTGCTTATTGATTGAGGGGTCACATGTTCAAAGATTTATGAAGGCCTCTTAGAAAGAACTTGTGCTATAATTTACCAGTCCAGGTCAATTTGCTCTGCTAGAAACAGAGCAAGTTCACAAAAGAGTGTTCGGGTTGTGCCAAAATAGTGTGTCTTCCCATGCAAATGAAATTATATTGAAATATATGCACCAAACAGGAGCGAGGGAGTTTCTTATTGATTAAGAGCATATCCTGGTCCTGTATATAAATCTCTTTGACTGCAAAGTAAGAGCATAGTTTGTGCTCATCACCATCTATCATACACATACATGCATTAATGAAAGAAAAAATCTATTAAAACAGCTGTCAATCTAAATAGCCAGCATTTTCTTGATGGCATTTTAATCATAAAAATAAAACATAAAACTAGAATGGCAATTCCTCTTACCCAGACACATATGTTCAGCAGGCATTCCATAGTAGGCAAAAAGACGAATGGAGATGATCCTAAGGAGCTTAGCCGAGATTGGGTGGCAGAGCCGGTGGTGGGAGGCGGGGATAGTGCTGGGCAGACTTATACGGTCTGTGCCAGAGCCGGTGGTGGGAGACGGGGCTGGTGGTTGGGAGGCGGGGATAGTGCTAGGCAGACTTACACGGTCTGTGCCCTGAAAAGGACATGTGCAAATCAAGGTAAGGTATTCACAAAAAGTAGCACATATGAGTTTATCTTGTAGGGCAGACTGGATGGACCATGCAGGTCTTTTTCTGCCGTCATTTACTATGTCATTTTACTATGACTCTTGTCAATTAAAAAAAAAAAGTGCAGAGAAGCGACAATCTGATTGATATTGCTCCTTTAAAAAAGTTTTAAAATGTAAAAGAGCAGGCAAGGTTCTCAACTATACAAGGTAGGAGGGAATCATACTGTATGTATAAAAGATTAAGGACTCTGTTTACTACGCAACATTATAAATGCGTTAACGTTTTTAACACATGTTAACCATGTACGCGAGTTAACCATGTACTTGCCAACAATATACCTATAGGCGCCTACATGGTTAGCGCGTGCGATAAGTGTAGGTGCGCTAAAAACACTAACGCACCTTAGTAAACTGGGCCCTAAGACAGGGCAAAATGTCTGCCCTGACCAACTGCTTGCAGTAGCATCTCTGCTGCTGAGGAAGCTTTCTGAAAAAGAATGAATTATCTAGTGATGGCGAGAGAAGCAACTGTTTTGCTTCGTTGGGCCAAGAACCACCTACAGTCCATATTGGCAGCGCACATTGCAGGACCCCAAGAAAATTCATCCAGACCTCATGAGCAGGTGTGCCCTGGATCTAGGAGAATGGCAGCTCTCGAATGAAGGATTTGCCATGACCTAAGTTCCACATAAGAAGTGACCACTGAGGAAAAGGATTTAGGTATCCTCATGGCCAATATGTTGAAATCTTTTACTCAGCGTGCGGAGGCAGCCAAAAAAGCAAACAGTATTAGGCATTGTTAGGAAAGGAATAGAGAATAAAACAAAGAATTTAATAATGCTTGTATATCACTCTGTCTTGAGGCCACATCTTGGGTCACTGCATCTCAAAAAAGATGTAGTGGAACCGGAAAAGGTACAAGAAAGGCAACCAAAATGATTAAGGAGATGGAATGACTATCATATGAGAAAAGGCTAAAGAGTTTAGGACTTTTTTGCTTGGAGAAGGGACAGCTGTGCCCCAAAATTGGCAGGGAGAGACAGAGATTAAGGCGCTCATTTTCAAAAGAGAAAAACATTTCAAAAATGGCACAAAGCACCAAATAGATGTTTTTCATGGGAAAATGTCCAAGTTAGGGTGCATTTTCAAAAAAGAAAAAAAATATATAAAACGGCATAAAGTGGTATTTGGATGTTTCTCAAAAATTGGATTTCAGACACTTTACTCTGCAGTGCATGCAAATCACAAGGGGGCATGTTGGGGGGGGGGGTAGGGCTGTACCAAATATTTGTATTTGATTCTATTCGATTCAGCCCTGAATACATTGTTAGTAGAAACATAGAAACATGACAGCAGATAAAGGTCAAGTGGCCCATCCAGTCTACCCATCCACAGTATCCACTATCTCCTCCTCTCCCTAAGAGGTCCCAAGTGATTATCCTACACTTTCTTGAATTCAGACAAAGTTTTTGTCTCCATCACCTCCACTAGGAGGAAATTCCATGCATCCACTACCTTTTCCATAAAAAAAAAATATTTCCTTAGATTACTCTTGAGCCTATAACCTCTTAACTTCATCTTATACTTTCTCATTCTGGAGTTTTCCTTCATTTGAAAAAGGCTCACCTCCTGTACATTAATGCCATGGAGATACTTAAACATCTCTATCATATCCCCTCTCTCCCGCCTTTCTTCCAGTGAATACATATTGAGGTCTATAAGTCTGTCCCCATACACTTTATGACAGAGACTACTGATCAATTTTGTAGCTGCCCTCTGGACCGAATCGATTTACAATACAGATAAAGTCAGTGGTCACAGAAAATAGGAATGAGAAAAGAACTACAATTAATATAGGACAAAGGAAACAAAAGAAGACACATAAGAAGAGAAAGAAATAAACTGGAAGGTATGCCACATTTGCCATAATCCAAAGGCTGGAGGGTTAACTTCCCACTGCCTTCAGGAAGTTAACCCTCCAGCACGTGGATTATGGCAATGTGGTTCCCTAAGAAGCGGAGCGAAACGGGACCGTTGGGACTGCATGACAGTTTTTCTGGAAGCAAGGAAGTGCCACCCTTCATTTGAACTGGAGAGCAGGCTAAGATAAGTGATTTGAATTCTTGCTGTCAGTTTGGGCATTCAAAAGCGAAGAATGTAATTATATATATATATATATTTTTATATATACACTTTTTTGCATATTTAAAAAACAAAAAAAGTATTTAAAGGTTTTTTTATGTCTATGATTACTTTTTGCGGTGTGTGCACCTGAAAAGTGAGAGTGTTGCCACAGGAGTGTATGAGACATTTTCCCCATTTTTTGAGAAGTCACGTATTTTGGTCTTCACTGGCGGACATTGTGTTGTTTAACAGCTATTCTTATTAGTGAAGTTGATCTTTTGTGTGGATTCATACAGGGTGTATTGTTTTAAGATAAAACTCTTTAAAACATTCACTAATTGCAGCAGTATTTGTCAGTAAACTGTTATCATCCAGGATAGCTGAAATATGCTTTCTCTTAGCACGTGATTTCAAGGATTGGCTAGGAGGTGACCACTTTTATTACTTTCAGAGTAATATTGTGCTGATTGCATAAAAATGGACTGACAAGCTTTTTTGCTTACTAATGTATTATGTGTAAATCTAACTTTATTGAACTGTGTGAGGATGGTTATGTCAGGAGGGTTTGTTTGCTGTAATGTTTCAAGTGATTTGATGTTATTTTCAAGATTTCTTTGTTTACTTTCTTGTTTAAGGAAGCTGAATATGCTATGATACAGATACAGATGACTAGATACACCTCACCTCATCATACCGACAACAGCTCCAACAAACAGAGAACTCCAATATGCGGTCAAGCACAGCAGAAAGGAAAGAAAGGCCCTAACAAGCCCACCTTAACAAAGACCCGACAACTAATAAAAGTCCATACAACACCAAACACAGAAGAGCCATTCCAAACAATTCAAGTGGGCTACATTAACGCCAGATCCGCTGTAAACAAAACAGAAACACTCACAGACTGGATCACGTCAGATAACCTTGACCTACTCTTCATCACTGAAACCTGGATCCATGACCAAAAGGACCCCATAATTCTAGACCTGTGCCCATCAGGTTACAAAATCACGCACTGGACCAGTAAGGAAAAAAGAGGTGGTGGCATAGCATTAATCTATCGATCCCACTTCACCACCAAAACCCACTGCCGAGTCCATAACACCTCAACTTGAAATTGCCTCAATCAGAATCCAAAACAAAACCCTAAGCGATCATTTGAATTGTATCTTGTTCTACAGACCTCCATGCAATTGGAACGAAAGCCAGACAAACCTCATGGACTTCATCTCAAACACATGTGTAACTAACTCCAATATACTATTAGGAGACATCAACCTGCACTTAGAAGACACAAACTCTACTAATGCACGAGAATGTAAGGAATTCCTCTACTTATGGAATTTCAACTGGCCACAAACACAAGCGACCCACATCAAAGGACACACACTCGATCTCATCTCACGCAAACTCTCAACAGACCTGAACCTAGCAATAACAGACATTAATTGGACAGAAACACAGTGGACCAACCACTATAAACTAAACTTGTCCATACATTAGCGGAAGAAAGGACTACAACAAGCACAAGAACACACATCATACAGCACAAGAGGTCAAATAGACAAGAAAATATTTTGGCAAATGATGTATAACAATGAATGGACAACACAAGCGGGCTCCATACACTACCTCACAGATTGGGAGAAAAGAGGCAAAATAATATTAGATGAAATAGTACCCATACAAATAAGAACCTTGCACAAACACAACGTGATACCATGGTTCAATGAAGAACTGAAAAAAACTTAAAACACAATACAGGAAACATGAGCGAGCATGGAATAAAACAAAAGATGATACTACATACAAAGCTTGGAAACAAACACAAAGAAAATACAAATACGCAATAAGACGGACCAAAAGATTATACTATAAAACCAAAATAGGGACAGATCAGTGGCGTACCAAGGGGGCGCGGTGGGGACGGTCCGCCACGGGTGCACGCCGCTGGGGGGGGTGCCGCGCGTCTGTCGGCAACGCTCGTTCCCTGCTCCCTCTGCCCCGGAACGGGTTACTTCCTGTTCCGGGGCAGAGGGAGCAGGGAACGAGTGAAGCCGACAGACACACGGCACCCCCCCAGCAGGTAAAGATGCACCCCGGGGGGGGGGGGGTCGTTTCGACGGGGGGAGGTGTCCGTCGTTTCGCCGCTGGAGGGGGGTGCTGCGCGTCTGTCGGCAATGCTCGTTCCCTGCTCTCTCTGCCCCGGAACAGGAAGTAACCCGTTCCGGGGCAGAGGGAGCAGGGAACGAGCGTTGCCAACAGACATGCGGCACCCCCACCAGCAGGTAAAGATGCACTCGGGGGGGTGTCCGTCGTTTCGCTGGGGGGGGGTGCTGCACCCAGGGGGGGGCACATCGGTGATCCGCCCCGGGTGTCAGCCACCCTAGGAACGCCACTGGGACAGATCACAAAGATATGAAAAAACTATACTAACTCGTGAACAAACTCCTAGATACCAACATGGTCACTTCAACGAACACAGACATCCCACCTGCAGATAAACTTGCCAAATATTTTAATGAAAAAATCATAACCCTACGCAACACGCTACCTCAAGTCAATACTGACATTGAAAACTTCCTCAACGAGCTGGACCCAACCCCTGGTGAATACCCGGCTGACCGAACCTGGTCAAACTTTGCCCCCCTGACCGCCGAAACAGTTACCCAAGCAATCAAGAAGTTCTCCAGCTCTCACTGCAAACTTTATACCTGTCCCAGCTACCTATTGAAATCCGCCCCGGAACCTTTCACAGCAGACCTCACATCACACCTGAACTACATGCTACAACAAGGTCGCTTCCCTAAGGAAAATGGCAACATTCTACTCACCCCAATACCAAAAGACACCAAGAAAAAAACAGATGATATCACCAACTCCTGACCAGTAGCGTCCATCCTGCTGGCAGTCAAACTGATGGAAAGCATGGTAACCAAACAACTGACAGATTATATAACCAAGTTCTCAATACTACATGAATCACAGTCAGGATTTCGCCCCCTCCATAGCACTGAAACAGTATTACTCTTCTAGCCAAATTCAAACAAGAAATAGCAATAGGCAAAAGCATCCTCCTCCTCCAATTCGACATGTCGAGCGTGTTCGACATGGTAAACCACAATATACTAATAAGGCTACTAGACAAGTTCGGGATTAGTGGAAACATACTCAGCTGGATCAAGGACTTCCTAACCACAAGAACATATCAAGTAAGTCAAACTCAAACGTGGAGAGCAGACTGTGGAGCTCCACAAGGATCACCGTTATCACCGACCCTCTTCAACTTAATGATGATCCCACTAGTCAAGTCCCTATCCAACCATGGCCTCAACCCTTTCATCTACGCAGATGATGTCATAATATACATTCCTTACAAAACCAAACTGACAGAAATTGCCAAAGAAATTGAGCTAAGTTTGAACATCATGGACTCATGGGTCAATGCATTTCAACTAAAACTCAATAAAGAAAAAACACATTGTCTTGTCCTCTCATCCCAACAGAACACGGACAACCCCACAAGCATCGACACCCCAGGTGACACCCTCCCTATTTCAGACAGCCTGAAAATTCTTGGTGTCATAATAGACCGCTACCTTACACTGGAGAGCCAAGCAAAATCCACCACAAAGAAAATGTTCCACTCAATGTGGAAGCTCAAATGCGTGAAACAATACTTCCCGAGGGATACCTTTCGTAACTTGATACAATCAATGGTAATAAGCCACGTAGACTATTGCAATGGAATCTATGCAGGATGCAAAGAACAAACCTTAAAGAAACTTCAGACTGCTCAAAACACGGCAGCTAGGCTCATATTTGGAAAAACACGATTTGAAAGATCAAAACCCCTCCGCGAAAAACTACACTGGCTCCCAATCAAAGAATGCATTGCCTTTAAAATCTGCACCATGGTCCACAAAATTCTCTATGGCGAAGCACCTGGGTACATGACAGACTTAATCGACCTACCAACCAGAAACGCCTCCGATTCAACACGATCATATCTAAACCTACACTACCCAAGCTGTAAAGGTCTAAAATACAAATCTACCTATGCATCCAGCTTTTCCTACATCAGCACACAATTGTAGAACGCACTACCAAAAGCCTTAAAAGTGACCTATGACCACCTAAACTTCCAGAAAATACTAAAAACCACCCTGTTCAAAAAAGCATACCCTCCCGATCCAACTTAAAGGACTGACCTTGGCTACACAAGAAAACCGAAGCATGTATGAACACAACACTACTCTCCCACTTTACGACTATTACTGTGACTTTGCCATTTAAACTTCATCTTATCACAACTTCACATTGTATTTGTTCATACCAGAAATGGCAAACACCTTTCCGGCACTATGTAAGCCACATTGAGCCTGCAAATAAGTGGGAAAATGTGAGATACAAATGTAACAAACAAACAAACAAACAAATAAATAAATGATCACTCCTCTTATATAAGCTTTAAAAGTGTGTACCTGTAACCTTTTATGTGAAGTCCACTGCAGTGTCCCCTAGGATGCCCCACTGTTTTGCTGGGATGGCTGTTTGGCCAGTCTACTAAGAATGCTGCGTCCCTCCACCCCCCCCCCCCCCCCCCACATCCTAATAGCTTGTTTTTGTGCATTGGATGTTTTCTGGTTTGAAAATGGCCATGTTCACTAATGGATTTTTAATGTTTTTTTGCAAAACGTGCAAAAATCAGATTTAGACATCATATCGAAAATTCCCCTCCACATCTCCTATATAGAGATATGCTTTTTGAAATAACCTTGCTCTCCTCTGGTGTAAGCCATATTGAGCCTGCAACTAAGTAGGAAAATGTGGGGTATAAATGTGTTAAATAAATAAATAAATAAATATAGCCTGTGACAGATGGCGTCAGCAGATGGGGGCAGAGAGGGGGCTGAGGGGGTGGGTATGCAGTACAGAGGCACCAGTGCTGTGTAAGCTGAGGTGGCCATGGGGCTAGAGGATGGTATGGTAGCCTTTCTGTGGAGCATGTGCCCTATTGCTGATGTCGCAGACATTTTCTCAATGTGGGGACCATTACAGCCATTGCATGTTTTGCGTTGTGTATTTCCGATGAGCGGTGATGCTTATCTCTAAATGTTTATGACGTTTGCAGTGCGTCTTCTTACAAAACATTTTTGTAGCATATTTTCAAATATGGAAAAAACGCTTTTTTACTTCTTCCATTATGGACAGGTTTTTAAAAACATTTTCCGATAAACTTTTTTTTTTGCCATTTTGACGGCATATCGAAAATGCCCATTATCAATTAAGTAAAACCCACTTAAGAAAATGAGGCAAATTTTGAAAGCATAGGGGAAGAGCTGTGACTTACAGGGCTGGAAGCTGAGCAGCTATGAACTGCTAGGCAGTAAAAAAGAATAATAAGAAAAATAATGCTGGTTCATAATGTATATGCCAAAAAGGATGGAGCTGGATTTTTAGATTTAAGTACTTGCCTTTATGAAATCTGAGCTCAAGACAAGTTACAATTCAGATTTACCTGTCTCCTATTATTTTAAACTTTGTAAGCAATTGATATTTTTCAGGATAGGGAATCACTTATTTCCCTTATCACTGACTGACCATACAGATGACACGTTCAAAAGCAGTTAAGTAAAGAAAAGTTGTTTGCTAGTTCAGGCTGTAAGTGGTAACTGTTTAGATAATATCACTTCAATTACCATTACCCCATATCTAGACAAAGAAGTCATTACTATGGATGTGCAGGTGGTGATTAATTATAACAAGGACATACTGCCAGTGTGTGACCTCAGGCAAAACTATCAAGAACATTTCATAGCATGAGGCAGCTTTCCCTGGCCAATGGGAGATACTTCCTCAATTTAGCAATAATGGCACTGACAAAGGATACAGCCCATATAGCTGTCCTGGGCCTAGTAACAGAATTTGGCATAGATAAATGTTATTTTGTGGATGTGGAGTTTCTTTTTTCCTTCCAGAAAGATTCTTCTTTTCAGCCACTTTTGGAACCCTTTTTAGGCAGGGAAAGTGGAGAGTTTTGTTTTAGATTGGTGAATTTGGGAGGGATCTATGGTGCTCATTTTCAAAGCAGATAGTCGTCTCAAAATGGCCAAAAACGTTCATCTGCCAAAAACGTCCAAATCGTGATTTTAGATAGGCAGAATTTGGACGTTCTACATTGCAGTTCATTCAAATAAAAAGGGTATGTGTTGTGGGTGTGGTTAGGGTGGGACTAGGGAGGGCCCAAATTCATGACGGCCAACAGTGATAATTGAATGGGAAGAAACATTCAAGTCAAAAAAGAAGGGCATCCTAATTTAGACCTGTTTCAATCACATCCAGGGTATAAAAAGGTGCTGGGATTAAGGCATCACCCCGTCTTAATCCCTCAGGGGTTACTATCCCCGTCCCTCATCCCTGAAAGCAACACTGGAAAGGGAAAATAGGCTCCCTGGCAACATCAGGTGGCTCTACTGACTGATACCAGGCTGGTTTTAGACAAAGGGACTCAATTATTTTGAATGCATTTGGACTTGTTGGTGGATTTTGATTTGGCACACCATGACTGTCTGTTGAATACGTTGAGTGATATTGGAGTTTTGAGCAATGCATTAAATTGATTTACTGGCTTTTTGAAAGACCAAGCCATAAGTAAATTGGCAGGGAAAATGTTCGTGTGAATAGAGAATGGGACAGGGAGTACCTCAAGGCTCCCCACTTTCACCAAATTCATTTAACACCTACTTGGAGTGGTTTAGGGAAGATATTTCAGTTGTTGAAAATACAGTATTTCTCATATACTGACAACATAGCTTGTTGTTTCCCATGTGTTTTGATTTATCAGCAGTTTGATGAATAAAGTTTTTGACAAGATTTACATATGGAAGTCATTCAATTTGTGAAACAGAGGCACTCTGTCGAGCAAACCTGTGAGAACCCAAATCACAAAGACAAGCGTCCTAGCTTCCTTTAGTTGCCAACGGAGAATGTAAAAGAATATACAATGAAAATGAAAATAGATACAAAGGAGTAAGGAATATTGAGAATACTGCTGATAAAAAAAATTACCTTGTAAGAAAAAATGCATAAAATTGATTAAAAAATAACAAATTATGGGCCCTGTTTACTAAGGCACGCTAATGTTTTTAGCACGCACTAACATTAGAGACACCCATATATTCCTATGGGTGTCTCTAGTATTAGCGTGCTAAAAATGCTAGCGCACCTACAACATGGCTTAGTAAACAGGGCCCTAAGGTTTTAGACTGATGAGGAAGCTCACCCAGCCAATAAAGTGTTTATAAAGGACACAAAGGCTGAGTATCTGAAGTCTTTTCCTCCAGATTATATGAAAGCCTGGTAATTAAGTTTGACTTGATTTAATTGAAATTGAAGTATATTCAAGAGCAAGTTCACTGCCTAGTTAACGTTAATGATATATGGATATCATTCCATCATTTAAAGAATAACCTAAATAAGACAAATATTTTGTGGATGTGGAATCGTAAACAACCTATGCCCCTACTGAATCCAGTATTAGCAAGTGCAGAGGTATTAATCAAATAAGAACTAAAACTTCTAGCAGTGCCTCTGGACTCTAGGTTAACTATAGAGTCTCACATTAGAAGTACAGTACAGAAATGCTTTTCTAAAACTGAAGATGATGCGAAGGCTGAAATGATACTTAGAAGTGAACCATTTTCAACTGATAATTCAATCACTAATTCTTACCACACTAGATTATTGCAATGTAATTTTTATGGGTCTTCCTCAAAATCAACAAGGTAGGTTGCAGGCAGTTCACAATGCAGTGGCCAAGTTGATTTCGGGGGAAGGAAATACGCCCATGTGACGCCTTGTTTGACTCAACTTCACTGATTGCCATTGCTGGCCAAAATTTTATTTTTAAAATCCTTTATAGTTTAAGTCCCAGCTATCTAAAAGATTTTGTGGCAATATACACCCCTCACAGATATTTATGATCTATCCATGATTTGAAATTAATTAGACCATTGAGAAATGTTTATTCATGGGTGAGTACAGAACAATGGACATTATTGGGTAAAGGAGCTGAATTATGGAACTCTCTTTCAGGAGATATGAGAGATGTGGAGGGGCATAATCGAACGCAAACGCCTATCTCCATGGGCGTTTATCTCCGAGAACGGGTCCGTGAAGGGGCGGGCCGAACCGTTTTTTCGAAAAAATGTACGTTTTTGAGCTGGGCATTTGTTTTTTTTAGCGATAATGGAAACTAAAAATGCCCAGCTCAAAAACGTCCTAATCTGAGCCATTTGGTCGTGGGAGGAGCCAGGATTGGTAGTACACTGGCCCCCCTGACATGCCAGGACACCAACTGGGCACCCTAGGTCAGTGCGGTGGACTTCAGAAAAAGCTCCCACATGCATAGCTCCCTTACCACAGGTGCTGAGCTCCCAACCCCCCTCCCCCAAAACCAGTGGTGTGCTGGAGCCGGCTCGCACCGGCTCGCAAGAGCCGCTTGTTAAATTTTGACAGCTCTTGCGAGCCGGTTGTTGTTGGGGGCGAGCCGGCTCCATTGCGGGAGGTAAGCATGGCAGGAGGGCGCCATCACTGGCCATGCTTACCTCCCCTGCCGCTCCGAAGCATGCACAACTATGTCCTTCGCCCCCTCCGTCTTTTTTTAATTACCTCCGTCGAAGCGCCGCCATTTAAAGCCCTGCTGCGTGCTGGCTGGCCGTCTCCAGGCTTCCCCTGCTTGATTCGGATGATGTTCGTGCCTTAGTCCTGCCTTCATTCTGACGTCATTTCCTTTTTTCGCGAAGGCGGGACTAAGGCACGAACATCATCCGAATCAAGCAGGGGAAGCCTGGAGACGGCCAGCCAGCACGCAGCAGGGCTTTAAATGGCGGCGCTTCGACGGAGGTAATTAAACAAAGACGGAGGGGAGCGGGAGGGGAGGGTGGGAGCGAAGGACATCTTTGGACATGCTTCAGAGCGGCAGGGGAGGGAGGAGAATCGCTGGATGGGTAGAGGGGGGCAGGGGAGAGAATTGCTGGGCATGGATGGGCAGAGGGGGGCAGGGGAGAGAACTGCTGGGCATGGATGGGCAGAGGGAGGCAGGGGAGAGAATTGCTGGCCATGGATGGGCAGAGGGAGGCAGGGGAGAGATTTGGTGGCCATGGATGGGCAGAGGGGGGCAGGGGAGAGAACTGCTGGGCATGGATGGGCAGAGGGGGGCAGGGGAGAAAACTGCTGGGCATGGATGGGCAGAGGGAGGCAAGGGAGGAGAACAGCTGGGCATGGATGGGCAGAGGGGGCGGGGGAGAGAATTGCTGGGCATGGATGGGCAGAGGGGGGCAGGGGAGAGAATTGCTGGCCATGGATGGACAGAGGAAGGCAGGGGAGAGATTTGGTGGCCATGGATGGGCAGAGGGGGGCAGGGGAGAGAACTGCTGGGCATGGATGGGCAGAGGGGGGCAGGGGAGAAAACTGCTGGGCATGGATGGGCAGAGGGAGGCAAGGGAGGAGAACAGCTGGGCATGGATGGGCAGAGGGAGGCAGGGGAGAGAATTGCTGGGCATGGATGGGCAGAGGGAGGCAGGGGAGAGAATTGCTGGGCACGGATGGGCAGGGGAGAGAATTGCTGGGCATGGATGGGCAGAGGGGGGCAGGGGAGAGAACTGCTGGGCATGGATGGGCAGAGGGAGGCAGGGGAGAGAATTGCTGGGCACGGATGGGCAGGGGAGAGAATTGCTGGGCATGGATAGGCAGAGGGGGGCAGGGAAGAGAACTGCTGGGCATGGATGGGCAGAGGGAGGCAGGGGAGAGAATTGCTGGCCATGGATGGGCAGAGGGAGGCAGGGGAGAGATTTGCTGGCCATGGATGGGCAGAGGGAAGCAGGGGAGAGAATTGCTGGGCATGGATGGGCAGAGGAGAGAATTGCTGGGCAGAGGGGGCAGGGGAGAGAAGAGAATTGCTGGGTATGGATGGATAGAGTGGGGCAGGGGAGAGAGGAGAGTTTCAGGACATGGATGGCGGGGAGAGCAAGAGAAATTCTGGACATGGATGGAGGGGAGGGAAGGGAGAGAGAAGAAATGCTGGACATGGAGGGAAGATAGAGGAAGGAGATTAGATGAGGGAAAAGGAAGTGAGGAGAGAAACTGCACATGGATGGAGAAAATAGGCAGAAGCTGGATCCACTGTACAGTCAAGTATGCAGAGGACCAGAAATGAAGAAGAAAGGAGGAAAGAAAAGAAATAAATGGAAAGGAAGCCCTGGAAACGGAGTCAAGGGAACAGATAGAGAGCAGCAGAATCAGATACTGGACCAGCATGATCAGAGAAACAAAGTCACCAGACAACAAAGGTAGAAAAAAAATAATTTTATTTTCATTATAGTGTTTGGAATATGTCCACTTTGAGAATCAGGTGCTGAACGTTAAAAGTTTATGTTTATTTACTTATTTATGACATTTTATCCCATATTAAACATGAATTAGATTGGAACCTGGGATCATTTAATTTTTTTTTCCTGGAGAGAGTAATGTGTTGGCCGCTGCCCCCCCCCCCCCCCTGGGTATAGCCAGCTCTGCAATTTTATTTGGGGGGGGGGGGCGCAGGGGTGGACGGGGGGCGCAGAGGTGGATGGGGGGGGGGCGCCGAGGTGGACGGGGGGGGGCACCGAGGTGGACCGGGGAGAGAGCCTGTTGTTAAAAATTTACCAGCACACCACTGCCCAAAACCCACTACCCACAAATGTACAACACTACCAAAGCTCTTAGGGGTGAAGGGGGCACCTATATGTGGGTACAGTGGGTTTTGGAGGTCTCCCATTTACCAGCACAAGTGTTACAGGTAGGGGGGGATGGGCCTGGGTCCACCTGGCTGAAGTGCACTGCAGTACCCACTAAAAGTGCTCCAGGGACCTGCATACATGCAGGCCTCTACGACTTGTTGCTGCTGTATAACATTGGCACACCAGTTGACACCTGAAGACTAATCACTCTGAAAACGTCCTTTATTGGAATAAGCACGTTTACTCACAGTTAACTGCAGAGGTTGTGCTCCACTGGCAACGAGTCTCCCTGGTACTGAGATTAGCAGTAAGTCAGAGCTGGCATAATGCTGTACAATGCCCTCTTTCAGCCACATTCAAGGTAAGAACTAAGTTGTCTAACGTGGCTAACACAGGAAAGGGAACTAAAACTGGCTTACAAAAATGGCCACTACCGCATGGACTACAACAGGAAACACAACAGGGCACACTCTGACCCAGTAGGCAGGGGGGGAAACACCATGGGAGAAGAGCCTACCAACTACCAACATCGTGAGACTGTAACACAAGCTAATGAAATCACGGAGCCCAATACCCTACACCCACCACAATGCAATGCTGATGTGACCCTGTACTGCACCCAAAGGCCACATCTGACCCAGGGAAAGGCTGTGAGAGGATTGAACACATTCTGCTGTCATGGAGGTGGGTACAGCATTTGAGGCTGGCACACAGGCTGGGAAAAAAGTTTTTAAAGTGGGGGGTTTTTTTTGGTGGGAGGAGGTTAGTGACCACTGGGGGAGTCTGGGGATGTCATCATCGATTCCCTCCAGTGGTCATCTGGGCAGTTGGGGCACTTTTTTGGGACTTGTTTGTGAAAAAAAAGGGTCCAAAAAAAGTGACCCAAAATCTTATCAGCTACAGACGCCCATCTCTCCTCGGCTGATAACCACGCCCCAGTCCCGCCTCCAACACGGCCTCGTCAACTTTATTCGTTTCCGCGACGGAGTACAGTTGGAAACGCCCAAAATCGGCTTTTGATTATACTGATTTGGGCGCCTTTGCGAGAAAAACGCCCATATCCCGATTTGGGTCGAAATATAGGCGTTTTTCTCTTTTGATTATAAGCTGGATAGGTATTGCCATACTGGGACAGACCAAAGGTCCATCAAGCCCAGCATCCTGTTTTCAACAGTGGCCAATCCAGGTCACAAATACCTGGCAAAATCCTGAAAAAGTACAAAACATTTTATGCTGCTTATCCCAGAAATAAGCAGTGGATTTTCCCCAAGTCCATTTTAATAATGGTCTATGGACTTTTCCTTTAGGAAGCCATCCAAACCTTTTTTAAACTCTGCTAAGCTAACCGCCTTTACCACATTCTCTGGCAACGAATTCCAGGGTTTAATTACACGTTGAGTGAAGAAATATTTTCTCTGATTTGTTTTAAATTTACTACTTTGTAGCTTCATCGCATGCCCCCTAGTCCTAGTATATTTGGAAAGCGTAAACAGACGCTTGGACATTTTATCGAAAATAGTGATGAATCAGGGGTATTGAAGCAAATCTCTGTAAACCTGAAAGATGTAATAGGACAATTTGATAAACTAAAGAGTAGCAAATCACCTAGATTAGATGCCAAACATCCCAGAGTACTGATAGACCTAAAAACTGAACTTGCATAGCTATTATTAGTAATATGTTATTTATCTTTAAATTCAAGCGTTGTACTGGTAGGGTTTCAGAGGTCATCTTTTTGCAGATGATACCAAGATTTGTAACAGAGTAGACATGCCAGAGGGAATGGACAGCATGAAAAAGGATCTGCAAAAGTTAGAAGAATGGTCTAATGTTTGGCAATTAAAATTCAATCCTCAATACAAAATCAAATATCAACATATGAAAATAATCCTAAATAATAGTGATATTAATGTGCTCAGTTCAAACCCATTCCTACTATTACATCCCCAAGGGAACATGTGGCAGAATCATAGATGGAACCATCATTGCACATTAGGCGTTCCAATCCCAGATTCAGGTATGTACATACACTGTTACCACCTCAGGCAGGATAATGCACTAACTGTGCCTCTGTTGACACTCATATCCCACTATTACATTGTAACACTTTTTAAAACATTTTTTTATATACATATATTCTCAAAGCCACTATGCACATACAAAAATTATAGTAGTGCAAAGCTCTGCAAATATCAAACAATACAATCCTCAATGCCTAAATGTTACTACAGCTGTTACCCAATGATGGCTCAATACAAACTATTACAAACTATTGTGGCTTACACATAGCATACAAGAAATGTTAAATAGGCAAAAGCTGTAATCATAGTCACAATTATGTATAATATTAGATCTTACTTCCCTTAGAGATGTCCCCTGTGATTTAGTGAGAACACTCCTTGCAATTACACACTCCACACTACTTCATAACAGATGAGTAGTGTGGAGTTGTGTGGAGTATGGAATTCCAAGGAATGTTCTCACTAAATCACATTATGAGACTGGGAGACTGGGCATCTAAATGGCAGATGACGTTTAATGTGAGCAAGTGCAAAGTGATGCATACAGGAAAGAGGAATCCAAAGTATAGCTACAGGGTGAGGCAAAGAAAGTAAAGTCCTAGAGTTTTTCGCTGTTTTCTCAGCAACTGCTTTGTATTTCAATGAAAACATTTTTGTGCTTTTAGTCATCATACGTGTATATTACTATTAAACAACATTTAATTATCTTAAGCTATGTTGATATTACTGACATCTTAGCATTACTACCTAGCAATTTTTTGCACATTAAAAATGTTCAAGTTAAAACACAATAAAATAATGTCATTCAAACAATACAATTAACGTGTCAGAATTTTGCAGTCACTGTGATTGCTCAAACTATCCACCCCCCCCCCCCCCCCCAGCTTTAACACAGGCCTTCAGTAGCTTTGGGACGCTCTTAACAGCCTTGTTGATTGGTCCATGTGGCAGGCTGTCCCAGATCATCTGCAGTACTTCCTTGAGTTTGGCGATTGTTTGCAGCTTTGGGTGGAGCTTGTGATAGGCCTCCAACAATGCTTCCCAGACAAAAGTCTCCTTCAACGTGATTTCATTAACATTAAGCTGCTACCCAGATTTTTTTTTTATTTTTTACCAAATAATGGTAGTTTTATAGTGCATGACCAATCAACAGTGTCAATCATTCCCTGAGAATTCATCAAAATTATGAAAAACAAAAATCCACAGGTTGTAAGTACGTACTCTCTTGGCCTCAGCAGTGATACTTGCAAGCCAGTGGTGTAGCAAGGGCGGGGCGGTGGGGGCGGTCCGCCCCAGGTGCCAGCAGGTGGGGGGTGCTCCGTTGCGAGCCGACAGCTCTCGTCTTCTGCCAGCACCCTGCCTTTTTAAAAAAAAATCCATGCAGCGACGCAGGCAGCGCCTCGTGTCTGCCCTGCGTGTGCTGTCAAAGGGAAAATCGCTTTGCTGGTGTCGGGCCTTCCCTCGCTGTGTCCCCCCTTCTGAGGTAACTTCCTATTTCCTCGAGGGCGGGACACAGCGAGGGAAGGCCCGACGCCAGCGAAGCGATTTTCCCCTTGACAGAACACGAAGGGCAGACGCGAGGCGCTGCCTGCATCACTGCATGGATTTTTTAAAAAAAAGGCAGGGTGCTGGCAGGAGAAGAGGGCCCTGTCGGCCCTCGACGGAAGGGGGACGGGACCGGGTCGGGGGGGGGGGGGTCACTGAGGATGGAAGAGGGCTGCATCTGCAGGGGTCAAATGGGAGAAGTGCTGGACTCGGGGAGAGGAGAGAGACATCAAAACTGTGGAAGAGACGAGCAGAGAAAGAGAAGAGGCGAGGAGAGGAAGAAAAGAGAGAGAAAGATGCTACATCAGGCGGGGGCTGGGGGGAGGATGCCAATGCGTGAGATCAGGCCCCTTAAGTGTGTAAACTGGAGAAATGACCCGATTGCATGTGTCACACGCCAAATGCATGTGACTTGGCATGTCTGCTGTTTTTTAAGCAGGCAAAGGGAAGCAGTTTTCAGATAGGATATTCTAGGTACGCTGCCCATTTTAAAGCAGCTAGATTGCTTTTGAAAACTGGGGCTCAGATGGGAGAGGGGGAGCTCACAGGGGAGAAGGGGATTGGGAAAGGGTGGGGGAGCCCAGAGGGGTTCTCATAGGGGATTGGGGGGGTGGGGGAGCTCAGAGGGGTTCTCAGAGGGGAGAAGGGGATTGGGAGGGGTGGGGGTGCTCAGAGGGGAGAAAGGGGTGGGGGAGGGGTGGGGGAGCTCAGAGGGGTTCTCAGAGGGGAGAAGGGGATTGGGAGGGGTGGGGGTGCTCAGAGGGGAGAAAGGGGTGGGGGAGGGGTGGGGGAGCTCAGAGGGGAGAAGGGGATTGGGGAGGGGTGGGGGAGCTCAGAGGGGTGCTCAGAGAGGAGAAGGGGTCTGAAGCTGGAACTGGGGTCTGACAAGGGGGCAGGAGGGAAAATGGGTCCATGCCTGGGGCAGGTGGGAGACTGGGTCTGGGGCTGAAAAAGGGGGATGCAAGGCATGTGGTGGACGAAGGGGGCTGGAACTGGGGGCTTTAAAGGGGACAGGGAGAAGTGGCTGGGGGCTGAAGCTTGGGACTAATGGGAGAAAAGGGCTGGGGACTGGTGGGATAGTGGGGCTGAAAAGGGGGGCAGGTGGGAGATGTGGGCTGGGGCTGGATCTAGGGGCAGGTGGAATAAGGGAGCTGGAACTGGGGGCTGAAAAGAGGGGGCAGAGAGAGAGAGAGGGGACAGACCTGGATGGAAGGGGGGAGCGTGAGGGAGGGCAGACCCTGGATGGATGGGAGAGGGATGGCAGACCCTGGATGGATGGGAGAGGGAGGGCAGATGGATTGAAGGAGCAGAGAGAAAGGGCATATGTTGAGGGAAGGGGGAGAGAGAGATGGTAGACTGGGGCAATGGTGGATGGAAGGGGCAGAGATAGAGGGCAGATGTGGATGGAAGGGAGTGAGAGGGCAGACAGTGGATGGAAGGAGCAGAGAGAGAGAGGGCAGACAGTGGATGGAAGGGACATTAGAGAGGGCAGACACTGGATGGCAGAGAGAGAGAGAGCGAAGACAGATGCTGGATGCAAGGAAGACAGTGAAAAGAAGATGAGGAAAGCAGAAACCAGAGACAACAAACTGTAAATAAAATATATATTTTTATTTTTTTGCTTTAGGATATAGTATTGTAGCTGTGTTAATAAATGTTTATAAATAGAACATGTAAATAAGGTCATCTTTTTATTGGACTAATTTTAATACATTTTTACTTAACTTTCAGAGAACAAAACCCCCTTCCTCAGGTCAGGATAGGATACTGTAACAGCACTATACTGTATTGACCTGAGGAAGGAGATTTTGGCCTCTGGAAGCTAAATGTATTAGTCCAATAAAATGGTATTATTTTATTTTCTGTATTTGTTTTATTTCTATTTGTTAATTTGTAAAGTGGTGATTGGTATTTGTTAGTTTTTTTCAAATTTACATCTGCTGTCTTTATATTTCGCACAGTACTAGGGGACATTTTCTGTTTCTGTGGTGTTGCATTGTATGCAGAGTCTGGCATCGGGGGTTCAGTTTAATTTTTGTCTAAATAGAAAGTTTATGATTACTTATTCTATAGTGGATTAGGGTGTATCTGTGTTTGTGAAAAAGACATGGCTTTTGGTTGGCATTGACTGTGCAGGATTGACGATCTGTACTATTCTGTCTGGTTTCGTTTTACAATAGGTGAATTGATGTTCTAGTGCTCACTGTAGTGTTTAAGATGCTTTCCTTTTCCTTGTGTGACTTGTAGAAATGACTGCTCATGGTATGGTAGAATTGCTCTATAGGTCCTGAGTGTTTTGTATTCTCGGTATGCCTAGTACTGGATTTGGGGGGGGGGGGGGGTTAAAAATGACCGGCCCCGGGTGTCAACTACCCTAGCTATGCCACTGTTGCAAGCAATCAATTTTTTCATTGCAAGAATTACACACCCACCTCCTCATTGGCTATACAGATAGTATTTTTTTAATCTTCTTGTATTACTCAATTGAATATAATAATTATTTGTTGGAAGAAAGGCTGGAGAAAGGGGATATGATAGAGACTTTTAAATATCTCTGTGGCATCAATGTACAGGAGGTGAGCTCTTTTCAGTGTGGTGGAGACAAAGACTGTGTCTGGATTCAAGGAATCAAGGGACAGGCATATGGGATCTCTTAGGGAGAGGAGGAGATAGTGAATGCTGTGGATGGGCAGATTGGATGGGCCATTTGGCCTTTATCTGCCTTCAAGTTTCTATGTGTCTATGTTTCTACATAGATGATAATCCGAACAATGACAGCAAAAATATACAAAACTAAATACTTAGATGTAAAAAAGAAAAGATGCTCTGGAATAAGTTCTCACAACAGGAGGAATAAAATCAAAAAAGAAGTAAGAAGTGGACAATTTGAATACTGTTGGAAGTGCTTTAGCTTTGGGGGCCAAAACACATTTCTTCAGTAGTTATGTGCATATCATTTAGCCACTGTGAGGGGTGAAAAATTCAAATCTTTTCTGCTCCTGTGATCATCATGTCACAGAAATGAGGCAGTGGACAAAGAAATTATATATATAAGAAGTGATATTAACTGTTAAAATCTGGGGTTTAAAAGTGGTGTTTGAATTCCTATTTCAAAATCAGCTTTTTACCTTGCAAGCAGAGCAAAGGAATGCCAGATGGTTCATATTATTTGAAAGTCTTGCCGGGCTGGGTCAGAAAGGTCAGAAAGACCCTTGTGAGGGATGGATTGCTAAATGCTGGCATAGCTGTAAACTATTATGAATGAACAAAGGAATGAGCCAGACATGCTGAAGTTTAAAAGGCTGAAATACTATTTCAGAAGTTCTTGATATGTAGATTTTGTTATAAGGAAATAGTTAGATTCTAAATAATTCTAGATATTCCTGATGTTTAGATATGTCTTATAAGAATGCTTACTTTAGAATATGTTGTATTCTGTGTAAATTAATAATTCTGTGTAGGATGTTTGTTCAACTCTGTGTTACTTTTAAAATGATCCTTTGTCTGCTGTTTAAGGCTGCAGTGAGGAGATCAACATGTGTTTTGAATTAACTATGGTCTTAGCTAGTTCTGTGTATGGAGCTGATAGGTGAAAAAGGTCAGGACTAGTCAGCTCTCTTCTCCTTGATTAATTATAGCTAAGTGTAGGACTGGCCTCCTGGAAGTAATAACCTGATATGTATGCTATTAAGTAAGACTGACTTTTGACCTCTTTAATGAATGCCAGAGTTTAGTTAGTAGGTAGTATGAAGCTGATTAGGAATATGAGAATAACCAATGTTAGATGGGGCCTCTTAGTCTCTAAGGGAATCCAGTTTAAGCCATAGATGAGACATCAATCATAATGAGAAATGTAAGAGACTGGAGACCAAATGTCTGGCATGAGGGGCCCCAGGTCACAGGTCAGTTTAGGATGTCTGGAACCTATGTAACTGATATTTCAAAAGTAATGATTGGTTGAGGCAAGGTAGCCAATCAGTTTCTTAACCAATTGGGAGTAAAGGGGGCTAGGCTAGGAGGAGGGCTTAGGACCCTATTTAAGTGGGAGCAGAAGCAGTTTACGTCAGAAAGAGCTCAGAAGAAAGAGAAGGACAGAAGGAACAGACAGAAGAAGGAGAAGAGAGCTGAGAGAAAGACACAGAGAGCTGAGACAAAGACACAGAGAGCTGAGAGAAAGACCCAGAGAGCTGAGAGAAAGGCCCAGAGAGCTGAGAGAAAGAGAAGAGAGCTAGAACTGATGTCTTGCTTTGTTTGCTGGCAAATAAAGAAGATTTCTCTCTCATACTGGTGTGTGCTGTCTGACTCCTGAAGCATCACAAATTCCTATCTCAATTCCTGCAACAATTCTTGGTGGCAGCGGTGGGATGAATCCTGCATTAATCCCAGCACCCAACTGACTGGAGAACATTCGCCGGGTATGTATTCTGTATTTTGTATTGTAATCCTAGCTAGGAAATTGTAAAACCAGCCCCTCAAGAAAATTGAGGAAGGAGAATCTGATCAATTCTCAGCAAAGGCCCTAGTACCTTCTAGTCGCGGGGACTAGAAGCGAAAACGCTTGAGCTTATCTGTATTTGAGAAATCTGAAATTGTTGGGTGGGATTTTCTGTATGGAATGTGTGATGCGTGAATGCTAACTGAGTGCGGACTTCTTATAGCTGCATTTCCAATTAACGCGAGTTCAATTGGTCAGCAACGGAAGGAAGCGATTGTTGTCTGTCTACCTAGTGTCTCGAGAGTGCGGACCCCTTACTGCACTCTCAAAAACTCCCTCCCTTTTGTGTGTTGTAATTGTAAGCATTATGGGTGGGACATCATCTAGACAAATTGTTACCCCCCTAGATTGTATGCTTAAGAACTTCAAGAAAGGATTTTTAATTAATGACTATGGACAGACTTTAAGCTCAGGTACTTTAAGAACCTTGTGTGAAGTTGAGTGGCCATCTATGGGAGTGGGGTGGCCCCCTAGTGGCAGCTTAGATATTGAAGTAATCCGGAAGGTCTATAGCATAGTAGTAGGAGAATCAGAATATTCTGAACAACTCCCTTATATAGATTCCTGGGACAGCCTTGTGACTGACCCTCCCTCGTGGTTGAAAACTTATATGGGATCCCCAGTAAAATTCATGTTAGGCCGTGTTCAAAGAAAGATTAGAAAATCTAAACTAGAAGAGGGAAAGAGCCCCAGGAAGCTTACCACCCAATCGGTGGCTTCCGCCCCTACCCTGTCTGAGAAACCCATACTCTCTGATGATCCCTCAGATCTTGAGCCACCACCTTATGGCCCATTGTTGGGGTTCCGTGCCACCCCTAGAGATCCACGCCGCCCAGCCCAAGCCTCTCCAGCACAGGCTTCTCCGGATAGTTCTTCCCCTCCTGTGCCAAACCTGCCACACCCTAGGTTGGACTTTTCACCTGGCCTCTACCCTTCTGTGCCACATCCTCCCCTGTTAACCTCCGAAGACCCACTTTGGGCTCCACTCCCTGACTCCTCAACTCCTGACAGCCCAGCCTCTCCCTCTAGTACCCCTACCCACTCATTAGGGGCCCGGCATCCCTTTCAATGGACTGACTCACCTGTGATCACCTCTCAGTCTATGAGTACCCCTCCCCATCCCTCAGGGGTTCAACACACCTCCACTGAATGGGTTAGACCTGCTGCAATCACCTTTGAGCATGATAGGAGGGTAGCTCCTAGCTCTACCTCAGGTTCCATTCCCACCTCCTCGAGAGTTCTGCCACTTCGTCAGGTAACTACCACTCGACCGGATCCTAATAATCAGGGTCAGGTTATACAGGCACAGGCCTACCAGTATGTACCCTTCACAACCACCGATCTCCTGAATTGGAAGACGCATTACCCCTCTTATACTGAAAAGCCTCAGGCAGTGGTGGACCTAGTGACTAGCATTATGGCCACCCATAACCCAACCTGGACTGATTGTCAACAACTTCTCCTGACCCTCTTCACAACTGAGGAGAGGCGGAAGATTTTGCAAAATGCTGAGGCCATCACGCGAGAGCGTGTTCCCGAGAGGACACAGGACCCAGAGGGATGGGTTAGAGCTCGGTTTCCTCGCGCAGCTCCAGATTGGGATCCAAATGATGGGCAGCACTATGAACTGTTGTCTGGCTATTGCCGGGACTTACTGGAAGGTATGAGGAAAGGCATAAAGAGGCCCATTAATCTGGCAAAGGTCTCTGAAATTCTCCAAGGGGCAACTGAATCCCCTGGGGCCTTTCTAGAGCGACTAATTGAAGCCTACAGAACATACACCCCATTTGACCCTGAAGCCCAAGAAAACCAGAGAATGGTGAATAGCGCATTGGTGGCCCAGAGTATGCCAGATATCCGGAAGAAGTTGCAGCGTCAGGAGGGATTCGCAGGGATGAATACCACCCAGCTAATTGAGATCGCAACCAAGGTTTTCATTAATAGAGATCAGGAGGTGCGCCGAGAGGCTGACCGGAAGATGCAGAAGAAGGCCGACCTTTTAGCGGCAGCCATTACTAATTCCACCCTTAACCGAGGTCGACCTCTAGCTAATGGGAAGCCAAAGTGGGACCCCGGACCACCAGCCAGGCCCCGAGATTCCTTCAATCAATCCCGGCCAAGGGGGGAGAATCCCAGACCAAGATTGGAGAGGGATCAGTGTGCCTATTGTAAGGAAAGAGGGCACTGGAAAGATGAATGCCCCCAGAGGCGCCAGGGACTGAGAAGGGGACCAGGAGATCGAGGAAGCCGAGGCCGAGTTCGAGAGGGAAGATATGAGCCTCCTGAATCTGACATCATCGGGATAGCCGAGATGGCAGAATGGGACGAATAGGACAGACCGGGTTCCTATAAACTGGGCTCCCAGGAACCTATGGTCAAGCTAACTATAGGGAGCCGCTCAATTCCATTCATGATTGATACAGGAGCTGAACATTCTGTTGTGACGGAGCGATTAGCGCCTGTGTCTGGAAAAACTGTCCGAGTGGTGGGAGCCACGGGGGTGCAGAACCGGAGGCCCTTCCTGACAACCCGTAGATGCCAATTAGGCTCACACATAGTCACTCATGAATTCCTGTATATGCCAGACTGTCCAATCCCTTTGTTAGGTCGAGACCTGCTGTCCAAGCTTAGGGCCCAGATTTCTTTTGACTCTGATGGCCAGACTTCAGTCTCCTTTCGGCCCCCGACATCCAGCCCTAAGGGTATATTGAGTTTCTGCTGCCCTCTTGAAGAAGAATGGCGGCTGCATCAGTCGCATGGCCAAGTTGACCTACCCCTGGCAGACAGCTTTCAGGTCAGTGGGGTATGGGCAGAAGATAATCCCCCAGGGTTGGCCCGAAATATTCCTCCTGTACATGTAGACTTACTTCCAAGTGCCCGGCCAATCCATCTTCGCCAATACCCAATTCCCAGAAAGGCTCTGGAAGGGATCCAAGCACATTTGAATCGTCTGTTATCCCATGGAATTATTCGACCTTGCCAGTCTCCATGGAATACGCCACTATTGCCAGTTCAGAAGCCAGGGACTGAGGACTACCGGCCAGTCCAAGACTTACGAGTGGTCAACAAATCCACTATCTCATTACACCCTGTAGTGCCTAATCCATATGTCCTGCTAGGATTGATACCTTCTGGAGCTACCCATTTCACGACACTAGACCTAAAAGATGCCTTCTTTTGTATTCGGGTGGCCCCCGCCAGTCAATTGCTTTTTGCCTTTCAATGGGAAAACCCAGTAACAGGAAGGAAGCTTCAGTATACATGGACCCGCCTGCCACAGGGGTTCAAGAATTCCCCCACTATTTTTGGGACAGCCCTAGGGCAAGACCTTAAGACTTTTAAATCTGAGCCTTCCAGGCGAGTTTTACTCCAGTATGTAGATGACCTCCTGATTGCAGCAGTGACCCAGGAAGAGTGTTTTGAGGCTACTAGAGAATTGCTGGAGCTACTCTTGGATGCAGGCTATAAGGTCTCACGCTCAAAGGCCCAACTTTGTCAGTCAGAAGTGAAGTATCTGGGTTTTTGCATTTCCCAGGGAAGTCGGAGACTGGATGCTAGTAGGAAGCAAGCGGTAGCTGCAATTCCCCAACCCAAGTCCAGAAGAGAAGTTAGGGAATTTCTGGGAGCAGCCGGATTCTGCAGAATTTGGATTCCAAATTTTGCATTAATGGCGAAACCCCTTTACCAAGCCACAAAGGGGGGTGAAAAGGAACCATTTGAATGGGGACCTACTGCTCAACAATCCTTCATTGCCATAAAGAAAGCCCTACTCCAAGCCCCTGCGTTAGGCCTTCCTGATGTGGAGAAACCTTTCTCACTGTATGTCCACGAGCGACAGGGGGTTGCTCTGGGTGTGCTGACCCAGATGATGGGATCCTGGCAGAGGCCTGTTGCATACCTGTCTAAACAGCTGGATGGAGTGGCTAAAGGATGGCCAGCCTGCATGAGGGCCATTGCAGCAACAGCCTTACTGGTCCAGGAAGCTGATAAGTTGACCTTGGGGCAAGAACTGGTTGTTAAAGTCCCCCACGCAGTTCTCACCCTCATGGAGTATAAGGGCAACCACTGGTTTACAAATAACCGTATGGTTAAGTACCAAGCCAGTTTGTGTGAGAATCCACGGATACACCTGGAAACAGTGGCTACATTTAATCCCGCCACTCTTTTGCCAGCATCTGAGGGACCACCAGATCATGACTGTATCCAAACTATGGATGAAGTGTACTCCAGTCGACCAGATCTTAAAGATGTTCCGTGGAGGGACCCAGATGTAATTTATTTCACAGATGGAAGCAGTTATGTGGAGAACTCCAAGCGATTGGCAGGCTATGCTGTGGTGACAGAGGACAAGGTGATAGAAGCAAGAGCCCTGCCCCAAGGAACTTCAGCCCAGAAAGCAGAACTTGTGGCCCTCATACGAGCTCTGGAGCTAGCAGCAGGACTGGTGACCAACATTTATACTGATTCTAAGTATGCTTTCACAACCCTACATGCTCATGGAGCTTTGTATAAGGAAAAGGGACTCATAAATGCTGCAGGCCAACCTGTTAAGTATGGACCTGAAATACTTCAGCTGCTAGAGGCTGTGTGGGCCCCTAAGAAGGTAGCTGTTATTCATTGCAGGGGACACCAAAGAATAGATACTCCAGTGGCCCGAGGGAACCGCCATGCTGATCGGGTGGCCAAGGAAGCTGCTCGAGGACCCCCAGCAAGTACTGTGACCCCCCTGTTCCAAATTCGACTGCAAGAATGGACACCTATGTATACCCAAGTGGAAGAGAAATGGGCTCAAGAAGAAGGTGCAGTAAGGAGACCTGATGGCTGGTTACATCTCCCTGATA
Organism: Microcaecilia unicolor; assembly: GCF_901765095.1. Taxonomy (NCBI): domain Eukaryota; kingdom Metazoa; phylum Chordata; class Amphibia; order Gymnophiona; family Siphonopidae; genus Microcaecilia; species Microcaecilia unicolor. The sequence continues at coordinate 236,895,873 of NC_044031.1, forward strand.
CCAGAGTTCTGGTGCCACGCCACCTAGCTTGGCCTGTAGTGTCTCAAGCTCATGACCTATCACACTTAGGGAAAACAGCACTAGCCCGCCTACTCAGTTGAGTAGTGGTGCTGGAAGGATTGGATAGTCTGGTTGCCACTGCCTCTGCCCGATGTACTCTCTGTGCCCAGAATAATGCTCGTCAGGGACCCCGTATTCCACCAGGAGTTCAGTCTAGAGGACTAACACCCTTTGAGTCCCTAGTTATAGACTTCACAGAAATGCCCAGGAGCGGTAGGCTCCGATATCTCTTAGTTATGGTCTGTACCTTTTCTGGGTGGGTGGAAGCATATCCTACAGTCACTGAGAAAGCCACAGAAGTAGCTCGAGCTCTCCTTAGGGATGTCATCCCCAGGTATGGACTGCCCCTTGCCATAGGTTCAGATAATGGTCCCGCCTTTGTTGAAGCTACACTTCAGGCCCTGTCCCGCGCATTGCGCATTACCTGGAAATTGCATTGTGCCTATCGTCCCCAGAGTTCAGGGCAGGTTGAGCGAGCAAATAGAACCTTGAAAAATAGCCTAGCAAAGATTTGTCAGGAAACCCAATTGAAATGGCCACAGGCATTGCCACTAGCCCTCTTCCGCCTCCGATGCACCCCAACTAAAGGAACAGCCCTCTCTCCCTTTGAAATTGTGTATGGGAAGCCCCCAGCCATTTTACAGGGAATTAAGGGAGACATAGGGATTTTAGGGTCTGCCCAGGTGCAGGAGCAGGTAGCCCTCTTGGGGAAGATAATTTCTGAGCTTCAGTCTTATGTGAGAGAAATAAACCCTGTCCCCTTCCAGGCTCAGGTACATTCCTTCCTGCCAGGGGATAGAGTTTGGGTAAAAGACTGGAAGCTCCAGCCTTTGGGGCCCCGATGGAAAGGACCTTTTACTGTTTTGCTTTCTACCCCTGCAGCTGTGAAGGTCGCAGGGATTACTCCATGGGTCCATTGGTCTCGAATTAAGTCTGCTGACCAGACTGAGCCCAGCACGGATCAGACGGAGCCTAGACAGTGGAGAGCAGAAAGAGATCCAGCGGAGCCATTGAAGTTGCGCCTGACCCGAACCAAAGAATCTACTAGCTGAAAAGAAGGGTCAACTGCATACTGCAGGAGCGGCTGAACTTCGGCTTCATACTGAGACTCTTTCTTGCCGGATTCTGGCTTTCTTGGAATTTGAGAGCTTGATCCTTGTCAGTTGAGGGTCTATCCCAACTGGTATAAGAACTCAAAGACTGAGAACACTATATGAGAGTAATCTGTGATTAGCACAGACTGTTGAAATATTATTGCTTAATTAGTTTGCTGTATTTGTTTTAGATTAGGAAGAAAGAAAATGTTAGTAGTTTGGATGCTTTTGTTGTTTTCTACTCCTTGCCTCCTTGTTCCTAATACCCCAACTCGCTCCAACCTTTGGTTACACTCTGTCCAGGAACTAATTAGCCAGGCAAAGATTACTTCCCCTTGTATTGTGTGTTCCCGATTTTCTCCTTATACTACAGATGTCCCAGCTGTTCCTGTCCCTGTGCAACTCCCAGCTCTTATACCTCCCTACTTTTCGAGTTCAGGCCCTTGGAGCCAGGATTATACTTGGTGGTCCTTTTATAATGCTACTTCCCCCTCTGACTCTTCTCTAAGGCCAGTTTTTACGTCTCCCTATCCAGCTTCTGGAGTGTTTTGTTTAACAAGAAGCATCTCAACTGTTCTTCCCATTCCCTGTAACTATACTAATGTTCTCCCAGAGAAGGAGGAACCTGTGTGGGTAGTTTCTCCAGGTACTCCTATGTGCCCTACTACCATACCTGTAGATTATGACCAAGGTGATTATCTGGCTCCTAACTATACTACTGAGAAGACTATAGTGTCCCATCCTATTTTCTACTTTCATAAGTCCCCGGGGGATGAAGGGGTTGCATCATATGAGCGGTCTGTTACAATTGGGGATTGGCACCTATGGTGTACAAAGTCTCCATTTCTTCTTCGTTCCCCCTGGGATAGGGGCTCGCATTATGGGCATCCTAATCTCCATCCTGTGCCTACATTTATTGGGAACTTTCGTCGCCCTCTCCTTGGTCATTACTGGCTCTGTGATAATGTCCTCCACATGATTCTTCCCTCCACATATGCTTTTTGTGTATTGGTAACCTTGAATTATTTTCCTAAAGTTATTCCTCTTAAGCCACTATCCCCGCACCGCTCTAAGCGAGAGGCTTTGTCTTTACCCTCCTCTGTTGCCACAGAGGATGAGGCGATTGAATTAGCCCTCCAGTATATTAATTCTACTTATCCTCTGACTAAAAAGAGACTTGTAGCCCTTTCTGCCACGGCCTGGATTCCAATTGGAGGCCCGGTAGCGGGTATTACTGAACTAGGTATGGCTACCCGGAGACTTCAATCCCTACTCCATGTTTTAGTTCATGAGCTGAACGTGGTAGTCAATGCATTGCAGGATCAAATTAATGAATTAAGTATAGTTTCTAGATATAACCGTATGGGCCTTGACTATCTCTTTGCAGCCCAGGGTGGTCTCTGCACAGTGTTAAATTCTTCAGAGTGCTGTACTATTGTCATAAATAGGACGCATGTAGTTAGGCATGCCATGAATAAAGTCCTACAGTTGGCCAGTCTTAATGTGGAAGATTACCGAGGAGGATTAGACCTTACCTCCTGGTGGTGGTCATTGACCTCCTGGATACGCCCCTTGTTCATTTCCCTAATAGTCTTAGTTTTAGCAGGGTTTTTGTTTTGTTTCTTGGCCTCATGTGCTTCGGCAGTATGCCGTCGGACCTTAACAAGTAGGGTAATGGTGATTCACAAGTCTATTCCTAGTTAGGATCACTATAGTCTCCAGAGTTTGAGATGTGAGACTTATCTCTGCATAAGCTGATTTTAGTCTCAAAGGGGGGAATGAGGCAGTGGACAAAGAAATTATATATATAAGAAGTGATATTAACTGTTAAAATCTGGGGTTTAAAAGTGGTGTTTGAATTCCTATTTCAAAATCAGCTTTTTACCTTGCAAGCAGAGCAAAGGAATGCCAGATGGTTCATATTATTTGAAAGTCTTGCCGGGCTGGGTCAGAAAGGTCAGAAAGACCCTTGTGAGGGATGGATTGCTAAATGCTGGCATAGCTGTAAACTATTATGAATGAACAAAGGAATGAGCCAGACATGCTGAAGTTTAAAAGGCTGAAATACTATTTCAGAAGTTCTTGATATGTAGATTTTGTTATAAGGAAATAGTTAGATTCTAAATAATTCTAGATATTCCTGATGTTTAGATATGTCTTATAAGAATGCTTACTTTAGAATATGTTGTATTCTGTGTAAATTAATAATTCTGTGTAGGATGTTTGTTCAACTCTGTGTTACTTTTAAAATGATCCTTTGTCTGCTGTTTAAGGCTGCAGTGAGGAGATCAACATGTGTTTTGAATTAACTATGGTCTTAGCTAGTTCTGTGTATGGAGCTGATAGGTGAAAAAGGTCAGGACTAGTCAGCTCTCTTCTCCTTGATTAATTATAGCTAAGTGTAGGACTGGCCTCCTGGAAGTAATAACCTGATATGTATGCTATTAAGTAAGACTGACTTTTGACCTCTTTAATGAATGCCAGAGTTTAGTTAGTAGGTAGTATGAAGCTGATTAGGAATATGAGAATAACCAATGTTAGATGGGGCCTCTTAGTCTCTAAGGGAATCCAGTTTAAGCCATAGATGAGACATCAATCATAATGAGAAATGTAAGAGACTGGAGACCAAATGTCTGGCATGAGGGGCCCCAGGTCACAGGTCAGTTTAGGATGTCTGGAACCTATGTAACTGATATTTCAAAAGTAATGATTGGTTGAGGCAAGGTAGCCAATCAGTTTCTTAACCAATTGGGAGTAAAGGGGGCTAGGCTAGGAGGAGGGCTTAGGACCCTATTTAAGTGGGAGCAGAAGCAGTTTACGTCAGAAAGAGCTCAGAAGAAAGAGAAGGACAGAAGGAACAGACAGAAGAAGGAGAAGAGAGCTGAGAGAAAGACACAGAGAGCTGAGACAAAGACACAGAGAGCTGAGAGAAAGACCCAGAGAGCTGAGAGAAAGGCCCAGAGAGCTGAGAGAAAGAGAAGAGAGCTAGAACTGATGTCTTGCTTTGTTTGCTGGCAAATAAAGAAGATTTCTCTCTCATACTGGTGTGTGCTGTCTGACTCCTGAAGCATCACAAATTCCTATCTCAATTCCTGCAACAATTTAGCCACTGTGAGGGGTGAAAAATTCAAATCTTTTCTGCTCCTGTGATCATCATGTCACAGAACACCTCAGAATTTTGAGAAGCTTCTCTGGTAACATCAGGATGACTACTGCCTAAACAACAGACATCATTCCTTACCTGAAAACATATTTCTGAATGAAGACTGTAACATAAAAGAAAGTGCGCAGGAAGGCACATAAATATTTATGAGTAGAGGAAAGTGCAACAATAAAACTCCTAGAGAAAAAAAATCAGCAAAGAACACTACAGGAGACACAAACTGATATTGAAAAGTGTATTAGCAGCATGCAATAAAAAATGAGCCATCAATCATTTTGCAATACCTGTATTCTCATACAGCATTTGAATTGTAGGTTGGCCTTATATACAAGATGTCCTGAGAGATTGGATATATAAACCTGAATACTCCTCTGGGCCCACAAGGTAATCTGTAAGAATCAATGTATGCTGAGCCTGTATATGCCAAGAGCCAAAGGAGGGCTGGGTCTTATAGAAATAGAATATGCATACATATACAGAGTTTCCATTTTAGGCCTTCAGGCATCAACAGGTCCAATTACAAATAAAGTGTCCATCCTTAACCTTGGCAAACCATCTAACAGAAGGAGTGAGTGAGAACCTGCCAGCACACATGGGAAATGAAGCAAGAGAATTTTCAAAACAAGAGAAAAAGCCCTTTAAAGAATCGTATCATCAAACACGGAAAAACAATCGGCCAAAGCACAAATACAACGGGACAGGCAAAAAAATGACCTTTTCAACCACACATTGATCAATATCTGACCCAAGAATTGTTACGTTAAAATGAACTTAAAGATTAAAAGGCGTGCTTGATAACTGCATACAAGATGGTTCATAGAAAGCATGGAAAAAAAAGGATGAAACAGACAAATGATTCTGTAGAACAAAACTGGAAACAGTTACATATCTCATTGCTGATTACCAGGAGGCCTATGTATGAAAGGGCGGAATAAGTTATCATGCTTTGTCCATTGAATACTACGTAAACTCGGATCAATATTTACCTAACACAGGGCTTCTTTTACAAAGCCGTGCAAGTGATTCCTATGAGGCAAATGAGAGGAAGCCCATAGGAACTGAATGGGCTTCCTCTCATTTGCAGTAGAGGAATCGCTAACACAGCTTTGTAAAAGAAGCCCACAGTACATGTGTATTTAAAATATTTGCTGTGACATTTAAAAATTCCACTTACATTCAGTGCTGTTTTCTGAATAGGCAGCATATGTGGACAGTGTTCGCTGCCTGTGGCTATATGGATAGCATAATAATCAGTTGCTATCCATTTACTAAAGTGATTTAAATTAAGACAGCACTTTTTCTGGTCTAACTTAATCTGCTTAACTATACAGATACCCCTGGATTCTATATAGCACAACTTAATTAGTTAACAAGCCAATCAACAAGCAATTATTGATACTAATTTAGAATTTACATGCACAATTGTCTGAGCATGATTGTAAATTCTAAGTCCCATAGTTGAAAAGGGGGTGTGGCTATGGGCATGGAATGGGTGGGTCGTGGGCGTTTCTAAAATCTATGCGCATTGTTATAGAATATACCCGGTCTGCGCCTAATTTAGGCGTTGACATTTATACCAAGTCTTACGTAGCGTAACTCTCCACGACTAAATTTAGTCACGTGGCCACGTGCTCGGTGAGTTCTATAAACCATGTGGAAACTTTGGTGTATTTCGTTTCTGCGCTGATTTTTTTAGGTGTGATATATAGAATCTAGTCCATAATGGCTAAATATTGCCAACTCTTCGTAGATTTAAGTGCAATGCACTTAACCCATCCCCACTCCAACCCAACACGCTACAGAGAGTATTGGGTAGGTCAGAGAAAATTTTTAGTAATGACGCAATTCAGATAGCAGTGCCTGTCACCAACCTACCCAGGTATTAAGTGTTGGCCACGATCCGGTCACAAGCACTGAATATCCAGATTATTTTAACCACTGCAACTATTGTATTAAAAAAGTGCCAAGTACAGTGGTTGAATATTTGTTTCATGTTCTGTGCGGTGCCACACCACACAGGGCCCAAATATGGAGAGGCACAAAAATTACTCCCAGACCACCGTCTCCTCTCACTGGTGAAGCAGGCAGGGTGGGAGCACTACTAGGTGCATTGCACAGAGCACAATTATGGGGATCTTTTTACCAAGCTGAGGGAAAAATGTCCCTGCACTAGCAGCGGGGGCCAATTTTCCCACGCACCAAGCCATTTTTTTCCATAGCAGGTAAAAGCCCCTCCCCCCAAAATAATGGCCATGAGGTGATATAACTCTTACCGTATGGCCATGCGGTGCGGAGCTCTTACTGCCACCCATTGAGGAGTGGCCTAGTGGTTAGTGCAGTGGACTTTGATCCTGGGGAACTGAGTTCGATTCCCACTGCAGCTCCTTGTGACTCTGGGCAAGTCACTTAACTCTCCATTGCCCCTGGTACAAAATAAGTACCTGAATATATGTAAACTGCTTTGAAAGTAGTTGCAAAAACCTCAGAAAGGCGGTATATCAAGTCCCATTTCTCTCTCCCCTTCCCTACCTGTTACACTTGTGGTGGTAAATGTGAGCCCTCTAAAACCCACCACAAACCCACTGTACCCACATCTAGGTGCCCTCTTCACCCGTAAGGGCTATGGTAGTGGTGTACAGTTGTGGGTAGTAGGGTTTTTTTTTTTTGGGGGGGGGGGGTTGGGGGGCTCAGCACCCAAGGTAAGGGAGCTATGTACCTGGGAGCAATTTATGAAGTCCACTGCAGTGCCCCCTAGGGTGCCCGGTTGGTGTCCTGGCATGTCAGGGGGACCAGTGCACTACAAATGCTGGATCCTTCCATGACCAAAGGGCTTGCATTTGGTCATTTCTGAGATGGGCGTCCTTGGTTTCTATTATCACCAAAAATCAGAAACGACCAAGTCTAGGGACAGCCATCTCTAAGGACGACCAAAATGTCAAGATTTGGGCTTCCCCGACTGTATTATCGAAATGAAAGATGGATGTCCATCTTGTTTCGATAATACGGGTTTCCCCACCCCTCAATCGGGACGTTTTGCGTCCCTTTCGATTATGCCCCTCTAGGTATTCCTGTGTCCCTGGAGGGCTCACAATCTAATTTTGTACCTGAAGCAATGGAGGGTTAAGTGGCTTGCCCAAGATCACAAGAAGCAGCAGTGGGATTTGAACTGGACCCTCCTGGATGTCAAGCCCACTGCTCTAACCACTAGGTTAGTGCAGTCAAAGATATAAGGAAAGTCTTCACTCAATACTATTCTACCTTATTTTGCTCAGAAGCAGGGGCTTTTCCCCAGTTTTTGGAAACCCTTCCTCATCCTACCCTCTCAGAGGCAGATAATGTTAAGCTGGGAGCACCTCTTACAATCAGTGAACTTGCTCAGGTCATTAAATCCATTTCTACTAACAAAATGCGGGCCTGGATGGCTATATGGCCAAATTTTATAAGCAATTAGTCAAGACTTAACCTTAAAACTGTTAACCTTATAGTAGTCTACCCCAGGTCCAGTCAAACCCGGTAAGAAGGGTAAGCACTGCAGGAGGGCGCCTGCCTTCAAGGGCGTCACTTTGCAAGCAATCAAGCTCTGCTGAGTATCTAATCTCTGCTGCTCATCTCAGTCTGGCTCCAAAGCTGTCAGCTCTCTGTCCCGTCCCCTCTCCCCTCCCAAGCAGAGAAATATCCTCCTTGTGTTTGTCAGAGGAAGTCACTGCTCCAACTGAATCTGGCTCTGAAATAACTTGTGGGAGATCAGCTAACCTCTGCCCAGAGAGGGCTCAGACAGAGACAGCACAGCAGAGCCTGGACCCTTGTTTTGTCAAAGACTGCTGTTTAGTGCTGCACCTGACCCACCCTTTTCCACCCCCACCCCCCACCCCCAACACAGCAACTCACAGGACAGGAGGGCTAGATGCCTGCTTTCAATTCCTAACCATCACCTATCTCTCATTCCCACTTCAGTAACTCCTGTTAGTCTGTCCAACTCAGATTGTAGAATATGTTAGTTTATGCTGATTAAGTCTGTCCTAGCTAGATCCTAAGCTGTGCTGGATGGGAAGGCTATTGTGCTGCATGCAGAGTCTAACTTCTTAGGATTTCAGGTTAATTTTTGAAGAATTTGAAGAGGGGCTATCTCTGTTCTACATGTGTGACTGCAAGGCCAAGTGTCTGAATAGGGATCTGTGTTAGGTTCTGAAATTTTGATAACACATTGTTTTTCAGAGTTGGCAAGACTGTCTGTTCTCCTAATTCCTGGTCTGTGTGCTAAGTTATTTTTCTTCTATACTGGTGTAATATTTTCAATGATGCCATGGCTGGTAAAAGGGGTGTGTCTACTGTGGGGGCGGAGCCATAGTGATCCCGCCTCTGGATGGGTAGGGGCGCCGACTAATAGACTTCAGGAGGGCGCTAGAAACCCTAGGGCCGGCCCTGGTCTACCCCACGCACAGGGCCCAAGAGACAGGCAGAGCTCCGGAGTCTCAATGCGTGGATGAGATGATGGTGCAGGGAGGAGGGTTTTAGATTTGTTAGGAACTGGGCAACATTCTGGGGAAGGGAGAGCCTATTTCAAAAGGATGGGCTCCACTTTAACCAGGGTGGGACCAGGCTGCTGGCATCAGCATTTAAAAAGGAGATAGAGCAGCTTTTAAACTAGAAACGTGGGGAAGGCCGACAGTGCTCAAAAGCGCATGGTTCGGGATAAGGTATCTTTCAAAGATATCACCAAAACAGGGAAGATAGGGTATCCTGATAGTGAGGTTGCAAAAGAGACCGTAGTAGATCAGGTGTCCTTAAATAAAAATAAAAATCAGACAAAAGATTGCAAATTAATACTGTCAAGTACTAAGCATGATGTAAATAGGAACAACAAACAGACCGGACCTGGGGTAGACTACTATAAGGTTAACAGTTTTAAGGTTAAGTCTTGACTGAATTGCTTATAAAATTTGGCTCCCAGCTTAACATTATCTGCCTCTGAGAGGGTAGGATGAGGAAGGGTTTCCAAAAAAGGAGGACAGAAGACCAAATGACAGCTGACGTGGTTAAAAAGTGAGGTGAAGGAAGCTATTAGAGCTAAAAGAAAATCCTTCAGAAAATGGAAGAAGGAACTGACTGAAAATAATAAGGAACAGCATAAGGAATGTCAAATCAAATGCAAAGCGCTGATAAGGAAAGCTAAGAGGGACTTCGAAAAAAAGATTGCGTTGGAAGCAAAAACACATAGTAAAGGTTTTTTTAGGTATATTAAAAGCAGGAAGCCGGCAAAAGAATCGGTTGGACCGCTAGATGACCAAGGAGTAAAAGGGGCAATCAGGGAAGACAAAGCCATGGCAGAGAGATTAAATGAATTCTTTGCTTTGGTCTTCACTGAGGAAGATTTAGGTGGGATACCAAAGCCAGAAATGGTATTCGAAGCTGACGAGTCGGAGAAACTTAATGAATTCTCTGTAAACCTGGAGGATGCAATGGGGCAGTTCTACAAACTAAAGAGTAGCAAATCTCCTGGACCGGATGGTATTCATCCCAGAGTACTGATAGAACTGAAAAATGAACTTGTGGAGCTATTGTTAGTAATATGTAGTTTATCCTTAAAATCGAGCGTGGTACCAGAAGATTGGAGGGTGGTCAATGTAACGCCAATTTTTTAAAAAGGTTCCAGAGGAGATCCGGGAAATTATAGACCTGTAATCTTTGGGCCTTGTATCAGTTACTGGTCAGTATAACTGGGGCTGTGTACTTGGATCCATAAGGGAATGTAAGATTGGTACTTCATAGGTTCCAGGGTACTAATCACAATTATACTAAGACTTCAAGTTCCTAATAGCCCCATCCCTTGAATGGATAAGGGGCGGTCTGTTTTGCCCCCACCATACCACTTTACAACTATCAGCCAAAGTTATCTCTGCAGTTGCTGTGACAACTTGTTCCATTGGAAAAAAAACTTGAGGATACATCAATTGGTATTGGAAGTGAGACTTTCCTTTCCAGAGATTGCTCATCTAAAGGTAAAGCCCCCTGAGAAACAACAACTGAGGAACCAGAAGGGAATACAATTCCCAAATACCATCAGTGGAAGTCACAGACCCTAGGGTGGTGGACTCCTAATAGGGGAGCTCAAAGAAGCTCCCGCACCTTGGAGAGTGTCATTCAACACTGATGAAACACTGGGAGAAGATGTACCAGCAGGAAATTATAGATGTTTATCCATTGGTCCTGACACAACAGGTTCCGAGACCCTCTTAGTTTTGATCTTCCTTTTCTCCATTGGTCTTAAAGTCCACTCTAGCAACAATAGGCACTCAGTGGCACCAAAGGGGAGCAACCAAAGAGGTTACACCCCTTGGGTCACATGCTAGGGGCCACACACTGTGGCCACGTGCTGCAGAGGTACTGGCATTAATGTTGGCTCCTATACCAGAAGTAACGACAGATGTTACTGACCCCATTACCCAGCAGCCCCAAATTCTTCCTCTGTCAAGTCTAGATTACAGCATCAGATCACAGCCCTAATCTCCAGACAAGCTTCCTCAAACAGTCTCTCAGTCCTTACTCCCTCAATACATTCATTTACTTGTAGAGAAGGTGGGCAATTGCTCTCATTACTCACATGCATACATACACATATATACATACAAAGCAAAGCTTATTGTTTGAAAGGTACAATGTCAAATTCTGTTTTTTTTAACAGTATTGTCATGGGGGTGGGAGGATGATCATATTTGCCTTGGGGGTGGGGTGGGGGGCAGAACATAGGGTCCCAAAAGTTAATTGAAAGGGGAGTCATAAGGCTGGAGATCACATCAGTGATCAACGTAAAGCTTGTTCATTTCATAACAAAGTAAACAGCTGCAAACACAGAAGTAATTCAGTTTACTTTGGCAAGGATGTGATTAAAACAATCAAAAGAATTTAAAAACGCCAGAAGCTTTCTTTGATTTATTCTGAACCTTGGAGTAGGACTTCAGTTTTTACGAACTGTCTTTCTTACGCTGTGACAGTGCAATATACAAATAATTACACTCACTTAACGTAAGTTGCCAGGCTATTTTGGGCTTGACAAAGAGGACAGACAAATTACACAAAACCGCAGCCAAAATAGTGCTTGTAATACTTAGGAAGGCTTGAGTTTCCATTTATAGCAGCTTATTAGCCAGAGTAAATGAAGTTTGAGTGTGCAGCATTCATAACACAGCACTAAGCTCAGATGAAAACAAAGCCTGGGCTTTTTTAAGAACTACGTGAACGAGTCCATATAGGTGAGCAGCTGAGGTTGTTGGGAAAGCAGGGGGCTCAGTTTTTGTTTTGGTACTGTGCTATGCAAAGTTTTTAACAACTGGGGTTAGCCCTTGAAAAGCCTTTGATATTTAGGCAGCTCTGCCAGTTAAGGCCACTTGTGCAGTCTGGGTAGCTTGTGGGCAGCATGTTATAAGAGTACCCACCAAATGTTCAACAGTACTCCTGAATTTGATTCAGGTCTCCAAGGCAGTCAAGGGTTTTGAAGTTTAGATGAATTTCTATGCTATTATTTATATTTATTTGGATTTAGATCACACATTTTTCATTAGTACAATAGCTCAAGATGAGTTACATTCATATACACTAAGAATTTCCCTTTCTCTGGAGAGTATATAGTCTAAAGGGTTGATCATCAGCCAGCATCTGCAACTGACTTGTAAACCACTCATAACATTGTAAGAATAGGCATACTGTGTCAGACCAATGCTCCATCTAGCCCAGTATTCTGCTTCCAACAGTGGCCAATTCAGGTCACAAGTACCTGGCAGAATCCCAATTAGTAGCACCATTCCATGCTACCAGTCCTGGGCAAGCAGTGACTTCCCCTATGTCCATCTCAATAACATACTATGGACTTTTCCTCCAGGAACATGTTCAAATCTTTTTAAACCCAGATACGCTAACTGTTGTTCCCTCCAGCAATGAGTTCCAGAGCTTAACTATTATTTGGGTGAAAAAATATTTTCTCCTATTTCTTTTAAAAGTATTTCCATGTAATTTCATTGAGTTCCCCCAGTCACTCAGGATTTTGTAGACCTTAATCATATCCCCCCTCAGCCATCTCTTTTCCAAGCTAAAGAGCCCTAATCTCTTTAGCCTTTCCTCACATGAGAGGAGCTCCATCCCCTTTATCATTTTGCCTGCTCTTCATTGAACCTTTTCTAATTCTGCTATTTCTTTTTTGAGATTTGGCAACCAGAATTGAACGCAATACTCAAGGTGAGGTCACACCATAGAGCGATATAGAGGCATTATAATATTCTTGGTCTTATTTTGCATCCCTTTCCTAATAATTCTTAGCATCCTGTTTGCTTTTTAGGCTGCTGCTGCACACAGGGCAGAAGATTTCAGTGAACTGTCTACTACACCTAGATCTTTTTTTTTGAGTGCTGACTCTCAAGGTGGAACCTAGCATCAGGTAACTATGATTTGGATTATTCTTCCCAATGGTCATCACTTGGCATTTGTCCACATTAAATTTCAGCTGCTATTTGGATGCCCAGTCTTCCAGTTTCTTAAGGTCTTCCTACAATTTTTCACAATCCGCATGTGTTTTTACAACTTTGAATAGTTTTGTGTCATCTGCAAATTTAATCACCTCACTTGTCGTTCCATTTTCCAGAACATTTATAAATATGTTAAATAGCACCAATCCCAATACAGATCCCTGCGACACTCCACTATTCACCCTCCTCCATTGAGAAAAATGGCCATTTAACCCTACTCTCTGTTTTCTGTCCAATAACTAATTCCTAATCCACAGAAGGACATTGCCTCCTATCCTATGACTTTTTAATTTCCTCAGGAAATACACTACATCAACCGGCTCACTTTTATCCACACATTTATTTACGCCTTCAAAGAAATGAAGCAAACTGGTGAGGTAAGACTTCCCTTGGCTGAACCCATGCTGACTCTGTCCCATTAAACCATGGTTGTCTACGTGTTCTGTAATTTTATTCTTTATAATAGTTGCCACTATTTTCCCTGGCAGTGAAGTCAGGTTTACCGGTCTGTTATTTCCCTGATCACCCCTGGAACCCTTTTGAAAAATCTGTGCTACATTGGCCACTCTCCAATCTTCAGGTACTAAGGACAATTTTAATGACAGGTTACAGATTATTAACAACGGCAATTTCATGTTTGAGCTCTTTCAGTACCCTAGGGTACATGCCATCTAGTCCAGGTGATCTATTACTCTTTAACTTGTCAATTTGTCTTAGCACGTCTTCCAGTTTCACAGAGATTGCTTTCAGTTCCACTGCATTGTCACCCTTGAAAACCATTTATGGTATTGGTAGATCTCTCATATCTTCTTCTGTAAAGACCAAAGCAAAGAATTAATTCAATCTTTCTGCTATGGCTGTGTCCTCCCTGAGATTTATAGCAGGTGGAATATGTTTTTGTAACAGCAGATCTCTGGAGCAGCCATGAGCACAGTTATCTTAGAATGACCACTCATTACATAAACAAGGAGACAATACTGTGCCATTCCCATGCTTTGGCTGTTCGAAGGCTTAAACATTCCCACATTGGGGAGAAGATTGTTCAAATGATGGCTGAACCATTATGGAATTCCACATAACAACTAAGATCATCTGCTGTGTTATTGACGAAGAGGCAAATATTACAAAAGCCTTGCAATTTCTGAATTACATTTGAGCTGGTAGCAATGAAAAGAATAGCAGTTCATGCTCAACACAGTCCAACAGCCAGTTACTTTCCAAGTCAGAAGTGGTTGAATCTGCTGATGTCAGATCTCTGTATGATGCAGTTTAAGATGGATTATACGCTGATGACATTGATTCCCAGTGGTGTACCAAGGGGGAGGGGCGGGGGGCGGTCCGCCCTGGGTGCACGCCGCTGGGGGGGGGTGCGCGCACCGGTCAGCGTCATTCGTTTCCATGCTCCCTCTGCCCCGGAACAGGAAGTAACCTGTTCCGGGGCAGAGGGAGCATGGAAACGAATGACACTGATCGGCACGCGGCACCCCCCCAGCGGCATGCACCCGGGGGGGTTCTTTCGCTGGGGTGGGGGGTCACGCTGCACCGGGGGGGTCGCTGCACCCGGGGGACGGGGCGCATCGGTGATCTGCCCCGGGTGTCAGCCCCTCTAGGAACGCCACTGTTGATTCCAACTGGTTTCACAAGTGCAAGAGATGTGCCAGTCACACACTCAATCTTGTAGCAGCTGTTGACAGCCACGAAGCACAAAAAGATTTGTGTACAAGTGAACGTTTGACAGGGCCATGGGGAAAGTACAGGTTCTTAACAATACAGTCAATTGGAGTACCAGACATGCAGATGCTGTTGAATAGGTGGCTGGTCTTAAATTCCTCAATTCAAACTACACAAGATGGGTTTCATATTATTTAGGTTACTGGTTACAATCGAAGAGAAGAAGACATGAGAATGTCCACAAAAAATAGAACTAGAACTGATGACTGATACTGAGATGATGTTTCTGAGGAACTACGTTAGTGTCGTGAAGCCATTATCAACTTCAACTGATATTCTGCAACCTGAAAATGACTGCTATATTGGACATGTAATCCCCAGGATAATGAGAATTGGCTGATCACAGCTCTGACAAAAGGAATTGCTTCAAGGTTTGGTCCAATATTTGAAGATGATGACTACCATATTGCAACAATGCTTGTTCCGAAGTTCAAGTTCAGGTATCTACTAGAACAAAAATAGTATAACAGTTGCTTATTCATGCTGTGGCTGCAACAGAGACTAAAATTAGAGCCAGTGGTGTAGTTCCACTTTCATTTGTGCAGGGATTACAGTCAGCCTCCAAGGAAAAGACTGCTGCTGGAGGCGAAGACTTCTTTGATTTTCTCTCCACTGCAAAGAACAACCTTCCAGCAGCTGAATCTGGAACAAAGGAAGAGGTTGAGTGTTACCTGCAATATTCAGAGACTTCCACAAACAGCTTGCTTGCATTTCCAAAAGTGGCAAAAGCTTTTATCGAGATCAATGCTGTACTTCCCAGCAGTGCTGCAGTAGAATATATATTCAGTTGCTCACAACAAATTTTAGTGCCACGACAATGCTCTCCTAGTGATGATAACTTTGAGAAATTGTTTTTTTTATGGTATAAACAAGTGACATATTGAGAATTCTGAGTCTTTAAACATAAAGCTGAATAATCATAAAGGGGCCTTCTTACTAAGCTGCAGTAAACGCTAACTCGTGCTTACCACAGGTTAAAATCCACTACCATGGGTCACGCTCAGACATTTCATGGTAGTTTTCGGATCAGTGCACGCTTCCCATGTTTGGGGGTAGAGAGTAGGCATGCCCAGCACTAATCTGCGGAGCTACATTATCACGTGAGTAGTGAGGGAGCCCTTACTACCTAGAAAATAAGAGTCGGTAAGGGCTCCCGCACTACAGGCCACATGCTAATTGGGAAATAAGCATGCAGCCATTAATGGGGGAAATAGGAAATGCGGCCATCTTACAGCCATGCTAAAAGTGGCCTCAGAGCGCAGGAAACCCACGTACTAGTCACAGCGCAGGCCACCTTTTAGCGCAGCTTAGTAAAAGGGCCCCAAAATATTTAGCACTAGTTAGTTAATGATTTACTGAGAATTTATCAACTTTGTTTTTAAACATTAAACAATTCGTAAGTGCAATTGATTTTAAAGCAAATTAAAATGCCATTGAAGTAGATAAGTACTAGTTAACTACTTGTGCAGTAGTTATCTCATGTAGTTAAACTACTACAAGAAAAATGTAGTTAAGTAGGTAGTTTAACTATAGTTACTTTACTAAAAAATAGTTAAAAGTAGTTGTTGCCAGTTATGATGAGTTTGAAAAAAAAATTATTAATTGAAACCCTTTTATTATTCCCTAATGCATGCATTTGTGGTAAGTGGTATATTAAATTAGTCAATCAATCAATTACTGCATATGGACAACTGCTGTAGGACACTATTATGTCTCTTGTCATGTCTGTTTAACACATGAATATGTTTGCTTTCATCCACTAAATAAACAGTTCAACAAAAATAACTGCTTTTTAGCAATGAAAATGTGTTGGGTAATGTAGTTGGCATGTACACACTCATTATATCACTCTTTTCTTCTGATTTTTTAATGTCTTTCCTGGAGAGATATTACTGTTTAAAGTGTTTAAAAGCTACTGCCACTTAGTCATGTCCATCAATACAAATCTGAGTAAATCCTGGTGCTTTTGTGCTGGCACTCATCAGAGTCCTATGCACGTATCCTGCTGCTACATGCAAAACACGGGCATAGCATGAACAGCAGACAACATAGCAACATAGTAGATGACGGCAGATAAAGACCTGTATCGTCCATCCAATCTGCCTCATTACATATGGTATTTGATGCTTCATATATATACCCTGTCTTGATTTGCCCCTGCCATTTTCAGGGCATAGACTGTAGAAGTCTGCCCAGCACTGTCCTTGTTCTAAAATTTCTGAAGTTAACATCAGAGCCCCTAAACAGCTCCACTGCATTCCATCCAAATCTATTCAGCCACGATCAGGGCACAGACCTTAGAAGCCTGCCCAGCTATAGCCTTGTTCTCCAACTTCTGAAGCTGAATCTGTCTAACCACGATCAGAGCACAGACCTTAGAAGTTTGCCCAGTACTGGCTTTGCTTCCCAAGTACCGGTTTGCTTCCTGATCTCTGCTAAGCTTCTTTGGATCCATTCCTTCAAAATAGGATTCCTTTATGATTATCCCACACTTTTTTGAATTCTGTTACCGTTTTCATCTGCACCACCTCCCGCGAGAGGGCATTTCAGGTATCTACCACCCTCTGCGTGAAAAAGTACTTCCTGATATTGTTCCTCAGACTGCCCCCTTTCAACCTCAATTCATGTCCTCTAGTTCTACCGCCTTCCCGTCTCTGGAAAAGGTTTGCTTGCGGATTTGTTCGTGGAAATGGCTCTAGAAGCAGAGAGTTTACCTCAAAAATTGTAGAACCATCCAAAAGAAAAATGACAAAACAAAAGGAAAGAAGTCCTAAAATTAAGGGGTCCTTTTACTAAGGTGCGCTAATGATTAGCCGGCGCTAAATGCTAAGAATCCCATAGATTTAAAACGGGCTTCTTAGTGTTTAGTGCACACTAATTGTTAGTGTATTCTAAATCCATTAGTGCATCTTAGTAAAAGGACCCCTAAGACCAAAAGAGGAAGTAAGAGAGTGAAGAGAGAGGATGTTTAGAGGACTCTGGTTAGGCCTATTTATTTATATCACAGCTTTTATACCGCACTGTGTACTTGGTGGTTCACAACAAAACATACAGATTCAGGTCAATATATAAACAATATGGTCAGTGTGTTTTTTGAAAGCCAGTTTTTAAATATTTTACATATATTCAGAGCTTCTTTATACAAACACTAGTAAAAAAAGGCCCGTTTCTGGCTGAAATGAAACGGGCGCTAGCAAGGTTTTGCGCGGAGTGTGTATGTTTGAGAGAGTGTCTGTGAGAGTGACTGTGTGAGAGTGAGAATGTGCAACTGTGTGTGTGTGACAGAGAGTGGGTGTGAGTGTGTCTGTGAGAGAGCGTGTGTGTATGTGAGAATGAGTGTGTGCGAGTGCTTATGTGAGACAGTGAGTGTCCTTCCCTGTCCCCCCTGTCAGGTGTCAGGACTGGGGGGACTGTGGACAGTCATGAAGGCAGCCCCTACCAAAATAATGAAAGCAAGACCATTTGTATAATAATCACTGCATTCCAGAGAACAAAATGGAGCAAGTTCCCACATGCTACCTTTTGCTTTCTGTATTCAGTAGCTGACAGGCTTGCTAGACTTACCTAAGTGGCTGCAGCTGCAATACACTGAAAAGAAAGCAAGGAAACCTATGAGACGTAGATACGGTCGTCCCCTTGGCCTCTGACGCTCCTCCCTTCTTCTATTTGACTTCTCTCTGATAGGTCCGTCATTCGGTGTGACGCTCCTCCCTTTTCCTGTTTCAGTTCCCTTTGATAGGTCAGAGCGGTGCAGCTGTGACACTCCTCCCTTCTCTGATAGGTCAGGGCGGGGCAGAGATGTAGTGTGCTTAAAAATGGTTACAGAGCTTCGAACATACGAACTGTTGAAGCCTCAGAGTGTGCTTTAGAATGTTGAGGGTGCATTTTATGTGCAGATGGGGCATGGCCTATGGCCCAGATGGGCGTGGCTGAGACTGAGGGTGAGTAGTCCGAATAGCCTAACCTACCAGGAGGACAGGAGTTCAGGACAGATGGAGTGAGCTTCAGAACATCTGAGGGGGGATTTTATTTATATAGATAGTAATTGTTTCAGAATTACAAATAAAGACACACTAAATGCAGACAGTGTACAGGAACATTTCATGGTACATTACAACCAGGGCTTTTTTTTCAGGGCATATTCGGTGATACTTGTATTGCCTGCAAAAAATGTCTTATTCTCCCCAAGTGTTAATGAAAGAGCTCAGGCTCTGCATATTTTGAACATACACACCGAGAGTGCCCCCCAAAGGGCAAACAGTATCTTCAGCCCTTCCCCACAGGCTCATGGGAGAATGTGGAAGTGAATGCTACAGAGAGCACATAACAACTCAGCCCCTGTAAAATGTGGGAGACATGGGGTACAGGCTGAGCTGTCCAGTCAATAAAGGTAGAAATAACCTGCCAGATAGTCAGCTCAAGGCAGTAAGCACTATTGGAGTCACTCACAGCCTCAGGTTGACCTAATCCTGGATACTCAATGCTAGGGCATGAGTGACTTCCGGGATTGAATATTCAGGTATTAGCGGCAGTGACATAGCTACGTGGGGCCCTGGGCCCCCCAAATTTGCTCTGGGCCCGCTAATTTTGTTTTGGGCCCCTGGTTTGGCTGGCAGTGGTCCCCACCTTGGGCTCTGGACCCCTCCCATCTTGAGGTCTGGCTATGCCTCTAATCAGTTGTCGCCCGAAAGTTAACTGGGCACAAGTCAATATTCAGATCTATGCCCAGTTAACTTTAGAACATAAAGTTAGGACAGCTTGACTGAATCCTGTATAGAAGGCATGAAACCAAACAAGCTTAGTAGCAATTAGATGGCAGCACCAGTAATTGAGAAGCAAAGCCAGGCCTGGGCAGACTTTTATGTTCTGTGCCCTAATCATGGCTGGAAATATAGGCCAGTGCCTTTTGTTGACATGTAATCTTTCCTCCTCCCATTACCCTCTTGTATTCTGTGTCATATTCCCCCAGATTCTATATAGTGTGACTTAAGTTGCAAGCGCAAATCCGGTCATATTCTGGATTTGCCCATGCAACTTAACTAGCTAACAAGCCAGTTAGCACTGATAATTGCCAATTAACAATTATTGACACTAATTGGCATTAATTAGAATTTATATGCATAACTGTAAGCATATTCTGTAAAGTAATGTGCGTAAATTCTAAGGCACATAGCTGAAAAGGGGGCATGGAATGGGCAGGCTGTGGGCATTTCTAAAACCTATGTTCATTATTATAAAATACACCGAGTCTGCGTTTAATTTAGGCAGCGGCATTTACACCAAGTTTTACTTGGCATAACTGCCTGCAACTAAATTTAGTCATGTGGATGGGCGCTGAGCATATTCTATAAACCGCACTGAAATTTAGGCATATTCTATATTCTATAGAATACACTTAGGCATATTTTTTGTGGTGCCAATTTTGTAGGCATGATATATAGAATCTAGCCCAGTGTGTTTATTTTATTTTCCCTTCCCCATTCAGTTTATTCATTGTAAACTGCTTAGATTTCTTCAATTTCTTCAAATAAATTGAAATTGAACTCCTGCGATCTGTGCCCTGATCCATATGCATGCTCCCCTTCTCTCCCTTCCCTTTCATCAATGTGCAGAATGTCCCACTTTCCTCTTACTTCTATCCATATAGGCAGCATGTAGCCATCACCTCTCCCTTCCTTTCTATCCATGGGCACCATTCCCCCCTCTCCTCTCCCGTTCTTTCCGTCTGTGTGCAGCTTCTTCCCTTTCCTCTCCTCTCCCTTCCCTTCCATACATGTAAGTGCGGCTTCTTCCCTCCCCCCCCCCCCCCTTTCCCCTCCACCTCCACCTGCAGGTCCAGCATCACCTCCTTATCTCCCTGTCTGTCCTCCCTCCCTCCATGGCTGCCGAGAGACTGGGCTGGGCCCAGGGCAAGGCCGCCCCCGGGCCCCCCGCCGCTGCCGCCCCCCCTGAGGCAGCCGCACCGCAGTCCTCAGTCTCTACCCACCCATTCCCAGCCCCATCAACAGCCCCCCTCCGTCCACCACCGGACCAGGCTCCCTGCATTTAGGGTTACCATATGGCTCCAGAAAAAGGAGGATGGATTGAGCCAGCCGGGTTTTACTTCCATTGCTTTCCATTGAAAGCAATGGAAGTAAAACCCGGCTGGCTCAATTACTTCCATTGAAAGCAATGGAAGTAAAACCCGGCTGGCTCAATCCGTCCTCCTTTTTCTGGAGCCATATGGTAACCCTACCTGCATTCAAATCACAGCGCCTCACCTCCGTGTGAAAGTGCAGCAGCGGCAGATCGCCTCCCTTCAGGCCTTCCCTCCCTGTGTCCCGCCCTCACGGAAACAGGAAGTTACATCAGACGAGGGTGGGACACAGGGAGGGAAGGCCCGAAGGGAGGCGATCTGCCACTGCGCTTTCACACAGAGGTGAGGCGCTGTGATATGAATGAAGGGGGCCTGGCCCGGTGGCGGACAGGGGGGGCTGTCGACGGAGCCAAGGGCAGGCGGGTGAGACCAGGGACTGCGGCGCTGGGCCCCCCTTGGAGGCCCAGGCCCTGGGAATTTTGTCCCCCCTGCACCCCCCTCTCGGCGGCCATGCCTCCCTCCCCACAGACCCTACAAATTTACAGTGTTCGCTGGCACTGCCAACAGTGATTACAACATATTCTCTCTAGCTGCTCCAAGGCTTTCCCTCTGCTGCGTCCTTCCCACGTAGCAACAGGATGTTGCTACACAGGGAAAGATCACAGGTCTGGCTGGAGAGAGCCTGTTTCATCACTGCCGTCAAACTAAGTTTGTAGGGCCCACGAGGAGGGAGGGAGAACAGTTAGGGAGATAAGAGGTGATGCTGCGTTTGCAAGAGGTGTGCAGATTTTGGAGTGGCAAGGTAATTTTTTGGGGTGGCAAGTAATGCCTATGCCACAAAGGAAGGAGAAATCTGAGTGATGCAGGACCTGCGGGGAAAGGGACAAATACAGGGAAAGGGGCATGGGAGCAGAAACCAGAGACCAACATAAGGAGGAAAATATGATGACTAGACGACAAACTTACATTGTGAGCCCTCCAGGGACAGAGAAATATCCAATGTACCTGAATGTATCTCACCTTGAGCTACTACTGAAAAGGTGTGCGCAAATCCAAATAAATAAATAAAGGTAGAAACAGGAATTTCATTATCTGTATATGGATTAGAATATGTCTGTTTTTGGAATGTGCATCTGCCAATGCTGGTTTTAGACACAGCTGGGGCCCCGCAAGAAAAACTTCACTCATTGGCCTTCAATCTCCAGCACAACAGTGATAAATCTCCAGCTTTGGGGTAAGCCATCCTTGGCATCTCTATAATAACCCTAGATCCTTTGCATAAAATTCCTAAAAGAACTGTATTCCACAATTTCAGGTGATGTTTGCTCCTTTCAGTCTTGCCATTCAGCTAGCACTACAGATTTCAGTGCTTGCAAGGTCTCATCTCGTGTGGTGTGCTGTATGATCTGATGAAGCCTCTGGTCTGTGACATTCAGGTAATCTACATGGTTGATTTGCTCAATGTCAGTTTGTTCCTGTTGCTCCTAACAAACCCTGAGATGTTCTTTGAACATTGCTCTCCGAGACTTGTAATCAGTTTTTGTTGTAATTATATCTCGGCCATAGAAATAATGGTGAAAAGTGATGGCAGGCAAATGTAATGCCGAGGCATTCTTTTTTTTTTGTTACATTTGTACCCTGCGCTTTCCCACTCATGGCAGGCTCAATGCTGCTTACATATACAGGTACTTATTTGTACCTGGGGCAATGGAGGTTTAGGTGACTTGCCCAGAGTCACAAGGAGCTGCTGCCTGAGGTGGGAATTGAACTCAGTTCTCCAGGACCAGCGTCCACCACCCTAACCACTAGGCCACTCCTTTTCAGTTTGTACATAATTTTGCTCAGCTGGGGTAAGCATCCCTGATACAAAAGCTGGCTGACCCTATTGCCTTAAGTAGCAGCCAAGCCCATTTTTCCTATAGTCACTCAGTATCACAATGGGTTTGATGAGGTATCTCAACAGAGCAGCAGCAGTGATCAAGTGTTTTATTTCCTGCACAGCCTGACCATGCGTTGGAAGCCCGTGCCAAACTGCATCTTTATCCAGAGGTCTTCTCAAGGGCTCACATATTTCAGACAGGCATGTAATGAATTTCACTAGGTAAGTTACAAACCCAATGAAGTGCTGCACTGATTTTACATCTGTAGACAGTAGCATTTCCTGTATGGCTTTAATCTTCTCCAGCAGGATGGGCCTGATATTCAAAACCATTTAACAGGCCAGGAACGGCTCCTGACTGCTTTAATAGTGTTTTAGCGCCTAACTGCCGCCTGACATAGCTGGTTAGGTGTGGATATTCAGTGCCAAACCAGCTATGTTTAGCGGTTAAAATAGGCCACTTAAAAAACAGGCCTATCTTTAACCGCTAAACACTTAACAAGTTAAGTTGCTGCGGTTCAAAATAAAAATGGATGTTCATTGCCGGTCGCCAGAAATGGCCATTTTGGGTTTCACCACAGGAGTGAACTTGAAGGAGACTGGCCTTTGAAGCATCCGCATGGTGAAACATGGATTCATGTCAGCGTTAGATTTCTCCTGCTTGTGGATTTTATAAAAATTTTTTAAAAAAGAAGGAAATAGAAGAAATAAAGATAACTGGATAACTGCTTTCATTGATTTAGACAGACTGGTAGAGATAAATGACAATTGAGAATTCCCTAACAGTGGCTAAGGGCTGAATGTTATAACTCCCCGTGAACTCCACTCTCTGAACAAATCTCTCTTGTCGTCCCCCTTCTCCTCCACCGCTAACTCCAGACTTCGTTCCTTTTATCTTGGGGCACCTTATGCCTGGAACTGACTTCCCGAACCCATACGTCTAGCTCCATCTCTACCTGTTTTTAAATCTATGCTGAAAGCTCACCTTTTCACTACTGCCTTTGGCTCCTAACCGCTACTCATTTGCCCTCCTCCTCCCCTGTTCCTCTTTACCCTGTAATTCCCTTGCCCATAATGTCTTGTCTGTTTGTTTTATCTAGCTTGTAAGCTCTTTGAGCAGGGACTGTCTCTCTATGTCAGGTGTTCAGCGTTGCGTGCGTCTGATAGCGCTATATAAATGCTATTATTAGTACTAGTAGTAGTAGTAGTGATGGATCCAACAATACTAGAACTGTCTTTATAAGTCATGGAATGAACTGTATTCATGGGGAAGTAGTTGGATTGAAAATCATATTTTCATAACATCCACAACTGTATGAGTCCCCTCCCATCTCCACCCTCATGGTAAGGGAGATAATTATTCTGGTGTCTGCTGGATCCACCCCCCAGCAGCCTGGCATTCCCACTATCTCCTCCTGTCTGTCTTCTGTGACAGGCCTCACTGTTGTAACCCCAGGGGGGTTACACTTGGCTCTAATGGATCACTGCAGGAAAGTAAAGCTACAGCTCAGTGTGAAAAAATTACAATTCAAAGTGAAGGTAGTCTGCTTCCTTGGACCAGTGGAATAGCTATGGGGGCCTGGGCCCCCCAAATTGGATCTGGGGCTGCTGGTTTGGCTGGCAGGGGTCCCCAACCCCCACCAGCTGAAGTCTTTCTCCAGCGCTGTTCTCTGCGCATTGCCTGCCCTGCTTCCTCACACGTCACGCGCATGCTCGGTTTTAGTGAAACTGAGAAACCGCGACTTAGTGCATGCTCAGTTTCACTAAAACCGAGCATACATGTGACGAGAGGGACGCAGGGCAGGCAATGCACAGAGAACGGCGCTGGAGAAAGGCTTCAGCTGGCGGGGCTTAGCCAAGGTATGTGGGGTTGCGGCGGGGTGGGTGTTGGGGCAGGGAGGTGGGCCAAACTGTGCCTTCCACTCTGGGCTCCGTACCCCCCAAACAAGGTCTGGCTATGCCCCTGCCTTGGACATGTACCCCCAATATTCATCAGGCAGCACTTTGGCTGTCTGCTGCCAGTTCTAAACCCAGATATTCAATGCCAGGCCATTTCTGGCGACCAGCACTGAATATCCGGTTCTATTTTCAACTACGGCAACTTAACCGATTAAGTGCTTAGTGGTTAAAGTTAGGCCTGCTATTTAAGAGGCCTATTTTAATCACTAAACATAGCTGGTTTGGCACTGAATATCCGCGGATGTATTTCTCCAAGTTACAACTTACAAGAACTGTTCATCTTTTCTAAAAGGGAAAAAAAACAAACATGTGAAGGGACTGACATTTAGACCAAGGGAATTAGACTGGCTAACTCCTGCGGTGGGTGTTAAGTCTGGATATTCAGTGCAGGTCCATTTCTGGTGACTGTCATTGAATATCCAGTTTATTTTTGGCTGGTTTAAAGAAAACTGTCTAAGCCAATATTCAGCACTAGCCGGTTATCTTTAAACTGGTCTAAGATATCCCACATTTTCATGCGGCCAAATATTGGCAGATAACCCGGTTTTATCGAGTGATATAACTGGCTATCTGCTAGCAGCTAACTGGCAAATATTCAATGGGAGATAGTTGGTTATCGACCACTGAGTATCGCCAGATAGCTGGCTATGTATTATTTAACCAGCCAGGTGCTGTTCCTGGGGAGAACTGTTTTTTAAAAATAAAAATCCGATCTGTGAATGAAATTCTTGGAGCTGCACTAACTGAGAGACTGAGTAGCATTAGTGAACCCTCCCCCCGGCCTAGCAGGATTTAGTCCGGCCCATGCTCACCTGATCAGACCTAAGACTTTTGTAGATCCTGGTCCAGGTACCTACCCCAAGGAGCTTAGGTGACATTCTGAACAGTAATGAGTGGGATCGGGGTTACATGTTATCATGGTCATTCTCTGCTTCCCCATCAGAGTCACTACATTCAGTGATGAGGATGTCATCTGCTTTTGATTCAATTCCACTGAGCCCAGCCAAATGTTCATGCTGCTACAGAGACTCCAAATAGTAGTTCGAACCATTTTTTCCTGCTCCAGGGGGTCCAGAATATGGTCATAAGATTGATTTTTTTCATCTAACTTACATTGCAGGAATGAATCATGTGCCGTCAACAAGTCTAAACAAGCAGGCTTTGGGCAGCTTGTGTAAGATATCTTAAGTGTTGGCATGGTAATAGTGAGATCTCTTGAGTGCAAGGTTTGGAAACTTTGATTTAATACAAATTCTCAGTTCTCATGCTTTTTGTTTTTTACTGTAATCATGATGCTGATCCAATCAGCTGGTTTGGTCACAGGTGTGATTTGACTATCAGCTTCATGTTTTCTAACTCGGCTTTCGTCTCTGGCTTTGTAGCATCTGGTACATTGAGTGGAGCACATTGTACTAGGGAAACACTGTGAGCAAGTTCAAAATAAACTTTTCCTGAAGCAGACTCCACTGGGCTTTAAAGAGGTGGAATTTGTCAGAGGGAAGACTCAGGCTGGGCCTGACCAATGCAGCCTCTCTTCATGCTGCTGCTGCCAGCAACCCATGTAAAGCTGACAGGATTGGGGGGTAGAAGCAATGCCTGATCCATAGGGAGGGGAAATGTGGATGGGGTAGAGAGAGACTGGGCCAGGGGAGTGGGAAGAGAAGAGAGAGACATTGGCATGAGGGAAAGAGTGAGGGAGAGCTACTGGACCTCTTTGGGGAGGAGGGGAAAGAGGAAGGAGCGGGAGAGGTTCCGAGGGACTGGAGAACGGCGGAGGTGGTACCTCTTCACAAAAGTGGTGATAGAGAAAAGGTGGAAACTACAGGCCGGTAAGCCTCACTTCGGTTATTGGAAAAGTAATGGAAGCCATGCTGAAGGAAAGGATAGTGAATTTCCTAGTAGCCAACAAGCTGCAAGATCCGAGACAACATGGTTTTACCAGAGGGAAATCGTGCCAAACGAATCTCATTGAATTCTTTGATTGGGTAACTGGAGAATTGAATCATCGACGTGCTATAGACATAATCTAGTTAGATTTTAGCAAAGCTTTTGACACGGTTCCTCACAGGAGGCTCTTAAATAAACTAGATGGGCTGAAGATAGGTCCTGAAGTGGTGAACTGGATTAGGAACTGGTTGACGGACAGACGACAGAGGGTGGTGGTAAATGGAGTTCGCTCGGAGGAGGGAAAGGTGAGTAGTGGAGTGCCTCAGGGATCGGTGCTGGGGCCGATTCTGTTCAATATATTTGTGAGTGACATTGCCGAAGGGTTAGAAGGTAAAGTTTGCCTATTTGCGGATGATACTAAGATTTGCAACAGAGTGGACACCCAGGAGGGAGTGGAAAGCATGAAAAGGGATCTGAGGAAGCTAGAAGAATGGTCTAAGGTTTGGCAATTAAAATTCAATGCGAATAAATGCAAAGTTAAGCATTTAGGGAGTAGAAACCCACGAGAGACTTATGTGTTAGGCGGTGAGAGTCTGATAGGTACTGAGGGGGAGAGGGATCTTGGGGTGATAGTATCTGAGGATCTGAAGGCGACGAAACAGTGTGACAAGGCGGTGGCCGTAGCGAGAAGGTTGCTAGGCTGTATAGAGAGAGGTGTGATCAGCAGAAGAAAGGAAGTGTTGATGCCCCTGTACAAGTCGTTGGTGAGGCCCCGCCTGGAGTATTGTGTTCAGTTTTGGAGGCCGTACCTTGCGAAGGATGTTAAAAAAATGGAAGCGGTGCAAAGAAAAGCTACGAGAATGGTATGGGATTTGCGTTCCAAGACGTATGAACAAAGACTTGCTGACCTGAACATGTATACCCTGGAGGAAAGGAGGAACAGGGGTGATATGATACAGACGTTCAAATACTTGAAAGGTATTAATCCGCAAAAAAATCTTTTCCGGAGATGGGAAGGCGGTAGAACGAGAGGACATGAAATGAGATTGAAGGGGGATAGACTCAAAAAAGATGTCAGGAAGTATTTTTTCACGGAGAGGGTGGTGGATGCTTGGAATGCCCTCCCGCGGGAGGTGGTGGAGATGAAAACGGTAACGGAATTCAAACATGCGTGGGATATGCATAAAGGAATCCTGTGCAGTAGGAATGGATCCTCAGAAGCTTAGCCGAAATTGGGTGGTGGAGCAAGTGGGGGAAGAGAAGTTGGTGGTTGGGAGGCGAGGATAGTGGAGGGCAGACTTATATGGTCTGTGCCAGAGCCGGTGATGGGAGGCGGGACTGGTGGTTGGGAGGCGAGAAATACTGCTGGGCAGACTTGTACGGTCTGTGCCCTGAAAAAGGCAGGTACAAATCAAGGTAAGGTATACACATATGAGTTTATCTTGTTGGGCAGACTGGATGGACCATGCAGGTCTTTTTCTGCCGTCATCTACTATGCTACTATGTTACTATGAGAGAGAGAGACTGAACCACAGGGAGCCATGAGAGTGGAAAGAGGTGTCACTAATACCGGGAGGTGCCAAAGCAAGTTGGCTCATTGTGCCACATTCCCCTGAGCCGGCTCTATAACCAGCTCTCGTCTTGAGAGGTTCAACTCTGTAGGAATGATGAACTAGATCAGCCCAAGGCACTTACATGTCAAGCCAGACAGCAATGGTTTCTGATTTTCTTTCACTATCAAGCTTATGAGTATACTCACATATGCTGCATTGTATTTTAAAGAGTTCCAAGATTGGCATGAGCTCCCCTGAATGCATTTCTAGTTTAGTGCCACTTGGCTGCAGGGATGTCATTAGTATCAAAGGATTGGCCACTATTGGAAACAGGATACTGGGCTTGATGGACCTTCGGTCTGTCCCAGTATGGAAATGATTAAGTTCTTACGGCACCATGTTAGTACCCAGAATAGTTAGCTCCAGTCCCAAAGTGATTTCTACTTGAATTATTACTGACCTGTGTTTCTTCTTGGTGGGGAGATGAGTAAGAGGAAAGAGAAGATACTTGCTACATCTTAGAAGGCAGTGCACCAGAAACATATGGATTTGCATATGGTCCCCAAGGCATCTGCTGAACAGAGTGGAAGAGCTGTTTCCTTGGTTGAGCTTGATTTCTCTATAAGCCCTGTCAGATTTCACTATGATTCCTCCATCTCCCAATCAGTTTGCCCTGACCAGTGGCGTAGCCAGACCTGATATTTTGGCTGGGCCCAGAGCTAATATGGGTGGGCACTATATATATATATATATATATATAGTGCCCACCCATATTACCTAGGGCAATGAGGAGCCCATCCCCACCCAGAAATTCCCCAACAATAAATTTTAATAGTGACCACCAGCCCCAGGCAGGCAGCAGGCCCCAGCTAGCTCAATTTAAAAAAAATTACACAGCACACGTCACACAATGTTAAAAATTATGATGAAAAAAAAAAGTATTTAAATTTTTATTACCGACTCCTATTGCTGCTGGGCTCGCCTTGAAATAATGTCGAATCGTGAAGAAGAACCTTCCAGGGCCAGGCTCGTGCTCCTCACCTCCGCTCCGCAACCCTCCTGTAAAACGTGCACTGCATGGCATGCAGGTGGTGGTGGTGGGCTGGACTGGAGTCCTGGACTGGCAGCTGAGCGGGTGCCACCATTCATTCCAGGCAGCTCCGCGCTCCGGAACTTTCATCCGATCTGGGCGCATTCAGAGCTACCAAGGGGTCCCAATTTTTGAGAGGGAGATTTTTAGTACACACCCCCAGCCCTGCCCTACTCTGTATTGGCTCCACTCCCTGACACACCTTAATCCCACTGCCATTTCAGAAAATATTTTATTTAATAGTCTAATACCCTTTTCAATTAACTTTCAGAGGCCAAATCCTCCTGCCTCAGGTCAGGACATCCTCTCCTGACCTGAGGAAGGAAGTGCTGGTCTCTGAAGACTAATCAAAAGTGTTTTAAAAATCAGTGAAGGTATCACCTTATTTTCTATTTTATGTTTTATTTGCATTTATTAGCCTTCATTAACACAGCTACCACATTGCTTTATCCTAAATTAAAAATAAAATTATTTTCTGTACCTTTGTTGTCTAGCCATTTACTTTTTCTAATTGTGTTGGTCCCAGTCAAGATTCTGCATTCCTTTGTCTTGTCTTAACTCTCTTGCCAGGGTTTCCTGTTCATTTGTAATTTTTCTCTCCTTTTTCTTTGTTTTCTTCAATTTATTTTTCTGTCTCACTCTCTGTCCAGATTTAATTAATTCTTACTATCCATTCTTTAATTTCCCTCTTTTTACTTCATCTACCTATCCCTTTTCATCTTTTCCTCACTTTTGTTCTCCCCCTGCCCCTTCCTCTTATTCTCCAGTATTTCATTAACTCTATCCTCTCCCCCTTTCTCTCCCTATCCTTTCAGTGTCTCTCCCTCTCTCTGAATCCAGCGTCTCCTCTTTCTCTCCTACCCTTCCATCCAGTGTCATCCCTCTTTCTCTCTCCATCCTTCCACCTATTACCCTCTCCCAATCCATCCATCCATTGTCTCCCTCTATCTCCCCTTCCTTCTAGACAGTTATCTCTCTACCCTTTTCCATTCAGCATGTCCTCTCTCATCCTACCAGTGGCTTTCCTCTTCCTACCCTTCCATCCAGCGTCTTCCCTCTTTCTGCTCCCAGCATTTTCCCTCTTTCTCCCTCCTTTCATCCAGCATTTCTCCATTTGACCAGCTAAGGTCTCCCCCAGTTTCTCTCCAGCAGCTTCTCTCTCTCTCTCCTGCCATTTTCCATGTCCCCTCCTTCTCTCCCCCATCTTGCTACTCATCTGACTCTCTCTCTCTGTACCCCTCTTCCATCTAGCATCTTCCCTCTTTCTGCCCCTCCTTCTAGCATTTTTCCTCTTCCACCCTCCTTTCATCCAGCATTTCTCCTCTTTGTCTCTCCATCTGACCAGTCAGGGTATCTCCCTTGTTCCCCTTCCTTCTCCCCAGCAGCCTGTCTCTCCCCTGCTCTTTTCCATGTCCCCTCTTTCTCTCCCCATCTCTCTCTGGCTCTCCCCTGCTCTTTTCCATGTCCCTTCTCTCCCCATCTCCCACATGGCTCTCCCCTCTTTCTCTCCCCTGCTCTTTTCCATGTCCCCTCTCTCCCACTCTCTCTCTGTACTCTCCAACGTCCTCTTCTTTTTTTCTCTCCCCTCTGCTCTCTCAGTCAGACACCCTTCCCCTACCAGCCACGTTTCCGCTCTCACTCTGGCCCTCTGAAGCAGGAGCAGCAGCAGCGTCGTCGTCAACACAAGAAGAAAAACAAGCGCGGGGCTGCCCGCAGCAGCCTTCAGTCATGCGCTTTCGGCTCTCCCATCCTCTGCCCCCGCTGACGTCAATTTCCCGTTCCAGGAGCAGAGGACAGGCAGAGCCGACAGCGCATGACTAAAGGCTGCTGTGGGCGGCCCCGCGCTTGTTTATCTTCTTATGCCGGCTGAACTGAAGTGGTGGCTCGGCGAAGCGCCTGTTTTTGTTCCTGCTGCTGCTTAGGAGAGAAGCGGCGGCGGAGTTCAGTGGGAGACCGGAACGAAGGTGGAGATGTCGATGGGCGGGCCTGTTCTCTCGCTTGTTATATACTGGCAACATTCATCTAGGCTGTATCCGTAACTGCGGCTGGGATCGCTCTACAGAATGCTTCTGTTTCGCTTTAGCTTCTTAAGGAATGAAATCTATGGCCTTATTTAAAGTCCTACAATATCAAAAATACAGCAGTTAATGCGAGGGGGAAGTATATGGAACGTGGTAATGGGATCAAACTGTGCAATGCTTACCTAGTTATATCCAGCCCACTTGCTGTTGAGCAGGATTTACCTTACAACTTTGTTGAGATACTGGGTGATCATGTTTGGGATTATTTTGTGCCTATGACAGAACATGACACTAGATCCCTATTAACTAGGGGCCCCTTTTACTAAGCCATGTAGGTGCCTATGCATGCCCAACGCGCGCCAAAATGGACTTACCGCTCGACTACTGCATGGCTCTTGCAGTAATTTCATTTTTGGTGTGCGTCCGCTACGCATATCTGAAAAATAATTTTTATTTTTGGGCACGCCTAGTGGATGCATGCCAAGTGGCATCTGACACGAATAGGGCCTTACCACCCAAATTTTTTACCGCTAGGTCTATGGCTGGCGGTAAGGTCAGAGACCCAAAATGGACACGCAGCAACTTTGATTTTGCCACACGTCCATTTTCGGGAAAAAAGAGAGGCCTTTTTTACAGGCATGCGCTGAGAAATGATTCTGCACGCACCCAAAACCCGCGCCTACACTACCGCAAGCCACTCTTCAGCGCACCTTTATTAAAGGGCCCCTACATTCACTAAATCTAGTTGTAGTTTAGATACATGTCATCATATGTAATGAATGATAAGAGTACTAATATACTTAATATGTTTACTGTCTGGCTTAAGGACTGTTTGGCTACTGGTGTTATGGTGAGATACTTTTGATCCCCATTCTGAAAAATCTAAAAGGAAATTTATCGGATGTTGTGAACTACTGCCCAGTTGCTTCAATCCCATTGCTTGCAAAAATAATTGAAGCTTATGTGGTCAAGTGCTTGATAAATATCTTTCTGATTATAATATATTACATCCATCACAGTCTGACTTTCGTAAATATTACAGCACGGAGACAGTGATTGGGGCTTTAGTGGCTCAGGGTAAAGTCTTATTGTTATTCAATTCGATCTATCTTGTGATTCAACCTTGTAGACCATGGTCTCTTACTAACTAGATTGAACAAGCTAGGTATTGCTGGGACAGTTTTATCCTGGTTTAGGTTTTTTTTTAACTTCTCAAAATTATAAATTCTGGAAGAATGGGGTATTGTTATCAAATTGGAACCCTGGGCGTGGAGTACCCCAAGGTTCCGCCTTATTTCCTTCTTTACTTAATGTTTTGTTTCAATATTTAGGCAGACTGTTGGAACAATTTGATCCCCTTATTTTATATACCTTATTTTATATATGTGGACAATATTACTTTACTACTTTCGATATCACAGAATTGGTCTGCTACTTAGATGAGCATTACAACTTGTGTTCAACTAATTGAAAAATGGATTGGAGATAACCACCTTAAACTTAACTGTGAAAAAACTAAATTTTTATTGCTAGGCTCTCATAATGTTGAATTTCCTCATAGTTTCAATATATCATCAGATGTATTTGTTTTGGATTCTTGCTCTAAAATGTTGGGAGTTGAAGTGGATAGTTTACTGTCTTTCTTTTTTCACATTAAAACTCTTGTTTGTAAATCTTTTCATCTGTTAAAAAAATTAAAGGACCATTCATAAGTTTTTGACGGCCCAAATTTTAGATTGTTGGTCCAGGCTTTGGTTTTAAGCAGAATACATTACTGCAGTGTTATTTATTTTGGATGTTCAGGCACTTTGCTGAGAAAAGTTCGATTCATTCAGCATACAGCAGCTCGGTTAGTTTTTTAAGCTTGTAAGTTTGATTCAATAACCCCACTATTAGTTGAGTTACATTGGTTCCTGATTGAGGCTAGATCCCAATTTAAGATGTGTACATTTATATTTAAGATTTTAAGTGGTTTGGCCCCTTCTTATATGCCTAATTGGGCTACTCTTCTTCATAAGAGCTCTATAGGTAAAATCAGAAATCAAATGCTATTACTTTTACCAACTGTTAAGGGGATCAAATTTCATAGGATATTCTTGTTGCCAATCTATTATCAAGCTGTAATGATATGGAATTTGCTGACAAATGATAGTCGCACTGCTACCGATTATATGATTTTTCATAATTCTCTTAAAACTTGGTTGTTTAAGAAGTATGTCTTATAGTTTAAAGAATACTGTTATTTTGTAATTCTTGAACTTATTGTATTCAATCTTTTTAATTTTCTAATTCGCACTGAACTTGATAGGTTGTTGCGGAATAGAAGCAAAGTGTAATATAACATAACATAACAATGTAGCCATTTGCATGCACTCCCTGCTAGGATTAACACAGGAACACTTACTGCCTCCTACCGTGTTTCCTCTGAAAATAAGACCTAGTAGAGGTTTTGCTGAATTGCTAAATATAAGGCCTCCCCTGAAAGTAAGACCTAGCAAAGTTTTTGTTTGGCCCCGATGGGACATGGACACAGAAACCTTAATTTTTTTCGCTGCAACCCAAAGATGAAATAATCCTACCTAATAAAAAGCACATCCAACGTTCTGAAGCCGCCACCGTTGCAGTGAAGCCTGAAGCCCTGAAGTGTTCGTCGGCTTTGTAATAGCTCCGCTCTCCACTCGCTAGCCCCGCCCTCGGAGCACAGCTGATCACAACAAAGTTGCTCGTGCTGTTCCGCCCTCCCGCCCCTCGCGCCGTGTCACTCACTCAGTTCCTCGCACTGCTCAAAAAAAAAAGTCACGAAGGGCAAGGGGTCAGTAACACGGAGGGGGGGGGGTTGAAATCAAAGGGACAGGGGAATCTGCAACTCCGTGGGACGGGTGTGGGCGGAGCTTTGAAACAAGCAGGATTGGTTGGAGGTAGTGTTGAAAGACGTTAAAAGAAAAAAAAAAGGAGAAGAGCAACAATAAATGTGAATTCTTCATCATGAAAAAATAAGACATCCCCTGAAAATAAGACCCAGTGCATCTTTGGGAGCAAAAATTAATATAAGACACTGTCTTATTTTCGGGGAAACACGGTATTTAGGAGCTGCAAGGTGCTCCCTTGCTCTTTTATCTGGTTAGCATGTGCTAATCATAACGGGCTAGCTAGATAATGGAGGAACACCCTCTCTCTGCCTATGACACTCCCCTCCACAAAAATATAAAAAAAAATAGTTAACAAACACCTAGTGGGTGAGAACAGGTAAATTACCATAAAACGTTTTAACACATGATGTGGTAAAATGTTTCTTGCACACTGAGAGACTGAGCCGGGCCCGGGGCAAGGCCGCCCCCAGCCCCCCCCCCCCCCTAGGATCGCTGCCCCCCAATCGCTACTGCTGTGGACTTTGATCCTGGGGAACTGAGTTCGATTCCCACTGCAGCTCCTTGTGACTCTGGGCAAGTCACTTAACCCTCCATTGCCCCTGGTACAAAATAAATACCTGAATATATGAAAACTGCTTTGAAAGTAGTTGCAAAAACCTCAGAAAGGCGGTATATCAAGTCCCATTTTCCTTTCCCTCTCCTGCTCCCAGGCCACCAGGCAATAGGTCACCAGCTAATACACAATTTCAAAATAAACCAGGCTGGTGTGGCTGTAAAAGCATTGAAAGCTAGATTCTGGGAACAGTCTCTCAAAAAAAAAAAACACTATGGTTGCAGTATATTAGCTGGTGACCTATTGCCCCTGAAGCAGCCATTTTTATATTGGTGAAACATGGCCATGTCCAGCATTTTATGTTGAATACCTGGGAGCTTTTAATCTACTAATAAAGTCATTGCTTTTTTAGAAGGTCTGCCTCATTGTTTCATTTTCTGTATTGGATTTGGCAGACCAACTGCCTTGTTGTTTTCTGACTACTGAAAGAAGGAAAAGGAAAATGGGACTTGATATACTGCCTTTCTGTGGTTTTTGCAACTACATTCAAACCAGTTTACATAGTATATACAGATGGGGCATTGCCCCAGGTGCATATATACAGTATATGTACCTGGGGCAATGGAGAGTTAAGTGACTTGCCCAGAGTCACAAGGAGCTGCAGTGGGAATCGAACTCAATTGCCCAGCATCAAAGTCTGCTGCACTAACCACTAGGCTATTTCTGAAGTGAACTACCACTCCCTGCTGCTGCAGAGAGCTCTCCAAACCCCACATTCTAAACCAGACCATATTCCACCTATAGTATGCTATTTATTCATTAGGATTTATGTACCTACATTGCTTTCACTTTCTCCCTACTTGGTTGAAAGTATAATGTGACCACTTTCTCTAGTGTATGCTCCTTCTCTTTTAGCTAAGATCATGGGGCATGTTTACTAAATAGTGTACACTAATGTCTGTTAGTATATGCTAATATCATGGGTGTGGCAGCAGACAGTCCATAATATTTATTTAATATATTTATAAACCACACTCTCTCACAATTCCAGGCAGTTAACATAAAACATACATAATAAAATAGTACAAACTTCACAATAAAACTTGATAGCATGTGCTAATGCTTAATAAACATGCCCCCAAGAGTAGAATCAAACATATGCATGAGCCGTAGACAGTCTTATCTTGGTCTTTAGGCTCAGACTAGATGCTATTGAATTGGGGGGGAGGGGAGTCAATACACTGTACCAGGGGACATGATGATATAATAAGAGGAGGAGTAGCCTTGTGGCCTAACAACCAATGAAGGTCAGTTCCAATCCCACTACAGCCCCTTGAGATCTGGGGCAAGTCACTTAACCCTCTATTGCCTCAAGCACAAAAATTAGATTGTGAGCCCTCCACGGACAAGGAAATACCTACTGCACCTAAATGTAACTCACCTTAAGCTACCAATGAAAAAAAAGAGCTAAATCCACATACCCACTAAAAGAACGTACTACATTCAAGATCTGCACGTTGGTTCATAAAATCATTTACGGAGATGCCCCGACCTACATGCTAGATCTTGTGGACCTACCTCCCAGAAATGCTAAAAGATCTGCCCGCACATTTCTTAATCTACACTTCCCCAACTGTAAAGGATTAAAATACAGACTAACACATGCATCCAGCTTTTCCTACATGAGCACGCAGCTGTGGAATGCACTACCAACTAACCTGAAAACAATTAACGATATAATCCACTTTCGCAAATCTCTGAAAACCTATCTCTTCAACAAGGCCTACCACGATAATCCATAGCTTAATTATAACATTTCACCACTCTTCCCTTATTCTGAACGTCTTCCTTCTATACTGTTTGCTTAGCTCTTTTTTGTCATCCTCTTTGTAACACCAAATGTAACTTTACCCTGGAATGGCGATGCCATAACAGATATCTGTAAGCCACATTGAGCCTGCAAATAGGTGGGAAAATGTGGGATACAAGTACAATAAATAAATACATAAATAAATACATAAAAGCCTTTTCCCTCTTCCTTAGGGATCCTTTTACTAAGGTTGCACTAGCAAATTAGTATCCTTAACTGCCATGCTGCCATAGATATATAATGGGCAATGCAGCATTTAATGTGCACTAAATCTGTTAGTGCACCTTAGTAAAAAGGACCCTGTAGTGACTAATGAAGATATTAATATTAAGCCACTGACAGTACATCCAACTAACAACCAGTGTAGTTTACTGTAGTTTCCTTTTCTTGGCAATTCTATTTTTCCTCTAACACCCTAATCTAAAACCTGTTACCAGGGCAGTGCATTAACCATGCTTCCATAAACGATCCACTCTGTGCCAGTAAAAAAAGCGTGAAACTGTTCACTGCTTTCTTTCTCATTCTTTCCTGCTAAGTAATAACAAGTCAAAGGCATGGTTCCACACTCACAGCATTAACATCCTAATAAATTCTGTCCACTGGAACAGAGAATCCTCTCTGTGCCTGCAGAACACCGAAAATTACATCTTGTAGGATTTTAACTTTCTAGAAGAATTTGCCTGCTTTAGCCTGCTGATATACAAGGATATTTCCCCTGCAGATAGCACATAACATATATAACAGAGACAGTACTGTAGCTGAATCTTATATAGCTAGTTTTAAACTCGCTGACATAAAGAACTTACTATATACACATTACTTATGTAGTAGGAATGGGGAAAAAACCCTTCACATACAAAATAATAAACAATCTTTCTTTCTTCCTCCTTATGCTAACAAAAGAAAAACTAATGGACCGATGATCAGAAGCAAACGTAGGTGCTAGAGGCTGCTAATGCCATACTAGCACCTGTGTTTGCTACTGCCCCGTGATCAGAGCCCCTGAGCACATGAAACAATGTGCTCGCGGGCTCTGAACGCAACTAGCATGCAAATGCATGCAAAACAGGGCTAAATATATCCCTCCCCAATGATCAGCTTGCAGTGCGCCAAACATTGGCGTGCTGTCGGCGGCAAACCCTATGCCAGCTTGGAGCTGGAGTTAGGGTTTGCAGACCATTGGGGAGGAATGGTGAGTCCTGTCCAGCATGCATTTGCATGCTAGCAGGCCCCCCATTCCCCCCAATGCATCAGCCCCTCCCCCCACAGAAACCCCTACCCGACACCCCCCCAGCGACACAGGGTCTGGAGGTCTGCTGGACCTCAAGTCCCCCTGACCCCCCTGACACAGGTTTGGGGGGGCTGGAGATCCAGTGGATCTCCAGCCCCCTAACCCCCCTAGCATGCCCTCAAATGTCCTTGGTGGCCCAGTGGGCCGTGTCAGTTCCCCACCCTCCCCCCGCACACCCCACCTGGTGGTCTAGAGGCCCTTTCCCACCCCCCCTACCTTGATTGGAGGAGGGAGGTGGCATTCCCTTTTCTTCCATCGGCGCCACCTCGAAAATGGTGGCACACAGCCCTGCCCAGTGCATCCTGGGATACGCTGGATGGGGCTTCACACCATATAAGGGAGTTTCTGTAGAAGTAGAAGAAAAGAAAGAGGGCGTCCAGAATCATGCTTCTCACATAGGGAGTAAGGATGTCAGCTTCTGAGGATTGGCAAAAACAGCTTCAGTGACAACAAAGCACAGATCTTTACAGCTGCAGAAACACAAGAATCATCAGCATTTTTAATCACTTTGGGGTAGAGGCTCCTGCCGCGTTAAATCACCTTGGCTAGTTCTGCCGCTGATATTCAGTTGCACTTAATCAGACAGTGTTGCTGAATATCATTTTGCTATTGCCATGGCATGATCCAGTTAATGTTGGGGCAGGTTGGGAGGAGGGGGGGGGGGGGTCAGGGCAGAGCAAGGACTAACCTGATTAGCTGGGTAAGTTCCTGGATAAAGTTAGGATAGCAAAAAAAGCTCGCTTAACTTATTTGCTTAGTTATCTAGGCAACAGTATGAATATTAAATGGCCCCGGGATAACTGCTGGTGGCCTCACTTGTTCCGGATATTCAGGGCTGGTGCTGGGATTAGACCCAGCATTGAATATCCAGATCTAATTCAGCTCACGGCTGCCAGTGGCAAGTTCTGACTGAAGTGGACTGAATATTTGGGAATTTGTCTTCACGTCTCTAACATGTATAAATGAACAGTCATACCAAATAGAGAGTACAGTCTCAATTATCCGACCGTCACTGATCCAACCATTCAGTATATCCCATAGACCCCCCATGAGACATTACGTGGTTTCTCTTTCCATTTTCTGAACTTGGGACCCTACTTTTACCATCATTGTGAGCCAGGACCCTGCTTTTGCTATCTTTGTTTCTGCATTGTTTGAAGGGTCACCATTGTTTTCCATATTATCCAACTTTTCATTTATCTGACAACGGGTCTGTTCCATTTAGGTCAGATCAGTGGTTCCCAAACCTGATCCCTGGGGCACCCCAGTCAGTCAGGTTTTTGGGATATTCACTTGATTCCTTCAAGTACTTAAGTCTGATCATAAGATTATAAGAATAGCCATACTGGGTCAGACCAATGGCCCATCTGGTCCATCTAGCCCAGTATCCTGTTTCCAACGGTGGCCAATCCAGGTCAGAAGTACTTGGCAGAAACCCAATTAGTAGCAACATTCCATACAACCAATTCCAGGGCAAGCAGCGGCTTTCCCCATGTCTATCTCAATAAGAGACTATGGACCTTTCCTCCAGGAACTTGTCCAAACCTTTTTTAAATCCAGATACACTAACTGCTGTTACCACATCCTCTGTCAATGAGTTCCACAGCTTAACTATTCTTTGAGATAAAAAATATTTCCTCCTATTTGTTTTAAAAATATTTTCATGTAATTTTATGGAGTGCCCCCTGGTCTTTGTACTTTTTGAAAGAGTGAAAAATCGATTTACTTCTAGTTCTACCCATTCTACACCACTCGAAATTTTATAGACATTAATCTTATCCCTCTCAGCCTTCTCTTTTCCAAACTGAAGACCCCTAACCTATTTAGCCTTTCCTCATATGAGAGAAGTTCCATCCGCTTTATCATTTTGGTCGCTCTTCTTTGAACCTTTTCTAATTCCTCTATCTCTTTTTTTGAGATATGGTGACCAGAATTGAATAGTGTAAAGAGAGTGGGAAGTGGACCAATGCCTCCAGGGAAATAGGATATAGGATTTTGAAGTACCACTTTATTCAATGACTCGACACAGAAACTGTGTTTCGGCCACAGGCCTGCCTCAGAAGTCTAAAAACAATAAATACGACAAATATATTCAACATAAAAGATATATACATAAAAATGTCCAAGGACATATATATTATAGTCATAAAATAAACCAAAATAATAATAAATAGAAGATAGAATTCACTAAGTATATACATGTAAATAATAAAACAATATATAGTACATATATATATATATATTCATATTTCTGTATTTGGGGACTCTATGATATTAGTGATTTCCTTGACTCAAATAAATTGTACATTAAATATTCAGAATATACAAGAAGGGACATACTTCTATATAAAAGATCTTAAGACATATATATAAAAGGAAGAATGTGTACCTTACTAAAAAAAATATATATATATATACCATGCATAAAAAAGGTCCTACTTATATATAAAATAGAGAATAAAGAGATTTACTTATTAAATATGTATGTATCCAACATACACATAAGGGAATAGTAAAAATTAAGGATAAAGAGATTTACGTATTAAATATGGCCAAAACACATTTGCGTGGGGGTTAGTGTTCATCCACCTAGGTGGATCACCTTCTCCTTGACCAGAATTGAATGCAATACTCAAGGTGAAGTTGCCCATGAAGTGATACAGAAGCATTATAATATTCTAGGTCTTATTTTGCATCCCTTTCCTAATAATTCGTAGCATCCTGTTTGCTTTTTGGCTGCCACTGTACACTGGGCAGAAAATTTCAGCATATTGTCTAGAATGACACCTAGATCTTTTTGTTGAGTGCTGACTCCTAAGGTGGACCCTAGCATCAGGTAAGTATGATTCAGATTATTCTTCCCAATGTGCATCACTTTGTATTTGTCCACATTAAATGTCATCTGCCATTTGGATGCCCGGTCTTCCAGTTTCCTAAGATCTTCCTACAATTTTTCACAATCCGCATGAGTTTTGACAACTTTCAATAGTTTTGTGTCATCTGCAAATTTAATCACCTCATTCATCGTTCTGATTTCCAGATCATTTATAAATATGTTAAATAGCACCGGTCCCAGTACAGAGCCCTGTGGCATACCACTATTCATCCTCCTTCACTGAGAAAAATGGTCATTTAACCCTACCCTCTGTTTTCTGTCTAATAACCAATTCCTAATCCACAGCAGGATGTTGCCTCCTACCCTTCTCCTCCACCGCTGACTCCAGACTCTGTTCCTTTTATCTTGCTGCACCATATGCCTGGAATAGACTTCCTGAGCCAGTACGTCAAGCTCCATCTCTGGCCGTCTTCAAATCTAAGCTAAAAGCCCACCTTTTTGATGCTGCTTTTAACTCCTCTTATTCACTTGTTCAGAACCCTTATTTTATCATCCTCACTTTAATATTCCCTTATCTCTTGTTTGTCTGTCCTAATTAGATTGCAAGCTCTGTCAAGCAGGAACTGTCTCTTCATGTTCAAATGTACAGCGCTGCGTACGTCTAGTAGTGCTTTAGAAATGATAAGTAGTAGTAGTAGTATTCCATGACTTTTTAATTTTCTCAGAAGTCTGTCATGAGGAACTTTGTCAAAAGCATTCTGAAAATCCAGATACATTACATCAACTGGCTCACCTTTATCCACATGTTTATTTACACCTTCAAAGTAATGAAGCGAATTGGTGAGGAAAGACTTCCTTTGGCTGATCCCATTATCAATTCATAGCTTCAGTATGCATTACAATTTTCTGGCTGGGTTTCTTGCATTTAGGCACTTTCACTCTGATGCTATTTGGAAGACACAGATCAGTGAATTCAAATCCATGATATTCTGACCTTTCGTCTGGATTACTGTGGCATACTTTATGCTGGTAGCTCTGTCATTGATGTAAAACACCTGTAAACAGCCCAAAACACTGTTATTTGGATCCTGAGTCAGGCTTGCAAATATGATCACATCACCACTTTTGTAGTGCTGGGCTCACCCGGCGGTGAGCCCTTATCGTCAAATAAATAGGTAATGGTAAGGTCTCCCCTGGAAATGGCTGCACACCAATCCCCATGATTAGCACAGGGCCATTTCTTTTTTTGGTTGAAAATAACCTTTAACCCAGTGCGGTAAAAAGGAGCCTCGGCGGACAGCAAATCCACATGCCGACACCACTGCAGGCCCCCTTTTATCGCAGCTTGGTAAAAGGAGCCCTATGTTTGTTAAACATCATGTTAAAACAAAAAGATGTGTACTTTTTGCAGCAAATTATTCATTTTTTCTTAAGAAAACATTACAGTGTGTTGAAGAATAATCGCATTTTCCATATTACAGTTCCAGAACTCCCTGCAGGAATCATTGTAAGCAAAGACAATTATAGAAAATCCCTTAGAACAGAACAATGTGAAATAAAATATTAAGGTTTGTGAATTGTTTTTTTGCCATGATACCATGTTTTCTTACCGGAGTACGACTAGTAACTTCAGCAAAAGCTAATTTTAGGCAAGCTTTCAGACATGAACCCAAGGTTTTAAAATATCACCATCACAAAATGACAAATTTCTGTCCTCTAAATGCTTTTTGTTAAAAAGCCAAACATTTCATAAAGCTTTCACCTCAAGCCACCTTCCACTAAACAGGCAATGTATAAATAGAATATATTTATAGCTGGATGTTTTCTTTCTTCTATTAGATGACAGCTAGGGGCTCCTCAGGGCTTTTGTTTCTGTACTTTTAAAATTAATTATTGGAATAGTAAACCCCATGATATATAGCATGCTGTTCCAAAATGCTAAGATCTGTCAGGAAGTAACTACAGTTCTTTTAGTAAATAAATTTGTTACTTTAGAATGAACCTTTCTTCAACCTTTGTAGATTTTTCACCCAATAATTAAGACTATCTAGTCTTTTTCCATTATGATTTTTCTCAATATCTAGCCTTTGTTTGATATTCACTGAGTCTGAGCCTGTGCCCAGAACTCATATGAGATCAATTTTGCTTAAGCTGGTGATGTGTAAAGTCACATTTAGGGATATTCATAGGAACAGTGAATGAAAATAATGGCATTCCAAGTGAAAAACAAAAAAAGATACACATGGGATGCTATATAGCTTAACAAATGAGTGTGCGTTGGGTTTACATGGTTAAGGGGCTCATTTTCCAAACAGAAAAACATCCAAAAAAATGGCTCAAAGAGACAGATGGACATTTTGTTTTTGCCAAAACATCCAAATTGCTATTTTCAAAACCCATTTTAAAGATTTTTTTCTATGCAGTTCATATGTAGTACATCCAAAACACAAGGGGGCAAATCAAGGGCATGTTGTGGGCAGGATTTGGGAGTTTCCAAAACTTGGATGTTTTCCTGCTGTAATGGAGCAAAGCAAAAACGTCAAGGGCTAAAAGTTAGACATTTTAGTAAGGACCTGTTTCAATCATGACTCAAGTCACAAAAAGGTGCTCATTGGAGGGATTAAAGCATGACTACCTCCCCCTTACTCCCCCAGTGATCACTGACCACCTCCCACTTTGCAAAGATGTGAAATAAACAGTACATACCAACTTCTATGATAGCTTCAGAAGTTATGGCCAATCCTATTAGAGCAGCAAGCAGGTCCCTAACTTACACTTGTGGTGGAAAGTGTGAGCTATACCAAACCCACCAAAAACCTACTGTACCAACATACAGGTGACACCTGCTGCCATAAGGGCTATTGTAGTGGTGTACAGCAGGGGCATAGCCAGACCTCGAGGTGGGGGCATATTTTGGTAACCGTCCCACTGCTACTCCCCTCCGCCACCACCCCCCCTCCACTGCTGCCTTCCCCTCCACCGCCTTGCCCACCCCCTCCGCTGCCCACTGCGGCTGCTGTACATCTTGGCTGGTGGGGGTCCCCAACCCCCGCCAGATGAAGACTTCATCCAGCACTGGTCTCCAGCGCCACCGCATTGCGTGCCCTGCTCTCTCTTCCCCTCACGTCAGGCACGCTCCTTTTAGTGAAACTGCTCAATTTCACTAAAAGGATCGTGCCCGACGTGAGGGGAAGAGAGAGCAGGGCAGGCAATGCGTCAGCGCCGCCACAGACCAGCACTGGACGAAGTCTTCAACTGGTGGGAGTTGGGTGAAAAGTAGGTTTTTGGTAGGTTTTGTAGGGCTCCCCATACACTATAAAGGGGTAAAGGTGAGATGTGTACCTGGGACCTTTTATATGAAGTCTACTGCAGCACCCCTTAGGGTGCCCCATTGCTCTGCTGGGATGTCTGT
This sequence comes from Microcaecilia unicolor, assembly GCF_901765095.1. NCBI lineage: Eukaryota > Metazoa > Chordata > Amphibia > Gymnophiona > Siphonopidae > Microcaecilia > Microcaecilia unicolor. Next base: position 236,939,734 of record NC_044031.1, read on the forward strand.
GTGGCCAGTCTACTAAGAATGCAAGCTCCTCCTACATCCCAACGGCTTGTTTTTGTATATTTTTCCCTTGGACTTTTTTTTTTTAAATAAAAGGATGGTTTTTGGACGTTTTCAGCAACATGTCCAAAATCAGATTTAGACGTCATATCAAAAATGCCACTCAGTCATCTATCTTAAGAAAAGTGTTTTGCTTTAATAGAAGGAACAAAGCCCCTAGCAAGTGAGTTGCTCGGGAGGTGAAGGCCAATGCTAAATTCATGTAATTATTTCAAAAGCAGGCTGTGGTCTCATCCCATGAAACCACTCACAACAAAGGGCAATGTTTCCAAAATCAATGATTTTATTATTCAGTAAAATAATGAATCACAGTCTACATTTATCACTTCATGGCTTGACATCATAAAGATCCAGGTATAAAGAATTTCTGGTAGCCATACTGGTTCTGGATAAAACTGGAATCTTTATATATTGTGAAACATTTTAATGGATGTTTTGCTGTTACCCAGAAGTAAAGGAATGCTCTTCCGTGGGTTATTCGAGTTGAGGAGAACTATTTGAATTTCATAAGAAGCTTAAAACACATCTTTTTGAACAAAAGCTAAGCCCCTCTTGATTATATATGCTGAAATGATTTGATAACTTTTATGGATGTAGTGTTCATTCTATATTACGTATTTAACTGCACACTGCGTTGAACCCTATTTTAAGGGAAACCGGTTTAGAAGTGTTGATTGAATAATATTGATATAAACATAATTTGTTTTTTGGGGGGGGGGGGGGTTGCCAGGTTCTTGAAGCCTGTGATTGCCGCTGTCAGAGACAGGATGCTGGGGCCTTGATGGGACCCTGGTCTTTTCCCCCCAGTACGGCGGTTCTAGGTGCTTTATATTGAAACATCAAAAAAGTAGAACAAATATTGAACTGATATATTTTTCGTGACCCTCCCCAGGCTAACCCTCTTTTCCACAGAAATAAGACACCTGACCCATCCAGCCATAGAAATATCCACCACTGGGCCTGGCACCTATTCCTTTCTTCTTGAAGGGGATTAGGTATCTCACTATGGGGTCTTTACTAAGCTGCGGTAGCATTTTTTAGCTTGCAGTAAAAGTCAGCTGGCGGCAAACACCATAGGAATATGATGGGCATCTCGGCATTTACCGCCAGCTAATTTCTACTACAAGCTAAAAACGCTACCGTGGCTTAGTAAAAGACCCTCTATGTGCACCATTTTTTAGAAATTTCTTTTGATTTTGTTTTAGATCTCAATATTATGGTGTACTAATAAGCTTTGCCTCAATCTCATTGTAACTCCAACTGTAATTCTCTATCCTGGCATGGCGCTGCCATAACAGGTCTTTGTAAGCCACATTGAGCCTGCAAATAGGTGGGAAAATGTGGGATACAAGTGCAATAAATAAAAATAAAATAAATAAATTACACATGGTACAAGATGTTGTTCATATGGCGTGCATCATGTCATTGCAGGCTGCAGTATTGTACCCTGAGCCGTGTAACTACAGTGGATTGCAAGTAAGCTCTTGAAACTGGTGAGAGGTAAGAGGAGAGCAAAGAGGAAGGAAAACAGGATTTTTGAATTCTGAATTCTGTCTTCTTGGGGATTTCTGTTTACCCTGACTGTTATTTCCTATCCTTTATATATTGTTTTTCTCTCTGTGTGAAATCTTAGGGCCCTGTTTATTATGCCATGCTGTAGGCGCATTATCGTTCTTAGTGTGCACTAAAAGTAAGTGCGGGCTAATGTTAGAGACATCCATATGGATGTCTCTAGCGTTAGTGTGTGCTAAAAATGCTAGTACGCTTTAGTAAACAGGGCCCTCATCTTGTTCTCTTCTGTCACTTTATTTTGTTATAGAGTGTGCAAAAGAGAAGCATCTAGGTGTGACTGATGTGTAAAAGGAATGCTGGAAGAGCCAGCCCTGCAACTACGGCAATCAAGCACAGAGCAAATACAAACTATGCTAGTGAAGGAAAAGGAGGATTAAAGTACCCAGCCAAAGTTCCTCTGAGCCTGATGATGTGCACTGAGAATGAAGCCTTCCAGGAGCACTTTGCAGGATACACAAACAATAGTTGCTACCAGTGGCATACCAAGGGGGGGGGGGCGGTGGGGGCAGTCCGCCCTGGGGGCAAGCCACTGGGGGGGGGGGTGCCACGCACCTGTTGGCTCCGAGTCCGCTCGTTCCCTCCCTGCTGCTCCCTCTGCGTGGAACAGGTTACTTCCTGTTCCGGGGCAGAGGGAGCAGCAGGGAACGAGCGGACTCGGAGCCGACAGGCGCATGGCACCCCCCCCCCCCCCAGCAGGTAAAAATGCACCCGGGGGGGTGTAATTTTGCCGGGGGGGGGGGGGCGCATCGGCGATCCGCCCTGGGTGTCAGCCAGCCTAGGAACGCCACTGGTTGCTACTACCCCCCAAAAGAGAACCTGTCTGCCAAAAACCAGGAAGTGCAACCAATAACCTCTCCCTTGATGCCTGCACACTAAAGTTTTGCTGACCAGAGGAACCACTATACATCAACATAACTCACCATGGATTTTGCTCTGTCATAAGGAAAAATCAGACATCTATATTGTGATGTGCACATAATCAATAGAACTGGTGCACAAGATTGTCACAATTGTTTCTCTGGCTCCCACTTCCCTCCTCACTCTATGTGAGTACTACCAGTGGAAGCAGTGATTCACATCCTCTGTCTGCACCAGCCCTGCCAGAGAAGTAACCAGAAGTGATGTTGTGAGGGTTGTGCACAGTGGCGTTTCTAGGGGGGGCGGTGGAGGCGGTCTGCCCCGGGTGCACGCCTCCGGGGGGGTGCCACGCGCGCCTGCCCGCCGTTGTTCCATGCTTCTTCTCTGCCCCGGAACAGGTTACTTCCTGTTCCGGGGCAGAGAAGAAGCATGGAACAACGGTGGACAGGCGCGCGCGGCACCCCCCCCCCCGGCGGCGTGCACCCGGTGGGGGGGTTCCTTCGCGGAGGTGTCCTTTACGCCGGGGGGGGGGGGTCCGCGCTGCATTGGGGGGGGCGCTGCACCCGGGGGGGGCGGGGCGAATCGGCGATCCGCCCCGGGTGCCAGCCCCCCTAGGAACGCCACTGGTTGTGCACGACAGAGGGAAGCCTGTGAGGTCAGCACAGTGCATGAATGTAAATTGCTGCTGCTGCTGCTGGCAATTTTCAAGAGCAGATGGAAGGAGGAGGAGTTGTCAGGCCACAGGCAGGGAAAAGACAGATGCTAGATCTGGGGGCAGAGAAGAGGGAGAGTGATGCAGGACAAAAGGATGGTGGTGGGAAGGAAGTTTTGGAAAGGCCCATCCATGTTTACTCTGGACCCCACCCAAAATGGCAGACCTGGCTACTCCACTGCTTTTAAATGCTAGGTGAATGCTTCTCTAAGGCTTCTAATCAGACCCATCACATAACATAAGCAAGAAGAAATACACCTGTTTTCAAATATTTCTTAAACTGTCAAATTTGCACAAAAATACAGGTGCCCAGGCAATTGATTCCACATCAAGACTGACAGCCACTTCACATTTTTTTAATCTCAAAGGAGCACTGGCCTCCACCCACCTGTCATCAAGAATCCCTGGTGGTCCAATAGTAAATGGGCAGAAGCAGTACCCATTCACTCCTGCCCATGTCTGAGACCACAACAAAATGTCTGCCCCGACCTCTAGTGGCAGTCTCTTGGTACTTCAGATTCCATGAGTACTTTATGTAGAGGCAGCCATTTTTTTGTAGTAGCCTTGGATGTGGGCGGAGTGAGTGAGCATCAATCCTGCTCATTTATTATTGGACTACAAGGATTCTTCAAGGTAGGCTGGCGAAGGGGGGGGGGGCAGGATTGGGGGTCTGTGCCTACCTTGCTATAACTTTGGGGTGTGGGTGGGAATGGGGATCTGGTCAAGAATTTCTCAGGTGGATCCCAGCTACATATTGGCCAGCATCCACGTAAACCAGGGCACTGTGAATTAGCCTCGGATATTCAGTTCTGGTGCCCAGACATGGCCCGACACTGAATATCTGGAACTAATGTACCCAGCAAGTCAACATTAAAAAAAAAAACACTGACTGCTGTCAGCTGAATATCTACCCCCTAATGTACAAAATCTCACTAGCTATTTTCTTTTATTTTTTTGAATGCTAGTTTATTCTAAAGCACGATACTGGGGTGAAATCCTACTCTTTCTAGTTGGAGTGGAGAGTTTGTATTCCCCATTAATACATTACTGTCATCTCCTTACAATGTTTCTCTCTTTCTTTCTTTATGATATTTTCTTACCCATAATCTTTGAATTTTGAATAGTGGTAAGTGATTTCCTCCTACCTGCAAAAGTCATCAATTTTGCATGTTCTGCCCCTGCAGTTCTCTCTGGTGCCTGGATCACAAACCCTGCTCTCCTGTGCTAAACGTTTATTCCAGCTTTCAATAGCCTTTTCATTTACCTCCCCAACAGTTTAGTCCAGCAAATAATCCTTCATCTCTCCAAATCCTGGAGGGGGGTGGGGAGAAGATTGTAAGGATATCAAATTGCGTTTTAATGCTCAATTTAGATTGTGAGTCCATTAGAGACAGAGAAAGTACCTGCATTAAACAACGTAACCCACGTTTGGTTCAGGGGCATAGCTACTGTTGGGTCCACCTAGTTGGGCTTGGGCCCACCCAACAGCAGTGCACCCTGGGCCCTGACAGCGTGGTGTGGGGGGAGCAGACTGGGCTCCATTGTGAGTTCTCTTCTATGGATCTGCGGCAGCAATTCCCACACACTGCCTGCTGCTAACCCCAAAGTCTCTCTTCTGCCATGTTCTATCCCCTTCTGTCGCAATTTCCTGTTTGTGCCTGGGTGGGACACGGCAGAGGGGAGGCTTCTGGGTTAGCGGCAGGTAGCATACGGGAATCTCTGTTGCTGCTGCTGCCCTATAGAAGAGAGGGGAGAGATGATGCAGGTGGTGAAAGAAGAGAGAGAGAGAGAGGAAGAGTTTTGTGTTGGGTGGAAAAGGGGCGAGAGATGCTGCACAGGGGGTGAGGGGGTGAGGGGCGAGAGAGGGAGAAATCTTGTATATGGGGGTGGAGGGGAGGGAGAAATGCTGCATGGAGAGGGAGGAAGATAGGGATGAGAGATATGGGGGTGGATGGGGAGGAGAAAGAGAGGGAGAAATGTTGGACATAGAGGTAAAAGGAAGGGAAGAGAGATGGTGCATAGGGTTGGAGGGGAGGAAGAAAGAGATGCAGCAAAGGGGGAGAGAAGGGCAATAAAGGGAGAAATCTTGTATATGGGGATGGAGGGGAGGGATAGATGCTGCATGGAGGGTAAGAAGGGGGAGAGAGGGAGAAATGTCAGACATGACAATGGAGGAGGGGAGGAAGAGAGAGATGCTGCATTGGAGGGGGGGGGGGAAGAAATGTTGGACCTGGGGCACAAGGGAGGGGGATAGAGGCAGAAATGTTAGATATGGCGGAGGAAGGGAGAGAATGCTGCATGGGAGGGAAGGGGAAGAGAGATGGTGGACAATGGGAGAGAGGGACATAGGCTTTGATGAAAGGCAAGAAGAGATGCACAGGAGGTGAAGAGGGGAGAGAGGGAGATGCTGGATCCAGGAGCAGATGGGAGTGATGGAGAGATACCGGATAATGAGAGTGAGGGAAGAGAGAAGGAGAAATGCTGGACCATGGGGGACAGGGCAGGAGGGGAGAGAAGGGACAGGGAGATGTCAGACTATGAGAGTGGGGAGGGAAGAAAGAGGGAGCAGATAGAAGGGTAGAGGGAGGAAGACACTGGGAATGGTGGAACCATGGGGAGAGGCCAGGAGGGGAAGGAGGAGGGTGGCAAGAAAATGGATGGAGAGGATAGTGATTACAGAGGATAGAAATATGGTAACGGGGAGTAGATTAAAGATGAAAGGAAATGACTGGGGAAGGAATGAGTTGGGGAATGGGAGAGCTAGTGGATGAGAGAAGATGGAAATCTGATAGGCAGCTGTAAGGTAAAAAGGAGGAGAAGGGTGAGAAAGAGGTGAAATTTGAGTTGATAGAAGAAAAAGAAAAAAAAGAGAGGAAACAGCTAAAAAGGAACGATCAGTATATCAGAGGTAGGTGTAGTAAGGGAATAGACAGCAGAGAGGAGAAAAGACAAATGAATAGCAGCTGCATTAAGGAGAATTAGTAGACAACAGACAGGAAATTGGAACCAACATAATGGAAAAATAAATCCACATCCACATCCAGACAACAAAGGTAAAAAAAAAAAAAAGCATTTTATTTTGAATGTTTTAAATGGAATATATTAGCACTGGGAAATGTGCATAGCAAATGTCTTTGCATTGTGTTCAGTAGAAAAGGAAATGCATTTCTGTTTTTATTTCTCCAATGTTATAGTACATGCTAAGTTTGACTTCTTGGGGTTCTCAATTCATTTTTTGTGTAAATATTTTTATTTCTAATTTATGATCTCTTGTTCTGTATTTGGTGAGGGTCTGTCAGTGTGATAGTAGTGGCAGGTGTGTAAATTGGAGGGGAGGCAGGGAGAAGAGGGGATTGGAGAAGGTGCCCTCCTTTATTTTCTGACCTGGGCCACAGTATGTCTAACACTGGCTCTGACCCTTGCTACATAGATGGTGGGGATCCCCAACCATTCCCAGATGAGGACCGCCTCCAAAGGCAGCCAGAACTCCCTTCTACCAAGCTCTCCAGTCAGCAACAGCATCCTTGAGTCACCTACAACTAAGCATTCAAGGGGTGCCGGCATTGGTCACTTAGGGACGTGCTGCTGCCTGCCAAGCTTGGTAAAAGGGAGTTCTAGCCACCTTCGGAGGAAGTCTTCAGCTGACAGAGCTTGAGGATCCTCATTAGCTAAAGTATTTATATTTTGAGGTGGAGGTAGGGTGGGGCAGAGAAAATTTTGTGCCCACCCACTTTGGGCTCAGGCCCAGCCAAAATTGGCTGTCTGGCTATGTCACTGCTTTGTAGCACAAAAAGGTGGTATATCAAATCCATGACCTCTTTTAGATATGTTCTAGGAGTCACTGTTTCTTCTATCCAGTACAGAGGAATCAAGTCATTATGACATCATTGCTGAAGTAGTCTCTTAGGCACTAGAAAAAGAGGCATTGTAATATCACATCAGCCTTGGTTACCAGAGATTAGAACTCTTCCAGCTACCTGAACCAAGGAGATTTTATGACAGGAGACAGTATGATGTCAAAAAGTTGAAGCCGGGGGGGGGGGGGGGGTGTCACGTGATGCTCTTTAGCTGAGCGGGTCTCTTGGTCAAGCTCCACTCTAGCCACCTCAAAATCATTTAATTTACCTGCGAGATCTTCCCTATGTGGGGCTAGAACAGTCCGGTTGGTGAGACTAAATCCCGGTGCACCTTGTGACGGAGCTCAAGCCCATTTTAACGGTAGAGTAAAGGGGTTATGCCCGCGATGACCCCACGGACAGGAAGGCACCGCTTACAGAACTTGGGCCTCAAGATGGTGGCAATGCATGCGAGTCCTCACAGGCCAGTCTCTCGGCGGAGACCACTAAAGACTTAGTGCAACAGATATCGGCAGTGCTTGAGGACAAACTATCTAAGCTGCAAATGTCAGTGGATCAAATTCGGGACTCCTTGGAGCGGCAGGGCGCATGTATTCAACAGGCAGAGGACCGTATCTCGTGCCAGGAGGATCGTGCTGAGACGGCAGACATGAAGATTTTGGCACTTGAGAAACAATGCACGCATCTAATGCACGTGGCAAGCCTTTTGCCGCATGCCAACCCTTTAGTAAAAGGGCCCCCCTTTTTTTTTAATTGAGTAGTAAAGGTGTACAGTGCAGGAGCAGGCCTCTAATATTATGCAAGATTTTCCAACCAGGCTTAGTCTTTGTAAAGAGAGAGAAAATGTTTTCCTTCCAGTCCAGGACAGAACAGCAGAATCTTGTTTCATTGTTCACTAGCCCTGGCAAAATGTCTAAATAAATCACTTATGACTAGCAGTTCGAATGGCGGGTGTACAGTTAAGTGTGAGGGTGGTAGCTGACTTGGATTTCTTCCAGAATTCAAGGAATTTTTCATTCCAATAAGGAGGAGGAAAATACAAAGAGAAGAATGTCTATAATACACTCTTTCTTAGAACTAGAGTCATTGGAAAGTCATGAAAGCCATAAACCTTTCTTTAATGCTGTAATCTTTTGATCCACCCTGACCCTCTCTAAGTTTAATGATGTGGCTTTGAGATTACTGTGAGAAAGCTAGGGAGGAAGAGTAAAAAATAGTTTTCATATATTAAGCAAGAAGGGAGGACCCATTTAGCAGCGGCTTTAAGTAGTGCATTAGGTACGCTCTACCAAATTAGACTAGGAGGGAGAAGGAATGAAGATGGGATGAGATGCTTGAAAGGAAAAAAAAAAAGATGCAGTAAGATCAAACAGTGAGGGAAGAATGAAATTGGAGAATTAAAAAATTAAGGCAATAAAAGCTGACACAAGAAGGGCAGACAGAGGAATGCTATGTGCAGAGGGAGAAAGGGATTCAGCAGTAGTTCAAGGTGAGCCTGTTTCTGGAGGGCTGACTGTCTAATTTTGTATGAGGCAATGGAAAGTTAAGTGACTTGCACAAGGTCACAACCAGCAGCAGTAGGATATCAGCAGGGCTTCCCGGTTTCTCAGCCCACTGCTTTAACCATTAGGCTACTCCTCTACTCCAGGAAATAGCCTAACCTTTATGATAAGAACAGGAAACAAAGCCAGAAGAGCCCAGTATTCTGTTTCTAATATTGGCCAAGCCAAATCACAATTTCTGGCACAATCTTCCCCTCACCCCCCCAAAAATAAAAACAACACGGTTCCATGCTACTTACCCCCTGATAAAGATCTATTGTCTGTCCACTAGTCTAGGTAGATAAGAACATAGGAGCCAACATTTCAAAATGATTGGGGGTGATCCCCGTCCCTTCCCCATCCCCTCCCCTCCCCTCCCCCCTCGTCCCCCTCTCCTCCCCTTTCTCCGAGTTCCAGGCCTCCCCCTCCCCCACCTCCGAGGTCCAGGCCCCCCTCCCTCCGAGATCCAGGCCCCCCTCTCTCCCTCCCTCCGAGTTCCAGGCTGCCCTCCCTCCAAGTTCCAGGCCCCTTCCCTCCTCCCTCCGAGTTCCAAATTTTAAAAGTCATCTTACCTCGGGGTCCCGCCAGCGGCAGCAGTGAAAGGCATGCAGGCTCGGTGCTTCAGCCTTCCCTTCTCTCTCTCAGCTCTGGTCCCGCCCTTGCAGAAACAGGAAATGAGGGCAGAACCAGAGCTGAGAGAGAAGGGAAGGCTGAAGCGCCGAGCCTGCATGCCTTTCGCTGCTGCCGTCGGGACCCCGAGGTAAGATGACTTTTAAAATTCTGGGCGGCACGCAGGAAGGCGAGGGCGGACCGGCGGAGGACTGAGGGGCATAATCGAAAGGGATGCCCAAGTTTTGCTGAGGACGTCCTCGCAAAACGTCCCGATGGAGGAGCAGGGAAACCCGTATTATCTTTCATTTCGATAATACGGTCGGGGAAGCCCAAATCTTGAAATTTAGGTCATCCTTAGAGATGGTCATCCCTAGACTTGGTCATTTCTGATTTTCGGCGATAATAGAAACCAAGGACGCCAATCTCAGAAATGACCAAATGCAAGCCCTTTGGTCATGGGAGGAGCCAGCATTCATAGTGCACTGGTCCCCCTGATATGCCAGGACATCAACCGGGCACCCTAGGGGGCACTGCAGTGGACTTCATAAATTGCTCCCAGGTATATAGCTCCCTTATCTTGTATGCTGAGCCCCTCAACCCCCCCAACCCCCCCCCCCCAAAACCCACTACCCACAACTGTACACCACTACCATAGCCCTTACGGGTGAAGGGGGGCACCTAGATGTGGGTACAGTGGGTTTGTGGGGGGGTTTGGAGGGCTCACATTTACCACCACAAGTGTAACACGTAGGGGGAGATGGGCCTGGGTCCGCCTGCCTGAAGTGCACTGCACCCACTAAACTGCTCCAGGGACCTGCATACTGCTGCGATAGACCTGAGTATGACTTTTGAGGCTGGCATAGAGGCTGGAACAAAATATTTTTAAAGATTTTTTGAGGGTGGGAGGGGGTTAGTGACCACTAGGGAAGTAAGGGAGGTCATCCCAGATTCTGTCCGGTGGTCATCTGGTCATTTCGGGCACCTTTTTTGTGCCTTGGTTGTAAGAAAAACAGGACCAGGTAAAGTCATCCAAGTGCTCGTCAGGGACCCTTTTTTCCCATTATGGGTCGAGGACGTCCATGTGTTAGGCACGCCCAAATCCCGCCTTCGCTATGCCTCCGACATGTCCCTGTGAGCTTTGGCTGTCCCTGCTAAGGAAAGCAGTTGGGGACGTCCAAATCTGCTTTCGATTATACCGATTTGGCCGACCCTGTGAGAAGGATGCCCATCTGCCGATTTGGGTCGAAAGATGGGCATTCTTTTTCAAAATAAGCCTGAAAACCAACATGGATTAGTGAAGAGGAATCTTGCCTCACCAATCTATTACATTTCTTTGAAGGGTTGAACAAACATGTGGATTAAGGTGAGCCAGTTGATATTGTGTATCTGGATTTTCAAAAGGCATTTGACAAAGTACTTCATGAAAGACTCCAGAGAAAATTGGAGAGTCATGGGATAGGAGGTATTGTCCTACTGTGGATTAAAAAGGTTAAAAGATAGAAAACAGAGAGTAGGGTTAAATGGTCATTATTCTCAATAGAGAAGGGTAGTTAGTGGGGTTCCCCAGGGGTCTGTGGGGACAGCTGTTTTTAACATATTTATAAATGATCTAGAGATGAGAATAACCAGTGAGGTAATTAAATCTGCTGATGACACAAGTTATTCAAAGTTGTTAAATCGCAAGAGGATTGTGAAAAATTACAAGAAGACCTTACAAGACTGGGAGACTGGGTGTCTAAATGGCAGATGACGTTTAATGTGAGCAAGTGCAAAGTGATGCATGTGGGAAAGAGGAACCCAAATTATAGTTATGTGATGCAAGGTTTCACATTAGAATCTAGGTGTCATCGGCGACTAAGAAATCAAAAAATGTTAGATATTTTAGGAAAGGAATGGAAAACAAAAATGAGGATGTTATAATGCTTTTGTTTTAAGGGGCTTCAACATTAGCTTCAGAACTTTTAGTACAAGAACAGTGCTGAGCAGACTTCTGCGGTCTGTGCCTTGAGAATGGCAAGGACAAATCAAACTCAGGTACAGTGGTGGAAATAAGTATTTGATCCCTTGCTGATTTTGTAAGTTTGCCCACTGACAAAGACATGAGCAGCCCATAATTGAAGGGTAGGTTATTGGTAACAGTGAGAGATAGCACATCACAAATTAAATCCGGAAAATCACATTGTGGAAAGTATATGAATTTATTTGCATTCTGCAGAGGGAAATAAGTATTTGATCCCCCACCAACCAGTAAGAGATCTGGCCCCTACAGACCAGGTAGATGCTCCAAATCAACTCGTTACCTGCATGACAGACAGCTGTCGGCAATGGTCACCTGTATGAAAGACACCTGTCCACAGACTCAGTGAATCAGTCAGACTCTAACCTCTACAAAATGGCCAAGAGCAAGGAGCTGTCTAAGGATGTCAGGGACAAGATCATACACCTGCACAAGGCTGGAATGGGCTACAAAACCATCAGTAAGACGCTGGGCGAGAAGGAGACAACTGTTGGTGCCATAGTAAGAAAATGGAAGAAGTACAAAATGACTGTCATGCAACAAAGATCTGGGGCTCCACGCAAAATCTCACCTCGTGGGGTATCCTTGATCATGAGGAAGGTTAGAAATCAGCCTACAACTACAAGGGGGGAACTTGTCAATGATCTCAAGGCAGCTGGGACCATGTCACCACGAAAACCATTGGTAACACATTACGACATAACGGATTGCAATCCTGCAGTGCCCGCAAGGTCCCCCTGCTCCGGAAGGCACATGTGACGGCCCGTCTGAAGTTTGCCAGTGAACACCTGGATGATGCCGAGAGTGATTGGGAGAAGGTGCTGTGGTCAGATGAGACAAAAATTGAGCTCTTTGGCATGAACTCAACTCGCCGTGTTTGGAGGAAGAGAAATGCTGCCTATGACCCAAAGAACACCGTCCCCACTGTCAAGCATGGAGGTGGAAATGTTATGTTTTGGGGGTGTTTCTCTGCTAAGGGCACAGGACTACTTCACCGCATCAATGGGAGAATGGATGGGCCATGTACCGTACAATTCTGAGTGACAACCTCCTTCCCTCCGCCAGGGCCTTAAAAATGGGGTGTGCTGGGTCTTCCAGCACGACAATGACCCAAAACATACAGCCAAGGCAACAAGGAGTGGCTCAGGAAGAAGCACATTAGGTCATGGAGTGGCCTAGCCAGTCACCAGACCTTAATCCCATTGAAAACTTATGGAGGGAGCTGAAGCTGCGAGTTGCCAAGCGACAGCCCAGAACTCTTAATGAGTTAGAGATGATCTGCAAAGAGGAGTGGACCAAAATTCCTCCTGACATGTGTGCAAACCTCATCATCAACTACAGAAGACGTCTGACCGCTGTGCTTGCCAACAAGGGTTTTGCCACCAAGTATTAGGTCTTGTTTGCCAGAGGGAAATACTTATTTCCCTCTGCAGAATGCAAATAAATTCATATACTTTCCACAATGTGATTTTCCGGATTTAATTTGTGATGTGCTATCTCTCACTGTTACCAATAACCTACCCTTCAATTATGGGCTGCTCATGTCTTTGTCAGTGGGCAAACTTACAAAATCAGCAAGGGATCAAATACTTATTTCCACCACTGTATATATATAAAGTAACACATACCATGTAAAATGAGTTTATCTTGTTGGGCAGACTGGATGGACCATTCAGGTCTTTAACTGCCTTCATTTAGTATGTTACTATGTATCGCTCCATGGTGCAACCACATCTCAAATAGTGTGTGCAATTCTGGTCACCGCATCTCAAAGAAAATGCTGCTGAGATAATGGCAGATGGGGTACAGGCACAAGATAAAAGCAGTCAGTTCCCTTGAGAAAGCTGGTGGTGAAACGGGTCCCCGTTGGGATTGCTGCAAGAAGTTAAGTGCTGGCTATTTGTGCTTGATAAAAGAAGTTCCATTTTTATATTTTAATTGCAAAGAAAAAAAACGGAGGTTTTTTGACCCATGATTGAGCTGTGTACTTATTTAGTGCTAAAAACTGTCTGTGCTGCGACACTGAGCACGGTAGGCTTCTGAGGTCTTTTTTTCCTCCTAATGAAAAAATTTTAAACCCTTAAAATAGAAAAAATCTGGGGAATATTGATCGTGTTAACACTACAAGAGTATATATAATATTGTGCACAGTATGTGGTTGGAACTTGTTCTTTATACCTGTGCTACAGTTTGTGTCAAAGCCTACCTTTTTGATGCTCCTAACCTTTATTCACTTGTTCAGTACCCTTATTTTATCATCCTCACTTTAATATTCCCTTATCTCTTATTTGTCCTGTTTGTCTGTCCTAATTAGATTGTAAGCTCTGTCGAGCAGGGACTGTCTCTTCATGTTCAAGTGTACAGCGCTGCGTACGTCTAGTAGCGCTATAGAAATGATATGTAGTAGTAGTAGTAGTAGTGTATGAGGAATTTGAAAAAGTACAGAGAGGGTGATGAAAATGATCCTTTTGCTATTACCAAATGTATATTTTCTTATATAATTCTTATATATTTCTTATATATCTCTTATTATGTTTGCTGAAAAATACTATCATGTTCTATCATTATCATGGTACCCAAAATCCTTCTGTTATTACTAAATGTATACTTTCTCATGCATTTCCACTACTCATGACGTATTGTAAGCCACATTGAGCCTGCAAAGAGGTGGGAAAATCTGGGATACAAATGCAACAAATAAAATAAATAAATAAAATAGATAAAGAGGATGGGATGACGTCCCTATGAGGAAAGGCTAAAGTGGCTAGGAGAAAAGATGACTGAGGGAAGATATGATAGAGATCTATAAAATAATGAGTGGAGTGGAAGGGGTAGACATGAATCGCTTGTTTAGTCTTTCCAAAAATACTAGGACTCCGCATGCGATGAAGCTACAAAGTAGTAGATTCACAATAAATCAGAGAAAATATTTCTTCACGCAACGTGTAATTAAACTCTGGAATTTGTTGCCAGAAAATGTGGTAAAAGCAGTTAGCTTAGCAGTGTTTTTAAAAAGGTTTGGATAGCTTCCTAAAAGAAAAGTCCATAAGCCATTATTAAGATGGACTTGGGGAAAATCCACTGCTTATTTCTAGAATAAGCAGCATGAAATGTATTGTACTGTTTTGGGATCTTGCCAGGTACTTGTAACCTGGATTAGACACTGTTGGAAACAGACTGCTGGGCTTGATGGACCTTCAGCCTGTCCCAGTATGGCAACACTTATGTACTTATGTACACAGGTCAAGCAAATGGCCGCTCTCTATAAATGGTGACATCAGATGCCACTTATTATGAGGGCCAATTAGATTCAATGATGTTTGTCCTCAAACCAAATCTGCATTTTTCAAGAAAAAAATTAAACTTTTTTAAAAAAGAGACATGACAGTACTCAGTCTAGTGGGTTCCATAGAATAATTTTTTTTTGTTACATTTGTACCCCATGCTTTCCCACTCATGGCAGGCTCAATGCAGCTTACATGGGGTAAAGGAGGGTTAAGTGATTTGCCTAGAATCACAAGGAGCTGCCTGAAGTGGGAATTGAACTCAATTCCTCAGGACCAAAGTCCACCACCCTAACCATTAGGCCACTCCTCTACTCCAAATTTGCTTTGCTTGTTGCAATATTTTTTGTCAACCCCCTCCCAGGGGACCGGGCGATCTACTGCAGAACAATGCAACTTAATGTCCAACATTTACACAATGCATTGCTGGAGGAGATGTAATCTTTTGAGTTCTAATAATGCTCTTATGTTCAATTAAACATACATAAAGTGTTCTCGGTGTCTGCCCTACATAGAGTTTTTGACACGGGCAAATCATGCAATAATATTACAAAGTCTGACTTGCAAGAAGTCTGTGCCTTCAGGCGATAAGTAACTTTAGTATTTGGATCATTAAGCACTGATGCCTCATAGCACACAATGAACATTCCCCACAGCTTTTATGACCTGAAGCTTGATTCTCCAATGGAGTTATAGAGTTCTAGTCAGGAAAATCTGCAGGGCATAATAGTTCTTTAAAATTCCTTCCATGGCTGAATGCAAAATGTACAGTAGAAAAGGAAAATGCTAGTAAAATTGTCAAGATTGCTCAGTATTTCTTAATTATTCTTACAACTTTGTAAACCTCTGTAGTATATTTCGACACACATGTATGATCAGTATCATCAGGTTCATGTCATTGTTGTAATTGTAACAATAATTCCCTGTTGTTAAACCTGGCTCTTTGGTAGGATCTCCTTATTCAGAGGGATATCCCTGGTTCAAAAGTCTATCTGATAAATCTTTGGCTTGGCATTTATAATCATGTATCTCAGAGCATATTTGTCAATCTCTAATTAACTGTGAAAAAGGAGGATTGTCATGTAGGAACTTCGGGTGATTACTCCTGTAGTTCAAAAAGGTATTCCTGTCAGTCTTCTTTCAAAAAACAGTACTTGAAAAACTGTTCTGTATCTTCTTAATCATCATCATGTCCAAAAATGAAAGAGAATCTGTGCTGAACTGTAAAGTAAAACTCAGTTTAATATGGTAATTATTCAAATATTCCTTTTCATTCCCATTCCAAAAGTGTCATATATAAAGCGGACCCAAAGTTGTACCTTATCGAAACTTCTTGCTGGATAAACAAACTGCTCCTCAAAATGGCTCATGAATAAATTAGTGACTGAGGGCGCTATAGTAGCCCCCATCACTACTTCTGAAACCTGTTGAAAGATGCAGCCACTGAATTGAAAATAGTTGTTCTTCATAGCAATCGCCATTAGTTGTATTATAAAATAAGCTGCTATGATGACAGAGGCATCAGTTACTTATGATCTGAAGGCACAGATTTCTTGCGTCAGACTTTTTAATATATTGTATAAGACTTTGGTGAGACCTCATTTAGGGGTCATTTTACTAAGCCGCGTAGGCGCCTATGCATGCCGAACGCATGTCAATTTAGAGTTACCGCCCAGCTACCACGTGGCCTGTGTGGTAATTTCATTTTTGACGCGCATCCACTACGCATCCCAGAAACTATATTTTATTTTGTGGCGCACAGCGAAAAATCAGGCAGTAACTCTGACTTGACACACGTAGGTGATTACTGCATGGTTAATGCAAGAGACCTCACTGCTAAGTCAATGGCTGGCAGTAAGAACTCAGACCCAAAATGGACGCGTGCCAATTTTTATTTTGCTGCATGTCCATTTTCGGCAAAAATAAAAAAAGGTCTTTATAGGTGCACTGAAAAATGGATCTGTGTGCGCCCAAAACATGTGCCTACACTAGCGCAGCCCATTTTCAGCGCACCTTAGTAAAATGACCCCTTAGAATATTGTGTACAATTCTGGAGACCACACCTTCAAAAAGATATAAACAGGATGGAGTCAGTCCAGAGGGCGGCTACTAAAATGGTCAGTGGTCTTCATCATAAACACTATGGACAGACCATTACAAACTAAACCTATCCATTAAATGGCAGAAAAGGGGTTCTCTACACATACGAAAACACACAACCCGCACCACGAGAGGCCAAATAGACCTGGATACTTTCTGGCAACAGAGATACAATAATGATTGGACAGCACAAACGGACTCCATATACTACCTCTCAGAATGGGACAAAAGATGCAGACACATATTAGACGAAATAGCATCCTTACAAACAAGAACTTCACGTAGACACAACTCGATACCATGGTTCAACGAAGAATTGAAAAAACTAAAAACACAATCAATGAAACTGGAACGTGCATGGAAAAAAATAAAGAATGAACCCACACTCAATGCATGGAAACAAATACAAAGGAAATACAAATGCGCAATAAGACAGACCAAAAGGTCGTACTACAAAACTAAAATTGGGCCGGATTACAAAAACACGAAGAAACTATACCATCTCATGAACAAACTACTAGATACAACACCGGTCATCACAACCAACACTGACATCCCATCTGCAGACAATATTGCCAAATATTTTAATGATAAAATTGTCAACCTATGCAAAACTCTACCTCAGGACAACACGGACATAGAAAACTTCACGAATGGGTTAGACCCAACCCCCAGTGAATACCCTGCAGACCGAACATGGTCAAATTTCGCCCTCCTCAGTGCCAACACAGTCACCCAGGTGATTAAACAATACTCCAACAGCCACTGTCAACTGGACACCTGCTCCAGCTACCTAATTCAATCTGCCCCCCACCGCTTCATAACAGATCTCACATCCCACTTAAACTTCATGCTTCAGCAGGGTATTTTTCCTAAAGATAAAGGCAACATCCTGCTGACCCCAATACCAAAAGACACCAAGAAAAAAACAAACCATATCACTAACTACTGCCCAGTGGCATCTATCCCATTAGCAGTCAAACTAATGGAAGGACTGGTGACCAAACAACTAAATGACTACATGAACAAATTTACTATTCTACATGAGTCACAATCAGGATTTTGACCCCTGCACAGCACTGAAACAATACTACTTACTCTCCTAACTAAATTCAAGCAGGAGATAGCCATAGGCAAAAGCATTCTCCTTCTCCAATTTGACATGTCCAGTGCGTTCGACATGGTTAACCCATAACATACTACAAAGACTCCTAGATTACTACGGAATCGGTGGCAATATTCTCAACTGGATCAAGGGTTTTCTAATCACCAGAACATACCAAGTGAAATCAAGCACAAACATATCGTCACCCTGGAAACCAGTGGTACCACAAGGATCACCACTATCACCGATCTTTTTCAACCTCATGATAGTCCCACTAGCCAAGGCATTATCCACCCAAGGCCTTAACCCATTTATCTACGCTGATGATGTTACACTTTACATCCCCTACAAACATGATCTGACAGAAATCACCAATGAAATCAAGCTCAGCCTAGACATCATGAACTCATGGGCAAATGCATTCCAACTAAAATTCAACACAGAAAAAACACACTGTCTCATCATCTCATCTCCCAATACAACACATACAAACCCATAAACATTAACACCCCAGAATACACCCTCCCTATATCAGACAGCCTGAAAATCCTCGGAGTAACAATCGACCGAAACCTCTCACTAGAGACCCAAGCTAAATCCACCATACAGAAAATGTTTCTCTCAATGTGGAAACTCAAACACTTGAGACCATTCTTCCCGAGGGAAATATTTTGCAACCTGATATAGTCAATGGTACTAAGCCATGCAGACTACTGCAATGGAATCTATGCGGGATGCAAAGAACAAATTATAAAGAAACTTCAGACCACCCAAAACACAGCAGCTAGGCTTATATTTGGAAAAACGCGTTTTGACAGCGCCAAACCACTCCGAGAAAAACTGCACTGGCTTCCAATTAAGGAACGTATCACTTTCAAAATCTGCATGACAGTTCACAAAATTATCTATGGCGAAGCACCAGGGTACATGACAGACCTCATCGACCTGCCAACCAGAAACACCATAAAATCAGCATGATCATACCTAAACCTCCACTACCCAAGCATCAAAGGACTCAAATACAAATCCACTTATGAATCTAGCTTTCCTACCTAAGCGCACAACTATGGAATGCGCTACCAAAAGTAGTAAAAACTATGCTTGACCACACAAATTTACGGAAAGTACTAAAGACAGACCTGTTCAGAAAAGCATACCCCATCGACCCAACATAAAAACCTGGATACCTGCGACACAACGTAACCAAAGACTGTAATGGACATATCCTAACTCTTCCCCTCCCTCTCTAAGTTCCTCCAATTGTATTTACCATACATGTAACCTATTCTACCACAATTTCACCTTGTATTGTTTACACCTGTATCTGTTCAAACTGGAATCAACTAACGCCATTTACGGTACTATGTAAGCCACATTGAGCCTGCAAAAAGGTGGGAAAATGTGGGATACAAATGCAACAAATAAAATAAATAAATAAATAAATAAAAGTGTATGGGGACAGACTTAGAGATCTCAATATGTATACTTTGGAAGAAAGATCAGAGAGGGGAGATATGATAGAGCTATTTAAATACTTATGTGGCATAAATGGCCCTGAGTACCTGAAAAATAGGATGATCTTCCACTCACCGCCAAGGACACTAAGGTCCTCCCAAGGACTTTCACTAACCACACCCTCTCCAAAAGACATTACACGATGTGATACCCGCAAGAGAGCCTTCTCCGGAGTAGTCCCCACACTCTGGAATGAACTGCCTGAAAGGCTGCGCTTAACACAAGACTATCTTTACTTCAGGAAGCAGGTGAAAGCTTGGCTCTTCAACCAGACCTTTAATGGAAGAAGTAACTAACTTGTTAGTCTCTCTCTCTCTCTCTCTCACACACACACACACACACACACACACACACACATTAATGGAAGAAGTAACTAACTTGTTAGTCTCTCACACACACACACACACACACACACACACACACACACACACACATCTGACCTCATGAGCAAATTTCTTTAAATCAATCACCTTACTTTCTAACTCTTCCTACTTTCTTACCTATCTATATGTTACACTTTTGCTTTACCCTTCACTATCAATTATAATGTTCTATTACGTATTGTGTTGACATTGTAAGTAGTATACCATGCCATACTCTGTATTCATTTTGAATATTTTTATTGCTGTAATTGCCTATTGCTCATGTTTGATCTATTGTTACTGTACACCGCCTTGAGTGAATTCCTTCAAAAAGGTGGTAAATAAATCCTAATAAATAAATAAATGCACAAGAAACGTCTCTTTCAATTGAAAGGAAGCTCTGGAATGAGGGGGCATAAGATGAAGGTTGAAGGGGATAGACTCAGAAGTATCCTGAGGAAATACTTCTTCACGGAAAGGGTGGTTAATTTGTGGAATGGCCTGCCGGTGGAAGTGGTGGAAATGAAAACAGTATCTGAATTCAAGACAATTTGGGACAAGTACATAGGATCTCTAAGGGAGTGATAGAGAGAATAGATGGCATGAGTGGACAGACTGGATAGGCCATATGGCCTTTATCTACCTACATTATTCTCTGTTTCTATTTAGGAGACAGTCTCCTTTGAGGAAATGTCCTAAGTAGGGTGTTTTCTTTGATGGATGCATGGCAAGGGGCTGCTAATTGACCTGCACCTCGCTGGGTGTCAGACATAGTGATTGTAAGCTATAGGAGGGAGGGAGGGGCAGGGTCCAGGTGCAGTTGCACCATCTTAAACTATCATAGGAAGTTAGAGCTCTGGAGTTGCACAGGAAAATGTAAACTTGCTGGAAAGAACAGCAGTCAATATATGAAGTCTTTTGGCTATAAGCAATATTACCATAAACAAAAGGGGATATAATCTCTGTCTTGAACTCTAACAGTAGATTCCTTGGGAAGACTGCTAAAAGATCTTTGGGTTTTTTTAGGCAGAAGAGCTTTACCTTTTGGGGCAATAATTACAAAGTGGGTCAGTGAAGTTGTGACCGTGGAGGGCGCTATTGCACCAGGTCCCCTACATACTCCATTTGTTTTTTGTAGATTACAATGATTGATACTTTATTAAGTCAGTAAAGGATTATAAGCTTACCCACTTATACCATTGGACACATCCCATTGGCCAAGGACACCTCACGTCCCTGGAACCCACCTCATGCCACGGTAAGCATAACAGCCGATATGTGCTAACTCTAGCATGCATTAAAACAAAAAGTGGTGTACAAAAACCATGATAGCTGCTTAATGAAGGTAGGGGTGGGAACCCGGTGTGACAGGTGGGGTCGCAGGGGTGGTCAGCTGTGACAACACGCAAGTTGGTAACGCTCACTAGCTCTCAAGACTGCCAATAGTGTGGTCATAGACAGATTGGTGCTAGTCCATGGCTCTCCTGAGCTGATCTCCCCTTCCCCCAACACCGATTGCTAGTCCCTGTCCCGCCAATCAATTCCTCCAAACTCAATGAGCCCTCCGATCACTCCCTCTAAATCCCTGATCCTCAATCACTCCTTCCAAACTCCCCAAGTACCTTGCTGCCATAAGCCCTGACTCAAAACCCTGCCACACCATGGCAAGGAAACCTTCCCCCTGAGCATATTGTGATGAATGCCAATCTCAAGCTGATAAGAATAATACTATTGTGGTCTGTATCAATGAAGAGGACTTTGTGAATATCACAGTGATCCATAAGAATTGCAAAAACATGGACTACGTTTGATTTTTGATACAAACAGACTAATTATTTTGTTGTGCTTTGTTTCGCTCATTAAGGTCTCTTTTACTAAACCGCGCTAGCGATTCCCATTTGGCAATGAGTTCCAGAGCTTAACTATTCATGGAGTGAAAAAATATTTCCTCCTATTTATTTTAAAAGTATTTCCTTATAACTTCATTGTGTCCCCTAATCTTTGCACTTTTTGAAAGAGTAAAAAATCGATTTACTGCTGCCTTTAGCTCCTAGCCATTACTCAATTGCCCTCCCCTTGTACCTTCCTTCCTTGTCACCCATTACTTCCCTCACCCGTAACTGTCTTGTCTGTCTGTATTATTTAGATTGTAAGCTCTTTTGAGCAGGGAGGGACTGTCTCTTTATGTCAGGTGTTCAGCGCTGCGTGCGTCTGGTAGCGCTTTACAAATGCTAATAATAATAATACTTCTGCTCATTCTACACCACTCAGGATTTTGTAAACCTCAATCATATCCCCCTTCAGCCGTCTCCTTTCCAAGTTGCAGTAAGCACACGTTAGTGCTTACCACAGAGTTTGGTTTGCCATGCTCCTTATGTGCCAATAAATGTTGCCTCTGTGTAAAGGGAAAATTTAAAAAAAACAACAACTTTTCCCTCATCCTCTTTTTCCTGTTATCAAGTTTTACTTCTGCATTAGCAACAGCAATTAGATTACAGATGCTGCACACAAGCTGAGATTTACATCCTTAGGGTATGTTTTACATTTACTACAGCTCTTCACTGACATCTAGGAATGACATGGCCAGCCCTAGGCTAGCAGTACCATTGGCTATGGTACATTTTACATTTGTTAGTTCAGTTCAATGTCAAAATTTATCTACCATCATAATTCAAAGTGATTTATATGTATGTATCATGTATAGTAATACATCTCCATGGCATCTGAAGCAATTCATTATATGTCTAAAATCATATTTGTTAAGCATGCTTTGATCACCAGAAGGCCATAAGTTTTATACAAAAATAAAAGTTCATTGTACAGTTTGTACCTTTTTTCCTTTACCGCAGTGAATGACTTTTTTTACCTTATTCTTCTTTCCTGCCCATGTTGTCCCTCCATATACAGCAGTTGAGGGCAAAAGCTAAATTCAATGAGACTACAGAAGAGAATATTAAGTAAGCTGCTGTTTTGTTGACTGGATACCAGCGCACTGTCATGGTTGCTGCCATGCCTAAAAGGAGGAATAATTCTGCAAATGCTCATCTTTTTTGTGAGCTCTTAGTAAAGAAAAGAGAGACCATGCCTACCCAAGTGCTAGCTGTTTAGCATACAATCCAAGTAGAGCAACTTTATTATTGAAGCATCCCATTTCATTCCACACCATATAGGAACTGTATCCCATAGAGTTCCCCAGACAAGACCAAACATACCATAGAATTTGTGTCATTGTCTGGTATCTCTGTAAAGGTGTTGACTCACCTGAAGCCATTCATTCTATGTCTAAAATCATATTTGTTAAGCATGCTTTGATCACCAGAAGGGAATTTTGTTGGATTCTGGACTTTCTTTTCGTCAACAGATTCAGCACCTAATTCGAACTTCATTTTTCAATTACATCTTTTGAGTAGGTTGCGCCGTTTGCTACCAGCTGTGGACTTTGTGAGGGTGGTGGAGGCCATGGTGTTAATTGGCCTAGAGTATTGTAACATTGTATATTTGCGGTTACCTGCCACTTGTGTTCACTCTTTGCAAATTGTACAGAATTCAGCAGTACGTCTCGTTTTTGGTTTGTTGAAATATGCAGTTGAGATGGCTGCTGGTTGCATTCAGGTTGAAATTTAAATTGTTGATGTTAGTTCATCATGTTTTGTTTCGTGATACTACCGTGAATGCTATTCAGTGTTATGTTTCACAGAGATAGTTGCCGTCAATGAATGCTGGAAATTGCCTGCTATGAATCAATTTCATCTGGATGTAACTAGAAGAGGAACTTTCTTTATTGCTGGGCCTTTTGAATGTAATTGGCGGCCAGCTGGATTGAAACATGAGACCCATTTGGTTACCTTTAAGCATTAATTGAAGGCACATTTGATGTGTCTGGCTTTTTATGCTACTGGTGGTCAAGCATAAGGCTCTGCTTTGGATATTCTGGCTGCCTATTTATGAACTATGACATGGGTTAATATTTGAACTTTTTAGTAATGTTATTGTTTTGTATGCTTTATGTATTTTTTATGTGTGTATATTGTACCTCGCTCTGGATAAGGGCGGGTTATAAATAATAAATCTAATCTAAACCATTTATCAACTTCTCTCTCCACTATCAAATATTCCAGAAGCCTTCCAACATGTGGCAGGAGGGTAAAACCTGCAGCTGGGGCCCAAAGTGGCAGGGAAGAATAGGCTGGTCCTTCAACCATCCCAAAGGCCAGTGGTCTGCGATCAACATCCGAGAGGGATCAGGATGTCCCAGGCCTGGAGGGACTGGCACCAGTAGTCCATGACGAGGAGCCTGAGGAGGAAAAGCACCTTTCTGAAGAGGGTGAAGAAAGCTCATCATTGGACAAGTCTGAGGCAAAGCCATCTGCTGAGCAGGAGGTGGATGACGTGGAAGACACAGTGAGGGACCCAGAACAGGATTTTGACTGTCAACGTGAGGAGGTTGCAGTGGAGGATACAGGTGCTCATAATATCAGCAGCCCTGGACAGAATGAAAAGACCTAATAGCCTGGCCACTGATGCATATCTGATGCCCCGACTCTTTTTCCTTTACCTTTTTCTTTTTTCACATCAGAGGATCTTTTGTTCCCTTTTGACATAAGAATCCCAAATAGTAGCAAGATTCATGCTACTGATCCCAGGGACAAGCAGTGGCTTTCCTCATGTCTATCTCAATAGCAGACTATGGACTTTTCCTCCAGGAACTTGTCCAAACCCTTTTTTCCAAATATTTTGTATTGAAAATGTCCAATTATATTAAAAATGTCACAAAGCATAACAAAAAAGATTATAAGAAAATCATAAGAAATTGAGCTGCAAGGGTTTCTATCTTCTGAGGAAAGTATTCCTCAAGGGAAGGTAACTTTGGTAGATGTATGGAACATAGTTTGTGGGTTGGAGAACCTCTTGACTCGTTCGGTCTCTGAGCTGTATGAATTTTCATCTCAAGTGATGAAGACTGTGGATATTATTGATAAAAAGGTCTGATAAAAAGGAATAAAGTTTGATTGCTTTAGAGACCTAAATATGGGACTTTACAATGCATTGGATCTGCAGATATTAAGGAAAGTCTGGTTCTCCATAGGCAATTAGATGCCATGGAGAATCAGACTAGAAGTAAGAACATGAGGATATTGAATTTTCCTGTCTGTTCTTTGCTTTCACCTGAGATTCTGTTCCGGAAATATCTTATAGAAGTATTGCTAATTACTGAATCTGACAACATTTTGATTTCTTTATGTTATCATATTCCTAAAAATGTGAAACAGACTTCTCAGAGGACTGGAGATAATGATATTGTGCGTCCTGTAGAATCATTTAACACAATTTTTTGGAAACTTCACAAGATAACTTTACTGAGTGAGCCACCCTTATAGTTTTTTTTGTGTGTCCGAAAAGGACAAAGGATTAATTTTGAGGTCCTACTTTAGTAAGAAGGACTATTTGTTTTGTGGAGGAAAGCTTCACACTTTTCCTGATGTGGCTTGTGCCACACAGTTACGTAGGAAACAATTTCTTCAATTGAAATCTCCTGTGCTTGCAATAGTGGCAACAAGTTTTCTAAAGATCTCAGGCAAGTGTTTAATTAAAGTTTCTGATTTAAATTATACCTTTTTTGATCCTTCACAGTTAGAGGTTTTTGATACATAAAGAAGTAAAATGATTTCCTGATTATTCTTTGTGTGTCAGTTGGGGAATTCAAGAAAATAGGTATAGTAGAATAGGAATATAAGTGACAGTGGGTTCTTTCTGCTTAAATACTTGTATAATTTCTTTACTGTAAGTTTGTAATCCATTTCTCTCATTGATGTGGACTTGGTATTTCATTGGCTTATGTTTTTTGAAAGTTTCAATTAAAAAAAAAAGAAATTGAGTTGCAATTCACTCCAATAAAACTGGATGGCCACACAATTATAATAGTGGCTGACCTGTCCAAACCTTTTTTAAACCCAGATACATTAATCACTGATACCATATCCTTTGATATGAGTTCCAGAGCTTAACTATTCATTGTGTGAAAAAAACAGTTCCTCCTGTTTGTTTTAAAAGTAATATCATGTAACTTCCTTGAGTGTCCCCTAGTTTTTGTACATTTTGAAAGAGTAAAAAAATCAATTTACATTTACATGTTCTACACCACTAAGTATTTTGTAGAACCCTATCATATCCCTCCTTTCCAAGCTGAAGAGTCCTAACCTCTTAAACCTTTCCTCATATGAGAGGAATTCTGTACCTTTAATCATTTTGGTTACCCTTCTTTGAACCTTTTCTAATTCCACTATATCTTTTTTAAGATACGGAGACCAGAACTGCACACAATACTCAAGGTATGGTTGCATCATGGAGAGATACAGAGGCATTATAATACTCTTTGCTTATTTCTATCCCTTTCCTAATAATTCTGGTATCCTGTTTGCTTTTTTGAATGCTGCCACAAACTACGATGACACCTAGATCTTTTTCTTGGGTGCTGACTCCGAAGGTAGATTTTAGCATCAGGTGATCATGATTTGGATTATTCTTCCCAATGTGCATCACTTTGCATTTATTCACATTAAATTTCATTTGCCATTTGGATGTCCATTCTTCCAACTTCCTAAGGTCTTCCTGCAATTCTTCACAATCTGCATGCATTCTAACAACTCTGAATAGTTTTGTGTCATCTACAAATGTAATCACCTCACTCATTATTCCCATTTCCAGATCATTAATAAAATGTTAAATAGCATCGATCCCAGTACAGATCCTTGGAGCACTCCACTATTCACCCTCTTCCACTGAGAGAATTGGCCATTTAACCCTATCCTCTGTTTTCCATCCATCAACCAATTCCTTATCCACAACAGAACATTGCCTCCAATCCCACAACTCTTTAATTTTCTCAGGAGTCTCTCATGTGGGACTTTGTCAAATGCTTTCTGAAAATCTAATACATTACCAGGCTCATTTTCAAAAGAGAAGGATGTCCATCTTTTGACATAAAACAAAAGATGGACGTCCTTCTCACAGAGATGTCCAAATCAGCATAATCGAAACCCGATTTTGGACATCTCCAACTGCAGTCTGTTGCAAAGATATCCAAATTTCAAGGGGGCGTGTTGGAGGCGTAGCGAAGGCAGGACTTGGGCGTGCCTAACACTTGGATGTCTTTGACCCATAATGAAAAAAAGCAAGGATGTCCCTAACGAACACTTGGATATTTTCACCCGGATGTGGTTTTTTTATGAATAAGGCACGAAAAGGTGACCGAAATGATGACCACCGGAAAGAATCAGGGATGACCTCCTGTTACTCCCCCAATGGTCACTAACCCCCTCCCACCATCAAAAAACATCTTTAAAAATATTTCGTGCCATCCTCTATGCCAGCCTCAGATGTCATACTCAGGTCCATGACAGCGCATGAAGGTCCCAGGAGCAGTTTTAGTGGGTACTGCAGTGCACTTCAGACAGGCGGACCCAGGCCCATACCCCCCCTACCTGTTATATTTGTGGAGGAAACAGCAAGCTCTCCAAAACCCACCACAAACCCACTGTACCCGTATTTAGATGCCCTCCTTCACCCGTAAGGGCTATGGTAGTGGTGTACAGTTGTGGGTAGTGGGTTTTAGGGGGCTCAGCACACAAGGTAAGGGAGCTATGTTCCTGGGAGCATTTTATGAAGTCCACTGCAGTGCCCCCTAGGGTGCCCGGTTGGTGTCCTGGCATGTCAGGGAGACCACTGCACTACAAATGCTGGCTCCTCCCATGTCCAAATGGCTTGCATTTGGACGTTTTTGACATGGACGTCTTTGGTTTCAAAAATCGCCAAAAGTCAGAAACATCCATATCCAAGGACATCCTTAAATTTGGACGTCTCTGATGGTATTTTGGAAACGAAAGATGGACGTCCATCTTTTTTCGAAAATATAGTTTTCCCCGCCCCTGGATTTCGCTGTCTTGCAAGGATGTCCAAATCGCAACTTGGACGTTTCTTTCGAAAATGCCCCTCTACATCAACTGGCTCACCACATGTTTATTCACACTTTCAAAGAAATGAGGCAAATTTGTGAGGCAATATTTCCCTTGGCTGAATCCATGTTGACTCTGTCCCATTAAATCATGTTTGTCTATGTGTTCAATGTTACTAAGCTGAGAAATCTATGAGAAGCATCTATATTCAACAAGAAATATCACATGAAAACACATGCACATTCTTTGCAAAATGCAAGATTAATGTTCAAGAAAGACTCCTCACAGTAAGAGAGGATGATAATCAGTAACATAATCTGGCAGAGGAGTAAGGTTCATGCCTGATATGGTATGCACAAAATTAACATCAAGTTGAGGCTCAAAACTTGCATACAAAATGTTTTTCATGTGCACATGGGCCAGCAAAAAATAGAGAGAACATTGAACCCTGCTGGTCTTTATCTGCATCAGGCCAGATACAAAACACAGATAATCCCTAACCAGAGAACAAGGGATCACAAATTAAAAATAAAAATATAAAGACAAAATTTGAATTAGGAACCCCAAGAAGTCAACTAAGCATGTACCACAACAAGGACGAATTAAAAACAGAAATACATTTCCTCTTGTACTGAACAAAATACAAACATTCATGATGCACAGTTCCCAAAGCTAACATATTCCACTTAATAAATTAAAGATAAAGTATTTTTTATTCCTTTGTTGTCTGGACATTTAATTTTTCCAAGCATGTTGGTCTCGATTTCTCCCTTCTGCTTTCCTGTTTGTCTTCTGCTCTCTTTCCAGTGGGAACTGTTCATTTATTCTTTCTTCACTTTTCCTCCTGTCTTCTTCCATTCCCTCACTACACCTGTCTCTGACATATTTCATCTTTCTTCCTTTTCAGACTGTCTGTTCACCCAAATTTCACCCTCTCACTCTTCAGTTCTCCATCTATATTTCACTTATGTACAGTGCTTTTTTGTAGGAAAAAAGTACCGGTAATTATGGGCAGGGTCACCATCTATGGCTCCGTCCCCATGGTAGCCACACCCACAGTAGCCACACCCCCATATACCAGCCATGGTGCATATAAACAGGTATCATTGAAAATATTATACCAATATAGAAAAAATAACTTGTGATTTTTTTTTTAATTATAAATAATTTCTGTAAGCTGTTACAGCTCCAGTATACCCAGTGCAAAATAAGACAGCAGATGTAAATTCTCAAATTGGACATATTCCAAACACTAAAATGAAAATAAAATGATTTTTTTTCTACCTTTGTTGTCTGGTGACTTTGTTTTTCTGATCATGTTGGTCCCAGTCTCTGATTCTGCTGCTCTCTATCTGTTCCCTTAACTCCGTTTCCAGGGCTTCCTTTCCATTATTTCTTTACTTTCCTCTTTAGTTCTTCATTTCTTGCCCTACATGCATAAGTAAAAGCTGGGTCCTTGGCCGACTTGACTGGAGGAGATATAGAGTGGATCCAGCTTTTGCCTATTTTCTCTATCCATGTGCAGTTTTTCTCCTCTTTTCCCTTTCCCTCGTCTCCGTCAGTACGCATCTCTTTCTTATTCTTCCCTCCCCTCCATCCATATGCATCTCCTTCCTCTCTCTTCCCTCCCCTCCATCCATGTCCAGCATTTCAACTCTCTCCACTCCCCTCCATCCGTGTCCAGAATGTCTCATCTCCCCTAAATCCACGTGCATCTCCTCCCCTGTCTTCCCTCCCCTCCATCCATGTCCAGCATTTCTCCTCTCCCCCCTCCTCTCCATCCATATTCATCTCACTTCCTCTCTTTTTCCTCCCCTCCATCCATGTCCAGCATTTCAACTCTATCCCCTAACCTCCATCCATGTGCATCTCCTTCCTCTGTCTTTCCTCCCCTCCATCCGTGTCCAGAATTTCTCCTCTCTCCCCTAAATCCATGTGCATCTCTTCCTCTGTCTTCCTCCCCCTCCATTCATGTCCAGCATTTCTCCTCTACCCCCTCCACTCCATCCATGTGCATCTGTTTCCTCTGTCTTCCTTCTCCTCCAGCCATGTCCAGCATTTTTCCTCTCTCCCTTCCCCTCCATCCGTGTGCATCTCCTTCCTCTCTTTCCCTCTAACATTTATCCTCTCTTCCCTGCCCTCCACTCCACCCTGCTCAGCATTTGTCCTCTCTCCCTTTCCCTCCAAGAGCATCTCCTTTCTATCTTCCCTCTCCTCCATCCATGTCCAGCATTTCTCCTGCCCTCCCCTCCATCCATCCATATCTAGCAACTCTCATCTCTCCCCTGCCCTCCCCTTCCCTCCCCTCCATGTCCAGTGATTCTCCTTTGCCCCTAAGCTTCCCTCCCATCCATGTCAAGCGATTCTCCTCTGCCCTCCCTTCCATGTCCAGTGATTCTCCTTTGCCCCCATCCTCCCCTCCCCTCCCATCCATATCCAGTGACTTGCCCCAGCCTCCACCTGCCCCCGAGTTCCTGTTCCAACCCCAGCCCCACCTGCCTGCCCTCAGCTTCCCGACTTTCCATTCCTGCGGCAGTGGCAGTGAAGGCAGCAGGCTTGCCTCCTCGCTTCCCTTCCCTCAGCATCCCACCCTCGCGGAAAGGAAATTACATCAGAGGAAGGCGGGATGCTGAGAGTAAAGGCTGGAGGTGAGCCTGCCTGTTGCTTTCACTGCCGGTTTGCCGCTGCGACTTCAGGTAAATAAAATATTTCAATGCAGGATGGCACGAATGGAAAGTCAGGGAGCTGAGGGCAGGCAGGTGAGCCGGCCCTCAGAAAAAAAGGTGCTGGTACCCCGTACTGGCGCATACCGGCACAAAAGAAGCACTGCTTAAGTATCAACTTTTCATCTCCTCCTATCACCCTCCAGCTTTCCTATTTTTCCCGTCTCACTCTTTCTTTGGCCTCTTATTCCCTTCTCATTACTACACTTCTACCCTCTCTACTTACCATCCACCTTTCACTCTTCTATATGACAACCCCCATGGCCTCCCCACAGGGTTCCACCATGCCCAGTATCTTGCCTCCCTCCCCCTCCTCCTCTATCCTCCTATACTTGTAGCCCAGCATCTCCCTGTCCCCTTCCCTTTTCTCCTCTTCCACTATGGTGAAGAATATCCCTCCCCCACTCCCCTCCATTCTACCTCCTTCTGGTATTGCATTTCCATCCCCTCCCTATCCCCCACTTTGGTCCAGCAACTGCCTATCCACTCTCCCTTCTCCTCCATCCTTATAGTGCATCAACTCCCTGTCCCCTCCGCCCTTCTCCATTATGGCCCAGCATTTCCCCCCCCTTCCCCTCCCCTCCCATATGGTCCAACTCCCTGTCCCCTCTCCCCTCCCCATCCTCTCTACCCTTTATGGTCCAGCATTTCCCTGTCCTCTCAACCTCCCTCTCCCTGCTATAGTCTAGCAACTCTCTGCCCCTTTTCCCTTCCTTTCCACTCTTCCCTTTCAGCAGCTCCCTGTTCCCTCTCTATCCCCTCCCTCCCCTCCAAAAGTGCACCTTACAGTTGCTGGGAGGGGAGAGCAGAAGCAGGAAACTCAACCTAGTAGCAAGAAATGTGGCTACACTATCTCTGCACTCCTTCCTGGGGTGTGTAGGCAGCAAACTGCTTCCAGAAGGCTTTTACTTCCAGTGGTTCTGTACATCAGAAATGAAAGCCTACTAAACACGGTTTGTTGCTGGCATCCCAGGGAAGGAACATGGTATCAGAGTTAGTATAGTCATGTCTCCTACAACTGGGCTGGGTTTCTTGTTGCCACTCTCCCCTCAGCCTCTGCTGTTTGTGCCGACCACGCAACACATCAGTTGAGAACTGCTGTTCTATAACTTCCCCATCTTTGAAAGAAATATGTTTACTCATTAATACCTTTAAGTTTTCTGTATTGTCCTCCCCATGAAAATAATTTACTGTGAAACTCTTGTACTGGGCTTTAGTTTATCAGCTCTTTTCTGGAATGGAAATACCAATTCAGTCACAGAAGAAAGCTGTCACAGCCCTATCATTGACTTGAACGTAGATAAATAGAGTGTAGATAAGAGAATGAGAACATCTCTGCAGCCTCAGTACCTGTAACAAAAGAGAGAAAAGACAACCATAACACATAATGGCAAATCTGATTTTACAGTGATCTCAAATTAAGAACTTGGCAATGAGGTAACTTTGACGTGCTGTTTTTTTTATAAAACTATTTTAGAATTTTCTAGTGCTTCTAGTGCAGAAACATAACAAAAAAAGAATCTGTTAATTGTTTTTTTAAGCAAAGCAGAACATGAAATGTCATTGACAGTCTCCCTCCATTATTTAGAAGAATGTTTTAAAATATTCACCAGAGACAGGAAGAAAGATTAAGCTGCTGAAATATGGGTAGCTCAGTTAACAAGCTTTAGCCTTGGGCTTTTGTTAACTACTACCGTAACTCAAGGTCTTTTAGAATAAATCCCTTGCAATGTCTTTTATTGGAATGATGCACAGGGAGATTAAAATCATCCTGCTTCTGAGAATGACAATAGGATTCTGATGCTGATAGTTGAAATCAGCTTTACCCATATGCAATGTACTGATAATTCTGAGTCACTTTCTGTAATAAGAATTCATCAAAATTTCTACCCTTTTTTTTTGGCCCTTACCCCACCTTTTGGTCACATGCAGGGCTCTTTCTAGTTTGGCTTCCTATCCTTTTATCTCTTTCGGTTGAGTAAGGCCCTTGGGAAAACTATCCGCCTCCTTTTCTGGAATGTTTGTGGGGTGACTTCACCCATATAGCATACAAAGATTTTACAAGCCCTCCGACATCATAAGGCAGACATCGTCTGTCTTCTTCAAGAGACTTGTCAGTATATGGAGGAGCATTTCAAGCTCTGGTGCCAATGGGTGAGCGACGTTTACTTCTCACCTGCTGCTGGCCTGCGGAGTGAAGTGACAAATCTAGGAATGTCCAAATTTAAGGATTTGGACGTCTCTGACGGTATTTTCGAAACAAAAGATGGATGTCCATCTTTTTTTCGAAAATACGGGTTTCCTCGCCCCTGAATTTGGAAGTTTTGCAAAGACGTCCAAATCGCAACTTGGACGTCTCTTTCAAAAATGCCCCTTGACGTGGCATTTGTATATGGTTGTTTCTTCCTTCATGTTTGTTCTTTTGCGTGATGGTTTGATAACACCAATAAAAATGATTTAAACATAAATAATCATTAGGAGCCAGCATGCTGTTTTAACTTCATTTCCCTTTATTTTATAGACTTGAATTGGATTCTTATACATAAATACAGATATAGATATTAATACAGATATATGTAAATATAGAAATAGATGTATAAATAAAAATAAATACATACCTGAAGATGTAAATATACAGATAGATAGATAGATAGATAGATAGATAGATAGATAGATAGATAGATAGATAGATATCACTGACTATTAGCTTCATTTAAATTATTCATCTTTCTGAATTCACTTTCCAGGCACATAATGTGTCTCTGTGTGTTCTGCTGTTAATCAGATAAAAAGTTTGAGTCAGGTCCTGATTTTACTATACCAGGTTTAAATCTACATATAGCTCCATGGAGCAAACCACCTGACAGCAATTAGTCATATCCACCGAATGTACCACATGAGATGTTATAGTTGTCTAATTGCTTGCAGTAGCAGATGGTTTGTCTTATGCCTGACAAGATCATCCTTACTGTGAAATTCCTTTGATGACAAACATTTTACATAATTAAACTAAGTGTCAAATAAACTCTGATGACTTATTTGCAAATTAAATTTGGTACTTGTAAAACAAAGTCCTAATTACGGCGCTAAGAGCTGTGAAATGCTGCTTCTGGCTGCTTTTTGTGCAGTGCATGATTTTTCAGATCTTTGTAAATAACATTGCCAGGGACAGATAAGTAGGTATCACAAGCCAAGAAGAGAGTAGAAGCCACCAATGCCACAAGGACACAGATTCCAAGGACATTCAATTGTAATGTTCCAAACTGTTTATTCATCAACAAGATATACAGGAAAAACCCAACACAGGCCATGTTTTGGCACAATAGCCTTCGTCAGGGGTCCTCATAGAAAAACAAATAAATACAGTATAAGAATATTTTGAAGCAAAAAACATATATAAGTAAGGTGACTATAAAAATAAATGCACAGAATTACAATAGTAATACATTATGTATATGACAGATATAAAATTAACTTGAATTATATGAATGTGATCCACAAAAGAAAGTGAAAAATAATAATTACATTAAAAGAAAAGTGTTGAGAATATTTGATGAAATAAATATATTCCAAATATATTTTGAAAAAAACAAAACAAAAAGAAAAAAGATGTGAGCACAGACACCAAAAGATATACAAAGAGGATTAACATAACTGAATATCTATATAGAGTTAATAAATCTACAAAGACATATTGTAAGAAGGTTTCCAAGGGCCGCTATTGGTCTTTCTCTGAAAGCCTGTTCCTCTCATGACTTCCTTTTAGTTTCAGAAACATCCTCAAAGGTTCAGCATGGGTTTGCCCCCTCCACGTGTAAGCAAAGAAAAACACAGTTCCCAAAATCCACCCCTTTCAAAACGGGCTCATTATACAAACTGTTCTGGAGGGACTTAAAGTCTTGCTTCCCTTTTTCTGACCAGACTAACAAGTTGGGGTTGACCATTTTAAGTATGTCAGTTAGGGAGCTAGAAATCTCTGCAAATCGGGGAATGAACCTCCTATAGTATCCCATGAGATCAAGAAAACTTCATAATTGTTTTTTTGTCGTTGGTAAGGGAAAATCCCATATGCACTGGACCTTGTTCGTCATAGGTTTTATAACTCCCCCATCTACTTTATACATTTCACCTCGGTACTGGCAATACGCATTTTTTTGAGTTTAGAGTAAGCCCTGCTTTCCTCAAAGATTATAGCACTGCCCGCACCCGAGGCAAATGGGATTTCCAGTCTGGGCTAAAAGTTACAATATTGTCCATGTAGGCGGTTGCGTACTCGATGCCAACAAAGAATGTGGTCAGCCAATCATTGGCAACAAGCAGCCGCTGCGTTCAAGTCAAAGGGCATTCTCTTAAATTGGAACAGGCCAACAGGAGTGCTGAAGGCCATTTTGGGTTTGGCTTCCTCAGTCAATGGAATTTGCCAATATCCTTTTGTAAGGTCTAAAGTCATTAGATATTGGGCTTGTCGTAGCCTTTCCAGCAGTTCGTCTATTCGCGGCTTAGGGTAGGCATCAAATTTCAATATAGCATTCATCCTTATCTTATTCTATGGGGATCGAGATAGCATGGATTGGTTGGCCCCTGAGTCCAACAGCGTTCTCACTGCCATTCCCTCCAACTGGACTTCATGCTTATCCCCTGGGCCCTGATACACAAAATGATTATGTTCTTCCTGCATAGAACACACATGCCTTTGGCAAGTTAAGGATCACGTTAGTTTGTATGAAAAGACAATGTAATGTTTTAAAAATCTTATTATACCACTGCTGCTGCTCTCTGTAGATTCCATTGCTTTGTTGTTGTGTTTTTGTTTTTTAATTTAAAAACTAAAAAAGATCATGCAGACTTTATACTCTTCCATCATGCAATTCTTTCATGTCCTGGGCTATAGTATCCTGTTCAGGGGGGTGTTTCTGATTAAACCTGTCTATAAGGAATATGATTGGGCAAATGAGGAGAGCCCCTCTCCTCTGTAACACCCTCCCATATCACCACCAACACCACACATATTTTAGGACCACTGCCCGAAAGATCAATTGTGACTAGATGTTCTGACACATAGGGGGAAAAAAAACAAAGGCCCTGAACCTTTTACACAGTTTCATAAGAACACACATGATGCTTCTTTAGTTTATGATTTTTATTATTATGATATATGATACATTGGTTACTACTGCCTATTCATATATTTTATTCAATGACCATAGCCTGCGCAGGCCATGATCTACACTTCTATGCATCGTCTTTGTTTAACATGTCCCAAAGTCTGAAACAGATACAAACATATTGAGAACTACAGACTTTTGTAAAAGGAATCAAGTCTTCTTTCGAGAATAATACAATGGATATAATTTATATAATCTCTCTCCTTTAAATGGTTTGCCATACTATCTAGCTTTTCAAAAGGATTAGGCACTGATTTTACACTTTCAATGAGGTCCGTGCTGGTGTTAATAGTTTCATTAAAAACCATCAGTATTTCCATTTTATATCCAGCTATCAGAATGATGCCTAGAATATCCTCCAAACACATTCTCTCGCAAAGCGCCTGTAGTTTCTGTGCTTTTACATTAGTGTGCCAACTCAGGCATGCATGCTGGTTTAATCCCCACCTATCCACCGCACAACCGTGATAGTCTTTAGCCACAGCCAGGAACCAGCAGTGATGTATAATGCATTAAACCCTATTCATATGAGTGAGTTGAAGACACTTTTCCGATAAAGAGCATGGATCCTCAGTTGCTTAATAAGACTGATACTACTGTGCCACCATTTCATATCAGACATCCTTAGGCCTAGATGACTATTTGCAAAGTCTCTGTATACCATGGGCATCCTTGGGCATGTACAGTATTGACAGCAGCACAAGCAACACACAAGGCGGACCCCCATTGGGCTAGATGATGTGAAGGATCTAGCCATTTCCTTTGCCCTTTCTTTCACTGTTTCTGCCTTCTCCCATTCTCATCATCAGGGATTTCTTCCCTTTGGGCCTCATTAGTGGGAGAGGGATTGTTGGTACCTCAACAGAGCTTTCTAGTGGAAGAGCAAGCTCCTTCCTGGTACTCACCCAGCCAGTCCCGGTGGCTTATGGATATCTGTTCTCCATGCTAGATCAATTCCATGTGGTGGACAGCCTGAAG
Source organism: Microcaecilia unicolor (assembly GCF_901765095.1). Lineage (NCBI taxonomy): Eukaryota > Metazoa > Chordata > Amphibia > Gymnophiona > Siphonopidae > Microcaecilia > Microcaecilia unicolor. The sequence continues at coordinate 236,976,144 of NC_044031.1, forward strand.
ATGCATTCTCCTTCCCAGCTCCTCACTTCAGGTAAACATCCTACTCTTTAGGAAAGAGGATTCTTCTGACTCAAAGAAAACTTCTTTGCAATGCCAGCAGAGGAGAACCACTGGTATTGGTTTACATAAGTACATCAGTATTGCCATACTGGGACAGACCGAAGGTCCATCAAGCCTAGCATTCTGTTTCTAACAGTGGCCAATCCAGGTCACATGTACTTGGCAAGATCCCCAAAAAGTACAATACATTTTATGCTGCTTATCCTAGAAATAAGCAGTGTATTTTCCTCAAGTCCATTTTAATAATGGTCTATGGATTTTTCCTTTAGGAAGCCATCCAGACCTTTTTTTAAACCCCACTAAGCTAACTGCTTTTACTACATTCTCTGGCAATGAATTCCAGAGTTTAATTGCACGTTAAGTGAAGAAAAGGTTTCTCTGATTCGTTTTAAATTTACTACTTTGTAGCTTCATCGCGTGCCCCCTAGTCCTAGTACTTTTAGAAAGAGTAAACAAGCAATTCACATCTACCCATTCCACTCCACTCATTATTTTATAGATCTCTATCATATCTCCCCTCAGCCATCTTTTCTCCAAGCTGAAGAGCCCTAGCCGCTTCAGTCTTTCCTCATAGGAAAATCTTCCCATCCCGTTTATCATTTTTGTCGGCCTTCTCTGTACCTTTTCTAATTCCACTATATCTTTTTTCAGATGTGGCGACCAGAATTGAACACAATATTCAAGGTGCGGTCACACCATGGAGCGATACAAAGGCATTATAATATTCTCATTTTTATTTTCCATTCCTTTTCTAATAATACCTAACATTCTATTTGCTTTCTTACTTGCCGCCACACACTGAGCAGAGGGTTTCAACGTAACATCAACGACGATGCCTAGATCCCTTTCCTGGTCAGTGACTCCTAACGTAGAACCTTGCATTACATAGCTATAATTCGGGTTCTTCTTTCCCACATGCATCACTTTGCACTTGCTTACATTAAGCATCATCTGCCATTTAGATGTCCAGTCTCCCAGTCTCGTAATGTACTCTTGTAATTTTTCACAATCCTCTCACGATTTAACAACTTTAAATAACTTTGTGTCATCAGCCAATTTATTTACCTCACTATTTACTTCTAGATCATTTATAAATATACTAGTAAAAAAGGCCCGTTTCTGTAGGCAAGGAAACGGACCTTAGGCAGGCAATTCCCCCCCCCCCGTGCTACGACCCCCTTGAACCCCCCCTTCCGCAAACCGGTCGTTCCTCCCCCCCCCCCCCGTGCCAGCGAAAACTGCCACCACCGCCGCCGCCGTTGTTGTGCTACCTTCCTTTCCCGTAGGTTCTTCAATCATCTTCTTAGAAAGTTTAACTCAGTGCGTCTGACGTCAGACGCACGGAGTTAAACTTTCTAAGAAGATGATTGAAGAACCTACGGGAAGGGAAGGTAGCACAACAACGGCGGCGGCGGTGGCGGCAGTTTTCGGTGTTCCGGGGGGGGGGGATCGACAGGTTCACGGGAGGGGGTGGGTTTCGAGGGGGCCATAGCGCGGGGGGGTGGGGTGACAGCTGATTCCGAGGCAGTAGGAGGAGTAGGGAAACATTACTCCTCCCCTTGCCTTGGAATCAGCTGTGTTGACGTCAGTGACGTCCGTGCGTATCTGCCTCGCAGACCACTTGCAGCCAGGGAGCCACGGTCCCAAGCATAGAACGTTGGAGGTGAGAATTATTATATAGGATTAAAAAGCAGTGGTCCTAGCACAGACCCCTGGGGAACCCCACTACCTACCCTCCTCCATTGAGAATAATGAACATTTAACCCTACTCTCTGTTTTCTATCTTTTAACCAGTTTTTAATCCACAATAGGACACTACCTCCTATTCCAAGACATTCCAATTTCCTCTGAAGTCTTTCATGAGGTACTTTGTCAAACGCCTTTTGAAAATCCAGATACACAATATCGACCGGCTCACCTTTATCCACATGTTTGTTCACCCCTTCAAAGAAATGTAGTAGATCAGTGAGACAAGATTTCCCTTCACTAAATCCATGTTGGCTTTTTCTCATTAATCCATGCTTTTGAATATACTCTGTAATTTTGTTCTTTATAATAGTCTCTACCATTTTGCCCGGCACTGACGTCAGGCTCCCAGTCCTGACACTAAGTAGTGGTGACATCCAGTTACCATAAATTGTCTGTCTATAGTTGAGAAATGGGGTATCAACCTACAGATTAAAATTAAACAAAGCTCGGTTTGAGTGTTAGGAGTCCTAGTAAATAGTTTATTTACAATGGAAAATAGGTTAATCATTTAATAAAAAGTTCTTTTTCAGTACTGAGGAAATTATGTAACATTAGGAATTTTTTTTAATTTTCTGTTTTCTGTCATTTGGTCCAAGTTCTTATTTTATCGAAGTTGGACTACTGTAATATAGCATATTTAGGTCATCCTGTATTCCTTATGAAAAACATACGAACCATACAGAACACTGCTGTTTAGATGATCTATACAGCCTTGAAATTTGATAGTGTAACTCCCCTTTATCTGAAACTTCATTGGTTACCAGTTATGACACAAGTTCAATTCAACTTTGTACAATGATTTCTAAAACTCTGTATGGTTATGCACCACCTTGCATGTTGGCACATTTACAACTATCAAATGCTATGAGAGTTTATTCTCTCTGTAACTTGTTTATGCTTAATTTTCCAAGTATTAAGTGCGTGAAAATTTTTTTAAACAGTTAACTTCCTCTTTATTCTATCATGCTCTGTTGACATGGAATGCTTTGCCTTCTGATATTAGAATGATTAGGGATTATATGATATTTAGAAAAGAATTAAAAAACCTATTTAAGAAGCTTGTATTAGATACATTTTAATTGATATATTGTTTTGAGTTTCCTAGAGATAGCCTAGAGTTTATAGTGTAATCCACAGTGAACTGGAAAGATAATTGCGGAATACAAGTATTTTAATGTGATGTAAGTTAACTTCCAGTGGCCACCTTATGACCAAATATTCAGCACTGGTATGTTCCAGTACTGAATATCCAAGTATAAATTTAAATACTGTGGTTAGTATATGAAGTCAAAACTGATCATGGTGTTTTAATATCAGGGAAATGTTGCTAAGTTTAGTAAATGTAGTTGTGCTCTGGACTAGTTGTCCCCGTCCTCGCAGGCTCTATCCCCATCTGCACAAGCCTTGAACACTTATGATTTTATATTTAAACTAGTAAAAAAGGCCCGTTTCCAAAACCAATGAAACGGGCGCTAGCATGTGGCTTTTTTTTGTGTGTGTGTATGTGTCACAGAGTTATTTTGTGTGTGTGTGTGAGGGTGGGGTGTGTGTGCAGGTTGTTGATGTGTGTCTTTTTTTTGTTTTGTTTTTTGCTTGGGGGGTTGGGGGATGTGCTGTGCTGTGCTGGCAAAGTGGGATGGATTGGTGTGTGGCTTTGAGGGTGTGTTTCTGTTGTATTGTGTGTGTGTGTGTGGCTTTGTCTGTCAAGGAGGTTTGTGGAGGGGGGTCTTTCTGTTGGTGAAATGTAAATGTGGTTGTAGGGGGGTCAGCCTTTGCTGATGGTGGATTGTTTTTTTCCGGGGGTTTTTTTTTGTGTTGTGCTGAGGCAGCAGTGTTGTTTTAGATGGGCGGAAGGTAGAGGAGCAAGTTCTTGGTCTGTCGATATTTTTTGGCCAGGGCTGCTGTAGGGGAATGCTGGAAGAGAAATGTGCTGTGGGAAGCAGCGCCGTCTTTTTCCATTGGGCTAGGGTTCTGGGCATCCTGGAGGTGGGAGACGGCTTGCCTGAGGATGGGGATGGTTGTTTTAAGATGGCGGAAGGGAGAAGAGCACGGTCTCGGGCCGTCGGGGGGGTGATCCGGTATGTTCGGTCCATTTCAGGCCAGCTGCAGGGGAATGCTGGAACATTTTGCGCTGCGGGAATCAGCGCCGTCTTTTTCCGGGTGTTCGGGGAATCCCCGAGGTGGGAGACAGCTTGCCTGAGACTGTGGATGGTTGGGCACGTCCTTGGCTGCTTCGGCAAAAGGGGAAGAGGAAGGGGGTGGGTAGTTACCTGCAGCCGCATGAGAAACCATGCATTCTTTGTTTGTTTTGTATTATTAGTTTGCATTTCTGTTGAAGAAAGAGTGGATGCCTTTCGAATGATGGAGGTGGTGTGTCGGTGTGCAGTTGTTTCGTTAGTTTGGCAGCCAGTCTCCAGCGATTCCTAAGCAGGGAAGGAGTAGGGAAACACGCTCTGCGTGTTTCCCTACTCCTCCCCCTTCCTTGGTCACTGTTTGCTGCTGGCTGGGTCGCGGATAATCCTTTCAGCTGGGCCGCAGCTTGTCCTGTTCGCCCACATCCCAGATGGTGAGAGGCACACTGTTCTCTGGCTCCACCGACTCCACATCAAGTGAACCCAAATATAGTCTTCAGTACCAGCATTAGGCATTTAAAAATTTCTCCCCCCCCCACCCCGGTCTATTTTTGCACATACCCACAGCAGGTGGTGCTGCACAGATATTGAGCCGTTCTGCTGGTGAATGCTCCTCCCTTATTGCCACGTAGTTTCCTCTGATAGGTCCGTGTTACGTCGCCTAGCGTTGCCTGGGAACGGTTTTGTGATGATCCTTTGTGTTTCAGAATGTTGAGGGTGTTTTTTCTGATTGGTCTGTCATGCGAGGGCGGGGCAAAGAGACATGGTCAGTGTTGTGGCTGCACCACCATGAACTGACGAACCCTTCAGGGAGTGACTGAGTGACTTCAGAACGTTGTCTTCAGAACGTTGAGGGTGAGTTTTATTATAGTAGATATTTTTATTAAAATATAAAAAGAAACAATATTATGTACAACTGTTCTTTATAAATCACAAATAACAAGCAATAATAACGAGCAACTGAAATAACCTCCCCCGCCACCATCTACCTTTCTAACCCCAATAATATCTGACTTCTACTACCCCAAGGAACCCTAATCCACCCTATTAAAATGTCCAGTAAGGCAAAGTACAACCCATTCTGTATGCCCTAGTGGGGGAGAAATATGCCCTATGAAGCACTGTTATGAATTTTTAATCTGTGGATAAATAATCAACAATCTCAGGATTCAGTCTAGCTCTCCTGTCTTTCACTGTCCTTCCAACAATAGAAAATGTCCTTTCAGAAGACGTGCTGGTAGCAGGAATGCACAGAATCTCCCGTGTAAGCTTTGCCAGTTTTAGCCAGTGCTTTTGCTTGTTTTCCAAAAAATTAAAACATCATTGTCTGCATCACTCAAACATAAATAACTGTCTAATTCATTAACAATAGCCTTCAAAGGAGGCATTTTTCCTTAAACGTCACACAGAAAACTGCTAACATCAATTTTCATTCTTTTGGAAGGGGCTTTTCCACAGATGTGATGCTTTCTGGGAATGTGGATTGTGGAGGATCCTACTACTACTACTATTTAGCATTTCTATAGCGCTACAAGGCGTACGCAGCACTGCACAAACATAGAAGAAAGACAGTCCCTGCTCATAGAGCTTACAATCTAATAGAGTTGTTGTTGATGGACTCGAACCTTCCATTTTGATCTGGTTTTGGTACAACCTTCTCATAGATTTGGTTGCCTGTGTTTTTACATCATCTGGGAAGATAACTGGTCAGACATGGGTGTAGAAGAGAACCAACACAGGAAAATAAGTGTCAATTCAGTGTTGGAAATGCTCCTTGATGCCAGCAACAATGGACGAATCTGTTGCAGTAACAGTAAGATGCTTGAGCAACTGGGCATGTGATGGAAGGACGTTGCAGATGATAGGATTCTAATCAGCAGACAAAACTTGTTGCCACATCAAAGGCAGATAAGACACAAATGATATCATTTAACAGCGCTTCATTTAAGTCCAAAAGCAGCTTCTGCAGTTTTTTATCATTCAATTCGGTTGCCAGTTGTCTAAAATGTGTTAAGGTTTTACATATTGATACATCTATTTGGAATAGCCTGTTTAAGGTTAGTCCCAAGTTTTTAGAGAATGATACAGGGGTCAAAGTTTGTCCCTGCCCTGCGGGCTCTGTCCCCAGCCCCGTGTCATTTTCCATTTGGTTATTAAGCTGGCTTTCTACTTTGTGAATGCTGCTTTAGAACAAGATATCTCTCCATCTATGCTATCACAGCTATTAAAAAGCCCAAAAGTTGATTAGTTTCAAAATTCCAATTAGTGTCTGATAGAAAATATTCCTTTTCTGGCTAAATTACTTGATGCATCAGTAGTGGCACAATTACAGGAATATTTAGATCAATACAACTTTCTTGATTTTTCTGTTCTGATTATAGGAAACACTGAATAAAGGAATGATTTCATTAATGGAACAGCATAGTTTATTGGCATAAGAACATAAGAATTACCATAATGGGTCAGACCACAGATCCATCAAGCCTTGTAGCCTGTTTCCAACAGTGGCCAATCCAGGTCACAAGTACCTGGCAGGATCCTACAAACTGATACAAAATGCAGCAGAATTCTTACACACAACCATCAGTATCTACTGACCCTGTGAGGAGCGATTCTAAATTTATCAAACTATGAAGGTAAAAAGCCTCAGAGATAATTTAGCCATAAGTAAAGAGAAATGGCTTTAAACATTTCTCCACAGGTTATATAAAAATACACTGATATTTTTACCCATATTCAATAAAGTGGGTGCTAACTTGTATGCACTAATTACATTGTGTAAATGATTAGAATAATGGCATATAGGCACATATGTGTACAAAAATCCACCTAAGTGCTATGCTATCAGTCCACACTTATCTTCCCCAGCATGTATATTACAGGTAGGTGTACACATTGACAGAGTCTGGGCAGACAGTTGGAACGATTCACAATTATACATGTAACTGTGTACTTTCACGGTTAGCATATGTTCTGCCCATACTGTATGTCTGTGCATGCTCACTGGGAAAGTATGAGCTATCATATCATAGTGTGTACTTTTCCACTAATTGCTATTTTACAGAAGATCATTTATATGGATAAATGGCAACATCCACGCATAAATGACTTATAAAATATATAAATTGCACACGATTCTTCAGCATTTAGGCGCAAGCACTTACACCAGTTCTATAGCTGGCTAAGTGCTCACACCGAACGTATGGGCATGAATTTCACATACACTAGTATTCTAAAAAGACATTTACCCTTGCAATCTATATATGGTGGCCAAAGTTGCACGCCCAACTTTGGGCGTGCTTCTGAGATGAACCATCAATAATTGGGTGCTAACAACTAATTATTGATATTAATTGGCACTCATTAAAATTTGTGCATGTATCTGAATGGGTTTATTCTATAAGGTAGGACGCCTAACTTCCATGGCACGTATCTCAAAAGGAGGCATGGCTATGGGCACATTGGGGCATTCCGAAAATTTTGAAATTGCTGATCTATCGTTAACATCTATAACCTGTTGTTAAAGTCGTTCATAGTACCTGAAGATTGGAGGGTGGCCAATGTAATGCCGATTTTTAAAAAAGGTTCTAGGGCTGATCTGGGAAATTACAGACTGGTAAACCTAATGTCAGTGCCGGGGAAAGTAGTGGAAACTATTATAAAGAATAAAATTACAGAATACAAAGATAAACATGGTTTAGCGGGACAGGGTCAGCAAGGGTTCAGCCAAGGAATGTCTTGCCTCACCAATTTGCTTCATTTCTTTAAAGGCGTAAATAAACATGTGGATAAAGGTCAGCTAGTTGATGTAGTGTATCTAGATTTTCAGAAAGCTTTTGACAAAGTTTCTCATAAGAGACTTCTGAGAAATTTAAAAAGTCATGGGATAGGAAGCCATGTCCTTCTGGATTAGGAATTGGTTACTGGAGAGAAAACAGAGGGCAGGGTTAAAACACCATTTTTCTCAACGGAGGAGGGTGAACAGTGGAGTGCCGCAGGGAACTGTACTGTGACCAATGCTATTTAACATATTTATAAATGATCTGGAAAATGGAATGAGTTTATGTAGCTTGAGAAGAAGACTGTATCAGGCAAAGTTTCCTCTCTCGTTTATGTACAAGTTTTATATTGCGTGATTATGTCAGAGGATTTTTTCCTTCTAGAACTTGTAGGAAATTACTTGAAGCCTTTAGTTGTCTTTCAATTCTGTGCAGTGAATTGCAGACTTTTGTTTAGTTTTTTTTTCTTTGTCCTACTTTTGCCTGAAATTTAAATCTGGAACAGTAATCATTTTTGTTTTAAGACAACTTGATCATTACAGTTATAACCCTGCTTTCCCCAAGGTAACAATTTGCTTACACTTCAGTGCTGAGTCACATATACAACACAACTAGTTGCCATTCAATGGATAATTACCCGAAATAAATGATCAAAACATAATTATATAGCAAAGGTAGACATCTTGTCAAGTAGTTAGACATTATGGAACTTGCGTCTTCTTTTTAGCTATAAAATCAATAGAAATTTTCATTGAATGTCTTGAGGAGAAAATGTTCCTTCTCATTTCAAACAAACTTAAAAGCAAAGAACAGCACGATTTACTGTTCATAGGTGTTCTTTTACTAAGGTGTGGTAGGCCTAACATGAGCCTACTGCACATTAAAGGGTCACTAACTCGGGACACACTGAGGCATCCCGTGGTAGTTTGGCCATCAGTGCACGCTATTCCTGCAGTAAAAACAATTTTTTTTTGCTGTGGGAGGCATTTTGGGGGTGAAGAATAGGCGTGTCTATGCTATTCAGGTAGCACAGGCACATTATCGTGCGCTACTCAATTAGCACGGGAGTAGCGTGGGTGCCTTTACCGCCTCTTACATAGGTGGCACTAATGGATCCTGGTGGTAGACTACATGCTAATGGTGAAATTAGCATGTGGCCGTTAAAAAACAAAAACACAACCATTTTACTGCCATGCTAAAAGTGGCCACAGCGCATGGGAAACCTACGCACGACAACAGCACCAGCCACTTTGTATTGCAGCTTAGTAAAAAGATCCCATAGTTTACTATAGTGTTTCTCAAGTCAGTGCTGGAGTGCTGCCTACCAATTGGGTTCTTAGGATACTTATCATGAATACGCATGACAGACTGGGCATTCAAATGGCTGATGGCAAGTGCAGGGGAATTATATAAATGGTGCTTAAGGAGTCACGTGATGTAGTGGAGAGCAGTAAGAGGTGCTTGGCTCTGCTCTGGGCTTCGTGGCCCATTCTATTGGAATCTTCTTAACATCGGGCCTTTTCTTTTGGATTCTTTTTTTGCTCCCTGGTCTATGGAGAAATTCCTCTCTACATCCTCCTCCTCCATGAGCTTGAAGGCTCAAACACACCAGAAAGATAAGGATAAAGGGGGAGAGGACAGGATGGTGGTTGGCACAGCAGACCAGGTCCTGCTGCTCTCTCCCGAACACATAGCAGCTCTTACCTTGGCAGTTGTGTAGGTGTTGGACCCATGACTGGTACAGCTTTCAGGACAGATCACCAATTTGGAATCTTTATTGGCAAAACCTTGCGTCACACTGTCTGAATCCTCGTGTCTGCACCACTGAAGATTCAGCTACAGCAGCTGCAGCGGAGATAGCATCCCTGCGGGTACCTCCATTTCCTGGGTTTCCCGGCATGGGCGTAGTTTGACTGTTTTATTTGGGGGGGGGGGCAAAGAATGGGGTGGGGCGTATTAGCATATTTGTATATATATATATATATATATATATATATATATAATGAATATGCTAATATGGAGGAAGGGAGAAAGAGCTAGCTTTTTTGGGAAGAACCATAATGAATATGTATGAGATATCTCATACATATACATTATGGTTATTCCTAAAAAAGCCAGTTCTTTCTCCCTTCCTTCCTTCCTTCCTTCCTTCCTTCCTTCCTTCTTTCCTCCTTACCCAGCACTCCCTCTTCCACTCCAGTACTATTTCCCCAACCCCTTTCCCATACCATGCCAGTGTAGACCTTAGAAATGCATAAACTCTATATGTAGATCCTTCAAGAGGTAGTGTGTCATGATTTAGGCTCTAAAACCCTTTCTGATGTTTTGGTGCCACCTCAGTAAGGCCAATACACAATCTCTCCACTGCAAAACACTATACACAAACTTGTGCAAAAGCACACTCATAACCTTACCAAACCATAACAGCACTAATTCCAAGGGCTGGGCGAGCTACAACCTTATGCATGGAAAGGCAGCACTAATTACACCAGGCTCTAAAACACCAGTAAACCAGTGGTGTAGCTACAGGTGGGCCGGGGTGGGCCAGGGCCCACCCACATAGGGCTCAGGCCCACCCAACAGTAGTATACGTTTAGCGGTAGCTGGTGTGGATCCCAATCTCTGCCAGCTGAAGACTTCCCCCTGATGATAACGAAAATGCTGCTCTCCACGATACTGGTACCTACGCATGCTCAGTTTTCAGCGCATGTCTGCTGCAGACTGCCAAGGTGGAGAGAAACATTTTTCCACCAGCTGAGATATTTTTTTGGTGCGGTGGAGAACACTTGGTGCCCACCCACTTCTAGCCTAGGCCCACCCAAAATCTGATGTCTGGCTACGCCCCTGCAGTAAACTACCTAATAAAAAAAACAAAACAGGCTGCAAATACTACACACTAGCAGAATACTTGCACCTTGATCACACATGAAAAACACATGACACAATGTATGACACAAGGAACTAGAAATTAAAAAAAATATGAAGGCAAAATACTGAACTGGAAAGTTACCTCAAGAAGTCAGATTCAGCATGCAGCAATACTAGAAAAATTGAAACTTACATGCAAAATATCACAGATGCACATTTCCAAAAGCTGACATATTCCAATTAATAAATTCTGAATAAAATACTTTTTTCTACCTTTGTTGCTTGATCATTTCATTTTTCTATTCACTTTGGTCCCAGTGTCTTCTGTTTTATGCAGTGTCTTCTTTCCATTTGATATTTTTTCACTCACCATGTCCACCATCCTCCTGTGTCCTTATGCGTCCTGTCTACCATCTGTAGCCCTGTCTCTATCCTTCCTCGAGTTTCAGTATCTGCCCTCAAAGTGTTCCAATCCAGCCCTTAAATTCAGCAGTTTTCCCTCCATCCATATCCAGCATTTCTCCTCACTCCCCTCCTCTCCATCCATGTGCATCTAGTACTTCCTCTGCCTTCCCTCCCCTCCATCTATGTCCAGCATTTCTCCTCTCTTAACTGCCCTCCACTCCATCCATGCCCAGCATTTCTCCTCTCTTCCCTCCCCTCCATCCATGTTCACCAACTCTCCATTCTCCCCTGCCCTCTCTTCCATCCACCCATATCCAGCAAAATTCCTCTCTCCCCTACCCCCATTCATCCATCCATGTCCAGCAATTCTCCTCTCTCCTGCTGTCCCCTCCATCCATCCATGTCCAGAGTGTTGACTAGGCAGGGGGGGTGGGGGAAGGCTGCACTGCAGGGCACAGAATGGAGGAACCGTGACAGCAATACTGACGGCAGCTGGCACAGCAGATTTCCCCATGCCACTCAACTGCTGTGCCGTGTGCACACTGGGGGCGGGGGAGAGAAAGCAAGGCAAAACAGCACAGAACCGGATGGGGAGCGAGCAAGTAAGGCAGTGAGCGACGGATTGGACTCTGAGTAGTGGCGCTGGCATGCAGCTGCAGCACAACTGCTACAATGGCCTGCCTACTACAACTTCCGGATCAGGGGACCCGGCCTGCACTAAAAAATTTGTGCACAATAGAATAGTCAGGTAGGACTCAGGAGGAGGAGGACTGGAGAGCTGCCGGCTGCCTGGGTGGGCCTCTGCGGGACGGAGGGAGAGCTGCCTGCAGCGTTGTGCCAGCCCTGTGTTTAGGGGGGCAATGCCCCCTCCCCCCCAAACTATGCCCATGTTTCCCGGAGATTGTTCCAGAGGCCCAACTCATCCCAGCCCTGTAACACTGGCTAGCCTCCGAATTGCCATTGCCGGATGGAGTGGGCCTGATTCAGTTAGAGTGGACCCAACGCATGGGATGTAAGCTGGACGATCAAGCGAGACCTCATGTGATAATTGCCAAAGCTCACAATTATTTGCATAAAGCAGTTCTGTTGTGGGCCTACAAGCAGAAGCGGGAGTCTTTCTGTTTTGAAATGCTTCCCATGCATATTTTCCAAGACTACTACTACTACTACTACTATTTAGCATTTCTATAGCGCTACAAGGCATACGCAGCGCTGCACAAACATAGAAGAAAGACAGTCCCTGCTCAAAGAGCTTACAATCCTCCGCTGCCTTGATGAAACAACGGCAGAACTTTACACAAGACTTCTTGAGAAAAACAAGCATTTTATGCTGCTTTACCTGGTTGTATTGAAGGTGTTTCACTTGGGCCGCTAGCATACTTTAGATACCCTACTGGCAGCACCAGACTTTAACATGCTGGATGTGGTGGTCCCTGAGCCTGGACATTGAATATGGACTTAATAGCTTGGTAGTTTTAACTTTGGTTCTCACAAAGCTTTCTATCTAGGTACAGATGTGTGTGTGTCTGGGGCAGCATGTTTGCCTTTTTGGCTTCAGATGTTTGTCAGACCGCTTTTGTGGTTTGCCCCAGTTTCTGCACTGGGACCTGACCTTGAGATGAGGCAGGGGCATTTTTCTGTGTTTATTGTATTATTGTTTGATTGTACTAATTTGTTCTTGTTTCTATATCTGCATTTTTTTTTGCACTTTTAGGCCCTTCCTTTCTGTCTTGTTTGGGTCAAGGGGGCCTATGGTCGACAATCATGACTCCCTGCGCCTTTGTCCCACTGTTGGCGGATGGGGTACTTTCCACATTGGTGGTGGGTGTGTGGGGGTTTGGCTGGGGGAGGGAGGGAGGGATTGGGTTGGGGGGAGGGGTGTATTGGTTTGTATTTTGGAGGGTCTTTGCAGTGGAATCAGGTAGGTTTTTCTAACAGCTGGTGGATGGAGGGGTTGGGTGGGATGTGATCCGGGCTTCCCTGTCTGTTTCCTACACTGCTTCTTTAATGTGACTTCTTGTATGGATGGACTGGTGAGAGTGGTTCCTTGTTTCGATAATACGGGATGCCCCGCCCCTTCGCCGGGACGTCCTTAGAGATGGACACCCTTAAAGATGGGCGTCCAGTTCGATTATGCCCCTCTATGTTACTATGTTAATGTTCAGCTGTAGTTCTAGCTAAATCTGATGAGAGCCGCTATCTTCTGCTGCACCTTACTTTGCAGGGTAGGGAGCTCTTGCTCCTTGTGGCGTATGGGTCTAACCAATTTGACACTCATTTTTTTGCTCACTTGCTCCGCCTCTATTCCATTCATATAGGTAAGCCATTGTAAGTTTTGAGTGATTTTAATTTGGTCGTGGACCCCTATATAGGATCGGTCTATAGCTTCTAGTGTTCCCCACCGGGGATGCGTTGATGGCCTGAGATCCTTTTATAAAGTCCTCAACCTAGTAGATTTGTGGTGTTTGTTGCACCCTGAAATTGAAACTATACACACCTCTCGAGGGCTCAAGGTTCTCTCTCCCATATTGATTACATTCAGATATCTGCCAGTTTTTTTTTTTTTTGGGGGGGGGGGGGGGGGGGGGGGTTGGATGTCCTGTTGGCCGAAATTGGCCCTGTAGAAATTTCAGATCACTTGGTGGTCTGGGTGCATGTCAGGATGGAATCTTTATTATCAAGGGGCCTGCTCCTGGTGGTTTCATTCCTATTTTTATATAGTGATAAGGATTTTCAAGCGTACTTACTTCAAAAATGGAAGGCCTATTGCAAAACTAATAGCCAGCATGCTGCTGATCCTATTTTGTTCTGGGAGGCTGCCAAGACTGTCCTTCAGAGGGAAATTATTGCTTACACCTGTGCCCACAACAAACATATCTCACGGGGATTCGTACCCTTGAGAGAGCTTTGTGCAAGGCCAAGAAGGCATATATTCACTCTCCTACGCTGTGTAACAAGGAACATTATCTGGCTGCACAGGTGGTGCTTAATACTTTACTGCATAAGTGAGTCCAGTGGTCTTTGGTACATAAGTACATAAGTACATAAGTAGTGCCATACTGGGAAAGACCAAAGGTCCATCTAGCCCAGCATCCTGTCACCGACAGTGGCCAATCCAGGTCAAGGGCACCTGGCACGCTCCCCAAACGTAAAAACATTCCAGACAAGTTATACCTAAAAATGCGGAATTTTTCCAAGTCCATTTAATAGCGGTCTATGGACTTGTCCTTTAGGAATCTATCTAACCCCTTTTTAAACTCCGTCAAGCTAACCGCCCGTACCACGTTCTCCGGCAACGAATTCCAGAGTCTAATTACACGTTGGGTGAAGAAAAATTTTCTCCGATTCGTTTTAAATTTACCACACTGTAGCTTCAACTCATGCCCTCTAGTCCTAGTATTTTTGGATAGCGTGAACAGTCGCTTCACATCCACCCGATCCATTCCACTCATTATTTTATACACTTCTATCATATCTCCCCTCAGCCGTCTCTTCTCCAAGCTGAAAAGCCCTAGCCTTCTCAGCCTCTCTTCGTAGGAAAGTCGTCCCATCCCCACTATCATTTTTGTCGCCCTTCGCTGTACCTTTTCCAATTCTACTATATCTTTTTTGAGATACGGAGACCAGTACTGAACACAATACTCCAGGTGCGGTCGCACCATGGAGCGATACAACGGCATTATAACATCCGCACACCTGGACTCCATACCCTTCCTAATAACACCCAACATTCTATTCGCTTTCCTAGCCGCAGCAGCACACTGAGCAGAAGGTTTCAGCGTATCATCGACGACGACACCCAGATCCCTTTCTTGATCCGTAACTCCTAACGCGGAACCTTGCAAGACGTAGCTATAATTCGGGTTCCTCTTACCCACATGCATCACTTTGCACTTGTCAACATGTATCGGACGTACCAGTTTCATCAGTTTAGCAACATCCAGAAAGCTTTTGGTTCGGATCACAATGACCTGGCAGAGAAAACATCAGATATTGACCATTCGGGCCCCCGACGGTACTTCCCGTTCCCGGGTGGAAAAGGTGGCAGAACATTTAACTGAATATTTTATGGGTGTCTATCGGGCAGGGCTTGACTTCTTCTTGGAGCAGTTTCTGGAGTACCTGCAGCAGTTGGGTATGCTTTGCTTCTCCCCGGAGGCTGTTCTGGCACTTAATGGGCCTTTCCAGGCAAAGGAGCTTCAGTGGGCAATTTGAGCCACTATAAACTTTGTCCCCTGGTCCGAATGGTTATTCAGGTGAGTTTTATCAGATGTTGCAGGTACATCTATGTGGCCCATTGCTGACATATTACAATGAGGCGGTAGTGAGAGGAGAGTTTCCTAGATATGTAAATGAGGCCCTAGTGACTTTGCTGTTAAAATCTGGCAGGCCAGGAGATTCCCTTGATTCTTACCGCCTGATATCCCTGATCAATGTGGACATTGAGCTTTTTTCTCAGACCCTGACTGATAGGCTTTCCTTATACTTGCTTGCAGTGATCCATGAGGACCAGACTGGATTTGTTTGGGGTTGGCAATGTGTCTTAAACATCCGAAAGGCCATTTTAAGCTTAGCCTATAGTCAGCAATGGGAAATCCCTTTGCTGTTGGCCAGTTTGGATGCTACTAAGGCCTTTGACCATGTGAGTTGGACATTTATATTTCAACTCTTATCGTATGTGGGGATTAAAGGTTGGTTCTTCGATACTATCCACACTCTATATACCCATCCCTGAGTCTCCCTGTTCGTAAATAGAGTTCATATGGATTACTTTGCTATTGAGCGGGGTACTTGTCAGGGTTGTCCCCTTTTTATCCTTATTGTTTCTTTTGACATTAGAACCCCTGTCGTGCACCTTGTGGTGAGAAGACATGGTGAGTGGACTCTCAATAGGCCCTGTTTCTCTTAAAATTTTGGCCTTTGCTGACTTTGTTGCTTTTGCGTAGCCCTCAAACTTCTCTATCAGTAACTATCAAATTCATACAGAAATATGGGTTTCTCTCTTGCTTTACTTTAAATTTAACCAAATCCATGGCTTTACCCTTCACTCTTGATCTTCAGAAACAGTGGGAGGGACCTTTCCCTCTTCAGTGGGCAAATGGGACACTTAAGTACTTGGGCATCCTGCTTCCAGGGAACCTCTTCCAATTGTATGTTTTGAATATTTTGCTATTGTTTCATTTTAGCGAGGTTCGTCTTCATGCTTAGAGAGCCTATCTCTATTGGGGCATATCCATTTATATACAATGTTGATTATACCTTGATGGCTGTATTTCTTCGTTACCTTTATATCTTACTGCTGCAGATGAAAAATTGTTATATAAACATGGGCAAGCTTATTTATGGCAGGGTGAGAGAGCTCGTTTCTCCATGCGCATCATTGCTTCCCCTAGGGAGAAGGGGGGTTTGGGATTACTTTAACATTCTGAACTGCTATGGATTTACAGCCTGTCTCACTGACACAGACTACTGTGGATTCTTTTGGATTCGTAATAAGTAAATGAAAACATTTATTAGAGGAACTAAATTCTACAGTGAGTAAGGTATATACAATGGTTAGCACATATACAATGATTAGCTCTATACACACAATGATTAGCTAAACAATCGTTACATCACTGGTCAACTAAGCAATGTAAAGAGTTCTTAGACCAGGAAAAGAAGCAATACATACATACAACATCACTGGTCTCCATAGGCGGTCGGTGGCCCAATGTTTGGGGAGGCTAAAGGGGGCGGTGTTAGGGGTGGAGCCAGGGGTGGAGCTTAAATCCATAATTGTCTGATAACACACAGAAAAAAATAAAAATAAAAATAAAAGTCACAATTAATACCTTTTATTAAATTTAGATATTAACGGGTACCGAATCATATTGGCAGGGGGAGGCCCCTCTTAGATGGGAGACAACAAAAATGAAGTACCTGGGGGTGTACATTCCTAGTGATAGGTCCTCCATGTATAGAGACAACATAGTTCCATTGATAGAGATGACTAAAAGCAAATTGATGATGTGGAGGGAGCTGCCACTTACTATTTGGGGTAGAATAGCATTATTCAACATGGTGGTTGCCCCTAGGTGGCTCTATGTCTTTCAACAACTACCACTCTTCTTGAAGCACAAAGATGATAAGCAGTTGCAGCGCTTAATACAAACATATCTGTGGCAGGGGAAGAAACCCAGAATACTTTATCACCAGATAGCGACCCCAAGAGACGGGGGTGGTATGGGGCTTTTAAATATCAAATTTTTGGCGATTGCGAGTTCCATGCAACATATAAATGATTGGTATCGGGGGACATCTGATTTCTCCGTCACTTCGGTGGAGACCTCGGTGTTTTCAGATATACATTTCAGTCATTTGCTCCACTCCGGACCCCGCTGCCTACTGCGGCATTTCAGAGACACCCATTATTAAAATCTCTTAGGGAAACTTGGAGGTGGATGTGTAGACGTTATCATTTCTCCCCCCGCGTATCCCCTTGGCTGTCAATATGTGATAACCCAGCATTTCCCCCAGGTCAGGGGGTCAGTATATTTAGCAGTTGGGCAAAAAAGGGGATTATATATCTGGCACATATAGTTTCAGAAGAGGGACGAATTCTTGCGTACTCGGAGCTGCAGTCCAGGTACGGGATTCCTCCGACACATCGATTCGCATATTGCCAGTTGAGTCATTATGTAGCCTCCCTAGAGTGGACAGATCTTACGGAAGATGTGGTGGAGGTTCTCTCAGAAGAGTTTACTCTGGGAGCACAGCTTCCGGTACCATTGAAATTCCACCACCAACAACTTAAAGACACTACAGTAGAGTTAGATTTCCGGCGGCTAGCACGGGAGTGGTCAAGGGATTTGGGCTGTACACTTACTGAGGAAGAATGTAGGTCATATCTGAAATCTATTTACAAACAGCGGCTTTCCATTCCGCAGAGGGAGCGGCTATATCGGTGGCTGCTTAGAACGCATATATCTCCTCATAGAGCACAGAGGGCGGTGTTTACTGCAGCAGGTACATGCCCAAAATGTAACCAGGGTACGGCCTCTCTGGGCCACATGTTCTGGAGTTGTCCTTATGTGGAGCGGTTCTGGAAACAAGTTATAAGGGGGATGGACCAACTATGGTACTGTACCCTTGTGTGGGAACCTTTAATTTTATTTAATATCTTCAAGTACACTGCAGACCCCCCAGAAGGCTTCAGGGCATTTGCAAAGATAGCAATATATTTTGGAATAACTACCATTTTGCAATTTTGGAGAGCGAAAGAAACACCCCCACTGCAGACATGGCGCTCGCAATTAGTGAGGCAAATGAGAATAGATAGGTGTGGAGTGCATGATTTGGAAAGCCCTGCGGGCCTCAGGTTTAGGGCACAGTGGGAGGCACTTTGGGTCACCCTCCCATCCAGAGCGCGAAGTTTACTGCTGAATTTTTGACCCTTCTTTGATGCTCTTTTGCCCTGTCACTAGGCGGGGAGCCTGTTGATAGTGACGCATATTGTGTAGTACTCTCTGACAAAAGGACCCCTGGTTCAAACTATATCACTCTGGCAGTCTTTTTTAGGTATATAGGACGTCATGATGAGCACCACCGCATTTGATATTTGTGAGAGACCCGAACAATACATATCGTTGAACCTGTGGGGAACATAGGGGGGGACTGGGTAGACGGTGGGACTGGTTGGGTAGGAGGATAGGCACTGGAAGGGAGGGAGGGAGGGAGGGGGAGAAAATATAAATGCTGTATTGTAATTTGCTGTGTTGATTGTATGGTGTTAGATGACAACTTTTTGTATGTAACTTCTTTGACAAGTACCCGTTCAATTGTCAATTTATATTAATAAAAAAGATTTAAACATAAATTTAGATATTAGATATGTATCATATGTCAAAGAATAAAGTGGTTGCTCAAAGCATATACTAACCACAATCGCTCAACTGTAAAACACTATGCACAAATTTGTGCAAAAACACACTCAGAACCTTACTGTGCCATAACACTAGGCAGACCCTAATACACCAATATACCACCCATATGGAAAATGCAGACCGTCAACAATATGAAACAAGGGATCATAATATCACAATTCTCATGTAGAGCCACAAAACACCCTTTTAGGGTGGATAGTGTTCACAATGAGCTCGTTTTATTAATGACTGTATGTAGATCCTTCAAGAGGTAGTGTGTCGTGATTTAGGCTCTAAAACCCTTTCTGATGTTTTGGTGCTACCTCAGTAAAGCCAATACACAATCTCTCCACTGCAAAACACTATACACAAACTTGTGCAAAAACACACTCATAACCTTAGCAAACCATAACAGCACTAATTCCAAGGACAGGACGAGCTACAACCTTATGCATGGAAAGGCAGCACTGTAATTACACCGGGCTCTAAAACCTAGTGAAACAAAAAAAAAAACAAAAAGGGCTGTAAATACTACACACTAGTAGAATACTGCACCTTGATTACACATGAAAAACACACGACACAACAGATATGAAGGCAAAACTGGAAAGTTACCTCAAGAAGTCAGACTCAGCATGCAGCAATACTAGAAAAATTGAAACTTACATGCAAAATATCACAGATGCACATTTCCAAAAGCTGACATATTCCAATTAATAAATTCTGAATAAAATACTTTTTTTAACCTTTGTTGTCTGATCATTTAGTTTTTCTATTGACTTTGGTCCCAGTGTCTTCTTTCCATTTGATATTTTTTCTCTCACCATGTCCACCATCTTCCTGTGTCCTTATGCGTCCTTGTGTGTCTTTATGCGTCCTGTCTACCATCTGTAGCCCTGTCCCTATCCTTTCTCCAGTTTCAGCATCTGCCTTCAAAGTGTTCCGATCCAGCCCTTAAATTCAGCAATTTTCCCTCCATCCATATCCAGCATTTCTCCGCTCCCCTCCATCCATGTGCATGTACTTCCTTTGTCTTTTCTACCCTCCATCCTTGTCCAACATTTCTCCTCTGTTCCCTGCCCTCCACTCCATCCGTGTCCAGATTTCTTCTCTCTTCCCTCCCCTCCATCCATCCATCCATCCATGTCCAGCACCTTCCCTCTTTCTCTCCTACCCTTCCATCCAGTGTCATCCCTCTTTCTCTCTCCATCCTTCTACCCATTACCCTCTCCCAATCCTTCCATCTATTGTCTCCCTCTATATCTCCTTCCTTCTAAACCGTTCTCTCTCTTGACCCTTTTCCATTCAGCATGTCCTCTCTATCCCCATCCTTCCAGTGTCTTTCCTCTTTCCCTCCCTACCCTTACGTCCATTGTCTTCCCTCTTTCTGCCCCCTCCTTCCAGCTTTTCCCTCTTTCTCCCTCCTTTCATTCAGCATTTCTCCGTCTGACAGCTAGGGTCTCCCCCAGTTTCTCCCCAGCAGCTTCTCTCTCCTGCCCATGTCCCCTCTTTCTCCCCCCCATCTTTCCACTAATCTCTCTCTCTGTACCCCTCTTCCATCCAGCATCTTCTATCTGGCTCTCCCCTGCTCTTTTCCATGGCCCCTCTGTCTGTGGATTTTTTCTCCTTGTACTCCTACAGTACAAGGAGAAAAAATCCACAGACAGAATCCCCCTTGTAGTGACATACAATCCAGAGCTGGAAAAACTGAGGAAAATCATAAGAGATCTACAACCTATACTCCAGGAGGATGAATTACTGAAAGAGATATTCCCATCCCCACCAGTACTGGCCTTCCGACAGCCACCCAACTTAAAACACAAGCTAATCAGAAGTAAACTTCCATCACAGACTGAAAAGGAACAGAAGGGCACACTTCCCTGTAATTTATCCAGTTCAAACTATGCCAAAATATTTCACAGGACCCCAAAGTCATCCATAAAGGAAAGATATTCAACATAAAGGGATCTTTCACTTGCTCATCTTCCAATGTGGTATATATCATTCAGTGTAAAAAATGTAACGAAGGATGCTATATTGGAGAAACAGGCCAGATGCTTAAGACAAGATTCAATTTACATAGACATCACATGAACAATACTGGTGCCAGTAGGGTTCCCACACCTGTTGGTCAGCATTTTACAGGACCAGGACACTGTACCAGTGACTTCACAGTGAGAATCCTCAAAGGTAACTTTAAAACCATACAAGAACGTAAGACCTTTGAAGTCAGAATGATTGAATATTTTAACACCCAACAGAAAGGACTTAACAAGGATCTGGGGTTCCTAGCCCATTATAAACCATAAAGCTGTATGTCTCTGTTGATCACCCCACCCCTCATCTATCCACACCCATCCTGTTAGAATATCAATGATGTGCTTTGATGTCCCCATGCATACCTCCTACCCACCCCTATCCTCCCACCCTGTCAGACTGTCATAGTAATGCTTGAATGTTTTCACTTATATACACTGTCAGCTAGCACATTTGCTTATTTCCGATCTGACGAAGAAGGGCAACCTTCGAAAGCTAATCAAGAAATGTATTAAGTTATGTCCAATAAAAAAAGGTATCATCTTATTTTCTTTTCCATGTTTTATTTTGTTTGATTTCTATTGATAACCTTAAGAGTGGACTAACACGGCTACCACACTCCTCTATTCTAGAAATGGAATCCCTACCTTACATTTTTTAAAATCTTTGATCCTCAGCTTCTCACCTCTGAAAATATTGGGGGGGGGGGGGGGGGTCAATTCATCTATTTGAGGCTGGAATGAAGACCTAGATAAATAACTATAAGTAGACTGGCAAATTGAAATATTTCTTTAAAACTTTAAAAGAGAGGCTATATGGTGGCTGAATAGGAGAAAAAGGAGGCATTTAAAGAGGCACCTTTATCTGAATCATAGAGAACATTCATCCTCATTTCCTTTCTTCATGAGTTTATCATTTTAGAATGTCACTCAACATAGGCAGTCGGTGGCCCAACTGTTTGGGGATGCTAAAGGGGGCGGGGTTAGGGGCGGGGCCAGGGGTGGAGCTTAAATCCATAATTGTCTGATCACACACAGAAAAAAAATAAATAAAATAAATGTCACAATTAATACCTTTTATTAAATTTAGATATTAGTTATGTATCATATGTCGAAGAATAAAGTGGTTGCTCAAAGCATATACTAACCACAATCGCTCAACTGCAAAACACTATGCACAACTTTGTGCAAAAACACACTCTGAAACTTACTGTACCATAAATATTACACTGGGCAGAACCTAATACACCAATATACCACCCATACGGAAAATGCAGACCGTCAACAATATTGAAACAAGGGATCATAATTTCACAATTCTCATGTAGAGCCACAAAACATCCTAATTCATGTTTAATGTGGGATAAAATGTCATAAATAAGTAAATAAACTTTTAATGTTGAACACCTAATTCTCAAAGTGGACATATTCCAAACACTATAATGAAAATAAAATGATCTTTTCTACCTTTGTTGTCTGGTGACTTTGTTTTTCTGATTGTGCTGGCCCAGTATCCAATTCTGCTGCTATCTGTCCTCTTAACTCCATTTCCAGGGCTTCCTTTCCATTTATTTGTTTACTTTCCGCCTTTCTTCTTCATTTCTTGTCCTACATCCGTAAGTAAAAGCTGGGTCCTCCGCAGACTTGACTGTCCAGTGGATCCAGCTTTTGCCTATTTTCTTCATCCATGTGCAGTTTTTCTACCCTCTTCCTTTTCCGTCATCTCATCTCCTTCCTCACTCCTCCCTCCTCCTCCATGTCCAGCAACCCTCCTCTCCCCCTGCCCTCCCCTCCATCCACCCATGTCCAGCAACTCTCCTCTCCCCTGCCCTCTCCTCTCCCCTTCATCAACCATGTGCAGCAACCATCCTCTCCCCCTGCCCTCCATCCACCCATGTCCAGCAACCCTCCTCTCCCCTGCCCTCTCCTCTCCCCTTCATCCACCATGTGCAGCAACCCTCCTCTCCCCTCCCCTCCATCCACCCATGTCCAGCAACCCTCTTCTCCCCTGCCCTCTCCTCTCCCCTTCATCCACCATGTGCAGCAACCCTCCTCTCCCCTGCCCTCTCCTCTCCCTTTCAACCACCATGTGCAGCAACCCTCCTCTCCCCTTCCTTCCTTCCTTCCTTCCATCCACCCATGTCCAGCAACTCTCCTCTCCCCTGCCCTCTCCTCTCCCCTTCTTCCACCATGTGCAGCAACCCTCCTCTCCCCTTCCTTCCATCCACCCATGTCCAGCAACCCTCGTCTCCCCTCCCCTCCATCCACCCATGTCCAGCAACCCTCCTCTCCCCTCCATCCACCCATGTCCAGCAACCCTCCTCTCCCCTGCACTCTCCTCTCCCCTTCATCCACCATGTGCAGCAACCCTCCTCTCCCCTCCCCTCCATCCACCCATATCCAGCAACCCTCCTCTCCCCTGCCCTCTCCTCTCCCCTTCATCCACCATGTGCAGCAACCCTCCTCTCCCCTCCCCTCCATCCACCCATGTCCAGCAACCCTCCTCTCCCCTGCCCTCTCCTCTCCCCTTCTTCCACCATGTGCAGCAACCCTCCTGTCCCCTCCCCTCCATCCACCCATGTCCAGCAACCCTCCTCTCCCCTGCCCTCCTCTCCCCTTCTTCCACCATGTGCAGCAACCCTCCTCTCCCCTTCCTTCCATCCACCCATGTCCAGCAACCCTCCTCTCCCCTGCCCAATCCTCTCCCCTTCTTCCACCATGTGCAGCAACCCTCCTCTCCCCTCCCCTCCATCCACCCATGTCCAGCAACCCTCCTCTCCCCTGCCCTCTCCTCTCCCCTTCTTCCACCATGTGCAGCAACCCTCCTGTCCCCTCCCCTCCATCCACCCATGTCCAGCAACCCTCCTCTCCCCTGCCCTCCTCTCCCCTTCTTCCACCATGTGCAGCAACCCTCCTCTCCCCTTCCTTCCATCCACCCATGTCCAGCAACCCTCCTCTCCCCTGCCCTCTCCTCTCCCCTTCTTCCACCATGTGCAGCAACCCTCCTCTCCCCTCCCCTCCATCCACCCATGTCCAGCAACCCTCCTCTCCCCTGCCCTCTCCTCTCCCCTTCTTCCACCATGTGCAGCAACCCTTCTCTCCTCTCCCGTCTGCCCTCGCTCCCCGATAGGCAGCCCTCTCCTCTCCCCTTCTTTCACCATGTGCAGCAACCCTCCTCTCCCCTTCCTTCCATCCACCCATGTCCAGCAACCCTCCTCTCCCCTCCCCTCCATCCACCCATGTCCAGCAACCCTCCCCTCCCCTGCCCTCTCCTCTCCCCTTCATCCACCATGTGCAGCAACCCTCCTCTCCCCTGCCCTCTCCTCTCCCCTTCATCCACCATGTGCAGCAACCCTCCTCTCCCCTCCCCTCCATCCACACATGTCCAGCAACCCTCCTCTCCCCCTGCCCTCTCCTCTCCCCTTCTTCCACCATGTGCAGCAACCCTCCTCTCCCCTTCCTTCCATCCACCCATGTCCAGCAACCCTCCTCTCCCCTGCCCTCTCCTCTCCCCTTCTTCCACCATGTGCAGCAACCCTCCTCTCCCCTCCCCTCCATCCACCCATGTCCAGCAACCCTCCTCTCCCCTGCCCTCTCCTCTCCCCTTCTTCCACCATGTGCAGCAACCCTCCTCTCCTCTCCCATCTGCCCTCGCTCCCCTATAGGCAGCCCTCGTTTCCTTCCTCCCTCCCCCTCGCCGTACCTTTAAATATTATATTTTTGCTGGAGTCGCGGGCAGCGCCGGCATTGAAGGCATCAGCAGGCTCATCTCGGTTCCAGCAGCCTTCCCTCGCAAGTTGCATGATGGCTCCGCCCTCCTCTGATGTATTTCCTGTTTCTGCGAGGACGGAGCCATCATGCGACTTGCGAGGGAAGGCTGCTGGAACCGAGATGAGCCTGCCGATGCCTTCAATGCTGGCGCTGCCCGCGACTCCAGCAAAAATATAATATTTAAAGGTGCAGCGGGCGGCGGCAGGGGGGGCGGGGCAGCGTCAGTTGGGCTGGGGAGGCTTAGCCTCCCCAAGCCTCTTATATGGGGCGCCTATGTCACTCAAGTAACTTTGGTGCTGTATAGTAACATAGTAGATGACGGCAGAGAAAGACCTGTACGGTCCATCCAGTCTGCCCAACAAGATAAACTCATATGTGCTGACCTTGATTTGTATCTACCATTTTCAGGGCACAGACTGTGGAAGTCTGTCCAGCATTAGCCCCGCATCTCAACCACTAGCCCGTCTCCCAACCACCGGTGCTGCCACCCAATCTCTGTTAAGTTTCTGAGGATCCATTCCTTCTGAACAGGATTCCTTTATGTTTATCCCATGCATTTTTGAATTCCATTACCGTTTTCATCTCCACCACCTCTCGCAAGAGGGCATTCAAAGTATCCACCACTCTCTCCGTGAAAAATTACTTCCTGACATTTTTCTTGAGTCTGCTCCCCTTCAACCTCATTTCATGTCCTCTAGTTCTACAGCCTTCCTGTCTCCGGAAAAGGTTTGTTTGCGGATTAATACCTTTCAAATATTTGAATGTCTGTATCATATCACCCCTGTTTCTCCTTTCCTCCAGGGTATACATGTTCAGGTCAGCAAGTCTCTCCTCATACGTCTTGTAACGCAAATCCCATACCATTGTTGTAGTTTTTCTTTGCACCACTTCAATTCTTTTTACATCTTTAGCAAGATACGGCCTCCAAAACTGAACACAGTACTCCAGGTGGGGCCTCACCAATGACTTGTACAGGGGCATCAACACCTCCTTTCTTCTGCTGGTCACACCTCTCTCGATGCAGCCTAGCAACCTTTTGGCTATGGCTACTGCCTTGTCACACTGTTTTGCCGCCTTCAGATCCTCAGATAATATCACCCCTAGATCCCTCTCCCTGTATGTACACCACCTAGCACATACGTCTCCCGTGGATTTCTACTCCCTAAGTGCATTACTTTGCATTTCTTTGCATTGAATTTTAATTGCCAAACATTAGACCATTCTTCTAGCTTCTGCAGATCCTTTTTCATGTTTTCCACTCCCTCTGGGGTGTCCACTCTGTTACAAATCTTGATGTCATCCGCAAAAAAGCAAACTTTACCTTCTAACCCTTCGGCAATGTCATTCACAAATATATTGAACAGAATCAGCCCCAGCACTGGTCCCTGAGGCACTCCACTACTCAACTTTCCCTCATCCAAGTGAATTCCATTAACCACCACCCTCTGGCGTCTGTCCATCAACCAGTTCCTAATCCAGTTCACTACGTTGGGTCCTATCTTCAACCTGTCAAGTTTATTCAAGAGCCTCCTGTGGGGAACCGTGTCAAAAGTTTTGCTGAAATCTAAGTAGATTACATCTATAGCACATTCCTGATTCAATTCTCTGGTCACCCAGTCAAATAATTCAATGAGATTTGTTTGGCACGATTTACCTTTGGTAAAACCATGTTGTCTCGGATCTTGCAACTTATTGGCTTCCAGGAAATTCACTATCCTTTCCTTGAGCATCACTTCCATTACTTTTCCAATAATCGAAGTGAGGCTTACCGGCCTGTAGTTTCCAGCTTCTTCCCTATCACCACTTTTGTGAAAAGGGACCACATCCGATGTTCTCCAATCCCACGGAATCTCTCCCGTCTCCAAGGATTTATTAAACAAATCTTTAAGAGGACCCGCCAGAACCTCTCTGAGCTCCCTCAATATCCTGGTGTGAATCCCGTCCGGTCCCATGGCTTTGTCCACCTTTAGATTTTCAAGTTGTTCATACACACTCGCTTCTGTGAACGGTGCTATATCTGCTCCATTCTCATATGTACTTTTGCCAGTCAATCGTGGTCCTTCTCCAGGATTTTCTTCAGTGAAAACAGAACAAAAGTATTTGTTTAGCAGATTTGCTTTTTCTTCATCATTATTCATATAGCAGTTCGCAGCATCTTTCAGTCTCACAATTCCATTTTTAGTCTTCCTCAGGGGCGTAGCCAGACAACAGATTTTGGGTGGGCCTAGGCAAGAAATGGGTGGGCACCAAGTGTTCTCCCTCCCCCAACCACCACCCAAAAAATATCTCAGCTGACGGGAAAACGCTTCTTTCCATCTTGGCAGTCTGCAGCAGGCATGAGCTGACAATTGAGCATGTGCATGTGCTGGTATCATGGAGAGTAGAGTTTTTGTTACCATCAGGGAGAAGTCTTCAGCTGGCAGAGCTTGGGATCCCAACCAGCTACCGCTAAACATGTGCTACTGTTAGGTGGGCCTGAGCCCTAAGTGGGTGGGCCCCAGCCCACCCAGGCCCACCTGTGGCTACGCCACTGCTTCCTCCTTTCACTAATATACCTGAAGACATTTTTGTCGCCCCTCCTTACATTTCTAGCCATTTGTTCTTCCGTTTGCGCTTTCGCCAGACGTATCTCTCTCTTGGCTTCTTTTAGTTTCATCCGGTATTCCTCTCTGTGTTCCTCTTCTTGAGTTTTCTGTATTTCATGAACGCCAACTCTTTAGATAAGGAAAGTGTGCTAAGCATACTTTGACAATGATGTCAGTATGATCAAACAGCAGGAAAACAAAAATGTTTTTTTAGCTCCATATTACCTCATTTGCATATTCTTTGAAACTTTTATTCTGGGAATCAATGAGGAAAACTCCAACAGTCACCAAGCTAATATAGTCAGAAAACAAACCACCCATGTCTTAAGCAAACTGCAGGGCATGAGACACTGCTGGCATACAAAGCTAGCATGTGTGCACATCAAAAATAAGAAATTACTTGTCCTCATCTACACAATTTTTATTCTATATCCTTCACTCATAACTGTCCTTTCCATGAACAGATTGTATTCACAGGACATTAGCAATGTTCTCTTAAACGCAGTCCCTCTCATTCTATAATCTTGTGCACAATTTTATACTTATTGTGCAAAATTGTGCCTGTGGGTTATAGATTACCTACAATTGCATAATAACTTAATTTACAAATTAGCTGCTAATTGGCACTGACAACCAGTTGTTGGTCATAATTGGAGTTAATTGATGCTAATTGGCATTAACTTGCAGTTACATGCGTAATGGCACTTAGTAGGTATTCTCTAACCTTATTGCACAAATTCTATAGTGTGTAACTGCAAGGGGAGGTGCGTATGGGAGGGGCATGGGTGAATCAGGGGCATACCCAGCACTTCCATGTTAGAGAATACCGACAACTGTAGAGCATACCAAAATTACATGAAAAACTGTAGAGAATACTGACAGTTATGCACACAACTGTAGAGAATGCCAACAGTTATGTACACAACCACAGAGAATACTGACAGTTATGCACACAAAACATTTAGGCAATAGGCAACCATGCTTAAATATTGGCACGTAAAAGCCAACCTATGCTAGTAATTGCACCTGCAGCATTCTAGCACCTAACTTTAGGCGACCTGTAGAGAATTACCTCCGAATGGAGGTAATTCTTTAAGTGGCTGCCTCTGTTTAGGCATCCAAATGCTGTGCATTGACAGCCTATTCTATAACAGCATCTGGGTGCCTGGATTTCATTACAGAATGCTAGTATAATCCTGCATCAGTGTGCCTTATATTTATATCCCAACACAGATCTGGTGAAACTGCAGCCACATAAATGCAGGAAGGGTACACAGAATGTACATTCTTCTGGAAGTTACCCATATGTTTGAGCCCCTCCCGTAGTCTGCCCATACCCATATGAGCACACCTCTTGCATTTAGGCACTCTGCTACTTACATGCTCCCTTGCAGAATAGTGCTTAGGCATCTTCCTAGCATTTACATGCATTAATTCTCGAATTCTATATATGGAGCTCAAAATTGTGTGAACAAATTAGGGTGTGCACACAGTTGAATTGAATAACGAGCCATTAGTGCCAATAATTGGGTATCACCAATTACTGGCAATAATTGGCAACAATTTGAATTTGCATGCGCATAATGCTATGTGCTATTCTATAATGATGTGCTTGCAAATTTTATACCGTGAAACTGAAAAGGGAGGGATAAGGGCAGGCCAGGGGCATTCACTAAAGATGCACTCAGTATTACTGAACTCAAGGGATCAACGCCTAATTCACAAGTGAGGATTTGCAGCAGGTTTCAGTTGATGCAAATCCTTGCACCCAAAGTTGAGGACAGATCCCAGTGTTACACACTATTCAGGCTGGTCGTGAGCCCTTGAGCCTAGGCCGAGGCCTAGTATAGCTTTTAGGCCAAGGCCTAGGATGGACCAAACAGGTACTATACGCTACCCCAGCTACCAAGCCCTGCACACACACACGCAACCAACTAGCACTTCTAGAAAGGGGAAGATAGGGCATTCAGGTGGGCCTCATGGCCTATCGGGAACCCACTTGCTCAGAATACAGTCATATGGGCCTCACGGCCTAACTGGAACCAACTCAAACCCAAGGAAGGGAGAAAGAAAAAACAAGGGGTCCCCATGGGGACTAGAGCACCAACACACTAAGTGCTCGCTAAGGACACAAGGGAAAAATGAACTAAGAGAGGTAACTATAGGAAACACGCCAGGCTGTACCACACAACACACAAAGGAAATGAGGGACTGAGAAATATGAATACAGAGATCAGAGACCCCCAGCAGACAGGGGAGGGAAAAGCCGGGCCTGAGATGCACCCTGCTCAGAAAGAGCAGTACACAGTAAAAGCGAGGGTAGTGACAGCAAAGAACTAAAACAGTCACAAGGAAAGACTGCTCCAAACCCTCAGCTGCCAGAGGCAGGGAAAATACTGCAGTCAAAGGATTAACCAGGCTCTGAACACACAGCTGCCAGAGGCAGGAACACTGCAGACAAGGGTTAACGAAAACACAGAGAAAGAACAAACAAACAACCCCCACGGAAAGAAACAAAGGTCCCGAGTCTGCCACAAAGACAAGAAGCATGACATTAAACAGAATCATAACACTCACATGCCTCATTAATACCCTGAACATAAACCATAAAACTATTTATTCCCCCCACCCCCTTTTACAAAGCCACACTAGCAGCTGCCAGTGTGGTAATGCCGACACTGGCCATTCAAAGTGAATAGGGTCAATTATGCATGTAAATTAATTTGCTAATTAGCACTAAATTGGCACTTAATTGGCTATAAGTATCTATAATTGATCTTAACAAGCATTAATTAGCAATAATTTGTAGTTGCACGCAAAACTGACTTATGCCCCTAGTCTTTACACTGAGCACTTAATTTCTATGGCACACAACTCCAAATGAGATGTGGATCTGGGAGGGGCATGAGTGGGTCAGGGCATGTGAAAGGTTTGGCATGATATTATAGAATATTGTCATTTCTGCATCTATCTGCCTTTGAGCTGGCGTAAATGCTCATGCCTAAAGTTAAATAGATAGGACAAAATTTTTGATGTGTAGGGACCTTAAAACATGCCCAGAATTATTCCCAGCATCATACACAACTCATATATCTTTAACTATTTTGCAAAACATATCATTTTGATAATATGGATCTTCAGATATAACAACACAGAATAGTACAGATCGTCGATCCTGCACAGTCAATGCCAACTGAAAGCCATGTCTTTTTCACAAACACAGATACACCCTAATCCACTATAGAATAAGTAATCATAAACTTTCTATTTAGACAAAAATTAAACTGAACCCCCAATGCCAGACTCTGCATACAATGCAACACCACAGAAACAGAAAATGTCCCCTAGTACAGTGCAAAATATAAAGACAGCAGATGTAAATTTGAAAAAAACTAACAAGTACCAATCACCACTTTACAAATTAACAAATAGAAATAATACAAATATAGAAAATAAAATACCATTTTATTGGACTAATACATTTAGCTGTCAGAGGCCAAAACCTTCTTCCTCAGGTCAATACAGTATAGTGTGTTACAGTGTCCTAACCTGACCTGAGGAAGGGGGTTTTGTTCTCCGAAAGTTAGTCAAAATTAGTCCAATAAAAAGATTACCTTATTTACATGTTCTATTATAAACATTTATTAACACAGCTACAATACTACTTTATCCTAAAGCAAAAAAAAAATAAAAATATATATTTTATTTACAGTTTGTTGTCTCTGGTTTCTGCTTTCCTCATCTTCTTTTCACTGTCTTCATTCCATCCAGTATCCGTCTTCGTTCTTTCTCTGCCATCCAGTGTCTGCTCTCTCTGCTGTCCCCGCCATCCAATGTCTGCCCTCTCTCCCTGCCCTTTCCATTCACTGTCTGCCCTCTCTCTCTCCCCCTTCCATTCACTGTCTGCCCTCCCTCTCCCCCCTCCATCCATCCAGGGTCTGCCCTCCCTCACCCCCTTCCATCCATCCAGGGTCTGCCCTCCCCTCTCCCCCCATCCATCCAGGGTTTGCCCCCCTCCCCCCCCCCCCCCATCCATCCATCCATCCATCCATCGTCTGTCCCCTCTCTCTCTCTCTCTGCCCCTTTTTTCAGCCCCCAGTTCCAGCCCTCTTATCCCACCTGCCCCTAGTTCTAGCCCCAGCCCACATCTCCCACTTGCCCCCCCTTTTCAGCCCCACTATCCCACCAGTCCACAGTTTCAGCCCCAGCCCTTTTCTCTCACCAGTCCTGAGCTTCAGCCCCAGCCACTTGTCCCTGTCCCCTTTTCAGCCCCCATTCCCCCCAGTTTCTGCCCCTGCCCCTTTTCAGCCCCCAGTTCCAGTACTAGCCCCCTTATCCCACCTACCCTCCTTTTCAGCCCCAGACCCATTTTCCCACCAGCCCCAGGCATGGCTCCCATTTTCTCGCATGGCCCCTTCTCCACCCCCCCTTCTCCCCACCCGTCCCCTTCTCTCCTCTTCTCCTATCTGAGACCCCCTCCTCACCCCAGTCCCCTTCTTCCATCTGACTCCCCTCCCCACATCCCCTTCTCCCATCTGAGACCCCCCACCCCCCCCTTCTCCCCACCCCCCTTCTCCCCTCTTCTCCATTCTGAGACCCCCCACCCCCTTTTCCCATCTGAGACCCCCCCTCCCCACCCCAGTCCCCTTCTCCAATCTGAGGCCCCCCTCTCTAGTCCCCTTCTCCCATTTGAAAACCCCCTCCCCAGTCCTCCTCTCCCATCTAAGCCCCCCCAACTTGACCCACCTGCCACCTTCGTGGAGAGACGACAGCCCTCGTCTCCTGCCTCCATCCTGCTGTGCCTTAAAGAAAAATCTGAAACGCGGCATGGCAGGCATGCTTCGTGTCTGCCCTGCCTGCTTGTAAAAGAAAGCGGCAAATCTCCTCGTCGATGTCGCAACGTTGCATCGGGTCTTCCCTCACTGGGTGGGACCCAGTGAGGGAAGACTCAACGTGATGTCGTGACGTCGACGAGGAGGTTTGCCGGCGCTTTCTTTTACAAGCAGGCAGGGCAGACACGAAGCATGCCTGCCATGCCGCGTTTCAGATTTTTCTTTAAGGCACAGCAGGATGGAGGCAGGAGACGCGGGCTGCCTGCAGTGCCAATGGAGCACCCCCCAACCCACTGACACCCGGGGCGGACCGCCCCCACCGCCCCCCCCCCTTGGTACGCCACTGCCAAGCCTTTAATGGAAGAAGTAACTAACTTGTTAGTCTCACTCACACACACAAGGAGTGACTCAGGCTGCACAAACTGCAGCAGAACATGTTTATCCACTCCTCCATGTGCAACTTTCTTCAAATCAGTCACCTTACTTTCTAATTCTTCCTACTTTCTTACCCATCTATATGTTACAACTTTGCCTTACCCTTTACTACCAATTGTAATGTTCTATTACGTATTGTGTTGACATTGCTAGTATACCATGCCATACTTTGTATTGTTTTTGAATATTTTTACTGCTGTAATTGCCTATTGCTTATGTTTGAGCTATTCTTACTGTACACTGCCTTGAGTGAACTCCTTCAAAAAGGCGGTAAATAAATCCTAATAAATAAAATAAAATAAAATTGCAGGAAAAAATAAAGCTACTTAGCTTTAAATCTCAAAAACAGAACCTCTGCCGACATGGCCAGGTTTCGTTTTGCAAACTCGTTAAAGATATGTGAGTTATGTATGATGCTGGGAATAATTTTGGGCATGTTTTAATGTGCCTAAAGTTAGGCATGAAAATGCAGACTTATGCTAGTATTGTATAACAACAGTTCTGCACAGAACTGCCGTTATAGAATTTGCACTTACCATGCCTCATTCTGGCGCCTAAATTTCTGTGTCATTTCTTGAATGTACCCCCATCCTTATGAGGCTTATTTTCAAGGTGATGCTTTAAGAAATCTACTTACTTCCATCATCCCTTATTCTACTTACAGAAAATTCTCCTGGAACTATGGCAATCTTGCCAATATAGGCAAACAAGTCTTTTGTCCTCATTATATGTGAAAATTTCATGAAATTGAATATGCATGATGCTTTGAGATTTTGGTGTGACGGTGACCATTTCTACTGTCTGATTCTGCCAAATGGTTTAAATTAAGTTGCTGTTCATTTGTGCTTTAGGCCTCTAAATGGTGACATTTCAGGAATGATGTTCTATGATTTTTTTTAAATTACTTTCACTATAACGCTACTAACCTTGATGCACTAAACTGTGTGACTTGATAAAAGGAAAATCTAGATGTTCAGCAGAAAGATTTAGAGGGGCATAATCGAAAGGGACGTCAAATTTTGATGAGGACGTCCTCGCAAAACGTCCCCATCCAGGGGCGGGGAAACCCGTATTTTCGAAACAAGATGGACGTCCATCTTTTGTTTCAATAATACGGTCAGGGACGCCCAAATCCTGAAATTTGGTCGTCCTTAGAGATGGTCATCCCTAGACTTGGTCGTTTCTGATTTTCGGCGACAATGGAAACCAAGGATGTCCATCTCAAAAATGACCAAATGCAAGTCATTTGGTCATGGGAGGAGCCAGCATTTGTAGTGCACTGGTTCCCCTGACATGCCAGGACACCAACCGGGCACCCTAGGGGGCACTGCAGTGGACTTCAAAAATTGCTCCCAGGTGCATACCTCCCTTACCTTGTGTGCTGGGCCCCCCAAATCCCCCCCAAAACCCACTCCTCACAACTGTACACCACTACCATTGCCCTTAGAGATGAAGGGGGTCACCTACATGTGGGTACAGTGGGTTTCTGGTGGGTTTTGGAGGGCTTGCTGTTTCCTCCACAAACATATCAGGTGGGGGGGGGATGGGCCTGGGTCCACCTGCCTGAAGTGCACTGTACCCACTAAAACTGCTCCAGGGACCTGCATACTGCTGTGATGGACCTGAGTATGACATCTGAGGCTGCCATAAAGGCTAGCAATCAATATTTTGAAAGATGTTTTTTGAGGGTGGGAGGGGGTTAATGACCACTGGGGGAGTAAGGGGAGGTCATCCCCGATTCTCTCCAGTGGTCATCTGGTCATTTCGGCCAACTTTTTGTGCCTTGGTTGTAAGAAAAACACGACCAGGTAAAGTCGTCCAAGTGTTCGTCAGGGATGTCCTTGTTTCTTTCGATTATGGGTCGAGCACATCCTAGTGTTAGGCACGCCCAAGTCCCGCCTTCACTACGCCCCCTTGAACTTTGGCCATCCCTGCGAAGGAAAGCAGTTGGGGACGTCCAAAATCGGCTTTTGATTATACCAATTTGGACGACCCTGTGAGAAGGACACCCATCTTCCGATTTATGTCGAAAGATGGGCGTCCTTCTCTTTCGAAAATGAGCCCATTAGGGTCATAGGTTACCTAAATGCAGCTGGTGACACCGACATTATTAAATTTTAACAGTCCCCCCCATCAGGGGTTGACTCTATCAGACCTAGTGACAATAGCAAGGGCTGACAAAGCAGCAGTGATTGGAAAAAGTTCCCACCTCAACCCAAGACTCTACCAGCAGGAGAAACAGTTGGCTCACAGATATGAAGGTCATCAAGATATAATCCTGGAGCAAAAATTACCCTGGGACAGATTTTGCAGCAACTGAGTAAATGACTGCTGGTGGAACTGAAGCTAAACTAACTTTGGTACTGCAGCCAGTAGAAGGAGGCTTATTATTCATTTGATAGCTCCCAGGGATCTCTAACTCAATGAAAGGTAGTTAACTTGCAGTATTTATGGGATGCTACTACTGCTTTAGAAATGTTATTATCTGTAGACAATTTGTTATCTGCACATATTACAAATTTATCCACTCAGCTGCAAGGCTTCAGGGACAAAATGGATATTTTGGAAAATAATGTGTACTTTAATAGCAAGCTTGATGTAATGGAAAATAAGATCACTCAAAATATGAAAATATGAATTATTTGATTAAAGATAATTTAACCTGCATAACAAAACTGAAAGACTAGAAAACACTGTTAGATGCCAGATATTAAAACTGATTAATTTTTCTAAGTTGATCAAAACATAGGAAAAGGGATGGGATTTTATATACCGCCTTTCTGTGGTTACAATCAAAGTGGTTTGCATATTATATACAGGTACTTATTTTGTTCCTGGAGCAATGGAGGGTTAAGTGATGTGCCCAGAGTCACAAGGAGCTGCAGTGGGAATTGAACCTGGTTCTTAGGCCGCTATACTAACCATTGGGCTACTCCTCCACATCTCTTCTTCCATGAACAAGAGTAGTAGCAAAACCAAATGATGACAGAATTCTATGAGCTGTCATGCCTCTTTTTGTTCCTGGGGCCATTGATTGCACAAACATAACCACAGCAAAGAGGTCATCTGTAGGAACCAAAACTCCTTCTATTCCCTTAACATGCAGGTGGTCTGCAATCCATCAAATATTAATACAGATGTGTATGGTTGCTACATAGGCTCCTGTGATGATACCAACTTTATGTAATATTTGGGCCCACATAAGTGCTTTGAGAATGGCCAGATCACCAGGGAATGACTTCTAGATGAGCGCACAACACCCATCCTGTTACAGGACTGACTTCTCTTTCTTTTAGTTGGCACACAGATAATAGGAAGTGCCTGTAGTGATGTAACCAGTTTTTATTTGAAACTTGACTGGTCTGGGCTCTGATTGGCCTGGAGTTTGAAATTACCCAGCTGATGCTGGCTGTTGCTTTAGTCTTAGCCTAGAAGGAAAGAAAGACAGATCTCTTTGCTGAGGCTGTGTGGACAGTTTTATATCCTGACCTTCCCAGGTACTGTTTAGATAGTATATAGGTGTTTAGTTAGTGTTACAATCAATCCATATTTCAGTTACCTGTTATTGTTTGCTAATTGCACATTTTTTGTTCATTGTTCCAGTGTGAGAGTAAACACATTTGATTGTTCATTCTGCCTGTCTGGACTGAT
Organism: Microcaecilia unicolor; assembly: GCF_901765095.1. Classification (NCBI taxonomy): domain Eukaryota; kingdom Metazoa; phylum Chordata; class Amphibia; order Gymnophiona; family Siphonopidae; genus Microcaecilia; species Microcaecilia unicolor. The sequence goes on from NC_044031.1 coordinate 237,012,351, forward strand.
AAAGAATCCTGGTGGTCTGTGTGTTGGGTCTGTGAGTGGTTTCTGGGAACTGTAGGACCACCGAGAGTGTGGCTCCTAGTAACCTAGATATAATTGGGAATAATTGGAGAGCCAGAGACTCGCCCAGAGGCGGTTGTGACCCAGTCGGTGGGAGGAGGGTGCTAGTGTAGAACACAAGCAACAGAATCCAAGATGGCCACACTTCACTAAGACGCTGCGAGTCACGATTTTACCTTTAGAAAAATGCCGAAACGTCGAGGGAGAGTAGCGGCCACAGCTTCCCCGCTACCCCCTCCACTGTCTGGTCCTATGGACCGATTTTGAGACCGCAGGGAGTTGCCTCAGAAAGCGGAATGCTGCCAGCTAGGAACGCCGTTGAACTGGAGACTTCGGCTTCCATTGGCCTTGATGTCACTCTAAGCCCCGCTATGTGCTCACCACCTCCCCAGCCGATTAGCGCAAGCTCTTTCCTCCTTGGATCGACAGGGTCCACTCCGGAAGGTATAGAGGGCCCAGAAGAGCGTCAAGTGGAAGCACTGTTAACATCGGGGCAAGGAACGGAGAGCAGTTTGCCCGTGGATACGCCGCGGAGTGAGGGGAGAGGAGCTGAAGGACTGAGTGGGATTCCTGAGCAGATTTCCATAAGGTTAGAAATTCCTAAAGCGCTAGTAGAAAAACCAAAAGAAGTGACTTTAGACACTTTATGGGATCTGGTATCTAACTTGGGACAATTTTTTCTGAAACAAAATAATGAGATGTTACCAAAATTAAAAGCTTTAGAGACTGATGTACAAAAAAAAGAAGAGGAGTTTAAGGTTCTTGATGGTAAATTTGGAAAATTGGAGGAAAAAGTGGATCAAAAGATTTTGAATCTTGAAACAACACAATCTATGATGATAAAAGATTTGACCAGCCTTAGGATGAAGACTGAAATGTTTGATAACTATACTAAAAACCATAAACTAAGATTTATTAATTTTCCCAGAATACAAAATGTAACTCCTCTGGAGATGTTAAAACGCTATTTGAGTGAAATTCTGAATATACCTGAACAGAATCTACCACCTTTTACCTTGGCTTATTACATTCCGGGGAAAGACCTGAATCGGACAATTGAAAAACCGATAGACATTTCTCTTTTGCTTTAGACTACTGACTCTGAACTTGCATCAGCCGCTACTTTGGTGGCGACTGTTGCATTACTGCCAGATAAGAATTGGATTTTCCGCATGCTTTTCCGTAATAAAGAAAAGCCTTTTTTAGGTTTTAAAATCCTTTTGTTTCCTGATGTCTCTAAGGAGACTAGACAGCGGAGGAAACAATGCTTGCTCCTTAAGCCTGAAGTTTTGCATCTGGGGGGGTACCTTTTTTTAAGATACCCCTGCAAGTGCATAATAAGGCTTGGGGGGGGGGGGGGAAATATGTCTTTTTGGAACCTGCTCATGCATCTGCACTTATAGCCTCAGGAAAATTGGACAAGCGATCAAGAAATAAGGCAAACCTACTTAATGAAGTGCGATATTCCGTTTATATTATCCTTTTTGTCTTTCCAGTAGTTTTCCTACAAATTGGATTCTTGATTTATGGACTTGAGTATCAATTTCTTATGAAAAAGTGAATTATTTTACTTTTCTTGATCATTGTTTCCGAGCATAGGTTTACGTACTGTATGTATTAGATGATACTTTCCACACAAGAGGTTTCTTGTAATAATTTGAATAATTGAATAAATAAATAATTAAAAAAAAAAAAGGAACACAAGTGGCAGGTGCAGGAGGACCTGAGCTGTGCTGGCTATAGACCCTCTAAGTGGCCGCAGGGTAACCCCAGACGGGTGGCTAGGCATTTTGTGACTTGTGCCAACCCCTACAACATAAAGTACACAATCACTCATATCCTCTCTGCTTTTTCTCCTGTAGATAACAGAGACTATCCTCTCAAAACCTGGTTGATGCCCCCCCCCCCCCGAAGGCAGCTGAAAAGGCACACAGGAAGACTGTGTATGGCACATAGGGCTGCCATAGAGAGGATATTTGGCATCATAAAGTCTTGTTTCAGGTGCTAAACAAGTGGAAAGAGAACTACTCTACACCCAGGGCACAGCAGGTGAAATATTCACAGTCTGCTGCATGTTCCATACCCTAGTCCTTAATCACAGGATGCCACACCCAGAGGGCCCTGTGACAAAAATGAGAAGGGAGAGGCTGTGCAACATCAGGACCCAATACCCCCACAAGTCCACCAGTGTGCTCTGGCAGTAAGGAATGAACTCATCCAGATACATTTCTTCTGCCTAAGTGACCAGTTTTTTTGCAAGTGCCCCAAAGTTGATAAGCACCCCACTCATGTGTCTAAGTGTACCAATGTGGTCAATATGCCCCTAATAATAAAAACATTTTTCTTCCATATGTGTAAGTGTTCATAGGTGTTTGATGTACCCAGATGACCCCAACCTCCCTGTGCCTTGTGTGTGAATATGCATGTGAGTGTCCACCCCTCCCATGCTCAATCTCTTCTCATTGCCATGGTTGCACATTGAGGGGAGGTGGGTGCAAGAGTATGCTGCAGTACAGAATTTGCTGTGACACAGAGTACTAACCTAGAGAGATTGGTCCACTTTGCTGGATACCAGGAGATCAACCACCAAAGTGGAGGATCTAGAGACACTAAGAAAGTATGTAGAAATACAGTCAAGGGAGTAGTATAGACAAATGAGGCTTCCAACAAACTCCAGGAAGTCGAAGAATGTCATGCAAAGGATTTATTCATCAACAAACACCAATTGATTTGACATGGAGCTATGTTTCTGCACTGAAAAGTGCCTGCCTCAGGAGTCTGTATTAATGATGTGATGTAAAAAAGGAATTGTTTGGACACATTGCTGAAAGAACCTGTTCCTGAAATCAAGCACAAGCCATCACGGGATAATGCTCAAAATGTTAAATCATACTATTGGGGCCATGGTTAGGTTACCATAGGGTGGACTGATGAGGACAGAGGAGCACTCAGGTGCAGAGGTGGTGGATGACAGTGTCCCAGGTGTCACTAAGCACTTGACCATCTGGGGGAGCAAGGAGGCCAGAGTACAAATCATGGTCTGGAGTTGGATTCTGATGTCATCCAATGCAGCTGACAGATCCTGAACATCCTTTTGAAGGTCACTGACTAGCCCTGAGCAGGGTCTTGTGCTGCCAGATGGCACTTGCAAGCTCTGCTAACAATTCTTCCCTCTGCCCAGGTCTGCTGTCCTCTACCTTGACCTCCTTCTGGCAGTGTTGTATAGTAACTGAGGGTCCTTTTTACAAAGGTGCATTAGCATTTATAGTGCGTACTAAAAATAAATGTGCACTAAACATTAGAGACACCCATATATTCCTATGGGCACCTCTAGTGTTTAGTGTGCGCTAATCATTAGCGCATGCTAAAAATGCTAGTGTGCCTTTGTAAAAGACCCCCTTAATAAATGTAACTAGTTACTGTACTTAAGTAAAGGTTTTATCACTTTAACTTGTAATGAACTACAGGAAACATTTATTACTTTTACTTTTACTGAAGTAATAATTTCACCAATTTTTACTACTTTTACTCAGTTATATCTGATGCTTGTAGTTAAAAGTAAAAAGTAAATGCCGAAGTGAGACGTAAATGACAATTCCTCAATAAACCAAATGAAACAGTAAAACCTGGAACAGGATTTTGCTATTTCAAACCTTGTCACACAAACAGTGGATCATCTCATCATAAATTTTGCAGTTCAGGGAATACAGCCTTTGAGAATAGTGGAGTTGTCTCTGTTTGTTGAATTGGTTATTGGTTTCTAGCCAAACAGAACAATGATGAATTCAGTCACTTTTAAGCGTAGATTAAACTGAAGCTGGTTGCAATTCTTGGTGAAAAGACTTATGTTTCCACCACAACAAATTGCTGGACATTCCACGGAAAATTTTACATGGGGGAGACTATCCACTGGATTGAAAGAGTCTTCAGAGAAGAAGTCTGCTTATCTGACCTTAAAACTGAAAGGTTCCCACACGTTTGACATTTTTGCATCAGTTCTTGAAGATGCCATCAGACAAAAAATTGTTAGGCCAACAACGGACAATGATTCTAAGTTTGTGAAAGTCTTTTCTGTAATTGGACAGCATGACAGTGATAAAGGTGAAGATGAATTAGACAGAACTACTTCTAATGCAGATGATAACAACAACAATGATGATGAAGCATTCTTTGCTATAAGGAAGTCAAGTATTTCCAGGGCTTTTTTTGAGGGGGTACTGAGTACCGGCACCTTTTCCATTGTGTGCTGAAATTGGCCTATGGTCCCCAAGTTTTAATGAAAGAGCTCAGGCTCTAAACACCAATTCTGCCTTGTCATAGATTCTGTGACTGGTTGCAGGGGGCCTGGTTATTGTGGGGTGGGTCCCTCAATGATCACCTCACCCCTGAAGGGAGGCCTGGCATTTGAGTACCTGCACCTTTTTTGCTAGAAGAAACACACTGAGTATTTCAGACAGAGATTCCTTTGATCAATACCTGTAGACCCAGTCAGACATCAGAAATATTGCAACCTGGCCTGATTTGAAGGAACATTTTTGTTTTATCAGACTGAACACTCCACTTCCTGCTAGTGCAGTTGTTGAACACCTTTTGTTTAATAATGACAATATTGACTCACAAGCACATTTGCATGAATGATAGTCATTTTCAAAAATTTAGTTTTAGTAAATGCAAAGTGGATTGAATTGTAGTTGCGGTACTTTCACTTTTTACTCAAAAAGTATTATATTAGGCAATAACTTTTTTACTTAAGTACATTTTTAATGTATTCTTCATTGTACTTAGGTATTAAAATATACATTTATCCTGCTGCCTTCATCTTTGGCATAGTGCCATGCTGAAGCATCTGCAGAATTAAACAAAACAAGGTATTTGTAAGGACTCAGCTGTGGCAATGTATAACTCTAGTGGCTTATGAATGGATGATCGTCTGGAGCTCCTAGATATGAATCCTACCAGATGTTCAGTACTATTAAGTGACATATGCCATACGTGCTGAACTGAGTGGATCTGCAGTATATCATTTCATTGTACATATGTTAAACTTTAAGATGTCTACATAGAATGTCTAGCAGTGAGACAGACAGCATGGATTTTAGTTGTCAAGTATGTACATATTTTAACATTTTTTACATGTCTATACATCTGGTGGCCTCTTTACAGCTCTATGGAAGGATTAGAGTATCTAACAAGCTGTCTGGATCCTCATGTACTGCATACATGGGATGTGTCAGGTATAGTGGCATAGCCATGGGTGGGCCCATCCACATTAGGCTCAGGCCCACCCAACAAAGGTGCACATTTGCTGTGTGGCTAGTAGGGATCCTCAACCTTTACCAGCAGAAGACCTCCTCTCATGCTTGGCAGTTGGTAACAATGTTCCTGGGCTGCTGCATATGGTCAGTTTTCACGCATGTAAAAATCTGAGTATGTATGGGGTGCCAATGGCAGCAGCTCAGGGACACTGCTGTTGATTACCAAGTTTGGTAGGAGTTCTGGCTACTGGAGGAGGAGGATGGCTTCTGCTGGTGGGGCTTGAGGAACCTGACAACTAAGGTACTTATATTTGGAGTCGGGAGGGCCAGGGGGTTGTAGAAGGGGTGGAGAAAGCAGGGTCTTCACTCCAGCAGCCCAGTGCTTCCATCAGCTACCTTCCAGGTGCCGTGGAGGATTTGCAGCCCATCTTATGGCTTCAGTACAAGACACAGGAACATACCCACATTCACAAAGAGAGGCAAAGACAAGAGGCACCAGAGCATACTCATCCCAGAGAGAAGGTATGAGAACACAACCCTTTCTGGTGGAAGGGAGGATGGATGTAGTTGAATCCTGATGCAGGCCTTGTCGCCGAAACACGGCCCATGTCGAGTCATATTGAAGAACTGTTAAAAAAAAAAAAGATCTCCTGCTATTTTTGTCTACTCTGCTGTTGCTTTTTCTGCTTGTTTGTTCTGTGCAGTGTGTGGACTCTTGTTTGTTTTTCCTATACATTTATATGTCATGTTGCACGTGTGTTAACCCCTTATAGAATACTACTTAGCGTGTTCTAATTTTTGGCGCACTTCTGACTTAGCACACATAAGGTATGCACAACCTTTATAGAATTTTCCCCTTTATAGTTTCCAGGTTCTGTGGCGAACTTGTAGCCCATCTGCATATCCTCACGGCCTAGTCAGGGGTGACTACCAGGTCCACCCCAATCCTTCCAGGGCCTTCGCTCCAGCAAGCCTAGCGTGTCCACCAGCTGCCTTCCAGGTTCTGTGGAGGATTTGCAGCCCATCTACATATCCTCACAGCCTACTCCGGTGTGACTCCCAGGTCCTCCTTTGATCCTTCCAGGTTCCCAGTGTTTCCACCAGCTGTCTTTCAGGTTCTGTGGAGGATTTGCAGCCCATCTGCATATCCTCACAGCCTAGTCCAGGGTGACTACCGGTCCATGCTTCTTCCAGGGTCTTAGCACCAGCAGCCTAGCACTTCCACCAGCTGCTTTCCAGATGCTATGGAGGACTTGCAGCCCATCTACATATCCTCACAGCCTAGTCTGGAGTGACTCCCAGGTCCACCCGGATCCTTCCGGGGCCTTCACTCCAGCAGCCCAGCGCTTCCACCACCTGCCTTCTAGGTGTTGTGGAGGACTTGCAGCCCATCTTATGGCTTCAGTACAGTTTTTCTCTTGGCACTTTCCCTTCCCAATCTCTTTCTTCATCTGAAACCACTGTATACTGCAGGAACACATTGCCCACATTCTGCTTTCATCATCTGCAGGAACACATTGCCCACATTCTGCTTTTCATCCCTTTTGTCTTCTCAGTTCTCAACCTTTTTTCATTCAACCAACTCCATTCTGTCTGAGTACATCTCGTCTTCGTCGCTGTCATCATGCCTCGCCTACTTTTCTCCGTACTCTCTTGCTCCCTCTCCTGCTGTCCACTGGGGATATCAATCCCAAACCTGGTCCTCCACATCAGCTCTCATCCTATTCCTGCAGGTCACATAACGATGTCTCCACTCTAATTTCTGTTCCTCTCCTCTCCCCTTCCTCATGTGCTCTGTGGAATGCCCGCTCTGTCTACAACAAACTTTCCTACATCCACAACCTCTTTATCTCTCATGCTCTTCATCTGCTTGAAAGCGTGTAGGGCTAGGCTGATCTTTATATGCCCTCCCCCCACCAAGGAACCTATCAGTTCTTTATACTAGATTCCTCTGAAGAGGTCAAGTGAAATAAAGCACATACACTGGCTCAGAGATACACTTCAGCCCTCTTCTTTTTATTGGTAAGTAAAAGCCACATCATCATTAGATTCAGGAACCAATCACATGTTATCAGCATCACATGGAAAACATTACTCATTAATCATTACCTTTCTTATGAAAGTTCAGCAGAATCATGGAAAATTATTGTAATATTAGAATATGTCAGCAGTTGTCCATCCAGCATATTAGTAACATATTTTATCTTTCTAATTCACATCAAGTGTCTGGTCAGTGTGAAGATGAGGCTTCTGCTTCTGCTCCCACTCTCCAGCAGGCCTCACTCACCTGTGGCCTCTGAACAGGCCTCCAAACAGTCTCTTCCCAGCATCCTGAGCACTCCAACCTCAAGCTCCTGGGCCCCTTTCTCACTCAGGGTGAGCTGGTTCTCAGTATGCAAATTGTATGCAGATTAGCATGTTATCCTTTCACGCTCAGGGTGACCTGGTTCTCCAGAGGCAAAATTAAACAGGTCTTACCAACAGCATATTCAGGCAATTCTTTATTCCAGCCCCTGGGCACAGTTCTTCTAGCTTAAATACTTTATACATTTACATATCTTCTCACTGAGCCTCCCTACACAGATTCCTGGGCTCAGCACTAACCTCAATACTTTGGGGACTTCTAACCCCAGGCTTTGCAGCCTGCTTCTCACTACTGGGACACACGGCCCTACTTCTTCTTTGGACACCCCAGTCCTTCCTTCCTTGGACACCCAGTCCTTTCTTTGAACATACAGTTCCTCTAAGTACTGAGGCTACACAGTCTAATACTAATGCTTTAGGGACTTCTTACCCCAGCCTGTTTTCCTTCCTTGAGCACACAGTCCACCACAAGTCCATAGGGTTCAACCAGTTCTTTCCAGGGGGATGCTCTTCCTTCAGCTACCAGCTCTCTTCTTTTTTCCTTTCACACTCAGGTGGGGTATAAAGCGGTTAATTAGCTACACAAGACCCAGCCCATAACCTCCTACACCTGTGGACCTTCCAGGGCTCTCCCCGGTCCTAGCGACCTCCATCTATTCTCCTAGTGCCCTCTAGTGGCCTACCCCGGACATCCTGGACATTTTTAGGGGAACAGCGCCATCTAGTGGCCTGCCCCAGCTAGGACAGCCTCTTATTTATCACATCAGGCAATGGATCTTGAGTCACTTAATGCTGACAAAGCTATGATTTCCCAAAAGCAAGCTATGATTAAATTCACTGATCATGGACACAGCCTAGTTCCTTGTTCTTTATCATTCTGCTAGCCTCAGCTGTTGATTTAGAAATATGTGTTATGTCTACCATCTATTTCAAGTTATTGTAACATTAGCTCAATTCCCAGTAAATCATTATTATTTTAGTTGCTGTAAGCAGAATCATCTAGCTGCAAGCTTTTTGTCTCCCCTGATTTAATTATTACATTAAATTCCTGGGCAGCTCCTCATAATTATTTTCAACTCGGACCCGGGAGTCTCTATTCTCAGACAGATTTTCCAGACCATCATGCTTGCCCTAACTGAGACAGGGCTTTTGCCCTGAAGACTCTGCTTCAGCTTCGGTCCTGTGTCATGGAAGTTACCTTTTTTCCCATACTCCTCTGCCGGATGGCCGCGGAGGTGGTGTCGGGCTACTACTCTCACCCTCTTGTAGATTTCTGCCTCACTGCTTTTCTTCCTTCGAAGCCCACTCCATCTGTCTATTCACTCCTCTATCTCTCTGAATAACTCATTTATCGACCCCCTGATAATTCCCTTTCTTCCTTTCTCACCGACTTTGATTCCTGGCTTTCTTTCTTTCTTGAACTTTCATCTCCTTCCCTCATTCTTGGGGATTTTAACATTCATGCTAATGATCTCTCTGACTCTTATGCCTCTCATTTTCTCACTTTAACATCCTCTTTCAATCTTCAACTGTGCTCCACTACTCCTACTCACCAGAATGGCCACTGTCTTGATCTTATCTTCTTGTTCTCCAACTGCTTACTCTCCAGTTTCTGCACCTCAGCTCTTTCCCTGTCTGACCATCATCGATAACTTTCACACTTAAACATCCCCCCCCCCCCCCAGTCCTGTCCAGTCTCCACCAATACATTTAGGAATCTTCATGCTATTGACTCTTCTACTCTGTCCTCCAGTGTTTCAACCACTATGTTATCCAAGTCTGTCAATGAGGCTGTTTTTTCCTATAATACTATTCTCTCTTTGCACTGGATACTCTCACTCCTCCAATTCCCCATTGTGTAAGGCATACCAAACCCTAGCCTTGGCTGACCTCTAGAATCTGCTACTTACATTCCTGTGCCCAATGTGCCGAACGCTTTTGACTGAAATCCCATGCCCATGCTGACTTCATACATTTCAAATTCTTGCTGACCTCCTTCCAGTCTGCTCTTTCACTTGCCAAACAAGACTACTACATTCATTTGACAAACTCTCTCAGCTCAAACCCTCGGTGTCTCTTTGCCACACTGAACTCTCTCCTCAAAGTGCCTTCAACTACAACTCTCCCTTCACTTTCACCCCAGACTCTGGCTGAGTACTTTCAAAATAAGGTTCACAAGATTAACCTTGAATTCTCAACCAAGTCACCTCTAACTCTCCTTCCCTCAGTCTATTCTCTCAACCCCCCTTCAATCCTTCCCTCCCTTTTCTGAAATCACTGAAGAGGAATATGCACATTTTCTTTCCTACTCCAAACTGACTACCTGTTCCTCTGATCCTATTCCTACCCATCTACTTACTGTCATCCCTTCTATCTGTCATATCCGCAGTCTTTAACATTCCACTGCAACTGTTCCTGCCCTTTTTGATCTACTTCAATCTGGCTTTCATCCTCTTCACTCAACTGAAACAGCCCTTGCTAAAGTCTCCAATAACCTGTTCTTGGCTGGATCCAAAGGTCTCTATTCTATCCTCATCCTTCTTGATCTATCTGCTACTACTTGATACGCTGTCCTCACTTGGATTTCAGGGCTCTGTTCTTTCCTGGTTTTCTTCTTATCTCTCCCATCGTACTTTTAGTGCATACTCTGGCAGATCCTCCTCCACATCTATTCCACTATCAGTTGGTGTACCACAGAGCTGTGTCTTAGGATCTCTTCTTTTTTCCATCTATACTTCTTCCCTTGGTGCTCTGATCTCATCCCATAGTTTTCAGTATCACCTTTATGCTGATGACTCCCAGATCTACACACCTGAAATCTCAGCAGGAATCCAGGTCCAAGTAACAGCCTGCTTGTCTGACATTGATGCCTGGATGTCTCACCATCATCTGAAACTAAAAATGACCAAGACTGAGCTTCTTGTCTTACCCCCTAAAGCCACCTCTCCTCTTCCCCCATTCTCTGTCACTGTGGATAACACTCTCATCCTCCCTGTCTCATCAGTTCGTAACCTTAGGGTTATCTTTGACTTCTCTCTCTCTCTCTCTTTCTCTGCACATATCCAACAGACTGCTAAAACCTGTCATTTCTCTAACACTCTACACAAACCCTTATCCACACTCTTATCACCTTATCCACACGCTTATCACCTCTTGCTTAGACTATTGCAACTTGTTTCTCACAGGTCTCCCACTAAGCCATCTTTCTCCCCTTCAATCTGTTCAAAATTCTGCTGCAAGACTTATGTTCTGAAAGAGTTACTATGCTCATATTAGCCTTTCTTCAAGTCACTTTATTAGCTTCCTATCTGTTTCTGCATATAGATCAAACTCCTTTTATTGACTTACAAGTGCATTCATTCTGCAGCTCCTCAGTACCTCTCCATTCTTATCTCTCCCTACACTTCTCCCCAGGAACTCCGTTCATTGGGTAAATTTCTCTTATCTGTACCCTTCTCCTCCACTGCTAACTCCAGACTCCGTTCCTTTTATCTTGCCGCACCATATGCCTGGAATAGACTTCCTGAGCCAGTATGTCAAGTTCCATCTATGGCTGTCTTCAAAACTAGGCAAAAAGCCCACCTTTTTGATGCTGCTTTTAACTTCTACCCCTATTCACTTGTACAGTATCCTTGTATGTTTTATCTTTCCCACCTTATTACTTCCCTTATCCCTTATTTGTTCTGTTTGTCCTGATTAGATTGTAAGCTATTTTGAGCAAGTACTGTCTCTTCATGTTCAAGTGTACAGCACTGCATACGTCTAGTAGCGCTATAGAAATGATAAGTAGAGGTAGTAGTAGTTTTTAGAATTGCCCCTACTAAGTATCAAGCTGCTAGGTTAAATGGGCATATACTAACAGTATGTACTAATTACCACATTAACTGCTTAATGCACTTTAGACATGTGTGAGGCAAAATAATCACAAAAAGGAAACAACATTGCTGAGCAATTCTTTTAACATCTGAACAAAACTATCAACTAAGCATGCTCACTAGCAAAAAACTAGAAAGCCATTTTCAAAGTTCCAGTCATACTTATAATTGCACAGTGAGTTTTCTGAGAATGTCAGCAACACCTCCTGCATATTGGGTTCGCCCTCTCAATAAATCTTCTCAAAGTTTGTGATTTGGTGTACTCCTTTTTTTGTAAAAGTGAGAAATCAATATTAAGTTCCCAAATGTCAGAGAATTTGTCATTTCTGTCACTAACCGTGGCTGCCTTCTGTTTCCCTTATCATCCATACATTGTCTATATCTGCCCGAGAACAACTACAGCAATAAACCCACATTTCAAAAAGAAATTAAATAAATCATGATCCTATGTGATCTCCAGCATTGAGTAGTAGCATTCTTTGTCCCCATGTGTATAATTCAGATAAATTACGGTAGAGCCCTAGCAACTGCAGTCTAGCCCTACTTTATGCCACAAATGTTATAGTAAGCATACACAATTATACCACACACATTCAACCCCTTGGAGTTATATTTTTGCTTGAATTTAAATTTTATTTTATTGGTAATTATCTTCAGCTTTTTTTGCTATCTGGATTCAAGGCGGATCACATAAATAACTAAAACCATATATAATACATACAAAACTGGATTCAATAAGTGGCACTCAAAAATCAGTGGTGATAAAAATCAGCACTCAATGCTACTCTACAGTGGGCACTCAAAGATGAGCGCCAATTATAGAGTAGCATTGAATGCCAATTTTGCTGCCTAAATTTGGGCACCAAAACTTACACCTGCTGAAACCAAGTGCAATTCTCAGCACACAATTTGGACGCACATGCCCGGTATTCTATAACACTGCACTCAAATTTTAGGAATGCCACTGGTCCACCCATGCACCTGCAATGACCACACTCCCTTTTGAGTTGCGCGCCATGGAATCTGGGCACACATTGTTATACAACAGCGTGTATCAAGATGTGCGCGCAAATCCAAATTGGTGCCAATAAATGCTGATTAGCACCCAATCATTAGCGTGTGAGCCTATTGGATATGTACACAAATACAGAATCCAGGGGTTAATCCTTTTAAAACCTTTGTAATTATTGTACAGTTTTTGATATTTATAATACAGTGAAAATACAATGATCAATACACTTGATCCAATTATGCCTCATCTAATCATAAAAAGTAAATCAGCCAATATTCAACTGGCGTGATGAAATCGTGTATACTGAATGGGACATATTATAACACACTGAGTGTGTCTGCATCCAAATAAATAAAGCAGTCAAGAATACATTTTTAAAAAACTGTCTGAAGTTGCGTCAAAATGCATGCGGGAAAATATCGCTTAACATAAAGTTGACTTACAGAGAGATAAAAGCACGATGAAGAGAATTATCCATAAAGACGAGCGTGCTAGACCACAATTAATTAAAGAAAGACCTTCAGTTAAGAATACTGATAGTCAAAAGTCCATAGGTTTGGCTTAGAACTTGAATGATTATCCAGCTTATAATCGAAAGAGAAAAACGCCTATATTTTGACCCAAATCGGGAGATGGGTGTTTTTCTTGCAAAGGCGCCCAAATCGGTATAATCGAAAGCTGATTTTGGGCGTTTCCAACTGCACTCCGTCGCGGAAATGAATAAAGTTTATGGGGGCGTGTCGGAGGCGTGGTGGAGGCGGGACTGGGGCATGGTTATCAGCTGAGGAGAGATGGGCGTCTTTAACTGATAATCGAAAAAAAGGCGTTTTGACTGCGATTTTGGGTCACTTTTTTTGGACCCTTTTTTCTCACGAACAAGTCCCAAAAAAGTGCCCCAACTGCCCAGATGACCACTGGAGGGAATCGGGGATGACCTCCCCAAACTCCCCCGGTGATCACTAACCCCCCTCCCACCAAAAAAAACCCCACTTCAAAAACTTTTTTTCCAGCCTGTATGCCAGCCTCAAATGCCATACCCATCTCCATGACAGTCCACCGCCCTGACCTAGGTGCCCAGTCATATCAAGGGGGCCAGTGTACTACGAATCCTGGCCCCTCCCACTGGGAATTGAGCTAATGTTACAATAACTTGAAATAGATGGTAGACATATTTCTAAATCAACAGCTGAGGCTAGCAGAATGATAAAGAACAAGGAACTAGGCCGTGTCCATGATCAGTGAATTTAATCATAGCTTGCTTTTGGGAAATTATAGCTTTGTCAGCATTAAGTGACTCAAGATCCGTTGCCTGACCAGACACTTGATGTGACGTTTTTTGAGCTGGGCGTTTTTAGTTTCCATTATCGCAAAAAAAAAAAAAAAAAACGCTCAGCTCAAAAACGTCCATTTTTTCGAAAATACGGTTTGGCCCGCCCCTTCACAGACCCGTTCTCAGAGATAAACGCCCATGGACATAGGCATTTGCGTTCGATTATGCCCCTCCATCTGTTGTGTGAAAGTGCTGAAATAAATTTTGCTCAATACGGTACTGCACAGGGAAACATTGGTAAAACACTTTCCTTGGTTTTATATATATAAAATGTCCATGAAGTTTACTCAATGTGGTACTGCACAAGGGAGCAATGGTAAACCACAACCACATTCCTTTCTTTATATATAAAACTTCCATTAAAAAAAACTCTATGTGTACATGATAGAACATTTTGCAGCATATTAAATATGCCAGTATGCAAATAAATAGTCATGATTATACTAGTAAGAACTTGAATTGTCTGCAGTAGCACCAAAATGTGAGTGGGAAAGTATCGTTCACCATAACGCCAACTAACAGATGGATGAAAACAGCGTGAACAGAATTTCACATGAAAGCAAAAGTGTAAGACAAAATTAATCAGAGAAAGAACATTTGTTAAAATCTTACCTTAAACAAAACTGGGATACCTCACTGGTAGTCAGCTCACTGTTCATTCAAAATTAACAGACTGAAAAGTGTTGTCTATGCCAGCCCGTTATCCTTGAAGAACCTCATATTTTGGAATCCAGGATTTAGAAAAAACATCATTCTTCTTAACAATACTTCCCCTTTTTAAGAAATCCTCTAAACCACTCCTGAACCGGACTAATAACATAGAATGCTCTACTGTGTCAAAAGCTCCAGCTATACCAATTGCACAAGAACAGAAGGAATTCTTTGACTTAGTTAAGATTTTACTTTAGAAACTACAATTAGAAACAAGGACTCGGTACTATGCATAGCTCTAAAGCCATACCGAGGATTATGTAAACTCTGAAATGAAGATAAAAAATTATAGTTTGTGAAGCTACTAAAGATTCCAACAGCTCGGCCATGTCAGGAGACTCCTCATCAGTAGCTTCCATTGTTTCAGGGACTTCCTCCCACCGTTCTTTCTCTCTTATTTTATTGCATTTTAAACTACTTTGAAGCCTAGTACAGGCCATATGGTGGTATATCAAGTAGAAATAAATAAACTACTTTAGCAGATTCTTCAACTAGAGAATCCTCAAATATTAGAAGGGACTCCTCCACAGGTGCTTCTCCATTATTTTCAGGCACTACACCTGCAATTTTTCTGTCAATTTCAGGCCTCAGTAGTCATGCCAGATTCATGGGTTTGTTCAGATTCAGCAACTCATTAGAAGGGAAAGATAGTGGCAGCTCCTCAAGATTGTGGTTACAGGCTCTACAAGATCTAACTCTCTTCCAACTCATAACTTGAGCCAACAAGCTTGATACCAAAATATGAATTACCATGGGGATCTACTGCATGTGACACCTGGGGAATTTTTTCTGCCACATGGACAAATGGACTTTTCCAAAATCCTCTTCTTCTGACATTTTTTCAAACACAGAGTAAATGAAACATCCCACACTATGAACAGTGCAGAGAAAATTCCCAGCACCACACTGGTGTACTTGAGACTCTTCTCCTTGGGCTTAGGTGGGGTGGGTAGCTCAGCTGGCAAGATTAGTTGGACTTCCACATGCTTCCTCTGGGCAGCTCCCAAGATACACCAGAACTATACACAGGCATGTTTTTAACCTGCTTATTTGATATGTTAGTTGATGTCAAGCTACATTTCACTGGTTGATGAGTGGTCACCTGCTCCATTATGTTCCTGGATTGGCAAAGGCACTCCTCACTGGTGCCAACACTTCACAGGCTTTCTATTGATAGGTAAATTTGCAGTGGCCAACTTGAATCTCTGGAACTGTTTAGAACCCATGCAATTTGCAATAAAACACTCCAAACTTCTCTGTGCTGTACTAGAGAGGTACAAAAATACTTCGTATCAACTGCTGACACCCTCTCAAGTCTTTTTTCATGCACCATTTCTGTAGCAGCAGTCCTTGCTGAACTCCATTTTGGAGTTCATTTGTGAAGTTACAGAGAGTTTTAATTAGGTTGGAACCTGAAGAGTTGGAGAAGGAAATTCTCTTCAAAGCCCAATACCAGGCATCTAAACTTGCATTGCTGTAATATGGCAGTTGTCACATTGTTGTGCTTAGTCTGACCAGTGTAGGCATTCTGAGGTTTCATTATGAATAGTTGTCATTGTGTTATTACCATCCCAATACTATATACTTACTGGAATGGTCAGATGCTGGTATGCTTCTGATTTGGCTAACAGGTATCCCTCCTTGGTATCACTGGTATGGATGTTTCAAGACTGGCTGAGGCATCTTCTTATACCTAACCTTCTTCTTGGAAGATTTTATTTATTTATTGAAAAATTTGTGTCCCAAATTAGCTGAAAATTCTAAAAAGGTAGCAAAAAAAAAAAAACAACCTAAGAATCACAAAAGTAAACACAAATCACATAAGAATACTATACAAAACATAAAAATAAAAAACAATTCACATATCAAGAAAAGAAAGACGGAACGCCAAAAGACAGCCGGCATGGTTGAAAAGTGAGGTGAAGGAAGCTATTAGGGCTAAAAGAAATGCCTTCAGAAAATGGAAGAAGGAACCGTCTGAAAATAACAAGAAGCAGCTTAAGGAGTGTCAAAGCAAAAGCAAGGCGCAGATAAAGAAGGCCAAGAGGGATTACGAAAAAAAGATAGCATTAGAGGCAAAAAAACATAATAAAATTTTTTTCGGTATATTAAAAGCAGGAAGCCAACAAAAGAATCGGTTAGGCCGCTGGATGACCGAGGGGTAAAAGGGGAGATCAAGGAAGACAAAGACATAGCGGAGAGATTGAATGAATTCTTTGCTTCTGTCTTCACCGAGGAAGATTTGGGTGGGATACCGGTGTCAGAAATGATATTTCAAGCGAACGAGTCGGAGAAACTTACTGACTTCACGGTAAACCTGGAGGACGTAATGGGGCAGTTCAGCAAACTGAATGGCAAATCTCCTGGACTGGATGGTATTCATCCTAGAGTACTGATAGAACTGAAAAATGAGCTTGCGGAGCTACTGCTAGTGATATGCAACTTATCCTTAAAATCGAGCGTGGTACCGGAAGATTGGAGGGTGGCCAATGTAACGCCCATTTTTTAAAAAGGTTCCAGGGGAGATCCGGGAAATTATAGACCAGTGAGTCTGACGTCGGTGCCGGGGAAAATGGTAGAGGCTATTATTAAAAACAAAATTACAGAGCACATCCGAGGACATGGATTACTGAGACCAAGTCAGCACGGCTTTTGTGTGGGAAAATCTTGCCTAACCAATTTACTTCAATTCTTTAAAGGAGTAAACAACCATGTGGACAAAGGTGAGCCAGTTGATATTGTGTATCTGGATTTTCAAAAGGCGTTTGACAAGGTACCTCATGAAAGGCTACAGAGGAAATTGGAGGGTCATGGGATAGGAAGAAAAGTTCTATTGTGGATTAAAAACTGGTTGAAGGATAGGAAACAGAGAGTGGGGTTAAATGGGCTGTATTCACAATGGAGAAGGGTAGTTAGTGGGGTTCCTTAGGGGTCTGTGCTAGGACCGCTGCTTTTTAATATATTTATAAATCATTCAGAGATGGGAGTAACTAGCGAGGTAATTAAATTTGCTGATGACACAAAGTTATTCAAAGTCGTTAACTCGCGACAGGATTGTGAAAAATTACAGAAGGGCCTTAAGAGACTGGGAGACTGGGCGGCTAAATGGCAGATGACGTTTAATGTGAGCAAGTGCAAGGTGATACATGTGGGAAAAAAGAACCCGAATTATAGCTACGTCATGCAAGGTTCCACGTTAGGAGCTACGGACCAAGAAAGGGATCTGGGTGTCGTCGTCGATAATACACTGAAACCTTCTGCTCAGTGTGCTGCTGCGGCTCGGAAAGCGAATAGAATGTTGGGTATTATTAGGAAAGGTATGGAAAACAGGTGTGAGGATGTTATAATGCCGTTATATTGCTCCATGGTGCGACCGCACCTTGAGTATTGTGTTCAATTGTGGTTGCCGCATCTCAAGAAAGATATAGTGGAATTGGAAAAGGTGCAGCGAAGGGCGACTAAAATGATAGCGGGGATGGGATGACTTCCCTATGAAGAAAGACTAAGGAGGCTAGGGCTTTTCAGCTTGGAGAAGAGACGGCTGAGGGGAGACATGATAGAGGTATATAAAATAATGAGTGGAGTGGAACAGGTGGATGTGAAGCGTCTGTTCACGTTTTCCAAAAATACTAGGACTAGGGGGCATGCGATGAAACTACAGTGTAGTAAATTTAAAACAAATCGGAGAAAGTTTTTCTTCACCCAACGCGTAATTAAACTCTGGAATTCATTGCTGGAGAACGTGGTGAAGGCGGTTATCTTGGCAGAGTTTAAAAAGGGGTTTGACGGTTTCCTAAAGGACAAGTCCATAAACCGCTACTAAATGGGAAAAATCCACAATTCCAGGAATAACATGTATAGAATGTTGTACGTTTGGGAAGCTTGCCGGGTGCCCGACCTGGATTGCCCGCTGTCGTGGACAGGATGCTGGGCTCGATGGACCCTTGGTCTTTTCCCAGTGTGGCATTACTTATGTACTTATGTAAAACCTTACAGAACAATACCAAATCTCCTATGCAGATACACTTATATATTAAATCAAATCAAAATTCTTTAAATCGATTGTCATGAATCGTGGTGAGCCCTTGGCCTGCAGCCGCATTGATACTACCTAGCCAACCCAAGGGCTGGCTAGGCTCTGACTGGTGGCAGATGAGCCACCCGGGCAAAGGCTGGACTGAAGACAGGACTGGAAGTGGAAGGTAGGACTGGAGAAAGACAGGAAGCAGGGCATGAACAAGGCTGGAACACGGAGCAGGAGAAAGGCTAGAAGAAGACACAGGCAGGAATAGAAGACAAACTGGAACAAGGCTGCAGCACACACTAGACAACTCTAGAAATCCTGTTGCAAAGGTACTGACTGGGAGTCAGGAACTTCCTTATATACTTCCAGACAGGAAATGATAACATTGTCCAGTGCCCTCCTGTAGGACTATAAAGGAAGTGCTGGGTTTCCAGGAAGTAAACAGATCCTTCTTGGCACAGAATGCTGCTGGAGACCACAGAGAACAGGTGAGGGACATGTCATCCATCTACTCATCAGTTTTAAAAGGCAGACCCTATTGTCTATCACTTAATAAGGGACCATATATATGCTCTTTCACACTTCTAGTCCTAAATATGTTCTTTTTTCTAAGCATATCGCTTGTACCAGTAATACAGAGACAAAAAATAAAGAAAAAGTTTTTCTCAAAAATATTATAAAAACATAATAAAGAAACGTCTCATCCTTAGACCACCATATAGAGAGGGGCAGATAAAGAATATAGGACATTTACACAAGGAAAAAGAATTATACAATTGGAAAAGGCTTAACATGATTAAGCCCACATCATATTAAATTAGTCAGAATTAGATGATGCAACCTCATTGGAGATTTTCTTTAGGTCCAAAAATGATCTCAACTGTCTTGGAGCAAAAAATACATATTTCACCCCCAAATATTGAACCTGGCATTTACATGGATAGACTATTAAATATGAACCATCAAATTTCTTAACTTCATCTCTCATCGAAAGAAAAGTCTTATGTCTTTCTTGTGTTGACCTTGTCACATCTAGAAAAATCCAAATTTTTGACCGCAGAATTGTGTTTGACTATTCCGAAAATAGTATTTAAGTCCTGCTCAAAAACCAATGAGACCAATAATGTCGATCTTCAAATCAGAGAAGGACTCTTCTAAAATGGTAGTCAAATCTTTAACATCATCTTTTCTTATTTTCGATTGTCCATTTTCAAAAGTGCCAGTTGTACCCTCTGTTTTATTAGTGGCATCTATAGCAGACTCAATTTGCATTTATTAAACTGAAATAAATTTATTTATTATTACATGTGTAACCCGCGCTTTCCCACTCAAAGCAGGTTCAATGCGGCTTACATAGTAATAGGAATTACAGAGTATTGACAGAGAATATATAAGTTAAGTATAGCCAAATAACAAAAAAAAGATAGGTAGAGAAGGGCAAGGGTGAAGGGAGTAGAAGAGGTATAAGCAAGAGTAGGTGAGCGCTGGAGGAAGAGGCAGGAGGGGGATGGTATACGGGATAAGCATAGGGAATTTGGTGGGAGAAATAGTCTGGTCATGTCGTAGTTTCCTGGATATATGTTGGGTTATAGAGTTCATAGGATTAGTTTAGGTCATTATGATAGGCTTGCTTGAACAGATGGGTTTTTAGTGACTTCCGGAAGGGTAGATAGTTACTGATTGATCGGATAGGTCTGGAGAGGGCATTTCAGAGTTGGCTGCCTAAGAAGGAGAAATTGCATCCATAATAGGTTTTGTATCTGAGTCCTTTGCAATTGGGGTAATATAATTATAATTCTCCAGTTGCTCAAATTTGCAGTGAATCACCATCTTATCTTTTACAATCGATGAAACAACATCCTTAAACTCTTGCACATCAGTCTTAACTTATTGCACTTGCTCATCCATGTTCTTCTTAACTGCCTCTATAGAAAGAACCAAAGAACCAATTGTACTTACAAGATTAGTCAGCTCCTGAGCCAATTTTCCAATCATCAAGTCCATCCTCTGCAGGACCTTCCAGAGAGCCTCCAATGTCACCACCACAGGCACCGTCAAAACAGCGCCATCACTCTCATCCTTAGCAGGTGCTCCGAGTCTGGATCCCCCCCCACAGGCCTCGGGGGGGGGAGGGGGGGAGGGACACAACAACGCTTCTAGCCCCAGCAAAGAAGACTCTCCTCTGCCCTCACTCTCAATAGGGACTCTTCCCAATGCCACATGTGGCGTCCTAACGGCAAACTTCTCCAAAGTCTGCTTTACTGGCAAGGAGGTAGAAATCGATAGGTGCACAATCTTCACCACCCCCTTTTGCTTAATGTGTGGCATGAATACAGGAAAAAAATCCAGCAAACAGCAGGACAGGTACCGGAGCAAGAAACACCACTAGGGTTCATGCCGCCATGATAGCCATGCCCTCCCCCCCCCCCCCCCCGATAGATTTTTAATGAAGGTGCAGTATAAGGAGATACGTTGTTATTTAATGCTTTATGGACTAACTTTAAAATTAATGGGAACTATAATTAGCTAGGCTAGGGGCTCATTTTCAAAGCACTTAGCCTTCCAAAGTTCCATAGAAACCTATGGAACTTTGGAAGGCTAAGTGCTTTGAAAATATACCTCGCGTGCGTGGAAAATTTTCATCATTTAAAAGACCTTTGAGGCATTTGCTCTTAGAAGTCTCATCTCCTGTGCAGTAGGAATGGATCCTCAGAAGCTTAGCCAAAATTGGGTGGCAGAGCAGGTGGGGGAAGAGAGGTTGGTAGTTGGGAGACGAGGATAGTGGAGGGCAGACTTATATGGTCTGTGCCAGAGCCAGTGATGGGAGGCGGGACTGGTGGTTGGGAGGCGGGAAATACTGCTGGGCAGACTTGTACGGTCTGTGCCCTGAAAAAGGCAGGTACAAATCAAGGTAAGGTATACACATATGAGTTTATCTTGTTGGGCAGACTGGATGGACCGTGCAGGTCTTTTTCTGCCGTCATCTACTATGTTACAAATCAAGGTAAGGTATACACATATGAGTTTATCTTGTTGGGCAGACTGGATGGACCGTGCAGGTCTTTTTCTGCCGTCATCTACTATGTTACTATGTTACTCTTACCTCCTCCGCTGTTAATAGCACTGGCAAACTAGCTCCACATACCAGGCTTGAATTTAGACAGGACTGAAGCAAGAGATTTGAGCCGTGAGGGAGAAAAGGTCTGTGCATTTTTTAAAAATCTAGTAAGCTATTTAGAACATAGTTGCAAATAGTAAATAAAAGCTACAGTTTTCTGGATTAGTACACATGCTAATAACATTCTTACTCATTGGAGGCTATTTTTTGTGCCTAGTACTAAAATTAAATGCAGGACAGCATTTAAAAAAAAAGTCTACTGCCAGCGCTGATACTCATTCAAGTAACACAAATGTGCAGTCTTTCAACTATCATTTTCAAACCTGCAGCTGAATTCTTTTTTTGAAGAGGTGCCATGCTGATGTTCTTACAGTGCTTGTCCTAGTTTCTAGCAAAAGACTGCACAATGATCTTCCTGGCATCATTATGCGAGTACTCAAAAGTTGATATAACACTATGATCATTAGTGTATGCTCTGATGTGAGCAAAATATTTGAAAACAAAGAAAATTCATACAACCCACCTGTTTTACAATGTTTTTAACAAATATCCTATCTTTGTTGCCTGGGTTTTCCTTTTGAGCAAGTGAAATGAGAGGTGGATATAGCCAATAATTTCACCTCTACAACTAAGCCATTTTACATTAATAACAAAAGGAATACGAAAATAAAAACCAAGAAAGTAGAATTTCAGAATCTATTTGCGATTATGGGATGCTCAGTTCCACAGTGAAAGGCAAAGGAAATGTAATCACCGTTATGAAGTTTCAGTACACTTGGAAAATTAGTCTAATTTTGGTGGGTAAATTGAACATAAGTGCTCTCTTCTTGAAAAGGATTTCTCCTGCAATGTACTTGTGGAAAATACATTTACATATGAGGATCTAATGCATATATTTTTGTGCAAATGGTAAGCTTAGACACAGTAGTAGCTTAAAAGAAAAAGATTGAACTACATACAATGTACAGATAAATATAAATACTAATCAAAATTTAGGTCTCTGCTCCCTCACATATCATGAATTTCATAATAATTTAATAATAAAGATTGAACTTAACTTTATGGAATCACACCATTGTAGCTATAATTGTCACATGCTTCTATGCCAATGATTTAAATAATTTATTTTTTTTTTTAATTTAAAGGAAGGATTCCCTTTACCATACACAAACATGTTATGGATCCTTTTTTAAATAACATGTAGGCTCATATTTAGGTTATACTGCAGGGGCTGCAAGCATACCAGTGCTACATTTCCTAAGGAGATGTTAGCATATGACCCCATGCCTCTTTGGAAGGAGGGAAAGGAGGGAAAGGAGATCCTCTACAAAGTTCTGAATCTTCTGGGAGTAGGAAGGGAAGTGAAAATCTTAGAGCTTCTGTGACCTTGGGGAAGGAAAGGTTTTTTTTAAATCTCCAGTGAACTCCTGTGTCCATGAGTGGAGACAGGAAGCAGCAAAATCCTGTATCTTCTGCCCAATGAGATCTTCTGGCCTTTTACAGTCTTGAAGGGAGGGGGGAGGTGTGAGAATGGGGCTCGAGGGAGCGCTTTGAAACTGGAGGCAGGGTGCATGTACTTTATATGAATAGGTTGGATATTGTTGATATCAGATTGCACTGCCAGTAACAATTTAGTGCTTTTGCCCTTTAGAAAGGCAGGAAGTGCCTTTGGACTACAAATCTTAGTCTTCTTGCAGTGCTCTGTGATAGGCTCTGCCTGACTGAGCAAATGTCCCTGTTCCCTATGCCTTATGGGACTTTTCCTATTAGCTGGTCCTTGTCCCTGTGTATACTGGGCTAGTAGCCCACCCCATCTCTGGTGGGGTTGAGAGAGTGTCTACAGCATGCTTTTCTAAGAACCATAAGCTGACTTGCTGTACCTTGTCACATAGTCCCTCTTCAAGCTACTGCGAAATAACCAAGATTTTACCAGTTTAAAAATATTCACAGCATCTATTCTCTCAGCTTGGTGCTGAGAACTCTCAGCTCCCCTTATATACAGGATGAGCTGGTAGAGAACAGACTCCCAGTTTTGCAAGGCAGAAACTCTTGTCCTGCACATTTAACTGTGATTTCCTTTGTTTCAGTTTGCATTAAAGAAGATTTTGGTTCAAGAGTTCTGAGTCTTCACAGTGATGTTCTATACTCTGTTTTAACTGCATGCTATTCCCTGAGTAGAGAGAGACTATCAGGTGAGGGAGCAGAACAGATGTGCTGGGAACAGACAGGACTAGCAGTCAGCTAGACAGTGATGTCACTCTGTATTATGACCTCATCACTGGCTGCTCACTGCTCTATCCAGTGTGCTCAAAGCCAGTTTCTCTTTCATCTCTCTCTTCCTATCTTTTTTCATATCTCCCCTACATTTCATTCAGACATTGACTGTTCTCTTTCCATTTCATTTTAGTTTTAATTTTTCTTTCTCTTTCTCTAGAGCAAACATTACCCTATCATATTGTTCCTTTTTGCCTTCAGTTCTCTGTCCCAATCCTTCAGAAATGGGGAGAAGAGAAAGAACAGTGAGACAGATTGATGGCTGCTTCTGGTTGGGCGATCCCAGCCCAGCCCTGGATTGAGATTCAGGCAGCAATTTAGGAGGCCAAGCCAACATGAGAAAATCCAGGGTACGTAGGATGTTTGACTACAATGATTTTCAAGATTAAAACAGCAAGACGTGCAGACTGCTGATACTTAAACATCTGGTGTGAATAGGAGAATAATACACCTATGACCCTTGAGACTAGAGTGTTCTGCATAGGAGATGGATATGCAAATTTCTGATTTCTGCTGAGAAGTTAAGGACATATATCACTACCTTGATAAATAGTAATACAAGTTTATTACTTAAAGACAGGGAAATGAAATTAAGAGAAGGCATTTAGAGTAGCATTCACTGGGCAGAATCTTTTCTCCCACTGAGGTAGAAGTGTAGGTTTGAATATCTGGTGAGCTGGCTAGGTATCAAAGAAAAGGTTAGAGAAGAAAGAAATGTGTGATTCTCTGTTTTTTTGTGTGTCTGATGTTTGGTTTTATGGTTGATTAGCAGATGCTATTGTCCAGGTTGAGAATATGCCATATATTGGCCACTCCTCTATTCTTACTCAGGTTTCCGTATAGTGACATGGAGGGGCATAATTGAACGAAAATGTCTATCTCCATGGGCGTTTATCTCCGTGAACGGGTCTGTGAAGGGGCGGACCGAACCGTATTTTCAAAAAAAATAGACGTCCATGTTTTATTCGACAATTTGTGAGCTGGGCGTTTTTGTTTTTCAGTGATAATGGAAAATGAAAGCGCCCAGCTCAAAAATGAATAAATCCAAGGCATTTGTTCATGGGAGGGGCCAGGATTCGTAGTGCACTGGTCCCCCTCACATGCCAGGACACCAACCGGGCACCCCAGGGGGCACTTTTACAAAAACAAAAAAAAAGGTAAAAGAGCTCCCAGGTGCATAGCACCCTTCCCTTGTGTGTTGAGCCCCCCAAATCCCCCTCAAAACCCACTGCCCACAAGTCTACACCATTACTATAGCCCTAAGGGGTGAAGGGGGGCACCTACATGTGGGTACAGTGGGTTTGGGGGGGGGTTGGACGACTAAGCATTAAGCAGCACAATTGTAACAGGTAGGGGGGGATGGACCTGGGTCCACCTGCCTGAAGTCCACTGCACCCCCTAACAACTGCTCCAGGGACCTGCATACTGCTGCCAGGGAGGTGGGTATGACATTTGAGGGTGAAAATAAAAAGTTGTGAAACATCATGTTTTGTGGTGGGAGGGGGTTAGTGACCACTGGGGGAGTCAGGGGAGGTCATCCCCGATTCCCTCTGGTGGTAATCTGGTCATTTAGGGCACTTTTTGGGGCCTTATTCGTGAAAAAACAGGGTCCAGGAAAAGTGCCCTAAATTCTAGCTACAAACGCATACTTTTTTTCCATTATTGGCGAAAGGTGCCCATCTCTCCTCGGCCGATAACCACGCCCCAGTTCCACCTTCGCCACGCCTCCGACACGCCCCCGTCAACTTTGTACGCTTCCGCGATGGAGTGCAGTTGAAAACGTCCAAAATCGGCTTTCTATTGTACCGATTTATTCGTTTTTGTGAGATAAGCATCTATCTCCCGATTTGGGTCGAAATCTAGGCGTTTTTCTTTTTCAATTATAAGGTGGATAGTAAATGACGGCAGATAAAGACCTGTACAGTCCATCCAGTCTGCCCAACAAGATAAACTCATTTTACATGGTATGTGGTACTTTATATGTATACCCGAGTTTGATTTGTCCTTTCCATTCTCAAGGCACAGACCGTAGAAGTCTGCACAACACTGTTCTTGTACTAAATTCTGAAGATAACGTTGAAGCCCCTTAAAATTTACATTCTAGCCCATCCATATCTATTCAGTCACAATCAGGGCATAGACTGTAGAAGTCTGCCCAGTACTGGTTTTGCTTCCCAATTACCGGTGTTGCCACTCAATCTCCACAAAAATTCTGTGGATCCATTCCTTCTAAACAGGATTCCTTTGTGTTGTTCCCATGCATGTTTGAATTCCATTACCGTTTTCATCTCCACCACCTCCCATGGGAGGGCATTCCACGTATCCACCACCCTTTCCATGAAAAAATACTTCCTGACATTACTCCTGAGTCTGCCCCCCTTCAACCTCAATTCATGTCCTCTAGTTCTACTGCCTTCCCGTCTCTGGAAAAGGTTTGTTTGCGGATTAATACCTTTCAAATATTTGAACATCTGTATCATGTCACCCCTGTTTCTCCTTTCCTCCAAAGTATACATGTTCAGGTCGGCAAGTCTCTCCTCATATGGTTTGCAACGCAAATCCCATACCATTTTTGTAGCTTTTCTTTGCACCACTTCCAGTTTTTTAAAATCTTTAGCGAGATACGACCTCCAAAACTGACACAATACTCCAAGTGAGGCCTCACCAATGATTTGTAGAGGGGCATCAACACCTCCTTTCTTCTGCTGGTTATACCCCTCTCTATGCAGCCTAGCATCCATCTGGCCACAGCCGTCGCCTTGTCGCATTGTTTCTTCACCTTCAGACCCCAACACCCCGAGGTCTCTCTCTTGAGATGAGCTTACTAATCTCTCCCCTCCTATTTGGTATCTGTCTTTTGGGTTTCTGCACCCCAAGTGCATCACTCTGTACTTCTTGACATTAAATTTTAACTTTAAACTAAATTAGGGAATACCTAAAAGAATGCGCTCAAATGATGAGGAAATTGTAGAATGTAAGTGTATTTATATTAGTTTGATAATACCTTATATAGTTTATTTACTGTGGTATTGGTTTTAAAATGCGTTGTTTCTGTATTATGATTGACAGCAATTCTACTTGGAAAAGTGGCAGTTGAATGGCTCCTGAATTAACTGAATGTAACCCGGTGGGTTGTATTTATTTTTTTTTATTTTTACCTGGGCTCCCAGAGATTGTTGGTGGCCAGAGCTGTGGCTCCAGAAGCGGTTCTGGACTTCCTGCACAGAGCTGCGCTTTTTGTGGCTTGCCCCAATGCTCTGAGCATTGGATTTGTTTTTTTTTTGAGTGGGCATCGCTTGGACATGTATGTGGGGTGATGCAGAATGTAATTAGAGTGAAAATCTCTAGTTTTATAGAGGTTTTGATAGAGATCTATGATAAAAGGCTGTAAATATCTTTAAATGTGTGTTTAAATTTATTTTAAAAATGCAGATGGCACCAATGATTGTAAGATATTTCTATGGAAAGTTATTTTCCAAAATGGAGAATAGTGGAAAAAATGCTAATTAGGGTCCATGAGGCAAACACCCTGTGTTCTGACACCTTATTACCTAGCAGAGGTCAGCTGGTGACTCAGACACAGTCTCCTTTGGCAACAGCTTGCCAGGAAGTGGAGGAGGGGCTGAAGACACTGAAGAGGGAAGATGTGTTTGTGAGAGCTCTGATTGCATGACAGGATTTCTAGGCAGAAAGTATGTGAAAGTAAGTTTTTCTGAGAGCATTGAATCACTGAATGCAGGTGAAGAGAGCTGGAGGAGAAATCTGTTGGATTTGAGCAGAGAAAAAAAAAGTTCTAAAACTGATGGGGGGGGTTGTGTGTGTGCTGTTTAAGTATCTGAAAGGGAATTTCTTCTAGTGTTTAGTATTGAAACACTGAATGCAGGTGAAGTGAGCTGAAGGTGAAAATGTTGGATTTGATCAGAGAAAGAAAGAACTAAACTGATTTTTTTTTGTTTGTGTCCTGTTTAAAAGATTTGCCGTTAAGACTGTGGTGGAGAGACCGTGTGCATGGTTGTGTAAAACAGGTTTATGTAAGTGGATTAATCCCAGTTAAACCACTAGGAAAACTGATCTCCAAGCTTAAGGTTGGGCTTGCAGCATGTGTGTTCTGCATGGTCTGCTGTTGTACTAGTGTGGAAGATTGTATGAGTTTGGAGAGACCAAGTTGATGTGGGCAGTGTGACTACAGGATCCAATGAAGAGTGCCCTTCCTTAGTTAAGAAACTGAGTACAAGAATAGAAAAACTATTTAAGGTTACACAATTATTATTTATTTTGTTAGTTAGAAAGCCATAGTTATCCCTGAATCCCAGCTAGTGCTGTTCCTGCTGTTAATCAAGGAGGACGTTTTTTTTGTTGTTGTTGATTTCACTTAAAGTGTGAGGCAGTAGGTTCCTGAACTGGAAGAGAAGATCCTGAGCGCCAACCTACAAGCAAGGAGAAGAAAGAAGAAGCTCTAAGAAAGACCAAAGATAAGTCTTCACACCTATGCAAAAGGACACCAAAAGGTCACTGAGTTTAATCTGACTTACCTGTTCTAGAGACTGAATCTGGGTATTCACACCTAAAAGACATAAAGTAATTCAAAAGAATTGATTCTTTAGACATAAATTATAAAGGAAAGTTATAACTATAGATTGAGAGAGAACAAATAAGATACTTTGGTTAATACTTATCTGTTGGTTTCACTGTTGTTCTTAAGCTATACTGCTGCACCTGTTAGGACAATTTCTGTTATTAGTTTATGTATAAATGTATTTTTATGCAAGAAAAGAACCTAATGTGTTAACAACACCACATTTTCTATACCCAAAATTGGGTTTAAATAAACAACTAGTAACTTGTACTTACCATCTGTCTGGTTACTGGGTCCTAAAATCTTTTTAGTTTTCTTTCCTCTCCATAGTCTAGGACTTTGGAGGCAAGGTTAGTTTAATTGTCTCTGAGCTCAGAGGTGAACTGCAGGCTTGAGGTATTCGGCCAGGGGTAATAGTAGAGCTTGCAGGGCCTTCTGAGACAAGGAAGCTACATGAAGTCACTAGATTGAAGTGACATCTGAACAGCTCCTGAAGACGCCTTTTGGTGAAACACAACCCTGTGTAGAGCTGTATGATATGATGAGAAAGGATTCTCATTGTGATGATATATTTGAGCGACACTGACATCATTTGAACTGCAATTGTTAAGCATATTTGTAGCTAATAGAACTTTCTTGTTATTCATGAATCAGAGGATTGCATAATACAGAGCGACATGGATTTATTCATCTCTCTACAAGAATTATAAAATCTATGTTCCTCCTGGGATTATGATTTATGGATATTGAAGGTGTTATTGATGAATACTGTAGCGGGGGAACAAAGTGAATATTCAGGGGTTATATTATAAGATTTATGTGGTGGATGATATGAGAAGTAAAGTCTGTGCATTCGATTATATATAATTGTTATGGTAATAAATGTCACATAGTAACATAGTAGATGACGGCAGAAAAAGACCTGCACGGTCCATCCAGTCTGCCCAAGAAATGTGCCACTTTTTTGTGTATACCTTACCTTGATTTGTACCTGTCTTTTTCAGGGCACAGACCGTACAAGTCTGTCCAGCACTATCCCCGCCTCCCACCATCAGCTCTGGCACAGACCGTATATGTCTGCCCAGCACTATCCCTGCCTCCCAACCACCAGCCCCGTCTCCCACTACTGGCTCTGTAACTTGGTAATAATCTATACTTATCAAATGGGGTCATTAAATTTTAACTGCCAGACCCTCGACCATTCTTCTAATGTTTGAAGATCCCTTCTCATTGTTTCTACTCCCTTTAGGAGTAGAAACAATAGTCCAATGAATGCTATTGGCTATCTTCGTGTGATCCGCAAAAAGGCAAACCTTTTCTTCCAACCCTTCAACAATATCTCCCACAAATATATTAAACAGAATTTGCCCCAGTACCGACCCCTGAGGAACTCTGCTGCTCACCTTCCTTTCCTCCAAGCAGATTCCATTTACCACCACCCTCTATCACCTGTTGGTCAACCAGTTTTCTATCCAGTTTACCACTTTTGGTCCTAAGTTCAGCCCTTTCAGCTTATTCACTAGTCTTCTGTGGGGGACCGTATCAAAGACTTTGCTGAAACCCAAGTAGATTACATCTAGCACATGTCCTTCATCCAGTTCTTTGGTCACCCAGTCAAAGAAGTCAATAAGATTCGTTTCGCAGGATTTTCCTTTGGTAAAGCCATGTTGCCTCGGGTCCTGTAACCCGTTGGCGTCTAGAAAGTTAACTATCCTTTCTTTCAGCAGTGACTCCGTTATTTTTCCTACTGTTTGTAGAGTCTGTAGAATATGAAAATGGGTGTTAGTGTGGGGTGCATCAAATCATATCCACCTTACAGAACATAAAACCAATACCACTATAAAAGACAAAACAAAGTGATTTTATGTATTGTCATAACACTAGAGTGTCAATTAAATACAGACCAATAAAAAGGCTTCCCCTGATTCATGGAGCCCCCAAAGTCCCCTCAAGTGCAAATACATCCCTCAGTGCCATCCCCTCCCCCAGTTAAGGCTAAAAGAGTGGATGGGTAAAGCGGATGAATGTATGTGGCATCAGAATGATCAAAGAGGCCACCTCAATTGCCCAGAGAGAGTAAATGGGCCACTGTTCCATGTCTCCTAAAACGTAGCTACCTCTATAGTCACTATAGGCCTAAGTCTGAGGACAGGGGGAAAAAAAAGGAGGAAGCGCTATTAAGTCACTCTGTTATGTGTGCACTTTTGAACTTGTTACACCTAGTGAATTTCCAGGAAATGATATGCTGGGCACACACAGGACTAGCAGCCAACTAGACAGTGATGTCACTCTTTATTGTGACCTCATCACTGGCTGCTCACTGCTGTATCCAGGGTACTCAGTCAGTTTCTCTTTCATCTCTCTCTTCCTATCTTCTTTCATACTTCTCGTATGTTTAGGTCAGATATTGGTCTTTCTGTTTTTATTTCAATTTTGTGTTCATTGTTTTGTCTTTCTTCTCTCTGCCCATCATAACAAAATATTTCCCTATTCTCAGCTCTATGTCCCAATCTTTTTACTTCAAAATTAAGGAGACGGAAGGAACAGTGAGATAGACTGATGGCTGCTTCTGGTTGGGTGTTCACATCCCAGCCCTGCAGTGAGAGATTCAGACAAAAATCCAAGTGGCCGAGCCAGCAAAAGAAAATGCAAAGGTGTCTGCCTCTCACATCACTGTCACCTCCATAGATTATTTCCTTTTCTTCTCCTGCCTGCAGTTTCTAAATCTCCCCTCTCCATTCCATTATCCAGAACTTCGAAAGGATCATTCTGCTGGTACCAACATCTGTCTCACTTCCTGGCATCCCTGTCCCTGCAACCTTCCATGTTTTACTATGATGTTTTTAACCTGCGCCTTCTGGGCCATTTTCTTCTCTCCCAGATGTTTCATTCTAGGCACTAATCATGTTTTGAATGCTGTGGTGCTCCCTAGAAATCTATATTAAGACTGCTGATATTCAGACAACTGATATGAATAGGAGGATGAAATACCTATGAGCTTGCAGAATGGACTGATCTGCATAGGGGAGTGATATGCAAATTTCTGATTTCTGCTTAGAAGTTTAGAGCATGTTTCACTACCCTGATAAGTAGTAAAACAACTGTAGAACTGAGAGACTTCAAAAGAGAAAGTGAAAGAGAAATGGCATTCGGAGCGCCATTCTCTAGGCTGCTCTTTTTTCACGCTGACCTGGAAATGCAGCTTGGACTACCTAGAGGGGCATAATTGAAAGGGATGCCCAAGTTTTTCTGAGGACATCCTCACAGGATGTCCCCCATGAAGGGGCGGGGAAACCCGTATTATCGAAACAAGATGGACGCTCATCATTCATTTCAATAATACAGTCGGGGACGCCCAAATTGTGAAATTTAGGTCGACCTTAGAGATGGTCATCCTTAGACTTGGTCGTTTCTGATTTTCGGCGATAATGGAAACTGAGGACGCCCATCTCAGAAACGACCAAATCCAAGTCCTTGGAGGAGCCAGCATTCGTAGTGCACTGGTCCCCCTCACATGCCAGGACACCAACCGGGCACCCTAGGGGGCACTGCAGTGGACTTCAGAAATTGCTCCCAGGTGCATAGCTCCCTTATCTTGTGTGCTGAGCCCGCCAAAACAACTGTACACCACTACCATAGCCCTTAGGGGTGAAGGGGGACACCTGTGGGTACAGTGGGTTTGTGGTGGGTTTTGGAGGGCTCACATTTACCATCACAAGTGTAACAGGTAGGGGGGGATGGGCCTGGGTCCGCCTGTCTGAAGTACACTGCACCCACTAAAATTGCTGCAGGGACCTGCATACTGCTGCGATGGACCTGAGTATGACATTTGAGGCTGGCATAGAGGCTGGCAAAAAATATTTTTAAAGAATTTATTTTAGGGTGTGAGGGTGTTAGTGACCACTGGGGGAGTAAGAGGAGGTCATCCCTGATTCCCTCCGGTGGTCATCTGGTCAGTTCGGGCACATTTTCATGGCTTGGTCGTAACAAAAAAAGGACCAAGTAAAGTCGTCCTAGTACTCGTCAGGGACGCCCTTTTTTCGATTATGGGTCGAGGATGCCCATGTGTTAGGTACGCCCAAGTTCCACCTTCGCTATGCCTCCGACACGCCCCCGGGAACTTTGGTCGTTGAGGACGCCCAAAATCGGCTTTTGATTATGCCGATTTGGGACACCCATCTTCCGATTTGTGTCAAAAGATGGGCGTCCTTCTCTTTCAAAAATAAGCCTGCTAGTGAACTGGCTGGGGGCAAAGAAAAGATAATAGAAAAGAGA
Source organism: Microcaecilia unicolor (assembly GCF_901765095.1). Taxonomy (NCBI): domain Eukaryota; kingdom Metazoa; phylum Chordata; class Amphibia; order Gymnophiona; family Siphonopidae; genus Microcaecilia; species Microcaecilia unicolor. The sequence continues at coordinate 237,045,222 of NC_044031.1, forward strand.
AATGGTTGTTTTGTTCTCTTTCTTTTCTTGTGCCTGGTGTTTGTCTCTGTGGTAGACTAAATGGTGTTGATTTCAGGCTAAGTGTGTGTTTGAGTGATGTATTGTGAATTCCTCTTGTGCTAGATGTATATGCTCACTAAGTGACTGTATGAGCCCTAGCCTTAGAGGTGTGGTATCTGCAAGATATGCTAAGTGGTCCTGGTATAAGGCAAGTCATCCTACATAATAATTTTGTACGTCCACGTTCCTTGGCTGGCTGGCTCTCTGGGTTTGTAACATCCTGACGTCAGCCAGCCTCCAGCGTTCCAATCATTCTCTCTGCCCTGCCCTTGCGTCAAAACGTAATGATGTCAGAGGGCGGAACGCTGGAGGCTGGCTGACATCAGGATTTCATGAACAAATCTGAAGGCAGCAACGGAACGGCGATAGCAACCTGAGGTGGCCATAGCAACCTGCTTGCAGGGAACGAGGCAGATGACAGCTGGCAGCAACGGAACGCTGCACACGATTACATGAGCCCCACCTGCTTACATGGAATGCTGGAGCCAACAGAACGCTGCATGTGACGACACGAGCCCCATCTGCCTACATGGAACGCTGAAGCCAATGCTAGAACAAGCTGCCTGAGGTAAGGGACGGCTTACAGGAAAGAATGCAGCATATTAATGGGATGAGAGAGCAGGGCAGAGGGCATGACACAGGAGAAATGCTGCAGATGTATGGGATGGCAGGGCAAGGAACAGAAATGCAGGATATGGGCAGAGGGAAGGAGTCAGGAGAATCGCTCCACATGGATGGCATGGCAGGGCAGGGAAGATGCAAAATGATGGATATGGGCAGAGGGCAGAAAACAGGAGGGCAGGACACAGGAGAATCGTTGCACATGGATGGGATGGCAGGGCAGGGAACAAAAATGCAGGATATGGGCAGAGAGAAGGACACAGGAGAATCATTCCACATGGATGGCATGGCAGGGCAGGGAAGAAGCAAAATGCTGGATATGGGCAGAGGGCAGAAAACAGGAGAATCACTGCACATGGATGGGATGGCAGGGCAGGGAAGAAGCAAAATACTGGATACGGGCAGATGGCAGGACACAGGAGAATCGCTGCACATGGATGGGATGGCAGGGAAAGGAAGAAGACAAATGCTGGATATTGGCAGAGGGAAGTACAAAGGATGGCAGGACACAGGAGAATCGCTACACAAGGATGGGATGGGAAGAGAGTGAAAAATCACTGGACATGCAGGGGAGGCAGGGTACAGATGAGAAGCAGAGGGACACTCCAATGTACTGTACATCACAAGTGATTACAGCACAGCACACAGGCAAATCACAGGATATGGATGGCATGGGAGGCAAGGGCAGAATCGCGGAATATGGATGGGAGGGGAGAGGAGGACACAGGAGAATCGGTGCACATCACGCAGAGGCCACAATCACTGGAGATGGACCAAGTAAAGTCAACCAAATGCTCATCAGGAACACCCTTCTTTTTTCCATTATCGGCCGAGGATGCCCATCTCTTAAGCACGCCCCATCCTGCCTTCAGTATGCTGCCGACATGCCCCCGGGAACTTTGGTCATCCCCACGATGGAAAGCAGTTGAGGACGCCCAAAATCGGGTTTCGATTATGCCGATTTGGGCGACCTTGGGAGAAGGACGCCCATCTCCCAATTTGTGTCAAAAGATGGGCGTCCTTCTCTTTCGATTATGCCCATAATAGTATCCAGAGATTGGAAGTACACTTACCAGATCAACAAAGCATGATCCTCTTCAATCTCATGATGATTCCTCTTGCCAAATCCCTATCCAAATCTGGCCTAAATCCCTTCATCTACGCTGATGACATCACAATATTCATCCCTTTCAAATCCACTCTTACAGAAATCTCGGCGAAAACAATCACTGTCATGAACACCCTAGCATCCTGGGACAATGCTTTCAAGATGAAACTGAATAAAGAAAAAACTCAATGCCTAATCCTTTCATCACAACACGCTGCTCAGCTCCCAACCACCCTGATGACCCCTGACGTCACAATCCCAATATCTGACAATCTAAAAATCCTAGGAGTAACATTAGACAAACACCTAACTTTAGAAACTCATGCAAAAGCCACGACGAAGAAGATGTTCAACATGATGTGGGTACTGAAAAGAGTGAAGCCATACCTTCCACAGAAAGCTTTCCGAAATCTAGTACAATCCACAGTGCTCACCCATGCCGACTACTGCAACAGCATCTTCATCGGATGCCAAGCCCAAATCATGAAAAAACTCCAAATCGCCCAAACCACAGCAGCTAGACTCATTTTTGGCAAATCACGATTCGAAAGCGCAGCACCACTTCATGAAAAACTTCACTGGCTCCCAATCAAGGAACGTATAAACTCAGTGGCAAGATGGCGTCCTAGCTTGCTGCGTGAGCGTCTCGGGAGTGTGCTGGAAATACCTCATTCTTATTTTTCCTGTGTTGAAATGCCTCATACTAAGCGGAAAGCGGCGATTAAAAGGCAACCGCCGATAGCCTTTACCTCGTCTCCAATACAGCAGACTCTAGACCGCTACATGACAAGCTTCCCGGTGGAACATGGTTTGGCGAGTCCCGCGTTGAGTGACGCCGAAGGAGCGACATCTATTCTGGGACCGGATACCACCCTATCGTCGCCTGAGCTGACGCGACCTCCGTGTCCTGCAAGTTCCAGGGCGGGGTTTACAGGCCAAGCTGAGACGGAAGACGCTGACAGTTTGAGCCTGATCGGCAGTTCCTCCCCTGGACAAGCAGAAGGAGACATACTGGAGCAAGAAGCCCCACAAGAGGTTACTCTGACGGCAATTTGGCAAGCGGTCCGGGGACTTTCGGCTGAGGTGGCTAAATCTACTAAAGAAATGTCTACAATAGTGAGTAAATTGTCCACAATGTCAGAAGCTTTTGATAAAATAAAAATAGAGGTATCAAATCAAGTATCCCAGGTAAAAGAGGAGGTAAATACAGTGAAATTGACTGTGGACACCTTGGTTAAAGATAAAATGCTAACATCTCGCAAAATAGAGCAAATTGAGAACTTTAATCGACGTCTTACACTTAGACTATTGAATTTCCCAATTTCACCTGCATTATCATCTTATGATTTCTTCAAAAAATATCTACAAGAGATTCTGAAGCTATCTCCCAAAGACATTCCCCCTTGCAATAAAGTTTATTACCTTCCAACTATTCAGAAACGTGGAGAGGCTTCTCAATCAGTAAATATGGTGAACATAGCCCCTCAGAGGAATGATATCGACTTGCAGAATTTAACTGCATTATTAGAAGATTCTATGGCTGAAATATCTAATCGGGGGACTTTGATAGTATCTTTAGTATTTGAGCAAGACTTAAACACGATTATGAAATTATATTTTAAAAACTCCTCAGCACTCTTTTGTGGTAAAAAAAATATGGGTATACCCTGATGTCACAAAGGTGACCCAGCAAAGAAGAAAACAATACTTGACCCTGAGAGAAGATGTAAAAACTCTGGGTGCAATTTTTACATTGGTTTATCCCTGTAAATGTGTGATACGTTTACTAGGTGTCAAATATGTTTTTTTTGAGCCGTCTCAGCTGAGGGTTTTTCTGGACTCTAAAAATCCAATTAGCCGCCAGACTGGAACAACTGAATCAGCGAACAGAAGATGACGGGATAAAGAACAGGACTAAGCCAATTCTGGTTTAAAATTTGATTTTCCTTATTGAATTCTCCTTTTAGGTTTCTAAATCCACTCCCCCCCAATAACTGTTGTGGTCTAAGGAAGAGTTAGAATATTACGATTAGATATATATATATATCTTTTATTTTGTATTTGCCTTATAACTGTTTCTCTGTATTACCTTACAAATTGATATTCATTTGTAAAAATTTGAAATTCAATAAATAAAAAATTTAAAAAAAAAAAAGGAACGTATAAACTTCAAAGCCCACACAAAGATCCACAAGATCCTCAATGGCGAATCTCCAGGCTACATGTCCAATCTGATCGATCTTCCAGCCAGGAACTGGACCAGAACATCTAGAACATATCTCAATCTTCATCTTCCTAACTGCAAAGGCCTCAAATACAAAACCTACTACGCATCCAATTTCTCTGTCATAGGCAGCCAACTCTGGAACGCCATACCTCGACACATCCGAAAAACCACTGAACACCTACCCTTCCGAAAACTGCTAAAGACTTACCTCTCCTCTTCAAACAAGCCTACCCAAAAGACCCGTCCTAATTCTCAAACATCACTCCACACATAATTCCACACCATTAGTATTACCCACAGTCCAATCCCTTCCCCACACCTCTTATTATTGTCCCACTCTATGTATTATGTCATCTTTGCGACACTTTGTTCCACACTTTGTTTCATCTCTGTGATGCTTGTACCATACTGTATCATCTCTGTGATGCTTTGTACTATGTATTATGTCATCTTTGCGACACTTTGTTCCACACTTAGTTTCATCTCTGTGATACTTGTACCATACTGTATCATCTCTGTGATACTTTGTACCATACTTTGTAAGCTGCACTGAACCCACTCTATGTAATTATGTCATCTCTGTGATACATTGTTTCCATACCTGTATTATTTCCGTGATACTTTGTACCATACTTTGTAAGCCGCACTGAACGGGGTATAAATGCCACAAATAAATAAATAAATAAATAAATTTTCACCCTCACAAAGTTCAGGCTGCACTACAAATAGCCAGAACAAGGGACACCACTTTAACAGCATGGTTTAAACTTAATATAGAAGACAATCCTCCAAAACCACTTTGTACGTAGACATTCCTCTGTACTATACTTTTGACAAAAGAGAACGAAAGTGAAAATGTAGAAAAGCAGGACATGACAAAACAATTGGGAGAATGTATGCAGTTAATTTTGCAGCAGACCCTGAGCATTACTGTTTAAGGCTAATTCTACTACACCAGCCAGGGGCTACATCATTTGAAGACTTAAACACTGTTAAACGTGTTCTTTATAATACATTTCAAGATGCAGCCAAGAAAATGGGGCTCATTGACGATGAAGCTCTGTAGGAGAACACCTTAGACGATGCAGTCACATGCAGCATGCCACAGCAAATCAGACACCTTTTTGCATATATTTGTGTTTTTGCCGTACCATCAAATGCTTTCCAAATTTTCCAAAAATACAAACTTAATATGACACAAGATTTTCAACACATCCATGGTTGCAAAGGTGATTGCTCGGTTTGTGAACAATTGTGCCTTCAGAAAATCCAAGATGTTCTGAGTACACATGGCAAAAAACTTGAACACTTTGGTTGACCAACAGTCATCCACAGACTAGAAGATCCTAAACTTGCTTTCAACGTTGCAGATGAAAAGCGTAAAGCTCAACAAATGCTAGAAAACCTAAATAATGAGCAAAGGGTAGCATTTTATACTATACTTTCTGCCTGCAATAAAAAAAAAAAAACATAATCCACACATGCTTCTTCCTAGACGGTCCTGGTGGCAGTGGAAAAACGTATACATATAACACTATCCTCACCACCATTCGAGGAGATGGGAGAATTGCACTACCTGTTGCTTCTACAGGAATTACTGCAAATCTCCTTCCAGGAGGACGAACTTATCATTCACAATTTAAGTTACCTGTTCCTCCACTGGAAATGTCAACATCAAGTATCAGATTAACATCAAATGATGCTTCCATCATTTGAGATGCCAAAATCCTTATTTGGGATGAATCAACTATAGCACCCAGTATGGCACTTACTGCTGTACATAGACTCCTCAAAGACATCATGAACAATCACAAACCATTCGGTGGGAAAGTTCTTTTCCTTGGTGGAGATTTTCGACAAACCCTACCAGTGGTACCACATGGTGATCGAGCTCACATTATTGAAGCAAGCATTAAGTTAAATAAACTATGGAAAACATTTAAAATACTCAAATTAAACAACAATGTCCGCTCTGTAGACCCAGATTTCAACAACTGGTTTATTACTTTAGCTGAGGGAACTCTTCCGTGTCCAGATGGTTTCAAAGATATTATTGAGATCCCACAGAAGCACATTTGTGATGGCGATTTAGTTAATGCCCTTTTTGGACAAAAACTTACCGCAGACAGTGTTTTCAACTTTGCTAAAAAGGCTATTCTTTGCCCAAAAAATGCACATGTAGACAAGATAAATGAGGCCATTCTAAATATTCTAGAAGGTGAAACAGTTACTTATTTAAGTTCAGACTCCATTCATGACTCCAATGATGAGGAAAATCAGTTATATCCTGTAGAGTTCCTTCATAACCAAACTCCAACTGGCATGCCATGCCATCAATTCCATTTAAAAATTGGAGCCATAATTATGCTACTCAGGAATTTGACTATTAGTCAAAGACTTGAAACCTAACGTCATTATTAGTCAAGTAATCACTGGGTCAACTGCAGGGAGTACTGTTTTTATCCCACGTATTGAACTAGCGCCATCTAACACTGACCTCCCATTTACATTACGTCAAAAACAATTTCCTGTGAAATTGGCTTTTGCAATGTCAATTAACAAGTCACAAGGACAAACTTTTGAAAAAGTTGGAATTTTCCTCCCAGAACCAGTGTTTACACATGGACAACTGTATGTAGCATTTTCACGAGTTCGAAAAACTCTTCCGATGCAATTGTAAAAGTCATAGATGATCTTGAACAAGGAAAGCTTTTCCCTCATTGTAACAAAGTTTTCACTAAAAATATTGTTTATAAAGAAATCTTGCAAATGTAAACAACCATTACATTTTTAATAAAACTTTATCAATTTCTGCGTAGTCTTTATCTTTTAACAAATTCTATAAACACAAAACACAAATTAAAAAAACATACAGATAACAATCCGCATCCCATACCCACACAGCATATTACTCATTCTACACCCTTCACAATTATTCATTATCATCATAGCATATTTCTCCTAATGGTTCCGTTAAAAACATAATCGCCATTACATGATAACCTTGCTAGCGCCCGTTTCATTTGTTTGAGAAATGGGCCTTTTTTACTAGTATTCTATAAATGGGGTTAGTTCAAGGCAGAGAGCATAAAATTATCATCACTCTAAACAAAGCATAAAAAACACCTAAAATCAACCACTATATCACTAGAATGTCATTTAAACAGAGACCAATAAAATGGCCTCACCAGATACACACAGCCCCTGGAGTCCCCTTATAGTAACATACCGTGGAGGGCCATAATCGAAAGGGGCCGGCCATCTTCAAGGCCGGACCCATAAAGCAGCGTGCTGACCGTATTATCGAAACAAGATAGCCGGCAATCTTTCGTTTCAATAATACGGTTGGAGCCGGCCAAATCTCAACATTTGGGCCGGCTTTAGAGATGGCCGGCATTGGTTTTCAGCGATAATGGAAACTAATGGTGGCGATCTAAACCTGGCCAAATCCAAGTCATTTGGTCATGGGAGGAGCCAGCATTTGTAGTGCACTGGTCCCCCTGACATGCCAGGACACCAACCGGGCACTGTAGGGGGCATTGCAGTGGACTTCAAAAATTGCTCCTAGGTGCATACCTCCCTTACTTTGTGTGCTGGGCCCCCCAAATCCCCCCAAAACCCACTCCCCACAACTGTACACCACTACCATAGCCCTTAGGGATGAAGGGGGGCACCTACATGTGGGTACAGTGGGTTTTGTGATGGGTTTTGGAGGGCTCCCATTTACCACCACAAGTGTAACAGGTAGGGGGGGGTGGGCCTGGGTCCACCTGCTTGGAGTGCACTGCACCCACTAAAAACTGCTCCATGGACCTGCATACTGCTGTCATGGAGCTGGGTATGACATTTGAGGCTGGCAAAAAAATGTTTTTTAATTTTTTTTTAGGGTGGGAGGGGTTTGGTGACCACTGGGGGAGTAAGGGGAGGTCATCCCTGATTCCCTCCGGTGGTCATCTGGTCAGTTTGGGCACCTTTTTAGGCTTGGTCGTGAACAAAAAGGGACCAAGTGAAGTCGGCCAAATGCTCGTCAGGGCCGACTTTCTTTTTTCCATTATCGGGCAAAGCCGTCCATCTCGTAACCAAGCCCCTATCCCGACTTCTGTACCCTGCCAACACGCCCCCTTGAAGTTTGGCTGGCTCCGTGACGGAAAGCAGTTGAAGCCGACCAAAATCGGCTTTCAATTATACCGATTTGGCCGGGTTTAGGAGATTTGTGTCAGAAGATGGCTGGCCTTCTCGTTCGAAAATAAGCAGGATAGTAACATAGTACATGATGGCAGATAAAGACCTATACGGTCCATCCAGTCTGCCCAACAAGATAAACTTATTACATATGGTATGTGATACTTCCTAAGTATACCTGGTCTTGATTTATCCTTGTCATTTTCAGAGCATAGACTGTAGAAGTCTGCCCAACACTGTCCTTTTTCTAAAATTTCTGAAGTTAACGTCGAAGCCCCTGAGCAGCTCCAGTCCATCCCATCCAAATGTATTCAGCCACGACCAGAGTACAGACCTTAGAAATCTGGCCTTGTTCTCCAGCTTCTGAAGCTGAAGCTGAATTTGTCTAACCACGATCAGAGCACAGACTGTAGAAGTCTGCCCAGTACTGGCTTTGCTTCCCAATTACCGGTTTTGCTTCCTGATCTCCGCTAAGCTTCTTATCTGCAAATATATCCCTCAGAGCCATACCCTACCCCAGTTATCAGAGTAGATGGGTAAAGTGGCTGACTGTACAGGGCATCAGGGTGAAGGAGAAGATCAACCTGCATACCCACAGAGAGTAGCTAGGCCTCTGTTCCCCAGATCTACTAAAAAGTACCTACCTCTATAGTCAGTGTAGCAGAGGCCTAAGTCTGCGAAGAGAGGAAAGGGGAAAAGCGCTATTATGTCACACTGTAAGTGTACACTTCCGAACTTGTTACTGCTAGTGAATTTATGGCAATGATATGCTGGGCACAGACAGGCCTAGCAGCCAACTAGACAGTGATGTCACTCTGAATTGTGAGCTCACCATTGGCTGCTCACTTCTCTATCCAGTGTACTCAAAGCCAGTTTCTCTTTCATCTCTCTTCTCCTGTCTTTCATACCTCCCCCTTCATTTGTGTCAGACATTAACCTTTTGTTTCCATTTCATTTTAAATTTAATTCTCTCTCTCCATCAGCACTCTCCATATTTGAATATATGGGAAAAAGGCTTGAAGGAACTAGCAGCTGTGCTCATGGAATATGGGGTATGTCATATTCAAGCATTTAGTTGCATTGTGCGATATGATTCTAGGGCTGTTTTTATAGGATGTTATACTCATAGACTCCTATAAATGGAGAACTTAATGGCAGTTAAATATATTGCAATAGGGTGCAAGTCTGCTACATTTGTTTAGAACACTCTTCCTTTGGCAATGTGCCAAATGACTTCTTTATTGACTTTTAAAAAACAATTAAAACATTTTTATTTAAAAGCATTTTATTAAAGAAGGTACTTTACTAAGAAGTTGAATTAAGCTATATTCAAGGTTGTTAGATATTTTGTTATATCCTCAAAAGCATGAAACATGTAGTTTGCTAACAAAATGACTAACACAGACTGTGGAGGGCTACAGCCATCTCAAAATTTAAATAAACAAGGCCTCAAAGCTCAAAGAGAATTGGTCTGACCAAATATGTCAGTTTTCCCAAAGGAATTCCCAGATATTATCATTGGCCTCAATAAATCAAACGCCAGAAAAAGACAGCAACCAAAATTCTCCCATAAATGGGATAAAAAGATGCTCACCAAAGAACCGAAGATAAATAGCCAAAACCCACACAGTCTGTTTTAGTCAACAAAGAACACAAAATTCCACATCAAATCCCCATTAGCCCCAATAAATACCACTGGTAATTCATTAATTCTATCAAAATACAATTCCACAGATACTTAGCTTAACTAAAGAGGCAACCTGTCCCCCATACTAGATTGCTCCGGTGCAAAAGAGAGCTCTCTTGCAGTGTAGTGATGCATAAACATATTCCAGCTATCTAAAACCTCAACAAATACCACTTCTTTCGCGAACCCACTGCTTCGGGAGGAGATCCTGAATTTTGGTTCCACCTCCTGAAGGAGTGGCTTCACGAAAGGAGTGGCTTCACAAAACAAGTGGCCCTTGTCAAGGTTTTGGACAGCTGGAATATGTTTATGCACCATGGTACTGGAAGAGAGCTCTCTTATGCAACTTTTGTCTCCATTTTTGGGAGTTTTTTGGTTGCTCTGGAGTTTGATGATTTATTGAGGCCAATGATAATATCTGGAAATTCCATTGGGAAAATAGGTCAGACCGATGCTCTCTGAGTTTTGAGGCCTTGTTTATTTAAAATTTGAGGTGCTTGTAGCCCCCCATAGTCCCGTATTAGCCATTTTGTTATCAAATTGCAATGTTTCATGCTTTTGAGTATACTTTGAACGTTTGCTACCCCTTGTGTGTTTTTTCTGATGTGTTATATTTTATGTCATGGTTTTATGAATGTTAGCTTGTAACCCACTTAGATGAGCTGGATAGGTGGGATATAAATTTGATAAATAAATAAATTACCACCTTTTCTTGTAATCCTATTGAGTAGCTAACAGTCTGCAAATACACTATAAAAATCTACCACTAAAAGGCACCATAACCTTTATCAGTTGAAAGGATCCTCTGGTTAGGGAGAGACTGAAGGTTATTTTTACCTTTATTCTAATGCTTTTTTTTTTTTCATAACAACTTAATTTTACAAGCACTAAAATAACTTGCCAGAAACACACAAGAATTATTTCAATCAGGTAATTCTATACTCTTCCTTAGACCACAAAATAGCGAGAGTGAAACAAGACAAGGAGATCAATTAAACAACAGTAAAGAAAGAAAACGTGGTAGTTATTATTTATCTGAATCATTATTCCACTTTGATAGTCTGGTTGGCTTCTTCAAACCCAAAACGGTGTATAGTCAATTTATTTCATTGGAAACATACTTATTGTCCAATATTAGTGGAAATAATACACCTGATTTCATTTTTTTCTCTTTTAAAACCAGAAATTATTTAACAATACAAACACTTGAGTCTCTAATCCAATTCCCACTGATTAAGGTAATCCCAGTTTCACAGGCTTCACTCCTTTTGAATTATTATACTAAGAGGAATCATTTCAGAGGAAAAAACTTTAGGAGTCATACCCGGAACTCTGGGAAAACAACAATCTCGATATTAATCATCTGTAATAATATTCATTTTGTTCAAATTTTTCTGGTCTATTATCATTTTCAAAATCTTAACTGTTTCCTACTCCTGTAGAACTTCATTTGCTGTATCAATTTTTCATTCTCAAAGGATTTGATTAGATTATTCATGTGGCTCACTAATAAGATTATATCTGAAGCAAAATTATTTACTACCACCGTTAGGTCCTGGAGCGCCTTCCAGATGATATTCAATGTAACCTCCACGGGAGCCAAAAACTCCAAGCTGATAGCTCTTACGGGTTTAGGAGTGGCACCGCCGACACGGGTTCAGCTGTAAACGACTTCCGTTTCAGCATACACTCCTAACTCACTCCTCCACTCCTTTGGACATGGTGGTTAAATGATTCGGGAGCGATGAAGTTGTTTCCAGGTCCATGAGCATCGACGCTCCTTCGCCGGCGCTAATCAAAGGACTCACCAACCCAGTCATCTGTAGGCAGCTCGTCGCGCAGCGGTCCCACACGCTGCACAGGGGACAAAACGTTGGCCATCGGCGGCTGACCCCCCCATTACCCCTTCCTCTCAGTTAAGGTAACTGCAAATGCAGAGAGGAAATTTCAAGTGAACAAAGACAGAACTTCAGAGGACAGCTGGGCCATTGAGCATATAATCTAATGCTTTTGTCTTTACTCAGTTACTAGCTAAGTGGGCTTCATGGACAAAAGACCACAAAATGCCTACAGGCATGCAAAAATGCCACATTTGTAGTACACGTACCTGTGCTAAAGGGCTACTGCAATATAACATCATGCTAAGCAGTTCATTTAAGCAGCATTTAGGGAAAACAAGCATGTGAAAAAAGGCTTTATGGGCCTGTTTTCACTAAATATCTGATTTGTTTGTTTATCTAGCTATCTATTTCTTTATTTATTTCCCACTGCAGCTTCTTGTGACTTTGGGCAAATCACTTAACTCTCCATTGCCCCAAGTACAAAATAAGTACCCGTATATAAAACGTAAACCGCTTTGATTGTAACTGCAGAAAGGCGGTATATGACATCCCATCCCCTTCCCTTTCCTCTCTCCCGCCTCCCAGGTCCATTATCTCTTTCTCTCTCCCTCCCTCCTATTGTTCAGCACCTCACCCTCCCTCCCCTCCATCCTCAACAGTAGCAGCACAAACTTGATGGTAAGCAACACAAAGTTCTTTTCATGGCGGCTGGAGCTTACTGCTTTGGCAATAACTTACACTGGTGACCCCCCTCCAGTTCAGCTTTCAGATCTGCAGCTCACTCCACTCCCCCCATTCAGGATTCGGCATTTGCCCCCTCTTAATTCCTCTCTTCCTCCCCCCCCCCCCCCCCCGGCTTCCTTCAAGGTGGTCTTCTGTTGGTCACTGGCAATTGCTGCCTGTTGCCAGGTCTGAAACTTTCCCTCTGACTTATCCTGCCCGTGCAAAAACTGAAAGTGATAGCAGAGGAAGCAGAATGGGCCAGAGAGAAAGCTTTGGAGAAGACCTCAGGCAGCATATGTGCACCACTGCCACCGCTGGGGACCAACAGAAGACCATTTTTGAGGTAGGCTGACATTCAGGGAGTGATGTTGTATCCTGGTTGTAGGGAAAGATGCTGGATCATGCTGAGAACAGGGTCCGACTTTGAAAACAACAAAAGAAAAAAAAGGTAGGCTCAGGGAGGAGGGGGAGAGATGCTAGACCATGGCTGGGGAGGGGGGGTCGTGATCCTGGGGGGCCATATCATCCCTGCCTCAAGCAGCAGATTGCTTCAGGACACCCCTGCTCTCAAAATTATGGGCACGACAACCAGGTAGCATGGCGGCAATGTCATTGCTCTGACTAGTGCTTTGTGAGGAACCCGTGAGGGTCAGGGAAGAAGGGATCCGGGAGAGGAGAAAGATGGGTAGGTTTCATACCTGGGATTCCAACTACAAGTCCCAGGATCCTAGGGGCTGGGAAGCCACGCCCCCACTGAGGCATAAGTTTCCCAAGAGCCGGAGAAGGGAGGAGGACTACAGTTCCCAAGAACCCCTGCAAAGCCCTGGGGGCAAGCAAAGGGAGCAGCAAGGGAACTACAAGTCCCAGGATCCCGAGGGAGAAGAGGGGGATTGGCTGAGGAGGAATAATCGAGAGGGAGAGGACCAGCTGGGGACCATAAAGGGAGAGGAGTCCATGGAATGGGAAGTGGAGAAAGAGGTCAGAGAGGAGATCCAAACCCAAGATGACTGGGGAAGTGAGCCCAAGGAGATTGCTGCTCTAGCTCAGGTACATGGGAAGAAGTTGAAAGGCTTCAAACAAACCATCTTCAAGGCTGGGGAAAGCTTGGAGGAAAAGTTAAGCAGCTGTTCCACTCAAGGAGGAGAGAGAGGCCGTGCTGTAAAGCAGTGAATGATTTCAGCTGTGGCCAGAAGTCAGACCCGGCTGGAGAAACAGGTAGTGACTTGAACTGTGTCCAGGAACCTGGCCATGCTGGGGCAGCAGTGAGGATTTGAACTGTGCCCAGAAGTCATGCCATGCTGGGGAAGCAGTGAGTGATTTAAACTGTGTCCAGAAGTCATGCCATGCTAGGAAGCAGTGAGTAATTTAAACTGTGTCCAGAAGTGGTGCCATGCTGGGGAAACAGTGAGTGACTTGAACTGTGCCCAGCACACTGCCATGCTGGTGAAACAGTGAGTGATTTAAAACTGTGTCCAGGAATCAGGCCATGCTGGGGAAGCAGTGAATGATTTAAACTGTATCCAGAAACTGTGGCCGGCGGGGGGAAGGAACAAGGGGTGATGTGTACTGTAACCAAGGACTGTGTCTGGAAGAGGAAATGTCTTGGCCTTGCTGATGGAATAACGTGGTTTTAAGCATATTTTAGGAGTCTGCTTCTGGGAGTGCTGTGTCCAGGGAAGGGCCCTTCCAGGGTCAGCCGAGTTCATACCTGCAGGAAGGCCTGAAGGTGGTGGCCTGCTGACAGCTTCTATGTCCATTCTCCTCCCATGACACACACCCTCCAAAAAAATAAAGAAAAATAAATAGCACATGCTTAGTGCACACAGGTGACAAAACTAAAGCAGAATACTTTAACGAGTCCTGCTTTAGGCCATTTTTGGCCCATGTTAGCACCTAATGCAGCTGAGTAAAAGGGCCCTTTAGTGAACAAATCTTTTTCTGAAGTTTTGAAAAAGGCTGCTATTTTGGCACTGATTAAAGGGTGTACTCTTGATCCAGGTCTTCCAGAAGACAACAGGCCAATTTGTTCTTTGCAATTTTTGGACAAAGTTGTTGAGAAATTATTAGATAAGTGTGCTGTTGATGGAAACCAAACTGAAAATACTAAGACTGCTGATCTCTGTATTTTCTAGTTACATTGAATATTTTAGCAGCATTTGATTCAGTTTGGTTCTTTTTCTTGCTTGGAGGAAATGTATTGTGGTAAATGATATGCACAGTACACCATTGTTTGATGATTCATCAGGAGTTCGTCAAGGATCTGACCTCTCTTCATTACTGTGTAATATCTTTTTGTGTCCACTATGTAAATTATTGACTTGTTTCAGAGTTCAGTTTTGAATTTATGTGGATGGCATCCAATTTTTTCTTTCTTATTTTGAAACTTTGCCTGAGAACGATCAGCATGGATGAGAACAAACCATTTACAGCTGAATATGGCTAAAACTCAAGTCCTTGCATTATCATGTTTTCATTCTACTAATTTTCCAGATCATTTGTGGCTTGATGGTATTAAGATTTCTGTAGAGAATGAGATTCAGTGTTTAGGTGTTATACTTGATTCATCTCTAGCCACTCGTCCCCATTTAAGACCATTCAAGTAATCTTTTACAAATTAAGGGGTCCTTTTACTAGGCTGCAGTAAGCAGTAATGCATTACCGCAGCAAAAAAGAGTTTACTGCAGGGCACGCTCAGGCGTCCCATGATAATTTTTGCTTTTGTATATGCGGAGAGTGGCTGTGTTCTGCGCTGATCAGTTAGTGCATCTACATTGCTGTGTTCTAACCGATTAGTGTATGAATACTTACTACATACATAATGGGTGGAAGTAGGCGCTCACATGCTAATGGGAAAATTAGCGTGTGGCCATTATACAAAAATCAGCCTTTTTACCCCAGCAGTAAAAATGGCCTTAGTGCATGGGAATGACCCACATAAGGATACACTAAGGCCACTTTTTACCAGTTTGGTGAAAGGGCCCGTAAGTGTGATCAGTCATTTATGGAATTATTTGTCGTCTTCTAATTTTAGACTCGTTGTTCAGAGCCTTATTGTCCCATATTGTGATTATTGCAATGCCTTGCTATTAAGTCTGCCCACCAAAGCTTTGAGAGCATTACAAGTTGCACAGAATGCATCTGCACATATTATCATGGGTTGTTCTAAGTCTGACCATATTACTGCTGTTTAAATTATGCTGGCTTTTGGATAAATGAAGGATAAAGTACAAAATACTTTTGCTTATATTTCAGATTCTAAATAATAATGTGCCTACAATTATTGCTGCTCATTTATGAATTTACCAACCCTCTAGACTTTTATGATCGACTGACGAACATTTAATAGATAAACAATCATTCCAAGTTGTAAAACTAGATGATTATAGGTTCTCCACCTTTTTATATTGTAGGCAGGGCCAGTCTTAGCAAGTGCGGGGCCCTGTGCAGACCAATGTGGTGGGGCCCCATCCTAGCCCCGCCTCTGCCCTAGCCCCGCCCCAGCTCCACCCCATTGATAAGATTATTCAATTTTTAGAAAATTTTTTATTTATGAAATTTCAAATAAAGACAAATGAAGCTAAACTTGTACAGAAAAACTGATTGAAATAATAAGCACAATGCTATCATGCCCCCCCTCCACAGAAATTATTCAGTTCAAGTCCACTACAATTAGTAGTTCCAATTCTCATAACAAAGGAGAATAAAGGAAAAATATTAAGAAAAGATTCAGTACTTTCAAATTCCCCTATTACTCTGTAACCCATCAAACCAGAAAGGCAACACAGAGATCCCCAACCCCAAGTAGCCAAAAAAGATGTAAGTAAGTGCATAGGTTCCCATTAAAGACAAAACCACAACACATTTATGTTTCCATAAATCAGCTACATTAGAGATAGACGTTTAATTAAATTTAGATATTAGATATGTATCATATGACAAAGAATAAAGTGGTTGCTCAAAGCATATACTAACCACAATCGCTCAACTGCAAAACACTATGCACAAATTTGTGCAAAAACACACTCAGAACCTTACTGTACCATAAATATTACACTGGGCAGAACCTAATACACCAATATACCACCCATACAGAAAATGCAGACCATCAACAATATGAAGCAAGGGATCATAATATCACAATTCTCATGTAGAGCCACAAAACACCCTTTTAAGGTGGATAGTGTTCACAATGAGTTCCTTTTATTAATGACCATATGTAGATCCTTCAAGAGGTAGTGTGTCATGATTTAGGCTCTACACCCTTTCTGGTGTTTTGGTGCCACCTTAGTAAGGCCAACACACAATCTCTCCACTGCAAAACACTATGCACAAACTTGTGCAAAAACACACTCATAACCTTACCAAATCATAACAGCACTAATTCCAAGGAAAGGATGAGCTACAACCTTATGAGTGGAAAGGCAGTACCGTAATTACACCAGGCTCTAAAATACCAGTACACAACCTAGTGAAAAAAAACAAAAACAAAAAGGGCTGCAAATACTACACGCTAGCAGAATACTGCACCTTGATCACACATGATAAACACATGACACAACAGATATGAAGGCAAAATACTGAACTGTGGAAAGTTACCTCAAGAAGTCAGACTCAGCATGCAGCAATACTAGAAAAATTGAAACTTACATGCAAAATATCACAGATGCACATTTCCAAAAGCTGACATATTCCAATTAATAAATTCTGAATAAAATACTTTTTTCTACCTTTGTTGTCTGATCATTTAGTTTTTCTATTCGCTTTGGTCCCAGTGTCTTCTGTTTTATGCAGTGTCTTCTTTCCATTTGATAATTTTTCTCTCACCATGTCCCCATCCTCCTGTGTCCTGTCTACCATCTGTAGCCCTGTCCCTATCCTTTCTCCAGTTTCAGCATCTGCGTTCAAAGTGTTCCGATCCAGCCCTTAAATTCAGCAATTTTCCCTCCATCCATATCCAGCATTTCTCATCACTCCCCTCCATCCATGTGCATCTACTTTCCTCCCCTACCCTACATCCATGATGTCCAGCATTTCTCCTCTCTACCATGTGCATCTCCTTTGTCTTTCCTTCCCTCTATTCCTGCCCAACATTTCTCCTCTCTTCCCTTGTAACTCTCATCATAAGTCATGCAGAAGAACTATGTCAACTGGAAACTGGACATCAAGTACCACTTCTGCCACCAGCTTTGTGTGCACCTTTAAGCGTGGAGCCAATTGTAGACTGTGCTGAGACTATGGTGGAAGTTGAAGCTACAGTGTGGTAAATTTAAAACGAATCGGAGAAAATTTTTCTTCACCCAACGTGTAATTAGACTCTGGAATTCGTTGCCGGAGAACGTGGTACGGGCGGTTAGCTTGACGGAGTTTTAAAAAGGGGTTAGATAGATTCCTAAAAGACAAGTCCATAGACCGCTATTAAATGGACTTGGAAAAATTCCGCATTTTTAGGTATAACTTGTCTGGAATGTTTTTACGTTTGGGGAGCATGCCAGGTGCCCTTGACCTGGATTGGCCACTGTCGGTGACAGGATGCTGGGCTAGATGGACCTTTGGTCTTTCCCAGTATGGCACTACTTATGTACTTATGTACTTAAGTTACAGTGCTGCTGATCACATTTCAGCAAGATGAGGAGCATTTGTTCAAATCAGAAGAGCGCGGATGCCCTTGTGGCAGCACAGCGGGCTGAGTGCCAGCTGGCATGTGCAGGCTGAGGAGGGTGGGGTGGGAACAGACATCAGGATGGGAGGGAAAGGGGTGGGGGATACCTGCTCTCCTCATCAGGCTGTTTATGGAGTCTGCTTCTAATTTCTGACTCAGGAACAAACTTTTCCTTCTGCTGCTATTTTCTGCAGCCCTCACTATTGCTGTCCCCCTCCCCTCACTGTCTGGCTTCCAGCCTGTCCTGCCCTCCATCCCTCCTTCTAAGCAAATCACGGATGTGGAAGTGTCAGCAGGCTCACATTTTCTTCTAAATTTATTTCCTCAGAGGCGTTCTCCCTCCGACACCGGCAATTCACATAGCAAGCCTTCTGCCAGCGTCGGAGCCTCTCCTCAGATGCGTCCCGCCTCCTCTAATGCAACTTCCTGTCTTGCGCGGAGGTGGGACACTGGCAGAAGGCTGGCTATGTGAATTGCCGGTGTCGGAGGGAAAACTCCTCAGGACTTTAAAAACAAGCGCCCACGTGGACGGGCAAGAGCGGGGGAAGGTGCAAGTCGCGTGGGAGGAGAGGACGGGAGGCAGATCACTGCTGCAGGCATTGAGGTGAGGCGAGGCGAGGTGTGCCGCGCGGGGCCCCCCTAAGCGCGAGGCCCTATGTGGCCGCCTCGGTCGCCTTGGCCTAAGACCGGCCCTGATTGTAGGACCAAAATTATGGAATGCTCTGCCAATTATTATAAGAACAATGAAAAATACTGGTATGTTTAAGAAAACACTGAAAACATATTTATTTAAGTAGGCATTTAAAGACACTTTCAATTAAATCTAATACTTGGTGATGTTCATTTCTATGACCCAGATATGATGCAGTCATGATAATCGGCCTCAGACTTTTTAAGTATTGATTCAAAGCTGACAAGTCAGAGAAACTGAATGAAATCTGGAGGATGTAATGGTGCAATTTGACAAACTGAAGAGTAGCAAATCTCCTGAACTGGATGGTATTCATCCCAGACTACTGATAGAATTCAAAAATGAACTTGTGGAACTGTTATTTATGACATATAATTTATCTTTAAAATCAAGCATGGTACTGGAAGATTGGGGGGTGGCCAATGTATCAACAATTTTTTAAAAAGGTTCCAGAGAAGATCCGGAAAATTATAGACTGGTGACCCTGACGTTGGTGCCAGGCAAAATGGTAGAGACTATTATAAAGAACCAAATTACAGAGAAAATTCAAAAGCATAGATTAATGAGACAAAGTCAACATGGATTTAGTCAAGGGAAATCTTGCCTCACCAATCTATTACATTTCTTTGAAGGGGTAAACAAACATGTGGATAAAGGTAAGCCAGTTGATATTTTGTATCTGGATTTTCAAAAGGTGTTTGCCAAAGTATTTCATGAAAGATTCCAGAGGAAATTGGAGCATCATGGGATAGGAGGCAGTGTCCTACTGTGGATTAAAAACTGGTTAAAAGATAGAAAACAGAGTGCAGGGTTAAATGGTCAGTATTCTCAATGGAGAAGGGTAAATAGAGGGGTTCCCCAGGGGTCTGTGCTGGAACCGCTGCTTTTTAACATATTTATAAATGATCTAGAGATGTGAGTAACTAGTGAGGTAATTAAATTTGCTGATGACACAAAGTTATTCAAAGTTGTTAAATCACGAGAGATAACGTTTAATGTGTGCAAGTGTAAAGTGATGCACATGGGAAAGAGGAACCCAAATTATAGCTACATAATGCAAGTTTCCATATTAGGAGTCACTGACCAGGAAAGGTATCTAGGCGTCATTGTTGATGATATGTTGAAACGCTCTGCTCAGTGTGCGGCGGCAGCTAAGAAAGCAAATAGAATGTTAGATATTATCAGGAAAGGAATGGAAAACAAAAATGAGGACGTTATAATGCCTTTGTATAGCTCCATGGTGTGACTGCACCTTGAATATTGTTTCAATTCTGGTCACTGCATCTCAAAAAAGATATAGTAGAATTATTAAAGGTATAGAGAAGAGTGACAAAAATGAGAAAGGGGATGGGATAACCTCCCTATGAGAAAAGGCTAAAGTGGCTAGGGCTCTTCAGCTTGGAGAAAAGACGGCTGAAGGGAAATATGATAGACGTTTATAAAATAACTAGTAAAAAAGGCCTGTTTCTGTTTGAAAGGAAACGGGCGCTAGCAAGGTTTTCCTCTGAGTGTGTATGTTTGAGAGAGTGTATGTGAGAGTGACTGTGTGAGAGAGGCTTCTGTTCCTGCTGCTGTGCATTCCCCGTGTTGTGCTGATTCGCTGCTCCCTGTATCGTGGCTCTGCCCCTCTCCCTTCTACTGGCCAATCTGGTGTGGGTTGTGTGACATCACTATTATCTACTCCAATATGATCCACGGTTCCAGGCAGCCTCAGAATGTTGGAGGTGAGAATTATTATATAGGATGAGTGGAGTGGAACGGGTAGACATGAATCACTTGTTTACGCTTTCCAAAAATACTAGGACTAGGGGACACGAAATTAAGCTACAAAGTAGTAAATTTAAAACAAATCAGAGAAAAGTTTTCTTCACTCAATGTGAAATTAAGCTCTGGAATTTGTTGCCAGAGAATGTAATAAAAACAGCTCAGCCGGATTTAAAAAAGGTTTGGATGGCTTCCTAAAGGAAAAGTCCATAGACCATTATTAAAATGGACGGGGAAAATCCACTGCTTATTTATAGGATACTAACTGTTAAATAATTTTAGACCGTCACTCTGTCCCATGAAACAAAATATCAAAAAATATACACAGAATGTATAAATGCAAATATAATAGTCTTAAGGGCTGTTAGACTAAAGTGAGGAAGAGTCTCATATATAATACACGATGATATTTCTTTCACTCAACAGGTGAATCAATTGCACGTGTTCATGTCTTAATCATTGACTCAGCCTCCACCATCCTAATTATACTGGCAAAAAAATGACTTGCACAACTTTTTAAATGTACTTCTCAATAATGCACACTGCACTTATCTTAGGCAGGTTGGTGCGCTCTTAAAACCCCGACAGGTCCCCCGTTTCGTATTGACTTTATCAAGGGGGAGTGCCACCAATTCTGTCGATAAGGGAAAGAAAGAGAGAAGAAAAAAGAAAAATCAAGTCACTTGCACATAAACCTTAACCCCGTTATTTTAACTTCTCTAAATATTCGCATGTCTTTCACTAAATTAGCATTTATTTGCATTTATACATTCTGTGTATATTTTTTGATATTTATAGGATAAGCAGCATAAAATGTATTGTACTTTTTGGGGATCTTGCCAGGTACTTGTGACCTGGATTGGCCACTATTGGAAACAGGATGCTGGGCTTGATGGACCTTCGGTCTGCCCCAGTATGGCAATATGTATGTACTTATGTCTTGTCTAGATTTAATTGTATAATTTGTAGTTTGTTTTAGTTTTATTGTTTGTTATTTTGTTTGTTCTGTTGTACACCACTGAGAGTGGTAAATCGTGTGGTCTATAAATGTTTTAAAATCAATCGCTCTACAATGGGTAGAAGATGCTTGGAATGTGGATTGAGGGAATGTAAATCAAGAAGAAGCTCTTGTTGATGGAAGTACAGAGTAAGGTGAGCAATGAAGTACTTAAAATAGAAACATAGAAACATGACTGCAGATAACAGCCAAATGGTCCATCCAGTCTGCCCATCCACACCAATCATTATCTGCTCCTTTCCCTAAGAGATCTTATGTGCTTGCCCCATGCTTTCTTAAATTCAGATACTTGGAGAGGTGGGAAAAGGTACTTTTCAGTATTGACAGTACGTTTTGCCCTTGTGGAAACCAGGTTCGCACATATTTAAGGTGATTCGAGGTGAATACAGGTCAGAGTGTCTAAATGTGTCTGTGAAACATCCATTAAAGATAAATTTTTAGGGTTACATGACAGCAAAAGGTGTTGGAATGTTTACAAAGCATCAATGGCATGCTAAGGAATACATTGAGATACTATAAATGTACATTCGATCAGCAGAGAAATGTTTCCAGGTGGCTACATATTCCAGGATGACAATGCCCCATGCCATTGAGTAAAAAGCTGTTGCTGAAGAAATCCAAGAAGATCCATACCCTCAGTTGACCAACTCAGTCACCAGACTTGAAACCAATTGAGAACTTGTGGCATGAAACAGCATTGGAAATATTCACATGGCATCATGCATCAAAGAGAGCCGACAGGGGCACTAACTGCAGCCTGGAATCAAGTGGTCACTAGCCACCATCTTCTAAAGTTGGTCCATTCAGTGCCAGAATGGTGTAAGGCCATCTGCAAGATGACATACCAAATACTAACTATCACTAACACACCCAAATGGACATTTTATTGCTAGACTTTAAAAAAGAAATGAAATTAAATGCCTTTATTTTAATTGACTAGCAGCTGAGCCACATTGAAAATACAATGAATAGATCAGTACCTGTGTTTTATGCTGTTTCACTTACGTAATATGTATTTATGACTGAAACCAGAATCATTATGCAAGAAGCCACAAAGAATAGTAACACTAAATAAGCACAAATTTTAAAAATGGAAATGAAATGAATGCCAACGATACTGAAACTTCACATTGCAAACACATTCCAGACTTTTGCATAGCAGTGTAAGCCCAAGCAAACATAGGAAATAAATACCTGCTACTCTAGCCAGTACAATCTAAAGGAACAGTGTACAAGCATTTACATTGATATGCCACTTGTATGAATTGCAAACGCTTGAAGGGTACTATGAGGGAGTGAGTGGTGTAATGATAGGTGTCTCTAAGAGCACACCTTTACTCATGGTGCAGTTAAGCCACTTGACAGGTCAACTCTTTTGCACCTCGAATACTGCGTGCAATTCTGGGCACCACATCTCAAAAAAGATATATAGTGGAATTAGAAAAGGTACAGTGAAGTGCAGTGTTACAGTACTGACAGTGCAGCCAGGGCCGCCGAGAGCCAGGGCCAGGCCCGGGACAAGACTGCCCCCGGGCCCCCCCACCCAAGGTCGCGTCACGCCCCGCCCCCCCACCCGAAGTCGCCGGGCCCCCCCTCCACCCGCTGCCGGGCCCTCCGAACTAACCTGAAGCGCCTTCACGTTCGCATCGCAGCAAGCAGCAGCAGCATCAGCAGGGCAGACCTCTCCTTCCTTCCGTGCCCCACCCTCGCGGACGTTACATCAGGCGAGGGAGGGACGCAGAAGGAAGGAGTGGCCTGCCCTGCTGCTGCTGCTGCTGCTTGCTGCGATGTGAACGTGAAGGCGCTTCAGGTTAGTTCCGGGAGCTACGGAGGGCAGGCCGGACTGCAGCAGCGCCGGGCCCCCCCCCCCCCCCCCGGAGGCCCGGGCCCGGGGACTTTTGTCCCCCCTGTCCCCCCCTCTCAGCGGCCCTGAGTGCAGCAGGAAAAATCTGGCCTGAAGTGGGGAGAGAGAGAGAGAGAGAAAAACAGAGTATGTTTGGTTTGGGGCTTCAGAGAAGGTACAGCCTCCTGCCACTGAGTTAGTGGAACAGAAGGAAAACATAAAGTTAAAAGTGATCAGTAAGCAGGGGAGCGTACCTAATCAAACATAGAGTATGCATCTGAGTGTAATTAGCAGAGAAACTAGTCTGAAACAGAAACAACTTCTTGTGGAAAGTGAAACCAAGCACTGCTGCCAGAAAAAGCTAGGAAAAGCTGGACCCGAGTTTAGAATAGAACTGGAGCTGCAGTGTTTTGGATTTGAGGAGCTGGCTCTTGGAGAGCACAGATCAGAGAAACACAAAATTCCAAGCTGTGCACACAGAAAGGTATTGGAAACTGAACTGCTGCCAGGAAAGTTGCAACAGGGACAGTTCAAGAATCTGGCTGGAGCTGCTTCAAGGGAAGGATCAGCTCGGAGAGTGAGATTCTCAAAGTGATGGAGAAGTCAGCAGCAACCAAGTCTGCTGGAAAATCTGGAGTGCAGCAGCTGTATAAAGGCAGTCTACCTGCATCAAAAGGGACAGCCAGTTGGGTTTTGCAGATTCTGACACAGGACATTTGGGGCACCTGCAAAAGGTAGAAAAGAAGAAAGGCACTTCAAGATGGGGAGAAGCCAGGCTCTCCAGAACAAAAAGGAAAATTATGGAAGGTAGTTGTCAAAGAGACTAAAGGGGTAGATGAGGGAGCCCCTGGGAAAGGTCTGCCCAGAGATCTGCCTGAGATTAGAGAGATGCAGTAGCAGGAGTCTTCTAACAAAGATTAAAGTTTAGAGAGTTGCAGTCTGGGCTGGAGGTAGCCTGTCTCTATTATGAAGACTGTGCCTGGGAGTTGGGTAAGGCACAACAGGACTGCCAGAGACTGCAGAAGAAGAAAAAGAACCTAGTGAATGCTCTAGCTGAGCGAACTGGCGAATACGTAGAAAAGCTGCAGTCTATCTTCACTGATGTAGAAGCAGAACAGAAAGGGATACAGGAAGCCCTTGAACAAAAGGAACAGGAAGTTGCAACACTGGAAAAGAGCCTGGAGAGCAGGACAACAGAGGTCATCCATGTGAGGGAGCAGATGTCCCTGAAGGAATATTCCATGGAGAAGCTACAGAGACAGGCAAATGACCTACTCCATGGGTTGCAAGAGGCAAGAGAGCACACATGGTTTGTAGAGGTGCAACGGGAGAGTGACTTGGCTAAGCTTAGTCACGTGACGAGATCAAGCAACAGAATCTCTTCATAGAAGAGTTGCAGATGGAAAAGAGACAGCTCACAAGAAGCCACTAGACTCACTGAAGAGAAAATAGCGTGTGAGAGAGATGAAGGAGTTGGCTCAAACTAAAATGTCAGAAAGAGGAGATGGTCCAAGTCTCTGAACAAGTATCCTGCTAAAAGCTGCCAACAAAACCCTTCAGGAGGAGCGGAAGGGGGTGATTTTGTTGGTATAAAAGTTGTCTGAGGAGAAGGCAGAAGTGAATCACATACTTGAAGAACTGCAGGGATTGCTGAATCAGAGCGTCCCAACTGAGCAGGTTGAGCAGATGAGAAACGCTTGGGTTCAGGAATCAAAGGAGCAAGCCAAATGTCTAGAGGCAGCAGAAGTGGAGGTAGCACAGTAGCAGGACCAGGCCAAGAAGCTCCAGTGAAGTCCCAGATCTGCCAGCTGACAGACTAGAACCAGGTCTATCAGATCTAAATGGAAACTACTCAAGCAGAAGTAGCACAACTGCAACAAGAACTGGCCAAAGCAGTGCCTGTGGAACAGTATCTTAAGCTGCAGGGACAGCTGTCTCATCTCCTGCAGGAGAATCAGGAGGTACAAGTGATGATCGGAGTGTTAGAGAGGCAAACAGAGCACAATCACTGAACTCCAACAACAAGCACAAGAGAGGCACCTCTGGGAGGAGGAATGAAGTACTATGAAATGATTTGTGCCATCCTCAGTCTCCAAATTTCATTCAAGATTGGATCAAGCAGAACATAAGATTGAACGCACTCATGTGAAATTAAAAGAGCATCAAAAGACCACAACTGATAAAATCTCACTTTTGGAGCAACAAATAGAGGACCTGGCAAACAGAAGCAGAAGGAATATTGACTTACTTGAGGGAGCTGAAATTTCTGTCCTGATTAAATTCATGTGCACATGGCTTCCCTCCCTCGATACTGCATCTTTCACTGGAACACCCGCTTGAGTTCGAGAGAGCTCACCACTCACCCGGTAAATTGAAGTCTAATATTCGCTCTCCAAGACCAATCATAGCTAAGCTTCTTCACTTCCCACAAGCCCTCCATATTTTTATGATAGCTAGAGCAATACCATCCATTTTAAATGAGGGGCAAAGTTTAATTGTTGCAGATCTCTCAAATCTACTGCTACAAAGAAAAAGTAGTTTCTTCAACTGAGACAAAGACTGAAGAACTTGAGTGCACAATACGGCCTTCAATACCTTGCTAGGATAACGGTGATGCTGAATAAGACAACGAGATCCTACTGTTCACCGTAGGCATTGCAGCTCTTCCTAGATCAGTGTGATTCAAGTGGTATGGAATCCTGACTTAACATGCATAACTGTACATGCCTCCACTAAATATTTGCTGATAATCATCTTTATTGTTTAGCTTAACAGCTATGTCATATAACACTTTTTGGGCAAGTTTCTCCATTTATTTGTTTACAATTCAGTACCTTATACTGTAGCTAATATAATGGTACCTATGATCATTCACTTTTATGCTAGTTCTTATTACACTGTTATTATACCTCGGGGAGAGATTGTTTGTTGAATAGCCTTTTGTCTGTACCTCTTCCTCCCATCTGGAGTTTTTATCTCAGGCTGAACCATGGCTGTCTTTTTTGCTGGCTCTCCTAGCCGTTGTATGTTATAGTCTTTTCTCTTTTTTCCCTTCTTTTCTATGCAAGCTCAGAGATAGTCTTCCATATCTCTAATTTGCTAGCTCACAAAGCACCTCATAAGTCTGTACTGAGAACTAAAAATAATTTATATTGCTTCCGTTTAATGGACACTTTTACATTTGTTAGCCTTTTGTTCCTATTACTCTCATGGCCACTGCTTATAATTTAAAAAGTCAGATTAGTGTCATGGAATGTCCATGGACTCAATCATCCAGTTAAAAGGAAAAAGATTTTTCTAGCTCAAAAAAAAATGAAAGCCAAAATTATATCTTGTCAGGAGACTCACCTTTGAGAGATTAAACCCTTTAAAAAAATGTTAACTGGATAGGGCAATCATACTTATCCCCAGCTTTAGGGAAAAAAACATGGTGTTGCTATACTTTTTCATAAGGAACTGAATATCCAAATTAGACAGGAATTCAAAGACACTGAAGGCAGGTGGATATTATTAAAGGTTGCCTTGAGCACTAGTGAATTTTTGTTTCTAAATGTATATGCCCCAAATCAAGATGACCCTTTTTTTCCCAAAATATCTGAGCAAATATTGATCTGTGATCCTGTGTGTTTAATTATTGCAGGTGACTTCAGTTTGCCACTCAATATCCGGTTGGATAGACAGTGTAGAGCTTTATTTCATGTCCCCAAAGCTCATTCCATGCTACGTTCACTAATAGACAATTACAGTCTTCTAGATCCCTGGAGGCAGCTGTTTCCTGATACAGCGAAAATGCTTACCTTTATCAGGTATTCTCCAAGGACAGCAGGCCTTATATTCTCACTGATGGGTAAGGCGATCCCGTGTTGCCCAGTCCAGAGCTTGTGATAAGCATTTAAGAGCTTTGTGGAGCGTGATGCTCTACTGCGCATGTGTGAGTGCCTTCTTGCCTGCTGCGACTGTCTGTGGGGCTTAGTCCGCTCCATATAATAGGCCAGTTCTCCCTTGCAGTCCAAGGTGTGCAATGTGCTTTCGCCAGGATAGGCGTGAGGTCGGAGAAAGAATGTTGGCAAGACAATCAACTAGTTCAGATGGAACTCTGACACAACCTTAGGCAGGAACTTAGGGTGTTTGCAGAGGACTACTCTGTTGTGATGAAACTTGGTGTAAGGTGCATCCACCACTAAGGCCTGAAGCTCACTGACTCTACAAGCTGAAGTAACAGCCACCAAGAAAATGACCTTCCAGGTCAAGTACTTCAGATGGCAGAAATCTAGTGGCTCAAAAGGAGCTTTCATCAGCTAGGTGAGAATGATGTTGAGGTCCCATGAAACAGGTGGAGGTTTGACAGGGGGCTTCAACGAAAGCAAACATCTCATAAAGCAAACAACTAGAGCCTGTCCAGAGATGGGCTTACCTTCTACACATTGATAAGCACTAATTGAGTTGAGGTGAACCCTTACAAAGTTGGTTTGAGACCAGACTCGGAGAGTTGTAGCTGGTATTCAAGCGGGGGCTTTATAGGGCAAGAAAGGGGATCTAGGGCCTTGCCCTCACACCAGACGTCAAACCTCCTCCATTTGAAAGAGTAACACCTCTTAGCGGAATCTTTCCTGAAAGCCAGCAAGACCCAGGAGGCTCCCTCTGGAAGACCCAAGGAAGTGAATTCTAGGCTCTCAACATCCAGGCAGTGAGGGCCAGAGACTTAAGGTTGGGATACAGAAAAGACCCCTTGTTCTGCGTGATGAGGGTCATAAAACACTCCAATCTCCATGGTTCTTTAGAGGATAACTCCAGAAGAAGGGGAATCCAGATCTGACTAGGCCAGTAAGGAGTGATCAGAATCATGGTCCCGCGGTCTTGCTTGAGTTTCAGCAGTCTTCCCTACAAGAGGTATGGGAGGATAGGCATACAGAAGACCCGTCCCCCAATGAAGAAGGGATGCATCTGATGCTAGTTTGTTGTGGGCCTGAAACCTGGAATAGAACTGAGGAACTTTGTGATTGATGTGAGTGGCAAAAAGGTGAGGTCCACCAAGGGGGTGTTCCATACTCAGAAGATCTCGCTAGCAATGCCCATGTTGAGAGACCACTTGTGCGGTTGAATGACTCTACTCAGTCTGTTGGCCAGGCTGTTGTTTTTGTCTGCCAGATAAGTGGCTCAAAGAAGCATGCCATGCTAGAGAGCCCAACGCCATATCTGGGTGGCCTCCTGACACAAAAGTCTTGATACGATGCCCTCCCCCCTGCTTGTTGGTGTAGTACATGACAACCTGATTGTCCATTTGAATAAGCACAATTTGGTGAGCCAGTTATTCTCTGAAAGCTTTTAGAGCATTCCAAATTACCCAAAGTTCCAGGAGATTGACCTGAAGATCTGCTTCCTGGGCGGACCAAACTCCATGAGTGTGAAGCCCATCTACATGAGCTCCCCAACCCAGGAGAGATGCATCCATCATCCGCACTTTTGTGGCTGAAGAATTTGGCATGGAAGTCCCAGAGTCAAATAGAATCAAATGGTCCACCACAACAGGGAGCGAGCAAGCTCCAGGGACACTTGGATGGCATCTTCCAGATCTCTTGTAGCTTGGCACTACTGAGAGGCCAGGGTCCATTGGGCAGTTCTCATGTGAAGATGTGTCGTAGGTGTCACAATCTGTGGATGCCATGTGGCCCAATAACCTCAACAGCTGCTGAGCTGTGACCTGCTGAGAGGCTCGAACCTGAGAAACCAGTGCAACTAGAGTGTCTGCCCTCATCCCTAGGAAGTAGGCTTGAACCTTCTAAATATTGAGTAGTGCTCCAATGAATTCCAATTGCTGGGCAGGGTGAAAATGGGGCTTGAGGTGGTTTAAAATTAACCCTAGTAGCTCGAGCACCCGAATAGTCCTCTATATGGACTCCCGAGCATCGTCCTCAGACATGCTCTTCACCAGCCAATCATTGAGATAAGGGAACACATGGACTCCTAGTCTGCGTAGCAATGCTGCAACTACCACCAGACATTTGGTAGATACCCTGGGAGCTGACATGAGACAAAAGAGCAACACGCGGTACTGGAAGTTCTGTGTTCCCAGACAAAAACGTAGATATTTCCAGTGGGTTGGATATATCGGGATGTGAGTGTAAGCATCCTTTAAGTCCAGAGAGCATAGCCAATCATTTTCCAGAATCATGGGGAGAAGGGACCCTGGGAAACCATCCTGAACTTTTCTTTGACCAGGAATTTGTTCAAGGCCCTTAGGTTCATGATGGAATGCATTCCCTCCTCCTCCCCCCCCCCCCCCCCCCATTTTCTTTTGCACAAGAAAGTGCCTGGAATAGAATCCCTTCTCTTCTTCCCCTGGTGGAACAGGCTCGACCGCATGGACCTTCAGAAGGGCAGAGGGTTCCTCTGCAAGTACTTGTTTGTGCTGAGTGCTGAATTTGAAGGTTTTTTATGTCAATTTAGAACGTATCCGAGACAGATTATTTGGAGAACCCACCAGTCTGAGGTTACAAGGGGCCACCTTTCATGGAAAAACTTCAGCCTCCCCCCAACCGGTAAGTTGTCTAGGGAGGACACTTTGACAGAGACATGCAGCCATGAGAGTCTGAGCATCGCTATACTTTGAGCAGAGATCCTGGATTCCACATCAAAGGTGTCATAGGTGCCTCTGGCTAAGAGCTTACAACACGCCTTCTTCTGCTTGGCCAACTGGTGAAGCAACTCAGCATGCTCTGATGGGAGAGAGTCAGCCAAGTCTAGCATCTTGCGCAACAAGTTCTGGAAGTAGATGCTTGTGAAGGGCTGTTCTTTTTTTTTTATATCTTTTTATTGAAAGTTTTTAAACCGCATCAGTAAACAAAAACAGCTAGAAATCAAAATGATACAAATTGCAATGATATTGGCAACAGTATAACACATCATCTCCCTCCTTCTCACCCCCACCCTCCTTCCCTCAGTCCCAAAACATTACTCCACTAGATGGCCAGTCCTCTGTAATTGGAAAATCATCCAATGTCTTGAAACATCAGCTAGGTCGCACCATCAGTATTGGTGCATCAAGGTCTATCCCAGAACGGGATCTCCATGTGACACATTGGTCCCATTGTTTATGGAACTGAATGATTTGTCCCATTCGGAGCACTGTCAGCTTAGACATCTGATATAGGTAATCCATTTTGTAAGTCACCTTCAGCACTGGAGGTGGCAGCGGGTTTCTCCATGTCACTGCCAATACAATTTTTCCCGCTACCAGCAGGACTGATGCCAAATAATATGTCTTCGGCTGAACCCCTGGTGGGCGAAAGTGCAGAAGACAAGATTCCACTGTCAGCGGATACCGCACACCTGTAATTTGAGCTAGTAAGTGGACAACCTCGGACCAATAGGGCTTTATCTTTGAGCAGGTCCACCATATGTGGAGCATGTCACCCTTCTCAGAGCATCCCCTCCAACAATAACCCATTCCTTGTTTATACATTTTTGCTATTCTATATGGGGTGAAATATCAGTGACAGAGCACCTTGTACCCATTTTCTATCAATGAGCTAGAGACAGAAGCCTTCAGCATATATCCAAAGGCCTTCTCCCATTTTCGTAAATCATATTTATTTCTCATATCTTGCTCCCATCTCTGTGTGTACCTCAATATAGGGGTATTTCAGGCCAGGAGCACTGCATATATCCGTGATGTACAGCCCAAGGTGGCGTACCCACCTTGGAGTGCAGTCTCCATCACGATGTAATCTAAGGTCAATTCAACCTTAGCTCTACAGAGTACTTGGAGGCATATTTTCAAAGCACTTAGCCTCCCAAAGTTCTATAGAAACCTATGGAACTTAGCCTCCCAAAGTGCTTTGAAAATATGCCTCACAGTCTCATATCTGCCTATAGTTAAATATATGGTGGATTGGTAAACCATACTCTTCCTGGAGATCCAGAAATTACACCATTTGCCCTTCCACCCAGATCTGTCCCAGCTGTGATAAGCCCCTTCATGAAGGGCTGTTATGATTCTATCTGTGACACGAGCATAGAGGTCTAAAACATCTTCTTCCCAAAAGAGTCCAAGGTTCTAGCTTCTCTGCCTGGGGGTGCCAAATATAGTCTATAGAACTCCTGGCTCTTTTGATGGCGGATTCCACCACCATGGAATGATGAAACAACTGGGACTTATCAAAACCAGGTATGCTGTGGATCTGGTACATGGTATCGATCTTCTTGGGCAATACCGGGACAGACAGAGGGAACTCCCAGTTCCACATGAAAACGTCCTGCAGGATCTCATGCAATGGTACAATCACAGCCTCTCTAGGAATAGACTTTAGTCCAGGACATAGTAACATAGTAAATGATGGCAGATAAAGACCTGTACGGTCCATCCAGTCTGCCCAACAAGATAAACTCATTTTACATGGTATGTGATACTTTATATGTATACCCGAGTTTGATTTGTCCTTGCCTTTCTCTGCCCAGCACTGTTCTTGTACTAAATTCTGAAGCCCCTTAAAATTTACACTCCAGCCCATCCCTATCTATTCAGTCACGATCAGGGCGTAGACTGTAGAAGTCTGCTCAGCTCCCGTTTTGTTTCCCAATTACCGGTGTCGCCACTTAATCTCCGCTAAGATTCCGTGGAACCATTCCTTCTAAACAGGATTCCTTTGTGTTTATCCTACGCATGTTTGAATTCCATTACCGTTTTCATCTCCACCACCTCCCCGCGGGAGGGCATTCCACATATCCACCACCCTCTCCGTGAAAAAATACTTCCTGACATTAGTCCTGAGTCTGCCCCCCTTCAACCTCAATTCATGTCCTCTAGTTCTACTGCCTTCCCGTCTCCGGAAAAGGTTTGTTTGCGGATTAATACCTTTCAAATATTTGAACATCTGTATCATGTCTCCCCTACTTCTCCTTTCCTCCAAGGTATACATGTTCATGTCAGCAAGTCTCTCCTCGTATGGTTTGCAACGCAAATCCCATACCATTTTTGTAGCTTTTCTTTGCACCGCTTCTAGTCTTTTTACATCTTTAGCAAGATATGGCCTCCAAAACTGAACATAATACTCCAAGTGGGGCCTCATCGACGACTTGTAGAGGGGCATCATCACCTCTTTTCTTCTGCTGGTTATGCCCCTCTCTACACAGCCTAGCATCCTTCTGGCCACGGCCATCGCCTTGTCACATTGTTTCTTCACCTTTAGATCCTCAGACATCAACACCCCAAGGTCTCTTTCCTGAGTTGAGCTTACTAATCTCTCCCCTCCTATTCAGTATCTCTCTTTTGGGTTTCTGCAACCCAAGTGCATCACTCTACACTTCTTGGCATTAAATTTTAACTCTATCTTTCTTTCTACCAGTATGACTCAATGTTATTCTTACTCTAAATTTTATCTACAACAATTTTTAGTAAAGTAAATAATTTTTTGGCGCTCGGTATATGTGAAGTACCAAACCACCATGTGTATCATTTCTCTGGCGCTTCAACTTCCAACATCATAGCACCAGTTACCTGCCTTCCTACCTATTCATACTATCCCAGTATTCATTGTTATTTCATTCTTTTTTTCGTTCACAATGCCTTTTTAAACAATTATTGAAATTCCAATAGTATGTATCCTCTATTACAACACTTATCTTTTCACAGGGATCTGGTGCTTGGGTGCCAATAATTATTGTTGATCGTGTCCCTTATCCTTCATGCTGTGTAAAGATCCTGTCTAATCCCCTCGTTTTGCTCCCAACGTAGGAATGTGTTTCGCTATTACAGCGTCTTCAGGAGAAGCCCCTCTTTTTATTCCAGCTTAAAGCATGCTCATTGTGAAAGCACATACAAATATTAGCTGATGCAAGGGGGATAATTTGCAACCAGAACAAACCATCCTGATGAATACTTACGTATTTACCCATGTAAAAACCTTTGGAAATTGCCCTCAGTTTATTTGGCAAGTTTTGGAAATGAAGAAAATAGGCAACAGAACATTGATTCAAATAATAGAAATTCTGCTACATGGAAAACATGATATACCATACAAACTGATTCCTTATTCTTATGGGGTTTGTGAGGGAATGAGTAAACACAGTTCCCTTTAAGAGCACTCCTTCACTGGGTCATCTAGACTGCTGATTCAGGAGGGTGGGGTTCAGCTAGAGGGAATGAAAACCTCAGAGCAAGCTCCCAGAGCAGAGAGATGGTTATCAAAATGTGTTTTTAAACCTAAGCCCTCAATGTCCAAAGACACTGTTGATTTTATAATTTTGTAACTTTTTAGTTTGGTTCTAATGCAATTTTCTGTGATTTCTCCTAAAGTAGGCCTATTTAGAAAATATGTGAATAATGTAATCTTTCCCTGATTGACAAAGATTGTATTTCTCCTGACTTTGTAAGCTCCCAGTCTGGTTGGACTGGGGTTTTTTTGGACAGTTGTAATCCACTCCGAACCTGAACCAGGTGTGAGTGGAATATAAATGTATGGTAAAGTAAAGGTCCAGGGCAGGAGGAAAGGTTTTTCGGGAGAGTTTTTCAAAGGGCTGCAGTGTCAGTAGGCCCAAAGATAGGAACGTTGTGTTTTTGTAGCTGAGAATTGAGCCTGCTAGAAGCTAGTCTCCATGGGTGCGTGACTGGGCTTACTGAAATTATGTTGTAGAAGCCTGGCAGAAAGCAAATCTTGATGATATGAGGAATTACATTTCAATGTTAACTGCTGTCTATGTTTGAGAGCATAGAGTCTATTACGGGAACAGACTCTGATTTTTACTTTTTATTTATTTTCAAATTAAATTGACAAGTAATTTATTACATTGTCATGAAACACAGCATCATAATGTTATATAAAGTAAATGGATACAGGTCAAATAAAAACAAAAGGAAAAATTCCCACTGACTAACACATATTACCATTGGTATCCACTAAACTAATAATCCTTAGCATTCAGTTAATTTGCTTCCTTAGACCAAACATGGTGGGGGGGGGGGGGGGGGGGGCAGGCAAACATATTAGAGAAGTTACTTATTATATTCAATTTCTAAAGAAGAATACATGCAAATCCCAAACTCATATTTTATCAGGTATTTTAGAATCTAAGAAGACTCTCAATTGGTCAGGCGAGAAAAAAAACATACTTTGTTGAACCTAACCGAATTATACATTTACATGGGTAGGCCAGTAGGAAAGATCCTCCCAAATCCAAAGTGTTTTGTTTTAATTCCAGAAAAAACTTTCTTCTCTGTTGGGTAGGTTTAGTAACATCTTGACAGACTCTGATATTTTGATTGATCAATTACAAAGACTTTACCTGATTTACACTACACCCTATGTCTGTGAAGATTCCACGTCTGACCACCACCCACGCCACCACTGGGTTTCATTTCTATTATCACGTGGAGCATTCTTTGTTTCATACAAATGTTCATGTATTCCACAAGTTTAATACAAATCTTCCGTACTCCACAGGTCAGGCAGCTGTAATGAAAATGGGCTTTCAATTTAAAGTTACATACTGCACCTACGCTTGCAGACGATGAGTAGAAGGTAACAATAATGAAGCATGCTCCTAATGGTCACAATTTGCCTGTCACTTGCAGTTTTGCAAATAAGCAATTTGAAGGCACAGTTTCAACAAACAGAAATGTTATCTGGCATATAAATTGATAATAACACTTCGGAAAAAGCAGATGTTATATAGCTTTTATTGAGCTGTAATTCCAAGCACCATAATATGCTGTCAGAGGAATCAGAGATAGAGAAATAGTAATTGTGTACTTGAGCACTCTGCATTTTTACTTCTTCATCATCTTGCTAAAGTAGTCAACATATGCTACCATAGTTATTGATATTTATGATGTACAAGTACATTAATCTTATTTTAAGCCCATAGAGTGTCTGTGATACATTTAATTTGACCAACTGCATCACAACTGTGTGAAAATATTTAATACTTGGTGTATGTCCAAATCAATTTAGAAGCGTACAAAATGGTGTTTTAGGAATCTATAACTGTCTAAACAAACATGACTACCACAAGTCTTTGCATTGCTTGCTTTTATTTTATATTAAGATTTACAAGATTTACATTTACATAAATGACAAAAAAGGGAATTAAAGTATTCAACATAGTATTTAAAGAAAAAACTATGTTAAAGGAATTAATCCCACTAATTCCCACAAGCCCCCATTACTGAGGAAAAATGAAGCTACTTAAACAATCAGAAAATATTGATCAAGTGACTAGAACATCATTCTAATTACTAAGCTATTTAAGAATTACAGCCAAAACCACTCCACCCCCTTTACAGAGAAAAGAACAAAAGGAGAAACAAATAAGTTATAATTAAGTTTCCCTATCTAATAGAATTTTTCCCAGATAGGCAGGATAATATAAAACATGCTTATTACTTTGATAAGTGATTAAACACTTCAGAGAAATGTTAGTAAAAAAAATGCAGCAAGTATAAGACCCTAGCATTCATCAGTCGAAATGCCTTACTATGCACATCAGGAATAATCATCAGTTTCTATTGTAATCCCCCATTATTTAGGATTACAATAGAAACTCAAACTCAATCTGCAGCCCCTCACTAACTCTCTACCCTCATCTCCCCTTACGCTCCTACCCGTAACCTCACAGGACAGCCTTCTCCACCACAGCCAACTCCAGGCTCCGCCCTTTCTGCCTCGCCTCACCCTATGCTTGGAATAAACTCCCTGAACCCATACGCCAAGCCCCCTCCCTGCCCATCTTCAAATCCTTGCCCAAAGGCCACCTCTTCAATGTCGCTTTCGGCACCTAACCATTGCACCTCTATCCAGGAAATCTAGACTGCCTCAATCTTGATTGACTGCACTTTTTGTCCTTTAGATTGTAAACTCCTTTGAGCAGGGACTGTCCTTCTTTGTTAATTGTACAGCGCTGCGCAACCCTGGTAGCACTTTAGAAATGTTAAATAGTAGTAGTAGTAGTAGTAGATTACTGAATGGTGTTGGCATTTCCCCAGAGTCACTGGGGGCAGCATGTGGGATGTCTCTGGGTGGGAGGGATGCCCAGCCCAAGAGGAGTATCCTGCAGAAAGAAAGTGGATTTGTAATAGGATTGATAGGGGAGGTGGCGTTTGGAAGGTAATAAAAGGATCTTGTTTGGTTGAGTACAGGGTCTTTGGTTGTCCTCACCTCCGCCAGGACCCTAGAAGGAGAGGGGGTATGCTAGAAATGTGGAATAAACTGAGGCTGTAATAAAGAGGAGCTCCTACCCCTAAGAGCAATGACTGTGAGTGCAAGAAGAGTTCCAGGTGGGTAAGGGGAACCCAGCCTGACAGCAGGATCTAGAGCAGGGGATGCCTGTTCAAGGTCAGGGTGCAGTCCAGAGAGATGCATCGCTGGAAGGAGGACAGACATGGAGGTCTGGTCCTGAGTGAAACGGATGGTGATCAGAGACAACAGGAGCAGCCTTAGATTATAAAGCCTGAAGGGATGGGTGATGGAGGAGTTGTATATTTGTACATAAATTTGGATTGCCTAGTGTTCTTGGCTGGAGCTGAAACAAGGGGGGGGGGAGGAAACCCTCTTCAACCAAATGCTGACTATATATAAAGAATTCAGAGTTTGAATTTACTGCTTGGTGTGCTGAGTGTTCCTTTGAGTGAGAGAACAGTGAGTGGGTTTCCCGGACTGTTGAAGGATACTCTAACTAAGCCCAGCTTAATATCCTATGGCCTTCTGGATTTTATTCTGCCCCAGCCTGCGCCTAAGCTCCATTGAGAGGATCTGAACTGTGTTCTGAGAGTGAGTGATAGGAAAGGGAAAAGATGGGTTGGGCTTTGTTTTTTGTGGCCCGGGTCAGTCAGAAAACTGAGTTGATCGTCAAGATCCAAGTTACACTATTGACAGAAAAGAAGCTCCTTTTTAGAACAATTCTTCATGACCTTCATTTTATCCATTTCTGACAGAAAGGATACTGTTGTTTGACTAGTAAAGTCATCCAATGATGATTCCAAAAATGCTGAGAGTTCAAAGTTATCAGATGGAAAAACTACATAGAGACCACCCTCTACCCTGCTCCCAGAAAGTTTACTAGTAGTGAAGTAATAACATTTAGAAATCACTATTGCCTCTGCTTTAGATAAAATCAACACTTCCTTAAAATACTGCTTAAGTAATACCTCAGGAGATAAAAGATGTATCACAGGAAACTCCAACAATAGTAGATTCTTAGCTCTACATTGGTTTCCAAAGGCATTTAATTTAAGATGTAAAGACAAACTCTCTTATTCCAGATACAGATGTAGCGTGAATTGTTGCTACCTGTGATGTCAGCATCTTTTCCCTATTAATAGTTTAAGCATCTGATGATCAATGAAAGAAAATGGGTCAACCACCTGAGCACTGAATTTACATATTTGGGCAACTGAACCTGTCAACAATTTCTCAGTTCTGGAGACAACTTGCCAAATGCCTTCAAGGAAACTTCTTTAGTAGCCTTCACTTCACTAAAGGACATCACTGTTTCTGATGGAGGAACAGATTTTAAAATCAAATTGTGACTAGAGTCAGAGACCATCAAAGAAGGGCCTAACCCCCCAAAATTAGCCACCCCTCTGTTTAAAGGCACAGGGCTACTGTTTTGCCCAAGGTCTCCAATGGGTGAGAGCAGAGGTACAGGCAGAATGGGTATAAATCTACCATCAGGACTAATAAAGGTTCCTGATTCTGTACAGCCATTGGTCTGACCAACCGTAACTGACACAGAGTACATCATCGGTTGCACATGTTTGTCCATGGGGCCTCTTGTAGTTACAGCTGAGCTTACTGGAACTTTGTTCTTGATTTTATGCTTTCTCATGATTTTTAAAGGTCATCTGTCCAAGCCCCAAAAGACAACAATTAACAAGGTCCAATCAATCTTTCCAAACCAACAGTAGGGCCAATAGCAGAAGCAATCACAAAAGCCATCACAACCAGCATTGCACCAGATAACTCATCAGCACCTCATTGGGACCTCACCAGGATTCTAACAGATCTCAGTGCCACATCAACTACATCAACCTGTGCAGCATTGCCCTTCTGTGTCTCTGTCCCCCTCATATGGCCATCACCCCCCCCCCCCCCGTGTCCGTACGCCCCCCTCCCCCCACATCAAGCATGTCCCTTATCCTCATATTCAGCTTCTCCTCTCGCTTTTCCCAAATTCTCCCACACTACCACCCCCTTCAAGGACCAGCATATCTGTATCTATCTTCTTCTCCTCCCCTAGGCCACATGTCTCTTTCTTTCTTCTTTTCCTACACCTGGGACCAGCATCTCTCTCTCTCTCTCTCTCTCTCTCTCTCTCTCATTTTCTCTTCCTTCCCTCCTGTACCCCTTCCCCCAGCCCTGGGTCCAGCAAGGTCCAGCAAGTTTCCCTCTCTCTTTCCTTCCTCCTGCCCCCTCTCTAAGTTTCAGCAGCTCTCTGTCTCTCCTCCCTTCTTCCTGCCCCACCTCCCCAAGAATCCAGCAAGTATATATCTCTCTTCTCTCTCTCCTCCACCTTCTCTCATCTTTTATCTCTTCCATCCCTGACCCTCATCTTGAAGATCTTCTCTATCCCTCCTCACTATTCCCTCTTTTCCACATTCCATTATAATGTAATAGAAGGAAAAAATAAATAATTACCATGCAGCTGCAATGTTGAGACCGGAAGAAGAGAGAAGCAACCAGTGTGATGCTGGAGGTGAAAATGGAGCATGGACATGGGACCTGGAAGTGCTTGCATGCACAGGAGCATTCTGGGCTGGTGGGAAAGACCAGGTTTGTCTTAGGGCAGAACTGGGCCCCAGGGATAGAGAGTTGCGAGCTCAAGACAAATATTCTCCTGAATCTAGCATTCTGTCACTCACTTCACTCTGCCACCCCCCACTCTGGTCTGGTCATCTCTCACTCCATCCAAGCCTTCGCCCTCCAAACCTGCCTTAGATTGCCGATTATGGCAGTGTTTCATTCAGGCTTTCTCTGGGTGACCCACGGGCTTTTCCTCTGCCAGATCCCGCCCTTCTTTTCTGCGGGCAGGATCTGGCAGAAGAAACGTCCTGCAGATCGGCCAGAGACAGCTTGAGTGACACCCACCAGACAAAAAAGATCTGGGCTTTCTATCCCACTATAAACCATAAAATTCTACTGCTTTGGCACTCTCTTATCTGCCATACTTCTGTCTCTGTCTCTCATCTACCCAGCTCTCCCTGTTTCTCACCTAACCTACCTCCCTTTTCCCTGTGAGACTGTCATTGGAATGCCTCTGTGTTTCATTTTATATTCTGATATTTGTTAATATTTGCTTATTTCCGATCTGAAGAAGAAGGGTTACCTTTGAAAGCTAATCAAAAGATGTATTTAGTCCAATATAAAAAGTATCATCTTATTTTCTTTTCTATTTTTTTTTTATTTATTTCTATTTATTATCTTTTTGAAGAAACTCACCCAAGGCATGATACAGTAAGAATAAATTGGTCATAGGCAAAGGACAATTACAGCAGTAAAAATATTCAAAGAACAGTATACATTCTCCAAGGACATGCAGGCCTATCTATTCTCACAAGTGGGTAACGCAGCGTCGCATTGCCCAGTCCGGAGCTTCTAACAAGCTCAAGACAAAGCTTTGTGGAACGAGAGACACGCTCCACCTTCTATGTGCAAGTGCCTTCCTGCCCGCTGTGAAGGCGCAGTTCTGTTCTTACTACGGTGAAGAGAGGCTGTGGGGGGGGGGGGGGTTTGCCTCTTCACATGCCCGTCAAAGAGCTTTTTTGGTGCCTTTCGGCTATTTTCAGGAAGATTTTTTTCTTCTTCCTGGGTCCCCTTTTCCTCTCTTCCCATAATATTTTTTAGTTTTTTTCCCTTTTTAAAATTTTCCGGTTATTAGGTCATGTTTAGGCCTTGACTCTGGCTGGGTTTTTCCTGGCTTTTTTCTCGGTGCTTTGTCTCTTTTTCCAGCACCATCGAGCCGTTTGATTTCACTGCAGAACTTTTTCTGTTCATGTCATCAGAGCCGCCAAGGGGGGGGGGGGGGGGGCAGAATTCCCTGGGCCCGGGCCTCTCTCCTTCTCCTACTCCCAGGCTGCCAGAACCACAGTCCCCAGTCTCCACCAGCCTACCCTCAGCTCCCTCGACAGCCCCCCTTCTGTCTGCCACCGGGCCCCCTGGCTTCTCAGGTTTGAGCCTCTCAGCAGATCACAGCTTGGAAGATGTTGAGGTTGGTGGGCATATGGCTTCCACAGTTTATGTGATACCCATGACACACTTTCACATGAGATCAGCCCAATGGACCCTAGCCTCCCAGTGGTGCCAAGCTACGGGAAATCTAGACGATGTCATCCAAGTATTCCCAGACCTTGTTCACTCTCTGTTCTGGTGGACCATTCAATCCAGTTTGACTCTGGGACTCCCATTCCAAATTCCTCAACCTCAAAATGTCCTGACAATGGATGCATCTCTCCTAGGTTGGGGAGCTCATGTGGATGGGCTTCATACTACAGAAGCCTGGTCAGTCCAGGAAACAGGTCTTCAGATCAATGTTATGGAACTCCAGATGATCTGAAATGCCCTAAAGGCTTTCAGAGATCAGCTGTCTCACCAAATTCTACTCATTCAAACAAACAACAAGGTTGCAATGTATTACATCAACAAGCAGGGGAGCACCGGATCACACCCTCTGTGTCAAGAGGCCATCTGGATGTGGTGCTGGGCTTGCCAGCACGGCATGTTCCTTCAAGCCACTTATGTGGCGGGCAAAATCAACAGTCTGGCCAACAGGCTGGACAGGACTATGCAACTGCACGAATGGTCTCTCAGCATGGGTGTTGCCCACAAGATCTTCCAAGCATAGGCACCCCCTCGGTGGATCTCTTCCCCACTCATTTGAATCACAAAGTCTCTCAGTTCTGTTCCAGGCTTCAGGCTAATGACGACTAGCATTGGATGCCTTCCTTCTGCATTGGAGAATGGGTCTTCTGTATACATATCCTCCCATCTCTCTTATGCCCTTCCAGTAACCAGCTACTCATATGCTCTCCTTGGTGATGCTAGAGAGCTTTCTAATCCACACAACATTTCAAAGTGAGGCATCATGAGCTGACAGAATCTGAACCTCCTTCATAGTACCATCAACCGCCGAAGTCCAAATCTCCCTCAAAGAGTATGCAAAATCTCACTGTACACTGGATGCTTGTCCCACCTCACTCATGAGAGATGCCCCTATCTGGTTTATTGACTTACTAACTGAACACATCTTCTACTCACTATGAGAAGGCCACTTCCCAGAGACCAAGGGAAACATAATGCTCACCCCAATCCTAAAAAAAACATGGCCAAGAAAAACAACATAACCAATTATAGACTGGTGGAATACATCCCATTCCTAGTCAAAGTCATGGAAGGGATAGTCACCAAACAAACAATGGATTACCTAGGCCATCACTCTATTCTTCACCCTTCCCAGTCAGGTTTCAGACCATACCACAGCATGGAAACTGTGCGTCTATCACTGCTCAATGACATCAAAGCTGAGACAAGCAAAAGAAAGAAAGTACTGATACTTCAATTCAACATGTCAAGGTCTTTTGATGTTGTTGACAATGATATACTCCTCTACCTACTGGTCTGTATCGGTCTTGGAGGCTCCGTACTCAGATGGTTCACTAGTTTTCTCAAATCCAGATCATACCAAATCAAATCAGCATATAACATTTCACCTCCCTGGACCCTAGGCTGTGGTGTACCACAGGGTTTCCCACTGTCTCCAACACTATTCAACATCATGATAGCTCCACCTGGTAACAAACTAGAAGCATTAATGATGAAATCACACATTTACACTGACGACGTGTCAATATACATACTCTTCTCTGGTGACCTAAGTGACATCACAGACAGGATCTAGATTGGCCTACACACAATGGAGACCTGGGTCTCCACCTTCAGGTTAAAGCTAAACAGAGAGAAAACCAAATTCTTGGTTGTATCTAGCACCTTCCATCCTATCCCCTACCACACGTTCACAATTGACCAAACAAGTTTCCCACTAGAAATCAATCTCAAAGTCCTGGGAGTCACCTTAGACCAAATCTTGACACTGGACAACCAAATAACCTCGGTCGCAAAGAAAGCCTTCAGAATGCTCTGGAAGCTGAGAAGAATCAGAAACCTCTTCCCGTTCGCTACCTTTATTCTCCTGGTCCAATCTCTGATACTAACCCATCTGGACTACTGTAACTGTCTATACGCAGGTTGCAAAGATATAAGCCTGAAAAAAACTACAAACCGTCCAAAACACAGCTGCCTGCTTGATTTTCAGGTCTCCCCGCTATCCAAGGGCCTCTTCCCTATTGCAAACACTCCACTGGCTTCCCATAAAGGCTAGAATAAACTTCAAGATCCTAACACTTGTTTTCACAATCATCCAGGGACTAACCCCCACCTACATGATCATATGGATCAACCTCCCACTCAGAAATGCCCGACAGATGCTCAAACCTACAACTTACTCCCCAAACTGTAAAGGAGTAATATACAAATCACTTTACAACAGAAAGCTCTCCTCTCTCACTATCCAAGCCTGGAATGACCTCCCCTCAAAAGAGAATGATCAATTACCTTTTATTTCTCTAAATGCTAAAATAATACCTCTTCACAAAATTTCTGAGCAACACAGGATAAGTCTTCGAAGACCGAGCACAAGCCCCAACAGTGGCTCCTAGTCTCTTTTCAATTGACCTAACAATGACACCTCCATGTCTGCCGGATCCCAATTCCTGATCTCCATAATGGCATGGTTACTCTATTACTCATTATGTCCTCTATCACACCTAATCTCTTGGTTACCACAGCTCTCATTTTTTGCTGTCAATATATTGATTGCAGTCCCTCTCTGACAACTGCAACTGATACACAATAGATTTGATGTTGTGGTAGGATCCCTATCTCTCTGCAACCCAGATGATTACACTATCTATTAGATTTGTTATTTCCATAAGTACTTCATTACACTAAAAACCTGCTGATTGTTAGTTCCTTATTATAATGCAATCCACCTTAACTGATTCTGTTACACTGTAAGCACACATAGAACCAAACTTGATTTGGATAATGTGGGATATAAGACTAAATAAATGGAAATGTCGACCTTGGCTGCTCACTTCTGTACATCACCTTAGAACACATGCAGATGACTGCTACAATGAAGCACATGCTACAGCTAGCACAGTGATTGAGTAAACATCCCCCCCCCCCCCCCCCAGATATTCAAAGCTACTTAACTGGCCAGTAACAGTCGCTGACCGGTTAA
The DNA here is from genome assembly GCF_901765095.1 of Microcaecilia unicolor. Taxonomy (NCBI): domain Eukaryota; kingdom Metazoa; phylum Chordata; class Amphibia; order Gymnophiona; family Siphonopidae; genus Microcaecilia; species Microcaecilia unicolor. The sequence goes on from NC_044031.1 coordinate 237,088,935, forward strand.
ATAGCATATCAGCACCTAACTGGTAATATTCAGTGGGAGATAACCGATTATCACTGCTGAATATTGCCAGTTAGTACCTAGTGCATAACCAGGTATGTTACGCGACTTATCCAGTATATTCAGCCCCTAACCAGATTTTTTAAACCCCAGATGTTCAATGCCGGTTGCTGGAAATGGCCCAGCATTGAATATCTGGGTTTAACACCACCGGTGGACAGTAAAAGCGCTGCCTGCCTCCGGCTGAATATCAGACCCTTGGTGTTTAAAAGTTACTCTAGGTATCTAGGTAAGACAAGGTGGTGTCTTACTGTATGTTCTAAAAACTGTTGCTGAGATAATTCCAGCCTGTTGCATTTTTCATAATATTGCAACCAAGCATCGTATCCCAGTGGAAGTAAATTAGGATCTGAAGGAGTATCTTCCATGCCTTCCTGCACACGCTCAGAAGATCACAGTGAGTGAAAGTCTGGTCTGCAATCAGGTCATACGGGAAAACTGTAGCATGTGTTTCCCCAACACAGTTTCGCTACTGATGGACCAAACCAGACAAACGTTGACTCATGTTCATGTCTTATTTCATAGGAACCAATGCTCCTCGCAATTCCTGCACACCTGTGATTACAGTACCTCTTCAGGATCCAGCAAGCAGGTGTGAGACCATGTGACACTGTGTGCTGGCATGCAGTCAGCCAGTGGGTAGCGGGAGCTTGTCACGGATGCCCTATCAATAGGTGAAACTTTTTCCCCATGCCAGTTTACATGATGAACCAGGAATTTTCTATAGCCACAGGCATGAATTCCAGCACATCAGCACATTCTAGCTATGCAGAATAGTTTGAAATACTGAGCACTCAGCATATCATAACAGTTTCTGGAATATATGGCCCCTCTATAAGTGCACAGGGCATGCCAAGCATGCCTCATACATGTCCCAGTGCTAAGCTCTCGGAGTCTCATGTATGCATAACCTGTGTTGCAGTAGATGTTCCTCATGGCATCTGTGTTCATGGGGATAGAAGACCAGAAGATCAAAAAGAGGACCAGTCCTGAAGTAGAACAAAGAAGCAAAAATGAGCGGTGGTGAACTGGAGAGGAAGAAAGGACTCAGCAATCCCCTCCTCCCCTTTTCCTCTCCACTTTTCAGTTTTAAGATCTATGGATTTAGAAATGAAAGAAGAGGTATGGAAATGTTCTTTAAAGGATCCATATATACATATTTTGTTATCTTAGAATTTGGAGATAAACTATGGAATTTAATTTGATTGATGTTTTCCCTCCCCTTCTTTTTCTCAGGCAATTGCACACTGCAGTTGATAATTGTGTTTAAACTATAAATACAGTACTTCATAAATCTTGTATCCTGTCTGGTACCGCAGGTTACTTAAAGAGCATGCACAGTATTTTTTAGTTCTCCTACTTTTTTTTTTTTAGTTTTCTTGCTAACTATACATTTGGGGCAAGATTCTGTAAATGGCATCTAAAATCTAGATGTGTCCGATTAACGCACCTAGCGCTATTCTATATAACATGCCTAAAGTTAGGTGCAGTGTATAGAATAGAACATAGGACTGGGGAACGTGTGGCTATTTATGCCACTGAAAACCTGGTGTAAATACCCACACCTAACTGTAGGCATGTTCTCCCGAATTTTATAATAACACATGCAAATTCGAGTAATGCCCCTGACATACCCACAGTCCTCCCATGGTTGCAACCCCTTTTCAGCTAAGTACGTTGGAATTTACACGTGCCTTTTTTAGAACACGTCTAAAATGAAGTGCATGTAATTTGCAATTATTGCCAATTAGAGATGATAATTATTTATCATCCAATTATCATCTCTGATTGGCTTGTTACTCAAATGAGTAGCACACGTAAATTGCCCATGCGCAATTTCCTCTCTGTGCCTTATATAGAATCCAGCCTTTACTGCCTCAAAAGAAATCATATATGTTTCATTTGGACATTTTGAATTGGATTTTTATCCCATGTATATATAGCAGTGATTTCCAAACTTTGTTCTAGAGGAACCCCAGCCAGTCAGGTTTTCAGGATATTCATAATGAATATTCATGAGAGAGATTTGCATGCAGTGGGGGCAGTGCATGCAAATCTCTCTCATGTATACTCATTCCCCCAAATTCTATATATGGTGCCTTAAGTTGTGCACGCTAATGTGGCCGCATGACCAAATTTAGTCTCGGTCAGTTATGCCAATTGATGTACATCCAGACACCTAAATTAGGCATGGAGTGAGTGTATTCTATAACAATGTGCACAGATTTTAGAAATGCCCAGGACCCGCTCATTCTACTCCCATAACCATGCCCACTTTTCAACTATGCAAGTTAGAATTTACGCGCATCACCATACAGAATACGCTTAGCAAGTAGTGCACATAAATTCTGATTAATGCCAATTAATGCTGATAATTGCTTAACATCCAATTATCAGCGCTGATTAGCTTGTTAACTAATTAAGTTATGAACATTGTTATGGAAAATACTTGGTGCGATATATAGAATCCCAGGAAAATGTCTTAAATAAGAACGTTTTTAGTTCTTTTCTAAAAGAAAGAACTATAAGAAAAGGTTGCCTGTAGCACTACAGGTAATGAGAGCCAAAACTGTACAGTCTGAAAGCTAAAACAATTCTCTAAAAATTTCTTAAATCTAATACCTACACATGATGGAAATAAAAGGAGAAAAGGATCTCTGGATTTAGAAGATCTTCTTAGAGGGAAAGCAATCAAATTTAACAGAAAAACTGGGGACAGACCATTAAACATTTTAAACACAAAACAGGCAAGCTTGAAATACATTTCAGCTTGCACTGGAAGCCAGTGTAAAGAAATCAAGGTCGGAGTCACTCTATCAAACTTTTTCATATGAAAAATAAGCTTAGCAACCATATTTTGAAGAATCTGGAGCTTGGCCCATAATTTAACTGTAATGGTAGAATAGAAACTATTAAGTAATCTAAGGGGCCCTTTTACTAAAGGCTTGCTGCATACCAATCCAGAACAACCACCAGGCTACTGCAGGAGCCTGGCGGTACTTCCCACCCCCAGCACCCGCCATTTCCGATGCTACAAAAATATTTTCAATTTTGTAGTGCCAGTGCTTACCCAGCAGTAATCTGACCGGTTATTGCCTGGTTAGTGCATGAGCCCTTATCACCACCTCAGTGGGTGGCGGTAAGTGCTTCACCAAAATGGCCACACAGCAAATGGTTCACTTACCGCACGGCCATTTCTTTTTGAGACAGCCTTTTACCTGCTGTGGCAAAAGGGGGCCTCAGCGCGTGTCAAAAACAAGCACTGACGCTAGCGCAGGCCCCCTTTTACCATAGCTTATTAAAAGGACCCCTAAATGAGTTAAAGCCAATACTTGAACCAAGACAGAGAAGTTTTTCTAATCAAAGTAAGGACGTACATTGCGCAACTGTCGCACTTTAAAGAACACTGTCTTCACAATATAATTAACTTGAGGTTCAAGAGAGAGAGCTGAGTCCAGAATAAAGCCCAACACCTTAGATGTTCACTCAGCTTTTAACACCTGCAGTTATACCAGCCATGGGAACTGTCCGAGCTGGTTCGAATCACAAAATAGCTGAAGGAACCTCCCATGGCAGTCTCAGCAGCCATTGCGATGGAGATGCCACTAGACCACCAGGCCTTCCTAAGGTAGGCCCGGGGAGGGCCTACAGGTGGGTGGAATGGGGAAAGTGATTGTGGAGAGGGGGGCCACCATGAGAGGGGAACCTTTTTGGTTGGGAGTGGAGGAGGGAGTTTCATTTACGGTTTTGATTTCTGCTGAAATCAAGCGGCCAATTTTGGTCACAGGTTCGGTTTTGGTAGAAACAGAAGATCCTGGGTTCAGTCGGGCTCTCAAAGGAAATATAGCCCGTGAGAAAAGTGTCTCACTCTTGTGAATGTGGAATAGTGTAGAATAGCAGCATGTACTAATTGCTTGCCGTCGTACATTACATGTGCAGATGCAGAAGAGATATTCTTGGATGATTGCTGCCATCTAGTACAACACACAGAGGTTATGGGTAGGCAGCTAGTCGCACCAACCTTGTGTAGAAGGGATGAGATGTAAAGGGAAACTTGAATAGGCATGTATGGGAGCACATTCTATACCTTACATACAGCTGTGAATGAGCAAACAGGTGATATGTGGGCGCATTTGTAATGTGTTAGACAGTTGCACATAAGTAACACATGTATGGATAATGCATTAGTGCTGCGTGTATGCAGAGTAATGATATCACGCATTAGATACTGTGGGTTCAAAGACAGTATGCCTCTCAGATTGAGGAATCTGAGGATCTCAGATGCAGACCTACATCTTCTGGTTATCCTTATTGTACTCCACCGGGGCCAAGCTGCTACCAAATTCTAGAGTGCACAGGAAGGCCAAAATGAGCAAGCCCTGGAATAGAGTCCTGCAGTGCTTTAATTACTGAGTGTTATATCCAAAGGCGGTAGTTAGTGCTTCCTGGATCCACATTTGCTGGCTGTCCTAAACATTATATGGAAAATTGCAATATGCAGCTGTACAGTGAAAGGGAGCACAGCCTTTTTGCTGTCCTTACTTAAATTGTATAGCTATAAGGATAGTGGCTGAATATCAACAGCTGTCCCCAGAATGAGGTTGAGTTCCCACACTCTACCTTTGTTCTGCCTCTGCACTATCCATATAGACCAGTAAGAAATTTTAGCAGCATTATCCTTATAGTGCCACTGAAAATTCATGGATAGAGCAGTTATCCGTATAGCAGCTTTCATTATGGGGGAAATTCTATATAGGTGCCAAATGTTAGACACTACTTCGATGCTGTATTTACAGCGTGAAAAAAGTCTTCTAATGGATACAAGGCACCAAAATGGGGTAGAAGTGGTAATTCCATGAGAAAACAGTTAGGCACCCTTTTATAGAATAGCACGTAAATGTTCTGTGCAGATCTACAAAGGGGTTTTGGCCATGGGACGGACATAGGTGGGCCAGGGACGTTTCCTTAAAATGCACACAGTGGTATAGAATTCAGGGGATCCACGCCCAACTTGAGCACTGTGGTTTACACTTGGTTTCAGTTGGTAGAACTCACGCCCAAAGTTGAGTGTGAATCCCGGTGCTACGTACTATTCCATAAAGGGTGCCAATCCCGGAACACCCATTATGGAATACCATTCAGCACTGATTTTTTTTTGGTGCTGAATTTTGAGCACCATTTATAGAATACTGGAGTCCTTAAGTTGTTATTGTCTAGAAGGCAGTTTCTCCAGCATGTGAAGAATTTAAATGGTGTACCCATCTTGTTTCGATAATACGGGTTTCCCTGCCCCTTCTCCGAGATGTCCTGCGAGGACGTCCTCAGGAAAACTTGGGCATCCCTTTCGATTATGCCCCTCTTTATGTACTATGTTTTATGTATTACTAGTAAAACAGGCCCATTTCTGACACCAATGAAACGGGCACTAGCAAGGTTTTCCTCGGAGTGTGTATGTTTGAGAGAGTGTGTAAGAGAGTGACTCTGTGATAGAGTGAATGTGCGAGTGTGTGTGTTTGACAGAGAGAGAGTAAGACTGGGTACGTGTGTGTCTGTGTGAGAGAGAGTGTGTGTGTGAGAATGAGAGTGTGTGCCAGGGCCCCCCCTCCCTCCCTCCCAGTTCCAGGGTCGTTCCCTCCCCTCTCTCCCTCTGAGTTCCAGGGTCGTCCCCTCCCTCCCTCCGAGTTTCAGGGTCCCCCCTCCCTTCCTTCCTCCCAGTTTCAGGGTCCCCCCTCCCTCCCTCCCTCCCAGTTCCAGGATCGTCGTCCCTCCCTTCCTCCTTCCCTCCCTTCCAGTTCCAGGCCCCCTCCCTACGAATTTTAAAAGTCATCTTCACTTACCTCGTCGGGTCGTGTCTCGTCACTCATTAACTGGGAGGGCGGCTAATTCGCGAGGCAGGCAGGCTTGAGCCACTGCAGTAAGTCGGGAGTGTGGCTGTTGAGCGCGTCAGGCAGGCTCGAGCCACTTTTTTTTTTCTTTTGCTGTCAAGCTGTATGGTGGTTCAAATATGCGCAAGCCAATTTTGGGGTGGGGGTGGATCAGCTGTGAGGCATGCATGTGTTGTTTTTTCTTTTTTCGCGGCTTACATCATAATGGCTACGGTGACGTCAGTCTGTGCTACGGAGCCTGGCACACCAACTCCGAAGAAGTCACAAACACAGGCAGCAAGACCCATAGAACATTGAAGGTAGGCAGCAAGACCCATAGAACGTTGGAGGTAAGAATTATTATATAGAATATTTGACTATTGTAAACCATTCTGGCTTGTATTGCAAATAGAGACTGTGAGAAGGAAGAGGCTGTCCTACCCTGGTTAGGCCCCTAGAGGGCGATGTTCCCCTAAAATGTCCAGGGAGAAGGGCTGGGTGAGTCAGTAAGGGGATGTATAGCAGGAGGTCACTAGGACCGAGGAGAGTCCTGGAGATAGAAACAGGTGCAGCAGGTTATGGGCTGGGTCCTGTTTGGTCATTAACCACTTAATACCCCACCTGAGTGTGAGGGAGGAGGAGAGCTGGCCGCTGCAGAAAAGGGCTGGTAGCTGAAGCAGAAGGATCCCCATGAGAAGTATTGGCTGTGAGCAGGAGGATCCCCATGAGAAGTATTGGCTGTGCCCTTAAGACTGTGGGTCTAGAACTGTGTGTTACCAAGAAGGATGCTGGCTGGGGTAAGAAGGCCCTAGAGTATCAAGTATAAGAACTGTGTGTTCAAAGAGGGACTGTATGTCCAAGGGTCCAAGATGAAAAGACTGGGTGTCTAGAGCTGTGTGCTACAAAGAGGGACTGTGTGTCCAAGGGTCCAAGATGAAAAGACTGGGTGTCTAGAGCTGTGGGCTACAAGGAGGGACTGTGTGTCCAAGGGTCCAAGATGAAAAGACTGGGTGTCTAGAGCTGTGGGCTACAAGGAGGGACTGTGTGTCCAGGACTGAGTTAGTACTGAGCCCAAATGCCGGTGTGAGAGGGCTCAGGGGGAAGAAATCTGTTGGGTATTGAACTGTGCAAGAAGAAATGTTTAAGCTGGAAGATTACACTGAGTAGGAAGAAATGGTTAAGCTGGAAGAACTGTTTAAGCTGGTGAAAGTGTTGTAAGCTAAAAGAAGTGTGCCCCAGAGGCGGGAATAAATATTTGTATGAGAAAAATCCTGTTGATAAGACCTGACTGTTTGCCTTTTTGAGAACCAGGTCACCCCGAGTATAAAGGTAGGATACTAATTTGCATAAAATCTGCATACTGAGAACCAGCTCACCCTGAGTGAAAGAGGGACCTGGGATCCTGAGGTGGGAGCTTCATCTTCACATAGCCTTATCATTTTTCACAAGACGGTATAGTAAAATCAATAAACAATTAACAGTAAGACATCCACAGTAGAGATCAATAAAGTCTCCACTCCATGAGCTTTCTCAAAATCATATTGAAAATATTTTTTAAAAAAACATTTGCCACGAATGGTTTGAACTGTGTCAAAATAACTTTCTCAATTACTTTACTCAAAATGGAATTACAGAAATCAGTCTATAATTTGCCATTATTACCGGATCCAAATTCTCTTCTTTTAATAATGGTTTTAAAGTTGCTTGTTTACAATCATTTCCCACTTACATAGACCCCCTGAATGCTAAAAGAATTCACAGGCTTCCTCCATCTTCAGAGAAATTAGAAAATAAAAGATCTCTTATTTTAGCTCTCAGGACTGGTGCCAGGATATTAGACACCCTAGGTAAACTTTCTGTCTTGTGCCCCTCGCCCCAGTTAACTTTTAGGCCCCTGGACCCTAGCCATCATGATCATCCAACCTCCTAGAATAGTTTGGGTAAATGGGTAATATAAAAAAGTGCCTCCTGTTAGTCCTTTGACTTTGTGTAGTTGTCAGGATCTTTTGCTTTGACTGCAGGTGTTCTTTGTTGCCCCCCTCCCCTGATCCCCAAAGCTGTTGCCTTAGGCCCCTGTCTAGTCCTGCCTAATGGCTGAACTGGCCCTGTGCAGTGTCCTTATGTAAACCAAATCTCATAGTTTGAGCTTTGCTCCTCCTGATTTATGCCAGGAGAGTCTGAAACAGGAAAAAAAAGTGTTTTGTGGTATGTGCAGTGCTACTACAGCAGCTGAGCTTGGCAACCACTGCCCCATATCAGTTTGTGATTCCCTTGTGTTAGGCCTCTTTTTATCCCTAGTGTGGAATGATCTAGCAAGAAATTCACCTTGAATCCTTCCCTCAAAGAATGCTAGTGTGTGCATCTTGCAACCTGGAAAATACAATCCTTCACATAGTTATACTACAAATTATGCTCGTTTATATTCCACAAAGATAGTAGTTCATTATCCCTGCTCTAGAATATGAATTCCTTATTCCCCTAAAAGCATTATTTAATAGACCCATGAGCAAAGAGCTATTTTGAATTGGGATGGGTAAAATAATATTTGCTGAAACAAAATGCCATGCATTATCCATAAAAATATTATTAAGCAAAAGACCATGACAAACCCCATACAGTATATGTGCCTTGAAGCTGCAAGAGAAATAGAAACCTAGATGAAGTAGGCATGAGTCAGCTTGTGTACCTTCCAACATGATTATTATTGACTCAAACCTTCATTGTGAAGAATTATAGCACACAGTTATCATATCCTATATTCTATGCCATTTGAGAATTTTATAATATCACAGTCCTATTTAGTGCATTTTGTACTACCTCCCTCCCCTACCACACACGTTTGGCACTTTGGTAAGTGATGCATTGTTTTATACTTCTTGCTACATGCCTGATATCCTTCTGATTGTAAATTACAATGAACATCTTTTTATAAATATATAGTGCTCTATATGTGTATAACCAGCTGCTGGTGGTGGGGTTAAAATTCCACTCCTGGTTACTGGGATGATGGTTGAGCAGAGTTTGTAGGCAATCTCCACCCTCGTTTGAACCCAAATCCCAGAAACAAATTTAGTCCAAACATAGAGCGGTGGCTATATTGCTGCAAGAATGGATGGTAAATGAGATTCTCTTTTACTCTTAAGATAATACTCTCAGGTACCAAAACAACCAAAAAAAAATTCAATCCCTTAAAAAAAATCAATAACACTTGATGCCAAGCCTAGGACCAAATTATCAATTAGTTAAAAAACAAAATATATGTACATATTGTGACAAAGCTACCACTCGGAGCCCCACAGAGAAGCAGCTAATCCCTGAACTACGGTTCCCAGAAGCCCTTGCAAGCAGGAGAGAGGAGGGTATCCCCAAAAGGGTGGAATGGATTTCCAACCCCAGCAGGGGGAGCAGTGGCTCAGTGCTAGGGGAGCAAGTTACTCCCTTCCCCACTAAAGGGAGAAGAGGAGGTGAAGCTCAGTCCCTTAGCTGCATCGCCAGTATATAATTTCCTCCAGCTGTGAGAGGGGGAGAGATTTCTGGGTGGCTCCCAGACACCAGGAGGGAGAGGAAACTGATTGAGAGAGAAGCTGCCATGGAGTAGATGGAGGATGGAAAGGGCCTGACACTGGAGCTTCCCTGGAGGGGGAAGAGTAAGCTGCCATGGAGAATGAGAATGTAAATGTAGCCCTGTCCAGCACATGAAGGCAGTGTGAGAGGCCACAGGGGTGTGGTGCTATGATGAGGTAGGAGGAAAGCTGCCAGCCCTGTTTGGTACAGGGTCCTTCTGGGACCTGGGTGCTGTGAAGAGGACAGGGGCATTAAGTAGTGGTTTCCTTTGAAGAGACTGTTTGTGAAAGGGTTGAATTATTGGGATGTAAGGAACAGCAGGCTGAACTTTGACTGAGCCCTTCTGAGGAAGAGGGGAAGGTAGTGCCAAGGAAGTGGGCCTGAACTGTTAAGTAACTGAATGTTGGCTGGAGTTTCGAACCCTGTTTGTGAACTGCATTTCAATTTTGAGAGTGGAAATGAATTGAGAATAAAGCACTTTAGTCCTAAATCCGTATGGCAATCTGGTTCTTTGCTGGAAACCTGTGAGCTTGACCAGGCTGTCGGCCTCAACCCAGAGCGGAGGAAGCGGACCCCTTTACAATATATCTATATAGAGAGCCAGGAAGGCACCAGGAGAATTCAGTATAGGCTGAACAATACAGCCAAGCCTTATTTCAGTGAGAGAGGCCGCAAATGCGGCTCACTTAGAGCTCTATACATCATTAAGACTCCTGCCAATATTCCTTTCCCTTTACTCTGTTTGTTTAAATTTTACAAAATAGAAATGTTATGATGAACTTTATAAAAGGCTAATAGATCCACAGCTATCCAAGAAGCGCTATAATACAAAATCTAACTACTGAAAAAAATCCCCCCAAATAAGTCCATAGCATCATAAACTACGGCCAGCACCAGAAAGTGAAAAAGCAGTGAAAAACTTCTCAATCTCCTGTGACTTTCATACGTCATTTTCCATAAACCACTCACAAGACATCCAACAGAGAACTCTGTTTCAGAACTCCTTCGTCAGGGATGCCAGTGCACACATCTTTGAAAATTTCCTTAACATGTGATAGCAAAAAAGTAGGTACATGATTTCCTGCACTTACATAATTTTATGAAAGCCCTGTCACGATTGTGACCATATTCCCCGTCGGACTTGCTTTGGGGTTCCTCCAGCCAAGCCAAGTCTGTTTGTAAATCCTGAAACCTGTGTGAAAACCCTGAAATCCGTTCCAGTCCAGTCTAGTCCATTCCGGGATCCTGTTCCAGCCAAGCCGTGCTCTACTGTTGTTGCTGCCAAGCTCCACCCTTACTGGTGACCTCATCTGTAGTGCCTTTATTACCACCTGGGAACTTTCTAGTTTGCCTTTGCAACAGAGGTCGTCTGATGAGTTTCTTGTCGGTGAGTGTTTGTTGCAGTGCTACCCTGTTACTTCTTATTCTGCCTTTGACCCTGCTTGTTTCCTGGAGTATTTGGTTGTTTGGCTGGCCGCCTGCTGGACCCTGCAGTTCTGTTTTTTTCTTCTGTCCCATAGTCCTGCCGCCCACCCGCCTGCCCGCCCGCACCCAGGGGCTCAACCCCTGAGGAACGGCGGTCAAGCGCAGGTGAAGCCTAGCTGTTTCTGCTCTGCCTGTTCCAGCTTGGTCCGCCGCCGCTGCAGCTTCAGCCCGGCGGTTCCTGTCCTGGTTATACCAGTTCATCTGTGTTCTGCCTGGTCTCTTGTTTGGGTGGTTCTCCTGCCGCTGCTGCTCCTCGGCAGTGACCCAAGGACTCACGAGTCCAGATTATCCTAGAGAGTCTGACAAACCCTTTTTATGTAAAACAGACATTACACACAGAAGAAGTGTTATAAAATTATCCCCTAAATGTATTCCCCCTGATATTCAGCCAGCGACAAGCAGTGCTTTGACTGCCTGCTGCCAGCATTCAACCCGAATATTCAATGCCGGGCCACTTTTTGGCAATCGGCATTGACTATCTGGGTTTTTCAACGCCGGCTAGCTCATGACCAGTTAAGTCGATATTTAGACTTAACTGGCCATGACCTAGTGGGCAAAGATAGGCCTGCTTTTTATGTGGCCTTATTTGCCCGCTAAGCCTGGCCGGTTAAATTCCAAATATCATGACCAGTTATCTGCCGAGACACGAGTTAACCAGTTGACAGCCGTTCCTGGCCGATTAACTTATTTTCAATATTGGCTGGATTGCTTTTATTGTTTTACGATCTTTGTTACCAATTAGATGTACATTTATGAGAATCAGGATATAAATTATAAATATATTGTGCCATTCCTGTTTCACAGTTACACGCCACTTGAATTAAGTGAACAGATGCAAACATGTTAATTTCTTCCTTTTATAGGCAGCAACAAATGCCAGTTTCTAGTACAGACTAGCTTCATTTGTTAGCACAGCAAATAATTAAAACAGGTGGAAACTTGAAAAATAAACCAAAGCAACCTTTCCTTGAATGTAATAAAATACTGTTATAAACACTGGCATCAATGTGGAATGACTCATTAAGGCAACCTTATTCAAATATTGAGAAACCATCAAACTGCAATATAGGGACCTCCTGTGCCTATCTTTGTCATCCTCTTTGTAATTTTCAAGTCTTTTTCTTGATAGGTGAGAGGGTGATTTAAAAAAAAAAGATTACAAATTGTCCCATTTGTATCAAAAGTCCTATGTGCTTTGTTGCTCAATTTTTTTTTTTTTTTTTAGAAATCCTACCATAAATTGTTCATGATTTCCTCAGTCATATTTTCTTATGGATGTCTCAGTAGAGTTTTTCTTATCATGTTCTCACTGCTTAGAGGCACAGTCTCTGATCAAGTTGATTATGTGAGATGGTTCTCTTTGTCATCCTTTTGATTTTTCTTTCCAAGTAGTTTTCTAGGTCATGGCTGCATGAGCCATTCCAGCAGATCAAAAGAACCCATTGACATTTTCTGCAGTCTTTCTTACTGTACGGAGCATGCTGTGTTACATTGAAATAGCTCAAGATCCACCTGTTGCCATTTGGAGTAGCTCCTTATGTCACACATTTAAAAAAAAGAGAACATAAATAAATATTTTAATTTTAAAGTTAAAATAAAGAAAACTTGGAGGGGGGGGTCTTACTGACTTGAAGGATATATGATAAACTGGGCAGCAAGAGGGCTGCTGTAAGACAGCTCTATTATCCTCCTCAAAACAGGATTCTGGTACATCGTAAGAAGCTTTACTGAGCATTTCATATAATTTTATTGTATTTTACATTTGATTTGATTTTATGTAACTTCACATGTAAACTACTTTGAGTCACTATTGGGCTCATTTTCTAAAGAGAAGGACGCCCATCTTTCGACATAAATCGGAAGATGGACGTCCTTCTCCCAGGGTCATCCAAATCGGTATAATCGAAAGCCGATTTTGGACGTCCCCAACTGCACTCCATCACAGGGACGACCAAAGTTCAAGGGGGCATGTCGGAGGCATAGCAATGGCAGGACTTGGGCGTGCCTAACACTTCGACGTCCTTGACCCATAATGGAAAAAACGGAGGACATTCCTGATGAGCACTTGGACATTTTCACCCGGACCTGTTTTTATTATAACTAAGGCACAAAAAGGTGCCCGAACTGACCAGCCAGCTTATAATCAAAAGTGATCGCCAGCCATCTTCCGACATAAATCGGGAGATGGCCGGCGATTTCTTAAAAGAGGCGAAATCGGTATAATCGAAAGCGGCATTTTTGACAGCATCGCTGCTTTCCCATCGCTTCGCCGGCGAAAGTTCAAGGGGGCGTGTTGGTAGATTAGCGAAGGCAGGACATGGGCGGGCATGGGCGTGGCTACCTGATGGCCGGCTTTCGCCGATAATGGAAAAAAAAAAAAGCGGCGTTAAGCAGTATTTCGCCGGCTTTACTTGGTCCTTTTATTTTCACGACCAAGCCTCAAAAAGGTGCCCCAACTGACCAGATGACCACTGGAGGGAATGGGGGATGACCTCCCCATACTCCCCCAGTGGTCACCAATCCCCTTCCAAACTAAAAAAATAAAACTAAAAACCTTTTTTCCAGCCTGTATGCCAGCCTCAAATGCCGTACCCACCTCCATGACAGCAGAATGTGTTGTATCCTCCGACAGCCTTTCCCTGGTTGCGATGTGGCTCTGGAGTGAGTGTGACACCTTTTCTGTTAGGTGCCCTGCAGAGAGTCACAATAGCAATGCATTGTGGTGGGTGTAGGGTACTGGGCTCTACTCCCATGGTGCTTTTCCCCCCTGCTAACTGGGTCAGAGTGTGCCCTGTTTTGTTTCCTGTTGTAGTCCATGCGGTAGTGGCCATTTTTGTAAGCCAGTTTTAGTTCCCTTTCCTGTGTTACCCACGTTAGAGAAGGTAGTTCTTACCTTCAATGGTGCTGAAAGAGGGCATTGTACACCATTGTGCCAGCTCTGACCTACTGCTAATCTTAGTACCAGGGGACTCTTTGCCAGTGGGGCACAACCTCTGATCTGCAGTTAACTGTGAGTAAACGTGCTTATTTCAAGAAAGGACTTTTTCAGAGAGATTAGTCTTCAGGTGTGAACTGGTGTGCCAAAGTTATACAGCAGCAATAAGTCCTAGAGGCTGTATGCAGGTCCCTGGAGCAATTTTAGTGGGTGCAGTACATTTGTGGGTAGTGGGTTTGGGGGGCTCAGCTCCCAAAGTAAGGGAGCTATGCACGTGGTGGGAACTTTTCTGAAGTCCACCGCAGTGACCCCTAGGGTGGCTGGTTGGTGTCCTGGCATGTCATGGGGGCCAGTGCACTAAAAATGCTGGCTCCTCCCACGGCCAAATGCCTTGAATTTGGCCGGGGTTTGAGATAGCCGACATAACTTTCCATTATCGCTGAAAAACAAACCCAGCCATCTCAAACCCTGCGAACTCCACGACATTTGGCCGGGCTAAACCGTATTATCGAAAAAAAAGATGGCCAGCCATCTTTTTCGATAATGCGGTTCCGGCCAGCTGTAGCGCTGCCGCCAACATAGATCGACGGCGATCTATTTGGCCGGCGACGTTCGATTATGCCCCTCCAGATGACCACCGGAGAGAATCAGAGATGACCTCCCCTTACTCCCCCAGTGGTCACTAACCCCCTCCCACCCTCAAAAAACATTTAAAAATATTGATTGCCAGCCTCCTGTAAGGGCTATGGTAGTGGTGTACAGTTGTGGTTTTTGGGGGGGGTTGGGGGGCTCAGCACACAAGGTAAGGGAGCTATGTACCTGGGAGCAATTTATGAAGTCCACTGCAGTGCTCCCTAGGGTGCCCGGTTGGTGTCCTGGCATGTCAGGGGGACCAGTGCACTACAAATGCTGGCTCCTCTGTAAGAAGGAAGAGGCTGTCTTACCCTGGGTAGGCCCCTAGAGGGCGTAGTTCCCCTAAAATGTCCAGGGAAAAGGGCTGGGTGAGTTGCTGAAGGGAGCCAGAAAGGGGAGATATAGATGGAGGTCGCTAGGACCTGGGGCGAGTCCTGGAGGATAGCTGGAGGTCGCTAGGACCTGGGAGAGTCCTGGGGATAGAAACAGGTGCAGCCGGTTAAGGGCTGGGTCCTGTTGGGCCAGTGACTACTTAGTACCCCGCCTGCGGGAGAGGGGGAAAAGGAAGAGAGCTGGCAGCTGAAGAAAAGAGCTAGTAGCTGGAGCTGGTAGCTGGAGCTGGAGATCCCCATGTGAAGTACTGGCTGAGCCCGGTTGGCTGGTGATGAACTGTGTGCAAAGCAAGGAAGCTGGCTGGGGTAAGAAGGCCCTAGATAACCAGGTAGTAGAACTGTGTATTCTGAAGAGGTACTGTGTGTCCAGGAACTGAGTAAAAGACTGTCGGTCTAGAACAGTGAAGAGGAACTGTGGGTCCGGGGACTGTGTGTCCGGGGACTGAGTTGGTACTGAGCCCAAATGCCTGTGTGAGAGGGCTCAGGGGGAAGAAATCTAGGGATAATGAACTGTGCAAGAAGAAATGTTTCAAAAGGAAGATTGCACTGAGTAGGAACAATGAAATGGTTAAGCTGGAAGAACTGTTTAAGCTTGTGAAAGTGTTTTAAGCTGAAAGAAGTGTGCCCCAGAGGCTGGAATAAAGTTGTGTATGAAAAGAGCCTGATTGGTGAAACCTGACTGTGTTTGCTTTTTGAGAAGCAGGTCACCCTGAGCAGAAAAGGGTGGTAGATTAATTTGCATAAATCTGCATACGGAGAACCAGCTCACCCTGAGTGAAAGAGGGATCTGGGAGCCTGAGGTGGGAGCTTCATCATCACAGTAGCCTCATCATCTTCACACCTCCCACAACCAAATGGCTTGCATTTGGTCAGTTCTGAGATGGACGTTCTTGGTTTTGATTATCACTGAAAATCAGGAACGACCAAGTCTAGGGATGACCATCTCTAAGGATGACCAAATTTCAGGATTTGGGTGTCCCTGACCGTATTATTGAAATGAAAGATGGACGTCCATCTTGTTTTGAAAATGTGTTTCCCCGCCCCTGGATGGGGATGTTTTGCGAGGATATCTTTATCAAAACTTGGACGTCCCTTTCGAAAATGCCCCTCTATGAGTAAAGCAGGGTATAAATAAAAATAGAGAAAAATAAAGCATGGAACACTGATCTATTTTTCAAGCGAGAAACACATTGTCAAAAAGTTTATTCAGGCTATAATACCATCTAAATGGAGTACAATATTAGTAAAATGTGATAGAGCAGAGGTGAAAAGAAACAAAGATGGAAAGAAATTGTATAATATTGATAGGATAGATGAGATAAAAATGCAAATAATATATCCTCATGGGCCATAATGTTTTTCATAGAAATGTTTTTAACCCTGTCTTGAACCTTTGAAAAGAAGATCCAAGACATAAGTACCAAGGTATGGCATTCTATAATGATGGTCCTACGACATAAAATAGAGAATTATGAGTAGATTAATAACAGATTTGTCAAAAATACAGTACTGACAGGAATTGGTCCACAAACCTTAACGAAAGTTATGGGATGAAAGTTTTTCTTCAGTAGAGTCCCGGTTAACCAAACTTTGGTTATCTGATATTCTGGAGTAACCGACAGTCTATAATCTGGGTTCTGCCTACTCCATCCCTCCCAAATGTCAGGGAACCAGCCACACCTCCCAGAAACTCCTAGAGGTTGTGGCAGCCATTTTGAAAGTGCAGCCAGCATGGACAGGAATGACTGGGGATCACTTCTCCTCCAACCTCACCACTGGACCACCAGGCTTTGAAGGTAATCCCAAGGGGCCTGCACTTGGTTGGGTGGGAGGCACTTGAGGGGAGTCTGAGAGCAGGAAGGCTGTTGCTATTTGGGGGGGAAAGGAGGGAAGGATGAACTGAGTGTTGTTGGGGGGGGGGGGGATGAACTGCAATGTGTAGAGTCTTTTATCCGACAACCTGTCAGGCCTGTTTGTCAGATAATTGACTCTACTATATTACGTATTTTATGGTTTATTACACGTAAGTTTATTGAAAAAAGTTAATAGAAAGGAAATCTATATTTTGACAGGAAAGAGAGATGCAAATTGTAGACATTTTCTATTTATATTTTCAATAAAAATTGTTTCAAGTTAACAAATCGCATCAAGGCATAACAATCATTCATTTATTTTGTGAATAAGCATCAAGATCTAGAAGGACATTCTGTAAGATATTGGCAACTAATGTTCCTCTTTTCAAATGGGTGTTGCATGATCCCATTTTCTTGCTCCCGCAATAAGTTTTGCAGCTGGGTTATGAATCAATTGCATGCACTTAAGATCTTGGAGGCAAGGAGGGGCATTTTCGATATGATGACTAAGTTGGACTTTGGATGTTTGAGCTAAGCTTCCCAAATACAAAAGTAACCAATTTTGAAAAAGCAAAATGTCTGTCTTTTTTTTGTTGTTGAAAATACTATTTATAACTAGATTTTGTGCTCTGTACGCTTATCTTTTCAGGCCATTTAAAAAAAAAATGCATGTGAAAAACAGAGAAATTCAAGCTATTGGGATGTAGAAGGGGCCAGCATTTTTAGCAAACTGGCCAGACATCCCAGGAAAGCAATGGGACACCCAAGGGGGCAATGCTGTGGACTTCATATAAATGCTCCCAGGTACACATCTCACTGTTGCTCCCTTTTCTTGTGTGCTGAGCCCTCCAAAATCCACCCAAAACCTACTGTCCCCAACTGAACACCATTTCAATAGCCCTTATGGGCGAATGGGGCACCTATATGTGGATACAGTGGGTTTTAGTGAGTTTTGGAGGGCTCACCATTTTCACCACAAATGTAACAGGTAGGGGGAGGTATGAGCCTGGGTCCACTTGTCTACAGTGCACTGTGCCCACCACTACACTACTCTAGGGACCTGCATGCTGCTCTAATGAACGTAGCTATAATATCTGAGGCTATCATAGAGGCTGGTGAGTACTATTTTCATTCACATTTTGTGGGGAAGGGTGAGAGGGGGTCAGTGACCACTGGTGGAGTAAGGGGGTTATCCCTGAATCCCTCCAGTGGTCATCTGGTCATTTAAGGCACCTTTTTGTGCTTTTTTTCATTATAAAAACAAGTCTAGACCAAAACGTTGACGTTTTTGTCCAATTATGACAGTAAAATGTCCAAGTGTTAGGCATGCCCAAGCCCACCCTAATCCCGCCTTTGAAACACCCCTGACACGTCTCCTTGTGATTTGGACGCATTGCAGACGACATCTGCAAAATAGCTTTGGCCACATTACAGATAACATCTGCAAAATAGGTTTCAAAAATACTGATTTGGATGTCTTGAGAAGAAATACATCCAAATTGTGCTTTATGACAATTTTTGGATGTTTTTCTCTTTTGAAAATGAGCCCAGAGGATCTGAAACAGGCAACTGCAGTAATCAAGATTACTGATCACTACTGAATGTACTAAGATACATACAGTTTTGCAGTCGAAAAGGGATTGAACTGAGTGAATTACTTTCAACTTGAAAAAGCAGTTTTGGATTAGAAGTAAAAAGTGAAGTCAAAAGGTTAGCCTAAAACAAAACAAAACATTCAGTTTGACAGCTAAGACTATCACTAGACAAATGGCTGCTGCTCTGAGCAGTGTTGCATTTGCACAGACAAATGAGGACTTTAAGATCTGAGGGCACAAGAGCCCTGCAACTATCCTCAGCATAGTCATTTTGGCTGGTGGGGATGTATAATAGAGCCCTTTCTCTGGCTAGGCTAACTTTTCAATGTATACATATGTTTTGAAATTGTGAAGATGAATCTCAGCCTTTTATGCGTGCTGGCAAAACCCCCCAAAACGTATCACTTCAAGGGAACCAAACATTTTGGTCCAGATTCAATAAATGGCGCCCAAAGTTAGGTGCTGTTAAAATCCACACTAAGCGCTAATTCAATACAGGTCACAGGGAGAATAGCCAGTAGGAAAAAGGAGGTGATGATGCCCCTGTATAAGACTCTGCTGAGACCCCATTTAGAATATTGTGTACAATTCTGGAGACCGCACCTTCAAAAAGATATAAACATGATGAAGTCGGTCTAGAGGATGGCTACTAAAATGGTCAGTGATCTTCATCGTCTGTATGAGGACAGACTTAAAGATCTAAGGGGAGATATAATAGTCATTTAAATACCTACATGAAAGGAATCTCTGGAATGAGCACAGGATGAAGGTGAAAGGGGCCGTGGCGTAGCAAGGGCGGGGCGGTGGGGGCGGTCCACCCCGGGTGTCATTGGGTGAGGGGGTGCTCCACTCCCGCTGCTCCGCCTTTAAAATGTTTTTTTTTTTGAAGCGCCAGAGAGTGGCAGGCAGCGCGCCTCACGTCTGCCCTGCTAGTAAAGAAGATCTCGCTGATGTCATCGTCCTTCCCACACTGAGTCCCGCCCGCCCTCGTGGTAATAGGAAGTTGCCTCAGAGGGGGGTGGGACTCAATGTGGGAAGGGCGACGTCAGCGAGATCTTCTTTACTAGCAGGGCAGACACGAGGCGCGCTGCCTGCCACTTTCCGGCGCTTCGAAAAAAAAAAATTAAAGCAGGACAGGGTAGGAGAACGGATCTCAGGTTGGGTTGGGTTGGGTCGGGGGGGGATTCAGAGGGGAGAAGGGGATTAGGGAGGGTGGGAGAGCATCAAGGAGGAGAGAAGGGGATTGGGGAGGGGTGGGGGACCTCAGAGGGGTGCTTAAAGGGGATTAGGGAGGGTGGGGAGCTCAGAGAGGGGAGAAGGGGATTGGGGAAGGGTGGGGGACCTCAGAGGGGTGCTTAAAGGGGATTAGGGAGGGTGGGGAGCTCAGAGGGGAGAAGGGGATTGGCGAAGGGTGGTGGAGCTCAGAGGGGTGCTTAAAGGGGGTTAGGGAGGGTGGGGGAGCTCAGAGAGGGGAGAAGGGGATTGGGGAAGGGTGGGGGACCTCAGAGAGGGGAGAAGGGGCTTGGGGAGGGGAGGAGTGGGGGACCTCAGAGGGGTGCTTAAAGGGGGTTAGGGAGGGTGGGCGAGCATCAAGGAGGGGAGAAGGGGATTGGGGAGGGGTGGGGAGCTCAGATGTGTGCTCAGAGAGGGGAGAAGGGGATTGGGGGGGATGGGAGTGCTCAGATGGGAGAAGGGGTCTGAAGCTGGAACTGGGGTCTGACAAGGGGGCAGGAGGGAAAATGGGTCCATGCCTGGGGCAGGTGGGAGAATGGGTCTGGGGCTGAAAGGGGGGGGGATGCAAGGCATGTGGTGGATGAAGGGGACTGGAACTGGGGGCTGAAAAGAGGGGGCAGAGAGGGGACAGATCCTGGATGGAAGGGGGGCACGTGAGGGAGGGCAGACCCTGGATGGATGGGAGAGGGAGGGCAGACGGATTGAAGGGTCAGAGAGAAAGGGCAGATGGTGGGTGGAAGGGGAGAGAGAAAGAGGGCAGACTGGGGCAAATAGTGGATGGAAGGGGCAGAGATAGAGGGCAGATGTTGATGGAAGGGGGAGAGAGAGATGGCAGACGGTGCATGGAAGGGGCAGAAGTAGATGGAAGGAAGAGAGGGCAGACAGTGGATGGAAGGGGCAGAGAGAGAGGGCAGACACCGGATGGCAGAGAGAAAGCGAAGACAGATGCTGGATAGAAGGAAGACAGTGAAAAGATGAGGAAAGCAGAAACCAGAGACAACGAACTGTAAATATATATTTTTATTTTTTTGCTTTAGGATAAAGTAGTATTGTAGCTGTGTTAATAAATGTTTATAATAGAACATGTAAACAAGGTAATCTTTTTATTGGACTAATTTTAATACATTTTACTTTCAGAGAACAAAACCCCCTTCCTCAGGTCAGGATAGGACACTAAGTACTATACTGAATTGACCTGAGGAAGGAGGTTTTGGCCTCTAAGAGCTAAATGTATTAGTCCAATAAAATTATATTATTTGTTTTATTTCTATTTGTTAATTTGTAAAGTGGTGATTGGTATTTGTTAGTTTTTTCAAATTTACATCTGCTGTCTTTATATTTTGCACAGTACTAGAGGACATTTTCTGTTTCTGTGGTGTTGCATTGTATGCAGAGTCTGGCATCTGGGGTTCAGTTTAATTTTTGTCTAAATAGAAAGTTTATGATTACTTATTCTATAGTTGATTAGGGTGTATCTGTATTTGTGAAAAAGACATGGCTTTCGGTTGGCATTGAATGTGCAGGATCGACGATCTGTACTAATCTATCTGTCTTCGTTTTACAATAGGTGAATTGATGTTCTAGTGCTCACTGCAGTGTTTAAGATGCTTTCCTTTTCCTTGTGTGACTCGTACAAATTACTGCTTATGGTATGGTAGAATTGCTCTATAGGTCCTGAGTGTTTTGTATTCTCGGTATGCCTAGTACTGGATTTCGGGGGGGGGGGGGGGGGGGTGTTAAAAAATGACCGGCCCCGGGTGTCAACTACCCTAGCTATGCCACTGGAAAGGGGACAGACTTAGAAGAAACCTGAGGAAATACTACTTCATGGAAAGGATGGTGAATTCATGGAACAGCCTCCAAGTGGAAGTGGTGTGGTGGAGACGAAAAGTGTATCTGAATTCAAGAGAACTTGGGACAAAGGCTGTCTATGGAAGAGGAATGGATAATAGATGACATGGATGTGTAGATTGGATAGGCCAAAATGGTCTTTATCTGCCTTCATTTTTCCTTGTTTGTGTGGGCTGCTAGACTAAGAAAAAGCTGCATACTGAATTGTGATTACTGAAAATCTACTGCAGTTTTAGAAAGCAGATGAAGAAATTATTTTTTTTGGCCAGACACTTCTCTGATCAGTTTATGTTGGCCAAAAGGCTAAGTTTGAGCTCCTTAGCTTTTTTTTTTTTTTTACTTTAATTTTTATTAGTTTGAAAAGAGAAATAGTTCCCAAACATGAATAATATCCAATACACAATGTCCAAGCTGGGTCAAAAATGGAGCAAACAAGAAAAAATACATAACTAAACAGCAAAACCCCTAACCCTCATCCATCATACCCTCCCCAATAGATCAGCGAGTCCTCAGTGCTGTTCAGTCATACGAGTGGTACTTCCATGGCAAATGTTATCTGAATTATACAATGCAAAGCTGTCATCCCCGTACTCCCTTACCTCTGCATCAGGGCCCTGTGTAACGCGATCTGCTGCCCTCCACACTGCTCCCTCCTCCAGCCTGCCGACAGCTGTGTGTGTTCGTTTGGGGGAGGCTGGATTCAGGTTGATGATGCTTGGGCCCACCTCCCTCTGACATCATCACCCTGGGCCTACTTCTGCAGTTGTTGCTCTCTGCCTCTTTGCCTTGCAACAGGTCACCCTGGTTCCAACCTCCAGCTCAGCCTCAGCTTCCAGCACAGCTCCTGCTTCCAGTCCTGGTTTTAGTTCCAGCACTGCTTCTGCTTCTAGTCCTGTTCTAGTTCCAGCACAACTCCTGCTTCCAGTCCTGGTTCCAGCTCCAGCACAGCTTCCAGTTCTGGGTCCAGCTTCCTTTGATGCCTCTAGTGGAGCAATCCCCTCTGCAGGGACTCGCCTACTGCTTGCTACAGTCTGTCGTGATTCTGAGGCATGTATGTTGCTGCTGCAAATTCTGATGTCTTTTAAGTGAACCCAAGAAGTGTGATCTTGTAGCTTGAATGCAGTAGCAGTTACAGCTTCAACTTTAAATGGACCAATGTAAACAGGATCCTTCCAAATCTTATGGGTGTAGTATTTTCTGTGGACTAAGTCTCCTATCTCCAATGCCTTGGAGTTTTCTGAACTATCCCCCCTTCTGTCTGGCACTTCCTGGGGAAGTTAAGACAGAGATGTTATTATAGATTATAATTGATCCCAATATACCGAGTAAGTATCTGGCAGGTGATGTTCAGGATTACCGGGGATGAGACACATTTTACATCCAGTACACTGTTGAAATGGTCTCAACTTTAATGAAGCAGATGGTGAGGCGTGCAGGGTGAGAAGCGCCAGAGGTAAGGCATCCAGCCAAGATTTGATGCCATTGGACATAAGTTGTCGCAATTTAGTTTTCAACAAACCATTGTATCTTTGAACCAAGCCATTGCTCATGGGCTTGTAAACGCTCACCGTGCAGTGAGAAATTTGCAATTTGGACGTCAAAGTTTGAATTAGCACATTTACAAAATGAGAGCCATTATCAGTGGTAATTTTACATGGAATGCCAAATCCGGGGATAATATCATTACAGAGTACCTGTGCCATCACCTGACCAGTTTTTCGGGTACAGGGAATTGCTTCAACCCATTTAGAAAAAGCATCAACACACATAAGTAAAAATCTCTTCCCTTTAGCAGATATAATCATATCCGTAAAATCACAGTACCAGTATAATCCTGGACCCTGGGCAAATGACCACGTGGCACCACATTTCCATGTTTGGGGGTGTTTAAAAAATATTTGTAACACCCTCGCACTATAGCATGACATACAGAAAGCATTTGTGGTGCTCAAAGTTTAGAAGATAAGTGATCATACAGGGTATTAGCATTCAAATGCAAGGGGTAATGTAAGGAATGTAATAATAAAAACAAATATTGTTGCGTTACACAAATCTGTCCAGCAGGGTGCACCCACAAGCTTTGTAAATTCCGTGTGCATCCTGCTTGCTGCCATGATCTCAATTCAGCCTGAGCTGCAGAAGCTTGTAAAACCTCATACAATTCTGTGTTTTCCATAATTTGGGAAGTATCAACAAACATTATTACGTCTTCAAAGTATCAACAAAGGAACTGGAAGGAGTTTCTGTAACTTCTTTAGCTAAATCATCTGCCATATGGTTACCATTAATTTCAGAAGAGAACACAGTCTCTTGATGAGCTTTAATCCATTTAACGGCTGTACGTAACTTTTTCTTATGGCGTGCTTGTAACGCTTCAAAAATTTTATTCCACAAGGTAATATGACTCAAAGAGTGACCAGTAGAGGAAATCATACCTCTCTGATTCCATTTTTGGATATGTGAATGAAGTGAGGAGAATATATAGCTAGAGTCTGTGACTATAGATAAATCCTCTTGTAATGCCTTAGATTGTAATACATAAAATACAGCAGCTAATTCAGCAGTCTGGGCAGTATAAGTGTTCTGAAGTCTATATTGTACAATTTCAATAGGTATTTCATCAGCAGTGTAATGTACCGCAGCAAAGCCTACGTTGCCATTTTGGTGGGATCCATCTGTAAACCAAATGTGTCCCATATGCAAAATATCAAATTGGATGCTTAAGGAAGCGAGCAACAAGGGTAGCTGAGCAGTACACTGATGAGGAAATAAACCAGCTCTTTTAACAGTAATCAAAAGGATCCAAACGTTGCAATTCTGTTGAAGTAAGGGGCTGTATCCGGTGAACAATACTAAGTAGTACCACTTGATATTTATGCAATCGTGAAGGAGTCATGTGATTAATATGTGTCACGTACTCAAAGCTGGAAACTAGGTTGTGAGCCCTTGGGCCACTGCCAAGGAGTGGCAGCGGCAGGCAAATCACCCAAGCAGAAAGCAGTGCTGAACACAACAGGCAGGAACCACAGAATATAACTAGAAGGCTTTAATAGTAGACAGTAACAATATCCAGTAGCACAGCAAAGTCAAAGGGCAGGGAGCAAACACGGATAATCCATAAACTAACCAGAGTCTTTTAGGCAGGCAGAAAGCAAAATCAAAGTCTAGGTCTAGGCAAAGGGTCAAACACACAGAAAACTTACAGAGCAGGAACTCCAACAAACCAACAGGAACTCAGGATGATACCAAGGCAAGGCAAGCAAGGCTCACAGAAGCTAATAAGCCCCTCAGCAGCTGACCCACAGCTGCAGTAAATCGCCAGCCAAGTAAGGTTGCTGTTCCAGGACAAACCAGCAGAGCAAGTCTGGCAACCTGGAAAATCCGGACCGGACTCACTGAAGTCTGGAACATGGAAGACAGCAGAAAACAGTCCATAGCAGCCACCAGTTCTGGCCACCAGAGGGCAAGGAGAGCACCCACATGGAAAACAGTCACAAACGTGACAATATGTTTATTCAAAAGATACTTAACATCATGTGAGCTATGAATAACTACTGGCAGATGAGGTATATAGCTATATAATTTCAAAACAGCAGTAGCCGCAGCCACAAGTCCTTTTTCACAGGATGCAAATCCTAATTCAACTGGGGTGAAAGTCCCAGATAAATATCCATAAGCTATATCATCATCATGCTGAGTTATCAAGGAAGCCTATGTATTTTCATCATGAGTTATCCACAAATGCACTTCATGGGACACTTCAACCGTAGCAAGTGGAGAACTCTGCATCTTTCACCAAAGTCATTAAGGCTAATATTTCAGCATCAATAAATTCAAGAGATTCATATTTGAAATTATGTTTGCCCAACAATTTCTGGTAAAAAGGTTTAGTTCGTTCTGAATAATTAGGTATCCACAAGCGATAAAAATTAAGCATGCCTAGCACAGCTCTAAGTTCGGTAACTTTAGAAGGCATATGTAATTTAGAAACATGTTTCAAAGTATCAGGACCAAGGCTCCACTTCCGGGCACCAATTTCATGGTCCAGAAACGTAACCTGGGTCTGTGCCAACTTCAACTTTTTCTTATTAACTTTACTAGTAAAAAAGGCCCGTTTCTGACAGAAATGAAACAGATGCTAGCAAGGTTTTCCTCGGAGTGTGTATGTTTGAGAGAGTGTGTGTGAGAGTGACTGTGCGAGAGAGAGAGAGTGAATGTGCGAGTGTGTGTGTGTGACAGAGAGAGAGTGAGACTGGGTGTGAGTGTGTCTATGAGAGAGAGACTGTGTGTGTGAGAATGTGTGCCATGGGCCCCCCTCCCTCCCTCCCTCCCTCTGAGTTCCAGTGTTGTCCCCTCCCTCCCTCCGAGTTCCTGGGTCGTCCCCTCCCTCCGAGTTCCAGGGTCGTTCCCTCCCTCCCTCCGAGTTCCAGGGTTGTCCCTCCCTCCAAGTTCCAGGGGACCAAGTTTCAAGGTCCCCCCTCCCTCCCTTTCTCCGAGTTTCAGGGTCCCCCTCCCTCCCTCCCTTCCAGTTCCAGCACCCCTCCCTATAAATTTTAGAAGTCATCTTCACTTACGAAGTCGGGGTTATGGCGGCCGTCAGCAGCGGTAAAAGGCGTCAGGCTCGGCCCTTCTCTCTCAGCTCTGGTCCCGCCCTCATTTCCTGTTTCCGCAAGGGTCGGGACCAGAGCTATGAGAGAGAGAAGGGCCGAGCCTGCACGCCTTTTACCACTGCTGCCGGCCGCCGTAAACCCGACTTGGTAAGTGAAGATGACTTTTAAAATTTGGAGGGAGGGAGGAAGGGAGGGACGACAGCACCCTCATACGTGTGACGTCGTGTTCTGTGGCCTGGCAACTCTGCAGCATTCCCTTCCAGTGATTGGTCACTGCTGTTTGTGAGGAACATGGAAGTACGTGACGTCAATTCAGGAGATGGATACAGCAGGAGCACGAATGCTTCAAGGCTTCACTTTCACAGAGTCAGCTTCAGAATGTTGGAGGTGCTTTTTATTATATAGGATTACACTTAAGTCCTATTTGGGTTCTTGTTTCAATTCCGTTTTTAAACCGGGATATAATTTTTGATAACCTACCACCGTACCACAGGGTAATATTTTAATATTTTCCAATTTTGTGGAATCATCATATGGCGGTGGAGCTGTAGGTTCTGGTGGAAGAGGTGGAAATTTAGAAGTCAGGTAATGATTTAGATTCTAACTCCTTATCTCCAATTAGGATCCATTTAGTGATGGCCTGTAAATGTTTCATACGAGACTTTCCCTTTTTTATGTGTCTCATTATATTCAATTAATTGTCTTAAAAGCTTACCATCAAAGGATCCACTAGCTGGCCAACAAAAATCAGTTTGTTTTTTGTTCCATGTGGTACCATGCACTCAGTTGCAACTAGTTGAATATTTTTTTCCTTTACTTTTTAATAGACAACATCCCCCCCCCAATATCCAACTATTCCTAGTCTGGTCCTTGCAGCAATGATCCTGATGCTAAGAGCCATGCACCATGGGATCTAAATTCAACCGTCCTTAATGATAACCATGCCTCCTTCCTTCAGAAGGGCTTTGAACACTGCCACTTCAAAGTGGGGAACACCAGTCTGAAAACTGAACTGGGGATACTCTCCACGTGGCAATGAAGAGCATTGCCACTGAAGTATGGGCTGGACGCTTGGTTGATAATTTTACAATTAAAATAAAACACATGGTTTCCCATTCCTAAAAGTACCCATATAGGTCAAGAGTGCCTGCATGCACTGCAAATAATTCAGGCTATTCATAATTTCTCCTTCATTATAAAGAGCCTTGGCCTAGAATCACATTTCTGATTTGGTCAACTGATGTATTACTTACATAATTTCACTTAAGATCTGTTCTCTAATCAAAATGTAGGTTTTTAGCCTCCCTTATGAAAATCCTGCAGCAGGTTGGTGCAGTGTAACCCCACATTCTTTGCAGATACAAAGTAAGTAAATAAGGAATGTGTGAGGATTTCAAAATTAAATCTCTGTGCATACTTTTATCAACAGCCTTGTTTCCCTAGAGCAGGGGTTCTCAACCCAGACCTCAGGACACACCAAACCAGTGGTGTGCTGGTAAATTTTTAACAACAGGCTCTCTCCCCGGTCCACCTCGGCGCCCCCCCCCCCCCATCCACCTCTGCGCCCCCCAAAATTGCAGAGCTGGCTATAGCCGGGGGGGGGGGCAATGCATTACTCTCTCCAGGAAAAAAAAATTAAATGATCCCAGGTTCCAATCTAATCCATGTTTAATGTGGGATAAAATGCCATAAATAAGTAAATAAATATAAACTTTTAATGTTGAGGACCTGATTCTCAAAGTGAACATATTCCAAACACTATAATGATTTTTTTCTACCTTTGTTGTCTGGTGACTGTTTTTCTGATCATGCTGGCCCAGTATCCGATTCTGCTGCTATCTGGCCTCTTAACTCCATTTCCAGGGCTTCCTTTCCATTTATTTCTTTCCTTTCCTCCTTTCTTCTTCATTTCTGGTCCTCAGCTTCTGCCTATTCATCATGTGCAGTTTTTCTCCTCTCTTCCTTTTCCCTTATCTCATCTCCTTCCTCACTCTTCCCTCCCCTCCATCCATGTCCAGCATTTCTTCTCTCTCCCCTCCTCTCCCCCTGCCCTCCATCCACCCATGTCCAGCGACCCTTCTCTCCCCATGCCCTGCATGCACCCATATCCAGCGACCCTCCTCTCCTCTGCATGCACCCATACCCAGTGACCCTCCTTTCCCCTGCCCTCTATCCACCCATGCCCAGCAGTGACCCTCATCTCCCCTGCCCAGCATGCACCCATACCCAGCGACCCTTCTCTCCCCTGCCCTCCATCCACCCATGTCCAGCAGTGACCCTCCTCTCCCCTGCCCTGCCCTCCATGCACCCATACCCAGAGACCCTCCTCTCCCCTGCCCTCCATCCACCCATGTCCAGCAGTGACCCTCTCCTGCCCTCCATGATCCACCCATGTCCAGCAGTGACCCTCCTCTCCCCTGCCCTGTATGCACCAGCAGCTCCCTTCTCTCCCCTGCCACTCCCTCCCGACTTGTTCCGCAAATTCTCCTGCTTCCTCCCTCCCTCCGGATCCGGTCCCTCACCGACCCTACCTTGGCCATCAAATTCATTGGGGCAGGCAGTGTTGCCTGCCCGCTGTCATCACTGACTCTCCTCCTCCGCCCGATCGCGCTTCAAAATGGCCACCGAGACTTACAGAAGTCTCGCGAGGCCGCCTCTGGAAGTCTCAGTGGCCATTTTTAAAGCGCAAACAGGCAGCGGGGGAGAGTCAGCAATAGCAGCGGGCAGGCAACACTGCCTGCCCCGAAGAATTCAATGGTCAAGGTAGGATCGGTGAGGGACCGGATCCGGAGGGAGGAGGGAGGGAGAGCCGGCTCACCCTTTCCAACAACCGGCTCGCAAGACCGGGCAAAATTTAACAACCGGATCTTGCGAGCCGGCTCCAGCACACCACTGCACCAAACCACGCTGGTTTTCATGATATCCACAATAAATATGCATGAGTTAAATTTGCATGCACTACCTCCATTCTATGCAAATTTATCCTGTGCATATTCATTGTGGGTATCTTGAAAACCAGACAGGCTTAGTGTGTCCTGAGAACTGGGTTGAGAAACCCTGCCCTATAGAAAGAGTGTTACGTGTTGTGTACAGGGCACACACTTTAAAATACAAAGAGGTCTGTTTTGTACTGGTGTTTTTTTTCAGGTAAATAACTACATATCTTGGAAATTTATTTTTTTTTTCATAGCCAAAGGGTACTTCGACTATAAAAAAAAAAAAAAGTCAGGTACAAAGGATGTGTTCTTTTATCAAAGAAAATCAATCAAGACTTTGAAAGAAAACAATGTTGATCTACAGTTTCTACTTAGTGTTAAAACTGAAATGTAACATTTATTAAAAGTGATCTGCACTCAATAGTGGACTGTCCTGGGTTTTCCAAGGAAACAATTGGATTGAGCGCAAGTATAAAACAAAACGGAGAAGTCACAGTAGAATATGTTGCAGACTGTAGATCTGCAGTACTTTGTACCCGAGAGAGCTGCTTTTGCATTTTATTTCTGGAATTGTGTTTTAAAAATATTATTAAGCTTGAAAACTTGATTCTGCTTTAGAGGTCTCATTTAACCTAAACCATGCTAAGGTTTTGCAGTTCTGCACAGTAATTGCCACAATTAAAAGGCGATAATGGTAAACCCTCTGTATTAACTGTTGGGAGTGTAGAGACCTCTACCGTTCTGCTCTAAGAGAATGGCAGAGATCTCAACTGGCTTCACTAAAGTACTGGAATTTGCAGGAAACTGTGACTGGTATAAAACCTCAGACATGTCTGAATTCTTTGTCTTTAGTCCTCTGCTTCCTCAGCCATCGTATCACTGAGGGGCAGATAATCAAATTCCCCACGCTGTTCCGAACATCGCTGTAAATTTAGCACCAGAACAGTGCAGGAAAGCAAAGCCCTGGTGATCAAAATGAATAGCATGCAAATTTATGTGCGCTATTATTTTTGATCATTGGGGGCTTCTGCAGGAGGACTGTGCCTAGGCGTGTGCTCAGGCACAATCCTCCCACAGAAGAGGTTTGACAGGTGTTGGATTTTCTCCCAAGCTTGTCAAACCTGCAGAAGAGGTTTGACAGGTCCAGGACTTTCTCTCGGGCCTGTCAAACCTGGATCTAGACCCCCACCCCATACTGCCAAAGAGCCTGGAGGTCCAATGGACCCCCAGGCACCTCACCCTCCCACCAAGCCTGACCTGACCCCCACAAAGGCTAGCCCTATTGGGCTATTGGTGGTGGAGTCCCCCAACTCAACCCACTCCCCAGTATCTCAAATGTTGGAGGATGAGGGACCAGCACTCCCTCCTCCTCCTCAGAGTACCACCTCAAAAGGTCGGCACCCAGCGCCCGATGCATCCTGGGATGCATTGGGTGGGGCTTGGCTTCCATATAAGGGAGACTCAAACTCCTGACAAAAAAATAAGAAACTGTGAGTCTTTGATACTATTTTTGTTTTATGTCTCTGCCTGTAGTATTTGCTATGGTTTGAATATATGGAGGAGTGTCCTAGTGGTTAGGATGGTGGACTTTGGTCCTGAGGAACTGAGTTCAATTCCCACTTCAGGCACAGGCAGCTCCTTGTGACTCTGGGCAAGTCACTTAACCCTCCATTGCCTTATGTAAGCCGCATTGAGCCTGCCATGAGTGGGAAAGCACGGGGTACAAATGTAACAAAAAATATATATATATATATATATATTTTTTTTTTTTTTTTTTTTTACGACTCTCTTTAATAAACCTCTTTAGTTCCGAACCCCAGTTAGTACATAAGTAGTGCCATACTGGGAAAGACCAAAGGTCCATCTAGCCCAGCATCCTGTCACCGACAGTGGCCAATCCAGGTCAAGGGCACCTGGCATTGTTTGATTTATTGTATGCCAGTAGAGTGAAGAGATTGTGGATTATATTTGCCAGTGGCTCCCCAGAATTCCCCCTCCCTTCAATTGCTGTCTTGAGGTAAATTAAGAAAGATGGTAGCTATATCTAGATCATAGATCCAGTGTGTAAAGGGCTTGAACTCTCCATGCAGAGGCAGTAAACTGCTGCTTGTATTTGCCTCTCAGGGTAGTAATCCATACTGATTTTTCACCTGTTGCGGCATCTGCAGTTGCTGTTGCAGCTCTTGCTGTGGTCACTGTTAGCGCTGTTTCAATATTTCCCAGCAACTGACAGTTCCTTCTCTCTGGGAGAGGGGCTAATCACAGAGAGGACTCTCTGTATGTTCAGAATTCTTAATCTGCCTCAACACAACTGTAAGTGATTGATCAACTAGATTAAATTGATTTAAGGATTGGAGTCTCTTCTTGGCAATAGCAGCCCCAGGTTTAATTCACTGGGTTAAGGTCAGAAGATTGGTATTCAATAACTTCGGGATGATCTGCAGAACAGTATTCTAACTAGAGTGTTAAGATCTGAGGATACCTGTTTCTTAATGATTCTTCCTGTAAAAGAGACATGATTATAGTGCATATTTGCACAGGCCAGCAAAGAAGATAGTGGCTGAATATTATTACTCTCCATAGAGTCCACAACAATCTGCAGTTTGACATGTATTCAGTACTGCCTACTATAGGATAATGGTAATGGATATACATAATATTCTTAAATGCTCTAGCTGGTGCTTAAAAAAAAGCTGAATCTGGATTTATATATTGACTCAAAAGAGTGCATAGGTTGTAAAAATGAAGGGACTACTCTGAAGAGGCAAAGGAATGGGTGACCTATCACCATCATAGAATCTGAGGTTTATGAACGAGTCAACCTGGAGGATGTAATGGGGCAATTTGACAAATTGAAGAGTAGCAAATCTCCTGGACCAGATGGTATTCATCCCAGAGTACTGATAGAACTGAAAAATTAACTTGCAGAACTATTGTTAGTAATATGTAATTTATCTTTAAAATCAAGCGTGGTACCAGAAGATTGGAGAATGGCCAATGTAATGCCGATTTTTAAAAAAAGGTTCCAGAGGAGATCCGGGAAATTATAGACTAGTGAGCCTGACATCAGTGCAGGGCAAAATGGTAGATACTATTATAAAGAATAAAATTACAGAGCATATTCAAAAGCATGGATTAATGAGACAAAGCCAACATGGATATAGTGAAGGGAAATCTTGCCTCACCAATCTATTACATTTCTTTGAAGGGGTGAATAAACATGTGGATAAAGGTGAGCCAATCAATATTATGTATCTGGATTTTCAAAAGGCATTTGACAAAGTACCTCATGAAAGATTCCAAAGGAGTCATGGGTTAGGTGGTAGTGTCCTATTGTGGATTAAAAACAGAGAGTAGGGCTAAATGGTCAGTATAATATTCTCAATGGAGAAGGGTAGATAGTGTGATTCCCCAGGGGTCTGTGCTGGGACTGCTGCCTTTTAATGTATTTATGGGAGTAACTAGTGAGGAATTAAATTTGCTGACCACACAAAGTTATTCAAAGTTGTTAAATTGCGAGAGGATTGTGAAATTACAAGAGGACCTTATGAGACTGGAAGACTGGGTGTCTAAATGGCAGATGATGTTTAATGTGAGCAAGTGCAAAGTGATGCATGTGGAAAAGAGGAACCCGAATTATAGCTACATGATGCAAGGTTCCATGTTAGGAGTCACCGATCAGGAAACGGATCTAGACGTCGTCAATGATGATACGTTGAAACCCTCTGCTCATTGTGCAGCGGTGGCTAAGAAAGCAAGTAGAATGTTAGGTATAATTAGAAAAGGAATGGAAAACAAAAATGAGGACATTATAATGCCTTTGTATAGTTCCATGGTGTGATTTCACCTCAAATATTATGTTCAATTCTGGGCACCACATCTCAAAAAAGATATAGAGGGGCATCTCCATCACCCAAGCTGCAAAGGACTCAAATACAAATCAACCTATGCATCCAGCTTCTCCTACATAAGCACACAACTATGGAACGCAATACCAAATGCCGTGAAAACAACATATGACCACCTGAACTTCCGGAAACTACTAAAAACTAACTTGTTCAAAAAGGCATACCCTAATGATCCAACTTAAATGCTTCAACCCAGCAACACAACAAAACCAAGGCTCATACTGGACATAACTTAACCCTTCCTTCTTATGATTCCCAATGTGTTGGCACACATTAACTTCACTTTATCACAACCTCACTATGTATTTGTTAAATCCGGTATTGGCGATTGTCAGGTTCTCAGGTTCAGAGCCCGCGGGGCTGGGCTCTGGAGCAAACGTGAGCCCTTGGGCTGCTGACGAGGAGCGACAGCAGCAGGCAAAACCCACCAACCAACGCTGGGCAAGCACAACGACACCAGCAGGGACTGCAGGCACCGCCCAGCGAACCGGAACACATGGACTGGAATCCCCCGGACTGGAGTACACAGGACTGGAACACACACCAGACCGGAACACACTGGACTGGAGCACACCCGACTGGAACACACACCGGACTGGAGCACACTGGACTGGTCCCCCGGACTGGAGGACACAGGACTGGAACACGGGACTGGAGCACACTGGACTGGTCCACACAGCTTCACCTGCACTTAGCTACTAAGCCCCCCAAGAGTTGAGCTCATGGGTTCGAGTAGCCGGCAGGACTTACTGGATACCGGATGACATAGGGACCAGGACTGGAAACAGAAGTGCTCCTAAACCTAAACTGATCTACGTGCTCCCAAGCCCTAAACCAGCAGGAGTGTTCCTAACAGTAAACTGACAAAAGGACTTCCTAAGCCCTATACTAAACAGGAGCTCCTAATCCCTGCTCAAGAAAGGGACTTCCTAAGCCCTAAACTAACAGAGCAGGGAACTAAACACAAAGCTAACACAGGTGCTACTAAGCACCAAGCTACAAGCAGAGCTCTACACTAATAAGCTAAACACAAAACTAACAAGCTACCTAAGCACTGCTCTAGCAAGCTAGATACAACTAACAAGGTGCTTCCCAAGCACTACTCTGGCCAGCAACCAGAAGAGCTCCTAACACTAAAAGGGAAGACAGGGGAGCCACAAGGAAAAAGCAGTGAAGCTAACACATAAGCCAAAAGTGCTTCTAAAGCACCAAACACCACCAGCAAAGACTGCAATGCTCCCAATAGCACAAACACCAGAAGTACTTCTAACAGCAAACTCTGCAGTGTTCCTAACAACACCAAACCCTGAAGTACTTCTATCAGCAACAGAGCTTCCAAAGCCCTACACACAGCAATGCTTCCAAAACCAAGAGGGAAAATCAGGAAAGCTAAACACACAGACACCAGTGCACACTGCACTAACACTAACCTGGACCTTAGCAAAAGCAAGCAGGGAAACTAGACACAGTCAGAAGTGCACACTGCACCACCCTACCTAAAGCAAACACCACCGTTGCAAAGGCCCTGAAGGAAACAACACCACTTCCTTATCAAGGCCCTCCCTGATGATGTCACACTCCCTAGACCTAGGCAAAAGCACACTGACCCAGAGAGGCCCAACCCACACCAATGGAAAACCGTGAAACACTTGAAGCCAGTACACCCAAAGAGAGTTAGAGCAACTCAGACTACCCACACAGGTGCAGTATAGTGAAACAATTAGAGCCCTGCTGCTGGAAGCTGCCAGCACAGAGAGACAGAGCCAGCTCAGAAAGGACAGAGAAAGAAACAGAAGCCAGCTAAGAAGCTGACTCCCAGGAAAGAGGTAAGTTTGAGAGGGGTTCAGACCCCAATCATAACAGCGATCACCTCTACGGTACTATGTAAGCCACATTGAGCCTGCAAATAGGTGGGAAAATGTGGGATACTAATGTAACAAATAAATAAATAAATAATCGAACGGGGATGACCATCTCTAAGGGCACCCATCTGTAAGGACGGCACCGTGAAGGGGCAGGGAAACCTGTATTATCGAAACAAGATGGGCATCCATCTTTCGTTTCGATAATACGGTCAGGGACACCCAAATCTCAACACTTAGGTCGACTTTAGAGATGGTTGACCTAAATGTTGAGATGGGCGAACTTAGAGATGATCGTTCCCGGTTTTCACCCATAATGGAAACCGAGGACGCCCATCTCAAAAATTACCAAATCCAAGTCATTTCGTCGTGGGAGGAGCCAGCATTCGTAGTGCACTGGTCCCCCTGACATGCCAGGACACCAACCGGGCAACCTAGGGGGCACTGCAGTGGACTTCACAAATTGGTCCCAAGTGCATAACTCCCTTACCTTGTGTGCTGAGCCCCCCCAAAACCCACTCCCCACAACTGTACACCACTACCATAGCTCTTATGGGTAAAGGGTGGCACCTAGATGTGGGTACAGTGGGTTTGTGGTGGGTTTTGGAGGGCTCAACATTTACCACCACAAGTGAAACAGGTAGGGGGGTATGGGCCTGGGTCCGTCTGCCTGAGGTGCACTGCACCCACTAAAACTGCTCCAGGAACCTGCATACTGCTGCGATTGGACCTGAGTATGACATTTGAGGCTGGCATAGAGGCTGGCAAAAAAAGTTTTTTAAAGTTGTTTTTTTGAGGGTGGGAGGGAGTTAGTGGCCACTGGGGGAGTAAGGGGAGGTCATCCCCAATTCCCTCCGGTGGTCATCTGGTCAGTTCGGGAACTTTTTTGAGGCTTGGTCTTGAAAAAAATGGACCAAGTAAAGTCGCCCAAGTACTTGTTAAGGACACCCTTCTTTTTTCTATTATCGATCGAGGACGCTCATCTCTTAATCACGCCCCAGTCCCACCTTCGCTACAGTGCCAACACACCACCGTGAACTTTGGTCATCCCTGTGACGGAAAGCAGTTGTGGACGCCCAAAATGGGCTTTCAATTATGCCAATTTGGGCGACCCTGGGAGAAGGATGCCCATCTCCTGATTTGTGTCGACAGATGGGCGCCCTTCTCTTTTGAAAATGAGCCTGATAGTGGAATTAGAAAAGGTACAGAGAAGGGCAACGAAAATGATAACGGGTATGGGAAGATTTCCCTATGAGGAAAGGCTGAAGTGGTTAGGGCTCTTCAGCTTGGAGAAATGACAGCTGAGGGGAGATGTGATAGAGGTCTATAAAATACTGAGTGGAGTGGATTGGGTAGACATAAATCGCTTGTTTACTGTTTCAAAAACACTAGGACTAGGGGGCACACAATGAAGCTACAAAGTAGTAAATTTAAAATGAATTGAAGAAAATCTTTCTTCACTCAACATGTAATTAAACTCTGGAATTTGCCA
Source organism: Microcaecilia unicolor (assembly GCF_901765095.1). Taxonomy (NCBI): domain Eukaryota; kingdom Metazoa; phylum Chordata; class Amphibia; order Gymnophiona; family Siphonopidae; genus Microcaecilia; species Microcaecilia unicolor. The sequence continues at coordinate 237,125,205 of NC_044031.1, forward strand.
GAGAATGTAGTAAAAGCTTAGTGGGGTTTAAAAAAAGGTTTGGATGGCTTCCTAAAGGAAAAGTTCATTATTAAAATGGACTTGGGGAAAATCCATTGCTTATTTCTAGGATAAGCAGCATAAAATGTATTGTACTTTTTGGGGATCTTGCCAGGAACTTGTGACCTGGATTGGCCACTGTTAGAGAGAGGATACTGGGCTGGATAGACCTTCAGTCTGTCCCAGTATGGCAATACTTATGTACTCTTTCACCTCTAGTTGGTCCCTTCCACTGCAAATACTTTTCAGGAGGGGTGGCTTTTCGGCAGGACATCTCATGTGGAATAGATTTAAGCCTGTGGCGATATGGATAACATACTGCATGGTAATTTATCACTCCGCAGTAAGTTGCCTAAATTCTTGCCATAGGAAAATTTCACATTATGTAGTACTAATAAAAAAGGCCCGTTTCTGTCAGAAATGAAACGGGCGCTAGCAAGGTTTTTCTCTGACTGTATGTTTGAGAAAGAGTGTGTGTGAGAGATGGAGTGTGTGTGTCAGAGAGAGAATGAGAGCGAGAAAGAGTGTGTCAGTGTTTGTGTGTGAGAGAGAGTGTGTGTAATGAAGCGGGCGGTAGCAAGTGTGTGTGTTTGTGACAGAGAGAGAAAGAGTGTGTGTGGGGGAATGAGAGTGTGTGTGAGAATGAGAGTGTGTGCCAGGGTGGCCCCCTTCTCTCCCTCTTCCCTCCCTGCCAGATGCAAGTATGTGTTTGTGACAGAGAGAGTGAGTGTGTGCGAATGTGTTTGTGAGAGAGAGAGAGTGTGTGTGTGTGTGGGAATGAGAGTGTTTGCCAGTGCCTGCGTGCCTGCCTGCCAAGGGGCCTCCCCCTCTCCCTCTCTCCCCACCTCCTACTCCTCCTCCAGCCTTCCCTGCCACTTGATCCGCTTTCTTCGCTACTCCTCCCCCTGCTTCTAGCACTGACATGTTTTACCTCCTCCTCCTCTGGCCTTCCCTGCCTCTTGATCCGCGATCTTCGTTATTCCTCCCCCTGCCTGCTACACACCCACCTTCTCCTCAGTCTCCTCAGGTGCTTCGTTGTTTTTTGGAGGGCTGCAGCTTCGGGATCGCGGCACTGACGTCAGCTGTTTGGACGGTAGGGTCGGGAGGGCGCAGGTACCTCATTGTTTTTTGGAGGGCGGCAGCTTCGGGATCGCGGCGGATCAGCTGTTTGGATGGCAGGGTCGGGAGGGCGCTTCCTGAGAGTGTTTCAGGAGGTTGGCAGCCAGTCTGGAGCGATTCCTAGGCAGGGGGAGGAGTGCATCGGGCTGGTGACCTCACCCGAGGCGCAGCCAATCAGTGGGATGATCTACAGCAGGAATCAGGCCACCTCCGACTCGGAGAGCCATGGTTCCAGGCAACTGTAGAACGTTGGAGGTGAGAATTATTATATAGGATCAGTCAGTATTTACCATAGATATCCAGTGTTAAACTGTTTTTACAGTTTAGTATATCATTAATATTCTTAACAACTGTTTTGGAGAGGCATAATGTTATTCTACAACCAGTAAAGTCACATTTTGTTTTTGAACAACCCACTGGTATGTTCTGAACTTCACTGAGGTTTCTTGCTGGAGATGAGAATCCCCTATTCAAAGTAAAGTGATCCCATTAAGAAACTCCTGACACTTAGACGGAACAGCCATGGTAAAGTGTATTCCAACATGGTAGCAAAAAAGCAAACAGGATGCTAGGAATTATTATGAAAGGGATGGTAAATAAGACTGAGAATACTGTAATGCCTCTGTATTGCTCCATGGTGCGACTTCACCTTGAGTATTGCATTCATTTCTGGTCACCATTTCTCAAAAAAGATACAGTGGAATTAGAAAAGGTTCAAAGAAGAGCGAACAAAATGATAAAGTGTACGAAACTCCTCTCATATGAGGAAAGGCTAAAGAGGTTAGGGCTCTAAAGCTTGGAAAAGAGACAGCTGAGGAGGAAATATGATTGAGGTCTACAAAATCCTGATTGGTGTAGAATGAGTAGAAGTGAATTGATTTTTTATTCTTTCAAAAAACTACAAAGATTAGGAGACACTTAATGAAGTTACACTGTAATAATTTTAACACAAATAGGAGGAAATATTTTTTCACTCAATGAATAGTTAAGCTATGAAACTCTTTGCTGGAGGGTATATTAGCATATCTGGGCTTAAAAAAGGTTTGGACAATAATCTTGAGGAAAATTCCATAGTCTGCTATTGAGACAGACATGGAGAGGCCAATGCTTGCCCTGGGATTGGTAGCATGGAATGTTGCTACTATTTGGGTTTCTGCCTGGTACATGTGACCTGGATTGGCCACTGTTGGGAACAGGATGCTGGTCTGATCCAGCATGGCTAGTCATATGTTCTTATGTGTGGGTGGGGAAAGTAGGTATGGGGTATGAAGTGATAATGATTTGTGTGTATGTGTATATTTATCCTTTTCTGTTTATCTGTGGGTGAATGGGATGTCAGAGGGTGAGGTAGATATGTGTGTGTCTAGGCCTGTGGGGTATGTTGAGTGTATCATGTAGACTTCCTGCTCTGTATCAATGTGAGGGTGTGTCTGCTGCTGTATCATGTATACTTCCTTCCCTTTGCACTATCTCCTGCTTTCTTCACTCATTCCCTGTTCCCTGCCACCCATCCTCTTGCTCTCTCCTTCCTCCTCCCTTCCCTACTATCCCTTACACACTCCCCTCCCTTCCCTGCTAGCTACTTGCACTCTTTCTCCACTCCCTCCCTCCTTTCCCTCTTCCCTACTTTCCCTCGAACTCTTATTCTCTGTCCACTGGCACTTTCTCCACTCCCTTCTCTTCCCTTTTCTCCCCATACTTCCAAGACTTCCACACAGTCTGCAAATGTAGGAAAGGGAACACACACCATTGTGTCACATTCTTGTGTTCACATTTCAACTTTTTTTGGTTCATTCTCTCTCTCACCCCAGAAAATAAACTAATTACTGTAAATGCAATATAATCATATTGCTAAACCAGTCTAAATATGTGTAATTAAATATGAATCAAAGACAGGCTGGTTATTTATGGCCTTTTTCTTGCAGGTGGCAATAATAGGAATTTGACAGGAAAAGAGTGATCCTATTATGATTAGGCAGAACCTAATTATTATTCAAGGGCAATCTCTTTCCTTTGTCAAGTTACCCTAATTAAAAATGCTTTATTTCATTTACATCTAGCAGGCAACAATAGTACTCAGACGAAAAAGCTGTCGGCTCTATTTTTAATCTCATTGTCGATAACAGAATTTGTGAAATGTTCTGGAATTAGATTTTTTTTTAACACATAATGTCTGAACAGCCAACAATGAACTAATTGTTGCAGTGCTTATAAGTTACTCACATCTTGCACATTTTAATAATTTTGGTTAAAAGAAAAATTTTAATTTAAAAACAACCCTTAGTACGTGCTGTGTCACTGAAAACAGACAGATCAATATTGAAACATCACAGTGAGCACTTGTTTAAAATACTGGCCATGTTATTCAAAAAAATCCACATATATACAGTTTCATTAACCAGATGGGTGGTCAAGGGTGCTTGCTGATGGTGACCATATGGATAGTGGTGAAATTCAGCTGCTATTTATATGTTAAAGCAGTTTAAGACAGCATGTTTCCTAGCCTATCTTAAACCACACTTAACTATATGGATGGTGATAGGCAGTGGTAGCCCTACCATTAGGCCAATTGAGGTGGGGACCTCAGGCAGCACTCTTCTGAGGTAGCATCACCCCCTGCCCTTCCTTCCCCAATCCCCTCTCTCAAACTTAACTTTTCTGTTCTTGTTTTTAAAAGGCGGCAGCAGCAGCAACAGCAATTCCCATAGGCTGCCCTGCCGCCAGTCCCGACCCCTTCTCTCTGGCCCATCTCTATGACGTAACATCTTGTTTCCTCAGAGGTGGGCCGCAGTAGAGAGAAGAGGCCGGGACCGGCAGCAGGGCAGCCTATGGGAATCACTGCCGCCACCTCTGCCTTTTCAAACAAGACAAGAAAAGGTAAAGTCAGGGAAGGGGGTTGGGGAAGGAAGGGGGAGATGTCAGATCATGGCAGGGGGTGGTGGAGGAGGAGCAGGGCGGCAGCTCATTCCTTGCCTCAAGCAGCAGATTGTCATGGGCCACTCCTGGTGATGGGATAATGCCGATGTCTATATTGGTAGCTGGAATAACTTCATCGTGCCAAAATGTTCATCGCTATATACATACTTTTCTTTATAGAATAAGTTACAATGTGGTCATATCGTAAGTGCCTAAATTTAGGCACCACTTTATGGAATTGCCTTCCAGATGGATAAATCCCCTTTCTATTAATTTTCAGCTGCACTGTATGTATATAGTTTTATTTTTAGAATACCAATATAACAGGCTGTATATGTATTTAGATGCGAGCACTTACACCAGCCACAGAGCTGATGTAAAGGATCACACTTAAATTGCAAAAGACTACAAGTAGATGGATGTTGGAGACAAGAAGGAGGTAGGGAAAATTAATACTGGAGAACTTAGGGCTGGGGATATGGGGGAGAAACAGGGTGTAATACAGTGAATGAGGGTTGAGAGTAGGCCTCCAGCTGGCCAAGGTTGTGTAAATAAGGTAAATACTTAATTTACTGAACCTGAGGTCTGTTACTTCACAGGGTCAGGAACAAAAAAAGTAAAGCCTCTTTAGTTCCAAGGGAAAAGTCTTGACACGGGCTTGTAGCTGACAAGGCCCAAACACAGTCCATGGCCTGTGCCTGCCATGCCCCAATCACAGTCTGTAAAGTTTCTCACTCTCTGTGGGCCAGCCAGTCCTCAGAACAAAGTTCACAAGTATTCAAATGAAAAGTTTGGCTTACCTCAGCAGCCAGGTCATAGTAGCTAGACATACGTAGTGAAGGCATTTGCTAGAGACCAGTTCTTCCATCCCTGGGGCCTCCTTAACCCCACTCTGGCTCTGCTGCCTTTTATAGTTCCTGGTCCCTGCCCTTTCAGCTCTACTTCTCCCTCTCTGGGTGGGACTAGAGGTTTTAAGGTGGTTTGAAGTCCCTGAGGGACCATTCTTAAGGGTGAGGGGCAGTGTTCTATATAACTCCTCACACAGGGCAATGGATATTGGGGAAAGGGAAAATATTTCTGCTATCCATGGCGGTAATATACCTTCTTTTGTCCGTTTCTTTGGGGATGAAACCTTGATACAGCCAAAGGGTGAAATATGATGTCATGTCGGACAAAATAATCCCCTTGTAACTGACATGCTTAAGTAAATGAATTTGAGAGTACTGCTATTTCTCTAAGTTTTGAAAATTACCCAAAAAGATACGCATTGGGACTTACACATTTTTTTAAATGAATAGTGGAGACAACATAGTATATAGAAAAGATAAAATAAATAAAATAAAAAATCAAAGAAGACCGGTGACGATAGGAGAGTGGCAGCTTCAACGAACGTAAGCTCCACGACTACGTTTGGCTGAGGTCTTCAAAACACAAAACTAAAGCATATATATACGTAAGTGATATTGTATAATATTTTTAGTTAATATTCAAGCTTATGTCAACATCGAAGCCTATATTATAGTTGATTCTCATAGACTTTAGGTCATAAGCTGCCTGTACTCAGGTAATACGTAACTGCTTGGGGTTTTATTTCCTTTTTATTTGGTTAATAATAAAAGGAGATCATTGTGCATAAATAAGTGCATGTTTGTGTCCTAGTCATGCATCCAATAGTCCTGTAATCATTTCAAGAAAGCCATCTAATCATTTAACTTATTAGTGGTACATAACCCATAACCACAAAGGCATGGTATGGTCACAATATGGTAATACTAAAGCCCAGCTAAGGAACAAGTTATTTTGAGTTAGTCTTCACTGGACCAAACTTGCTGTCAAGACTCTTAAGACTTGTTAACTTAAAGTCTCAATATCTTGGAGTATAACCTTGGCACACCAGCACACCTGAAGCCTCTATATTTTCTGAAGTTTCCTTTATTGAATAAATCACAGATAATTTACTCACAGTCAGATGTTCAGAAGTGTTGCCCCAGGGCACAGACACTCTGTAATTCTGAGAGCTGTTTTAGTGGTTGGAGGTAGAAATCTGAAGAGAGGCAGCTTTATTGCAGAGGAGGTGAGAAATAGTTGAACAGATAGAAGTATCTCAGAGCTGGGTGACTGGAGAGTGCGATATCTTATTAGGAAGATATATTCAACGTAAAAAACCAAGTTCGTTCCAGGAAATTTGAAGCAGGACAAGTGCTGGTCTGAAGCAAGATGGAGAATGCCTCATGGCGAGAGGGACAGGGAGGTCAAGAAGGCTCACACAGGCCCAGGGAGGAGGAGGAGGACCAATGGAGACACAGTCTGCCATCGGGTAGCAAGGGGTGGTCCTAGAGGACATTTACATACCACATTATCCCAAGCAAACTCGGGTTCAATGTGGTTTACATTTGAAAATACAGTGAGGCAGAATAATAGAATTCCAGTAACATCATGGGAGCAAGTAGATGGATGTGTCTGAAACATTTAACAAAGTTGAGATTAGCATATATACCCAACTGGGCATTTAAAAGTCTGTCCTTTAATGATGCCACGTGTTCAGAAATCATAGCCATAAGTATAGACAGCGATTCGAATATTATCACATGCACACACCAGAAATGACATCCATACACACATTGCAAAGTAAACAGCAACTTCTACAGAGTACATCTAAGTACAGATCAGTAGGACCCAAAGCAGTCCAAAACAAGTAAAGTCAGAAACAACACAGTTTATAATATTTAAAACTGTTTATTGATGACTCATCATATACTCATCATATACTGAAGAGAAAACGACATTGACCCAGAATCTATCTCCCACCTTACCCTCTTCTCTCTATCACCTGTCTCTACCTACCTACCCATCCATTTACTACCCATCCATCCTTCTATAATGTTATACTTAATTTCCTACTTTACATAACAAAATTCTGTGTTACCTATTACTATGTAAGCCGCATTGAGCCTGCTTTTAGTGGGAAAGTGCAGGATACAAATATAATAAATAAATAAATACACAAATATACAAAAGAAAGAACATGTCATAATGTGCTACACGTTACATTAACTAATCATTCATATAACTCTGTGCAATAACAGATCGTCATCCAGTTTTTGAACGTTAACCCCCCTCTATTCATACTTACTAGAACCCCCAACAGGTTAACTCAAACCATAGACTTCATTTGCCAACATGGCAAAAACCTTCAGTAGCACTGAACAAACTGGCAATGTCTTCTAAATGTTCTTCTTTCCTCTTTAACTAAAACTAGTTCCTTCCCTTATTAGAAATTCCATTTCAACAAACATTCCTCCTTCCTCCCCCCTTCCCACCCCCCACCCCCCAAGTGAAAACAATAAAGAACTGTGTGTGTAGGTAAACAAACGAAATCATTCGATGGTCAAAAATTGAGTGGATAAGCTTTGCAAAGGTGAAGATATTACAAAGAATTCACCACCAGGCTTCTCCCTCGTGGGTGCAAAGATTGTATATAGGGTCCCCAAATGTTAAGGAACTCATTCCTCCTTTTAGATGAATATCGTGCCCCATGCCTCTCAAATAGCATAAGCCCATGAAATTTATTTTGCCAGTGCCAGTATTCTGGTGGAGAATCACTTACCCAAAGACTCAAGATAATACGCTTGGCCACCAGACAGGCACTACGAACCAATTTCCTAGCAGGACCAGTCTGTAATACAAAAAGTTCATATTTATCCAAAAGAACCCCGAGAGGGGTAAGCGGTATTCTGGAACCCAAAATAAGCATCAAAAATTGTAAAATTGAGGTCCAAAATCTTTGCACCCAAGTATAGTCCCAAAGAGAATGAAAAAAAGTGCTAGGCATGTGCTGGCATTTTGCACATAAGGGCATCTCTACCCCTCCCATTTCAAAAATTTGAACTTTGGTTAGATATGCCCTGTGCAAAATGCGGTACTGGCACTCCCTAAGATCTGCATTGACTGTCAGTGTGGGTATCTGAAATGTCAATATAGTGAAGTCTAAAGAAAGATTAGGCCTAACCAAATCCCTGGCCCAGCACAACCTAATAAATTCTTTATCTCGCTGAGCCTGAAGAGTAGCAAGTGCAATGTGAAGGTCAGACACAGACAACCTATCTCTCCTCACCAGCTTAAAAAATTGTTGCAGGCGATGACTACGTCGTGAGCCCGGGGCCTCTGCATTCAACGAGCGGACATAAGGAGTCAGTTGATTATAAGCAAAAATATTATTGATTTCTATACCAATCCCTAAAGCTCCCAAGCTCAACAGCGCACCCCCATTAGTCAGAACGTACTCCAACCGGGTAATACCCATTTGTGCCCAACTACAGAAAGTACTATTTTCATTCCCAGGTGAGAACGGATTCCCCCCAATGGGGAGCAAATCAGATGTATGAGAGTCCAAACCCCAGAACCTAACCACATCCCTCCAGAGCATTCTGAATGGATGCAACAATAAGCTAGCTCTAAAAGGAGGGGGAATAGTCGAGCATGGCGCTTGTAATAGAAAATAGAAGTGTCAATGAGCAAAGTAAATAGCTTCCAACTGTCTCATCATATAATCCTGCCTAACAACCAATACACAGTTTATAATGAATTGTGCAACCACCCTTAGGTTTTGCCTTTGGGTTTAAAAAGCAATACCAAGTGCATGTAAGGTCTGGTTAAATGAATTAAGACCATAATACTACAGTAGAAGATGGCAGATAAAGACCTGTATGGTCCATCCAGTCAAAGGTTTAAGCAAATGCCCCAAATCTGAAATACTTGGTAGCAATAATGAAACAGTGATAGAATATTCACATAGCGAGCAGCCAACAAATTTATTTTCCAATTAAAATAATTAACTTTGTATGAACTTGGCAACTAATAGTGTACTGCTTGCATTTACATCCAAACAGACTTTAAGTAGAAATAAATATATGCAAAAGAACTGGCATATTTAGATGGACTCTGGACTTCTGCATGAAGATAGCGCTTCCCTCATTATTCAATACCTGTCTTTTAAATAGTAATAATAAAAAATATCAAGTGAAATTTTTATAATATACCACTGCATTCCAGAAAACAAAAGGGGGGTTGTATGAACTTGGCAGCAACTAGACAATACTGGCACATTTAGACTGACTCTGGACAGAACTTCTGCATTGTTAAGTAACTGATTCTTATAGTCTGAGTTGGTGGAACTTTACTAGGTGAAAACATCTCTACACGAATACTGGGAGTCCCTATAACCAAGCCCCTCCAAATGACAAGATGATTTACAATTTAGAACTAATTACTACTCTAGCAGAATTAGAAGGAAAGGGAAAGGGAATGGGACTTTATATACCACCTTTCTATGTTTTTTGCAACTACATTCAAAGCAGTTTAACATAGTGTATATACAGGTACTTATTTGTACCTGGGGCAATGGAGGGTTAAGTGACTTGCCCAGAGTCACAAGGAGCTGCAGTGGGAATCAAACCCAGTTCCCCAGGATCAGAGTCCGCTGCACTAATCACTAGGCTACTTCTCCACAAAAGGTTCAAAAAAGACCAACTAAAATGATAAAGGGGGTGGAACTCCTCTCGTATGAGGAAAGACTAAAGGGGTTAGGGCTCTTCAGCTTGGAAAAGAGACGGATGAAGTCTACAAAAGCCTGAGTGGTGTAGAACGAGTAGAAGTAAATCGAGTTTTTACTCATTCCTAAAGTGCAAAGACTAGGGGACACTCAAGGAAGTTACTTGGAAATACTTTTAAAACAAATAGGAGGAAATAATTTTTCTCTCAACAAATAGTTAAGCTCTGGAACTCTTTGCCAAATGATATGGTAACAGCAATTAGTGTAACTGGGTTTAAAAAAAGGTTTGGACAAATTCCTGGAGGAAAAGTCCATAGTCTCCTATTGAGACAGCCATGAGAAGCAACTACTTGCCCTGGGATTTGTAGTATGGAGTGTTGCCACGATTTGGATTTCTGCCAGGTACTTGTGACCTAGATTGGCCACTGTTTGGAAAACAGGATACTGGTCTAGATGGACCATTGGTCTGACCCATTATGGCTGCTCTTATGTTCTAGCCGATGAAACTAATACTTCTTCTGTGTACATCCATATGCTGCACAAGCCGGCATGTTTGAAAATATAAATGAAATCAAATAAAAATGCTACCAACAATAAAGAACAACAACTAGATGTCTCTCTATGTCAATTATTCAGCGCTGCGTGCATCTGGTAGTGCTATATAAATGCTAGTAGTAGTAGAGCAGCTCATAGGTTTGCTTGCTTTGTTTTGAGTAAATGAGGATGACGGTTATGTGGAGGAGGGGGAAAGGGAGAATAGTCTAATTGGCTTCAGCTGTTTGACATCACGCATCTCCTGTTCTCAATCTATTCAAGAGGTTTGATTGAGAACTAGGAGTTGGCATGATGTAAAAAAGTTGAAGCCACTTAAGATAGTGTATGTTTCCCCATCCCCGCACAACCGTTGTGCGGCAGCCATCATTCTGCGTTCACTCAAAACAAAGATAACAAACTTATGAGTTGCTGCACCCACATTGTTCTTTATTGTTGGTAGCATTTTTATTTAATCTCACTTATATTTTCAAACATGCCAGCTTGTGCAGCATACGGATGTGCACATAGGAAGTATGATAACGGAATAACTTTTCATGGGTAGAGTAGTAATTTGTTATAAATCGTAATCAGTGTGCCATTGAGACGGGCTGGGGACACCCTAGCATGTGTTATATTTCTGCAGAGATTTTTTTTCTTCTCATAAAGGTCCACTAAAACAGACATCATGTTATGAGAATCAGGTGTGCAGCATTCAGAATTTCTATATATTTATTTACTTATTTATGGCATTTATATTCCCACATTAAACATGAATTAGGCACGGCCAAAATATAAGAAAACCAATGGACCGCATTAGGGGCTTATAGCTAATTTAGTTATATATTTGAACAAATGAGAGATCTGCATGAAAGAAAATATTTATTTTTATTATTTTGACTTATAAAAACCCCTTGTCCATGAAACATGCGCAAAACAGGATAATCCATTTGTACGAAAGAGATGAGGTGAAGATGTGATTCATGTGCCCCAATGAAAGGAGAGTTTAATTTTACTTCCAATCTTTATAACGCCAGGCTTTCCAAGGCAGATTACAACAGTTAAGATGATTCCATCAGTAAACAGGATATCCTCACTGAAATTTGGCCATGCATTACAGTATTGTATAGAACAGTGTAGAAAACTGAGCATAAAATACAGCCTTTATTAGTGCTGTTTCCACCAGCTACAATTTTTGAAGCTGTTTTAGTGATATTCAGTTTTTATTTCATGATATTTATATCTACATATGGAACCTTTCAAATAAATTAAAAAGCTGTCAAAGAAGTAAACAAAATATATATTTTGTCATCCATCTTTTAAAGCACTGCCTATCCAAGTGGTACAGCTTTTGACTTTTTTACACATGGACCACACATATGCAGTCCATTTGGACCACACATATGCAGTCCATTTTTTCTAATAATCGTTTAGTATTGCTTTTCAATAGCGTTTGCTTTTGTTTTGGGTGAACTAGTGACTCCGCCTACTGGCTTCAACCAGAAAGACTTGTAAACTACCGTTTCCTGTTCTCAATCTAACCTCCTTGGTTGCTACGAGGTGACGTGAGATTCTGAGTCAGAGATAGGGGAGGTCTGTGTTCGAACATGGCGGCGCCCGTGCTGGAGGCGTGTCACTTGGCTTGCTGTGCAAACCGGACACCCGGTGCCGTGTGCTGGGGCAGAGGAGAGGGGGCGCGCGTGGCTTTGGCTACATGCCACTCCATAGCTCTCTACGATCCTTGGGTAAGGGTACGCTGCATGAGCTCTGCCATCTGTAGCAAGCTGTCAGTTAAGTTCGCATTGCTAAGGTGGCTTCTCTGTGATAGATATAAATACAGTTAATTGGAAACATAATGGAGAATTGTATGTGCCTGTGGTTTCTGGTGACTTCTTTGGAAGATGGGGGGGGGGGGGGCGGTATGTGTAGGTTTATATCATGGGGGGGGGGGGCGGTATGTGTAGGTTTATATCATGGGGATGGTTGGAGTGTGAACATCCAAGAATAAAGGGAAGGGAGGAGAGACTGTTCCATATATAATAGGTGCAAGCTGTCTTAAGTATAGTGGTGCTCAGCACTTCCAATACTGAGCAGAATAGCAGACTGACTCCTTCGTTTGTGTCCAGAGTGTGGTAATTTGCATCGTGTTTATCATCGTAATCAGTTTGAAATGTTAGTGCCTATGCGTATAGATAACAGTATGGAACTGCTGATTCTTCTCAGGTGCAACAGGGTGGCTCTGCACTGTCTTTTGAACTGTTTACTTGGTGCACGTGTGTTTATCTTCATCTAAAGAGCATCCATATTTAAATGATTATATTTTTGGTAAAAACTGACAAACTTATTTTCTTCCTCTGCTCCCCACCTGGTTCGAAGGCAAAGTCTAAAAGTTTCCTGGTATTAAAGAAATAGAGATTAATAAATGAGGACATTTCTTGCTTAACTTTGGGGAGATAAAAACCCTCTTCCTCAGGCCAGCCTTGAGTGCTATTAAAAAAATTAATGTAATAGGTTATTCCTGTTAAAAGGCACTTTTTTGGTTCATATTTATCTTGATTTGTATGGCTTCCACTGTTTAATGTGACATCCTGCTACTACAGGCCCTAGCAGTAAGTGGTAGTTTGCACAGGGAGTGTGACTTCATGAAGGCACAGGAAAAATAGACACATGCCTTGGGCCCAAACGTTGGGTGAGGCAGTGTAAGTATACTGGGAACCCTATGTCAAACTTCAGTCTTACACCCTCCCCTCCCCCCCCCCCCCTCCAAAAAAAAAAAATGTCAGCCTTGGGAACTTACCTAGTTAATTGTTCCCTGGGCAAATTCCTTTGTAAAGTGTCTTACTATTTCCTCTGCCTGTATTCTTTCAGAAGAACTAAGCGGCCCTTTTACCAAGGCGCGCCCAAAAGTGGCCTGCCCTGGTGTAGGCATGTGTTTTGGACGCGTACTGGTCCATTTCCTGAGCATGCCTGGAAAAAAGTGATTTTTTTTTTTATTGTGCCGCAAAATGAAAACCAGTGCATGTCCATTTTCAGCCTCAGACCTTAATGCCACCCATTGACTTAGCAGTAAGGTCTCAAGTGCTAACCAGTCAGTAATGGTCCAGCACACGCCAACTGCCGATTACCGCCGGGTAAGCGCCTTCGATAGAAAATATATTCTACTACGTGTTTTGGGCGCGTGCCAAAAATGGAATTACCGCCCGGGGTGTGCAGTAGCCAGGCGGTAGTGCCAGTTTGACGTGTGTAGGCCACTGTGCGCTTTTGCAAAAGGGCCCCTAAATATTTTCTTTTGTTTCTTCCATTTATGAAAGTTGTTTACTCATGTGATAGCTTATACATTTATAAGACACAAGCAGGGCAAGTCTGTAACTTGGTGTTTACAGTTATGTGCATCTTGTGTAAATATCAAGTGCACTATACACTATGCTATATGGTAGCATGTAAGGTTTTAGTGCATAACTGCAAGGGGGCGTATGCATGGACAGAGTGTGGGAGAGGCACAGGTGCGTATTCATCTTAACATGCGTAACTTACACAATACTATGTTACCCGCATTGTGTGGCATACGAATGCACACCCATTTTTATACGGCATACATGGCCATGCCTAAGTGTAGGCGGGCCAGTTCGGGTTTACGTTGGTATTCTATAAAAGCATCTTGGAGTACAAATGGCTTTGTAGAGCAGGCGGTCGATACGTGGTATCGGCACATCTAACTTGAGGCACCAAGTTACAACATTGCTTCCCATTGCCTGTAAATCTCTCTCAGAATTCCACCCTTGGCATCTCTGGTTTGTACCAGAGGCAATGGAGAGTGAAAATGAGTTGCTTAACTTCCCTGGTTCTCTGCTCACTGCTGCGGAAGTGCCACCTTATCCATCTTCAGAAGGGAGTTTTTTTTTTTTTTTGTTTTTTTTTTAGCTAGGCCTGTTTTTGAACGTATTTGTCAATTCAGTTTGATTTTGTGGAATGGAGGAGTAGTCTAGTGGTTACAGCACCAGGATGACAGCCAGGGAGCCTAGTTCAAATTCCATTGCTGCCCCGTGTAGAAACAGAGAAACATTAAAAAATGTAGGCAGTTAAAAGACCATATGGCCTATCCAGTCTGCCCATCCATGCCATTTGCTCTCTCTATCACTCCCTTAGAGATACTATGTACTTATCCCGACCTTTCTTGAATTCAGATACTTTTTTGTCTCCACCACTTCCACTGGGAGGCCATTTCATGAATTTACCACCTTTTCTGAAAAGAAGTATTTCCTCAGGCTGCTTCTGGTTCTATCCTCTTTCTCTTTCATTCCTCTGGACCGACTCCATCTTGTTTATATCTCTTTGAAGGTGTGGTCTCCAAAAGGGAATGGGACTTTATATACCGCCTTTCAGTGGTTTTTGCAACTACATTCAAAGCGGTTTAACATAGTGTATATGCAGGTACTTATTTGTACCTGGGGCAATGGAGGGTTAAGTGACTTGCCCAGAGTCACAAGGAGCTGCAGTGGGAATCGAACCCAGTTTCCCCAAGACCAAAGTTCACTGCACTAACCACTAGGCTACTCCTCACCTCCTTTTTCCTACTGGCCATTCCATCTATTTTTGTCATCCCGAAGAAAGAAGACTCTCTTCGCCTTGTTTTGGATCTTAGATGGGTGAACAAGTCTCTGAGTGCTGCACTTCCGCACGGAGACTGTTCGTTCTGTCATAGCCTTGGTCCAGAGCTAGGCGAGTTTCTCACCTCATTGGACCTCAAGGATGCTTATTTTCATAACCCTGTTTGGCCTTCTCACAGGAAATTTCTCTGTTGTGATCATGGGAGATCATTTTCAATTTAAGACCATGCCTTTTGGCTTCGTCACTGCTCCTCGCACATTTTCAAAAGTTATGGGGTGGTGGCAGCCTTTCTTCGCTGGCAAGGGATTCAGGTTTATCCTTAGGTGGACGATTGGCTACTTCGGGCACCTTCTTATCAAGAGAGCCTTCGCAGTACACAGACAGACCTGTCTCTTCTTTCTGCGCTGGGTTGGGTGGTGAATTATGGCAAGTGTCATCTGAACCCCACCCAGACCCTGGAGTTTCTGAAGTGTAATTCGGGACCCAGGCGGGGCAAGTTTCCCTGCCTCAGCATCATCAGCTCAAGCTCGAACAGCAAATTCTCAGGCTTCTCTGTCTTCCTTACCTGTGGTCATGGGATTATACTCACGTTCTTGGTTCTATGGCGGCAGCTTTGGATGTTCTGCCTTGGGCGAAATTTCACATACAGCCCCTACAGTCATTCCTGTTTAGCCGATCGGGATTTACATCCAGCTGGTGCAGTGGACACCTCAAGCCAGACACAGTCTGACTTGGTGGCTTTTCTCTGTGCACAATCGGGTGGATTTGCCCTCACAGACACCTAGTTAGTGTGTTCTCATCTCCGATGCCAGCCTCTTCGGATGATGAGTCCTTTATCTCCACCTCTCTACACAGGGCCGCTGGTCGAGAGTGGAGGCTTCCTGGTCCATCAACAGATTGGAACTTCGAGCTGGCTGGAAAGCTCTACTAGCCTTTGCACCTCTTCTTCGCGGGAGGTCGGTGCTCATGCTTTTGGACAATGCCACAGCCATGTCTTACATTGTTTATTCCTCCTTGTCTGTTGATGTATCTCTAGCCCAGGAGGTGCGTCGTCTTTTTCAGTGTGCGGAATTGAACATTCTGATTTCAGCATCACACATAGTGGGTTCATGGGGCCTTCTGGTTCTGGACCTCATGGCATCCAGACTCAATGCACAAGTACACAGATTCTACAACTGCTTCAGGGATACACTCTCTAGCAATGGATACACTGGTACAGCCTTGGCCATTGGACAACCTCCTTTATGTGTTTCCTCCGTGGCCTCTTGTGGGAAGGATGTTGCACAGGATTGTGCGTCATCCCGGAAAGGTCATTATTGTAGCTCCGGACTGGCCCAGACATTCTTGGTATGCGGACCTCATCTGTCTTCAAATCGCTCCTCGGTTGACTGTTCCTCCACAGATGAGCTTATTGCACCAAAGTCCATTACTTATGGAGGATCCTTCCCACTTTGGTCTTACAGCCTGGCTCTTGAGAGGGCAAGATTGAGGAAGAAAGGTTACGCTGATGACTTTGTTACTACCTTGCTGCAAGCCTGAAAGCAGTCTTTTTTTTTTTAATGCTAGAGTAGAGAACTTTTGAGAGCTTGTCTGCAGAGAATGGTGTTTCTCCATTTCGTGCTTCCTTGTCTCAAATTTTATCCTTTCTTCAGGAGGGATTTAAAAAAAAAACTGCTTGACTCTCAATTCGCTCAAGGTTCAGGTGGCAGCATTTGATGTGTCATAGAGGCAAGATACAGAATGCCTCATTGGCTGTTCACCCTGATATAGTGCGATTCTTCAAGAGAGTTGCTCATCTGTGTTCCCCCTCAGCAATATTTGTCCTAGGAGTCTTCAAGTGGTTCTTAAGGCTCTTCAGTCAGCTCCCTTTGAGCCCCTTCGTTCAGCAACTGTCAAAGAACTTACTTTAAAGGCAGTATTTCTAGTTGCCATTTCGTCAGCACAAAGAGTTTCAGAGCTTCGAGCTTTCTCTTGCAGGGATCTCTTTCTCCGCATTTCTGACTCGGGAGTTTCCATACGGACAGTTCCGTCCTTTTTGCCGAAGATTGTATCTACTTTTCATGTCAATCATATTGTGCTTCTTCCTTCTTGTTCCAGGGAGGTCTGTTCTGCTGGATACGCTTCCCTACCACTGTTGGATGTGAGTTCTATCATACCGCTACCAACGATTTCAGGCGGTCTGATTATCTTTTTGTCCTCTTTGCAGGACCCCAGAAGGGTTTGCCGGCCTCCAAAGTGACAGTGGCTGGATAGTTTAAGGAGGCTATTTCTTCGGCTTATGTTCTGAGGATTAGATCGTCCATGCACAGAATAAGCCTGCTAGGTCTTTGGCAACCTTTTTGGCAGAGCTTAGGACAGTTATGTTGGCAGAGATCTATCCGTCAGCAAGGTGGTTGTCTTCTCATTTCTTTGTTAATCATTACTGTTTGGATGTATATGCTCAAGTAGATGCTTCCTCCAGGGCCATGGTTCTTGCTGCAGGGATATCAGTCCCTCCCCTCTTAAGGATTGCTTTTGTACATCCCATTTGTCTGTACTGATCCTTGGGACGTAATGGAAGGAATAATTAATTACCTGATCATTTTCTTTTCTTTCCTTTAGTCCCAAAGGATCAGTCTAGAGCCCACCTTTTCTGTGATGGTTTCGGTTTTTTTGAGTTCTGTGTATTTTCAGGTGTTTGTATTCTGGTTCCGTTATTTCTAAGGCACGAGTTTTACCCTTTTTTTCCATAGTTCTTTTTCTAACTAGAGGCTGGAGGTTTTTCTCTGGAAGTCACTCTCTTTCACTGCTTTGCTATCGAATACTGGCTCGGTTGCTAAGCGCAGGAGCTTATGAGGCACAACTTGGAGTTCTCTAACTCCACCTGCTGGCAAATGGTCACAACCCATTTGTCTGGACTGATCCTTTGAGACTGAAGGAAAGAAAATTATCAGGTAATTAACTAATTTTTCCATATTACTGTGGTGGTGTGCCTTGTCAGAAAAAAACATACACTTTTCAACACACATCTGTAATTTGCATGCTATTTGCTTATTACATTGGGGAGCTAAAACTTTGCATTAGCTGTGCTATTGGAAGCAGTGTGTTAAGTGTCAGTACACGGCTCTAACACAAGCTTACTGCATCAACCTGTTAGTATGCTGTGATGTGACAACTGTTAGTACACCAGGATAGGACTTTGTGTTTATTGTATTAATCTTTTGCTTATTCTGTTTAAACTTGAGAAGGTCATGTTAGATCTTGAAAGCTAATCAAAACAGGTTCAATAACATATTATTGCTTTGGGTTATTTTGTTCATCATTTTGTATATTCAAACAGACTAACATGGTAACCACACTTCTTCAATACTTTAGACATGGGAAAAAAAACATGGCAAGCAACAACGAGGTTTAAAGTGCTACAGACTATTTAAAGTTTGTCTGGCTTTCTGTCTTGCTTTCTTCAGCAAAGCTGTTAGTCTTTTTCCCCCCTCTCTTTTTCTGTGGTTGGCTGAAGGAAAGTAAAGCACCTTTCTTTTCAGAGGAGAAAAATACTTGTAGTCGTTTTTGGAAGTTGGAGCCATCATCATCAATTTTATTTGATATACTTCAAAGTCAGTAAAACATCTAAGCAGTTTACAGTAGAGAGGGAGACACAGACGTGGAAAACACATGGGAAACCAGGCTATAATCATGTTTAAAATACAAAACAGCATAGTAAGTAGATGGAACATGCTAGATAGGAAAAGGATTCTAGAGTCTGTTTTTATTTATTTTTAAATTGTCTTCCACAGAAGAAAACAGTGATTGCCACGCTAAATGGTCACACAGGAAGAGTTAATTATGTACAGTGGATTCAGAAAAATGATTGCAGTAAGTATGCTGCTCCTTTTAGTTATAGTGTCTTTTGTGTTCCTCAAGGTAATAGAATGTTGGAAATAATTATGGAATTGAAATCCATATCTGTGAGAAGAATCGGCATATAAGAACATAAGAATTGACATAAGGTCTTCTGTTTTCATCAGTGGCCAGTCCAGGACATAAAGACCTAATAGGATCCCAGAAAGTGTATAAATTCCATGCTGCTTACCTCCAGGTTTAAGCAGTATATTTCCATAAATCTATTTTAATGGTTTATGGACTTTTCCTCCAAGAGGTTGTCCAATGTTTTTTTTTTTTTCAAACCCGCCTACGCTAACTGCTTTTATCATGTCCTTCAGCAATAAATTCCAGTGTTTAATTGTGTTGAGTGGAATACATTTTTCTTAGTTTTAAATGTAGTACTTAGTATTTTCATTGCATGCCCCATAGTCTGCATACTTTTCCAGAGAGTAAACAGCTAATTTGCTTTCAACTGTTCCTTCCGCTTACGATTTTATAAGCCTCTATATGGTATCTTGTCAGCCATTGCTTCTCCAAGTTGAAAAGCCCTAACCTCTGTAGCTATCCCATCCTTTCATCATTATAGACTCTTCTCTGTACCTTTTGTAATTCTGCTGTATCTTTTCTTTTTTTCTTTTTTAGATGTGGCAAGCAGAATTGCACACCACACTCTAGGACATCAAGCAGTATTGATACTTTTTGTGGTTTTTTTTTTTTGTTTGTTTTTTCTCCATTCCTTTCCTAATAATTCTAACTTTCTATTTATTTTTTGGCTATTTCCAATCACTGAGCAGAGGATTTCAATGTGTTGTTCTAATGCCTGGATCTTTTCCTGGATGATGACTCCTCATGTGGAACCTACCATCGTGTTGCTATAGTCCAGGTTATTCTTTCCTGTGTGCATCACTTTGCATTTTTCCCCCCATTAAATTTAATCTGCCAGTCAGATCCCAGTCTTGCAAGCTCCTTCTGCAGTTTCTCACAATCCTCTTCTGATTTAACAACTTCAGTGTCGCCTGCTGATTTCTCTGAGGACTAGCAGGTAATATAATTCTCATTTGTGGGTGACATCATCAACAATGCTCGGTGCCCTGCCCAGTGTACTATTTTTTTAAGAGCTTGAGGCAGCACTCCCATTGTGCATGCGCAGGTGTCTTATCTCATCCACGGTGAGGAGAAGACATGTTTCTTTGCAGTTTCTTCAACATGTTTGTTCCTGCCTTTTTGGTGCCTACTAGAGAAAGATGCAGGGACAAAGTTTGTCCCTGGCCCTGCGAACTCTGTCCTTGTCCACCGAAGCCTTTTATTTTATATTTAAATCTTTTTATTACAGTATAAAAATGAACAAACAATATTCTAAATATATCTCATTTATAAAGCAAAAATAAAAGATACACTCCCTCCCTGGTCCACTTACAAGAAACACCCTTGCATTCAGGAAATATGAAGCACCTTGCCGATAGAAGCGCTCCCTCTACTCTTGAACTAGTGTTCTGGTTTTTAAATCGATGGACGAATAGTAAGTCATCCACAATATTGTGGATTCAGTCAAGCTCTCCTTTCTTCCACTGTTCTTCCAGCAACAGAAAATGCTCTCTCCAAAGACGTTATGGTAGCAGGAACACACAGGAACCCCCTTGCAAGTTTTCTAGTTTTGGCCAGCACTTTTTCTTATTTTTCCAAAATGATAAAACTTCATTGTCAGCATAAATAACTGTCGAATTTGAGAGCAAAAGCCTTCTGAGGAGACATTGTTCCATAAAATTCTAATGCTGACATCATCTTCATTTGTTTGAAGGGGCCCGGGGACTCTTCCACAGATGTGGATTGTGGAAGATCCCGAGATGTTGATGGGCTTGAGTCTTCTGTTTCAAGCTGCTGGTACAACCTTCTCAAAGATTCTGTTGCCTGTGATTTAACATCCTCAGTGAAGATAATTGGATTCTTTCAGACTTGGGTGTAGAAGGGAAGCAGCGTTGTGTAGTGGATGAATCGGAAAATAAGTCTCAATCAGGTGTTGGGAATGCTCCTTCATGCTAGCAACAATGGATGAATCAGTTGCAGTAATATTTTAGATGTTTTAACAACTGGACACAGGAGACATTGCAGATGGTAGGAGTTTGATCAGCAGATAAGACTTTTTGCTACATCAAAGGCAGAGAAGAGGCAAATTAATGACTTCATTAGTACATAAGTGTTGCCATACTGGGACAGACTGAAGGTCCATGAAGCCCAAGCCCAGTATTTTATTTCCAACAATGGCCATGCTGGTCACAAGTACCTGGCAAGATCCCAAAACAGTACAATACATTTTATGCTGCTTATCCCAGAAATAAGTAGTATAGTTTCCCAAGTCCATTTTAATAATGGCTTATGGACTTTTCTTTTAGGAAGCTAGCCAAAACTTTTTTTTTTTTAAAACCTCGCTAAGCCAACTGCTTTTACCACATTCTCTGGCAACAAATTCCAGAGTTTAATTACACCTCGAGTGAAGAAATATTTTCTCTGATTTTGTTTTAAATTTACTTCTTTTGTAGCTTCATTGTGTGTCCCCTAATCCTAGTATTTTACATACCTCTATCATATCTCCCGTCAGACATCTTTTCTCCCATGCTGAAGAGCCCAAGCCATTTCAGCTTTTCCTCATAGGGAAGGCGTCCCATCCCCTTTATCATTTTTGTTGCCCTTCTCTGTACCTTTTCTAATTCCACTATATCTTTTTTGAGATATGGTGACCAGAATTGCACACAGCATTTAAGGTGCGTTCGCACCATAGAGTGATAAAAAGGCATTATAACTTCCTCGTTTTTTATTTTCTATTCATTTCCTAATAATACCTAACGTTCTATTTCCTTTCTTTGCTGCTGCAGCACACTAAGCAGAGGGTTTCAAAGTATGGTCAACGATGACTCTTAGATCCCTTTCCTGGTTGGTGACTCCTAATATGGAACCTTACATCATGTAGCTATAGTTTAGGTTCCTGTTTCCCAAATTCATCGCTTTGCACTTGCTCACATTAAACATCATCTGCCATTTGGATGCTCAGTCTCCCCGTCTCAGAAGGTCGTCTTATAATTTTTCACAATCCTCTTGCGTTTTAACAACTTTGAATAACTTTGTGTCGTCGGCAAATTTAATTACCTCAGTAGTTTATTCCTGTATGTAGATCATTTGTAAATATGTTAAAAAGCAGTGGTCCCAACATGGACCTCTGCGGAACCTCACAATCTACCCTTCGCCATTGAGAACACTAACCATTTAACCCTACTGTCTGTTTTCTATCCTTTAACCAGTTTTTAATCCACAATAGAACTCTACCTCCTATCCCACGAGTTTCCAATATCTGTGCAATAGAGACATTCATTATTTAAGGTGGGGTAATCAGTACACTTACCAGTTAATCTTTCATGAAAATAATTTTAAGAAAAACATAATTTGCAACGTACAGTCACAGGGTGCACGCACTGGGGAGTAGCCTCAAAGGTGAAGACTGCCAAAAGCTCAGCCCTTTCCAGGAGAAACGAGAAGCGGACTAAAGCCACACTCACGCTGTGTAAAAGAAAAAAAACACACACACACAGAAAAAAACAAACCTGAATCAGATGTCTAAAACTGTAAATAGAAAACAAAACACAAAAACATTGTAAAACGAGTCTGTATGGTGTTGGATAAAGAAACCAATTCTGTTTATTCTCTTCTCATTTCCACTATTCATGATGTATTGTAAGCCACATTGAGCCTGCAAAAAGGTGGGAAATTGTGGGATATAAATGCAACAAATAAAATACCAAAATTATCACTGCAGATCTCTTGTACCAACAAGGCAACAGAACAGTGTAACTTATGTAAATCTGAAAGGTAACAGAACTCATACCCCTCTATTCAGCTTCTTTTAACTAGTCAGAAACAGCCGCTGACTGGTTTCAGCTTAGCGCTCAAATCTGACCACATAAATAGCTGTCTTATCTTTAACTGTTAACAACTTAAGTGGTCAGCACTTTTTAGTTGCCAAACTCTTTCCCCCCACCTTGGATATTCAATGCCAGCGGCGAGATATGGCCCAGTGTTGAATATCTGGGCTTGATACTGTTGGCGGACAGCAAAAGCACTGCCCACTGCTGGCTGAATATCAGGCCAATAGGTATTAAAAATGCAATTTTCATTATTTATAATTGTTCCAAAATCAATAAATAGAAAATTAAGTACTACTTTTGATGTTATGTAAATTACTTATGGTTAAAACACAAATACAGCCACCTTCCTGAGATCTCCTGTGTTGTGAGATTTAAGTCTGTATCATAATATCAGTTGCACATAACAAAATTATATGTTGATGATGATAAAATTGTAAATGGGTTGTAATCCTCATACTTTCAACATATGTTTAGCAACAAATACAAAAATTTCATCTAGAGAACAGAATCGCATATGCCCATTATATGTGGGACTAATCACATTGATCTATACCGGTAATGGGAAAAACAAATAACTAAGCAAACAAATAAATGGTGGAAGACCCCAAAAAGAGGAGGTGGTTCTAAGATCAATCAAAAAGAAATATAAAAAAATATATAAAAGTCAGAATTCCAAAAAGCTTCTAAAGCATGTAAAGATTTATTCTCCAGTATTACAATGCAGGATGCGTTAACATAGCTTATCCAACATGGGCTGTGTTTCGGCTACAGGCCTTCCTCAAGGTCCACACTAATAGACAAATGAGATAATAAATACACATAAAAATACATAATACAATGTGCAATAAATATGTAAATAAAATTATAAATACGTACATAAAAAAAGAGTGAAATGTGTGTTTGTGATTTATGATAAAATGCATAAAAAGTGAAAGAATAAGAAAATGGAGAAATGGAACACCTATCAGTGAAAACACGTAATAGATTACTTTATGAAACCCTAGAGAAATGTGATGATCCTAAAAACAACATGAAGAATGTTGCTTTTAGACTACAAGGGAAGTGAACAGAACCCAAAATGATAAAAACGTTGTGGAAGAAGAAAAAGTGAATGTGCTCAAAAAGGCTATGGTGTATGTCAGCGACACAAGTAAAACCAGGAGAATAGTCTGCCAAATTAAAAGCAATAAAATGGACTAATCAGAAGAAAAAAAAATCAGTACAAACTTAGGTATGTAGGCTTAAATTGGTCAACTAAACTATAACTACATGAGTGCTAAACATAACGCTTGTTATAAAACTGCAAAAAAAGGGCTAGGCATCTTAAAAAGAACAACGCATTAATATATAGATAACCCAACTTCAAAAACAAGTGTTCAAACTAGCAGATTGAGATCAACCACGGGTAAAATGGGAAAAAGCAAAACAAAGCAGCTGTAAAAAAAAAAAAAGGGGGAGGTAGAAAGCCCTACAGCATCATTAAAAATGTTGTGCTTTGCCCCTCACATATAGGCAGTGACAGGTAGGGCCAGCAAGATGGGGGGAGCTCTTGCTGGAGGGGAAAGGAATGGTATGGGCATTGGGGCATGACAGGTGTCACTTTGTTTTAGGTGCCTCTAAATTGGAGAGCGGCTGCTAACACTCCTCTCGCTATCTTTTGCAGGTGCAGCAGGCTGGGGGGGGGGGGGGTGAAACGTGCTTCTCCCTCATTTCTGCATGCTATGATTTGAGAGTATCCCAGGGGAGGAGGGGGGCATGTTCAGGGCTATTTAGCAGGTATGGCACAGGGGAAGGGGGCCTGATAACACTCACCTTTTCAGGGACCTTTTTATACTTCTCCATGCCTGCATGGCCACACTGTGGTGTGACAGATGGTGGTGTATTTGAAAATCTCCAAGTGCTCTGATTCCTCTGGGGGAGAAATTTAGGTTCTCTCTTTAGAGATGTCTCTGGGCAGACTGAGAAACGCCCTTCCATGTGCAGCACTGTATATGGTTGTTTTGCATGAGGAGGGGGATGTCTTGATATCAGTTGAGAACGTTTTTTCGACATGGGGCCACCTGCATTTGAACGCTTGCTGCTGCTTATTTTCTATTGGTGGACACTACTATCTTATTATATCCACTCTAGGGACAGAGAAAGTACCTGCTTATAATGTGCGGGATTGTCCTGTTCTTGAACTTGATGGTTAAGTGGATTATAAATGCTAGAATTAAATTAACTCATTTTGAATGTTTTGAAGGTGAATTTCAAACTCTTTTTTTTTTTAGTCATCCATTATGGCATCACATTTTTTGGATGTTTTCTGGTGGGTGTTTTTTGGGGGAGGACTTGGATATCATATTGAAAATGCCCCTCTGTCGTTTGCTCACATTATTGTACTTGTGACTACTTGCTGAGCGATGTAGGAACACAGTAGTACAACCCCTACCAATGTGTATTGTATATTTTTCATTTATTTTTTGTTACATTTGTACCCCGCGCTTTCCCACTCATGGCAGGCTCAATGCGGTGGGCAATGGAGGGTTAAGTGACTTGCCCAGAGTCACAAGGAGCTGCCTGTGCCGGGAATCGAACTCAGTTCCCCAGGACCAAAGTCCACCACCCTAACCACTAGGCCACTTTTTTCTGTTTGTTTTATTTATGACATTTATACCACACATTTTCCTGCACAAGTTCAATGTGGCTAACAAGCTACAAGGAGACACTGCAAAATATTTAAAAAATCCATAATCCCACACTTTTATCAATAAAAGAATCATAAATATAGATATAATGGAAGGGGAGGGAGGGGGAAAAAACTAGACATCAGCATCAAGTAAAAGAAATGCCTTTTTTTTTTTTTTTTTTTTTTAAAGGAAAGATTTCAAAATCTTGCAAAAAACTAAGTAATCATTCCAGGATCTGATGTATTTCAGCAAGGAATTCCATCATTTAGTACCTTGGTAAGAAAAAGTAGCAGAATAAATTGACTAATAGACTACTTTCTTGCAGGTAGAAAAATGGAGATGCAGGTAATCTCGCACCAAAAGCTGCATTGCGAGAAGGCCAAGTAACAAGGGGCAGCATATAATCGGGGGCAATACCAAATAATTTCTGAAATATAAGGCCAGGGTTTTTATGCTCTGTGCTCTCATAACTGTCTGATGTCCTTTTCTGTTTCTTTGTGTCAGGTCCTGAGACAGAGCTTGTTTCTGCAGCTTCTGATAAGAAAGTCATCCTTTGGGAGGTCAGAGAAAATCAGGTCAGTGCACACCATTTATTCTCTCTCTTCCTCGTAATTCTTATTTCCTTATCATATGTACTAGACCCCAGTCCATTACTTTTCAGTGAGTCGCAGGAAAATAAACCGACAGAGGCAGTCTTCCTTGCAACCCAACTGCCAGAGGAGGGATGTAACCAATCAGGTTTTCAATCCAGGCCATTTTGCATCAGTTTCAGTTCTTTCTGAGGAATTATCTGCTTCTGCAGCTTCATTTTCTCCAGAATTTGTTCTTCTGATGCATGAGGCTTTTTTTGCTGAAGCATTTTCAAGGGGCTGAGACAGGAGATCCTGTTTCATCTACCTCTTAAGTCAATAGCTGATTCTCAGTCTCTTGTTTCTGCTGTTTTTTTCTTACTCGACAACTTATATAGCTTCTAGGATTCCTCCTATAGGGGAACAGTTGCAAGAGGGAGCAATTCCACCAGCTGAAGGAAATGATCTTGCTGTGGGTCTATTTTTCTTTTCTCAAGTGGATCTCCTGTGCATCCAACATCTCTCTCTTCCCTCGATTTTCCCCCATAGTCCAGTATCTCTGTTAACCCCATCCCTCTCCCCATGGTCTGACATATCTCCCTCTCTTCCCAGCTTCCCCATAGTCCGGCATTTCCCCTTCTTTATCCAGTCTTCGCCCCCCCCCCCCCCATCACGTCCACCACATTTCCTTCCCCCTCTCTCTCACACCCCCCCCCCCCCCCCCCCCCCCCCCGGGGGCTGGTCCAGTACCTCTCCTTCCTTCATACTCCCTATCCCCCCCCCCCCCCCCGCAAGTCCAGCACCTCTCTCTCCTTCAGCCCTCCCCCCCCCCCCCCCCCCCCCCAATCCGTGAAACCTCACTATTTTTGTCGGCAGTGGCAGCCATAAAAGGCTGCCTGGGACGACCCAGAGCCTTTCTCCTGCTGTGACCCTGCCCTCTCCTGGAGCTTCCTTGTGTATGCAAGGGCAGGATGTGGCAGAGGAAAGGCTCTGGGTCGGCCTAGACAGTCTATTATGGTTGCCAACGCTGTTAAAGAGGTGAGGTTTCATGGACGGTGCAGGGTGGTGCGAGGGTGAGGTGCTGGATTTGTGGTAGAGAGGATGGAAGAGCGAGACAAGCTACAGCTTTCACAAACCCCCCCCCCACAACCCCCCCCCCCCCCCAAAAAACAAAACAAAACATGCTGCTTTGTGTGTTGGCCCTGCGATATACTGGTTAAGAACTGCTGTCCTAGATGCAGAGTGATAAAGTAGTTCACACAAAGTCAAAGGAAGTCTGTGGCAGAGGGGAGTTTCATACTCATGTGCTATGACTCCGCCTGAATCAGTCCAGTGATTTCACCAGTAATAGAACCCTCCTCTGTAATGCAGTGCTTCCAAAATAAATGCATATGTATTTGTGAGGCATGAGAAGTTTCTTTATTCTGTTAATTCATTTGATTCAAGATTAACATGCAAGTTTGGGGGCATAAGGTCAACATGTCTCCTGCCAAAACTAGGAATGTGGCATTGCTTGGTGTTTTTGAATCCTTTAGATGCTAGCATGTGGTAAACTTTCCTGACAGTTCCAATTGTGCTATAATTCCTGACTTTGGTCTTGCTGGAGCATTGTTCCGCTTAAAATTTTTCTTGAATATATGCTGTGTTTCACAGTAAGCCGTCAAAAAGAGCAAATCTCATAATGCTGGATCTTATGTAGTTAATTTAGCTTTAACTGTGACTGAACTGTATCTCCAGCTAATGTGCTCTCATAGTTCTACTCTGTGGTACAAATCTACACTGCATGTGGGTTTTGTTTTTTTAAGTTGAGATTTATTTTTTTTTCATTTTCATGGAGGTTTTCCTCTTTTGTATATTTTTTTATTTAGTGTGTTCAGGCCACTCATCTGGAAGGCCATGCTGATGCTGTTTGTGCTGTAAGTGCTATCTACTTAAAGAGTGGGTCTGAGGCAGATCTGCTGGTGGCTTCTGCAGCCTCAGATTCTACTGTTAAAATCTGGTCCAGACACGGTTCAGCAGGTGAGTGACAAGGTAGCCCCTGAAATAGTGGGTACACATGGCTTACTTAAGTCAAACAATTAAAGCAGTGGTGACTGCAGAGTCATATTCCATGAAAATCATCAGGAAGAGAAGAAAAGAGAGCAGGTAGAGGGATCAATGAGGTGTAGCTGGCAGGTTTGATAGAATTACTCTTGCACTTGCTTTGATGTGCATGCTGCTATAATGTAATAGATTCATCAGAAGCCTAAATAGGACTTTCGAGCAGGCATAGCCTCTATTTAATACTTGGAAGAAGTTTATGCAGTCATTCGAGGATGTGTGTTAAACTGGCTTGATATGCAGATTGAGTTTTGTGGTACATAATTAAAAATGACACAAGAATTCTACAGCTGAGCGTGTAGATTAATTTTCTGCATGTAGTCGACTTGAACAGAAATAATGCTGCATATTAATTTAACAGTGTTTTAATGCCAAGTTATTCTCATCCCTTCTTTTTTTTTTTTTTTTTTCTTTATTCAGTGGAATGCCTTCAGACTTTGCTGTTTGGAAATGGATTTATACTGGATGTCTGCTTATCCTTCTTACCTGAACATGGTGGTAAGTGGCCAACTCCGTTTCGGGAGAATTCTGTGGCAAGGGAATCTGTGAACCATCAACGCAAGGTCCTAAAATTTACAAAGAAAGACAAAATGAAAGAAGAAAATATTTAGAACAAATGCTCTGAACATAAGCCAATTTCAGCTCTGTTTCTTAGAAATCATCAAAATCTGGATTATAGACAAAATGGGCCTTATTTTATAACAGGATGCCTATGTGAAAATTCCAAAAAGGTTCCTATTGTAAGCTTATTTTATAAAGGCAACATAAACGCTCATGTACCTTTTATTTAAAAAAAAAAAAATTACTCAGAACCAGCACAGTTAGTGTACAAATGTTAGTGGACACATTTATATCTACCGTGAAGCAGGTGTAAATGTGTCCATATACTCAGGTATCTACTATAATAAAACTCACCCTCAACGTTCTGAAGACAACGTTCTGAAGTCACTCAGTCACTCACTGAAGGGTTCATGGATTCATGGTGGTGAAGCCACAACACTGACCATGTCTCTCTGCCCCGCCCTCGCATGACGGACCAATCAGAAAAAACACCCTCAACATTCTGAAACACAAAGGACCATCACAACACCGTTCCCAGGCAACACTAGGCAACGTAAGACGGACCAATCAGAGGAAACTACGTGACAATAAGGGAGGAGCATTCCCCAGCAAAATGGCTCATTATCTGTGCAGCACGGAGAGCACAGAACCACCGCTGGAACGAGAGAAGAATATTCCTGCTGTGGGTATGTGCAAAAATAGACCGGGGGAGGGGGGGGAGAAATTTTTAAATGCCTAATGCCAGTACTGAATAGTGCCAGAGGGCCTATAGCACAGACTATATTTGGGATCGCTTGACATGGAGTCAGAGGAGCCAGAAAACAACGTGCCCGTCACCATCTGGGACGTGGGCGAACAGGACAAGCTGCGGCCCAGCTGGAAGGATTACCCGCGACCCAGCCAGCAGCAAACAGCGACCAAGGAAGGGGGAGGAGTACTCCTTCCCTGCCTAGGAATCGCTGGAGACTGGCTGCCAAACTAACGAAACAACCACACACCGACGCACCACCTCCATCATTCGAAAGGCATCCACTCTTTCTTCAACAGAAATGCAAACTAATAATACAAAACAAACAAAGAATACATGGTTTCTCAGGCGGCCAAGGACGTGCCCAACCATCCCCAGCCTCAGGCAAGCTGTCTCCCACCTCGGGGATTCCCCGAGCACCCGGAAAAAGACGGCGCTGATTCCTGCAGCGCATAAATGTTCCAGCATTCCCCTGCAGCCGGCCTGAAATGGACCAAACATACCGGATCACCCCCCTGACGGCCCGAGACCGTGCTCTTCTCCCGCCAACTTAAAACAACCATCCCCGTCCTCAGGCAAGTGGTCACCCACCTCCAGGATGCCCAGAACCCCAGCCCAATGGAAAAAGATGGCGCTGCTTCCAACAGCACATTTCTCTTCCAGCATTCCCCTACAGCAGCCCTGAAACGGCCAAAAAATACCGACAAAGAACGTGCTCCTCTACCTTCCGCCCATCTAAAATAACACTGCTGCCTCAGCACAACACGAAAAAAAAAACCAACACTCAACAAAGGCTGACCCCCCTACAACCACATTTACATTTCACCAACAGAAAGACCCCCCTCCACAAACCTCCTTGACAGACAAAACCACACACAATACAACAGAAACACACCCTCAAAGCCACTCACCAATCCAACCCACTTTGCCAGTACAGCACATCCCCCAACCCCCAAGCAAAAAACAAAACAAAAAAAGACACACATCAACAACCTACATACACACCGCACCCTCACACACACAAAATAACTCTGTGACACATACACACACACACAAAAAAAAACCACATGCTAGCGCCCGTTTCATTGGTTTCGGAAACGGGCCTTTTTTACTAGTTTTATATAATATGTGGATACATCACAACTCTTGACCAGAATGTGTCCCCAGGAATTCTTGCATGCAGTGCGCATGTACTACAGGACAGTTTTATAAGCATCCTTTACTTGTACCTAAAATTATAAAATTACTCAGAATAGGATTGATCCGGTGTGGGAATTATTAGTTAGATGTGTGCCTGAATATACAGAATCAATTGATGTTTGAATAGGCTTTAGAGGAATTGAAGATATACAATTACCCTCAGCAAGTCATAAGGTCTCAAAAAGGAAAGTCAAATACCAATACACAAATCTGTGGGCAGGTCTCTAACGGTTTGTGGTTTATATCCCCTTGCTGTTTTGTATTAGGAAGATGGAGTATGTTCTGTTAGCATCCTGTTTTGAAATATCTTGAATAATTTGTCTAGAATGTACTATATTGTTTCTAAAATTTGTTTATAAAACTTTATATACCCTCTTTTTGGCAAACAAACAGGACTTCTTTCCTTTCCACCATTTTCTCCTGGATAGGGAAATAGTCTCCATGGCCCCCATTCGAAATGGAATGATCTTGAAACCATACTTCCAGTGAGGTTTGACAGAGTTTTTCTTGTTGTGTTGTTGTTATTAATTTGGATTTTGCTCATTCACTGAGATTTTGTAGCAGTTCCTGAGGGAAAGGAATCCATTTGTTAATACCCTTTCTCCTTGGGCGGAGGCACCAAGAATCCCTTAAAAAAATCTCAGCAACTTATCCTGCCAACTGACAGGAATCTGGGGCAGTGTGTTGTCCCCCTCCCCATAACAATCATGGGAGCAGAAATTCCCTTCTCTAAAGACACAGTAAGGGGCAGTTTGTCAGGCATTATTTCCTCAGAGCAGATATAGAGAACTTTTAAATTCCATTGTGTCTCTTCATAAATTTTAACATCGTCTTTACAACTGAAAAGACCATGCACTGCTATTCAGCACCAGTTCCTGATGAAAAACTTGAGTCTGTGCTGGATAAGATGTTAAGCTAAGTGCTTTCTCTATTAATACTAATCATAAGTGAGAATTGATGGGAAAAGACTTTTTTCAATTAGAAGTTTTTGTATTCTTTATTTGCAAGTTAGCACTTTAAACATAATTTAAAAGCATCACATTAAAAAATTTGTTTTCATAAGTTATTGGAGTTTTTATGCCCAGTGATCGAAATCAAACGCTGTACACATAAATTCACTGTGACAGTGTTCAAAACCAGAGACGTCTTGCCTTTGGTTTCCGAGGGCTTGTCTCCAATTTTCAAAAAATTAAAAATATATAACTGTTGTTTTGAATGTTATGAGCTGGAGTTAGTTTACATTTGTATTAGGTTACTTTTTTCAACTCTAGCAGCAACTGCATCCACTTTAAGTATAAAAAGTCTGAATTCTACCAGTGACATTACCGGTAATAAGCTGTGGTGCCCCCTGGAAGATTCCTTTATTTTTCTCTACCTTCAGAAGGTGTGCAACCTCATGGGGCCCCGAGAAAGAGGGGACGCTATCATCCGCCACCAGAGCCTGCTTGACCATCTGAGCCAAGCTTTGATGAGCAGGGGGAGGGTGAGCATACTGACCAGGTAGAGCACCAGGCTGAGCAGGATGGTGCAGAAGCGGCCCAGGCAGGTATCTGCCAGCCAGCCTCCAAAAGGTGACACCACGTAGATGACACCCATGAAGATGAGCAGCGCCTGGCTGGCCTGGGTGCCATCCCAGCTGTACGGGGGCCCATTCAGGAAGCTCACCAGGCCGGCCGTGACGCTGTAGAAGGCTGCCTTCTCCAGGAGCTCACTGAGGAGCACAGTGGCACAGGCCAGGCACCGGCCCTCAAACACCGAGGTGAGAGCTTGGGGGAGGGGGGAGGGAGCTCAGCAGCGTGGTCTGCTCACTGCTCGTCATGGGAGTAGGAGAGCTGGGTAGTCCTCCTGAGGGATGAAACTGGAAGAAGTGGGAATTCTTTCCCCTTCTTCATAGTCCCAGTTGCCATACAGAAGAGGAATTGATACATTTATTGTCAGCCTACTTTGGTCTCACAAACATGACAGCATCAAATACTGACAGGGAGTCACACATACACTCTTATCAAAACTCAATCCATAAATGGGACTGCACTATCCCCTTCCTAAATCTCTTGTTTCTCCACAAGATATCATTTCATTGTTTTCTTCATGCCAAGATTTCAATACTGACTTTCCCATTATGACCCTTTCCTCTCCTCACATGTTAGATCCAAATCTTTGCCTTTCTTATATGTGACCATCTCTGTGAAAAGGTGACTAAAGTAGGAAATGCAAAATATTGAGAGTGGCTGATTTTTTTTTATGTCATGGTTTTGAAAAAGTTACATGTTTGAAATTTTGTAACTTGTATTTTATTTTTTAATATAAAAGGATGGGGGGTTAACTGTTGTATTACAGATTGTTTTCTGTAGCAGAATTCATTATAACCTCTTTTTTTTGTTTGTTTATGGTAACTTTAGTCACCTTTTCCCAGAGATGGTCACATATGTATGAGAGGCAGTTAGTTTGTGATCCGTCTGTAAAGGCACTTGTGTTTTGAGTTCCAGGGCTATCATAAGTTAGCCTCATTATGGGGTTTACAGCCTTTTTTAAGGTTTTTGTGGTGGTAGTGGTGCAAAAGTCAGTTACTCTTGTTTTCCCCTATTTAGGGACTTTTAGTCTTTAACTAGTAAATGCCAATAAAAGAATGTGACCCAAAATTTTCTTAGACAAACACTGATAAAACATCACAGCCTTTAATATTGTTTAATATGTCCCCTTGTCTAGCTTAGATATTTCAATTTGTTTTTCTGTCTTTTCCTTAATTGACAATTTCCCAGTTGCACAAATTTTCATCAGCTGATTTGTTGTGGGCAATTGCAAATTGATGCAAACGGGGGAAAAATAGTCCAAGCTACAGATACAGAATGATAGGTTTTGAGTTAGGAGTCATGCCCAAGAAAATGATCTTGGAGTTGTCGTGGACAGTATGTTGAAATTTTCAGCCCAATTTGTTGCAACTGTCCAAAGAAGCAAATAGAATGTTATGGATTGTTCTAAAAATAATGGAGAATAAAATTGAGAATATCATTATTCCTCTATGCATTAAACACTTGTATAGAAATGGAGAGAAAAAAAGGCAACATCGGGAAAGTTATATATACTAGTGCCCATAATATGGGAAACAAAGTCCTGGATCTACGGTCTGTAATGATAGAGGCTAACTTGTCTTTGTGACAGACATGGTACATGGAGAATCATGGAGCAGTAGGATATACCGTATATACTTGAGTATAAACAAGAGATATATATATTTTTTTTCCCCCCAAAAAAGGGACCAAAATTTAAATTTCTTTTTATACTTGAGTCTGCTGGCATTCCTCCACTCCCCCCCCCCCCCCCCCCCCCCCCCCAATGGTGTCAGGTATTATTTCCCTTCCTTCACCTTGCCATCCCTCCTCCACTGCCGCAGTCCCTACTCTCGAACAGAGAGAGCCCCCCACCCTCCGAACACACCCGTAAGACCGCTCCCTTCTTCCTGTGCCTACCATTTTACCTGGTGGTTTAGTAGAGAGTTGGAGCAGGAGCCATTCTCACACAGTACTGCTCATGCTGTCTTCCTCATAGAAGATGGCTGGTGTGACTTCTAGTGGCAGTCTCACAAGATTGCCGCTGGATGTCACCTCAGCCGTTTTGGGATTGGAACCTCCCTCACAAACAGAAGAGAGAGATTTAACCGAAGGCATTCACAGAGTTGTGATGATGGGGGAGTACCATTGCAACAATATCTTCTGTAAATAAACATATTCTGCATTGTCTACAAGGAGGATCATTCTGGTAACTGGAGCCCACGCAAGAAGGAGTGATAATTGACCTCGTATTTACAAATTGGGAGAGTGTTTCTGATACAGTGGGTGATCATATAAGTGGTTACTGTGCTGTGGTTGTCAGTGATGGTTCATTCAAAACTGTCCTTTGCTTCAGGTGAAATACCTCAAGATTCATTAGCTGGAGGGAGCATCCAGAAGAAGTGGAAAAGTAGCAAAACTGAAAGGAGATATTGTAAGGACAATAAATTTGTTAGGAAAGTGCAAAAGTTAATTAAAAATAAAGGCTAACCTTCTGTACTAGGCTGCGCATTTTGGTTTGCTATTTGCTAAAACAACTTAATGAAATTTTATAAAATATTATAGAAAAATTTGTACAGGAATTAGAGAGAATTAAGTCTTTTTAAATACTCACCCACCATCACAGCATCAGACACCAGTTGTAAAGTTATAACAAAACTTACAAAATCTAACATCTGTACCTCTGATAATTATAAGTAATTAGACTAATTATATAAAGAAGAGAAAAAGAAGGAAGAGGAGTTTGTTCCATATACAAAGGTCACAGAACAGAGAGAAAGCAGAGAAAGAATGAAAGAGATTTTTAGATATAGAGAATTAGTTTCTATGGGGGGTGGGGGGGGGGGTGGAAAGAGTCCCCCCCCACCCCCACCCCCGGAAATAGGCTGTGGCAAGCACATGAAACTCTCCTGCCATCCTGACTATTTCAGAGTTCCATTGTCTGCAGCGTGGTTTTATAGGCTGTGGTGAGCATTCACCTCTCCTCTACTCTGTGAAGCTGTGAAGGTAGTCAGGAAAGTGAAGGTGTGAATGAAAGAAAATAGCTAATACACTAGAATGGATATTAGTGACAGTAGGAAGTGCAAAAGTGGCATTGTGAGACTTGGAGGTGACATGGAGAATTATGTAGAGACTGATCTGGAAAAAGCAGAATTACTTTACAAATTTTAGTTCAGGGTTCACTGAGGAAGGGTTGGAAATTGCAGATGAGGGATACATAAGAATGTAAGTAAGTTAGGTTTCAAACACTTTTCAGAGAACTGTGTTCTTGAAGAGTTAGCTAAACTAAACATAGACAAGGTAATAGGACTGGATGGGATACATCTGAGGGTTTTGAATAAATATAGATAAGTTTTTGTACCTTCGCTCTGTTACCTTTTCAATTACAGTCTTCCTTAAAGTCCAAGAGAACTGGAGTAAGGCAGATGTGGTTCCTTTTCACAAAAGCAGTAGTAAGGTGGAGGCTGGGAAATACAAGCCAGTTAGTCCGACCTCCGTGGTGAGCATATTACTTAAATTTATGTTAAAACGGATATTAGTGCAGTTTCTGGAATCCAGTGCATTGTAGGATGCAAGGCTGAATGGTTTCAGCAGAGATGGGCTTTGTCAGATGAATCTGATTATTTTCATTGACCAAAGGAAGGGTTTTTTTGTGTGAGTGGGGGGAGGGTATATTGGTTAAGTTATATGGTGTAGTTAGATTTTAGAAAGGCTTTGGACACAATTCTTCATAGGTGGCTTTTAAATGAACAGAGCATTCATGTTGTAGGGCCTAAATTGGCTGACTGGATTTGGAACTAGTTGAACATGGAAGTGTCAAAGCATATTGATAGTGTTCACTCTAAGATAAGGGCATTAATAATGTATGGGGATTGATTCTTGGTCCAGGTTATTTTCTCAACCTTTTTTTTGAAATGATATTGGGGCTATCAGGAAAGATTTGCCTTTTTGCGGATATACCAAAATCTGCTACAGGGTCGACAACCAGGAAGGTGTGGGAAACATGGAGAGATCTAATGCAACCTGAGGAATAGTGTAGAGTTTGGCAGCAAAGATTTAATATTAAACAGTGCAAGGTCTTGCTAAAACCCAAGGGTGTGGTAGTGTGCAGAGTGAAGTTTTGTGTGCAAAAGAGCAGGATCTAGGTAGGGTTGATCATATCTAATAATCTTCAGGTGGTCATCTAGTAGAAAAGGTGATGGCCAGAAGGATTGCTTGAATGCATAAGGAGAAGAATGATTATCAGGAAAAAGTTTCATAGTTTTCGTGTAGGAAGACTTTTTTCTTTTATAATTCTGGATTGAGCATGATTACCTGAACCTTTGGCTATTTAACAATTTAAACATCAGATGACCTATTGGTGATTTCTCCATTTTAATTTTGTATATTTTAATATTTTGAATGCTTTTGTGAAGTACGTAAGTATTGCCATACTGTGACAGACCAAAGGTCCATCAAGCCCAGCATCCTTTTTCCAACAGTGGCCAATCCAGATCACAAATACCTGGCAAGATCCTTGCTGAGCACTTAGGGTTTGAAACAGTATATAAAATTTCTCAAGTTATGCCTCTGTGTAAGCTATGGAGAGACCTCATTTGTTGTACTGTACGCAATTCAAGAGACTATACCTTAAAAAAATATATATATATCTGTATATGATCTTTGTAAAACATATGGAGACAAACTTAAAGATCTAAATAGTATACTTTAAAGGTTACATGGGATGGGGAGATATGAGTGTAAATATACAGGAGGCAGGCCTCTTTCAATTGAAAGAGAGGCCATAGGATGGGGGTGATAGTGCATAGACTAGGAGCAGTGTAAAGAAGTATTTCTTTATAAAAAAAAAAAGTGTGGATACAAGGAATTGCCTTCTAGTGGAGGTGGTGGAGACAAGGACAGTATTTGTATTCAAGAAATGGAACAAACACTGAGGATCTCTGAGCTAGAGGAAAAGGGGGTGTAGACTGAGGATGGTTAGACTGGATAGGCTTAGCAGGTGGTGAAGGTGAGCAGACTGGATAGGCTATATGGTCTTTATCAATCATTGCTTTTCTGTAGCCTATTAGTCTATGGTGTTTAATCGTACCTTTTGGTCACTCTAAAAGGATATAGCAGACCTAGAAAAAGGCCACTTAAGATCAAAGGCAGATCCTTCCAATTCCTTGTGAGCCTCTTTATTTCTACATTTATCTTGATTCTATACATAGCGGGCGTATTCCGTAATGTTATGTGCAACTCAGTCGACACATGAGCAGTTAAATTGGCAATAATTGGGCACTAGCAAACAGTTACTGGCACTGATTGTCAATAATTTGAATTTATGTGCACATCTTTGTAGTCTATATTCTATAAGTGCATGTAACTTTATGTGCGGATCTGAAAAGGGGGCATGGCCATAGGAGGGGCATGGGTGGGACAGGGACGTTCCTAGAATCTGTGTGCAGTGTTATAGAATAAGGCAGATCTGCACTTAATTTAAGCACGAGGATTTACACCAGGCTTCAGTTGGTCTAAATCCTCGCATCTAAAATTGGGTGCGGAGCCCAGCACTAAGCGCTATTATATATAAACGACGCCCAACTTGAGTGCCGTTTATAGAATAGTGCACCATTTAAAGAATTTAGTCCTTAGAGTATATTCTTTACTAAGTTGTCTATGAATAAGCAATTCTATGTATTTGTTTTTTGGGGCCCATTGAAAAGAGAATTTCTCTTACTACTCCCCTTGCTGCTTTTCCTGTAATCTTAACAGAAAAAAATTTCCTTGGGTTAACTTTCAATCCCATAAATGTATTAAACCAGTTGAAACTTTGCAGCATCCTGGGAAGTGTACATTGTGGATCTTTTAAAAATAATGTATCGTCTACAAAGAGGGCAGTTTTAAACTCATAATTATCCACCTTTATGCGCTCTATCCCTACATTCTAATACAGTGCTTGTTTACCGCTTTATCCCACTTTAGGGTCGAATGCAGTTTACAGATCAATGCAATTTACAAAGTTAAGACATTTAAAATAAAAACTAGCATATAGAGCAACTAAATCACAAACCCAAATTTTTCTTCTGAAAATTTGCCAGATAAGAAAGTTTTCAGTTTCTTACAAAATTACAGATCCTGTCTTTTTTTTTGTGCTAAGAGTTCCATACGTAAAATAAATAAGAGAGAATAAGGGGCATAGCTGTCTTTTGCCTATTTCTATTGTAAATGGGTCTGATATCCAGCTATTAGATACCTGCGCCATGGGATTATTCGATAGTAACTGAATCCATTTTACTATTTCCCCCTTAAACCCAACTTTCTGATGCAATCGCCACAGGTATGTCCAGGTAACATTATCTAATGCCTTTTTTGTATCCAGACTCAACTAGGGCTATATCATCTTTCCTCTTTTATGCTTCTGTTATTGCCCCTATCACACTTCTAATGTTATGTTCCCCACTTCTCTCCTGAATTAACCCTGCCGGTTGTGAATCTACTAACCTAAGTAACACTTGTTGGTCTATTTGTTACTATTTTTGCATAAATTTTAACATCAACATTAAGTAGAAATATGGGAGCTATATGATGCCACCTCAGTGGGGTGTTAATCAGGCTTCAAAATATTTATTTATTTTAGATTTGCTCACACCTTTTTCAGTAGTAGCTCAAGGTGAGTTACATTCAGGTACACTGGATATTTTTCTGTCCCAGGAGGGCTCACAATCTAAGTTTGTACCTGAGGCAATGGAGGGTTAAGTGACTTGCTCAAGATCACAAGGAGCAGCAGTGGGATTTGAACCGGCCACCTCTGGATTGCAAGACCAGTGCTCTAACCACTAGGCCACTCCTCCACTCCATATTAGTAATTATTGCCATAATTGATCTGGGGGGGGGAGGAGGAGGAGATTGCTTGTCCTATCGGCTTCTGCAAATACTTCTGCAAGGGTGGATACAACATGGTGATCCAAAATTTTACAGAGTTCACTGGGTGTGGAGTTCTGTCTGGGTGTGGTGTTTTATTATTTGCTAATTGCCCTGTGTAATTTTCTCCCCACTTAAATTAGTATTAAGCATCATCAGTTCATGCTCCCCCACTTTGGGGAAACGTTACCTTGCTAAAGAAATTATCCATCTCTTTTCCTTTCTGTCTAGATTTTATTTCATTTCTTACTATCCAGTCTTCAATTTCACTCTATTTACAACGTCTACCTACAGGTTTACATATCTTTCCCTCTTCCTGGCTCTCCTACACTCATTCTTATTTCTCAGCCTTTCAATAAATCTGTCATCTTCCCCCTTTCCATCCAGCATCTCCCCTCTCTCTTTCTTTTGTCTCTCTTCTCTCTCTCTCTCATGTTTGTTCCTCTCTGCTGCTGCTCTTTCTTCTCCAGATCAGCAGAAGTAACAAAACAATCTGAACACAGATTCTAGAAACATCTCTGGCCTGCCCATGCTCCTCCTATGGCCAAACCCCCTTTTCAGATCCACACATAAAAGTTACACGCACATCTTTCTAGAATACAGACTACAAAGATGCGCAAATAAATTGAAATTATTGACAGTTATTGCACCGTCGTTTAGGAGTGCAAGGCGCCATTTCTCTCAGCACCAGAGGAGGTTCACTCTGGTTATGCAGTTTAAGAAAACGGTTTTGCATGACTACAGTTGAACCCCTGACAATGCTTAGCGAAATGCAGTGACTGTGTCGGGTTTAACACAGGAGTGTGTGGCTGCATGAAAAATGAAATCATTACCAAAGGAATAGCGCATGGACATCTGGAGCAATAGGAAGCTAAGACATATTGAGGTAATAGTTCTTTGCCTAAGAAAATGTGACGGAGGAAGTGATTTTTTAAAAATATCTTGTTTATTAAAGACAGATTCGTGGCATGCAAGCCGCACAGAACACAATTTCTAATATTATTTCCTCACAAAAATTAATGTATAAGTAATTTGGTTCCAATTTCTCTAAATATGTACACCACAACAGTACTTGCATGTTTAATCCACAACAATATATAATGTCTTTAAACTTTTTCAACTTTTCCCCCCTCCCTCCCCTCCCATATCTGGAACCACTGTTGCGCACGGCGGAGGAAGTGATTTTAAAAGTGTACAAGGTTGCCCTCAGAAGCAGGAATTCATAGGACTATTGTTTGGATACTTTGAACTATTGAAGGTAGTGAACTTTTGAACAGCAGAATTGTTATATATTTAAGAGTTTCACTTAGATAAAAAGGTCTGTATAAAGTAAGAGCTATTGAGAATTCTTTTCTGGGATTGAAGAATTATATTAAGTAAAACAGTGCTTTATAAAGAAAAACGATAAATTAAAGTTTTGTGGTAGTAAAATTCTAGTAACAGAGGGATTGTTAGAAGATTGTATTATTGTTAGATTGGTATGAATGTGGAGAGTGCATGGTTGATATTGAAGAAAGGGGATTTATCTATTTGGGATATTTAATAAAGTATTTTTGCAATCAAAGAAATGTGTAACAGTTACTTAAATAATGAATATTCATTAGGAACATCCTAACAACTTGACTGGTTTGCAGTCCTCCAAGATTACATTTTGACACCTCTGGTTTACATATCCCTCCTTTGTCTAGCATATCATTGTTCTTTTAAGCATGGAATGGCCATTTTCTGCCCTGCCACACCTGTTCCAAAATTTGAATTAATGAAAGTTTATCTCAGAGTATGGTAATTGACTTTTTTAAGGGATCATCACAAAGCGTATGATTAAGACCACTAGGTATATGTCCAATCCAAGAGAATAGTCAATGAAAATTGACAAATGTAAATACTATAATTAGTGTATTTTAGGGCTCAACAAATTCTAGGTGCCAGTTGTCATGGCAACTAGAAATTTCCCCTCAGATTTTCTTGTCCTATTTAGTGATCGTCATTTGAGGAGGAACATCTCTGTGCAAGCTTGAGCTGCACGGTACAGGGAATGTTTCACTGGTCTTGCGAAATGTCAGACCCTGAGACCAGTGTGAGAGTTCGTGCACAGCTCAAACTCATACAGAGAAGGAAGTTCTCTTCTGGCAGTGAGCACAGTAGCAGGGTGAGCATCATTGTCTTTCAGGTGTCACTGGCAGGGGGAATTGACTGGCTTACTGGGGCTGGGAGCTTCAGGAGGGCTGGCTGACTGGCTGGCTATGATGGGGGTAGGGGTTAGTGGGATTAATTGGCCTGCCTGGGTGGTGAGGGCTAGGTTGTGGGGACTTCAGTGAGACTTCAGTGGAGGCTCTAGGTGGCAAAATGATAAACTTGAAGCATGTGTGGTATAGATACAAAGGGACCTTAGTGCAGAGGGAGGGAGAATTTAATTTATTATGGCATTTTGTACCACTTAGGCACAAATCCAGTTCAAGGCGGTTCACAAAGCGATATCAGAACAAGTTCAATATGCCATCCAATACAACTTTGCCATCATCATGAAATACAATCTAAGCATTGCAGTAATAATTTAGATACAA
Source organism: Microcaecilia unicolor (assembly GCF_901765095.1). Taxonomy (NCBI): domain Eukaryota; kingdom Metazoa; phylum Chordata; class Amphibia; order Gymnophiona; family Siphonopidae; genus Microcaecilia; species Microcaecilia unicolor. The sequence continues at coordinate 237,166,605 of NC_044031.1, forward strand.
TGGGGCTCATTTTTGAAAGAGAAAAATGTGTAGAAAGTGGCATAAAGCAGCCTTTGGATGTTTTTCTCACCAAAATGTCCAAATCAGTATATTCGAAATCCATTTTGCAGATGTTTTTCTATGCAGTTAATCTGCAATGTGTCCAAATCTCAAGGGGGCATGTTAAGGGTGGCATTTGGGACTTCCTAAGACTTGGATGTTTTTCAGCCATAATAGAACAAAACAAAAATGTACGTAACTAAAACCAGGACATTTTGGTCTAGACCTGTTTTTACTAACGACTAAACCACAAAAAAGTGCCCTGAATGACCAGATGAACACTGAAGGAATAAAGGACCCCTCTCCCACCCCCCCCCAAAGATGTGAAAGTACATACCCGCCTCTTTGACAGCCTCAGTTGTTATGGCTGGTCCTATTAGAGCAGCAAGCAGATTCCTGGATTCACCTAGTGGTCAATGCAGTCCCCCCCTCCAAACCCACCAAAAACCTACTGTAACCACATATAGGTGATAATTGCAGATATAAGGGATATTGTAGGTGGGTAGTTGGGAACAGTAAAGTTTTGGGTGGGTTTTAGAGTGCTTTACCATACAGTATAAAGGGGTAAGGATGAGATGTGTACCTGGGACCTTTTATGTGAAGTTCACTGCAGTGTCCCCTAGGGTGCCCCACTGCTTTGCTGGGATGTCTGTGTGGCCAGTCTACTAAGAATGCTGGCGGCTCCTACATCCCAATGGCTTGATTTTGTGTGTTATTCACTTGGACTTTATTTTTGGAAAATGGAACAAAAAGATAAACACACAGAGCACAAAAGCATCCAGCAAGTAGCTATTTTTGGAACAAAAATGTTTTGCTGTTTTGGAAATGGCTATATTTCCCCACTTGTATTTTGGACGTTTTGAGTGAAACGTCCAAAGTTAGACTTAGATGTCATATTGACAATGCCCCTCCACATTCATCAAATACTAATAAAATAATTATCCTCTAAATCGTTTGGTTAACCCCTCCCCCCCTCAATAAAAAAATCCCCCACAAAAACAGGTTTTTAATTTCTTATGAAGCACAAGATAATTGGGCTCCAATCTAAATTCAGAAGGTAGGACGTTAAAAACTATGGATGTACAGCCCTGTACCATGCATTACTGAAACTTGTTTAATCTGAATTCCTTTGTAGCTGGTATATTTAGACGTATTTCCTTTTAAGAGCATACAGCTCTTCCTGGTAAGTATTGTTGAATACATTTCCTGTGATAAAATGGGGAGACCACCACAGATCAATCAACTTAGGCACAATTGAGCAGACTGTGTGGGTTAAGAGGGCGTTTTCTGCCGACATATTCTATAAGTGTAAATATATTTTCTCATACAATGGTTCCAGAAATTTAGCTCATGCCAAGCAGGTTGAAGAATCCATTCAGCCTTCTAGGTTAAAAACAGCAACAACTGTTATGTATGCTGTGGCATAAACAGATACTATTATACTTTTAGATTTGATCTCATTTTAATGTGTATGTTTTCATTTCATGCACTGGCTATGTTTTTTTGTTTGTTTGTTTGTTTGTTTGATAACTTTGACCTTATGATTTGTTTTTTGTTTTGTTTTTTTCTTTTAGTCCCAATATTAGCTTGTGGAGGTGATGACAGCAAAATTCATTTATATGTGCAGCAAGATGCAGAGGTAAATATTGCTTTCATCTGAAATAATTCCTCATATTTGTTTCTTCTTTGAGTGTAACTCTTCTCATGCAGAACCTGTTACTTCTACTGATTCAGTCTCCTGTGCTTCTGCTTATGCCAATATCATCTCTCTTCTGATGGCTACCAACTAACCAACTACCGCCCAGTAGCATCCATCCCTCTGGCAGTAAAACTAATGGAAAGTAAGCAACTTACCGACTACTTAAACAAATTCTCAATACTACATGAATCACAATTAGGATTTCGATCCAACCACAGTACTGAAACAGTACTAATCACTCTCCTAACCAAATTCAAACAAACAACTGCAACTGGCAAAAGTGTACTTCTCCTACAATTTGACATGTCCAGCGCGTTCGACATGGTCAACCATAAAATACTATTGAACATCCTAGAATACTTCGGGAATGGAGGAAGCGTACTTAGATGGATCAATGGATTCCTAACCGCAAGAACATACCAAGTGATATCAAATTCAAATACATCATCACCATGGAAACCTGAATGCGGAGTACCCCAAGGATCACCGCTCTCACCAGCACTTTTCAACCTAATGATGACACCCCTAGCCAAATCGCTATCCAACTAAGGCCTCAATGCTTACATCTACGCAGACAATGTCACAATATACATCCCGTTCAAACACAATCTAACAGAAATCACAAATGAAATCAAACACAGCCTCCAAATAATGAATTCATGGGTGGATGCATTCCAACTAAAGCTCAACGCAGAAAAAACACAATGTCTCATCCTTTCATCACAATATAATACGAACAAACCCACGACTATAAACACCCCAGGCTATACCCTTCCTGTTTCACATAGCCTGAAAATTCTCGGAGTTACAATCGATTGAAATCTCACACTAGAAAGCCATGCAAAAAATACAACAAAGAAAATGTTCCATTCAGTGTGGAAACTCAAAAGAGTAAAACCTTTCTTCCCAAGGGAAGTATTCCACAGCCTGGTACAATCAATGGTGCTAAGCCACCTAGATTATGGCAATGCAATCTATGTCGGATGTAAAGAACAAATCATTAAGAAACTCCAAACTGCCCAAAACACAGCAGCCAGACTCGCCAAACCCCTAAGAGAAAAACTACACTGGCTCATAAGTACATAAGTATTGCCATACTGGGAAAGACCAAAGGTCCATCGAGCCCAGCATCCTGTTTCCAATCCAGGTCACAAATACCCGACAAGATCCCAAAAATGTACAAAACATTTTATACTGCTTATCCCAGAAATACTGGATTTTCCCCAAGTCCATTTAATAACGGTCTATGGACTTTTAGGAAGCCATCCAAACTTTTTTTAAACACCGCTAAGCTAACCGCCTTTACCACATTCCAAAGTTTAATTACACATTGAGTGAAGAAAATTTTTCTCCGATTAGTTTTAAATTTACTACATTGTAGCTTCATCGCATGCCCCCTACTCCTAGTATTTTTGGACAGCGTGAACAGACGCTTCACATCTACCCGTTCAACTCCACTCATTATTTTATAGACCTCTATCATATCTCCCCTCAGCCGCCTTTTCTCCAAGCAAGCGCCCTAGCCGCTTTAGCCTTTCCTCATAGGGAAGTCATCCCACCCCCTTTATCATTTTCGTTGCCCTTCTCTGCGCCTTTTCTAATTCCACTCAAAGAACATATTGCATTCAAAATTTGCACTCTGGTTCATAAAATCATTCACTGCAAAGCCCCAGTCTACATGTCAGACCTCATAGACCTACCAACCAGGAACACAAAAAGGTCAGCATGCACATTCCTGAACCTCCACTGCCCCAAAGGACTAAACTATAAATCAACATATGCATCCAGCTTCTCCTACATAAGCACGCAACTATGGAATGCACTACCAAACGTCATAAAAACAATGCACGACCTAACAAACTTCCGAAAATCACTAAAAACCAACCTGTTCAAAAAGGCATACCACAATGATCCATCCTAAATACCAGACAACAAAACCTATGCCAGAACTGGACAAAACTGAACTCTTTATACTCGACTGCTTCGTATACTCTGCCACTAACGAACTTTAATGCAATACCACTTTATTTCTCATGCCGGAATGAACTCTCTATACTTGACTGCTTAATTTACTCTGTCACTTATGTACCACTTTGTATTTCTCATTCCGGAAATGGCGATCGCCACTGCGGCAGAATGTAAGCCACATTGAGCCTGCAAATAGGTGGGAAAATGTGGGATACAAATGCAACAAATAAATATCCGTCACTATTTAGTGTGATGGTCACTGCTTACAGATAGCCTGTTAAGTTATGCAAATACATTTAAGGATATTTTAAGCCAAACTGTTGTAAGTAGGACTGCTGAATGTGAATAATTTATCCTATTAAGCTAGGACAGCTATTTATGGGGGCCTACTTAGATGGGTAAAGATAAGTGGATAGTGGCTGAATGTTGCTGCTAACAATTTATCTTTTAGCTATCCCTCCTTTTTCTATCCCAAAACCTTTTGGCTGTTTCCTGGTGTCATTTGAGTTACAGTTCTCATTGGCTGTTTCTTCTAATTGTCCATATCCTTCTCTAGTACATGATTCCTTCCATAAGGAGACATCTGACCTTCCCCTCGGTTTTCTTTCTTTCCTTCAGATTTTGAGACTTATCCATTATGTGAACAGGTTCCCCTTTGGAATTCAGTTTCCCTTTGGAACACAGTTCTTGAATCTCAAATTTGCTTAGTTGTTTCTATGGGAACACCATTACGAACCATTCATAAGTTAAAGAAACCTTCATTCAGCAAAAGCCTGCGCTTATTAATACAAATGCATCAAGTGGAGAGGAAATGGAGAAAACATAAGCGCCCAACATTCTTTCATGCTTATAAAGTTTTGTTCTAGAAGTTATCACTCCAAAATTAAACAAGTTAAATCCTACTACATTACTACAATCTTGAAATTGTTTTCAGTCTTGCCTTAACTGACTTCTGGTCACAAGAACATTAACTCTTCCCCCTTGGCTGAAGATCTTGCTCTGTTTTTCATTTCTAAAGTTCGCATTCTGCAAGATCACCTTAATCTAGTTAAAGTTCCCTCTGATTCATGCTCTTGTAGATCACCAGAACACTGAATCTTTCTCTCATAGTGGTTCATGGTCAACTTTTAATTTACCCTCCTTTTATTCTTTTCTGAAAGCCACTCAATTGACGCTTGTACCCACCTGCGCCCTTGATTTGGTTCCTTAATGGCTTACCTTTATGCGTCAGTCATCTTGCATTACTGCTGGTTAATTCCAGTCTCTCAACTGGATATTTCCTTCCACAATGGAAACAGGCCCTTGTAAGACCAATTCTTAAAAAGCCCTTCTCTTGATTCCACTTTGTCATCCAGTTATCAACCTATTTCTAATTTGCCTGAAGTGCACTGCACCCACTAAAACTGCTCCAGGGACTTGCATACTGCTGTGATGGACCTGAGTATGACATTTTAGGCTGGCACAAAATATTTTTAAAGATGTGTTTTGAGGGTGGGAGGGGGTTAGTGACCACTGGGGGGAGTAAGGGGAGGTCATCCCCGATTCTCTCTGGTGGTCATCTGGTCAGTTCGGGCACCTTTTTGTGGCTTGGTCGTAAGAAAAACAGGACCAGGTAAAGTTGTCCAAGTGCTCGTCAGGGACACCCTTTTTTTTTTTCCATTATGGGTCGAGGACGCCCATGTGTTAGGCATGCCCAAGTCCCACCTTCGCTACGCCTCCGACACGCCCCCATGAACTTTGGTCGGAAAGCAGTTGGGGACGCCCAAAATTGGCTTTCGATTATGCCAATTTGGGCGACCCTGTGAGAAAGACGCCCATCTTCCGATTTGTGTCTAAAGATGGGTGTCCTCTTTCGAATATGAGCCTGAAAGTCTTTTTGCATACCTGATCAGTGCTTTGCATTTGACTTGCCATTCCTTATGCTGTTTCGTATTATTTTCAATTGAATCCTTCCATTTTCTGAAAGATCTTCTTTAAGGTCTAATAGCTTCCTTCACCTGACTTTTTAACCATGCCAGCTGTCGTGTGGCCTTCCTTCCACCTTTGTGCAAAGGTTTAGAACTTAGAAGAAAAAAATCCCTTTGAATAAGGTGTGCCTTTTTGCGGATGAAACGTAAATAGCCAATAGAGTGGATACCCTGGAGGGGAGTAGAAACGATGAGGAGTGATCTCCGAACCTTAGAAGAATGGTCGAGGCCCTGGCAGTTAAAATTTAACGCTTTATGCTCACCGACCCTGGTTGTTCTTACCGAAACCTAAAACCCCACAAAAAACATTGGCAAGTTAAAATTTAATGCCAAGAAGTGTAGAGTGGTGCACTTGGGGTGCAGAAACCCAAAAGAGAGATACCGAATAGGAGGGGAGAAATTAGTAAGCTCGACTCAGGAGAGAGACCTTTGGGGTGTTGGTGTCTGAGGATCTAAAGGTGAAGAAACAAGGCGACGGCCATGGCCAGAAGGATGCTAGACTGCATAGAGAGGGGCATAACCAGCAGAAGAAAGGAGGTGTTGATGCCCCTCTACAAAGTCGTTGGTGAAGCCCCACTTGGAGTATTGTGTTCAGTTTTGGAGGACGTATCTTGCTAAAGATGTAAAAAGACTGGAAGCGGTGCAAAGAAAAGCTACAAAAATGGTATGGGATTTGAGTTGCAAACCGTACGAGGAGAGACTTGCTGACCTGAACATGTATACCTTGGAGGAAAGGAGAAACAGGAGTGACATGATACAGACTTTTAAATATTTGAAAGGTATTAATCCGTAGACGAACCTTTTTTGGAGACGGGAAGGCGGTAGAACTAGAGGACATGAATTGAGGTCGAAGGGGGGCAGACTCAGGATTAATGTCAGGAAGTATTTTTTACGGAGAGGGTGGTGGATATGTGGACTGCCCTCCCGTGGGAGGTGGTGGAGATGAAAACGGTAATGGAATTCAAACATGCGTGGGATAAACACAAAGGAATCCTGTTTAGAAGCAATGATTCCACGGAATCTTAGCGGAGATTGGGTGGCGATGCCGATAATTGGGAAAGAAAACAGGATCTGGGCAGACTTCTACGGTCTATGCCTTGATCGTGCCTGAATTGATAGGGATGGGCTGGAGTGTAAATTTTAAGGGTTAGTACAAGAACAGTGCTGGGCAGACTTCTATGGTCCGTGCCCTGAAAAGGCAAGGACAAATCACACTCGGGTATACATATAAAGTATCTTGTTGGGCAGACTGGATGGACCGTACAGGTCTTTATATGCCATCATTTACTATGTTACTATGTTTGCTTTCTCAAACTTTAGTTAAGGATTATATCAGACTAGTATCTAAATTGAAGAACACGGAGAACAATTAAAGTAGATTAATTTGAGGCACTTGAATTTTTTTCTTAGTCCTGTGATTTGAGCTATAGAAACGTTTTTAAAAATATGTGCTTGAGAGTTCGAATTTTTCTTTGGCTGCGCTACCTCCAATTGAAAAAAATAAATTAATTTTTAATTGAAATACCCTCTTCATCAGTGGAGCGTTTGTAGAATGTTTCTCAAAACTCAGCTGTAATTCTGGATACCTTTCAGACTTTGCAGACTTCTATGGAGACAGATACAGTACCTTCTACTTTAGTTGTGGTCTTTGCCATGGCTATGGGTTGTGATGTGGTTATGAAAACTTATTTTCGTAAACGTGATACGCTTTCTTTGTCAGGCTTTAGACTTTTCATTTTCCAGATGTTTTTAAGGCTACCAAAAATAGGTGTAAATAATTTCTAGCTTTGAGACCTTTAACGCTTCAGCATGGAGCTTCATTTTTTTTCTTTGATTTCCTTGTAAATGTGTTTTGAGATATCTGGGAAATAGATATATTTTTTTGGGTCCTGGACTACTTGAAACAATTTCTTGCAGAAAAGGCTTTGAATTCAGATGTTATATCATAAGCATATTTAGTGTTACCTTTATTAACTGCATTGATACTATGTGAAGCCTTTCTTTAGTATCTTCTTGTCCTGATCTTCAATTTTCTTTACTCTTGCTTACCTCCATATTATGGTCAGATAAGGCTTCCTATATGAGTTTTTGCGTTTGAATTTAGATGCTTAATTTCCTTTTATTAGTACTTGTATTTGAAATTATTTTTCATTATATGAATTGCAGTGTTGTAAGTTGAAATCTTTGCGTAACAATAAATAAAAGCAACATCAGGGTAGTGGTTAGTTGGAATACACTCCTGGTAGAGGTGTTGGAACAAAAACAGTGACTCTATTCAAAACAGCAAGGGATAAACAGAGAAGATCCCTAAATAAGAAGAGAATGCTATCCAAGCACAACTTAAATTATTTTCTCAGTTAATAGGAAGGATTGTAAACTTGGTGACTGGACTGAAACTGATATTATAAGCTAATGATTCCTAAACTGTATTTCTGCTCTCTTCAAGGGTTTCACAAGAAATTAGATTGTAGAATCTGTTTGCAATATGTTTACATAAAATGAGAGTTCTGACATGGGAATCACTGTTATAAACTAAAGCTTTGTTAAATCATTTCACAGTATTGCATGAAAGATGCAGTATATTTTTGAATACTACTTGGGCATAAAGATCTACTAAAAGTCCTAAATTCAGATGGTTGAGCAAGCAGTAGCTTAAATTAAAAACAAAAATAAAACGTTGCTGCAGTATGCCTTTGCTTTCGTATTTCTTTTTCTTTCAGCTTTTAATTAAAGTTCCAGGTTTTCTAATTATTGACTTTAGAGATGATTATAGCTGTGCTTTCTGAGGTAATTTCTTTTACCAGTCATCAGCTAATTGGATGACTCTGAAAGTGTAGTCAGTAGAATTCAGTTCTAGTCTTCAAGGACTACTACTACTACTACTTAGCATTTCTATAGTGCTGCCAGGGTTACGCAGCGCTGTACAAGTTTAAACATGGGGAAGGACAGTCCCTGCTCAAGAGAGCTTACAATCTAAAGGTAAAAACTATGTAGTCAGTGTAGGTATCAGGAATGGGAAGGTGGTTAGGCACCAAAAGCAAGGGAGAAGAGATGGGCCTTGAGTAAGGACTTGAAAATGGGCAGCGAGGGCGCATGGCGTATGGGCTCAGGAAGTCTGTTCCAGGCATAAGGTGATGCGAGGCAGAAGGGGCGGAGTCTGGAGTTAGCGGTGGTGGAGAAGGGTACAGAAAGGAGTGATTTGTCCTGAGAGCGGAGGTTACGGGTGGGAACATATGGGGAGAGGAGGGTAGAGAGGTAATGGGGGGGCTGCAGATTGAGTGCACTTGAAGGTCAATAGGAGAAGCTTGAACTGTATACGGTAGCGGATCGGGAGCCAGTGAAGCGACTTGAGGAGAGGGGTGATATGAGAGTATCGGTTCACGCAGTAGATAAGATGTGCGGCGGAATTTTGGACAGATTGAAGGGGGGATAGGTGGCTAAGCGGGAGGCCAGCGAGGAGAAGGTTGCAATAGTCAAAACGAGAGGTAACGAGCGAGTGGATGAGGGTTCGGGTGGTCTGTTCAGAGAGGAATTGGTGAATTTTGCTAATATTATAGAGGAAGAAGCGATAGGTCTTAGCTGTCTGCTGGATATGGGCAGAGAAGGAGAGGGAGGAGTCAAAAACGACTCCGAGATTGCGGGCTGAAGAGACGGGGAGGATGAGGGCGTTGTCAACAGAGACAGAAAGTGGGGGAAGAGGAGAAGAGGGTTTGGGTGGAAAGACAAGGAGCTCTAATATGTGTGAGATTGATTTGTTTATACAGTAGTGGATGTGGTATGCATGCAATTTTCTCTCATGCATATTCATTAGGAATATTCTGAAAACCTGACCAGTTTGTGGCCTATGAAGGCTGAGAATAAATATCACTGGAATAGTCAGTGATGAATGTTCAGCCCTGCGTGGAGGTTGGAATAAGTTGATATCATTAGAACTAATGTATTGGAAAAGCAGAAACTCACTTCTAAGGTAAGATTGCTGATAATTGAAAATTGTTTCCAACATGTGTTGTAGAGCCAAGCAGGCCCTTTCATCAACTGAATATTAAACATGTTCTTTATTTTTGGCAAGTATTCTGATTTTGTAATGATTTCTGTAAGTTTGATAATTGTATCTTTTATGGCAGTAGTTCTCAACCCTTTTCTGGTTTTCAAAATATGCACACTTTTAAAATTGTACACATTCCTCTGTATTTTACATGCATTGCTGAAAACTTACTCCCTAAGGGCACTATTCAGTCCCACAATGCAGCTTGTAGGACTTGTTAGCTCATTTTCAAAGGGAAGCACACTGTGGCGCTTCCCTTTAAAATGGTGAGGAGCCTAGCTCTCGTCGATCCAAGATGGCGACGGTATGAGAAGTGTTACCAGACGCGTCTCACTCTTCTTTGCAAACGCCAGCAAGTTGCTCCTTACCTGAACCCCGGAATGGGGAAAAGGAGAGGCAAAGTCAGAGAGATTCCCTCTCTCCCTGACGGGACAAGTAAACTTCGGCAGGCTAAGATGGAAGATTTTGCAGTCGCACTGGGTCCCGGGCAGATTTCTTCTCCCGTAGCTGAGGCTGGGGCTTCTGCGTCGGCCGACAGTGTAGATGGGGCCTCTCTCAGCCCCATCGAACGTGCAGCTCCTCCACAACCAGGAAGTCAGCATCTCCAGAGGAGCCCTGCAGGTCTAACCCCTAGTGGAGAGCAGAGTCTGCAGGGAGGGAGCCCTTTGGAGACAAGGGGAGATCAGAGGGACGACAGTTTGGGAGCTCCAGAAGCGACATCAGCTCCTGTAATGTTTTCAGAGACAGTGAGTATTCTGGAAAATGCTGCCAAAGCACCTCTTCCTGAATTAACATTGGAGAAAATGGAAAAACCAGCTGTAGTGACGCTAGAGTCACTATGGGACTTAACCTTTACTGCACATTCTTCCCTACAATCTGTGGTAACAAAAAATGCTACAATTATTAAGACTTTATCAGAAACTGCATTAATTCAATTGCAAAAGACTGAAAAACAAGCTATAGAAGTAAAATCTCTTACTGAAAGAACTCAAAAAATGGAACTTGTGGGTCAAACATTGATTAAAGATAAAAACTTTACTTCCCGAAGGCTGAAATATCTGGAAAATCAGTCTAAGAGACTTAATTTGAGACTAATAAATTTTCCTAGTTCACCTCTTATTACCCCTGTACAAATGGTAAAAAAATATCTTGTGGAAATATTGGGTATGCCAGAAAATTCACTACCACCAATAACTAGAGCGTTTTATTTGCCAACTGATTCTAGAATGGAATCAGAAAAATTTCCTCAAGGTGGTGCAGTGATGAATCTGACTACCTTTTTGGAGTCATCATTAGATGTTATAACAAAAAGAGCAACATTATTAGTCTCATTTGCCTTGGAGATGGATCGGGATGCAGTACTGAGACTTTCTTTAAGACATTTGGATTCAGTTTTTTTGGGGTCAAAAATCAGAATATACCCAGATTTATCAAGAGAGACTCAGAAGAGGCGTAAAGCCTTTTTGGCTTTACGCACAAGAACTGTGGCAATAGGAGCTACCTTCCTATTGAAATTTCCTTGTGTATGCAGAATAGTGTTTCAATCTAAACAGTTTCAATTTTTTGACCCCAAACAGCTAGAGGAATTTCTAATCAGTAGGGAAGAGGTTAATGTAGTGGTTTAATCCCATATGTACACTGTTTAACAGCCTTGGAGTGAATTACTCGGGACGTGACGCTTCATTATTATATTTTACAATGTATGTTTATTTCCTTTAGATTATATTATTAATCTTACATCTTGGATTGATTTCTTATTCTTGTGGTCGATAATTATTTGAAACTTAAAAAAATATTTGCTTGTCTATATAATTTATTTCTAAATTGTGTATTACCATTCATAAATGTGAAATTATGTTTGCTAAAAAGCTTAATAAAGATAAAGTTAAATAAAATGGTGAGGAGCCTAAACCCTGGTACAAAAATACATGTACAGTGTTTTTCTATTTTTATTCACTGAATCACAACTTGCACTCAGTGAAGTACAACAAAACATCGCATAACAGTACAAATTAATAGCATAAAATCATAACACCAATGCAGTCCTCCGTATATATATTAACAAAAAAAATGTCTCATTAGACGATTCAAGCCAGGCGCCCATCATGTAGAAGAATCAAATAGCCAGGTCTTTGCAGACTTACAAAGAGCAATATAATTCCCACATTTCATCTAAGTACTATAAGCAGCAGGCATATACTACTTATTGAAGAATACCCACGTTAATTTCAAAATGAAATCACCATGCATATTTTTTCCTCTTCTAACTTAATCCCGTTTCCTTTTCCATTTATTGATTCTTTTATCCCACATTATCCAAATGAACATTGGTTTAATTTGGCTTGGTTTAATGTGACTTACAGTTTAACAAAGTAGCTTGAAGCGATAACTGATAGTTAAGAAAGTATTACAGTAAAGTTTTCTAATAAATTGATAAAAGAAGCTTGATAACTGAAAAAACTGACAAAAACATTATAAACTAACAAACATTTCTTAATGAAGATAAGTATTAGTACATAGTGCCAATTATATAAAGGTCCAGATAGTTTAGTGATAGAAGGTCTAACTAGATGATTAGTTTTGTAAAGGCTGAGATAGTGTAACAACAGAAGGTCTAACGCCAGCAGGAGAGTGGATGTGGCAACTTTTAAACAAAAAGTAAGTCATGTTTGCTGCATTCTTCCTCTGTAGTGTGGAGTCACTGGGCCCCCTTATTGATTGGACTCTCTTGTACTGTGGGAACTGCTTGGGTGACACTGATGCCAGTGCCAGTAAGGAATAATCTTTGAGGCAGTCCCATCACAGGTGATTGTAATTTCGGGTTTCTAGAGCACACTGTTTTCTATCAGTGCTAATAGTTTATAAGCCAAGTTAATGGTGCTGGTACCTCTGCTGGATATCTGTGCTTGTACCCCTGATTCAGGGTCTCATTGCTTAGTTTAGTGCCTACGTCTGCCCAGAGCTTTCTTATGAATATCCTAAATTTCTATTTACTGAAACAGAATGCAAAGCACAGTTGTATGAGGGCTTCATCTTCTATTTCAATTTATTTTTAAACATGTTCTTTAATACTCTGGCTAGGCAGTCTCCCAATCTTTAGTTGGCCCAGTCCTCTTGGTTACTATCTGCTATCATGATTTCCTTATGCACACAATTTGGAATGTAGAAAGCTGTATCGTCTGATGGAGAGATGGATGAGGAGAAGTAGACTGAAGTAAGAAGGGGCTAGCCAAAGTGTGCATGTCTGAAGTCTTGCAGAAATGAAATGATTGAATATCAGGCCTTTAATGAGGATGTTTTTGATCATTCGGTTGTTCTTCAGGTGCTTTTAATTTCAAAATATTTTTTTTTAACAAGAGATTTCATTTTAGTTTCAGAAAGCACAAATAATCCATGGACATGAAGACTGGATAAGAGGTGTTGAATGGGCAATATGTGGTCAGTATGTAAATCTACTGAAGTATATTGAAGATAAATAAAATTGCTGCTGTTTTGTCTTTGCAGCAACAAATAGAGGATATTCAAAGCACAAAAAAAGAAAGTCCAAACCACACAAGAAAAAATGCCAGGGGCCTTTACAAGTGGGACACAACTTTTTATTAACATGTTATATGTCCTGTATATAAAACTTGTATTCTCCGAGGACAAGCAGGCTGCTTGTTCTCACTGATGGGTGACGTCCACGGCAGCCCCTCCAATCGGAAACTTCTCTAGCAAAGTCCTTTGCTAGTCCTCGCGCGCCCGTGCGCACCGCGCATGCGCGGCCGTCTTCCCGCCCGAAACCGGCTCGAGCCGGCCAGTCTTCTTTTGTCCGCACTCGGTACGGTCGTGTTTCGCCGTGTCGAGCCCCGGAAAGTCGACCTCGCGCGTCCAAATTTATTTTTGACGTGTTTTTTCTTCGGAAAAAGTCTTTAAAGTGTCGGGAAGTGCTTCGGAAACCCCCCCCGGTTTCAGACCACCCCTTCCCGTACTTCCAGCTTTTTGCCCCCGATAAGTTTTCTTTCGTCGTCGGGGTAGGCCTCTTTTCGGCCTCGGTCAAGATTTTCTCCCTTCTAAATTTTTTGGTGCTCTTTTTCCGTCATTTCGGATTTTGATTTCGCCGGCGTGATTTTTCCGCCCATGACATCGAAGCCTTCCAGCGGCTTCAAGAAGTGCACCCAGTGCGCCCGGGTAATCTCGCTCACTGATAGACACTCGTCGTGTCTTCAGTGTCTGGGGGCCGAGCACCGCCCTCAGAACTGTAGTCTGTGTTCCCTGCTTCAAAGGCGGACTCAGGTAGCGAGATTAGCCCAGTGGAACGTGTTGTTCTCGGGCTCTTCGTCGGCATCGGCACCGGGATCTTCGAGTGCATCGACGTCGTCAGCGTCCAGACCATCTTCCTCGGCCGCCACTGTATCGAGTGCATCGAGGCATCGGGCCTCTGCATCGGCGCCAAGGTATCGGGCGACTGCATCGACGTCGGTGGTACCGGGACCTCGTCTGCTGATGTCGTCGGACGGTGGTGCATCGTCAGGAGTGCAGGTGAGGGCTGTCCATTCCCCTGCTGGTGGCGGTGAGCCTTCGGGTGGGTCTCCTCCTACCCTGAGGGCTCCTGTGGTACAGCCCCCCCGAGACCGACCTCCTTCGGCCTCGGCCCCGAGGAAGCGACGGCTGGATTCTACGTCCTCCTCGTCGGTGCCGGGGAGCTCCGGTGACATGCTTCGGAAGAAGTCGAAGAAGCATCGACACCGGTCGCCTCCCCGCGTCGGCACCGAGAGCTCTGGGTCGCCGAGGGAGTCGGCACCCAGCAGGCATCGGCACCGAGAGGACCGCTCACCCTCTGTTCAGGAGGTGTCGATGCGCTCCACTCTGGACAGCCCGGAACAGCCTCCTCGCCCGGAACAGGTTCTGACGTCGACGCCTGCATCGACCTCTTTGCCTTTCTCTGCAGCCGCTCTGAACGAGAGCCTCCGGGCCGTTCTCCCAGAGATTCTGGGAGAGCTGTTGCGCCCTTCCCCTCCGGTACCGGCGGTGCTTGCGCCTCCGGTACCGTCGAGCGTGGCGCCGGCTGGCCCATCGCCCGGGGTGAGGTCCCCGACGTCGGTACCGCGTGCGGTGCCGACTGCGGCCACCTCCCAGGAGGGCTCCCCGACTACGTCGGCGGAGGGAGCTTCGCCGATGCGGGCGAGGGAGTCTACCTCTCGACGCCCCCATCGTGGACGTGGCTTCACGGAGTCGAGCCGGGCGAGGTTGCAGACACAGGTTCGTGAATTTGTGTCTGACACCGAGGGTGAGGCCTCGTGGGAGGAAGAGGAAGACCCCAGATATTTCTCGGATGAGGAGTCTGAGGGTCTTCCTTCTGATCCTACTCCCTCTCCTGAAAGGCAGCTTTCTCCTCCTGAGAGTCTGTCTTTCGCTTCCTTTGTCCGGGAGATGTCTACGGCCATCCCCTTCCCGGTGGTTGTGGAGGACGAGCCCAGGGCTGAAATGTTTGAGCTCCTGGACTATCCTTCTCCACCTAAGGAAGCGTCCACTGTTCCCTTGCACCATGTCCTAAAGAAGACATTGCTTGCGAACTGGACCAAGCCACTAAGTAATCCCCACATTCCCAAGAAGATCGAGTCCCAGTACCGGATCCATGAGGACCCAGAGCTGATGCGCACCCAGTTGCCTCATGACTCTGGAGTTGTGGATTTGGCCCTAAAGAAGGCTAAGAGTTCTAGGGAGCATGCTTCGGCGCCCCCGGGCAAAGACCCTAGAACCTTAGACTCCTTTGGGAGGAAGGCCTACCATTCTTCTATGCTCGTGGCCAAAATTCAGTCGTACCAGCTCTACACGAGCATACATATGCGGAACAATGTGCGGCAGTTGGCGGGCTTGGTTGATGCTCTTCCCCCTGAGCAGGCCAAGCCTTTTCAGGAGGTGGTCAGGCAGCTGAAGGCGTGCAGAAAATTCCTGGCCAGAGGGGTGTATGACACCTTTGATGTTGCTTCCAGGGCCGCTGCTCAAGGTGTGGTGATGCGCAGGCTCTCATGGCTGCGTGCCGCCGACCTGGAGAATAGACTCCAGCAGCGGATTGCGGACTCGCCTTGCCGTGCGGATAACATTTTTGGAGAGAAGGTCGAACAGGTGGTAGAGCATCTCCACCAGCGGGACACCGCATTCGACAAGTTCTCCCGCCGGCAGCCTTCAGCATCTACCTCTACAGGTAGAAGATTTTTTGGGGGAAGGAAGACTGTTCCCTATGCTTCTGGTAAGCGTAGGTACAATCCTCCTTCTCGACAGCCTGCGGCCCAGGCTAAGCCCCAGCGCGCTCGCTCTCGTCAGCAGCGTGCGCCTCAGCAAGGCCCCGCAGCTCCCCAGCAAAAGCAAGGGGCGAGCTTTTGACTGGCTCCAGCAGAGCATAGCCGACATCCAAGTGTCAGTGCCGGGCGACCTGCCAGTCGGGGGGAGGTTGAAAGCTTTTCACCAAAGGTGGCCTCTCATAACCTCCGACCAGTGGGTTCTTCAAATAGTCCGGCAAGGATACACCCTCAATTTGGCCTCAAAACCTCCAAATTGTCCACCGGGAGCTCAGTCTTACAGCTTCCAGCACAAGCAGGTACTTGCAGAAGAACTCTCCGCCCTTCTCAGCGCCAATGCGGTCGAGCCCGTGCCATCC
Source organism: Microcaecilia unicolor (assembly GCF_901765095.1). Classification (NCBI taxonomy): domain Eukaryota; kingdom Metazoa; phylum Chordata; class Amphibia; order Gymnophiona; family Siphonopidae; genus Microcaecilia; species Microcaecilia unicolor. The sequence continues at coordinate 237,182,963 of NC_044031.1, forward strand.
GGGCAAGAAGGGCTGGGATTCTATTCCAGGTACTTCCTTGTGGAAAAGAAAACAGGGGGGATGCGTCCCATCCTAGACCTAAGGGCCCTGAACAAATATCTCGTAAAAGAAAAGTTCAGGATGCTTTCCCTGGGCACCCTTCTCCCCATGATTCAGCAAAACGATTGGCTATGCTCTCTGGACTTGAAGGATGCCTACACACACATCCCGATACTGCCAGCTCACAGACAGTATCTGCGATTTCAGTTGGGCACACGCCACTTCCAGTACTGTGTGCTACCCTTTGGGCTCGCCTCTGCGCCCAGGGTGTTCACAAAGTGCCTAGCTGTGGTAGCAGCGGCACTTCGCAGGCTGGGGGTGCACGTGTTCCCATATCTCGACGATTGGCTGGTGAAGAACACATCCGAGGCAGGAGCCCTGCAGTCCATGCAGATGACTATTCGCCTCCTGGAGCTACTGGGGTTTGTGATAAATTATCCAAAGTCCCATCTTCTCCCAGTGCAGAAACTCGAATTCATAGGAGCTCTGCTGGATTCTCGGACGGCTCGCGCCTATCTCCCAGAGACGAGGGCCAACAACTTGTTGTCCCTCGTCTCGCGAGTGCGAGCGTCCCAGCAGATCACAGCTCGGCAGATGTTGAGATTGCTGGGCCACATGGCCTCCACAGTTCATGTGACTCCCATGGCCCGTCTTCACATGAGATCTGCTCAATGGACCCTAGCCTCCCAGTGGTATCAGGCTGCTGGGGGTCTAGAAGACGTGATCCACCTGTCCACGAGTTTTCTCGAATCCCTGTATTGGTGGACAATCTGGTCCAATTTGACTCTGGGACGTCCTTTCCAAATTCCTCAGCCACAAAAAGTGCTGACAACGGATGCGTCTCTCCTGGGATGGGGAGCTCATGTCGATGGGCTTCACACCCAAGGAAGCTGGTCCCTCCAGGAACGCGGTCTACAGATCAATCTCCTGGAGTTGCGAGCGTTCTGGAACGCTCTGAAGGCTTTCAGAGATCGGCTGTCCCATCAAATTATCCAAATTCAGACAGACAACCAGGTTGCCATGTACTATGTCAACAAGCAGGGGGGCACCGGATCTCGCCCCCTGTGTCAGGAAGCCGTCAGCATGTGGCTCTGGGCTCGCCGTCTCGGCATGGTGCTCCAAGCCACATATCTGGCAGGCGTAAACAACAGTCTGGCCGACAGACTGAGCCGGATTATGCAACCTCACGAGTGGTCGCTCAACTCCAGAGTGGTGCGCCAGATCTTCCAAGCGTGGGGCACCCCCTTGGTGGATCTCTTCGCATCTCGAGTGAACCACAAAGTCCCTCAGTTCTGTTCCAGGCTTCAGGCCCCCGGCAGACTGGCATCGGATGCCTTCCTCCTGGATTGGGGGGAGGGCCTGCTGTATGCTTATCCTCCCATTCCTCTGGTGGGGAAGACTTTGTTGAAACTCAAGCAAGACCGAGGCACCATGATTCTGATTGCTCCTTTTTGGCCGCGTCAGATCTGGTTCCCTCTTCTTCTGGAGTTATCCTCCGAAGAACCGTGGAGATTGGAGTGTTTTCCGACCCTCATCACGCAGGACGAAGGGGCTCTTCTGCATCCCAGCCTCCGGTCCCTGGCTCTCACGGCCTGGATGTTGAGAGCGTAGACTTTGCCTCTTTGGATCTGTCAGAGGGTGTCTCCCGCGTCTTGCTTGCTTCCAGGAAAGATTCCACTAAGAGGAGTTACTTCTTTCTGTGGAGGAGGTTTGCCGTCTGGTGTGACAGCAAGGCCCTAGCTCCTCGCTCTTGTCCTACACAGACCCTGCTTGAATACCTTCTGCACTTGTCTGAGTCTGGTCTCAAGACCAACTCTGTAAGAGTTCACCTTAGCGCAATCAGTGCATACCATTACCATGTGGAAGGTAAGCCGATCTCAGGACAGCCTTTAGTTGTTCGCTTCATGAGAGGTTTGCTTTTGTCAAAGCCCCCTGTCAAGCCTCCTACAGTGTCATGGGATCTCAATGTCGTTCTCACCCAGCTGATGAAACCTCCTTTTGAGCCACTGAATTCCTGCCATCTGAAGTACTTGACCTGGAAGGTCATTTTCTTGGTGGCAGTTACTTCAGCTCGTAGAGTCAGTGATATTCAGGCCCTGGTAGCCCAGGCCCCTTACACCAAATTTCATCATAACAGATTAGTCCTCCGCACTCACCCTAAGTTCTTGCCAAAGGTCGTGTCGGAGTTCCATCTGAACCAGTCAATTGTCTTGCCAACATTCTTTCCCCGTCCTCATTCCTGCCCTGCTGACGTCAGCTGCACACATTGGACTGCAAGAGAGCATTGGCCTTCTACCTGGAGCGGACACAGCCCCACAGACAGTCCGCCCAATTGTTTGTTTCTTTTGATCCCAATAGGAGGGGAGTGGCTGTAGGGAAACGCACCATATCCAATTGGCTAGCAGATTGCATTTCCTTCACTTACGCCCAGGCGGGGCTGGCTCTTGAGGGTCATGTCACGGCTCATAATGTTAGAGCCATGGCTGCGTCGGTAGCCCACTTGAAGTCAGCCTCCATTGAAGAAATTTGCAAAGCTGCGACGTGGTCATCTGTCCACACATTCACATCTCATTACTGCCTGCAGCAGGATACCCGACGCGACAGTCGGTTCGGGCAGTCAGTTCTTCAGAACCTGTTTGGGCTTTAGGATCCAACTCCACCCCCCGAGGGCCCTGTTTGTTCTGTTCCAGGCTGCACTCTCAGTTAGTTGGTAAATTTTTTAGGTCAATCTCAGTATGTCCTCGCCGTTGCGAGGCCCAATTGACCATGGTTGTTGTTTTGAGTGAGCCTGGGGGCTAGGGATACCCCATCAGTGAGAACAAGCAGCCTGCTTGTCGTCGGAGAAAGCGAATGCTACATACCTGTAGAAGGTATTCTCCGAGGACAGCAGGCTGATTGTTCTCACAAACCCGCCTGCCTCCCCGTTGGAGTTGTGTCTTCCCTTGAAGTGTATTGTCTTGCTACATACTGGACTGGCCGGCTCGAGCCGGTTTCGGGCGGGAAGACGGCCGCGCATGCGCGGTGCGCGCGAGGACTAGCAAAGGACTTTGCTAGAGAAGTTTCCGATTGGAGGGGCTGCCGTGGACGTCACCCATCAGTGAGAACAATCAGCCTGCTGTCCTCGGAGAATACCTTCTACAGGTATGTAGCATTCGCTCTATTGACCTGACACGGGCCGTTTTTCGATGCGAGGCGCCTGCATCAGGGGTCATCCAATTAAAATTGTCTAAAATCATCTCTTCCGCTGATATCCAAATTCAAATCGAGCTAAACTCAAATCCGAGCAAAACAGCACTCACAATCTGCATAAAATCATAGCGTCTTGGATGACCCCGATGCAGGTGCCTTGCGTTGAAACCCAGCCCGTGTCGGGTCAATAGTACAAGTTTTATATACAGGACATATAACGTGTTAATAAAAAGTTGTGTCCCGCTTGTAAAGGCCCCTGGCATTTCTTCTTGTGTTGTTTTTTCTTTTTCAGATTGTATTTACATGACTTCTTATATTCTGTTTGATGACCTTCCTCTTTTGCTTGTGTGAGTTCAGTCAGAAGTGAGTTGTTATACTGCTGTAGTTGACCTTTTTCATTTCAGAGAGTTATGGATTCAGAACTCGTCTTTGGTTTGGAGAGTAAAATTATTTGAAAATGAAATTTCTTTATGTTCACTCCAGACATTCTAACAATAAAAACTAAGAAGGGTTTAGACCAATGTGGTTCCAGAACAGGTGGCTTATTGAAAGATGACGGCAAAAATGACTTGATGCAGTCCTGTGTTTTGGCACACCATACGCCTGCTTCAGGAATCAGCATTCTTGTCTATATCGACATGCTTTTCTGCCTTGGCACATTGAATTATTGGATGCTTTAGCCCTAACGCTTGCAATTTATCATCTTTGGCTGAGATAATTTGACTCCTGAAGCAGGCGCATGGTGCGCCGAAACGCAGGAACTCGTTATTTTTGCCTTCATCTTTCAATAAACCACCTGTTTTGGAGCCACATTGGACTGCCCCCTTCTTTGTTTTATTGTTTGTTGTTAGGAGAACACTTCTGCTCTTTTTTGCTTTTTCCTTTACTCCAGGCATTCTGTCATTTCATGCCAACCTGATAACACGAGCTACATTTTGTTTTGTCCGAGATCTTTATCATGATAGAGAGCTCTACCTTAGATTGTGAGTCCATTAGGGACAGAAAAGTACCTGCAAAAAAATAGTATATGTAAATTGCTTTGAATGTATCTACAGAAAGGCGGTATATGAAGTGTGGAATAAACATACTGCTTTAGTGCTTCAAATCTGGATTTTTCCAAATATATTTGGTTTATAAACACAGGGGCATATGCAGAAAGGTACCCCAGGCAGAAGCGCATGGGTAACAAGTAGGGCTATACCGAATATTCGATTCGGGCCCCGAATAGTGCTCTGAATACATTATTAATATTCAGCTGAATTGTGATTTAAATTTGAATATGAATATTCTGGGGCTGTACTGTGCTAAATTCTACTGATTTCACGTTGCTTCTTTTATTATTTGTATGTGAAAGCTCAAAGCCCATTATTTGTGTTCAGTATTCGGCTGAATAATATTTTTCATGATTCATATTCGGCCGAATAGTAAAAATATGCTATTGGTACAGCTCTAGTAACGAGCAGTATGTGCAAATGTTACAGGGAACATGATGCAGAATGGATTCCATGCAGGAGTTAGCTCCTGTGATAGACATACATCCAGTGCGCAGCATATTAAAATGAATAATAAGTAGGCTATTAGCTATACTGCCCCGATGCAGAAAAGTACACAGAAGGTTAGAGAAGCACAATGCAAGAAATTTATTGCCAAGTCTGAGGAGGCATAGAAAAGTTATCGATTTTTTTTTTTTTTTTTTACTAAGCTCAGTAAGCACTAGCATGCACTTCCTGCAGGAGAGCATAACCAGTGTTCCAGTGTCCCTGCTAGACCAGTTTCAGTAGAGTGGAAGTTGAGATTTTTCACAAACTGTTGGTGGCAGTGCAGTCTTTATGTAGATGCTCAGGTATTTATATGTGTGGCACCAACCTTGTGGGGACAATTTTACCCGCTGTTCTCAGGAAGGTGGAGCTTGGGATAGGAATGTGTACTGAGGGTCTTGGATGCTTTTACAAACCTGTTCTGCTAACCATGGACCTTAGATAAAGCTTATGTTGGTAGGGGATAGTAGTAGAGAGGGGATTGTTGCGAGGATGCCAAATGAAGGAAACATGCGCTATTTTCACCTTAAGGAAGTTATATTAGAAGGATCTAGATCTGTAACGTGTAGATTTTTAGAAAATCCATATTGGCTTTTGCACCTGCCCTGAGGCATACGTAAGTGCTAGTTTCAGTTGAGACTTGACATCTCAAAATGGCACAGTGTTCACTCACACTCTTCTTATTTGTAGCTGGACCCCTAGTGGTACTGCTACAATGCTATTACAAGGCCAGAGGCACTATTTTTTGAACCTGTTATGCAAATGGGCAGGAGTGATTGGGATTTACTCCCACTCCCCACTAATACCAGGGACACCCCCAGTGTCCCAAGGGTTCCAGGGAGTGTGACAGATATCTAGATGTCATGCAAGGAAGTGCGGTTCCAGGGGAGGTATACCTGAGATTGGAGGAGGAGGGGTATTTTGCCCAAGTGAATAGTGCCTGTCATCTTTCCAGACACATAGGCACAAAGATGCAGACACACAAATTCATGCACAAGGACAAATTTTCCCATATCTTTTTTTTATACCCAGCCCTCAAACAGACATGCATGCATTAGCAAACGAAGGAAGGAGAAACTTGCCATTTTGCCACACTGTAAGTGTACACGTTTCAGCTTGTGCTTGCACTTTGTCATATGTGTTTTACAAGAGGCTGTGTGTTTGGCAGAACCTTTAGTAAAATACAGGGGGAATTGAGCATGTCCTGATCTGGATGTATTGATTCCTCTGTTGGTGTCCTATGTAAAATGGGGCTTTATGTATGCATGTTACAACTTGGTTTTCCCTACTCCAGACAGAAATCTATTTTTGGCCAGCTGTGCACAGGATTGCATGATAAGGATCTGGAAAGTTTATACAAAGCCAGCAACTGAAACTGATCAGTCTGCTGCTGATGACAGCACTATCAGGCTAAAGGAAAAGCTTTTTACTACAAGAAGTCAAGGTAAGATAGAGAGCATTTGATGTTTTCTTGCTCTTCCTCTCACACTATGGCACGTGAATTGCTTTAGATCCAAAAACATATTTAGGTAACAGGAACTGTGGAACTTGTCAGTAATATGCCTATGCTAACTATTCTCCTTTGTTGTCAAGGAAAAGTGAGTGAAGATTCAAATTCAATGAGAAATAGGTTTCTAGCACATTCATTAATGTGTTTTAAGAGTACTCAGACATCCAACCAAAAATAAGGTATAGCTTAACTACTGTGTGGGAAGGAAAAGACCTCAGAAGTCAAGAACAAGATTTGGAAGTTCTTTCAATGTTGTGGTCAACAATTTGACTCCTTTTTAACTGTTAGTTCCAACATTTCAATATAATTAACAGGATCCAATTTGAACATTTATCTTTAATGATCTTTGTCAAAAATCCCAACAGGGCCACAGTTTCACCAGTAAGATTTTTAAGGGGAAATTTAAAATGGAAAAATGCATGAAATTAGTGTAATAATGATATCAGGGAATAAAAAAAGTTAAGTACACTTAAATACTCTTAGTAAACTATGGTGGACATCAATATATAATTAGCACTCAAAATGGCACCCAAACTAACACCAACATCTATATAGACATGAAGACATCATAGATCCGCACCAATCAATTATAATCTTTATTTGTGCCAAAAACTGACATCAGTCCACACTGAATGTTTGTGTGAAAAATGGCAGTCAAAAGAAAAATATGCCACATGTTAGTTCCAATCTAATGATCTTATAATATGCGTCAAAAGCCTACTAAAAGGCAGATCATTCAGTCTGTCTTGTAAGCCTTCTTCAGCACCTTGTCTGGATATCCACATGTTTTCAAATCGATCAATAATTTTGTAGATTGAGTCTTAAAGGTACCATCATCTGAACAAATTCTCTAGTATCTCAAAAATTGAGAAAAAGGTAAATTGTTTTTATAACTGGATGACTGCTGCTGTACTCCAGAATGGTGTTTCTGTAAGTTGTATTTTTATATTTTGAGGTGCAAAACGCATTTGTTTCCTACTTAATGTCAATATCAAGAAAATTAATTTTCACCCTTAAGAACTGGCACGTGAACCTCCACATTAAGAAAGACGACTTATAGAACACTATTCTGGAAGTACGGTAGCAATCATCCTGTCAGTTTGAAAAATAGTTTGCCTTTTTCTCAATTTTTGAGATATTAGAGAATTCGTTTAGATGATGGTACCTTGAAGACTCAGTCTAGGAAATTAATGATCAGTTTGAACGTGCGCGCATATCCAGACAAGGTGCTGAAGAAGGCTTACAAGAGACCAAAATATAATAAACATTTTTTTTCATAAAATCTAACCTCCCCCCCCCCCCTTTTTTTTTTTTTTTTTTTTTTTTTTACAAAGCCTTGCTAGCGGCTGCCGGTGCTGTAATGCCGAAACAACCCATTCAAAGTGAATGGGTTGTGTCGATATTGCCACACGGCTTTGTGAAAGTGGGGTGGGGGGGTAAAGCTGTTGATTTACATCATGTTCTCACTTGTGTTTTGAGACATTTTGCAGGAAGTGATAATATAGCCAGTATCATTAGAAGACGTTGGGAGATGATTTAAGTGCATTTAGTATTTAAGGAGAGCAATTTGAGGATTGCATTTTCAAAAAAACAATATCAAAGAATCACTGAGTCTAGCATTGTTACCCACCATTAAAGTTGAACAAAGTTCTGTCACACAGAGAAAGTTCCCTTATAGGGCATTATAAATGTGGCAGTTGTAAAACATTCAGCATCACAATGTAGTTGAAGGAATTTATTAATCCTGCAGATCAGAAATTGCATAAAAATTGTAAGTCAGAATATGTTGTCTAATATTTTGATGTGTTGTTGTGAGAAACTTTATGTAGGCAAAATAATCTGTAAGTTGAATATATGCATGAATGAGCATTATTCCAGCATATACAGAAGAAAAGTTGAAGCACAATTGGTCATCTTCGACTCCTCCCTCTCCTTCTCTGCGCATATCCAGCAGATAGCCAAGACCTGTCGCTTCTTCCTCTACAACATTAGCAAAATTTGCCCCTTCCTCTCTGAGCACACCACCCGAACTCTCATCCACTCTCTCATTACCTCTCGCCTTGACTACTGCAACCTACTCCTCACCGGCCTCCCACTTAGCCACCTATCCCCCCTTCAGTCCATCCAGAACTCTGCCGCACGTCTTATCTTCCGCCTTGACCGATATACTCATATCACCCCTCTCCTCAAGTCACTTCACTGGCTTCCGATCAGATACCGCATACAGTTCAAGCTTCTCCTACTAACCTACAAATGCACTCGATCTGCAGCGCCTCATTGCCTCTGTACCCTCATCTCCCCTTACGTCCCTACCCGTAACCTCCGCTCTCAAGACAAATCCCTCCTTTCAGTACCCTTCACCACCACCGCCAACTCTAGACTCCGCCCTTTCTGCCTCGCCTCACCCCATGCTTGGAACAAACTCCCTGAGCACATACGCCAGGCCCCTCCCTACCCATCTTCAAATCATTGCTCAAAGCCCACCTCTTCAATGTCGCTTTCGGCACCTAATCACAACACCTCTACTCAGGAAATCGAGACTACCCCAACTTGACATTTCGTCCTTTAGATTGTAAGCTCTTCTGAGCAGGGACCGTCCTTAGTTATTAATTTGTACAGCGCTGTGTAACCCTAGTAGCGCTCTAGAAATGTTAAGTAGTAGTAGTATTATTGCTTTGTTTATCAGTGAAACACAAGTTTTGGTTTGTGATTGAACAGCTCCCTAAAAATCATCAGGGTGGGGACTGTAATGAAAGACTGCTAAAGCGGGAACAATGGTGGACATACAAGTTGATGAATCTAGGCACTTTTGGTCTAAACCAGGTTAAATGGTCTGCTTTTATTAGGTTTTTCAGCGCACTCTATAAGATCATGAGATTGGTGCTATGTGGCCCATCTTTTTCACACAAACATTCAGTGCCGATTGATGTCAGCTTTTGGCACAAAGATAATAATTGATTGGTGCGGATCTATGACGTCTTCACGTCTATGTAGATATTGGTGTGTTTTGGGCAGTTTGGGCGCCATTTTGAGTTCTGATCGTATATTGATGTCCAGCGCAGTTTGCTAAGAGTATGCAAGTGAACTTAACTTTTTTGATTCCCTGTTATCATTATGACACTAATTTCATGTATTTTCTATTTTAGATTTGAGCATATCATAATTTCCTCTGAAGAAGCTTACTGGTGAAACTGTAGCCCCCGTTTGGATTTTTGACAAAGATCATTAAAGATAAATGCTCAGTTTGGATCCTGTTAATTATATTGAAATGTTGGAACTAACAGTTAAGGTTTTTACTGGGAATGACATAAAATTTGAAACAATTTTTGTTATCACTGACACTTTTTGCACAAAAATTAAGGTGTTTTTTTTTTTTTGACCTGTGATTGAGAATGGAGTCAAATTGTTGAACAACACATTGAGAGATCTGAAAGTTTTGTTCTTGACTTCTGAGGTCTTTTTCTTCCCACACATTAGTTAAGCTATACCTCATTTTTGGTTGGATGTCTTAGGTGACTTGTTTAAGAAGGTTTAGGTTCCTTTTATGATCTAGTGGTATTTTTTAACCTGTCTTTAAGAGTACTCGCCGTTGTCTACTTCAGGTATCGGTGTTGAAAAATGATGCCTTAGAATGTTTACGATTTTGGAGTACACTTTTTCATGCTGACCTTTTTTAACATTTTGTAGTCAGTACAAATACATGTGGAAACAACCTATTTCAGCACATGCTTCCAAATGAAGCATGCAGAATACATTAAGGGCTCATTTCACCCAAATATTTGGCCTCTGAAGGTAAAAAAAAATAGCTTTAACATAGCGGGAAATTTTCAAACTTGGAATAAAGATCATATATACTGTGGGCTTTGTACTAGTTCCAAAGTACACATAGAATTTAGCTTTGAAAATTGGTCATGGATACAAAGTAGGTAAGGTAGAATTTTGCTTGGAAAACACGCCCATAGATTTGAAAACACTGACTGCTTATTACTTTTGCTCTTTAAACCTAAAACCCAATATGGGGGATGCCTTCTCTGAATGCAGTTAAAATTGCATGTTTTATTTCTGGGGGAATTCTGTGCAAAAATATTTTGCTCACAATATTTAATTTGTAATTTTTTGTGTGCAAATTTCCTCAATCCTAAGGCCCTGAACACTCCTCCATCTTCTTCCTTACTTAGCCCCTACCCCTATCTCTAAGTCTTTCTCTTCTTTTCTCAGTCTTTCAGCTTTCTTTGTATGCCCAAGCACATACCTCAGCTTGCTGTAGGTCCCCACTTAAACTCTATAGCACACAGCCCCAACTTGCTCTGGCCTTCCTGGGCACATACTGTCCAGTTTGCTCTGGCTTTCTTCTCTTCCTCCCCCCCTCTCCCCCAGCAGACAGTTCACCTGAAGCCTTTATAAAATACGTGTGCTCACCTGTATGCATGTTTACATATCCCCACCCCCGAGTAAATGTAAATATACTTGGAAGCATTTTAGTCATCATATGTTCAGCATTTTGGAGCAATGTTATAAAGACAAATAGGCAGCTAGCTGTTTGCCCTTCTAACCCACATGAAATGTTATAAAATTACTCTGTGCGTGTTTCAAGTTTTAATACACTAGACAACGACATTGCCGAAAATAGCAGGAGCCTCCTTGGAAACTTGAGAAACATGTAAACATGTAGAATTCTGTGTCTTAATTTTCATTTTCTAGATTCGGAGACAACATATGCTGTTACTTTGGAGTCTGTGTTAGCTGGCCATGAAAACTCAGTATATGCAGTTCACTGGCAGCCTTCATTTCTGAAAGGTAGGAAATGCAATAAAATTCTGAGCAACTCAGGCAGAGAGAGAGAGCTGATCAGCGTGTGATTTTAACTCTGGATGGAAAATGAGATATTACTTTGTTAAATCTTCTTAAACTGTTCTCTATTGTTGAAAGTTAACAGGTTTGACTCCATTTGCAAAATGATATCATATACAGCAAGAAGCCTTTGAAACACACTATAGGAATGTTATAACTCACAGTAAAATCTCCGTGGTTTCCCCATCCTCCAACCCCTATGAGACTACTTAAAAAGAAGACCCAGAGAAAAACCTCTGTGCCATAGGTGTCAATAGGCAAAACCATTTTTGTGAAGTCCCTTCGATCCATCCACTAAAATCTGCCAGCATAAATTAATAAGTGTTCAGATTTAGCTGCACAAAAAAAAAACAGGTTAAAGTGTTCTTGGGGTAGGTTTCAAATTTAGGTGGTTAGCAAATGCTCAGTACTAGCTTGCTAGCTTAGTCCACTTAAATGTTGGTCGCACAAGTAGCTCTTGTAAGTCTAACCGTGTAAATATTGTGTAGTTAGATTTAATCTCTATATATAAAAGGCACCTCCAACGTTCCAATGAAGCCTCAAGCCGGAAACTTGAGGCGCCAAAGATATCCAGTTTGGCTGGCCTGCAGTGTAGCTCCGCCCTCACGTCAAAACGCCATGACGTTGAGGGCGGCCCAGGTGAGGCACGAGTTCAACAAAAGCCACGCAGGGGCAGGAGTACATAAATACGCCCGCCGTTCCGCCGCCCTCGACGAAAACCTTCTACCGGCCCGTTTCACACGCTCCCCTTCGCATCAGGTACGTGGACGGCAGCTGAAACTCGCAACGAAGTGAGGGAGAGAGGGACAGGGGGGGTGTGGAACTCGGAACGGAGGGACAGAAGGGGGGGGTGGAACTCGGGAGGGAGGGGGGGTAATATACCTTGCTAGCGCCCGTTTCATTTGTTTCCGAAACGGGCATTTCTTACTAGTCTTATATATTTCTACACTGTAGCCAGCAGCTGTCATAGATGGCGTAATATAGTAGTTCCTAAACCTGACCTGGGGGAACCCCCATCCAGTCAGGTTTTTTAGGATATCCACAATGAGGCACTGTTCCTTTGTGAGGAGCACTTTTCCTCTGTCTCTCCTCTTGCCCCAGTCAGTGGAATGCTCTAGCATCACAAACATTGCCAAAGGCAACTTGTTGTTAACACGAAGAGCTCAATAGGAATCTGAAGGCGCTGCCGAAGCAGGCCACCCAGGGTTGTGGGCTTGTTTGTTTATTCTCAGGCTGTAGAAATTTGTCATGCATCATAAGCCTAATCTTACCATAAAGGCACTCTGAAATTTCACGTGTAGTAGAGAGGCAGAGAGCCCGTACTGCAGGCTGTTCTCACTATTGCTCCCCTAACTGGGAGGGAGAGGAGAGAAGAACCCTGACATGTAAGTAACATCACCTGTTAAAATATTAAGTCGAGCAGGCTCTGCCATGACTGAGGATAGATTTGTAGCTTTTATTAACTTTCCCATCTTTCTAACAGAGGCAAGGAGAAAAAGGGCTCTGCATGCTTATGAAATGTTCTAATGCAAAGCAGCATGAAGAAGTAGATCCTTCAAGGAGAAAAGTGCTGGGTCTTACTCAGTGTACCCTGCACAGACCACAGTTCAGTCTGGGGAACTGCTTTTCTGAGAAAAAGAAACCAGTGAGGAAGGGGGAAGGGGAGAGAACTCGGACTGCTATGAGCTTCCACCAATGCTTACATCCGGAATTGCACCCTGATAATTACCTCAGATGTGCGGGCTGAACTGATACGAAAGGCTTTTACTTTGATCTGGTTGCTATGAAATAAGCTCTGCTGCCAGCCCAAACACTTGGCCTCTTTCACAGGCTCCCTCAGGATTTCCTATTTTGGATTGTAATAAATAGAAATCAAAACATAGAAAATAAAATAAGATTATGCCTTTTTTTATTGGACTAAATACATTTTTTGATTAGCTTTCGAAGGTAAGCCTTCAGATCAGAAAGAAGGGTTTTCAGATCTGAAGAAGAAGGGCTACCTTCGAAAGCTGTGTTTTGGCGGGCTTATCGGCGTCTGACTTGTTTCCAGTGCACCTTAGTGGTTTCTTGATCATCAGTTGTACCTTTCTACACCCATATTTTGTGATTTTCAACAGTAAGTGTCAGACCCCTGAAGCAGACAGTTGTTCCGTCGAAACACAGCCCTGTGTCAGGTCATATACTTGTGTGGTACTGAATAAAGTTACATTTATCGACCTCTGGCTGTGAAGATTTTTTTGGTCCACCCCTACTTCTTGGGTTTCTGCTTGGATTACACGTAGGTTTTTTTTTTTTTTTTACCTTTACATTTGGATTTGGTTTGGTGTACACCATTTCTCCTAACATGCTTTTCTTGGTGCTCTGAATACAGCATGTGATGCAATGAGGAGAAAAAAGATGACAAGAGAAAGAGATTAGAAAGGATCAAAGGAACAGATAGGTAGATGTTCTGCTTGTGATGCTACATAGACTTCCACTGGGTTATGAAGCACAAGGTTTGCACATGTTTCCTGCTCACACTCTGGCTTCTTTAGTACCAGAACTGTGAGGCACCCAGGACAGTGCTGCATGTAATGCATTGCTTTGGTGTTGTAGGAGTATTTACCTGTGATCTCACCTTTGCTGGTCTTGGCCTATACAAGCCAAACCATTCTGTTATAACAATATGGATACTTCTGCCTGTGGCCTGCATGCATCTGTAACCATCAGAAACCAGCTTTGCTACAAAAGGAAACTTACTGAAGAGCATACCATGATGACGTCATCCAAGGACATATTATTTGTTGCCAACTAACCAGTTATCTTCTGGGAAGAATGGAGAAAAGAGAGACACATGGCTTCCAGGAGTATGGGATCCAACAGGGAGGTTTGCATGCCATTGATAAGTGTCATTGCTAAAACAAAGGCTCTCTTCATGATCATGAAGCTGGCTGGACATTATTACACCTGCTGTGATTGGTTCACAGGGATCATCTGACCCTTGGATGCCAGTGGGAGAAGAAGGGAGAGGACCAGAAGACTGGCCAGAGGATAGAAGGCTCTGAGAGAGCAAGAGACTGATTTCCAAAACACTGGTGAACTGCATACCTTGTAACAAACTCACAAGGTTAGCTTAGCTACAATTACTACTACTTTTCATTTCTAAAGTGCTAATAGATGTACGCAGCGCTGTACACTTGAAATATATGGCCTTATCTAAAGACTAAACAAATATAAATTCTTGATATCCAGTCTACATTCAGTTGTTGTTTTAATAAAAAGTCTTTATATATCAGATCATAGCTTAAAGCCTTCAGTTCTTAAATCAGATCATACAGATTCCCCAAGAACCTCAGTGATGTTAATCGCCAACAATTTCAATGTTTAGCGATATATACAAACATCAACATCTTCACTGGTTCATTTATAAATACTATTCTCTTGTTCATTCAAACCCATAATTTAAATTATATTTGAACTTATCTTATTTTTTTAGCTTTGTCGGACCCAGAGGTTCTACTGCCCGACATGCACGTTTCGCCCAGAAGCGAGCTGTCTCAAGGACATCCCCCTGTAGTCTTTTCAGCGTCAGCTCAGCAAAAGTTATTCATCAGTCATCTGCATCCACAATACAGATCTCGGACTTTATTGCTTGACTGAGAGACTCACTGAGGCTTCAGCTTGAGTCTCAGAGGAGGAATCCACTTCTTTACCATTGGAAGTCTGCCACAGATAACAGGATATACTACCTATGGTCATGGGGATAATTAGTCCTTGGCTTTTGTCTGAGACAGATGGGTTTTATGTCATGACTTATGGTCTGTGAATTTAGCTGCTAACTGTGTATTTTGCATAAGACGGGTGGTGTAAGTTCCCATAATAATCATTAGGATATCAGTATTGTGATTGGTTGTGTAATCACTCATTTAGTTAGTTCATTAGGATAATCATATATCATTATCTATATTTTGGTGATAATCTATTTTTATAGCAAGTTATTTTGCATTTTGCTTCAGAACTATATATATATATATATATATATATTTCTTTACCTAATAAATAATATATATTCCATCTGTGGCATTGTTCCTTTTTCCAGCACAGCTTGCTAGCCATTGGGCCAGAGGGGTACGCTTCCCCTAGACACGAGTCCAGAATAATTGCTATGTAGTAGTTTTCTGTCAGCTAAGTACCTCAGGATATATATATTAGCAGTTGTCCTCCTGAATATATACCCCTACATAATTGGGGCAGCTTGTTAGACTTACAAGACCCCACAGTCATTCACAAAGGAAAAATATTCAACATAAAGGAATCCTTCACTTGCTCATCTTCCAATGTAGTATATGTCATCCAGTGTAAAAAAATGTGACGAAGAGTGCTATATTGGAGAAACAAGCCAGATGCTGAAGAAGAGATTTAATTTACTTAGACATCATATGAAAAATGCCAGTGCCAACCAGGGTGTTACCTCTGTGGAACAGCACTTTACAAAACCAGAACACTGTACTAATGATTTTATGGTGAGAATACTTAAGAGAAACTTAAAACAATACAGGAACGCAAGACCTTGAAGTCAAAATGATAAATATTTTGACAACCCACCAGACAGGACTTAACAAAGATCTGGGTTTTCTAGCCCATTATGTACCATGAAATTTCACTGCTTTGTCTCCCTCTGATCACCATGCATATCTCCCTGTCTCTCAGCCCTCTTTGTATCTCACCTAGCCCACCCCTCCTTCATCCTTTCAGACTGTCACTGGAAATACTTTAATGTTTCAACTTATATATTCTGTTACTTATCAAAATTTGCTTATTTCTGATGTGACGAAGAAGGGCTACCTTCGAAAGCTAATCAAAAAATATATTAAGTTAGTCCAATAAAAAAGATATCTTATTTCTTTCTATGTTTTATTTATTCTATTTCTGTTGACTGCTTTTAGAAGTGAACTAACACAGCTACCACATCTCTGTACATGAAGTATTGAGAATTTGTCGATATACTCCGTGAGTTGTTTGGCTACGATGCTTTCCATCAATTTGTTTGTCAATGAATGGATGCCACAGGCAATAGTTGGTGATATCATTGTTTTCTTCTTGGTATCTTTCGGTAATGGTGTGAGTAAAATGTTGCCTTTTACCCTTGCAATTACCAGTCAATTTTGGGGAAATTAAAATCACGCCATTATTATTGTGTTGCCAGTTTGTTAGCCTCCCTAATTTCCGATAACATTTCTACATCCGTCTGTTCATCCTGGCCAGTGGATGGTAGTACACTCCTATCACTATCTTTTTTCCCCTTTACATTTGAAATTTCAATCCATAGGGATTCCAGATGTGTTTTGTTTCCTGCAGAATTTTCAATCTATTGATTCAAGGCCGTCCTTAACATACAAAGCTACCCTCCACCAATTCGATCCACCCTATCACTAAAATATGATTTGTACCCCGGTATGACAGTGTCCCACTGGTTATCCTCCTTCCACCAGGTCCTCAGAGATGCCTATTATATCTAATTTTTCATTTAGTGCAATATATTTTAACTCTCCCATCTTATTTCTTAGGCTTCTGACATTCCGCATATAGACATTTCAACTGTTTGTTGCTCCTATTTACATCTTGCTCATTGTCTGATTTTATTTAGGATACCTGATCTGCTATGGTCTCTTTTGTATTCTCACTATTGGGATACCCTACTGTCAGCTATCGTTGTCTAGGGTCGGTCCCGGGGTCCAGTTCACAGAGGCAGTGGGTTCCCAAAGAATACGCAATCCACACGGATTTGGATGTATAAAGTATATTATATTTGCAGATATGTATTTAGTACAGGTAACTGGTATAGGCCTGTATCTGTGTGTGTTTAAGGAAGAGAGAGAAAGAAGTAGTGCTTGCAGAGCCCGGTGTGCTCTGCTTGCAGGGAGAGAGGGCAGAGATGCCCCCGGACAGAGAGCAGTGCCCTGGACAGAGAAAGGGGGGAAGCAATAGACCCCAAGCAGAACTCTGTGCTCTGCTGCACAGAGAAAGACAGAGAGAGCCCTAGTGCCCTCATGAGCTCTGCTTTATACCTAATAAGAACTGAGAGGGAACAGGAGCAGAGAGAGATCAAAAACTTCTCTCTTTCCCAGTTATTTCCTTTACAGAACTCTAGATACTTTCTGAAGTCAGGAAAGGTGACAACTTTCACAGGTTGTCCTGTTTGAAGTTACTAGTCATGGAGCCTCACTGTCTGGCTTTGGTTGCTCTGAAGCCCTGCTCCCAGATGGAACAAAACGTATGTTAATCAAGAGTAATTGAGAAACCAAAGGGCTACCAGGCCTCTGACCACCATTTGGTGCCATCCTCAGTGGTTCCTGAAGGGGGAGGGGGGAGAGTTTATCAGAGGTCAGAAGCTGGTTTAATATTATGTATAAGTATGTCCAGCAATAATTTTGACCTCCCGCAATCCTGACACCTACCTTCTCTGTTTTGGTGATATCTTTGATGGGTACCTTGTTCCAAACCATGTGTTTTTGAACGGCTGTCAACCTTCCCCCAGGTTCTAGCTTAAAAGCTGCTCTATCTCCTTTTTAAATGCCTATGCAAGCAGCCTGGTCCTACCCTGGTTAAGGTGGACCTCATCCTTCCCGGAAGAGTCTCCTCCCTCCACCTTCGCACCAGGCAGGCAAGTGACCAGGCGATCCTCACTTCCACCAGCCACCCAGCTATCTACATACCTAATAATCGAATCACCAGCTACAACAGCCATCCTAACCCTTCCCTCTTGGGCGCTTGTCTCGCTGCTGGACTACTGTCTACATCTTAGTACTATAGAGTTGTTTAATTAAAACTTCTTAAGGTACTAGGGATATCAGATGAACATAAAATGAGCCTTAAAATTGGTGTATTTGTAATTTATTTAGTGTTTGCTTCTCAGAAACTAATTAAATGTAATTAAACTCTAATGAAAACTGTTGCTGTCCTAATTAGAATAATTGACTATAAATGAAGAGTTGAGCTAGGGGTGGGTGGGAATGAGGACTGAACTAGGCCCTACTGTGCCTTCTAGAGACTATCTGTTAATGCTGTGGCATAAAATTCAGGTTTTAAAACTATGGGGAAAAGGGTATGGAGACTTGCTAATAAAGTTTGCACTTTTGTTTTTTAATTCTGTGTTTATCAATATCCTAAAATTCCTCTTTTAAACCCAATCTTTACCAAGCATAGAATAAAATAATGTCACTTACCCACAGAAATGTCCTCTTCTCTCAGAACTTCTCAGAAAGAAAGTTAAGTGGGACCTTTCCTCTCTATATAGTTTGGATTCTAAGGAGACTGTTTCAAACAAACCCTTTGAAGCTTTTTTTTTTTTTTAATTCCAACTGTGTTTATCAATGTCTTGTATATAATATGTGCTTTGGTTGTACCACAGGAGGGCAGCAAATCAAATGTATTCCCTTAATATGATCAAATATCTTGGACTCCCAACATTCAAGTTATTTCAATCTGCATGGGAGTTTGTAGCTGTTCAATCAAAAATGTAATTGCAATTTTGTCCTAATTAAAATTTTTGATCTGTTAATTTTTACCCCCTGCCTGAATTGTTCCACTGACCACCATGGACTATCCAGGCAGTTACTGAATGATGATGATATTCTACCTGGCTAGCCAACTGGGTAGCAGGCTGAATATCGGGGGGGGGGGGGGGGGGGGGGGGGGGGGGGGGAATAGTTTTGCAGAAACCCCCTCCAAGCATTCTTCTCTCAAGAGCATCCGCCTGTCTGCTGATGACCCCCCCCCCCAATCTAAGAATTTGCCCCTCCTGAAGCCCTTCAACAAGAGTATCTAGGCATTTCGAAAGCCTATACCTTTCTCTCCTAAAGACTCTCCCCTTTCCCTTAGATCCTCTAGGCCTACCTTAAGGGTGCCTGAAAGAGGGGGTGGGGAGTGAATATTCTTGGAGGGGTTTCAGGAGGGAGTTGGATGTCCTTCAGGTTGTGGCAGTCAGTGTTAACAGCTTTTACTTGCAGTTAAAATTTGTGATTTATCAACAGCACTAATGATATAAATAGATAAAATATATGTATAGTCACATACACGCAGGCATACATCATACATATTCCCTAAAAATCTGACCTGCTGGTGTACCTGAGGATAGGTTTTGGGAATCGCTGGTCTACAAAACTTTCTTCCAGGTGTCTTCTAGTGATAGTGTGCTTGTTCTTTGTTCTTCTTGAGTGAGGTTTTCCAGATCTAACAGTAAATACACTTTGTAGCATAGAAGATTTTGTGCGAAGTAAATTGTATCAGATCATGTTATTACAGAAATAATGTTGTATTTTGCCCTGCAGATGGCAGAATTCAACAGCCATGAGTTTACTGTCTGCATCCATGGACAAAACTATGATCTTGTGGGCTCCAGATGAAGAGTCTGTGTTTGGCTGGAACAGGTAATTTCTAACTTTAATTTACTTACATAAGGGGAAGGTATATTAACTAAATTAATTTTTTTCTTTGTTTTAGCTACTGAATGCTTTAAGATAATATGTTAAAGTAGAGCAGAAAATTGTCTACCTGTCTTCAGATCACTGCAGTTTTTAGAGCATGAAAGCTTGTCCTTTAAAACTGCTCAGGCACACAGCATATATTTAACCAGTCCTCAGACTGTGTTGTTAATTGCATGCAGTTCTTAAGGTTGGAGTAAATGAGCTCTAGTGCAAATATAATATGTGGAATGGCGGTCTGGAACTCAGCATGTAACCAAAATAATGACCTGAGTTTTTGAAAGAGGAGTAACATGCTCAGTCAGGCGTTCATTTCAATACTTCAAGAAGTCTGTAGGGGTTTTCCATCCTGGCTGAAGTTAGAAGAACATCCATGAAAATGCAGACTAGATAGCTAAGAGATGCAAGAATGGAGCACTTGAGGAGAGGATAATAAAAAAACAGATCTCTGCAGACTTTCAGCTTCTGGATCTAAGAAATTGCTGCTTCTGAAGTTCTCATAAGCTGAAGAAGGGAAGCTTACAGACAAGCTTTCTCTAGCTGGATGACGTTCCTTGCTCTATAGATCTGCACACACTTTTTTTTTCCCAACAAAAATTCAGTTTATCATTTAAAAGACAAGTTTTCTGTATTTTGAATATACTGATTTTTCCCTGGTAAACTGGCTGATGATAGTTTACTGAAATTGTAGCTTATGAGTACCAAAATAGGAAATGGACACTTTCAAGAATGTGCCTGGGAGGTGTCAGAGCAGTTGCTGCCAGATGAATATGTGAAAGATCTGCTCTATGGGGAAGGCCCTAAACCAGTAAATCGGTAAATTGCTGTCCTTTCTACGTTCTTATCCTTGGAGCCTTTTCTAAATTGAGCAACATATTAGTGGATTCACTTGGAGTCAGAAGGTCCAAACATGGCCTCCTATGGCACAGAGAATTGTTGTGAGAAAGGAAACTGAAATCTTGCTTACCATGACCCCATGAAGGAGCTGCAGACTCTAAAGAGGTCACAGTGCAATGAATTGGAGCAGATGTGGATTCTCTTCTAGCACAATTCTCTTCATTTCAAAAGAGAGTAGATGAAAATAATTTCCTGCTATAGGAGAAAATCAAAACCATTGCTGGACTGGAAAAAAAAAAGATTCTGCAGATGTAAATAATAGGAATCAAAAATAATTTGAGAATTTTCTCAATTTCAGAGGAGTAGAAGGTGATGGAATGAAATCTGGAGACGTTTCTGCCTTAGCTATTGAACATTCAGGTAGAAACAGTACATAGTTTGTCTTCCTATAGCCAAAAAAAAAAAATCTTGCTGTTACCTTAAGTGAAAATCCTGAAAAAGTAATAGGCACCTGTACTGTGAGAAGGAAAGAAAATACTGATCTTCATACAGAGTGCCTTAAAAGAAAAAGCATCTTATTGCCCTTGTGCGTTTTTCACAGTCTCTTTTGACGAGCAAGATGGTCAGCCACACCAAATATTTGAAAGGTATTAATCCGCAAACAAATCTTTTCTGGAGATGGGAAGACGGTAGAACTAGAGGACATGAAATGAGGTTGAAGGGGGGGCAGACTCAAGAAAAATGTCAGGAAGTATGTTTTCACAGAGAGAGTGGTGGATACTTGGAATGCCCTTCCGCAGGAGGTGGTGGAGACGAAAGCGGTAACGGAATTCAAAAATGGGCGTGGGATAAACATAAAGGAATCCTGTTCAGAAGGAATGGATTCTCAGAAGCTTAGCGGAGATTGGGTTGCAGCACCGGTGGTTGGGAGGCAGGGCAAGTACTGGCCAAATGTCTACGGTCTATGCCCCGAAAATGGCAAGGATAAATTAAGGTCAGATATACATATAAAGTAGCACACATGAGTTTATCTTGTTGGGCAGACTGGATGGGACCGTACAGGTCTTTATCTGCCATCATCTAGTATGTTACTATGTCATCTGACGGCATCGAGATGAAACTAATATAAGGCCTGTGCATGAATGACTCTTCCAACATGCTGCAATCTCTCAGGTTTGTTTTTTGTGATCTGTTGAATAGATATGAAAACAAAGGCTTCTCTCAAAAGATTTTTAGAAATAGCAAAGGGGCACTTGTACTAAGTTGCATAGGTGCCTACACGTGCCCAACGCGCGCCTATTCGGACTTACTGCCTGGATACCGCGTGGCCTGTGTAGTAATTTCATGTTTATGTGTGCCAGAAAATATATTTTATTTTATTTTTTTTATTATTTTGTTACATTTGTATCCCACATTTTCCCACCTTTTTGCAGGCTCAGTGTGGCTTACATATCACTGTTAATGGCGTTAGCCGATTCCGGTCTGAACAAATACATGATATGAATGAATACAAAGTGATATTGTGGTAGAATGAGGTACATGTATGGTAGGTACAATTGGTGGGAACTTAGAGAGGGAAAAGGGGAAGAAGAGTCAGGTAATGTCCGTTACGGTCTTTGCTTTGTGTCGCAAGTGTCCAGGTATTTTTATGTTGGGTCGGTGGGGTATGCTCTTCTGAACAGGTCTGTCTTTAGTGCTTTCTGAAAATTTAGGTGGTCGAGCGTAGTTTTTACTGCTTTTGGCAATGCGTTCCATAGTTGTGCACTTAGGTAGGAAAAGCTGGATGCATAGGTGGACATGTATTTGAGTCCTTTGCTGCTTTGGTAGTGGAGATTTAGGTATGATCATGCAGATTTTGTGGTGTTTCTGGTTGGCAGGTCGTTGAGGTCTGTCATGTATCCCGGTGCCTCGCCATAAATAATTTTATGAACAATTGTGCAGATTTTGAAAGTGATACGTTCTTTGATTGGTAGACAATGCAATTTTTCTCGGAGTGGTTTGGCGCTGTCAAAACGCGTTTTTCCAAATATAAGCCTGGCTGCTGTGTTTTGGGCTATCTGAAGTTTCTTTATGATTTGATCCTTGCATCCCGCAGAGATTCCATTACAGTTATCTGCGTGGCTTAATACCATTGACTGTATCAGGTTACGAAATATTTCCCTCAGGAAGAATGGTTTCACGCATTTGAGTTTCCACATTGAGAAAAACATTTTCTTTATGGTGGATTTCGCTTAGGGTCTCTAGTGATAGGTTACGGTCGATTGTTACTCCAAGAATTTTCAGGCTGTCTGAGATAGGGAGGGTGTATCCTGGGCTGTTAATGTTTGTGGGTTTGTATGTATTGTATTGGGATGAGATGATGAGACAGTGTGTTTTTTCTGTATTTAGTTTTAGTTGGAATGCATTTGCCCATGAGTTCATGATATTTAATCTTAGCTTGATTTCGTTGGTGATTTCTGCCAGATCATGTTTGTAGGGGATGTATAATGTAACATCATCAGCGTAGATAAATGGGCTAAGGCCTTGGGTGGATAAGGTCTTGGCTAGTGGAGTCATCATGAGGTTATTAAATTCTCTTTACAGCGTCCTCCAGAAATTTTGTTGGACTCTATATGGTCTGATATTTAGGAGCTGGGTAATAGGCATCTCTGAGACATGGTGGAACCAGTGGGACAAATTATATCGTAGTGATAGGGTGGATCAAATTGGTGGAGGGGTACCATTGTATGTTAAGGAAGGCCTTAAATGGATTGAAATTCTGCAGGAAACAAAACACATCTTGGAACCCCTATGGATTGAAGTTCCATATGTAAAGGGGAAAAGGATAGTGGTAGGAGTGTACTACCGTCCGCCTGGCCAGGATGAACAGACGGATGTAGAAATTTTATCAGAAATTAGGGAGGCTAACAAACTGGGCAACACAATAACAATGGATGATTTCAATTACCCCGATATTGACTGGGTAAATGTAACATCGGGGCATGCTAGGGAGGTAAAATTCCTTGAGAAAATCAAGGACTGCTTTATGGAGTAGCTGGTACAGGAGCCAACAAGAGAAGGAAAAATTCTAGACCTAGTGCTTATTGGAGCGCATGATCTGGTGTGGGAGGTAATGGTGCTGGGGCTGCTTGATAACAGTGATCATAATATGATCAGATTTGATATTAGCTTTGGAGTAAGTATAAACAGGAAATTCAATATGTTAGCATGTAACTTTCAAAAAGGAGACTCTCAGGCTTATTTTCGAAAGAGAAGGGTGCCCATCTTTCGACACAAATCGGGAGATGGGGTCCTTCTCCCAGGGTCGCCCAAATCACCATAATCGAAAGCCAACTTTGGGCGTCCTCAACAGCTTTCTGTTGCGGGGACAACCAAAGTTCACGGGGGCGTGTCAGAAGCATAGCGAAGGTGGGACTGGGGCGTGTAACACATGGGCGTCCTCGACCGATAATAGAAAAAAGAAAGTGCCTCAGTTGTCAAGGTTTAGAATTTTAGATACAGCATTGAACCTGCAAGTTAGTCTCAGGAGTACCAAATTATAGATAATCGTAACAAAGCAATTTGTGGGGGCCTAGTGAAGATCAGATTTTTAACATTTTTTTTTCTTTTTCTCCCAGGTTCGTGTTGGAGAAGTAGGAGGAAATACACTAGGGTTTTTTGGCTGTCAGTTTGGGCCTGGTGGATCTATGATTCTTGCCCACGCTTTCCACGGAGCACTGCACCTCTGGAGCCAGAATCCATTGAAAGATGTAAGGGTCTTGACATTTTTTGTATTGCTTCATTTGTGCTTATGCAGCCCAGTGAAACTTTATTAAAGAAATGTCTTATAGTATCAAATAAATAAAACCTTAAGCAGTTAAAGTGCCTAAGTTTTTTTTTTTTATGCCCTTGTTTATTACATTCTGAGGTATAAAAAATATAGTTCAAAAAGGATTTAAGTAGGTGTTTCATTGATTTACACAATATACTGTACATTTCAATGTGAGAGAACAATTATAGAAACATTTAAGATAAAAAGTATTTAAGAAAATTAGAAGTCTTGATTGATTAGGCTCACACCCTTTGCCTAGATTCTACAGAATAACTCTGTTTCCAAAAATTATCTTGACAAGGCCCATAATAAGTTAACTATAACTTACAGTCACAGTAGTTGAGCTAATTCTTCATTTTACTGCTTTTTCTGTTTCTCTGGTTTATTTTTTGTGTATTGTGAAATACTACCTTTCCTTTATATTTTAAGTAATTTGTTTTTTAGTATTTACTTTGTACTCTGCTTTGGTGTGATTGCTCGAAGGGCAGTTAATCAGATTTTAATAAAAGTATTCTGCCCAATTTTTCAAAACAATTTAATCAGGCAGGAGAGGCTTCTGCCTGGTTAAATTGCCTATGTCCATCTAAGTGCTGATATTCAGTGGCACTTAACTATAAAGTGCCACTGAATATCACCACATACTGCCCCTGCACTGCCTGGTTTGTGCTGGGGTGATCCATGGGCGGAGCTGGTTGGAGCCAGGGACGAGCAGCTATTTAACCGGTTTGTGACCAGTAATCAAACCGCTAACTGGTTAAGTATGTGGCTAAATTTAGTACAGGAAAAAGCCTGTCCTAACTTTAGCCAAGGTAACTGGGCTTCAGTCTGAATATTGGTTGGTGCCCAATTAATGTCTGGGTAGTGGCAGAGGAGCTCAGACTGCCCCCCCTTCTGATCCTCCTCCCACCCATCAGCATACCCCCCTTCCAATCCCCACCTCACCAACAAAAGATCATAGAAGGTCCCAGCCCACCTACCCACTCACTTCCCAAGCCACCTTGATGATCCCTGTTGGTCTAGAGCAGGGGTTCTCAACCTAGTCCTCAGGACACACCTAGCCAATCAGGTTTTCAGGATACCCATAATGAATGTGCATGAGATAAATTTGCATGCACCACCTCCATTTTATGTAAATCTATCTCATGTATATTCATTGTTGGTATCCTGAAAACCTGACTGACTAGGTGTGCCCCGAAGACTGGGTTGAGAACCCCTGGTCTTGAGGGGCAAACAGGCAGGCACAAGTCCCACTACTCCTTCCCCAATACAGTTGCCTTTTCAAAATGGCTGCTATGACCTCTAGTGGCAGCTTCATGAAACGGGCCTGCCATGATCGATCTTCGGAGTTGGGGGGGGGTTACTGTAGTTCCAGGAGATGGGAGGAGGGAATCAGAAGGTGGGGGGGGGGTATGCTGTTCTGATTGGTGGGAGGGAGAATTGGAAAAAGGGGGCAGTCTGAATTCTGCTACTATGTGAATGGTAACTGGGCACCATCAATATTCAGACTGATTCCCGGTTACCTCTGCAGGAAGGGGGTATGCTGCAGTTCCAGGTGTGGGAGGGAGGATCGGAAGGGGACCGTGGCCTCTGGACCTGTCAGAATTTGGCTAGGACCCGCATAAGCTCCAGTACAACCTTAATTAGTCTCAGATATTCAGTGCTCGTGCCTGAACATGACGCAACATTGACTATCTGGGGCTAATTCTACACGTAATGGGACTAACTGCCATAAGCTGAATATTGACTATATTATGTGAATTTGAAGCAAAGGCTAAACTTGCCAAACCCAGCATTTTTGAAAACTTTGGGATAAAGTTATCCAGAGATACAGACAGGAGAAAGTCCTAAGAAAATTTCAATATCCCATTGTAAAAGGGAAACAGTTTAGCATCACCAAGATGATGCCTTGACAAGGGTATTCTTCCAAAGCAAGTAATCTTTGGTTTAAAAAAAACTGCCAAGGAAGGTCAGTGTGAGACCTAAGATTACTTTAAATGAATTACAGTGGTCTCTGGCTGAGACTGGTTAAAATGTTGACTATTTGACTATTTCAAGATTACTCCACAAGCCCTTTCCACCTCCAACGGTTTTCTCAGCTCCTCAGTTTTCTTTGTGCAATCATTCTGGCCTCCCACTGCTCAGAAGCAAATGTGAGTGCTGCTCAAAGAAGAGTGCCATGAACCTTATGCTAGCTCGGAGCTGGTGTTAGGTTCCTGACAAGCAGTGAAGCAACCTGGCAAGCTATCCAAGGTCAAGGTAGTTCACCCTCATTCTGGCCATTGTGATGGGGGTGGGTGGGAGTGGGGCAGGGGTGTATGGGAGGATCATAACACTCCTATAGAAAAGCCATCAAATCCGAAGGGTATTGTTTTAGGTTGATTGAATAACAGGCCTTGATGTTTCAAGAACCTATTGTCCTAGCATTGCTGTTTTAGGTGAACCTGATAGGGATTCCCACATTTGAAAATACGATGGCCTGCTTGTCCTCGTAGAAAACAGAATTACTTACCTGTAGCAGGTGTTCTCTGAGGACAGTAGGTCAAGTATTCTTACATTCCTTCCCACCTCCTGTTGGATTTAGCTTTATTACAATGATTGAGGGACCCAAGTGTGTTCGTTGGGCGGGAAGGTACCACTGCTAGAGAGTTCTTGATCTTGCTAGTCAGCGTCCACACTGGGCTCTGCCGGATGATGTCACCCACACGTGAGAATACTTGGCCTGCTGTCTTCAGAGAACACCTGCTACAGGTGAATAACTTTGCTTTTCTTCAACCTGGTCTGTCAGATGAAATTGCCCACTTCTGTGGACTGATACTGTGCTATCTAAGCACTCCTGCTGTGTAAGGAACTTTGCTTTTGTTGATCATGAATAAAAGATTTATATGTATATTTGCGATTTTTCTGGGAGATAAAACCCATTTTGGGATTTAGCATTTAATGGGTTATGATTTTATTTTGATATTATTTATTTTTTATTGCATTTCTACCCCACATTTTCCCACCTTTTTGCAGGCTCAATGTGGCTTACAGAGTATTGGTATGATAAAGTTGTTACATGATTTAAATACAGTCGATCATAAGCTGAGGTATAAGAGGATTTAGATGGAAAGGTGTTAGGTAAGGTCGTGTGAGAGGTGTTTTTTGGTGTACTTGGGTGGTTTAAGGAATGATTTGTTTCATTACTTGTATTCTATCCAAAAATACCAGATTTCTTAAGGAAAAAAGTAGCAAAACCAGATTAACTTTTGTTTGCAGCCCTAATATGATATTTCCACTAGCCAATCTCTGTTTATCTTGTTCTGTTTAGTATGCACAATGAATATTTAAGATAAAATTGCTGAATGTTATGCATGTTGATTATACAGATGCAATTTTTATGTGTATAATTTGGTTTGTTTTTCTTTGTAGGGGCAATGGACTCCTGAAGTAGTGATTTCTGGACATTTTAACAGTGTGCAGGGCCTCAGATGGGATCCAGATGGAGAGTTTATAATCACTGTGAGTTCCGATCAAACAACTAGGGTTTTTGCTCCATGGAAAAGAAAAGACCAATCAAAGGTAAATCTTTGTGAAGATCTACAAATTTGCCAAAACATGTAGTAAGAATAGTCTGAATATAAGGTCTGAGATACCAGGGTAATATAATGAAAAGATCCATTTAAAGTGGATATCTTAATATTTATATTGGTGATGTCTTCTACTATTTAACTTTACATACACATACCTTTATTTCTCTATTTTATACCAGCCACTGCTGGACCTACATTATAGTGGAATGATCCTATCATCTCCATTCTCCCGTACTCGGTTTACTTGTGTACTGTGTGTTTGCCCTTCTTCATTTTCCAGTTGCCAATTTCACCTCTTTATACTCGGTACCTGCCATTGGACTAGGGTCAAAGCAAACAAAAAGAAGGGGGTAGACCAATGTAAAGCTAGGGAAGATTGTGCCTTTGATATGGTGGTTCTGGAGTGAACCTTGGTCTTTTTCCCACCCAGAAGTGAGACGTTTTGGTACATCTTATCAATTTGGACTGGTTTATCAAGATGAAAAGGTAAGTGAGATTTGTTTTTATCTGTTAATTTCCTTTCTCTGATTCCTGCTAGACCAGTCTAGATCCCACCCAATATTTAGTGACCTTAGCAGAAGGTTCTCTCTTTGGGGATTTCAGTTTGTCATTTTTCATTTTGTGTAAAAACTTTGGACATTGACAAACTGGCAAGTTCCAGGTTGCACCATACCTTAATATCAATGGAAAAGCTCAGGTTTTCTGTCTGCATTTGCTGGTTGGGTGGCAAAACCCATCAATCTGGACTAGTCCAGCAGAAATCAAAGAAAGGTAAGCACAAATGTCACTTTTCATAGTGATTGGCGTGCTGTCCCATATTCGAGTACATTTTTTGCATAGAAATTGATACTACAAGTATTAAGTCCTCTGTTTTTTCTTGTGTTCTTTGGAGGAAAAGACTTCAGTTGTTCGGCTTTACTTGTGTATTATAACACTTTAACTGCTGAGCGAGCTTCCTCATTAGTCTGAAAAACCGCCAGTGGTGTAATCCCTTTCTATCGCAATGTGCAATTAGAACATAAATGGTAAACGGGCACTTATCTCTATTAATGTCTTTTACTCTGTGGTTCGCTCTACAGAAAGCCTCCATTTCTCAATTGCTTCGTCAGGAAACGAACCGCAAGCCCCTTAGGAGATGCCCTAAACAACAGGGAGAGAATTTCATGGTTATGAGAGAACTTATGATAGCATCATGGGTTTAACCCGCATACTTTTGACTGCTTGTGGGAGCTCACCTTTTGCCGCCTCTTGACGACATGAATTCAATTGTGACAGGGAAGGAGTCTAAGATGGCGGCTGTTTTTTAAAAAATACGCCTCTGCTCTCATCCTATCAATACTGAGAATTGAATAATTGGTAATTACTCTAATTGACAAGAAGGAGCAAATTGCGATATTTGATAGGGGATGCCCTGCATCATTAGAAATTAAGCATTTATAGCTGGATATTTTTCATAAAAAGATTTTCCATTCAATTTTGTTATTTAAACCTTTTGGTGTACTTGATTGCAGTTTATATATCCATGTTTGCTCTGTTTGGATCAATATCCGATCTCTATCCCCTCCACATGGGAACTGTTGTACCTGATCAATTACGAAGCATTGGTAATATTTGAATTTGTGTTGTGCAGTGATATACTGTGTGCTACTAATGGAGCTTCTAATCTTTTGTACGTGATGTGTTTGTGTTCGCTGAGGCGTTGTTTTAATGCTCTTGTTGTTTTGCCTACATAAAGTAGCTTACATTTACATACCAGTACGTACACCACATGGGTACTTGAGCAGTTCGTGGAATTTTTAAGTGGTTAAATTTTATTATCTATAGGATTAGTTAAAAGTATTGATGTTCAACATTTGAAGGCAATATTTGCACGCTCCACATGATTCATGGCCTCTATTGTCCGGCTGTATTGCATGGGTAGGGTGACTTTGTAGCATTTCTCTGAAAATTTTGCCTCTAGTGTATGCTATCCTCAAATGATTCTGTTGGAATGCTGGATGCATTTGGATTATTCGCCAATGGCGTTTCATAATTCTGGTGACTTTGGATATGCCATGGGTGTATTTTAGTATGCATGTTTGCAACTTCTGTTCTTCTGAATCTTTAGTCATCGGGTGGAGCAGAGTGTCGCAATGATTATATTTTGCTCTGGTATAGGCTTTCTGCAATGTATAATGTGGGTATCCTCTTTGTTCAAATTTATTTATAAGCCTTGGTAGCTTTAGGATACCAAGCAAAGCTAACCTTTTTCTCAACTGCTATGCTACCGGAGGATATACAGTCAATCTCGTATGTTCAAAAACCAGGCTAAAAGGGGTGGAGGGGGGGGCACTGAATGAGCAAATGAAACAACACCAGGCGAGAGAGAGTGTGCGTGTTTGCGTGTAGATGCATGCCTATGTCTGGCTGAAAAGTGATTTCGTGTGTCTAAGAGTGACAGTGCATGCATATGGGATTTGAAAACCAAATGTGTGCTTGTGTTTGTCTGAAAAGTGACAGTGTGTATGCATGTGTGTCTGAGCATGAAAGTGCATGCATGTATGTATCTGAGGAGCAAGGGGTGATGTGTTTGTGTGTCTCCATAAATGCATTCATTATCTTTCTTTATATTTAGAGGAAGTGTGTATGAAGAGAGAGTCCATGCATATGCATGAGTTTGTAGTGGTAAAGCGAGTTCATGCATCTGTGTGTCTGAAGAGTGAGAGTGCATACATGTGTAAGTCTGTGTATATATGTTTTTATGTCTCTGATGGAGATAGTGTCATAGACAATGAATAGTTTTCCTTTGAATGTTTAGGCTAGAGTGAAGAAGTTCACTGGTACAAATTTGAGGAGAAATAGATTTCATCAAGTATAATGGACAATAATCCAGAGCACAACGAGAATGAGTGAATTTATAAAGCAGTGATGTGATTTCATTACAAGAAACAGTGTCAAAATATATCCAAAATCTGTCTACAGGGATGTGTATGTCTGCATCTGAAGGTAGTGAACTTGCTTTCTGAGATACTTACGACTCTCCAATTCAGTTCTTATCTTGCCAACCTTCGAGAAAAAAAAATCAGCCAGAGACTGAGCATTCGGTTGACTTATAAAAACATTACCACCAGGGTTTGGCATTTAAATAATACTATTAAATATTCTAAAGAGTGTTTTTGAGAATAAAGGAGAATAACGTCAGCATAATAGGTTCATTCTGCAGTATTCACATTAAATTTACATTGTGTCATCTGTACTTTCCATAGTAATTTAACATCTTCCTGATTTGATTTTCGCCATATCCTTTCTAAACAATGGCACTCCTGTTTCTGCTGTACTAATTTATGATCATATGTAGCTCCTTGGTCTGGATAGTTTAGTTTTCCTTTTTAGAGGACCAATACAAGTTGTGTCCATCTACCAGCAGGTGGAGATAGAGAGCAAACTTTGCCTCCCTATATGTGGTCATGTGCTGCCGGAAACTCCTCAGTATGTCGATATCAAAGCTCCATCCGCAAGACTCAGCACTTAGAGAATTACACCCACAAAGGGACACTCTGCCCAGCTCACCACCGCCGAAACGGGGGAGGGGAATTAACCCAGCTCATCCCCACACAAGTGGGGGAGGGGAATCCGTCCAGCTCATCCCCGCGGAGCGGGGGAGGGACACCACCCCGCCGATGCGGGGGGATCTGGCTTATCCTGCAACCGCAACCGCGGGAGGAGCTGACTGACCCTAACACCGCCGAAGCGGGAGGGGTACAAAGCTGCCCTACAGCCGCACGAAGCGGGAGGGAGTGCCGGCAGAATTTAAGTCTCAATCCAGCCCCGTAAAACGGAGGGGAGAGGAATGCAGCAGCTCACTGTAACACAAACTCGTCTCAACTCTTGAAGAATCCAAGAGAAAAAACTTGAACACGAAGGCCTCCTGAAGTAACTGAAGACTAAACTTGAACCTAAAATTCAACCAGAATATAAACAGTACAGATATCTGGGAGGGGCTATGGATTGATCAGCTATGATTAATGGAAAGAAAATTATCAGGTATGATACATAATTTTACCTTCCATATCATCATGCTGATCAATCCATAGACTGGTGGGTTGTGTCCATCTACCAGCAGGTGGAGATAAATCGTAAGATCTTCGTAACTGAATTATTCCATCGTAACTGAATCAATCATTCAGCATCATTTTTCAGGTGGTCTACCTCAATCTTATTTTCAACACCAGATTTCCACTGCTAATAACAATAGATTGTCTCACTTCCCAACTTAGCAGCACTTATACATGTACGAGGGAAAAGTCTCAATTACTACGGCAATAAATCTTGTTTGTTTGATTGCACGTAGAAAAAGTCATCACAGACTAAAAAACCCTCAAAACCAATATATATATATTTTTAATGTTTTCAATGTTTCAATGTGAATACTATTCCCTGAATCCACTTATAAAGCTTTTTTTGCTTTCACTTCAAAACAATCCATATTTTCAAAAAAACGTGAATCACTCGACTACACTTAACTTGCCATGTTGTCCTCCAATAATACGCTGATTCCTACGGTCCCGTTTCGATTGTCTTCATCAGGGAACCCAGCAACATAGAAGTCTCAACAACATTGCTCCTAAAATAAACAGAACATTTTTTTTATTGTTGACGATGATCGCATCACACACTAAAACTGCAAACTTTGCCAAACTTTTGGCAAAGAAAAAAAACGATGTGTTTTTGGCAAAGTTTGCAGTTTTAGTGTGTGACGCGATCATAGTCAACAATAAAAAAAATGTTCTGTTTATTTTAGGAGCAATGTTGTTGAGACCTCTATGTCGCTGGGTTCCCTGATGAAGACAATCGAAACGGGACCGGCTTAATGTTAGGTTTCTCATGGAAAATACCAAGCGGTGATTAGAGGAGTGGAAGGACCTTCCTTTATCTTTTGTTGGGCCGGATAAATCTGCTGAAGATGGTCCAGTTTCCACGATGGTTGTGTGTGCTACAATCAATCCCACTCAGGATTACAAAGAAGGATTTGAGAGGCCTGTATTGGCTATTTAATGGCTTCTGTTGGGCAAAGAAGAAACCGAAGATGCGTTTGTCAGTCATGATAGATGACTGGAGGAGGAGGGGGGTATGGGTCTCCCCAATCTGCAGCAATACAATCAAGCATGCTTGTTGCGACATCAGGGAGACTGGTTTGGCTGGACACAGATTTACACACCAACAGAACTAGAAGATCTTTATTATGCACCACATCAATTTTTCTCATTGCTACAATTGTCTACATCCCAAAACCCACATCATTTGAAAAGGAGCTTGTTGTTAAGACCATTGCAGGAAATGTGGCGAGGTATGCCCGGGAGGCTGGGAGCTAACCCCTTAGTGTTGGATCAATTTACTATCAGAGGAAATGTGTCTTTTCACCCAAGCATGGACAATCCGATATTTGTGGAGTGGGAAAGACGGGGTATTTCACTCCTGGAACAGGTGTTGGAAGGGGAAGGAACATTGGATTAATCGATTTGCATACGAGCAACTCAAGCATTATGTTACATTCTTAGATGGGATGCACTTGGGGGATAAAATCCGAAAGTTTTTTCAAGAGGTTGAAATTAGAGGCCTGTCTGTTTTGGGTCTTCGTCAGGCCCTGATCAAAGAGATTCCTGATAAAGATTTCTCGTGGTTGAAAGCTAGATGGGAGGAGGATCTAGGGGTGCCACTAGGGGACTGGGATGTCGCTGCTACATTGAGGAGAATCTTCTCGCTCACTACAGAGGCGAGGCTTAGAGAATGTGGCTATCGGGTAATAATTCGTGCTTACTGGACTAAAGTACACCTGGCACACATGTTGGATTTGGGGGGGGGGGAGTCAGGATGCCCTAAATGTAACCAACAGAGACAAACATACTCTCATGCTGTCTGGTGGTGTCCTAAAGTAAAACATTTTGGGGGACGGGTCAAGGATTTCTTATCACACATACTGGCCCGTAATGTTCGAGGGACAGTGGAACAGTGCTATTAGATAAACCAGGTGCGTTTAGGCCCCTTGCTAGAGACAATATTATTTTATGCCGTAAGCTTAGCCTGGTAGCCAAGAAAGTAATTTTGCAATATTGGACTTCCTCAGACTCTCCGTTTGTTTGGCATTGGCAAAACCAGGTGCATATGCTGGCTGGCTGGGAGGCTAAAGAGGCTAGAGGCTCCCATAAACGCAGACAATTATTTTTGAAGATTTGGAACCCTTATCTAGAAGTACTGAGTCCACAGGGCCGCAGTCGTCTTATTAACAATATATAGGAATGGTAGGCCTTGTTTGCAGAGCCACTTAGTGTCATTGGGTTTCGGGACTCACAATGCAATAACAATATGGGTAGTAGAAGGAGGGGAGGACTGGGGAGGGACGATAGACTAGAGGATGGGATAGAGGTTACAGGAGGTAGGGGATTTCTTAGCAAGGTCATAAGGACGGGGTGAGGAGGAGTGATCTGAGAAGAGGAGGAGGAGGATTGCTCTAGAGAGGGATAATGGTATTGGATCAAGGTTCAGAGAGCTTATTGTTAACAAAGAGATCTCTTGCTCAAGTTGATTTGATTATGTAAGCTTTATTGTAATAATAATATTCAGCAATACACACACTGGCACTTGCCTAATAAATGGGGGGGGGGGTGTGGAGAAGGAATGGGGGTAGGATGGGGAGGAAAGGGTTACAAAATTGGTAAATAGCATTATTGACATGTACTAATTCAATTTTCATTAGACAGTGATGTTAGCTATTTTGGCAGTTTAAGTTTATTGTACGTTAATGCTGTTGAATTACCAATAAAAATTGTTGCAACATATAATAAGAATGTAACCAGAAATATCCTTATGAAGAAAAAAAATACTTATCAATAAGCAAAGAAAAATAATAGCTTTCAAGTCCACTTTATGGAGAACCAGCAACTAATATCAACACAAGTCCAAAATACCTAACTTTAATAATTAGCAGGACTACAAAGTATCTTGGGTTTCTTACCTTGCTAGAGGTTGTCTTATGTTAGCTGAGGTCAAGTGGGAAGATGATATTCTTTAAAAGCCAAGTATTGGCATACTATATCCTGTAAAATTCATTATCTATATATATAAATTTATTTCAAAGCTGTCAAGAACATTGTCTTGACTTTTTTTTTAATTTACTTTTCCTTAGTAAGCTTTCTTTAACTCTTGTTACCAGGTGACATGGCATGAAATTGCACGACCTCAGATACATGGTTATGATATGCAGTGTTTGGCGATGACCGGGCGCTTTCAGTTCGTTTCTGGGGCAGATGAAAAAGTGCTTCGAGTCTTTGCTGCCCCTCGAAACTTTGTTGAAAACTTCAGCAACATTGCTGGTATCTCCATAGAGAATCTTCTTTCTAGTGTGAGTATGTCAATGTTTACTTCTTAATCTATGATATTCTTAACTACAACAAACAAGTGACATAAATGGAGAACTACAAAAAGGAGGGTCATTTTATAATAGGTCACCTAGGTTTGGAGGTCAAGCATGTGCCTATTTTTAGTCTGTTTTCTAAAGATACATGGAGGGGCATTTTTGAAAGGACATCCAAGTCAGAATAGAGAACAGCTCATAACATCGAAAATGGACGTCCATCTTACATTTGTTTCCAACAGGAAATACGTGAAATGGACGTCTGTGTGCTAAGGACATCCAGCATGAACATAGTTTACAAACTGGAAGGCCAACTCATGAATGGCAAAAAGCAGGACAAGGACATCTGCCTGGCAGTATTCTTAACAAAATGGCCACACAGACATCCATGCACAGCGGAGGGGCAGTCTAGTGGATAGTGCGGGGGTGGGGGGGTGCTTTAAACCAAAGGACCCAGGTTCCGATCTCACGTTAACTTTTATTTTGTAACATAGTAGATGACGGCAGAAAAAGACCTGCACGGTCCATCCAGTCTGCACAACAAGATAAACTCATCTGTGCTACTTTTTGTGTATACCTTACCTTGATTTGTATCTGCCATTGTCAGGGCACAGACCGTAGAAGTCTGCGTAGCACTAAGGACCCAGGTTCCGATCCCACTTTAATTTTTATTTTGTAATTATGAGCCCTCCAGGAACAGAAAAATACATACTGTACCTGAATGTACACCACTTTATCTAGATTGTACCTTGCGTGTTCTTTTGTTTTTTTTTCGGATGACAGTTGTGCATAGACTATGAACTCACACATTCACCCAGGAAATAAGAAACGATAGACACCTTTAGTTATGATGCCAGCAGGCTAATCATCTTGCACAGCTTCTGGTTACAGATGGACATTATTCATGGCTGTCTCTAACCTCCCATGGACAGGAAGGTGCAATGAAGAATCTGGCCTACAGAGATTCATCACTATATCCCCACAGTACACAGAGATGGAATATCAGGGGAA
Source organism: Microcaecilia unicolor (assembly GCF_901765095.1). NCBI lineage: Eukaryota > Metazoa > Chordata > Amphibia > Gymnophiona > Siphonopidae > Microcaecilia > Microcaecilia unicolor. Next base: position 237,219,170 of record NC_044031.1, read on the forward strand.
AAAAGCTCCAACAAAGAAGTTCCCCTGTAAAAATACCAGTGTATAATGTAGTTATATTTCTCCGAGGACAAGCAGGCTGCTTGTTCTCACTGATGGGTGACGTCCACGGCAGCCCCTCCAATCGGAATCTTCACTAGCAAAGTCCTTTGCTAGCCCTCGCGCGCCCGCGCGCACCGCGCATGCGCGGCCGTCTTCCCGCCCGAAACCGGCTCGAGCCGGCCAGTCTTCTTTTGTCCGCACTCGGTACGGTCGTGTTTTCGCCGTGTCGAGCCCCGGAAAGTCGACCTCGCGCGTCCAAATTCTGTTTGAGCGTGTTTTTTTCCTTCGGGAAAGCTTTGTTAGTCGGGAAGTGCTCCGGAAACCCTTCGACCGGGTTTCGTGTCAATCCTCCCCGTACTTCCAGCTTTTTGCCCCGGTAAGTTTTCTTTCGTCGTCGGGGTAGGCCTCTTTTCGGCCTCGGTCGAGATTTTTTCTCCCTCTAAATTTTTGGTGCTTCAATTTTCGCCATTTCGGCTTTTGATTTCGCCGGCGTGATTTTTCCGCCCATGACATCGAAGCCTTCCAGCGGCTTCAAGAAGTGCACCCAGTGCGCCCGGGTTATCTCGCTCACTGATCGACACTCGTCGTGTCTTCAGTGTCTGGGGGCCGAGCACCGCCCTCAGAACTGTAGTCTGTGTTCCCTTCTTCAAAGGCGGACTCAGGTAGCGAGACTAGCCCAGTGGAACGTGTTGTTCTCGGGCTCTTCGTCGGCATCGGCACCGGGATCTTCGAGTGCACCGACGTCGTCAGCGTCCAGACCATCTTCCCTCGGCCGCCCCTGCATCGAGTGCATCGAGGCATCGGGCCTCTGCATCGGCGCCGAGACATCGGATAGCTGCATCGACGTCGGTGGTACCAGGACCTCGTCTGCTGATGTCGTCGGACGGTGGTGCATCGGGTGGAGTGCAGGTGAGGGCTGTCCATTCCCCTGCTGGTGGCGGTGAGCCCTCGGGTGGGTCTCCTCCTACCCTGAGGGCTCCTGCGGTACAGCCCCCCCGAGATCGACCTTCTTCAGTCTCGGCCCCGAGGAAGCGACGGATGGATTCGACGTCCTCCTCGTCGGTGCCGGGGAGCTCCGGTGACATGCTTCGGAAGAAATCGAAGAAGCATCGACACCGGTCTCCTCCCCATGTCGGCACCGAGAGCTCTGGGTCGCCGAGGGATTCGGCACCCAGCAGGCATCGGCACCGAGAGGACCGCTCACCCTCTGTTCAGGAGGTGTCGATGCGCTCCGCTCTGGACAGCCCGGTACAGCCTCCACGCCCGGAACAGGTACTGACGTCGACGCCTGCATCGACCTCACAGCCTTTCTCTACAGCCGCTCTAAACGAGAGCCTCCGGGCCGTTCTCCCAGAGATTCTGGGAGAGCTGTTGCGCCCTACCCCTCCGGTACCGGCGGTGCTTGCGCCTCCGGTACCGTCGAGCGTGGCGCCGGCTGGCCCATCGCCCAGGTTGAGGTCCCCGACGTCGGTACCGCGTGCGGTACCGACCGCGGCCACCTCCCAGGAAGGCTCCCCGACTACGTCGGCGGAGGGAGCTTCGCCGATGCGGGCGAGGGAGTCTGCCTCTCGACGCCCCCATCGTGGACGTGGCTCCACTGAGTCGAGCAGGGCGAGGTTGCAGACACAGGTTCGTGAACTTGTGTCTGACACCGAGGGTGAGGCCTCGTGGGAGGAAGAGGAAGATCCTCGATATTTCTCTGACGAGGAGTCTGAAGGTCTTCCTTCTGATCCCACTCCCTCTCCTGAAAGACAGCTTTCTCCTCCCGAGAGTCTGTCTTTTGCTTCCTTTGTCCGGGAGATGTCTACGGCCATCCCCTTCCCGGTGGTTGTGGAGGACGAGCCCAGGGCTGAAATGTTTGAGCTCCTGGACTATCCTTCTCCACCTAAGGAAGCGTCCACTGTTCCCTTGCACCATGTCCTGAAAAAGACATTGCTTGCGAACTGGACCAAGCCATTAAGTAATCCCCACATTCCCAAGAAGATCGAGTCCCAGTACCGGATCCATGGGGACCCAGAGCTGATGCGCACTCAGTTGCCTCACGACTCTGGAGTTGTGGATTTGGCCCTAAAGAAGGCTAAGAGTTCTAGGGAACATGCTTCGGCGCCCCCGGGCAAGGACGCTAGAACCTTAGACTCCTTTGGGAGGAAGGCCTACCATTCCTCTATGCTCGTGTCCAAGATCCAGTCTTACCAGCTCTACACGAGCATGCACATGCGGAACAATGTGCGGCAGTTGGCGGGCTTGGTTGATGCTCTTCCCCCTGAGCAAGCCAAGCCTTTTCAGGAGGTGGTCAGGCAGCTGAAGGCGTGCAGAAAATTCCTGGCCAGAGGAGTTTATGACACTTTTGATGTTGCGTCCAGGGCCGCTGCTCAAGGTGTGGTGATGCGCAGGCTCTCATGGCTGCGCGCCGCCGACCTGGAGAATAGAATCCAGCAGCGGATTGCGGACTCGCCTTGCCGTGCGGACAACATTTTTGGCGAAAAAGTCGAACAGGTGGTAGAGTCTCTCCACCAGCGGGACACCGCATTCGACAAATTCGCCCGCCGGCAGCCTTCAGCTTCTACCTCTACAGGTAGACGATTTTTCGGGGGAAGGAAGACTGTTCCCTACTCTTCTGGCAGGCGTAGGTACAATCCTCCTTCCCGACAGCCTGCGGCCCAGGCTAAGCCCCAGCGCGCTCGCTCTCGTCAGCAGCGTGCGACTCAGCAAGGCCCCGCGGCTCCCCAGCAAAAGCAAGGGGCGAGCTTTTGACTGGCTCCAGCAGAGCATAGCCGACATCCAAGTGTCCGTGCCGGGCGACCTGCCAGTCGGAGGGAGGTTGAAAGCTTTTCACCAAAGGTGGCCTCTCATAACCTCCGATCAGTGGGTTCTGCAAATAGTCCGGCAAGGATACACCCTCAATTTGGCATCAAACCCTCCAAATTGTCCACCGGGAGCTCAGTCTTACAGCTTCCAGCACAAGAGGGTACTTGCAGAGGAACTCTCCGCCCTTCTCAGCGCCAATGCGGTCGAGCCCGTTCCATCCGGGCAAGAACGGCTGGGATTCTATTCCAGGTACTTCCTTGTGGAAAAGAAAACAGGGGGGATGCGTCCCATCCTAGACCTAAGGGCCCTGAACAAATATCTCGTAAAAGAAAAGTTCAGGATGCTTTCCCTGGGCACCCTTCTCCCCATGATTCAGCAAAACGATTGGCTATGCTCTCTGGACTTGAAGGATGCCTATACACACATCCCGATACTGCCAGCTCACAGACAGTATCTGCGATTTCAGTTGGGCACCCGCCACTTCCAGTACTGTGTGCTACCCTTTGGGCTCGCCTCTGCGCCCAGGGTGTTCACAAAGTGCCTAGCTGTGGTAGCAGCGGCACTTCGCAGGCTGGGAGTGCACGTGTTCCCATATCTCGACGATTGGCTGGTGAAGAACACATCCGAGGCAGGAGCCCTGCAGTCCATGCAGATGACTATTCGCCTTCTGGAGCTACTGGGGTTTGTGATAAATTACCCAAAGTCCCATCTTCTTCCAGTGCAGAACCTCGAATTCATAGGAGCCCTGCTGGATTCTCGGACGGCTCGCGCCTATCTCCCAGAGACGAGAGCCAACAACTTGTTGTCCCTCGTCTCCCGGGTGCGGGCGTCCCAGCAGATCACAGCTCGGCAGATGTTGAGATTGCTGGGCCACATGGCCTCCACAGTTCATGTGACTCCCATGGCCCGCCTTCACATGAGATCTGCTCAATGGACCCTAGCCTCCCAGTGGTATCAGGCCGCTGGGGGACTAGAGGACGTGATCCACCTGTCCACGAGTTTTCTCGAATCCCTGTATTGGTGGACGATTTGGACCAATTTGACTCTGGGACGTCCCTTCCAAATTCCTCAGCCACAAAAAGTGCTGACCACGGATGCGTCTCTCCTGGGATGGGGAGCTCATGTCGATGGGCTTCACACCCAAGGAAGCTGGTCCCTTCAAGAACGCGATCTACAGATCAATCTTCTGGAGTTACGAGCGATCTGGAACGCTCTGAAGGCTTTCAGAGATCGGCTGTCCCACCAAATTATCCAAATTCAGACAGACAACCAGGTTGCCATGTATTATGTAAACAAGCAGGGGGGCACCGGATCTCGCCCCCTGTGTCAGGAAGCCGTCAGCATGTGGACCTGGGCTCGCCGGAACGGCATGGTGCTCCAAGCCACATATCTGGCAGGCGTAAACAACAGTCTGGCCGACAGACTGAGCAGGATTATGCAACCTCACGAGTGGTCGCTCAATTCCAAAGTGGTGCGCCAGATCTTCCAAGCGTGGGGCACCCCCTTGGTGGATCTCTTCGCATCTCGAGTGAACCACAAAGTCCCTCAGTTCTGTTCCAGGCTTCAGGCCCACGGCAGACTGGCATCGGATGCCTTCCTCCTGGACTGGGGGGAGGGTCTGCTGTATGCTTATCCTCCCATTCCTCTGGTGGGGAAGACTTTGTTGAAACTCAAGCAAGACCGAGGCACCATGATCCTGATTGCTCCTTTTTGGCCGCGTCAGATCTGGTTCCCTCTTCTTCTGGAGTTATCCTCCGAAGAACCGTGGAGATTGGAGTGTTTTCCGACCCTCATCACGCAGGACGAAGGGGCTCTTCTGCATCCCAACCTCCAGTCTCTGGCTCTCACGGCCTGGATGTTGAGGGCGTAGATTTTGCCTCTTTGGGTCTGCCAGAGGGTGTCTCCCGCATCTTGCTTGCTTCCAGGAAAGACTCCACTAAGAGAAGTTACTTCTTTCATTGGCGGAGGTTTGCCGTCTGGTGTGACAGCAAGGCCCTAGATCCTCGCTCTTGTCCTACACAGACCCTGCTTGAATACCTTCTGCACTTGTCTGAGTCTGGTCTCAAGACCAACTCTGTAAGAGTTCATCTTAGTGCAATCAGTGCATACCATTACCATGTGGAAGGTAAGCCGATCTCAGGACAGCCTTTAGTTGTTCGCTTCATGAGAGGTTTGCTTTTGTCAAAGCCCCCTGTCAAGCCTCCTACAGTGTCATGGGATCTCAATGTCGTTCTCACCCAGCTGATGAAACCTCCTTTTGAGCCACTGAACTCCTGCCATCTGAAGTACTTGACCTGGAAGGTCATTTTCTTGGTGGCAGTTACTTCAGCTCGTAGAGTCAGTGAGCTTCAGGCCCTGGTAGCCCAGGCCCCTTACACCAAATTTCATCATAACAGAGTAGTCCTCCGCACTCACCCTAAGTTCTTGCCAAAGGTCGTGTCGGAGTTCCATCTGAACCAGTCAATTGTCTTGCCAACATTCTTTCCCCGTCCTCATTCCTGCCCTGCTGAACGTCAGCTGCACACATTGGACTGCAAGAGAGCATTGGCCTTCTACTTGGAGCGGACACAGCCCCACAGACAGTCCGCCCAATTGTTTGTTTCTTTTGATCCCAATAGGAGGGGAGTGGCTGTAGGGAAACGCACCATATCCAATTGGCTAGCAGATTGCATTTCCTTCACTTACGCCCAGGCGGGGCTGGCTCTTGAGGGTCATGTCACGGCTCATAATGTTAGAGCCATGGCTGCGTCGGTAGCCCACTTGAAGTCAGCCTCCATTGAAGAAATTTGCAAAGCTGCGACGTGGGCTTCTGTCCACACATTCACATCCCATTACTGCCTGCAGCAGGATACCCGACGCGACAGTCGGTTCGGGCAGTCAGTTCTTCAGAACCTGTTTGGGCTTTAGGATCCAACTCCACCCCCCGAGGGCCCTGTTTGTTCTGTTCCAGGCTACACTCTCAGTTAGTTGGTAAAATTTTTTAGGTCAATCTCTGTTATGTCCTCGCCGTTGCGAGGCCCAATTGACCATGGTTGTTGTTTTGAGTGAGCCTGGGGGCTAGGGATACCCCATCAGTGAGAACAAGCAGCCTGCTTGTCCTCGGAGAAAGCGAATGCTACATACCTGTAGAAGGTATTCTCCGAGGACAGCAGGCTGATTGTTCTCACAAACCCGCCCGCCTCCCCTTTGGAGTTGTGTCTTCCCTTAAGAGTATTGTCTTGCTACATACTGGACTGGCCGGCTCGAGCCGGTTTCGGGCGGGAAGACGGCCGCGCATGCGCGCGAGGGCTAGCAAAGGACTTTGCTAGTGAAGATTCCGATTGGAGGGGCTGCCGTGGACGTCACCCATCAGTGAGAACAATCAGCCTGCTGTCCTCGGAGAATACCTTCTACAGGTATGTAGCATTCGCTTCCTGCTCTGCCCAGCATTGTGAGGCAGGAACTGACCAGGATGACCAGTTGAAATATGCACATGTAAACAGAGCCTGGCCAAGGTAGCATGCAAGTACACAGAAAAAGGAATGTTTCTGTCCCTTGGTTACTAACTGATAAGGGAGCAGGTAAAGGTCTCTGGCTGTGGCATGGGGATTCAGAGACAGAGCAGTATAAAACATGTCAGATAATGTTGCCCAAAGTAAGGCCTTGACTATCTAGGGAGAGGCCTTAAAGCCCAATTCACAGCTATGTGGGCCTAGTTTCCACTAACACAATTGTTCCATTCTGCATCACACTTGAATAGCCTTCAGGCTTGCAGGTGGCTTTTATTTAGGTATGGTATTTCTGGAGGGCTCACAACAAAAAATGAGTTAAAGTTGGATTTGAACTCTGATCCCTTTGGTTTACAGTCCACTGCAATAACCACTAGGCTACTCCTCATATGTGTTTCTTGCTTTGTTGTTAATGCCGATAATACCTGAAGTTGTCATGAAGTCTGGCATCCCCTTTCAGTTTCACTTCCATTGGAGAGGGAGGGGGACAGCAATCACTGGAAGATTAAGGAGATGCCATGCCTTAATCTTTCCAGTGGCCAGCTGTTAAATCGGAGCACCTTTTTGTACTCTGGACACAGCTGAAACATGTATAACTTAGGATGTCCTTTTTAGGCTTGTACATTTCTTCCTGTTCGGTAATTACTGTTGGACATCCTGATTTTGGGCCCTCCCTAGTCAACACCCACAGGAGTAATCTAAGAAAATACTTTTTCACATAAAGGGTGGTGTACACATGGAATAACCTCCCAATGGAGGTGGTGGAGACAAGGACTGTGACTGAATGTAAGAAAGTGTGGGGCAGGCATGTGGGATCTCTTAGGGAAAGGAGGAGAATAGTGGTTGCTGAGGATGGGCCGGCTGGATGGGCCGTTTGGCCCTTATCTTCTGTCCTGTTTCTAGGTTCTGTGTTTCTAAATACACAGAAGAATGGTATAGGCAACTCGTACCACATATTACAAGAAATTTAACAAGGATCCAACACAAGAATATAGAAAATTGAAAATTGTTAACCATTTAAACATAAACATACTGTCTCAGCTGGACAGCGTGATACCAAACCGCCCTCTGTTGCCACCACTTACATGTTACCTAAAATACGTAGACATAGGAATCCTGGCAGGCTTTTTATATGTGGTATTAGCAAATGTGGATAATATATTTGGACTAACAGAAATGATCCTCAAGCCCTTAATGAAAAAGACAAATAACTTCTTACAAGATACTACTGATTTTCTGAACAAGTTAAACACAAAAACAAACAAATAAATAAAAAACTTGAACAACTGCCACCTGAGGCCCTCCTTGTCAGAATGGATGTGGAATCACTGAAGAGTAACATGCCCCATGCAGACAGCACAGCCAACATGTTACAGCTCCTAAAGGCAACATCTGTGGACCATGAATACATAGTAGAAACTGTGGCAAAACGAATTGAATTCATCCTAGCCCACAGCCACATTAGCTTCAATAATCCCATTTATTTACAGATTATGGGAACCACTGTGGGCACCAGAGTGGCACCACATTATGACACCCTTTTGACGTCAGAATTGTAGAGCACATCCCTAAACAGCTACCACTACAAACTTTTCAGATGTTACTGGTGCATAGATTATATCTTCATAATTTGGACTGAAGGAGAAGAGAGCCTTACATTTCCACAACTTCTTCAGTGCATCCCGTCCTATTATCAAACTCAAAATGGACTGTTCTATCACTAAACAAACAATATTTGGTCCTAAGTTATGCCAGTGTTGTTGCAGTTTCAGAGGTGCTATTGAACATTCAAAAAAAGGTTTAAAAACATAGGGGTCGAAATTTATTTAGCCAGCTGCGCTCAGCATTTTGCTGACTGCTGCCGGCATTATGCAAGGAAATTCAAGGCTGGGCCATGTCTGGGCTTTTGCATTGAATTTCTAGGTTTCCGGAGCTGGTTACTAATGTAGCGAACCATTTAGTTTGGAAACAGTCATAACACCATATTTTTTTTTAATTTATAAGAATATATTTTTCTAGTTCAATAAAAAGAACTATCATAAGCAGATCACAAATGAGTTTCTAAACATTATATTTATGTTTATTTTTTATGTGTGTATTATGTTGCATTTACATCTTTTCCTTTTTATATTTGGTTCTTTTTCAGAAAAAAATTGACCTTCCAGAAGGAGCCACTGTACCTGCTTTAGGTTTATCTAATAAAGCTGTATTTCAAGGTAAGATTTAAGTATAATTTTATTTATTGTTCAATTATATGTGTTTTTATTTTCACCAGGAAGCAGCCTTCCGTCTCCTTGCACTTCCTGCTAATTCCAAGTGCTCTCTAACCCTCCTTGCTAACATTTATGGCAAGACAGGAGGAAGGTATCTGAGGCAAGATGCCGTGTGCTGTCATGTATGGCTACCAGTAGTTTTCTTACTAATTAACACCTTTCTTCTAGTTAATCCATTATAGCATCAGCTTTTTGGTTGAATAACCATGATAATTCCCTCCAGAATTGGCACGTGTGTCCTTAAGTTAGCCAGTAGGGGGGTAATTTGGGATAGACCACCTAAAGTTAGGTACCGGGATGATGTGTGCTAAATGTGAATTCTAGAACGACAGTTGTGTTGAAACTTCTGTTATGGAATACTAGTGTTAAGACCATATTTAGGTGTGAGCACTTTTGCTAGATCAATGACTGTCATGAATTCTCATGCCTAAATGTAGACAGGTAAGCACATAAAAATATTAGTATTCTATAACCTGCTCATGTAACTGCCTGACACCTCCCTTGGAGTTGCATTCTCTGGAATTTGAGTGTGTAACTTTTAACGACTAAGGGCAATTGCACATGTAACCACTAATTGTACCAATTGTCGCAAATTATAACCTATTGATTCTTAACACTGATTGGTTTATTATTAAACTAAGTGACGTGCAAAACTGACCTTATTCTATAATTTATGCACACAAATGTATGCACTAGTGACAAATTTGGGCATGCAACTTTCTAGAATAAGGGGGTAAGTGTTACTGTTGTGGTAGAGATTCTTTTCCTTCTAAGGTCTGTGAAGGATATCTACAGTCCCCAGCTCCTGCTTGACCAAAGAGAAGAATCAAAGTTTGGCATATCTATAATTGGTTAGTTAAAATTTGTGTAATTGATACAGAGCAGTAACATAACTTGTTTTGTCTGCTTTTTAAAGGTTCACAAAGCATACAGTTTTTATTTATTTTTGAAGGAACAATTATTTAGCACCTAAATGTAAGTTAGTAGACAGCTTCAGATTCAATCATTTACTTCCCTCTTACCAAAAACAAGCAGATTACTTGTCTAATATAGTTGAGGCAGTTTTCAAGACAGGTTCTTTAACCTACATACCCTACACCAGTTTTCAAAGAGAAAGTATGTGTATATTTTCTGTATGAGAATTGCCTAGAGAAAAAGCACCCACAGAGATCTTTATCAGTTTTTTTTCTACAGATACCATTGCCTTTCCAAACAACATGCAGAGTTTTGTGAAGCTGTATGCTTTCTAGCATTCCCTTTGTAACCCCGCCCCAGGGAATGTGTCTGCTCAGTTCACAAACTTTACCTCAGGGAAGGTGGGGCAGTTTTTGAAAAATGATTTAATTTATACAGGTAAATTACCTTTTGAAAATTGTCCTTATATTGTAACATATTTGCTGACTTTGGTAGAATACACAGAATTAAAAAGACCTTTTTTTGGACAGGAGATTTGTCTACACAATCTGTTGACGAAGAGTACAAGTTCAGTAGTCCTTCAGACCAATATTCCCAGGTTTACTTTCTACCAATGAACCTCACAGGTACAAAATGGGACTTTGGTGTTTCTTATATAATGAATGTTTCTGTGTATGTGTGTTCGTGTCACTCATTATGTATATTTATATAAATACATGCATTCTGTATCTATATATATCTCTGTATATAGTTCTGTGAAAAGCTTTATGCATCCCTGGTGAAATTGTGACTAAGTAAATAGAAACTTATATAACCTGTACTTGGTACAAAATTAGACACTGGGTAATTATTCAAATCCAGTTATGCATTTACCAGCTGCTGGTGGACTATTCCTATGGAAATTAAAGTCAACCAAGGTAAGTAGATTTTGAAGCGTACCACCATATCAGGCAGTGACTGAAAAACAGAATCCAAGGTAGCGACATCAAGGAACGAGGGAGATAAAGCAAGAGAATATGAAGGGGAGAGCAGGAGTGTACACAAAGGAGTAAGGGACTGGATAGGATAGGAAGTAGTTCCGAAACTGGAAAAGAAGTGGGTGAAAAAAACAGCAACCCCCCCCCCCCCCCCCCACCCCCATATGCTCTAGGGAGAAAGCCGCATAGTCTGAGGGAAGGCACTGGGGCAAGCAGCTCCTCACCTCTGTGCAGCCAGGTTTCAGTGACCCAGGACTATAAAGGGGAATTAAAAATTATAGTGTCTGTTTTCTGTGTTGTATAGCATTTATTGTTTATAGTATGTTTCTTTCTGTTTTTCTTGGACAAGAGTAAGCTTATATAGTATGTGAAACTTAAAAATAAATTATAGCGTCTTGGACTAGGGTGGTCTTTGAATGCAGAGACTTACCATTCAGTAGAACCAGTGAGAGCATAGAAATGCGTAGGATGTTACTAGAAGTAGGAAATGACTGGCAGTATGAGGACCCTGGGACTGTGGAAAATGTGTGCCCCACACTATGTGGATAGTAGACATCACAAGCTGAAAACGAAAAATGCATCTGGTCAAGCGGTCCTTTTACAAAGGCGCACTGAAAAGTGGCTTCCGGTAGTGTAAGCGTGGGTTTTGGGCATGCGCTGACCCATTTTTTAGCACGCCTGTAAAAAAAAAAGGCCTCTTTTTCCTGCCGAAAAATGGGCGTGCAGCAAAATCAAAATTGCCATAGACCTAGCGGTAAAGAATCTGGGCGGTAATGACCTACATGTGTCAAATGCCACTTGCGCCAGAAAATAAAATATATATTTCAGATGCGCGTAGCGGACATGCACCAAAATTGAAATTACCGCAAGGGCCACGTATTAACCAAGCGGTAACTCCAATTTGGCACGCATGTAGGCGCCTACGCGGCTTAGTAAAAGGGGCCCCAAGAGAGGTGTGGTAGGGAACAAGGAAGCAGGAAAAACCTGGGAGAGAAATGTGAAAAAAACATGTTAGCTCCGAGTTGCCCATAGGCGGTCGGTGGCCCAACTGATTGGGGAGGCTAAAGGGGGTGGGGTTATGGGTGCGGCCAGGGGTGGAGCTTACCTCCATAATTGTCTGACAACACACAGAAAAAAAATAAGTAAAAATAAAATAGTCGCAATTAATACCTTTTATTAAATTTAGATATTAGATATGTATCATATGTCAAAGAATAAAGTGGATGCTCAAAGCATATACTAACCACAATCGCTCAACTGCAAAACACTATGCACAAATTTGTGCAAAAACACACTCAGAACCTTACTGTACCATAAATATTACACTGGGCAGACCTTAATACACCAATATACCACCCATAGGGAAAATGCAGACTGTCAACAATATAAAACAAGGGATCATAATATCACAATTCTCATGTAGAGCCATAAAACACTCTTTTAGGGTGGATAGTGTTCACAATGAGCTCCTTTTATTAACGACCATATGTAGATGCTTCAAGAGGTAGTGTATCATGATTTAGGCCTTACACCCTTTCTGATGTTTTGGTGCCACCTCAGTAAGGCTAACACACAATCTTTCCACTGCAAAACACTATACACAAACTTGTGCAAAAACACACTCATAACCTTACCAAATCATAACAGCACTAATTCCAAGGACAGGACGAGCTACAACCTTATGCATGGAAAGGCACACGTAATTACACCGGGCTCTAAAACACCAGTACACAACCTAGTGAAAAAAACAAAACAAAAAAGGCTGCAAATACTACACGCTAGTAGAATACTGCACCTTGATCACACATGAAAAACACATACAACAGATATGAAGGCAAAATACTGAACTGGAAAGTTACCTCAAGAAGTCACTCAGCATGCAGCAATACTAGAAAAATTGAAACTTACATGCAAAATATCACAGATGCACATTTCCAAAAGCTGACATATTCCAATTAATAAATTCTGAATAAAATACTTTTTTCTACCTTTGAGGTCTGATCATTTAGTTTTTCTATTCGCTTTGGTCTCAGTGTCTTCTGTTTTATGCAGTGTCTTATTTCCATTTGATATTTTTTCTCCCACCATATCCACCATCCTCCTGTGTCCTTATGCGTCCTGTCTACCATCTGTAACCCTGTCCCTATCCTTTATCCAGTTTCAGCATCTGCTCTCAAAGTGTTCCGATCCTGCCCTTAAATTCAGCAATTTCCCCTCCATCCATATCCAGCATTTCTCCTCACTCCCTTCCCCTCCCCTCCATCCATTTATTTATTTATTTGTTACATTTGTTTCTCACCTCTTTGTAGATTCAATGTGGCTTACATAGTGCCGGAAAGCAGTTGCAGACTCCGGTGTAAATAAATACAAGGTGAAGTTGTGATAGGGTAAGGTTCATGTGGTAGGACCACATAAATGAATCGTTCGACGGGAGAGTTCGGTGATGGCCATTGCGAACTTTAGTTTTGTTGTGTCGCAGAGATCAGGCATTTACGTTGGATCTGTAGGGTTTGCCTTTTTAAACAGGTGGGTCTTAAGTGTCTTTCTGAAGCGTAGATGGTCGTATATGGTTTTCAAGTCTTTTGGTAGTGTGTTCCACAGTTGTGTGCTGATGTAGGAAAAACTGGATGCGTAAGTTGATTTGTATTTGAGTCCTTTGCAGCTTGGGTAGTGTAGATTTAGGTACGTTCATGTTGATATGGATGAGTTTCTGGCTGGTAGGTTGATTAAGTCTGTCATGTAATCCGGTGCTTCACCGTATATAATTTTGTGAACCATAGTACAGATTTTGAAGGCAATGCGTTCTTTGATTGGGAGCCAGTGTAGTTTTTCACGAAGGGGTTTTGCACTTTCAAATCGTGTTTTTCCGAAGATGAGTCTTGCAGCCGTGTTTTGTGTGGTCTGAAGTTTCTTTAGGATTTGTTCTTTGCATCCTGCGTAGATTCCATTGCAGTTGTCAGCATGGCTCAGTACCATCGATTGTATCAGGCTGCAAAATGTTTCCCTCGGGTAGTATTGTTTCACACGTTTGAGTTTCCACATTGAGTAGAACAGTTTCTTTGTTGTGGATTTTACTTGGCTATCTAGTGTAATTTTGCGGTCCAGTATTACGCCGAGGATTTTCAGGCTGTCTGAGACAGGGAGGATGTGGTCTGGGGTGTTGATAGTTGTGGGATTGTCCGCGGTATGTTGGGATGAAAGGATAAGACAGTGAGTTTTTTTCTCTATTGAGTTTTTGTTGAAATGCATTTGTCCAAGAGTCCATGGTATTCAAGCCAGTCTTGATTTCGTTAGCGATTTCTGTCAGTGTGGATCTGTAAGGGATGTATGTAGTGACATCGTCTGCATAGATGAAAGGGTTAAGACCTTGGTTAGATAAGGCCTTGGCTAGTGGGGTCATCATTAGGTTGAAAAGGATTGGGGATAGCAGTGAGCCTTATGGTACTGCGCAATCTGCTTTCCACTGTGATGATATGTTTGATTTTGACTTTACCTGATACATTCTTGTGGTTAGGAAACCCTTGATCCAGTTAAGTGTGTTGCCAGCAATCCCGAATTCGTCAAGTAATCTTATTAATATGTTATGGTTTACCATGTCGAATGCACTAGACATGTCGAACTGGAGGAGGAGGATGTTGTTTCCTGTAGCTATTTCCTGCTTGAATTTGGCTAGAGTGAGTAGTACTGTTTCTGTGCTGTGTAACGGGCGAAGGCCAGACTGTGATTCGTGTAATATTGAGAGTTTGGTTATAAAGTATGTTAATTGTTTGGCTACCATACTTTCCATCAGTTTGACTGACAGCGGGGTGGATGCTACTGGTCGGTAGTTGGTGATTTCATTTGCTTTTTTTGTGGTGTTCTTCGGTATCGGGGTGAGTAGAATATTACTCTTTTCCTTCGGAAAGAGACCTTGCTGAAGCATGTAGTTTAGGTGAGATGTGAGATCTACTATGAAGCGGTCAGAGGCTGATTTCAGTAAGTAGTTGGGGCATGTATCTAGTTTGCAGTGAGTGTTGGCGAACCTCCTGAGCGCCTGTGTTACAGTATCGACGGTAAGGAGGGCGAAGTTTAGCCAAACTCCTATGTGGTATGTATATCCATAGTGTTTTACATCCAAAGACTAATCACCTTGCTAAATCACTGTAAAGCGCTGTCCAGCAGCTTCTGGCTGAGGTGTGGGCCAACTTAAGTCAGGGTGTCATTGATGCTGCAGTTGATCAGTGGAGAAAAAGACCTCAAGCATGTGTGTGTGTTAACGGAAGCCATTTTGAACATTTGCTGTAGTCTTATTGCAAATTTATTCAGGATGGTATATCCTAAGTTTTATTGAAACTGGTCAAGTTTTGAAAGAGTTATGCAGAAACAAGCTGTTTCTAGGTTTTTATAAAAACGCAGTGTGTATGTATATATATATATATATATATATATATATATATATATATAGATAGATAGATATAGATAGAGAGATATTGTTCTTTTGTGAAGTCAGCTGATTGGAGAAAGAGAGAGAAGAAGTTGTGTATAAGTAGTTTGTTTTCCTGAATGGTATTATATTATCTTTGAAACCTTGCATAAATAAGTTTGATGGTCTCAGCTCAAGTCTTCATTTATCTAGAATCCAACCTACAAAATAATACCACAAAATTTGTTCTGAGATAAAGTTGCTATGAATGGTAAATTTTGAATTATCCCTCAGATATGTTTACGTACATGGGTAGGATCTTGAACTGTATTGCTACAAGTGAAGCAGGACTATGGGTAAAAATAAAACTTGTTCCTGTCACTGCCAGACAACACCCTTCACAAATGTAAATGTTCATTAACTTAAAAATGATACAGCAAGAGTAAACAGGCAAGGTTAACAAAAACTAGTCCCTGAAAAATTAATTTGTCTTTGAAAAATAAAATTGTAAACCATCTGTAAATGAAATGTTTTTTTGTATTATAGAACCTCCCACAGAAGATCACCTCTTGCAAAATACACTCTGGCCTGAAAATCAGAAACTGTAAGTTATGGTACCAGCATTTACTGTATGCACTTAATGATATCTTTATCAGATTATATTCCATTTTATTATGCATTATCCCTTTTATTATGTATTGTCCACTGATGTGTGTCAGCTTATTATAATTACTGAAAGAACATGTTTATATACCGTTTTCCTGTCAGTACCTTGGAGTGCTATAGCAGGAAGGACATCATCTGTTGGGTAAGAGAAACTTGCAAGACCCACCTTCAAACTAGTCTTAGAGGAGGACATTTTTACTAAACGTTCAATTTAGTTATTGAGGATTTTGCTTGAGAACTTGCATATAACATCAAAGTTGATATCAATTTTGTCACAACACTATAGTAGTCATGTAGATTGAGTACCAAATGTTATGTAACTGCACACTCAACTATTGTGGATTCACACAACAGAAAAATGATTGTGTGTTGCTGTCTGGATTAGAGAGGGGGATGAATCTGATCCCATAATTTCCATAAAACAGCTAAGGCTTTCTCCAAATATATTTGGTGTGCCTTATCAGTAATTTCATTCAACATCCTTCTCCTTGTCTACAAAGGCCATCTAATAACCACCCCAACCTACATCAACAATTTCCTCATTCCCTCCACCCCCTCCTGTATTCTCTATTCAGCTGATAGCAATCTCCTTACTATTCCATGTCCTTCAGCCGTGTGCTTAAACATCTCACGCAAAACAGCATTTAGCTATATAGGGGGTCAATGTACTCTGGACTTGAAGGAATTTCCTTTCAAGGCTCAGGTATAAATTTCCCTCATTACCACAAATATTCAGAGACAGATATGCTCCAACTACCTTTACTAAGCATGGATGCAAAACATGCACTGCTTTTGAGGTAGTTTTTTTCCCTTATTTTTTGCAGTCTTAAGTAAATATAGTGTAGTCGCTCATCTTACATCTCTGTATCTGTGGTCTCTTCATGGCTATTCAGCTCTGCTTGGGCCACGTTTCCTGAGTCCTGGGCCAACCTATTTCAAAGGGTTGTTCCCTCTTCCAGGTTGTCCTCTTCCACTAGACTCTTTCCAGCAGGGAATCTTTTCCCTATAATATCTTCAACTGTATTGAGCTCCGGATTGGGCCTTCTCTCATTCCTTTGTTTGCTTGGGTTCAAGGTTCAAACCTCAAGCTCACTTGTATTAGCAGTTAGTTAAAAAAAAAAGGGGGGGGGGGGGAACCACTGGCTTTTACATTCAGCTTACACCAAGACCCTAACTAAAGCTTGAGGGAACTTCACAGTAGACACAAAACTACCACCAGCACAAAGTAAATCAACACTACACCATAGGGATCTCTGGCTTATGTGGGTTAGGAAGGAACCGTTGCAGCCATCACAGCAGGGGATGCTCAAACACAATATAGTATATGTAAATTGCTTTGACTGTATCTACAGGAAGGCGGTATTTCAAGTGTGGAATAAACATAAACAATGGTTTAGTGTAACAAAAGGGGCAAATCACACAGAGAAGTCCTTATTAAAATGTATTCACTACAACAATCATAGAATTCTAGAATGCCTACCTACTTGTTTTTCAGATCTGTCATTTTTTACACCATATTAGATCTTGCGGATCACCTACCTACTTGTTTTTTTGGGGACTAACACAACAGTGTATACCTCTTTATTACACTAAGTAGGTATGGTCCTCAAACCAAGACATTACTGAGCCAGTGGGGTCCTGAAGTGGGCCTTAGGGTATGATTAGTAGTTATAGGAATGCTTATTTGAAGGTTTTTGTGCTCGAGGAGGTGTCGCCAGATGCTAAATGAAGGATTCATGTATTTTTCCACACAAAGATACTTACTGATTAATCTTTTGTTTGTTTGCATAAATAATCAAAATACTATTTTTTCTTATGTTATTTATTCCCTGGGGGGGGTCCTTTTACTAAGGTGCACTGAAAAATGGCCTGTGGTAGTGTAGGCGCGGGCTTTTGACGCACAGAGTATCATTTTTCAGCGCCCCTGTATAAAAAAGGCCTTTTTAAAATTTTTGCCAAAAATGGACATGTGGCAAAATGAAAATTGCCGCGCGTCCATTTTGGGTCTGAGACCATACCGCCAGCCATTGACCTAGCAGTAAAGTCTCATGCGGTAACCAGGTGCTAATGAACTATGTGCACCAAATGCCACGACGTGCGTCTGATACACGCAGCAGAAAATAAAAATTATCTTTTTGCCGTGCGTATTGGATGCGCACCAAAAATGAAATTACCGCAAGAGCCACGCGGTAGCCATGCGGTAACTCCATTTGGGTGCGCGTAGACACTTACGCATCTTAGTAAAAGGGCCCCTGGAGTTATTAGGGTTTAGATAAGAATCTAATCATGTTTTGAGTATCAGGTGCACTAAAACACAGACCAGCTTAAAGGGTTCACAGTCTTTCTCTTTGCTCAATTTAGAACTTAACATTCTTGAATTCTCTTCGTTGACTAGCATTTGTACTGTGGATACGGAAGCAAAAAGAAATAATTAAGGATGTCTGCTGTGTCTCCATCCTCATTAACTTCTTACTGTGTAAACAGAGGGAGTAATTTTCAGATAGACTGCTAATTTTCAACTACCCAGATAATATTCCTTTAAAAATTAGCATAAAATATGCAGACTAGATGCATCTGAATACTTTCTACTTGCTGTTTTGAGTAGTTGGAAAAGAGCAGTAAAATAACACACATAGGGGGTTATTTTAAAAAACTTTATTCACAATTTCCATGTGTAAATGCAGTTTTAGAAAGGGACCAGTTTATTGCAAGGATTCATATTGGAGGATGGGTAATGGGCGTGAGGCATTTGCTGAAAGGAGGGGGATTGGGGGTTAAAAGCAGCCCCGTGGTTCCTTTAAGATTGGGCTGCAGTTTTGAGGGCCAGTGCTCCCAGCGTATTTTAGCATGATTTTGGGACCATAATGCAACTTAAACTGTGCACATTCTGGTTTTTACATAATAATGAGCTGCTTTACTTGCATTTGCATGTTTTGCATCTCTCTATAGTTTAACCCTTGGCGACCTAAATAGCACAGTAAAAACAGACGAGCTGCATTAGGTCCCTTTAAGTCATGTTAAGGGACAAATAATGTGGCATAAAGCCCTAACACAGTTTAACAGCTTCTCATGTACATTTATAATAGAGCATACATACCCAAAAGTTCCTGCAGAGTTTATCTAAGTTTGTGTGCTGGTAAGAATGGGCATTTAAGAACATATTTTATACAATGTACACGTAATTAGCAATTTCTGCCCCCCCCCCCCCCCCCCCCCCCCCCCCCCCACCCAATGCCTGTGCATATATTGCATAAAAGTAGGAGCTATGTTTTTGAATGCTTACTTTTGTGCACATATACCCCCTGGCAATTTTATAAACGTTAATTTGAGCATTTAAAATGCTGCTCCATTCACTCATGCTGTTTTATAAAATTATCTTTTGAGGATATATGGGTGGTAATTGATGTAAACAGGGAATTAATAAATTTCTATTATAGTAAAAATCATTAAAATAGCATAGCCATAAGTGAGTTTATAAGTTTTTCTGTAACAATTGTACAGATGTTATCTCCCATAATAGATTTACAGAGTATCTTGAGTGTGTTCATTTTGTTGATTTAATTTTTGTTCATTTTAGGTATGGACATGGTTATGAAATATTTTGTGTCGCCTGCAATAATGTAGGCACCGTGGTTGCCTCAGCCTGTAAGGTAAAATAAGTTTTATGATATGAGAAGTCATAGTAGAATGACTATGCACTAATTCACAACTAATGCTATACATCATGAAAATCATATTTCGGAATCTCTATATTATAGTGTGGAATCCTTATCTGTGTTTATTATAATTACATAAGAACATAACCATACTGGGTCAGACCAATGGTCCATCTAGCCCAGCAACCTGTTTCCAACAATGGCCAATCTAGATAACAAGTACCTGGCAGAAACCCAAATAATAGCAACATTCCATTCTACCAATCCCAGGACAAGCAGTGGCTTTCCCATGTCTATCTCAATAGAAGACTGTGGACTTTTCCTCCAGAAACTTGTCCAAAACTTTTTTTTTTAAACCCAGGTACACTAACAGCTGTTAACCACTTCCTCCGGCAGTTAGTTCCAGAGCTTAACTATTTGTTGACTGAATAATATTCCCTCCTATCTGTTTTAAAAGTATTTCCATGTAACTTCATGAGTGTCCCCTAGTCTTTGTACTTTTTGAAAGAGTAAAAATTTGATTCACTGCTACTCATTCTACACCACTCAGGATTTTGTAGACCTAAATCATATCTCAACTGAGCCATATCTTTTCCAAGCTGAAGAGCCCTAACATCTTTAGGCTTTCTATATATATTAAAGAGTGCTTCGGTTCTGCAGTTAGTGCATTGTGATAGCATTTTCTACATTATTGGTTTAATACGACAATTAGCATGCACTTGCTGTTAGCATGCACCAAAAGCTGTGTAAAACAGCCTAACAGCTCACTAAATGGGTCCCTTAGTGTTGGAAAAATATTTCCGATTAGTAGTACTGTGGGATAGTTCTCTGTAAAAGTACAAGATTTCTAACACAGCTCTGCCAGTAAGCCCACCCTGATTCATGGGGAGCACCTCTCTGATTAAAAGAGAGTTTTCACCTTCTGATAAAGTAAGTGTCAAATAATGTAACTTGTGGTATAAGCATTAATTTTCAAAAGGTTTCATCTAGTTGATTGATGGAGTTCGCTGAGTAATCCTGTACTTTAATAAAGTTTCCCCACTGTCCAATATCAGAGTGTTCATATTTAGATGCTCGTAAAAGGGGGCAGCTTTGGAGGCATTCCTGATGCTTTTCAGTTTAGATGATTAGGGTAGATTTTCATTGCTAACTATGTAAATTTAGCAGACAACTCAAGTAAAAAGACAGCAGGTCTGAATCTAGGTCAAGAAATTTTGTCCTGCTCAGATTAGGTGAATTATCTTCAAACCTAGCTTGATAGATCTGGCTGAAATTTGACTCAAACTAACCAGGGATTTTGAAAACTGACTCATTGGGCCAATGTTCACCATAAATATTACTGATATTGTGCCATGAATATACTCTGTGTAAGTACAGAGCAGCCATCAAACCATAATTACTGCATCTAAACAGTGGTTCTCAACCCAGTCCTCGGGACACAACCAGCCAGGATATTTACAATGAAGATTCATGACATAAATTTTCATGCACTACCTCCATTAGGTATTTTAAATTTTTGCGTCTTTTTTTTTTAAGTTTCTATAATGGTTTTCTGGATAGTTTCAAGATCTTGAAAAATTCGGCTTTATCTCAATCATGTAACTTTCTGCTGTTGGTATTTCCATCTGTTAAATTTATTTGTTTCAAAGCATTATTATCTGGTTCATTTTGGGTTTCTTTTATTCGTCTTTGGAATAAGTTACTTATTCAGATACGCTCATTAATTTTTTTTTTACTTTCCAAAAGGCATTGAAAACATATTTATTTTCTGAAAATGGATAATTAATGTATATTGTTTTCTTAATTTTCCTTTTTTAAATAATTTGATATTTTGTTACATCCTGATTTAGGTTTCAGTTTTATTTATTTTGTCACCTCACCTTGAATTCCGTTTGGAAGATTTGGCAGGTTATAAGACCCTTGATAACTTAACATAAATCTTTCTCATACATATTCACTGTGGGTATCCTGAAAACCTGACTGGCTGGGTGTGTCCCCGAGACTGGGTTGAGAACCCCTGCTCTAAAGTGATGCTTATATAAACTTCTGACAAAGTAGATCATACTATAATAAGATCCCTATAGCAAATGGTACGTTCTTAGCAGGGGCGTAGCCATGGGCGGGCTCAGGCCCATCCAATTTTGCTCAAGGCTCGCCCTAACTAGCCCCAACCCAACATCCGTTGCTGCCTTTTCTCCCACGGCTCAGAGACCAGCTGTCCGGGAGCATTGCCTGCCTCAAATTCTGCTCCTCCCCGCTGCTGTCTCGGTCCCTGCAGCTTTGTTTTTTTGGGCCATTGCCGGCAGCACTGCAATTCACACAGGCAGCTCTGCTCTCTCCTGCCGCGTCCATCCAGCCTTGCGTAAACAGGAATTGCATCAGAGAGGGCCGGATGGACGCGGCAAAGGGGTGCAGAGCTGCCTGTGTGAATCGCAGCGCTGCCGGCGACAGCCCAAAAAAACAAAGCTGCAGGGACCGAGGCAGCGGTGGGGAGGAGCAGAATTTGAGGCAGGCAACGCTCTAGGACCTCCGAACCCGGAGCCGCGGGAGAAACGGCAGCGAGGGTGTTGGATTGGGGCAGGATGGATTGGAGGAAGGCAGAAGTGCTGGAATTGTGGGGGGGGGGAGGATGGGGGCTAGAGGGAAGGGATAGTGCTGCCAGACTTGTGGGAGGAAGGGGATTGGAGGGAAGGGGAGAGCTGCTGGATGTGGGAGGAAGAGGAGGAGGGGATCTGAATAGAAGGGAGAGAGTTGCTGGAGGTGGGAGGAAAAGGAGGAGGGGATCTGAATGGAATGGAGAGACCTGCTGGACGTGGGAGGGGCTGGAGGGAAGAAAGAGAGCTGCTGGACGAGAGGAAGAGGAGGAGGGGTCTGAATAGAAGAAAACTGCTGGACATGGGAGGAAGAGGAGGAGGGGTCTGAATAGATGAAAGAACTGCTGGACATGGGTGGGCCAACAGGTTGGATGAGTGGGCACTAGAGAAACACCTGCCTTCTGGCTACGCCACTGGTTCTTAGATTTGTTTATTGTGGCATCACTTTTGTCTTTAGCCTTAGCACCCTGAATGAAAACACAGCAAATATTTTCTTCCAGGAAAAAAATCTTACATATACAGTGAGAGTATTTATGGCCTCCCCAACCTCAAGACCTATTCATTTAAATTTTGTAAGCCCCATTGAGCCAATTCATTTTGGAAAATCATGGGCTTATAAGTACGGTTATAAATAAAAATTTTAATCATAGTTACAAGAAACTTCTGTCCCATACTGAGAATTAATTAATCTAAATGGTTACTTTAATCAGGACTTAATTTCCTGGGTAACGGCCTAGAACACAGTTTCACCACTTCTTTTCAGACTCCAGAGCAATGGGTATCTTCTATACCTCTCTTCCATACACCCTGTAGGGAAGAGACCATGAGAGGTGAGCATGGAGCACAGCAGAGAACAATCATTCTACTCCCTAATCCAGTGGCCACTGGAGAAGACAAAAATGTCTGTATATCCTATCAAGTTACTTGATGATCCTCATTTAAATATGGACCTTTCTGTTATTTGCCTGTAAATTGTATAAATGCTTAATTTAAAAATAAATATGGGGCTTTATAGCTTCTTCTAAAATTGACTAAGATTGTTGGAGGTAGCATAGCTTTTAAGAAAACACCCATATGTGTTTGAACATAAACTTGTATAGTTTTTTTTTAATAATTTTTCAAACATTTACACATCATTGTTATTCAAATAACATACGGGGATTTTTTTTCTTTTTATTAGAGAGTGACAGCCTAACTGAGTTAAGACACTTAGAACTTAAAAATGGGATATACAGTCCTTTGTAAAGTGTACACACTGTTGTACATTTTTCATGATTTGTTGTCTAAAATATGTAATTCAAATTGCATTAAAGTAGGAGTTTGTTTCACTGGTCTTCACAACATACTTACACTTTCAAAATGAAAGAACTTTTATAGAAATAGTCAAAAATTAATTAGGAATATGGAACCAAAAAATCTTGATTATACATGTCTTCACACCTTTTGTCACAAGAAACATAAATAAGCTTTGTTTCTAAAACTGTCTTAATGCCCAAAACAAGTTAAACAAAACTACTTGTGTCAGATCACAGTAGCTGAGCTGATTTGATTTCATCTTGGAAGAAGAATCAAGCCAGTTCAGTGCATCGAGTGAATCTGAAGCTAAACATGGAGCTGCTGAAAAAACACAGTGAAAAAGTTATTCAAAAACGGATTGGGAGGATAAAGTCACTAGAAGAGTGGACCACAATGATATATCATCTTGGGAAGACTCTAAAAAGGCAGTTAAATTATCCATCTGATTACCTCTAATGGATAATACATCCAACACCAAACCATCCTGGGCCTCCTTCAGTACTTTCCTAGGCAAATAATATTTTGTAACAACAATACTATCAACATTAGACAAAAGTAAAACTTATTTGAAATAGTTCCTAAGCAGTATTTCTACAGACAGTGATAGACACAGGAAAATTCAAGAATCTCAGATTGGTAGCCCAAATCTGATCTTGTAATCTATCTATCTATCTATGTAAATACAAGCTATCCTTGATCCCCCCGATGTTCCTGCTTATTGTAATACCCCAATTTGAGATTAAGTTAAGGTAATTATTCAATTATAAAATCTTAGGACCCTGTTTACTAAGGCAAGCTAGCGTTTTTAGTGCATGCTAAAAATTAGCGTGCACTAACACTAGAGACACCAATATATGGGTGTCTCTAGCATTAGCGCACGCTAAAAACACTAGTTCGCCTATAGCACAGCATAGTAAACTTGGCCCTAAGAGTCCAAATCATCCTCAGAACTGGAGAAGACTACAATTATACAAAATTGCTTTAGAAAGAAAGATTTCCTTTATTGTGGAAGGAAAATACAGATATTTCCAAGACGTACTCAAGACATACTGGTACGGTGGTACCAGTGTGGCATCTGCAAGTCATTGTCTCAGTCAAGCAGTCCCTCTAAAATCAGTAGCTATAAGTTGTGAAAACCACCTAAGCGCAAATCAATAGTAACTATGGAGTAGCTCAGTAAGAAAAAAGTGAATGCCCTCCAGTGGCTCTTTCAGAGCTCAGATCTGAAGCAAACATAAAATCTGGTACAAGGCTTGAAGACTACTGTCCACGGGTGATCCTCAACCATTCTACAAAATATTGAGCTTTTTTTTTTTTTTTTTAAGTAAGAAGAATGGGCAAAAGCAGCTCCATCACGTTATGCAAAGTTGGTGAACAACTATGATTGTAATCCCTACTAAAGGGGCTTCCACAAGGAATGAGCCAATGGGAAGGCATAAGCAATCAAAACTTGTGTTCATAATTGATTTTATGTATGTTCACTTGTTCCCCATTTTGGTTAAGTAGGTTATAAATATGGAAAATAAATAAAATAAGTAATACCTTTTCTATAATTGAGTATCTGAATTTTCAAAAGGCATTCAACAAAGTACCTCATGAACGACTCCTAAAGAAATTAGAAAATCCATGAGATAGGAGGTGGTGTCCTATTATGGATAAGATAAAAAACCGAGAGACGGGTTAAGTGGTCAGTATTCTCAATAGAGAAGTGTAGATAATGGGGTTCCCCAGGGGTCTGTGCTGGGATCACTGCTTTTTAACATATTTATAAATTATCAAGACATGGGAATAACTAGTGAGGTAATTAAATTTGATGATGCAACATAAAGTTAGTCAAAGTTGTTAAATTGCAAGAGGACCTTATGAGACTGAGATATTGGGCATCCAAATGGCAAATGACCTTTAATGTGAGCAAGTGTAAAGTGATGCATGTAGGAAAGAGGAGCCCAAACTTATAGCTACATGATGCAAGGGTTCACATTAAGAATCACCACCCAGGATAAAGATCTAGGTATCATCGTTGATGATATGTTGAAACCTTCGTCTCAGTGTGCAGCAGTGGCTAAGGAAGCAAATAGAATGTTAGGAATTATTAGGAAAGGAATGTAAAACAAAAATGAGAATCTTATAATGTCTTTGTATCACTCCATAGTACGACTGCATCTTGAATACTGTGTGCAGTTCTGATCACCACATCTCAAAAAAAGAAATAGTGGAATTAGAAAAGGTACAAAGAAGGCCGACGAAAGTGTTAAAGGGGATGAAATGACTTCTCTGAGGAATGGCTAAAGCAGCTAGGACTCTTCAGCTTAGAGAAGAGGTGGCTGAGGGAAGATACGATAGAGGTCTATAAAATACTGAGTGGAGTGGAATGGGTAGACGTGAATCACTTGTTTATGCTTTCCAAAAATAGAAGGACTAGGAGGCACACAATGAAGCTACTAAGTAGTAAATTTTAAACAAATTGGAAAAGTATTTCTTCACTCAGCGTATAGTTAAAATCTGGAATTTGTTATCCTGGTATGCTCACTGACATTGTGCTGGGAGCTTAAGAATTCTGAGGTCTCTGCTCTACTTTTACAAGTTTACTTTTATAGGACAGTTTTTGTGTCTGTAATACTCACTCATCGCTCTCTATTGATGACAGTATAGTTATAGAAGTTCTGATTCTTTCTGTCATCTCCCAAGTATTTGCGGTTAAAACTGTGATACCCATCTTCACAATTGCCTCTGTGGTGTTTCGTGCTATGAGACCTAGCGTTGTCATGTTGCAATAAAATTTCCTCCTTGAGCTTCCAAACTCTTCTCAATCATTCTTTTAAGAGTTTTCAGGTTTGCAGTGTAACGTTCTGAGTTGATGGTTTTACCAGTTTCAAAGATAGTCATGTGAGCAACAACATCCATGTTTCAAAAGACTGTAACCATGTTTTTTTTCTGCAGAAGGCTGTATTTTGAATTTTTTCCGTGAATTGTCACCTTGTTTCTAGCTCATAATGATTTTGTGAAGAACTTCACCTTCATTCTCGTATCAGGACAATTGCTGACAGATTTCAAGTCTCAAATCTTTCATTCCTGCAGTCCGCTTGTGAGGAACCCATCTTGCACAAACCTCTCGATATCCAAGAATATCAATAATGTAAAACACATGTTCCTGTGAAATGCCAAGTGTATCATCAACTTTCCTTTGAGTGATCTTCTGATTGTCCTTTATAAATTTGACTTTTTTTTGTTTTGTTTCATATTCCTAATTAATTTTTTTTTTTACTATTTCTGTAACTGGTTTTTCATGTAGTGCAGATCAGTGAAGCAAACTCCTACTTTAATGCATTTTTAGAAAGAATGTGAAGAATTTTACAAGGTACTGTACATAAATATAGCATTTCCCAAGGCACATGTGATAGTTTTTTGGTAGCTTCGGTGTATAAGGCATTGAAATTTATGTGGTTTTACCTTTAGTGTTTATAGAATAGAATAAGTGTATCTCACAAGTCATCTGGAGGAAATGAGAAGGAAAATTACTGTTGGGGTCAGATATGTTGAAAATATAAGAGTTTAAGTTCAATTTAGAATCTGGACGAGAGGAGTTTTCCTCTTTGGCCAACCCAGTTGGAAAGATGTGGTTGCAAAGAACAGTGTGTCAGAAATTGTATTTTGATTTGATTTGCATGGGATCAGTGAACTTCAAGTTGATCCTTTATCAAAACTGACCTCCTTTTAGTTTCATAATAGCCTAAAAAAGATTATTAGGCATCTCCTGCATAATTACCCCAGCTTCTAATTGGCCAGTGCCCTGTATTTTTGTGAAAATCTCCCCAAAAATTGCAGGACCCTTGTGTGTGATTCTTCTAGCAGTAATTATGAAAGGAATGTCACTAAGAATATAAAAAAATAGAAAAGAAAATGACTTATAGATTTTAATCAGCTATTTCTATATAACCGAAGAGAAAACAACATTGACCCAGACTCTATCTCCCACCTTACCTTCCTCTCTATCACCTATTTCTAGCTACCCATCCATCCTATTACTACCCATCATTACTATGTTATACTTAATTTCCTACTTTACATAACACAATTCTGTGTTACCTATTACTATGTAAGCCGCATTGAGCCTGCTTTTAGTGGGAAAGTGCGAGATACAAATGTAATAAATAAATAACAGCTGTAAGCACAAGCAAAGAAGGGTTCTTGTGTTTTGTTTTTATTTTCTTATCTGGTTATAAAATCAAAAACAAATTGCAGAAGCCCATTATTAATCCAGTTGTGTATCATTTCAAAGCTAAAGTGACATCTTATTCTTTATTTCTCTCTCTCCTTTATAGGCATCAAAAAAAGAACATGCAGGAATTATTTTGTGGAGCACCACATCCTGGAAGCAGCTGCAAATATTGTCATTTCACAACCTGACAGTTACTCAGATGGCCTTTTCCCCCAATGATAAATTCTTATTAGCCGTTTCCAGAGATAGGACCTGGTCACTGTGGAAACAAGATGATGATAATCAAACTGCGCTAGGTATATATTGACATCTATCTATCTATATTTTTTCCCTGAACTATATATATACTCACACATGGATATTTGCATTCAAGCTTGTGGCAATTTGTATTCTGTTTTTCAGTACATATACTGTACACAGCAAAATACAAATTGTCAGCAGAACTTTATGCAAAAGCGAGCATAACGTTTAATGCTTTCATATCTCTCCTTATCCGAGTGCTTTTAAAATCCATTTTGCAAATTCTGTTGGTCGACAGGTGTGACAAGGCAGATAATTCTTTAATGTAAATGCAAAAACGTTAGCTGTTATTTACAGGTGGAGGAGATAGCAGATGCATCTACTGCTGTGAAGTTTTGACTACTTTGCTTGTTTAGCCATCTTAGGGACCTGTTTACTAAGCAACGTTATAGGTGCGTTAACATTTTTAATGCGTGTTGATATGTACGTGCCTACAATATCCCTAAAGACACCTACATGATTAGCGTGCACGCTAAGTGTAGACATGCTAAAAACACTAACGCACCTTAGTAAACAAAGCCCTTATTGTTCATTAAGGATAAGCTACAATAGGTATTTTTTGCTTAACAAAGCTTGGTGCAAAATTTAGGTTTTTTTTTCAATAAGATGTATATACCTTTACTGATCCTATGGGCTACCAATCTGTCCTAAGTCTCTTCTCTGCTATTTATGGCAAGAGAAGAAAAGTATAGCAAATTCTGAGTCAACATGAGTATTTTTTTGTAGATACAGGAGGCAGAGAGGAGAAGGTTTCACCCTCTGTAATTCTACTTTCTAGCCCATCCATCACAGTCTGTTCTGAGTGGAAAGCATTGACTTTTGTTCTCCTGTGTAATCAAGTGCAAATGTACCCTCAAACTCATACGAGTTCTGCTGAACTACCACTGTCTTGGGGTTAATATTTAATCCAAGAAAACACTTCAGCTCACTTGGGTCATGAAATGCATATCTCTGCAAGGAATACAGTATCATATGAGTACTCTTACATAGGTCAGGGGAAACACATATTTTACTACCAAAGTAATAGATATGTTTAAGATGGGAAATTTGTCATAGTCAGGTCACAATCTATTTTTAAACAAAAGATGCCACCAGCACCAATTATTAACTAGGTAACACAGAGGAGGGGGGGGGGGGGAGATATTAAACGCCTCCCTGAATCCTCAGCTAGTAACCACAAACCAAATGCTACAAGTCAGAGAAGAAAGCAAGGACTCTAAAACTAATGTTATACTCCATCTGAGAACAATTGATCTGACTAGAAATAGAGTACCTGACATGCAGAGGAAGTGTCAGAATTAGGGAGAGAGGCTTAAGCCCATAATAACTACTTTAGCTTTTTGAGAAATGCTACCAGTATGTGGTAAGGGAGAAAAAAGGCTCAAATCACACAGCCATCTTCAATACATAGCTCCAAACCTGGTGTAAACAAGAAAGTTTTAGAACCATAGGTAGTTGGGGCAGTAGCCAGGGATGACAAATGGAAGAAATTGAGTTCAGGTTATCACCCCGAGCAAAACCATCACAGTGGAAAAAGCAGTACAAATTCTTAACACAAAAAAGTGAAAAAGGAGACTAGAAGTAAAGCTATATGAAATATAAGCCTGAAAGGCTGTGAGCACAAATACTCTCAGTCTAAGCAAGAAAATTACAGATCTACATGCCCTAACAGTGAGAGTAGACTTTATGTCAAACCATACTGTACGATGATCACTGTTAGTTTGATATAAAAGCTAAGGTGAAAACCAGACACACAAAGCTCAAAGTCTTGGATTTCAAAAATTCAGACAAAGTACCTGAAGGAAGAGCTGGCATGTAATGGGCTAAACTAAAAGTTTCAAGTTTGTCCTTTATTTAATACCCCGCCAAGGGAAAGCTCCATCATAGCAGTTTACAATGGTAACAAAATAAAAAAATAAATCAACAAGAAAAGAACTACAATGGTTATAGGACAGTGGGGAGGGCAGAAGAGGATACTGAAAAGGAGATAACAATGGCAATTCATATTTTTGTAAGGAAAGCAAATAAGAGCCAAAGGAAACCATTAATGATTTGCCAAGGAAATGACAGAAAAGGTAAAAAGGGTAGAAAAGATCTCAAAAAGAGGAGTACAGAGAGAGAATACAGAGAGAGACGAAGAAGGAAATCAGGACAGTGAAAACAAGGATGGAAAAACATGGCTATAGACATAGAGTGATGTGATGAGCAGTGGAATAGCTTCAGGGGGCCTGCCCCCTCCCCCACTTTGTCCCAGGCCCCCTTCAAACTTGTGGCACCAGGTGCATGGCTGGCAGGGATGCTCAAGCCCCACCAGCCGAAGAGATTGGCTGGTGCAGCCCCTGCCTGTGCTACCTGAGCAGCCACTGATGCCAGCACTTCTGCGCATGCTCAGTTCATGCCTTGCAATGCTCAGACAGCACAGGCGGGGGCTCTAGTGATGATTCTCTTCAACTGGTGGAACTTAAGCATCCCCACCAGCAAAGGTATGATATGGTGGCTGGTGGGGGGAGAAAATGCTTTCCCTCCATCCACCCCGGGGCTCCCCCCCCCAAATTGTTTTGGTAACGCCCCTGGTAACAAAGCTTTTTTCAGGTATGTCAGGGAGAGGAGAAAGGCCAGAGGTGAAACTGTCAAACAGTGAAGCCCATATGTACAAATTGCAGAACATATATTTCCATTCAGTGTTCATGAAAAAAAGATTCCAGAGAAGTACATCAGAGTATGAACAACTTACAAAACTGAAAGTGGACAAAGCCACCAAAGTAATTCAAGTCCAGCTGTGTCCACTGAAGGATGTCTTTAATAGATCTTTGGAGACAGGAAAGGTTCTATAGGATTGAAAAAGGCAGGTCCTTTTCTCATAAGTGGTAAAAGAGAAAAGATAACCCTTACTTCAGTTGTAGAAAATATGAAGGGGCTACTGAAGGAAAGGATAATGGACTATTTATAATTCCAGTAGTTTAGGAGTTCTGAGGCAACATTGGTTTAACCAGAGTCAGATCATGCCAAACAAATATGATCAATTTCTTTCATTGGGTGACCAGAAAACTAGATCAAGGCAGCACTCTGGATGTGGTGTTTTTGGATTTCAGCAATGCCTGTGATAACTGTTAAGGAGGCTCATAAATAAACTGAGTAGCCCAGGTTGGTTTCCAAGATGGTGAACTGCACGAGAAGCTGGTTGAGTGACAGACGAAAGAGGTAGCAGACCCCACCTCTCTGATAGACAGTCATCCTCTTCCTTTTAAAGACACAATAAAAATTCTAGGAGTCACTTTCAATACCTATCTCACTTATAAACCCCAAATAGAAAACATCCTTCGCTCTTCATTCTTTGCATTACATCACATCCACTCTGTTCATCCTTTTCTCCCAGTTTCTCTTCTGTGCCCCCTTATTTTAGCTCTTGTCATGACTCATTTTGAATACTGTTTCTCTTTATATGCTGGTTTACCCCTTTACTCACTCAAGCATCTACAACTTGTCCAATCCACCGCTGTCAAGCTCCTTCACAATGCACGCCATTTTGACTAGGTCATGCCCCTCTTCTATGTAGAACACTGGTTGCCCGTTGCCGCTCGTATCAAATATAAGATGCTATTCCTGGTCTATAAATCTCAAACTCCTCCTGACCTTGTCTACCTTAACCTGCTCACTCCTTAAACCCCATTACACTGCCTTCACTCTCTTTACCCTTCTCCGTCTCAATATTTCCTGCCACACCGCTTTCAGGTACATTGGCCCCAAACTTTGGAATGATCTACCCCGCAACCTCAGGAGCCTTCACTCCCTTGCAACTTTCAAACAGGCCTTGAAAACTCACTTATTTTCTCTAGTCCAACCCCCCTGCCTTCCACAACTCCATTTGCTCTCCAGTGCAAATCCATGCTCTTCTTTTCCGTTTTCTTCTGCTTCTAATTTTATTTTTATTGTAAACCGCTTAGATGCCTATGTTTAGGCCTTCGGCGGTATATCAAATGTACCAAATAAATAAAAGGAATCCACAAACGGAACACAAAGGTGATTAATGAAGTGCCTTAAGGGTTAGTCCTGGGGCCAGTTCTATTTTTTTATATTTTTGAACGATATTGCTGAAGGAACAAAAGGAAATGTTTGCCTTCTCCCAGGTGACAAGACAGTATGCAACTGAATGAACATCCTGGAGGGAATGGACAACACAAGACACAATCATCAATATATGCTGTCATTACTGTGCTTTATACACGGAATGAGACACTTATTGTCCATGGGATATGGACATTAAAAAATAAGTGAATGGAAAGCTAGCACGTGTATACTAGCATGTTGATATTCCTAGGGGCATAGTTTTGGTGGAGTTGCAAAGTATGTGTGTATTTTATAAAAATGCAAGTACACACATAGATGATATGCACACATTTACAGCTTTTTTGGGGCAAGTGCAAATTTGTGCACAATGAACTGTGTGCTGCTAGGACTGGTTCTGGGTGCTTATTGTATAAAGGCACATAGACTCCATAGTTGTCAATTATAAAATAGTTTTAAGCAGTGTCGTAGCCAGACTGCCAATTTTGGATGGGCCTGAACCCAAAGTGGGTGGGCACAAAATTTTCTCTCTACCCCCCTCCCCCAGCAAAATTTAGTCACGCTAATCAGATGCATTTGTCACACAGGGTAAAGTGCTGCTTTTCAGTGCATCAGATTTCAGAAAATTTATTTAATAGCCTAACACCCTTTTCAATGAGCTTTCAGAGGCCAAAACCTCCTGCCTCAGGTCAGTATAATGCTGTTACGGTATCCTCGCCTGACCTAAGGAAGGAAGTATTGGTCTCTGAAACTTCATTAACACAGGTACCATATTACTTTATCCTAAATTAAAAATAAAATTATTTTCTTTACCTTTCTTGTATGGCCATTTACTTTTTCTCATTGTGTCGCTCCCAGTCTCTAGATTCAGCTTTCCTTCGTTTTCGCTTAACTCTTCTGCCACGGTTTCCTGGCCATTTCTCATTTTTCTCTCCTTTTTCTTTGCTTTCTTCAATATTTTTCTGCCTCTCTCTCTCTGTCCTGATTTAATTCATTCTTACTATCCATTCTTTAATTTCCTTCATCTACTTATGGCTTTTCATCTTTTTCAAACCCTTGTTCTCCCCATGCCCCTTCCTCTTATTCTCCAGTCTTTCACTACTCTCCTTTTCCATCCAGCAGCTCTCTTCTTTCTCTCCCCATCCTTCCAGTAGTCTCCCCTCTTTCTTTCTGCATCCTTCCGTCCAGTGTCACCTTTCTCCCTACCCTTCCATCCAGCGTCTTCCCTCTTTCTCTCCCCATCCTTCCATCCATCTATCCTCTCTCCTGATCCTTCCATCTAATGTCTCTCTCCCTCTTTCTAACCAGTGTCTCTGTATCACTCTACCCTTTTCTGTTCAGTGTCCCTTCTCTCTCCACATCCTTCCTGTCTCTCACCTTTCTCTGCATCCTTCCAGTCTCTCCCCTTTCTCTCCCCATCCTTCCATCCAGAGTCTCTCTCTCCATCCATCCGTTTTCCCTCTTTCTCTCCCCATCCTTCCATCTGTTTTCTATCTTTTCTCCCCATCCTTCCATGTTTTCCCTCTTTCTCCCCATCCTTCCATGTTTTCCCTCATTCTCTGCCATCCTTCCATCTGTTTTCCCTCTTTCTCCCCATCCGTCCATGTTTTCCCTCTTTCTCCCCATCCTTCCATGTTTCCCTCATTCTCTGCCATCCTTCCGTTTTCCCTCTTTTCTCCCCATCCTTCCATGTTTTCCCTCATTCTCTGCCATCCTTCCATCTGTTTTCCCTCTTTCTCCCCATCCGTCCATGTTTTCCCTCTTTCTCCCCATCCTTCCATGTTTTCCCTCATTCTCTGCCATCCTTCCATCTGTTTTCCCTCTTTTCTCCCCATCCTTCCATGTTTTCCCTATTTCTCCCCATCCTTCCATGTTTTCCCTCTTTCTCCTCATCCTTCCATGTTTTCCCTCTTTCTCCCCATCCTTCCATCTGTTTTCCCTCTTTTTCTCCCCATCCTTCCATGTTTTCCCTCTTTTCTTCGACGAGGCCCGCCCTGCATGCCAGCGCCAGCCCCCATTGCCGGCCACTGCTGCTTTTCCTGTTGAGCAGCAGGGCCGGCGCTACAAAAAAGAAGAAGCGCTAACGGCGCTAAGGACGAGAAATGTTTAAAAAAAAAAAAAGTGCGGCACCGGCAGGCACTGTCTCGGCAGCCTTGAGGCATTGGCTGCTGAGGCATTGGCTGCTGGCTCGCAGGCTCCTCCCACAGACGGGAGGAGCCTGCGAGCCAGCAGCCAATGGCTCAGCAGCCGATGCCTCAAGGCTGCCGAGACAGTGCCTGCCGGTGCCGCGCTTTTTTTTTAAACATTTCTCATCCTTACTCCTTAGCGCCGTTAGCGCTTCTTTTTGTAGCGCCGGCCCTGCTGCTCAACAGGAAAAGCAGCAGTGGCCGGCAATGGGTGCTGGGGCTGGCGCTGGGCGGGCCTGGACTGAAATTGGGTGGGCCTGGGCCCCAACCAGGCCCACCTGTAGCTACGCTCCTGGTTTTAAGATAGGCATTTTTTTTCAAACATGATCATAAATGACCTGTTATAAAATTTAAAAACTAGAAAAAATGTATATAAGAACAGAAGGGAAAATATAAATCAAACAAGAAACCCTGTCTGAGTGCAATCAGAAAAAGTAATGGTAATATTAACAACCCTAAAATCCCCCCTAAACATTGTGGAGAAAAGACCTCGGTGAGTTACAGTAAAACCTGGTTCCCCAAGGACATATTCTCATATGTGGGTGATGTCATCCACAGAGCTCAGTGCAGACACTGCCATAGTGCACTGTCACTTTAAAACTTTGAGGCAGTGCCCCTACTTCGCATGTGTGGGTGCCTTCCCACCTGACACTCAATCGCGGGACCAGCAGTCTAGCGTTTTCCGCGGAGCAGAGAGGTTGGATTTCTAATCTATCCTCAGCACGTCAAACTTTTTCATTTTGATGCCTTCCCTTTCTCAGGAAATTTTTTTCTCATTTCTCTCTTTTTCTTAGTTTTATTCAGTTTATTGATTTTTCAAATTATTTTTCTTTTTTCTTTTTTACTGCTTCTTTTGGCCGGGAAGCATCGACCATTTTCAGGTACGGAAGTACTCGAGCTCCCTGCTCACCTGTAACTGGTACTCTCCACGGACAACAGGATAAGTCAGTTTCATATAATTTTCCTCTTCCCTTAGAGTTCAAAAGTTTTGATTTAAGAACATAAGAATAGTCATACTGGGTCAGACCAATGGTCTATCTAGCCCAATCCAGAACACAAGTACCTGGCAGAATCCCAAATAGTAGCAACATTCCATGCTTCTATTAAGCTATATTATATTAATTAGAGGGCCTAGCAGGATGTGTTCCTATAGTGTGCCTGCCATGCATAACCACAAGCTTTCCTTTTATGTTCATGCTAAGCTTATTCATATTCATGGCAGTATCAATATCACCCTTATCCTGCTGTGCATACAGAACCCCAAGGACAGGTGAGAAACTTTCCTATGCTTCTGCAAGTAATGTTCTGTGTTCTACACTCCTGTAGGTTTTATATCTGAGCTGTTCTCATATCACTTTACCAACATATACTAGAAGTTTTGAGGGTTTAGAGCTCCTGAATGAGCCCTTGTGTTTTGCTAGTGAGTGCAAATAATCTTATGGACCTTCCAAATACTTGCTGTCGATGCTTATGTTGTTTGAATAGCTCTTCTGGATTTGCATAATAGAGTATTCCATCATTCTAGAGTGCAAAAAGAATGTGAAATATGTAATATAAGAATTTTCATTTTTTCCAGAACCAGTGTTTAGTCTATATGCTCACACAGACAAAAAGACAGCTGTGCATAGCCGAATTATTTGGTCATGTGATTGGACCTCGGACAGCAAATACTTTGTTACAGGAAGTCGAGACAAGAAGGTAATTATTTCAGGAAGAAAATCAAAAAGCAAATATTATTATTATTATTTGTTACATTTGTATCCCACATTTTCCCACCTATTTGCAGTCTCATTGTGGCTTACAGAGTACCATAATGGCATTCGCCAGTTCCAGTATGAACAAATACAAGGTGTTATTGCGTTAGAATATATGGTTGATATAATGGGGAACTTAGGGAGGAAGGGGGAAATTGGGTGTGTCCAATACGATCTTTAGTTTTGTTGTGTTGCAGGTAGTCTTTTATGTTGGATCGGTGGGATATGCCTTCCCGAATAGGTTTGTTTTTAGTTCTTTCCGCAACTTGAGGTGGTCGTACGTTTTTACTATTTTTGGCAGAGCGTTCCATAGTTGTGCGCTTAAATAGGAAAAGCTGGATGCATACGTTGATTTGTATTTGAGGCCTTTGCTGTTTGGGTAGTGAAGATTTAGGTATGTTCGTGCTGATCTTGTTGTGTTTCTGGTTGGTAGGTCTATGAGGTCTGCCATGTAGGCCGGGGCATTGCCATAGATAATTTTATGAACCAGGGTGCAGATTTTGAAAGTAATACAGTTTTTCTCAGAGGGGTTTAGTGCTTTCAAAACACGTTTTTCTAAATATAAGCCTGGCTGCTGTATTTTGAGCGGTCTGAAGTTCCTTTATAATTTGTTCTTTGCAACCGGCATAGATTTCATTGCAGTAGTCTGCATGGCTTAGTACCATTGATTGTATCAAATTTCAGAATGTTTCCTTCAGGAAGAATGGTTTCACACGTTTGAGTTTCCTCATTGAGTAGAACATGTGACCATCTCTGGGAAATGGTGACTTAAAGTCTCCAGAAACAAAAAAATGAGGTTTCAATTAATTTTGTTAGAGCAAACAATTTGCAAAAGTTGTGTATTTGAACTTCTGTAACTTCTGTTTAAATTTTTCACATAAAAGGATGGGGTTTAGACTGTTGTATTACAGACTGCTTATGGACTCATGGCATAAAACAAATTGACCATTCTGAACATTTATCTTATCTTTGGATAGGATTTGGTGTTAGGTCTCTCCTCTCAATTTTCTTTCTTCTTTTTCAATGATTTGTAATAGTTTGTTTTCTCAGGATATTTTTCTTATATTGGATGTCTATTCCTGTCAAGAATGTGTTATTTATGTGTAATTTTAATAATTGCTCATTAAAAAATGTGCATGGCTTCATACTTTTATGCATATATAATGCCAGGCAATTTTATTATGTGCCTATTTATATATGTAAAACACTGTTTCATACATATAAATGCCTTATAAAATTACATCCTGTCCTCCAAGGGCCGATAAAGAAAACAGTAATCTTCAGTTTTGTCTCCCCAGGAATTCTAAGCACCAAATGAGAGGGAGTGAACAACACAGCACCAACAGCACACAAAGCAAGCATAGTCAGCCCCTAGAAGAGGTAGAGGAAGACCCAACTCGGCCTGTGTTTTGGCGTGATGCCGGCATAAGGGTTCATTCAAGCCTGAAGATTTGCAGAAATGGCACTGAAACAGGCTTCAAGCAGTAAATGCACATTTTAATCAAGCTACTTTAGGAAGCAGTATAATAGAGTTGTCTGTTGAATGACCCCTGACGCAGCAAACTGTTTAAATTCTGGAGGGGGGCCAGAAGTATTCCTGTCTATTAACACAACAGAAGGCTCCGTATTGGACTGTAGCTTTTCGGATCCTCAGCAGCTAGTAACAGGGTTGGGGGTTTTCTTTGGGGTGGGGGGTGTTTTTATTTTTTAGAATAGAACAAACAGGCCTTTTTCAAGGAAAAAGGAACACAATCATGAGAATAGGGAGGCTTTACCTGCTCTTTTCTGCAAGTCAGCAGAGAAGGCAAAAGCAGCTCAATGTGTGACTGGGCAGCTTCTCCTCTTAACCAGACTGAAGTGGTGAGAGTGCATGGACAGAAGGAGGCAGCTGGAAATGAAACATCTGTGCCGCACTGCATTGCAATAGCCAGTCTGCAGAGGTGGGGAATTATGCACAAATTCTGCATTGTGCAGAATTTCCCCATGAATAAAATGCACTATATAATTCGCTGCCAGCAAAACACAGTATGATGATTGAATGAATATAAATTGTTACCAGAATGATGGCTTTCCAAACAGTTGCTAATACTATCAAACAAGTCTTGTCCCTTTATATCCTTCCACAGTTCCACTGACGATTAAATTCTGGTTAACGACGTTTGTGCAGGCCATTTTCTGTGTATACTTCCCATGGTCTCACAGGCCATATAGGGCCCACCCCTCTGCTAACATGTAGTTTCTGTGTAGAGATCATTAGCAGTCTCATTTGTTTTATTTTCTCACTAGGTGGTGTATTGGTGTTTTAGGGTCTGGTGTAATATTTACAGTGCTGCCTTTTCATGGATAAAATGTTGCTCTTTGAATCCTGGCAGTTGGTGCTGTTACGGTATGGTAAGGTTCTGAGTGTGTTTTTGCACAAGTTTCTGCATAGTGTTTTGCAATGGAGGGATTGTGTGTTGGCTTTACTAACATTATATTATCAGATGAGGTTTTAGAAGGTTTTGTAGGATCTGATGTGTATTGGTGGTTGTCTTTTTATAGCAGACTTGTGTCTGATCAGATTTAAGTTATGAGACACTGCCTCTTGAGGGGTCTTTAAATACAGTTGATTTGTTTCCATAGATGTGGTCAAGTGCTTGCAATAATAAGAGTTTAAAATATGTAACATCGCCCATGATACAGAAATCCATTTTTAGGTTCATATGAGTGCAGTGGCCTCAATCTTGTCACCATTGTGCCAAATTTGTTTTTCAAATAGACCACAATTAAAACCTCTCTCATTGGCCTTCACTCTTACTCTTTAGGATGGACCACCCTTGGCACCTCTACATTCTGGTCCAGCATCTTCCTTCCTTCCCTTCCTGTCCCCTAGCCTACCCCATCCCCACTGCTTCCAACAACAACAACAAAAAGGTGGTATAAAGGTGTAGAGTTGTTGTCTAGGTCACACCATTGATCGCTGTGCTGGTCCTGAGGGGCAGAGCCATCAGTGGTGTGGCCTAGACCAGTGGTTTTCAACCCAGTCTTCAGGGACCACCTGACCAGTCAGGTTTTCAGGCTGTCTACAATAAATATGCATGAGAAAGATTTACATACCAAGAAGACAGTGTGTGTAAATTTATCTCATGCATGTTCATTGTGAATATCCTGAAAACCCAATTGGCCATGTGGTCCCTGAGGACTGGGTTGAGAACCACTGGCCTAGACAATTGCTCTGCTCATTTATGCTGTTTTGTTTTCGGCAGAAGTGGCTTGGTTGGCATGGGGCTAAGGAAGCTGTGCTACCTTGTTGTCGGGGGGGTGGGGGGGGGAGGAAGGCATCCACAAAAGTTTGTCCAGGACCCCATAGGTAGTTAAAGCAGCCCTGGGGTCTGCGCCAGAAGGCATGTGTAGAGATGTGAAGACTTGAATATGCACACTCTAGAAGAGAGGAAACAGGGGTGATATGATACAGATGTTTAAATACTTGAAATGTATTGATGAGCAAAGAAATACTTTTCAAAGACGTGGAAAGCCATAGAACTATAGGACATGAAGTGGAATTATAAAGAGGTAGGTTAAAAGTAACATCAGTAAATACTTCTTCACTGATAGGGTAGTGGATGCCTGGAATGTCCTCCAGGTGGAGGTGATTGGAACAAAGACAGTGACAGAATTCAAAAAGGCATGGGATAAATACAGAGGATCCATATCTAGCAAGAGGATGGGATCCAAAGAAAATGAATGTCATAAAGGGGTGTGACGTGTACGCTATTTGTGTGTTAGATTTAGGGGACTTGTGAAGTAAGTTGTGCAGAAATTTCCATGTTTGCTATAAAGCCTTTCTAGCATTTTCTTAGTTCTGAAAGTTGGATGATATTCATTCAAGTATTTATATACCGCTTAGACCTAAGTAGTTTACAGTTTTCATTTTACAGGTACTGGGACTGTCCCTAGTGGGCTCACAATCTAAGTAGTAGACTGTACTACTGTTGTACCTAGGGCAATGGAGGGTTAAGTGTCACCTCAGTTATTTCTTTAATTTATTTTGCTGTCTGTGGAAAAGCTCCATTACAGGTAAGCAACTACATTTTTATGTTGTATGTTTCTCATAATTATATAGAGCACAGTTCTGTCTTACAAAGTTGAAATTTGAAACATATTAAGCGGGTCATTCATTGTGTATATTGGGCTGTGAAATTCTCGATTCCTGCTGAAGACCTTCTCTTCATCCCTACTTTCTGTAACTATTCTTGTGATCCATGCTCTGGCTAGTTGCTACACAGAGGAAGCCTTTTGTTGCCATAACTAATGGGTTCTCTTGTGTCTAACAGGTCATTATCTGGGGTGAATGTGGCACAGCTGGAGCCAACAGAGAGAATGGGTCAGGCACCATTAGGCCATGTTCTTCCATCCTAGATGTGGGAGATGCTATCACCTCTGTCAGTGTGTGCCCTGTGCTTGCCCCTGATGGAAGGTATTTGTGTATTTGCCTGCATATTTTTTGGTTCATTTATCATTTGCTTTGTACTTGACAGTAATATGGGAGCCATTTTCACTTTTCACAATAATCTAACCAGTAGGCTGGTTTTATAAACAGAAATTTTATTTTTTTATTTTATTTTTTTATTTTTGTTACATTTGTACCCCGCGATTTCCCACTCATGGCAGGCTCGATGCGGCTTACATGGGGCAATGGAGGGTTAAGTGACTTGCCCAGAGTCACAAGGAGCTGCCTGTGCCTGAAGTGGAAATCGAACTCAGTTCCTCAGTTCCCCAGGACCAAAGTCCACCACCCTAACCACTAGGCCACTCATCCTATTATTAAACTTATTATAACACATTCTAAATATATTTTTTGTGTTTTTCATATCAGACACAGAACTGTTTTTCGGATATATTTGTATATGTGTTGTTTTTTTTTTTTTTTGTTTTGTTTATTTTATTATCCCTGGCTTTTGTGAAATTCTGCCTGCATTAGATTAGCATAACCATGAGAAAAGTCTATAACTAATTTAAATTAAATACTGTACATTGGTTTCAGCAACCATGCCTTATTAGAAATTAATTTATTTTATAGAATGAATGTTACATGGCTTGACCAGAAATATTTCAGTATATATTTAGGTACATATTATCCAAGTTTAACCGAAGGCTAAGTTAGCTCAAGTGACAAAGTATAATTATAACTTAAATTCTTAGGTGTTTGTTTAATAGCTAATGAGGCGTCCTTTCAGGGTGCCAAAAATCATTGCTGTTATTACACTAGAAGTGTCATTGCTGTGTATTTTTCCTGCAGGTACCCATTGTCAAATTTAATTGGGGTGGGGCTTGATTTGCAGCCCACTGGGCCACCAGGGCTTTTTCAGGGGGTACGCTAGGGGGGCTGGAGACCCACCGATCTCCAGTCCCCCCAACCCTCCCCCAGACACGTTTGGGGGGTGGAGATTGGTGGGTCTCCAGCCCCACCCCAACCTGAGGATGTGATCAGTTGCCCCCCTGGTTGTTGGTGTAATACATTGCTACCTGATAGTCCATTTGAGTGAGTAAGTTTGGTTGATCAGCCAATTTCTGAAAGCCTTTAGAGCGTTCCAGAAGGTTGATGTGAAAATCTATCTCCTGAGCTGACCTGATTGTGAAGCCCATCTAAATGAGCTCCCCAACGCAGGTAGGATGCATCCGTCGTCAGCACCTTTCAGGGCTGAAGAATTTGGAATGGAAGTCCCACAGTCAGATTGGAATGAATTGTCCCCCAGAGCAGAGATTGAACCAGCTGTGGTGTCACTTGGATGGCATCCACTAGGTTCCCCATAGCCTGGCATCACTGGGAAGCAAGGGTCCACTGGGCAGTTCTCATATGAAAATGTGCCATGGATGTCACGTGGACAGTGGAAGCCATGTGGCTTAACCTCAACATTTGCCACGCTGTGAACTGTCGACAAGCTTGAAGTTGAGTGGCAAGAGCAACAAGAGTGTCCGCTCTTGGCACAGGGAGGAAAGCTCGCACCCGCTGCATGTATAGCAGGGCTCCAATAAAGTCCAATTGCTGAACAGGAAGCTTAAAATGAACCCTTGTAGCTCCAGCACCGAAATAGTTCTCTGCATGGACTCCTGAGCACCATTCCTCAACATGCCTTTCACCACCCAGGTGTCCAGATAAGGGAACAAATGGACTCCCAGTCTTCATAGCGATGCTGTGACTACTACAAGATGTTTGGTAAAGACCCTGGGAGCTGATACAAGGCCAAAAAGCAGACCGCGATACTGGAAGTGATGTACCCCCAGCCAAAACTGAAGATACTTCCTGTGACCTGGAAGCATAGTGATATGAGTTGTAAGCATCCTTCAAGTCTAGAGAGCATAGGCAATTGTTTTCCTAAATCATGGGGAGAAGGGTGCCCAGGAAAACCATCCTGAGCTTTTCTTTGACCAGGAATTTGTTCAGGGCCCTGAGGTCTAGGATGGGACACATCCCTCCCCCTCCTCCCCCCGGTCATCTTTTGCACAAGGAAGTACCTCGAATAGAATTCCTTCCCTTCTTCCCCTGGTGGAATAAGCTTGACCGCATGGCCCTTTAGAAGGGTGGAGAGTTCCTCAGCAAGTACCTGCTTGTACTGAGAGCTTTGACTGGGGAGCTTTGTGGACCTTATGCGCATGCTGTTGATGGGATCTAGCGCACTGGAGCTGAGCCTGCTGAAGCTGGCGAGAAGGAATATACCTACACCTCTGTGAGTAGTAGGGACTGCTGTTCAACTTGCCTAAAAACCTCCTGGATGAGGAGGCTATTGCAGAAGGCGTTCAGCAGGAGAGAGTATTAGTGGTATCAGTATGTTTCTTGATGAGGTCAGCGACCTCCTCCATCTTCTCTTCAAAAAGATTATTCCCCTGGCACAAGGCTTCTGCTGAACCGCTGGGTCCAAGCCAGAAGCACGCAGCCATGAGAGTCTGCACATCACTTTACGTTGAGCAGAGATCCTGGACACCACATCAAAAGTATCGTAAGTGCCCCTGGCCAAGAACTTACGACACGCCTTCTGCTGCTTGACCAACTGGTGAAGCGATTTGGCCTGCTCCGTTGGGAGAGTCTGCCAAATCAGACATACTCCACACCAAGGACTACAAGTATAGTCTCGTCTAGAGCTGGTACTATTGGATAAAGGAGATGAACTTGGAGGCCTGATAACATCTTTTGCCCAAAAGAATACAGGGTTTTAGCTTCTCTGCCAGGGAGCGCCAGAGCATAGTTCCTAGAACTCCTGACTCTTTTGAGCAAAGATTCCACCACCAGGGAATGATGAGGCAACTGGGGTCTGTCAAATCCCAGGGAAATCTGAATCTAGTATATGGTGTCAATATTATTAGGAAGGATATGGACCGACAGAGAGGACTCCCAGTTCTTCACTTGAATATCCCGCAGAGTCTCATGAAGCAGGACCGTCGCAGCCTCTCTAGGAGAAGATTCATAGTCTAAGACCTCGAGCATCTTAGCCCTGGGCTCATCCTCCACTTCCAAAGAAATGGGAATGGCGGCTGCCATTTCTTTAACAAAAGATGGGAAGGACAGGTTCTCTGGTGGAGACTTTTCTTCTTTCTTGTGGAAGGGAGGGCTTTGAGAGGATACCATAGGACTCCTCCTCCGAGAAGTACCATGGATCCTCATCAGAGTCCTATGAGTGCTCCTCATCGGTGTCAGCGAGAAACGCCTCATAGAAGGGCTAAGACTGAGACCACACCCACCTCAACAAGGAGGAGCTATGTCCTCGAGAAGGGTCCGGCGAAACTTCCTCCACTGATGTTGAGGGACTGCCAGCATGGGCGGCAGTCGACACTGAGTCTGCAAGCAGCACTGGCGTCGGAGACCTCACCGCAAGCTGATGGCCATGCGGTGCAGCAGCAAGAGGCAGGGCAAGCACAAGCACCTTAGACACCAATGTACTCTGTTGTATTAGCCCCGCCAAAAGCTCAGAGAGTGAGGCCCAGAGGTGCTCATTAAGGGCCATCAGGAAAGTCTGGGCTTTGGTTCAGGGACAGGCTGCTGAAATGTCGGGGTCAGAGTGAGTGTTTGGTCCTGGCTGCTTGGAAACCCATGCTTCGGCACCTCTTGAATGAAGGGGGAGCGATCCTTCTGGTATCAACACTTCTCGGGTACCAGGTGTTCCCTCTGTGTCCTGGAGCTCCTGGCACCATGTGTCAAGGGAGATTGATGCCGATACTTCATGGGCTTCCCCCGATACCAGTCATCGATGCTCCTCAGTGCCAACAAGGATGATATTGAATCCTCACCTAGCCTTGGGGTCCGGTCTGATTCTGACCAGTCCCGGGAGCGTGCACAGCAACCAGCATTGAAGCAGCTGGAGACCCACTCGATGCACAGCTACTCTGTGTTTATGGCCTAGCAGCCATGTGGACTGATGTACCTGATGCAACTCTTGACCTCGATGCTGATACTGAAGACGCTGATGTCAATACCAACATGAGACGTCAGACCTGGCTCAAAAACATTTTTCTCATTGAGCCTCTTTCCAACTGGGTTCTTTACTTCATATGAAGACAACATAGTTAGAAGGGGTATGTTCAGGCCCCAAACATTGAGGACACTAAGAATGAGTGTCCTTGCTAGAGATGGTCCTGTTGCACTGGCTATAGTTCTTGAAGCCACTGAGAACTTTTGATGACATGGAAAGGAAAACGACTGTGGCCAAATCAGAGGACTCGACGGTGCCAAAAGAGGGGCCAAGCAGTAGAAAAACAAAGGGAAAGGCACAAAAAGTCCCGAAACAGAAAGCAAAAGGAAGAGACACAGGAAAGCACTAAAAAAAACCACTCTGTAAAAATTCTCAAACCGAGCTGTGAGGAGTGACGAGAAATGGTGTCCTCTCACTGTTGAA
Source organism: Microcaecilia unicolor (assembly GCF_901765095.1). Taxonomy (NCBI): domain Eukaryota; kingdom Metazoa; phylum Chordata; class Amphibia; order Gymnophiona; family Siphonopidae; genus Microcaecilia; species Microcaecilia unicolor. The sequence continues at coordinate 237,263,675 of NC_044031.1, forward strand.
AAAAGAGAACTAGTGGTCCCGCGCTCTTGCAGTGGGCGTGAAGGCACTCATGCATGAGTGGTGGGAGCATGGCACGTGCTCTTAAAGCTATACAAAACTTTTTTCAAGCACCAAACCAGGTGACGCAGGCTTGTCACCCACATATAAAAATTATTGGCCTGCTTGACCTCGGAGAAGTATTTGATATCTGACAGCCTGAATAAAACCCTGAAACAAGTAATCATGACTATAGTATTATCAGTAACACTGACAAATGATGAAATATGACTTTCAGTATTGAGTGAAAATTTGTGTTCTTTGAGTGACTTGATTTCATTTTCTTCTCAATCAGTTGCATCATTGCAGTGGGACTGGAGAGTGGGAAGATTCATCTGTATAAATGGAAATTGTGCGAACAGACTTCCACTTATGCTGACTGGACAAAATGTTTTGAAACAAACCTAAGGTAGATGTAGCCCCTCTTCACAGTATACCACTAAGACTATTAGGGGGAGCACACTGCTGATACCAGAGCTAAGTCCCTCAGGGCACTTGCAAACCCTGATTTGGATCTTGCAGTAGATATTAAGATGATTCTTTCAGGTTCCCAGGTATATGAGTAAAATAGTGTTCCAAAATAAGTCCTTGATGAGAGAATTCTTATTTGGAAAAGAGCAGTGCCACTTATAACAGTTATAGTTGTAGATACAATGCAGAACAGAGGTTTGTGATATTAGCTTATACACTCCTGGGACATCCTCACTTGCTGGACTTTGTTCCCTTTAAACTGGGTTCCCTTTAAACTGGGCTCCCTAACTCCCCAAATGCTTGAATTTTTTCCCCTTTACTCCTTCCTGCTTTCATCCTATAGATAGCTCTGTCCTTTCTCTTTTTTTACCTTTCCACATGTCTGGGCATCTGACAAACACTTTTTGCTGGTCCTGCAAATATCTTCTTTCACTGCAGAAATTCAGTGCAGAGTCATAAGAGCTTAACAACTAGCATCCTGTGTCAAACCAAAGATCTATCAGTCCCAGTATCCTGTTTCCAACAGTGGCCAATCCAAAGGTATCTGTCAGCATCCCTCCCGCCCCCCCCCCCCCCCCCCCCCCCCCCCCCCCCCCCCCCCCCCCCCCCCCCCCACCCCCCCCCCCCCCCCCCCCCCCCCCCACAAGAAAAAAGCAAGATCCCATGCTTCTTTTACCACATGAATAAGCAGTGACTTCCCCAAGTCTGCCTTAATAATGGTTTATGAACTTTAACTCCAAGAATTTGGCAAACGTTTTGATAACTCGACTGCCCTAACTGCTTTTATCACATCTACCAGCACCAAATTCCAAAGCATAAATATGCATTGAATGAAAATAATTATTTTCCAATTTTTTTGAAATATGCTACTTAGTAACTTCATGGTATGTCCCCTGGTTTTCGTTCTTTTTGAAAGAGTAAATGTAGTAGCATAGTGGATGATGGCTGCCAAGGCAGTGCAGGTTACTTTCCCTGTGGCTTTAGAATAAGCACAGCAGTCATTTCACAGCTGTTTTAAGTTGCAGTGCTCCACTCTTGGTTTCCATCCTCTTGCCCTTTAGTGACTCATTGTGTTTATCCCACTCCTTGTTTGAATTCCAGCACTGTTTTTGCCTCCACCATTCTTTCCATGAAGAAATATTTGCTAAGGTTACTCATTTGTTCTCAGGAGCATCTTGATTTTGAACATACCTCTCCTTAACTGGCTGCATTGCATTGGCTTCCAGCAGCCTGGAGAGTGAAATTCAAAATCCTGACTGATTCACAGGGCACTAAATGGTGATGTCTCACAGTATGTAAGTGCTGTGTTAAGAATTTATAAGCTGGTTGATAGCTAAGATCAGAAGGTTCTCATCAATTCTGTTTTCTGTCTATCAGACAGTGTCACCTGGCTAAAACATGGGCTTGTATCTTTTCACTGGCTGGCCCAGTAAACTGGAAAGTACCACAAGAGTTGGGAAAAATTGAAAGCAACACCAATTTCAGAAAAAAGCTAAAGGCCTGACTATTTAAACAAGTATTTTTAATTTATGTGTTTGCTTCAGACCCCTGCCTGGGAGGATTACCTATCCACCTGTTTTCTCCCATCTCTGGGAGAAGTCAAGGGAAAGAAATTCACATGCACACAAAATAACTGTCTGTAAGATAACAAAGGCCTTCAGGAGAAAGACCGCAAATGTTCAAACTTTCAGATTAAAACCAGGGAAGTCCCCAAACTCCTTGTAACTCTCCAATAGAGCTGGCAAGGAATGTTCTGGGTCTACAATATGAACCAGTAAATCACCCACAAAAGCAGAGATTTTAAAGCTAGTGGACCCCAACTGACCCCCCCCCCCTAATATCCAGGTTGTTTATAATATTCTTTATTAATAGGTCTAAAGTTAATACAAATACTAACATCCCTGTTTCATTTCCCTAAAGATTTTGAAGAGACCCCATTGGCCGCAACCTCAGCAGAAGGGACACAATATAAAGTCTGAATTGCCACATAAAAAGGCACAATAATGCTATAAGATTTTAATAGCCCATACATGAATCCTCAGTTCACCCTATCAAATGCCTTCTCTGTGTCAAAACTAATGAGTAGAGAAAGCATTGACAGGCACTGGTTCTTTTTTCCAGTGAGGCTAAAATCTGCTGTAAATTTCTGGCAGCATGACTGGATCACATAAAATCCACCTATAGAGAAGCTACCAAACGGCAGAACTTGAGTGAGTCTGTTAGCCAAGATCTATGTGAATAACTGAGGAAAGATACAGGTCTATAAGATTCTGCGTTCTGAGGATTTTACCTGCACATTTGCCATTTAAATGCCTAGTGCTCCAGTCCAGCAAAGTCTTTTCTGCAGTTCCTCAAAGTCAGCTTATCTGCAAATTTCCACATCATTAATGAATAAGTTAAACATCAGTCCTAATACAGATCCCTGAGGCACTCCATTGTTAAACTTTTTCAATTGGGAAGACTGACCATTTAATCCTGCTCTTTGCATTCCTGTCTATAATTGAGATGTGTGACCTGATGCTAAGTGTTGAAACTTTGGACTTGATTAAGTTTTTACAGTTCAAATTAATGACAAGAGGGCATAAAATGTCATTAGTTAATAACCCTAATTATTCTGGCATGTTGGATACCTGATGGTTCTGATAAAATCAGTTTTTCACAGTTAACAGTGCTTGAGACAAGAAGAGTGTACTAATTAAATGAATGGTGACATTTGAGTCTCAAAGTTCAGCTAACTTTGACATATTAAGGTGGAAACACAATTTCTTTTCTTATGATGTCTTAAATACCTTCTTTTGCAGTCAGAGCCATTCACTCACTGTTAAGCAACTGGGCTGGCGAAGTTGTGTGGGCAGAGCTGGACGGAATGATGTGGACCCTGACAAGTGGTTGCAGTTGGCAAGCTGTGGAGCCGATTACTGTGTAAAGATATTTGATATAAACAGATATGCTCTCTAATTCACTGAGATTTTTCTGGGACTTGATCAGTCTTAGAGTGAAAACAGAGGAAGAAAATACAAGGTACCGTTGGTATCAGAAGAAAAATAATTACAGTTTATAGTCATTGTATAAATACACCTGGATTTTTTTTATTTTTGTTTTTAGGAGTTCTGTTAGATTCTGCACTGAAGTCAGAATAATGTATTTATGGCCTATCATTGTTACCATGCAGATAAATATAATATTACAAATTCTTTGTTTTAACTGTTATTTGCTACTGTTCCACTGATATCAAGATAATGCTACTAAAATGTATTACCTACTTTTAAAAAATTATGATGTATTTATTTGTAAATTCACTGTTCCATTCTTAAGGTGTTTTGCAATTGAGAGCCTTAAATGTAACAATTAACTTTCTAACATTTGTTAGGACTGCAATACAAAATGCAGTACTGCAAGAGAATGTGCAGAAAGGGCGAAAACTTGTATATAATTATAAAATAAAGATATAATAGAATGAGTGGCTGCTTTATTTTAGTCTTCTGAATACTTGAGTTGTTCTTCCAGGCATCATCATACAGTCAGTTATATTTCTGCTGTTTGGTTAAATCTTCAGATCTGTATGTTGTTCTGTGTGAAAATAAAGGCATGGTTTTGTTTTATTATGTTCATTAAATGATTCATTTGTCTCAGTAATATGTTAAAAATATTCCATAAAGGAAACTCTGCATTGTATAAGAGAGTAAATAGTAATATGTTCCTTATGAGCAATCAAAAAAATAAACACTCCTTTTACTAAGGTATGCTAACAGATTTAGCACATGCTAAATACTAAAAAGCCCCTAAGATGCTACTTTTTAAAGTTATTTAAATATGATCCCTTACTGTGGTCCAATACACCTGGGAAAACCAATGATTAGAATTGTATCAGAATTCTTATCCACACTGGTTATGGCACATGATGTCACATACACCACAAACCAATGAGATACCATTTTGTAAAATAGCACTTGTGATATTGTGCCAGATATGAATGCTCCTAGGAATTTGTAGAAGAGCAACTTAAAGGGCACCATGTCTAGGGATTTTAAATAAATCGATATGAAGATTTTTAATTCAGTTTTGGTTTTTGCTTTCATTGGGCTATGCCAGAATGATGATGAATAGCCATTCGTCCCTCGTCTCATCTATAATATCGGTGCAATCTAAACCAAATCTCTGAAGTAAATTTCAGATTGTCATATGCATACTTTTCCATAATGCAAATACTGGCACATTTTTCAAAAGTGTACATACTTCCATTTTTTTTAAATGATGATAGTGAAATAATGTATTTATACTTACACATGCAGTTGACCACACAAATGTCCAAGATAATTTATGCCCATATATGTTGCAAGCATAAATACATGGAATACATCTGGTCTGGGCTTCCAGGATGGTACTTTTGAATTGCATCCATTCCTGATGTAAAATTTTGACCTTTGCAGCTGCTCCTCTAAGTTTTGTGGATTTGTATTTTGTTTTTGTTTTTTTACCATTCTCCATATTTTATCAAGGATTGATACTGGGTCTGATTCTATTCAATATATTTTTGAGCAACAGCGGCAAAAGGTTAGAAGGCAAGGTTTGCCATTTTGCAGAAAATACTAGGTTTGCAACAGCGTAGACACTCTAGAGAGAGTGGACAACCTGAGAAGTGATCTGCTGGTTGCTCTGCACATGCCAAAGATGTCCTTCAACAAAAACAAAAAAAAGGACATCCCTGACTAGCACCTGGACGTTTTCCTTCAGCTTTTGTGATGGGCGTCCTTCTCGGACGTGTTTTTCTTACGTGCCTAAAATGACCACAGCCATGGAGGTTCTCTCAACATTCTCTGCCCCCTTCAAGATTGTTTTCAGCTTGCGCCCCCCCCCCCCCCCCCAGGATTGGGACATGCGAGGACGTCCAAATCAAATTATTTGGATGCCCCTCCCTCCAGGTCTATCTTAGCCAATCACAATGTGTTTAGCTGTCACCGGTATCAGCTAAATGCGCTGTGATTGGCTGAGAGACACCTGGAGGGAGGGACCTCCAAATAGTTTTGATTTGGATGTCCTCGCATGTCCCAATCCTGGGGGGGGGGGGGGGGGGCACAAGCTGAAAACAACCTTGGAGGGGATGGAGAATGTTGAGAACCTCCATGGCTGTGGTCATTTCAGGCACGTAAGAGAAACACGTCTGAGAAGGGTACCCATCACAAAAGCTGAAGGGAAACGTCCAGTTGCTTGTCAGGGATGTCCTTTTTTTTTTTTTTTTTTAGTGAAGGACATCCAAGTGACACTTGGATGGCCTTCACTCGAGAGAAAAAAAAAAAAAAAGGACGTCCTTGATGAGCATGGATGTTTTTTCTTCAGCTTTTGTGATGGGTGTCGTCCTCTGCATAGTCCCGCTCAGCAGCCCCAATGAGAGGTGCAGATCTGTTAGGTTTTCCACGGTGCATGGCGTTGGAAAACGGCTGTGCATCTGCTAATTAGCTCATTATAATAACCTGTAGATCATTTGCATTCCGTTTTCGTTAGCTGCTACCATGACAGGAAAATGGCTCGGCGAACCTGTTTGAGCATGTCCCGGTTTACTACTTGCGTGCTAAACGGGCTAGAACCAGTTTAAAAACAACAGTGCTGGCTTGTTAAGTTTAGTGCATTTAGCCCTGAGTCTGTGATCAGCCCCTCTCCAAAAGGGAGAACTATCAGTGACTGGTGCTTGAAATAATGAAACGCAGCACTAACAGTACCACAGCACAGGTAAAAATTCACTATGAATTGCAACCCTGGGAAGGAAAAAATCAAGCAGTAGCTTACTGCCTCTGCATGGAGCGAGTCATGTCCCTCAACACACCAGATCTATTACCTAGTCACAGCTTCCATTCTCTACAAGAGAGCAATCATAGAGAGGTGGAATTATGCTTCTCCCAGCAAGTAGTAAGTACAGAGCTCCAAAAGGCATGGAGTGCAAAACACAGGTGTTCATAAGAGCTAATCACAGAGGACCACAGAAATGCAGGGATCTGATTCATATCCATAGCTTAATAAATATACAAACATATACTCTGTCACACACAGACATCACAAGCTGCCACAATACATTTTACACTTTCTTTTGGCTTTTCTACTTGTCTGAACAGTATAAATGAGCGCATGCGTTGGTATAGAACATGTCTGGGCAGCTGCTCCCCAAACCCCCCTCTCAAATCCCTTTACAGCTAAACACCACTCCCTCTCTCTTCTCCTACAGTATAAAGTACAGTTTTTGCAACTCCACCCTATCACTATAGGAAAGGAAGTAGGTCACAAAAAATGTGGTAGCCTCAATTCATCCAAAAAGAATTAATCTCTACTGATCATTTATTATTGACTGGATAAAAGTTATAGGTAAGCAAATCAACAATTCTTATGACACAATAATTACAGAACAATTTTAATACATGGGTTGCTTGCTCTAGTAGTTTTAACAAAGAAATTTTGAGTAAAATACAAACAAAGGTTTTCGGTACAATACAAATAGGCTCAGATTTTAACAATGAAGGTTTAAGTGAAACACAAACAAGGTTTTGAGTACAATAAACACAGGGAGTGGACATGATCAGTAACTGTACAGTAGTGTGTTAAAATTCTAACCACAAACTTTTTTTTATCATAGAAGACTTTGAATTTTGTAAAGTATGTGGCTTGCTTTTTTTTTTTTTTTCCTGTTCTGCTGTAGGCACCTCAGGATCATAATCAATGTTCCCTCTAAGGAGTGACCTGCTACGTGCAAAAAACTTTTCAGGTGAGCGCTGAAAATAGCCCATCAGCCAAAAAGGGGGGTGGGGTGTTATTTAAAAAATTCTCCCTGGCCTGGGTCCCATTTTGAAGTTTATCATGAGATAATAGTTCCTCAGAGCTGATGGGAGGGCCTGCAACTACCTCTCACAGATAAACAGTTCCTTATGTATTAATCTGTTTACTTTCCTTCCTGAGAGAGATTTCAGTCTTCAAGAAAAGTTCAAGTTGGATATATAATAACATAAGAAATAAATGTAGAAACACAAAATATAGGGAAAAATTTTGTATCAGGAGAATAATGTACTAAAGCTTGGATTTTGCTAATCCAGTGTGCTGAAGTGATGGTGACAAGAAACAGCATTTTCCAGGTAAGGGAACAAGTGGTTCAAATGGAGATTGAAGCAATTGCGATAAAACCAAATTCAGGTCCTGTGAAGGTGGTAGAGGTTTGAGAATGGAGTGTGAAAGATGCCGTGAGTCATTTGTACTACTAAAAATCATAATGGTTAAAAAAAAAGTCATTAAAAATGAAAAATACAAAGAGATAAACAATCCACAGTACAACATAACCTTACAGACACATAAGGGAAACAAATCCATGGGTCCAGCAAATACTTTCTCCCCTCCCTTCCTCCTCGCTGCAGGTCTCACAGGTTCCTGCAGCTGTTAGTGATTCACAGTCAGAGGCCATCTCTGTGGCCTTCCTTCTGCCCTGTCCTGCCCTGCCCTCTCTACTGCAACTTCCTGTTTTGATGCACGGGGACAGAAATCTAACCTATTCCTGCCAGAATCCAACCCATCCCCATCTGTCCCCATGGAGATTCTAACCTATCCCCACCGTCCCTGCCACAAGTAATCTCCTCCATCCTAGCTCCCGGCCTGTCCAGCCCTTGCTGTGTCGCAGTCACCTTGATTCCCCCCCCCCCCCCCCCCCAGAAAGACAGATTCTATAAGCAGTAAAAATACTAGTAAAAGTAACATAAATCATTGTGTTCTGTACTTTGCTAAGACAGCAGATGGTACAGATCAGCACAGGACCCAAAGCAGTCCAAATTCAAAACCAAGTAAAGTCAGAAACAACACAGTTTATAATTAATTGTTCAACCACCTTTAGGATTCACCTTTGGGTTTAAAAAGTAAAACCATGTGCATGTAAGGACTGGATAAATTAATAAAAAAAAAAACAAGTTTAAAGCAAATGGCCTTAATATGTAATATTTGGTAGCAATAATGAAACAGCGATGGACTATTGACATAGCAAGCAGCCTGAGCCAACAGATTTATTTTCTACTGAACATAATTAACTTTGTATGAACCTGGTGGCTAATAGTGTGCTGAACTGGACAATGTTGGCACATTTACACTGACACTGGATAAAACTTCTGCATGAAGGAACCCTTCTCTATCCAATACATTTCTGTGAAAAAGCAGTAATAAAAAAAGGCAAGTGCATTTTTATAATATACCACTGCAACCCACAAAACAAAAGGAGCAAATTCTCACATGCCATCTTTTTCTTTTGATGTAGGCACAGGAAAAAAATATTTTAAATGCTTCCTTCCAGTTTCAACCTAATTCATGTTTAATATGGGATATAAATGTCATAAATAAGTAAATAGATAGAAACTCTGAATTTTGAGCACCTGATTCTCGTAACATAATATCTTTTAGTGGCCCTTTACCGGGAGAAAAAAAAAATCTCTGCATGAATATAACAGTGCTAGGGTGTCCTTATAACCAGCCTCTCCAAATGACACATTGATTACGATTTATAACAAATTACTACTCTACCTATGAAAAGTTATTCTGTTATTATACTTCCTCTGTGTACATCCACATGGTGCACAAGCCAGCATATTTGAAAATATAAGTGAGATTACATAAAAATGCCACCAACATTAAAGATTGTCAATATGGAAGTCTCATGAGGCCACCACTGGAAGTCTCAGCAGCCATTTTAAAAAAGTGGAGAGGAGAGGATCAGCACTGCGGCAGCAGGCAGGAAAGAGTGGGGATCTTTCCTGCCCCAAAGAATCCACTAGATCACCAGGGTACCTTGAGGTATGTGGCAGGAGGGCACCCTACGCTTGGGGGAGGGAAGGCACTTCTGTAGGGATCCCAAAGGACCTGGGTCCATCCCCACAGGAATCCCCGCTCCAATGCAGCTCTCTAATTCAAACCCATGGCTTGTGGGAGTTTGCCAAGTTTCAGGGGTAGAAACTTTAGAGAATCTATAAATTGAATGCTGAGCATGTCAACCCTGTGCTAACAAACCCACCTCCATCTTTTCTTGCAGCAACTGACTGATGATGAAATAGCCATCGTACCCTTTTGATTTGTGAGCTATGGTCCTTAAAATGTTTGTCAATAAAAGTTCCAATGAACTGGAGAGGCAGCTCAACCCTTTGAATTCCCACTTCTGCTCATGGTAAAGATTTGTAGTAAAGACATAATTGAGCCTGTGTACCCCCTTCTTCTGCATACATTCATACATTTCTCTCCAAATTACTTGAGCGTGCTGTTCACTGCCGCTGCCTTGATTTTCTCTCCTCACATGCTATTCTTGACCCACTACAATCTGGTTTTCGCCCTCTCCACTCAACCGAAACTGCGCTTACTAAAGTCTCCAATGACCTATTACTGGCTAAATCCAGAGGTCAATATTCCATCCTCATTCTTCTTGATCTTTCCGCTGCTTTTGACGCTGTTGATCACAGCATACTTCTCGATACCCTATCCTCACTTGGATTCCAGGGCTCTGTCCTTTCCTGGTTCTCATCCTACCTCTCCCTCCGCACCTTTAGTGTTCATTCTGGTGGATCCTCTTCTACTTCTATCCCTCTGCCTGTCGGCGTACCTCAGGGTTCTGTTCTTTTTCCCCTCCTCTTTTCTATCTACACTTCTTCCCTTGGTTCATTAATCTCATCCCATGGCTTTTCCTACCATCTCTATGCTGATGACTCCCAAATCTACCTTTCTACCCCTGATATCTCACCTTGCATCCAAACCAAAGTTTCAGCGTGCTTGTCTGACATTGCTGTCTGGATGTCTCAACGCCACCTGAAATTAAATATGACCAAAACCGAGCTTCTCATTTTCCCCCCCAAACCCACCTCCCCGCTCCCCCCGTTTTCTATTTCTGTTGATGGCTCTCTCATTCTCCCTGTCTCCTCAGCTCGAAACCTTGGGGTCATCTTTGACTCTTCTCTCTCCTTCTCTGCTCATATCCAGCAGATTGCCAAGACCTGTCGTTTCTTTCTTTACAACATCCGTAAAATCCGCCCCTTTCTTTCCGAGCACTCTACCAAAACCCTCATCCACACCCTTGTCACCTCTCGTTTACACTACTGCAATCTGCTTCTTGCTGGCCTCCCACTTAGTCACCTCTCCCCTCTCCAGTCGGTTCAAAACTCTGCTGCCCGTCTCATCTTCCGCCAGGGTCGCTTTACTCATACTACCCCTCTCCTCAAGACCCTTCACTGGCTCCCTATCCGTTTTCGCATCCTGTTCAAACTTCTTCTACTAACCTATAAATGTACTCACTCTGCTGCTCCCCAGTATCTCTCCACACTCGTCCTTCCCTACACCCCTTCCCGTGCACTCCGCTCCATGGATAATCCTTCTATCTGTTCCCTTCTCCACTACTGCCAACTCCAGACTTCGCGCCTTCTGTCTCGCTGCACCCTACGCCTGGAATAAACTTCCTGAGCCCCTACGTCTTGCCCCATCCTTGGCCACCTTTAAATCTAGACTGAAAGCCCACCTCTTAACATTGCTTTTGACTCATAACCACTTGTAACCACTCGCCTCCACCTACCCTCCTCTCTTCCTTCCCGTTCACATTAATTGATTTGATTTGCTTACTTTATTTATTTTTTGTCTATTAGATTGTAAGCTCTTTGAGCAGGGACTGTCTTTCTTCTATGTTTGTGCAGCGCTGCGTATGCCTTGTAGCGCTATAGAAATGCTAAATAGTAGTAGTAGTAGTAATATGGCTTTCAGATGTTTTAGGCCTATCCAACTGTGTCATAAAGCATAAATGTTTTTTGCCTTTCAGCAACAGATTGCTACACTGCAGATGTTTTTTTACTTTGCATTTGTACTTTTTTCTATGCAAGAGTTGCACTTATCACAAAGTATTTTAGTCAAGCATTCTCTCTCTTTTTTGGACACTAGGTCTGTATGCTGCTTTAAGCAGTCTTTAGAGTGACAGTTCAGCCGGCAGTTAGGGCACCACTCTCTGAGCATGTGTGAATACTCAAGGTCACTTGCCGGCTGTAATGAGTCTTCCTTCAATACGATGACTGCCACAGCATTGCCACCCTAGAGATGGTAAGAAAAGGAAGATGCTGAATACCTTGGGGTGGGAAATGAGTAGAAGAGGAGATACTGAGCATCTCAGGAGGAAGGGAAAGAGGAGCAGAATGCTTTAAGATTGAGGGAAGAGATTATGCTGAATACTTCAGAGAGGGGAAAGAATGGAAGGAGAGAGATGCTAAATACCTCTGAGAGGATAGGAGTGGAATAAGAGATGCTGGACTAGAGAGGAAGTAGGGAAGGAATGGGAAAAGCTAGACCGGGGGGGGGGGGGGGGAGAGGCATTGAGCCACCCCTTGGTGGAGGCTGTGAGCTGTCCCTTGGAGTAAAGGTCGAGTCATCTTTTCAGGGGAGGTCATTGGGCCATTCCTTGGTGGCCTTTGATTGGAGGGAGGGCACAGCTGAAAGTTCATCTAAGGCAGGAGTGGGTAACCTTGGTCCTTGAAGGAACTGACTCAGGGATTGAACCAGGGATGTTCTGCAAGACAGTGTGCAGCATGGCCACTGGGCTATCCCTACAGGCAAAATCGGATATCTGCTGGCCACTGGTACTTATGCGGGTCCTGGCCATTTGCCGTTATGTGTTTCTTCTACCCAATTAAACCAGCATTACTATAAGAACTGTCCGTTATGCTTTGACAGAATCAAAATTAAAAATGGCAGCAGCCACACAAGTATTTTTTTGACTGTCTGATCACTTTACAGGCATTCTTTTTTTACGCTGCAATTCAACTACATCTCGTGAGATCTTTCTAGAGACTAGAGGTTGTGGTGGCCATTTTGAGGCCAGAGCCACAATGGAAAGCCATCACCCCTGTCCGTGGGCCTCTAGACTAGCAGAGATCTTAAAGGTAGGCCCCGATGTGGGGGCTACGGAGAGTGGGAGGTATTGTTGTGAAATCCAGTTCTCTTTGGAGGAAGGGGTGAGGGGTAATTAAAATTGGGAGAGGGTATCGGAATCAAAGGATGGGCAGAACTGTTCTCCTTTAGGCAGGTCCCAGCCAAAGTCTGCCAGGGCCCACATAAGTAGGTCGTAACTGAATATTGGTTGGGCTCCGCATAAGATCCAGTCACCAGCACGTGCCCACATTGCCCAGCATAGCCAATGCCAGTGTCCAGATATGGTCTGGCACTGAATATCGGGACCTAATTCTGCCAGCTGACTGCCACCATCTGAATATTGGCCAGATAATTTTTGAAGAAATCTTACTTTAAAAACTCTTTGGGAATAATTAAGAAGAACAGCAATTGATATGGTTCTCTATTTTTTTCATATATCAAACAACTTTATATTTATATACAAATGGTTTTTTTTATCTGCAGTTCAACGTACGATGCACTATTCACTGGACTGATCTTCTATGCAAGTTCAGTAATAAATGCCTAGCGATGTCTAGTAGAGTTATGGTAAGGTGGTTCGTTTTTAATTATTAATTTTTGTTTGAGCACTACCTTAACATGGGATTTTTTAGGAGCAAATAAAACTGGAAAATAAACACAGAATAACATCTGTGGGCATTAGATATGTTGGGCCCAATATTCAGCTGGCAGCGATCAGCGTTTTCCTGACTGGCTGCTACCAGCTTTATATCTAGAAACTGAATGCCAGGTCATGCAGTGGTCTTTGATCCTGGCAACCTGGGTTCAATTCCCACTGCAGCTCCTTGTGACCTTGAGCAATTCACTTAACTCTCCATTGTCCCAGGTACCAAAACTTAGATTGTGAGTCCTCTAGGGACAGAGAAAGTACCTGCATATAATGCTAACAGAACTGCATGTGTCTAGTAGCGCTATAGAAATGATTAGTAGTAGTAGTTGTTGTTGTAATGCCTGGGCTCTGGCATTGAATTTCCGAGTATACAGAGCTGGCAAAAGCATATTAAGTGTAATATTCAGTTGAGAATAGTTTAGGCTTTTATTCCTTCTGAGTTGTGTTAAATAAGGGAGACAGGTACATGAAGGGCTACAACAAGGGAGCCACATCTGTTATTTGGGGGGAAGGGGAGAAGGGTCTACAAATTGCAGAGATGTCAAAGGTGGACCATCCCAAAGAGCGAGATTTGCCACCCCAAACAATGAGACTGAAGGCCAAAGAGAGATTTTTTTCAGATGGCATGTCTAGATATAAATACAGAAAGATTTAAGTGCCATGTTTCTTTACAAATAAAAAAAAGCAATGTACAATCATGGAGTGCTCACAACTGCTCCCTAGGCACGGGGGGGGGGGGGGGGGGGGGGGCTACAGGAGGGTGGGCATGGGGTGGTTTAGTTTTGTATTTGGAAGACCACTTTCTGTTCAATACCAGTTTAATAATGTATGTTACATGAAATTTGTAATATTTAAACCCTTAATAAGGGTTTAATGTTAAAAATAAAAAAGCAACATACAATTATACTTGCTTTCTTTGGTCTCCCTGAAGTAATACAGGGAAGGGGAAATGGGACTTGATATACATTCAAAGTGGTTAACATATATATTGGTACTTATTTTGTACCTGGGGCAATGGAGGGTTAAGCGACTTGCCCACAGTCACAAGGAGCTACAGTGAGAATTGAACCCAGTTCCTCAGGATCAAAGTCCGCGGCACTAACCACTAACTAGGCTACTCCTCCACTCAGAAGTGTAGAGGCAATATGAGGCAGGAATTTGCTCAGGTACCTAAGTAGTTATGTGGATAAATTCTCCAGGCTAAAAATCACCCTCCATTCAGTGGCTAAAATTATGCACATAAGTTTCACTGCAGTACCTGTAACTGAAGGGGAGATAGAAGGGATAGTGGAAGACAAAGTACACAGGAAGGTATGCTCAGGTTTTTCCCATGGCACCTTCAGAATTTTATATACAACAGTCAGCATGATCACGGTCACATGGGAAGCTGTGAGGCGCTGAATCACCAGATGAAACAACCACATGGAAAAAGTTCAGTAAACTGTATGGCTCGGGCAGGGCACTCTTCCTCCCCATGGTTCCTTCAAGTTTTATGTATGGGCATAAATGACATCACAGAGGAGGCTGCAAGACACCAAATCGGCAGCTGAAACACACTCAAATAGATGGGGAAAGTCCAGTAAATTGCTCCATGTGCTCTTTCAGTGGTCAGGCTTCCATCCTCCTGGGACTGTTTTCTTCTTATCTGAAAGTATGTGGGAGCTAGCTGTTCCAAGCACAACTTCCAAAAATAATGTGGGACTTGTCTTATATACGCTGTATTTTATACAAAACCACTAGATGTCAGTATAACAAAAGGATAAAGACCACAATGCCTAAATACTATTGCTAAAAAATGATAGTTATGAAAGTCTGTGAAGTATAAATTCAATGAAATATCTAGACAATGGCAGCTCTTATCCAGATACGTTTGATAGCCAGAGATGGGTAGTAACGAAGTACTTGAACTTCGTACAATTGTCAGTACTTTTACTTGTAATGATTTACATATTTTTTTTGTGATACATTTTACTTGTAACTCGTTACAAATAAGCAATACTTTTGTACTTTGTAACAAAGTACAATTCAAGCTGCAAGAGATATTGAAAATACTTTGGGGGTCTTTCATAAAGGAACACTAGTGTTTTTAGCACATGGTAAAAATAAGCATGCACCAAATCTTAGAGACATCCATATATTCCCATGGGTGTCTCTAGCGTTTAGTGAGCACTAATCGTTAGCACATGCTAAAAACACTAGTGAGCCATTGTAAAAGACCCACAAAATATTTTCTCTTGCAGCTGGTCCCAAAAACTAGAGGTTCGGGCCCAATCTAGCACCTGACATCACCATTCCCCTCCCTTCCCCGAGGCTAGCTCTGCCCCCAGCCCCACCCCACCCAACAACTAGAAACTCCCACTCATGAACTCCCTGTGTTTAAAAGAGGAAACCCTCCTTCCCTGACTCACTGTAGGCCCTTTCCTGGGCCTAACTTACAGCTCTGGTGGTCCAGTGGTAAGCTGGGGCAGGAGCGACCCTCCTACAGTCCTGTCCATGTGTCTCCGTACTGAAAATGGCTACCACAAGTTCCTGCAGCAATCTTGTGAAACTGCCATGAGTTCCCACAGCAATCTTATGAGACTGCCGCTACAACTTGCAGCAGCCATTTTCACTTCGGTGCCGGTTAGGCTGCACTGCCACACATCCTTTCAGTAACTTCAGCCACAGTTCATACACGTAAAGGCAGCCAGCAGCAAACATAGTCTCCCTCTCTACCTGCTTAATTTTCAGTGTAGAGCAGCACTCAAGTTCAGGAGTGGAACAGGAATCACATGTCAAGACTTTAGTGGGACTCCGCTGCGGGACGACCTGCTCCAAGGTAACTACGTGCCAGTAGCAGAGGCAATTTACCTCATTGCTACTGTTGCTGGAGAGCTCTGCAGTCTCGCTTCCACCATCTCACGTGGTGGTACTTGCATTGCCCTCCAAGTGCCCTGTGGCGTGCAAACTGGAAACATTTGCCATGGCTCGGCCAGCTGGGTCTCCTCCTCTATGACACTTCAGCCCCAGGCCTCAGGCCCTCAGCTCTCCCTTTTGGCCACAAATAGTCACAGGAGCCAGCACAGTCTGTAGTGGTCTGCACCTGCCACCACACTGACTGCATAGTGTGTTTACTCATATAACTTCTTTTGGGAAACAGAAACTCCAGGTAAAACAAATGTTTTTTTTTAACATGTGTAATCTTCTGGGTGGTGATGGGCTGTGACTGCCCAAGGGGGAAAAAGTATATTTAACGTTGGTGGGGGTGGGCTCAGTGCCCAGGTTAAAATAAAAAATACAATTTTGTATTTAACGTTGGTAGGTTTCTGGGCCCAGGTTAAAATAATTTTTTTTAAAAGGTTGTATATTTTGTTCAAGCCTCTCATAGACTTGTTACTGTAAAGTCTATGATGTCTTGGAGTATAACCTTGGCACACCAGTCACACCTGAAGTCTCTATTATTTTTCTGAAGTCTCTTTTATTGAATAAATCATAGATAATTTACTCACAGTCAGATGTTCAGAAGTGCTTCCCCAGGGCACAGAGACTCCGTAATTCTGAGAGCTGTTTCAGTGGTTGGAGGTGAGAAATAGTTGAGCAGATAGAAGTATCTCAGAGCTGGGTGACTGGAACATGTGATATCTCATTAGGGAGGAGATATTTTCAAGGTAAAAAACCAAGTTCATTGCAGGGAGTTTCAGCACAGCAGTGCTGTCTGAAGCAAGATGGTGAATGCCTCATGGCTAAAGGGACAAAGAGGTCTTGAAGCCTCACACAGGGGGACAGAGCCTGGCTCTAGAGGATGGCTCTTGGTTGGAGGGAAAGGTTATACCTGGCTGACCTCTCAGGACAGAGATAGTAAGACTGACCAGGAAATGATAGCAGGTAGACATAGGAGCCAAGTTTGGCTGAGAGAGAAAAGAGGTCTAGGCAGTAGCACAACCAATGATACTAGTTCTTGTACAGATAAGCAAGTGTGGCTGCATTACCTGTGAACTACATTACATACAATACATTGCTCCCGTATCTTTGCAGTGGAAACTGTAGCAGTGAAAGTCCTTAGAAATGAGAATAACAGTAAAAGCATTACACACATTTTAGAATCACATTATAAACTAGTGCAAGGCTGTCAGAGGACAGAACATATTTCATATTGGTGGGTTTTTGAGTGGGGAAGGTCTCTGCAGTGCCCACCAGGTTAAAATTTAAAAAAAAAAAAAAAAAGGTTTGGATCACGCGATGCTGTAGCAGCGGGAAGACATGTGCCTGTCTAGCTCCTAGGCTTCCCTTCTAAACTTCTGGTATTTTGACAACTTACCGTGGTCTATTGAGCACCATTTTGATTCTGGTAGTTGGCTGAGCCTACAGACAAATTTGTGGAGTGAATGAGTGATCCTAAGCCTGTTAGATCAGCCTAAGCAGACCGCACTCGTGGCATGCAAGGAGAAAATAAGATGACGGTGCTAGCTGCAGGTGCGGTTACACAATTTACAGCCTCGGCACTGTGTGATTTGCAGCAGACCATCAAGCAAGCGCTGGGTCTCCTCACAAATTGTGCATTTTGAGACCTTTATGGCAGACATCAACAACCACACTATGGAACTGGAGTCTCCGTGTATCTGAGTTAGAAAATGGCGCTGGGGGAACAGTTATGGAAGTGGCAGAGCTGAAAACTATGATCCAGCAACAAGCGGTAAAACTGGAGGACCTTGAAAACCACTCTCACCGCAGAAATGTGTGTTTCTGGATACAGAATCGATCTCTGATGCCCATCTAATTTCGGAGCTGGAATCTTGGCTTGAAAAAAACTTACCATTGTGTGATGGCCTGGGTCCAGCATGCTTGGAGCAAGCGCATCACCTAGGGAAGAAAAAGGCAAGCAAGAATAGACCCAGAATGGTCATCACAAAGTTTTATATAAAGCAGACACTCCGAGGCACTATAAGCTCCACTGCAACTCTTTAACATATGAACTGTAACCTGGTCTGCCTGTTCCAGGATTACTTGGCAGAGTTACAGGATAAATGGAAAGCATTTCATTCGTTATGTGCTTCCCTGGCTGAGCACAAAATTTGCTTTATGTTCCTTTATCCAGCGGTACTTAAAATATTTCATCATGGAGTTTGGCAGGTATATGACACTTTGAAGCAGCCCGCAAGTGTGTCATAATGATAAGTGGAGACTTGTCTGATACACCTTAACACACTTTGGCCATTAATATTGTGGTTCTACATTCATCTATCCAATAACGTGGTGCCGCTATCGCTCTACGTGTTTAGTATGAGATTGACCATAGGTCTGACTTTGGAGACTTTCCATAATATTCAGGTCTCATCTAAGTGCCAGAATTAATTATATGTGCAGTTATTTTTCCTCTGGAGTATTATATTATAGTGTACTTATGTTATTGGTGTGCACTCTTGTTTGTTACCTCCAGTTTTTGTTCACGTAATACATTTCTTCTTCCTGTTATTATGGATGGTTTCTTTTCTACGCTAGACATGGGCGTAGTTAGCCATTAATGAAATGTAACAGCATAGGCTCAGTTTTGAAGATTTGAAGGGGGTAGCCCAGGTGGTATCATGGGCGTGATCAGTTACCTCACATCTAATGTTGACATTGACAGACTGGACATTGGGATTGGAAGGGGGTATGTAGAAGTTTGGAGATTCCATTTTGTTTTCTTTTCATTTCTTCTGCTGCTCAGGGCTGTTTTCTTCTGGGAATATGTATGGGGCTGTTTGGACTGGGTTCTGGGGGTGGAGGCTGGGCACCCTGGGAGCTTTTCATACACATACAATGTTACAAACACCTGGCCCTATTGATGATGCATGACAGGGCATGTGGTCTCCTGGAATGTGACAGGAATTACGTCCCCTGTAAAAAGAAGTAAGATCTTAGCACAGCTTAACGGTTACCATGCAGATATTCATGCTTGCAGAGACAATGTTAAAGCCTTCTGAACACAAGAAACTTGCTCGTGGTTGGGTTGAGGAGGGGGGGGGGGTCACTCTTCCTCACCTAATTGCAGGGCCAGAGTGGCTGTGCTAATTCAGAAGTCACTGATGTGTACTATTGATACTGTACTCCAGGATGAATATGGCCACTACCTGCAAAGGTCACCTTGCTCTAGTACTAGATTTTAATTCGTATGGGGCTTTGGGACGCACTGATCCCTTTAATGCTAGTGGGGAATTTTAATCAAGTGATGGATCCCATAGTGGCCATCGGTCTGATTGGGGCATGCCATATCTTTGTAGTGTGTTAGGAGTGCTTGACGCTTGGCAGTTATTACACCCTAGTGAGCGAAATTACATTCATGTATCTAAAGCGCATGGTACTCTCATGCATTGACTATATCTTACTTTTCACTTCCACTTTTTCACGATTGGTAAATGCAGCGGAGATCGGCCCCATCATGGTGACAGACCATGCCTTGATCTGAGTAGATCTAGTGGTGGGTGCAGGCAGTAAGATTGGGGCCACCTGGCACTTCCCTGTTGATCTCAACAGTGATCAGCATTTTCGTGAGTATCTACATAAAAAATCGGAAGATTTTGTGCAGTTTAATACGGCCCATGCAGATTCCCTGACCCTTTATTGGGAGAGAGCGAATTAGTCCTGAGGGGAGATATTATCTCTTATGTACATTTAAATCATTCTAGATTATACCCTAGATGTACCATCTGAAAAATCTCATTCTTTGGCCTTCAATCTCATTCCTTGGTGTGGTAAATCTCTCTGGGATAGTTCACCCTTGGCATCTCTGAGATTGAGCTTCTTATCCTTCCCCCTAAACCTATCTCTCCTCTTCTCCCGTTCTCTATTTCTGTGGATCACGCTGTCATCCTTCCTATCTCCTCAACTTGTAACCCTGGACTATCTTTGACTCCTCTCTCTGTTTCTCTACATATTTCCTGCAGACTGCTAAAACTAAGCAAGTATGTGTGCGAGGGGTAGGGGAAGCTGGCATGGTGGTGGCCCATGGAAAGAGCCACCGACTGTCAGTAGAGAAGCTGTTCCACTGGAGGGGCTTGGGGATCCCGTCAACTCACGTATTTGGGTATTTGGAAGTCACAGAGGGAGGGCATGAAGAGCAGGGGGTGGAGCAAAATTTTGTGTTTACCCTCCCCACACATACCTTGGGCTCAGGCACCCCACCACCACACACACACAATTGAAATACAGTACCTGTAAGAAATTGTAAACTGTGTAGGTCTAGGTGGTGTGTGTATATATATAAAGACCGAGAGGCTGAAGGTGTAATGGGAGAAACAGTTTTGGTGACATGATGTTTCCCAGCCTTACTTCATTTGTGGGAGCTTTGGTACCTGTCATAAGAAAAGAGAAAAAGACCTAGCATAGTCCCTCCTTCTCCTCAACTGTCATGTAAGTCAAACGAAGCAACTAACCTTTTTTTTTTTATATGAAATCTAATACCTGTTCTGATTCTCCATGTGCAGTCCTGCTTGTTTTGCCTGATTACCTATGGTATTAGTGAGGTATATAGCCGGTTTATCTTATCCTTCAAACTTAAAAAAAAATGTGTTTTATATATCTGAGGTGTGAAATCTAGTGTCATCTCTTTACCTTAGAGATTTAACAAGATATTACACATCAAAGCCCTTCTGAAATATTATTTTTTAATAGGTAACTAACATTTGACCTATTTACTTCCTTAATTTTTCCCTTCCAACTAATAGCAAATGCTCCTATCTAATTCAATTCAGCTAATTGGTGAGTGGGTTTATATAGCCAGATTTGGAAGAAGGGGTGGGTGGGAGTTAGAGGCCGACCAAATTTCGGTTTCAGATTCAGCACCAAAACTGACCTGAAATCCATGTTTGGGTTTTGTTTGAAAATTCCAGTGCATTTTCAGGTGAAATTGAAACTCTACCCCCACCCCACCCGTGATTGCTCTCAGCCCTTCCCCTGCTATACCCCTTCTGCCCTCCCACCACCCAAAGACCCTCCCCAGGGCTACAGGGCTACTTTTAAATGCCCTGGTGGTCTGGCAGTGGCAACCCCCCTACAGCAGTGGTTTTCAACCTAGTCCAAACAGACCACCTGGCCAACTGGGTTTTCAGGATATCCACAGTGAATATGCATGGCAGAAATTTGCATGCACTGCCTTCTTAATATGCAACTTTCTCTTGCATATTCATTATGGATATCCTGAAAACCCAATTGGTCAGGTGGTCCCTTTGGATTGGGTTGAAAACCACCGGCCTAGAGCACTGAGATTCTGGGGATGGTAAAAGACAGCAGGTAGGTAATTTAAATCCATTCTCTCCCAGTTCCCTCCTTCCCAGAGGTTCGACCTAAGCACTTACACTGGTGGCTCAACCCTCATGGTTGGCAGGTAGGAGGGTACAGTTGTTTCCTTTTGTGTAGGGCAGAGATGCCAAGTTACCCAGTTCCAGACTGGAGATTTTGAGGCAGTCCTGGATTTCTGACCACCCCATCAATTTCAATGGCAGGATCAGGCACTACAAATCCCACACTTCTTTGGGATGTAAGTCCAAAACCAGAACTGTCTCAAAATCTCTAGCCTGGAACTGGGTAACTTGGCATCTCTGGCAGGGTCAGTCTCAAGTTATGAACCATGAGATCCCATAGACTTGCAGCTCATACTGCAAGACTGGCCCTGCGCAGGAAGCTGCCTCGCTATCAAATGTTTTTCTCATGCTAGGCCAAACCAGTAGGTTCATAGCTGGGTCATAGGTGCAGATGGTTTGCCTAGTGTGCCAAATATCCTTGCACTGGCTTTGACAGCACTTCCTATAACACATGGAACTGTATTGGTGTAATACACAAGATTTAGCTTTAACTAATTTTATTAATTTGATCCTGTGTTCTTTGTTTTTTTACATCTTTTGATGTAGACAATACCACAACATGAACCACTCTGTCCCGTTATTCATAGTGATATTCTTCTCATGCTCAGCTATGATTAGACCCAGTTTCAAGGAAACTTTCCATTCTACAAAATGACAGAACAGCACTGGGGGAGGGGGATGGGACTTGCTGTGATAAGATTATACACTCTGGTCACCTTTTCCTGATTGCCTTTTCTTTTTGCACTTTTTCTTGCAGTGCTTCTACTATACTTGGATCTTTGCGTCGGCAAAAAGTCCTGAAAAAAATGACTTTTGACTCTTTCCTTCAATATTCTTTCTCCTTCAATTTCATCTTAAGATTACTCCTGATGGTTTTGTTCATCACTACAATTTCTGTTATTGAGCACTCACTTAGCACTTCTAGTAACTGGCTCTTTGCAATCCACATGGTGTAATCAGAGACTTATTGCTTCTTCCTTCGCTATTAATCTCTCCTTATTTTCTCTTTCCGTTCCTCTTTCTGATACAGAAGCTCATCACTGTAAAAATAACCTCTCACTGTAATAACCCCCTAAACTGATTCCTTCAGCTTTTCTTTGAGACTGGCTTGGATTTTGTCTTCCATCCCCCTTCCTTCCAACAATTTGCAGTTGTTTGTTCTTTAACCGAAAAGACATCTTACCAAATGTCCATTTTACTTTCCCAGCAAACAGGAAAACCTCCATGTACACAGTACAATCTAACAAAAGCAGAGGCTGGCCAACAGACGCTCCAACACAGGAAATAGTGCTTAAAAGATGCTTTATTCGCTACTTGGGCAAGAGGACCTGACACGGTCCGTGTTTCAGCTCAATCAAACGCCTGCCTCGGGGGGTCACATAAATATTCTAAAAAACATATAAATATATATTATATATCTGTATTAAATATCAACATCATATACATAAGTAACAAAGTGCATGCTACAAGTAAAAAAAAAATAATAAACACAAACATAAGTTGCACATAAAAACTAAATTATTTTTTGATGTTTATTTTTTATTATTTTTATTTATTATTTTTTGATCTTTTGGTTATGCATCTTAAATGCTTACACTTTATATTTAGAATATTTATGTGACCCTCGATGCAGGCATTTGATTGTGCCAAAACACGGACCGTGTCTGGTCCTCTTGCCCAAGTAGCGAATAAAACATCTTTTAAGCACTCTTTTACTTTCCCTCCATTTACTTCTCAAATGTGCTTAGTATTATGTTCACAGGGAGGACAATTGAGTACTAGGGTGCCTAGGATAAGAGGGTAAGTAGGCACCTATTTCAAGCCTCGTCTATAAAAAAAGAAAAGTAGGCGCCTTCTTTTATTTATAGAATATTAATGTAAGGGGCAGAAAACATGCTTACATTCATGGCAAGATCACTTACATCAGCCTTATAGTTAGTATAAATGCCGACTCCTAGATGTTAGCCAGAGCACAGGTAAATTATAGAATGATATAATTTATCCCTCTGTTTGTACATTTTGCCCATGCTCTGCACCTGTGCATTTGTGCCATCAGAATTCTTATGTGCAAAAATAACTAGCGTAATACAATGTATGTGCATTACTGCTACTACCTAAAACCTCCTTATAGAATTACCCCCATGGGGGCTAATTTTAGAACAGGATGCATGGCAGAATTAGCCCTTCAGTGGGTCCTAGGCTTAATTACCTACATTTCACTTGATTTCTTTCTTCCTCTTTATTTTAAATTCAGAGCATAAACAGAAAACATCAACATATCAGTGTCAGTGTATAGTCATTCCTTCAGTGCTCTAGTAAGGCAATAACAAATATCTCTGAACAATTTTCTCCCTTCACCCACTCTTTCCTTCCCCTCCCACCAAACTTGGGGATGGGGAATAAGAGACTGGGAGAGATACCAGATCATTGGGGGGATGGAAGGGAGAGAAAGGGAGGGAAAGATGCCAGATCACAAGTGGGGGTGGAGAGGGAGAGGTATTGGACTGCAGGAGGAAGTTAGTGGGATGGTTCACCCATTCAAAAACATCCTGGGGAGAACATTGGGCTTGATCCTTTCACTTTGTACTTGATCCCCCAGCCCACTCTGTTTCCACCTGACCACATGAGTTACTTGTGCTTGAGTCTTCTCCAGCTTAGTACTTCCCTACAGTTCATTCCCCCCCCCCCCCCCCCACACCCCACCAAGTCTTAATATCCCCTCCACTTTTTCCCTCTCCAAAAGCTTAGTACCACTGCTGCTCCTTGAGAACTTAGGTAAGCCACTTAATTTTCTATTGCCTCTGGTAAAAACTTAGACTGCAAGCCTCCAGGGACAGGAAAATATATGCTGTACCTGAATGTAACTCACCTTCAGCATACTATTATGAGAGGTATGAGCTAAATCCAAATCCAAAATCCAATACCAGGAAACTGTGAAGTAATACAAAACCCTACAAAAGTCACTCAGGATCTGTAGAGCAACTCTACTATGCCATAATAGCATTAATTTCCAAGAATCACATAACAAGGGCCAACCAAGGAAAAGGCAGCACTGTAAATATTATAGTGGGCACTAGAACTTCAACACACCTGTTGGAAAAACTAAACAATCACGATTAGTAGAGATTGATCCTATATAGATATTCAGTACTTAACAGAATATTTGGCCTTTTTCACACACAGAGACCTCACCAAATACAGAATAAGTAGCCATAACCTAAAAATAGAAATATATAGAAAAAAATTAATCTGAACCCCCAAGAAGCCAGCCTCTGTATACACTGCAATACCATAGAAATAGAAATAGAAACAGTGACACGTGACCCCCTATATTGTGCAAAACAAAGATAGCAGATGCAAATTTCACACACCGATATATTCCAATCACTACATTAAAAATTAACAAATACAAATAAAACAGCAAAACAGAAAACAACGTGATTAAATATATTAAGTCAGTCCAATAAAATTATTGTATTTGTTCTACTTGATATATTGCCTTTCTGTAAAGAACAGCATGGTTTACAATTGCGTCAGCTCAGTATAATTAATAAAATAACAAACATTAAGATCATAAGTAATACAGAAATAACACAAATTCACAAATCATATGAGGGAAGGACACAATGGAGTTAGCCCATATATAGTTGTTAAGGATCTATGATTATGCTTGAGGCCTGAGAAGGCTAATGAGAAAAAGTAGGTTTTAAGATTATTTTTAAAACTATTTAAACTAGGTTCTAAGGGCCAAATTCTATAAATGGTACCTTAAAAATTGGTACCGAAAAACCACACAGTTACCACGATTCTATAAACTACGCCTAAAGTTACGCGTAGTTTATAGAATATGCTCACACACCGTTCTTGTGACTAAAATTTAGGCACACCCATTTAGGCCACCTAAAACCAGGCCTAAATACCTGAAATGTCCACAATCTGCCCATTCCATGCCCATGGCCATGCCCTCTTTTTGACTGTGCGCATGAGAATTTACGTGTACTGCATTATAGAACATGCCTAGAAAGTTGTGCGTGTAGATTCTAATTAATGCCAAATAGTGCCACTAATTGGTTGATAAGTACCAATTATTGGTGCTGATTGGCTTGTTATTCAATTAAGTTGTGCACGCAATTTGGCTATGTGGACAAATTAGTGCACACAACTTAAGGCATCATATATAGAATTTGGGGGTAATTGTATAGGTAGATGATGTGGCAAAGAGTTTCCACATGGCTGGTGCTTGATTAAAAAAAAAAAGAAAAAAAACTCATTCTGTAGCACAATCCAATCTTGCTCAGGACAGTGACAGTATAACAAGATGATTCTGAGTCTGAGATCTCAAAGTACAAGCTGGACAATAAGGAAACAATAAGTTACCCAAATACTTTATATGTCAAAACTAGTATCTTAAACTTAGCTCAATAAAAGCATGGTAACCAGCCTGCTTCTTTTAAAAGGGATTTCATATGGGGAAACCCATTTTGAATAAAAATAAAAGAAAAAATGGAAAATTAGATGATACCTTTTCATCAGATCAATTTAATACATTTTCAAGCCGATATTCAAAGCGAGTTAACTGGCTGGGAGCAGACGCCGACTGCCTAAGTCACATTCATGGTTATTCAGTCATTTTCAGCAGCACTTAACCAGTTAGTGCCACTGAAAATGACAGGTTAGTGCCAAACTTCAAGCCAGCTCTATCAGGGGTGGTACCAGGGGTGGAGTCTGGTTATTTCCCAATATTCAGGTTTAGCGGATAAATAAGACTACATAAATAGCTGTCCAAAGTAATATACCTCACCTGCATTTGTCAAAAGTAAATGATTTTGACAGGTGACAAGTCCACTTCCGGGTATTCCGCCAATCAAAAGCAAGGACCAAGTCATGCCCACTCCCCATCCCCTTTGATGACATCACCACATCATGCTGGTTGTAACACCTTGTTCCTCTATACAGACATCGTGGAGCATCAGTTAGTAGCAGACCATTTTGTACCGCTTTGCGTTGCATACCTGTTAAAGGGAAAAGTACCGAGTTTGTCACCTTCACATATAATAAACCCCATTATGTCCCTGTGAACAGGAACCATATGAATACTGTTTTGCTTTTGAAATAAAGACAGATCATAACAGGCACTTTTCATTTCATTATGGGAAGGTGATCCTTAAGCTTCACTTGTGACCTCGGAAAGCGAACAAATTTTAATATGGTAGCAATTAAAACTTACGGCAATCCAGTAGCGTACAGAGATTATTATGTAGCCCAGGGTGGTCACGGGCTCCTCGGCTTTTATGGATCACCCATTATGTATGGAGTGGGAATCGGTGGTGTATTTTGTAGTCTCTTTAGAAAAGCACTACCATTACTGAGAAGGGGCTTTGAGATTGTTCAACCGTACGTGAAAAGCACTCCTAAAAACATAGCCAAAGATGTGATGGGTCATGTCCGTTCTGAATAACATGAACAACAATGCTGAGCAGACCGGTTCAGGACTAGTGGTCATGCAAAAAGCCCTTAACAGAAAGGGAGGAGGGCAGATGCTTTTAGAAGGACCACCCAAGCCCCTTAAAAGAAAGAAACTGAACCGTGTAGCATCTCAGAAGCCTAAGTGCAAGGCTAAGAAGAGAGTCGGAATATATATTTTGAGAAAAAATTATTGCTTTTGTGCACGATGGCTTGGAAGAATACGTTAAATCAGAACTGGACTTCTTTCAATTGTTACCCACACAAACCAGTATTGAAAAAAGCATTTATGTGAAAATACTGACTTTATTGGGTTTATAGGAAACTGTCGCTTGACTTTTATATAGCTAGTCATGGTGAAGATTATTTAGATTTGAACAATATTTTGTTGTATCTGACCTGTAAGATCATGAAAGAAGATGGAACGGATATCACAGGGGCGGCCAAAGTGGTGCTAGTAAATTATCCGATAGCCTCCCTCTTCAGCCAGATGGACGTCACAATCGGAGACATGCTCATCAGTCAGAGCAACAACTTCTACCCTTATACAGCCCTTATAGAACTGCTTATCAATTACAGTGAAGGACCCCTCAAAATGTAGTTATGAGTAGTCTTTCTCATAAAGACTCGGCCAGGAGCCACGAGTTGACAAATCCTGGCGGTCGCAACATTGTTTCTACGAAAGGGCTCACTTTACAGCCGGTAATCAGAAGCACTTTACAGCCGGTAATCAGAAGTTAGAATTACTGGGCCATTTACACAGCGATCTGTTTTTCCAAGAAAAACTTCTGATCAATGGGGTAGACATTAACATAAATCTGATGAGAAGTAAAGATGCCTTTTGTTTAATGAGTGGGGATGCCGACAAACACTCCAAAGTACAGATCCTGTTCACATCTTTGTTTGTAAAGAGAGTAAAAGAGTCACCAGGAATAAGATTGGGTCATGCTGAAGCACTGTTGAAGTCCAATATCAAGTAAGCCGTTGAACATGTGGGGCTGAAGGTATTTAACATATTTGCCACAGCACACATTACCAACCAGGAAAACCTCTTTCTGGGCCAGTTGCATAAACTCATCATCCTGGGGTTTGTGGACAACGATGCTTGCAACAGTTCCTATGCTAAAAATCCATTTAATTTTCAACATTACAATATCAACTTTGCCACTCTGTACATGGATGGTGAACAAGTGCCGGGAAAGCCTCTTCAACCGGACTTTGAACACGGTCATTGTATGAGAGAATATATGCAGCTGGTACAAGTGACCAGTAAACATGAAAGATAGTGATTTAATGATTGAGGTAAAGAGTTTTACAGAGGTTATACTTTGCTGGCTTTTGATCTGTCACCTGATCAGGAATGTGCGGATTACTACTTCTTGATCAAAATCACTAATCTGTGCGCAGAAATCTGTTTTGTAAATGCTGTTCCCCGTATCGTAAACATGATCATCTACAGGGTGTTTGACAATGTAATAGAAGTTAACCAGCGAAGAAATGTCCTGTTTGACTGCATGTGAAACAATGAACACAGTACAGATTTACCATTTGTTGAAGGAGGGCCCGTATGCCACAGAATCATTTTTAGACATTTTACCCATTGACTGGTTACTCGGGCAGCGCTTGCGCGGAGAACTTTAGCATTAGTGGTAAATACGACCTACACAACCAGCCCAGCGAGCACTAGTTAGCCATCTACCTGTCTCAGAATGGAGTCGGTGAATTTTTTTATTCTTACAGATAACCCCCTGATAGTTTATTGTTTCCTAGCAGTATTATAGACTTTTTACAGAAGCACTGTGAAACTATTGTGTACCACAACACTCAGTTACTCTCTACTGATTACCTGTGGTCATCACTGCATGTTTTTCTTACACCACAGTTGTAAAGACTTGTCTTTTGAAGATGTTTTACAATTATGTTCTGTGGACCCTCTAAAAAATGATGAAATGGTGTTACAGTTTGTGAAAAAAAACCCCCAAAGTGTTGTATGTGTAGATCTTTTTGAAATCTATTGTACAACCTACAGAGATGTGTTTCCTACAAAGAGTACAACAGTACTGAGATGGAACACAGTACAAGAAAAGAATCCAAAATGAAACAAAAGCACCAGGAGCCTTCAAAAATGGGACCTAGTTCCTTTATTAGTCAAAATCAATATACCAGTATAGACCTGACATGGGCCGTGTTTTGGCGCTCAGCGCCTGCGTCAGGGGTCAAATATGATCAGTGATAAAATAAGTATATTGTCCAAACTTCTTCTGTGTAATATAAAAGCAGTGCGATGAGCTCTGCAAAAACAAAACGTGATAGGAACAAGAAACTCCACTCGTTTCTTGACTAGTGGAACAAAAAAAAACAACAAAGTGTTGTGTGTATAGATCTTTTTGAAATCTATTTTATAACCTACAGAGATGTGTTTCCTACAAAGAGTGCCATATGGCTTCTAATTAAAACTCTGTAAAGGAATCACATATCTCTCATAATGTTTCTGTGTACAAGTACATATAACATATTTAACCACTGTCGTCTGCTTAATGTGAATGGTTTCTTACAGGGGAGGCTAATGTATTTCACAGTTTTCTTTTTTTTGTAAGGGGAGGAGTTTCTAGGGGGTTTCACAGGGATGGTGAATTTCACAGAAACCTCAGAGAGGTTTTCTTTAAGGAGTTCAAGCAAATGCCTGTTGCTCGCATTGCCGACTACCATTGAGGGCATATTGAGTTCAGCCATGGAGCTCATGAACTCCTCCTAACCTCTGGGTTTCCTTTGCTGGGAGAGAGGGCGTGTCTGTGTAGCCCTGCAAATTAGGTTGAGAAGATTAGAACCACTGACAGGGTACCCCTTATATACAAAAGTCCCATCGGCACCCCAGGTCACCACATCCTTGTTCCTGGATAGCCAGCAACATTCTGGCATTTTTCCTACAACATCCACCAGTTCCTTTTAATACTTACTGAAGAACAGGGTCAGGAGGTCCAGACAAAGAAAAAAGACTATAATAACCTATAAACCTTACAGAACTGTGTGCCTGCTTGCTTTCAGAGACACCCATTCTTGCAAGAGTGTATTTTTGGAAATAATAAACTAATTAAGACTTGTTTCACCAATCTGATTTTCTAAGTCCTTTTTTGGTATAAGTTCTCAGGTTATCTGGGAACTGTTTATAACACAGTTTCTAAAATGGATGTTCATGCTAGATGTGATCAGCACATGGACATCCATTTCTCCTATAGTTTAGAACAGGCTTTACCGTCTGCAGATCTTGTTCTAAAATATAGGCACCATCGGCCACATACCAACTTGGATGTCTCTATTCCAAGCTGAACATCCTTTCTAAACTACCCTTCCACATTATAATCAAATTCACTTTAGAAAAGTATATCTGCAATAAGTGAAGCCCAAGTCTTTTTATGTTTATAGGCATGCATTTTTTTCTGCTTCCCAGAATCTCAGCATTTGAGACTGAGCAGATTGAAACATTCCTCCTTTGCAGGAGGAATTATCTGACTCCATTGTACAAGATTCATCTTTAGGACACAAATGAGCTCATTTTCGAAACAGAAAAACATTTTTAAAAAATGATACAAAGTGGCATTTGGACTTTTTCTCCTAAAACATCCAAATAGCTATTTTCAAAACCCATTTTAAGACATTTTTCTATGCAGTTCATCTGATGTGTATTTAAATTACAGGGGTGTGTGTCAGGGGCAGGATTTGGGTGCTCCTAACACTTGGACGTTTTTCTGCCATAATAGAACAAAGCAAAAATATCCAGGGCTAAAGCCTAGGCATTTTGGTCTGTTTTAATAAAAAGTAAGTCACAAAAGGTGCCCCAAATGACCACTGGAGGGATTAAGGTATAATCCCCCCTTACTCCTCCAGTGGGCACTGATCCCCTCCTACCCCCCAACCATGTGAAAGAAACAATACATACTAGCCTCTCTGACAACTTCAGATGTTATGGCCAGTCCTATGAGAGCTGCAAGCAGGTCCCTGGAGTAATCCATTGGTCAGTACAATGCACTGTAGAGAAGGGAACCCAGGCCCATAACCTACTCTAACTGTTACACTTGTGGTGGAAAGAGTGAGCCCTCCAAAAACCACCAAAATCCTACTATAGCTACATACAGTGGGGGAAATAAGTATTTGATCCCTTGCTGATTTTGTAAGTTTGCCCACTGACAAAGACATGAGCAGCCCATAATTGAAGGGTAGGTTATTGGTAACAGTGAGAGATAGCACATCACAAATTAAATCCGGAAAATCACATTGTGGAAAGTATATGAATTTATTTGCATTCTGCAGAGGGAAATAAGTATTTAATCCCTCTGGCAAACAAGACCTAATACTTGGTGGCAAAACCCTTGTTGGCAAGCACAGCGGTCAGACGTCTTCTGTAGTTGATGATGAGGTTTGCACACATGTCAGGAGGAATTTTGGTCCACTCCTCTTTGCAGATCATCTCTAAATCATTAAGAGTTCTGGGCTGTCGCTTGGCAACTCGCAGCTTCAGCTCCCTCCATAAGTTTTCAATGGGATTAAGGTCTGGTGACTGGCTAGGCCACTCCATGACCCTAATGTGCTTCTTCCTGAGCCACTCCTTTGTTGCCTTGGCTGTATGTTTTGGGTCATTGTCGTGCTGGAAGACCCAGCCACGACCCATTTTTAAGGCCCTGGCGGAGGGAAGGAGGTTGTCACTCAGAATTGTACGGTACATGGCCCCATCCATTCTCCCATTGATGCGGTGAAGTAGTCCTGTGCCCTTAGCAGAGAAACACCCCCAAAACATAACATTTCCACTTCCATGCTTGACAGTGGGGACGGTGTTCTTTGGGTCATAGGCAGCATTTCTCTTCCTCCAAACACGGCGAGTTGAGTTCATGCCAAAGAGCTCAATTTTTGTCTCATCTGACCACAGCACCTTCTCCCAATCACTCTCGGCATCATCCAGGTGTTCACTGGCAAACTTCAGACGGGCCGTCACATGTGCCTTCCGGAGCAGGGGGACCTTGCGGGCACTGCAGGATTGCAATCCGTTATGTCGTAATGTGTTACCAATGGTTTTCGTGGTGACAGTGGTCCCAGCTGCCTTGAGATCATTGACAAGTTCCCCCCTTGTAGTTGTAGGCTGATTTCTAACCTTCCTCATGATCAAGGATACCCTACAAGGTGAGATTTTGCGTGGAGCCCCAGATCTTTGTCGATTGACAGTCATTTTGTACTTCTTCCATTTTCTTACTATGGCACCAACAGTTGTCTCCTTCTCGCCCAGCGTCTTACTGATGGTTTTGTAGCCCATTCCAGCCTTGTGCAGGTGTATGATCTTGTCCCTGACATCCTTAGACAGCTCCTTGCTCTTGGCCATTTTGTAGAGGTTAGAGTCTGACTGATTCACTGAGTCTGTGGACAGGTGTCTTTCATACAGGTGACCATTGCCGACAGCTGTCTGTCATGCAGGTAACGAGTTGATTTGGAGCATCTACCTGGTCTGTAGGGGCCAGATCTCTTACTGGTTGGTGGGGGATCAAATACTTATTTCCCTCTGCAGAATGCAAATAAATTCATATACTTTCCACAATGTGATTTTCCGGATTTAATTTGTGATGTGCTATCTCTCACTGTTACCAATAACCTACCCTTCAATTATGGGCTGCTCATGTCTTTGTCAGTGGGCAAACTTACAAAATCAGCAAGGGATCAAATACTTATTTCCCCCACTGTATATGTGACACTTGCAAATATAAGGGCTATTGTAGTGGTGTGCAGTTGGGTACAATAGGTTTTTGGTGGGTTTTGGAGGGCTCACCATACAGTATAAGGGAACAATGGTGAGATGTGTACCTGGGACCTTTCATGTGATGTCCACTGCACTGCCCCCTAGGTGCCCCACTGTTCTGCTGGGATGTCCGTGTGGCCAGTCTACTAAGAATGCTGTCTCCTCCTACATCTCAATGGCTTCATTTTGTACATTTTTCACTCAAACGTTTTAGTTTCAAAAATGGTCCAAAAAGATAGACGCACTGAACACGACATTGTCTAGCAAATGGCTATTTTCAAAAAACAAAGATATATGGTTTTCAGGTTTGAATATGGCTATGTTCGCTACTGGATTTTTGGATGTTTCCCACAAAAACATCCAAAGTTGGATTTAGACATCATATCAAAAATGCCCCTTCACATGTGTCAAGATCTTATTTTTCTTTTATATGTGTAAGAAATCCATTTCTAACCCCAAAATAAATATGTATGATTTCAGGTAGGGTAATAATACCCTAGATTCAATAGTTAAATGTTGAAAATAATATAGAATTTGTGTTTAGCTGTATTACACAGGCTCAAATATGAGTCAGAAGAATAACTGTAATTTTGAGATGGTGATAAATGTCACTGGAATAAAGTTTGAGGGCTCAGCAAATTGTACAATAACTGGACCCAACTATTTAACTGAACTGCAAGCCTGGACAGATTTAAAATCTTTCCTTCTCAAGCTTCTGATTGGACAAGTTCCCTTCTGTGCTCCAAATGGTTTGCAGTATCATGTGATCAGGGACATGGATGGTGCAGTTCAAGAAGGATATGAAAAGGAGAAGCAGCCATGTGGAGAAGGGTTGCAGTTCTGCAAAATCCACAGTTCAACAACGTCCTGGATGCACCTTTGTGACAGACATGAAGGTAGGGGGTGACCACACACATAGCAGGAAAGGGGGAATTATATGTATTAATAGAGTGCAGCATAAAAGCGAGATAGGAATGATTTTCATATGAATACTGTGTCCATGGCAACTGACGAAGCAGTAAAGCTGACAAATACATCATGTGACTCCAGTTTAATGCTTTGAAAAGACAGTCAGGTCACATCACCATTAGCATCACTATGTTCAGAAAAAGGCTCACAAACACGAGAGATAGCAACACTACTCTTTCTGTCTCATGCTTTTTCAAAAACCCAAACTTGTGGCCAAAACTGATAACAGATTCTAGGAATGTGCTTTTGCTTTATTTTGTTTCTTTTCTTATCATGCACACCAATTTTTTTTTATTGAGTACTAAATGCCTTGAGCATAAGCCACAATGTTTTAGTGTGTAATAAAAATGAAATGAAGCCCCTGCCAACACAACACAAAACAAAACATTTCTCCATCACATGCCTAACTTCTCAAGAAAGGTAGAAGTTAATATAGTCAATTCTAAAAGATATTGGTGGGCATGTGCTTCCTGGATTTCTTCTCAAACATTAGACTTCCAGTATAGACTGGTTTGTTTGAGTCCTACCAGTCAAGTAATGCAGTGCTTTCTTGCTAGCAGGGCCGTTATACGAACATACTTAACATAAGAACATAAGTGTTGCCAAACTGGGACAGACCGAAGGTGCATGAAGCTCAGTATCCTGTTCCAAATAGTGGCCAATCCAGGTCACAAGTACTTGGCAAGATCTCAGAACAATAAAAGAGATTTTATGCTGCTTATCCTAGAAATAAGTAGTGGATTTTCCCAAGTCCATCTTTAATAATGGCTTATGGACTTTTCTTTCAGGAAATTATCAAACATTTTACTGCTTTTACTACTGTACATTCTCTGGCAATGAATTCCAGTTTAATTACATGTTGAGTGAAGAAATATTTTCTCTGGTTTGTTTTAAATGTACTACTTAGTAGCTTCATTGCATGCCCCCTAGTCCTAGTATTTTTGGAAAGAGTAAACAAGCAATTTACCTCTACCCGCTCCATTCCACTCAGTATTTTATAGACCTCTATCATATCTCCCTTCAGTTGTCTGTTCTTCAAGCTGAAGAGCCTAGCCGCTTTAGTCTTTCCTCATAGGGAAGTTGTCTCATAACCTTTATCATTTTTGTCACCCTTCTATGTACCTTTTCTAATAATTCCTAACATTCTATTTCAGTGGTTCCCAAACTTCTTAGGTTCAAGGAAATTTTTTGCAGCACACTCCTCCCGACACACCGGTCTCCACTGCCTCCCCCCCGCTACACATCATACCCAGTATTTCTCCCTCTCTCCCCCATGCACCATCTCTCCCTTCCCTCCACCCCTATGTCCAACATTTCTCCCCTCTCCATGCAGCATCTCACCCTCTCCTCGACCCTCTATATACAAAATTTCACTCCTTCTTTCCCCTCCAACTCATGTCCAACACTTATGCCCCTCATTCCTCCTGCAGCATCTCTCCTTCCCTCCCAGGTTGAAATCTAATTCATGTTTAATGTGGGATAAAATGCCATAATAAGTAAATAAATAGATAGAAACTCTGAATGTTGAGCACCTGATTCTCATTACATGATGACTGTTTTAGTGGCCCTTTACCAGGAGAAAAAAATCTCTGAACGTATACAGCACATGCTAGGGTGTCCCTATAACCAGCCCCTCCAAATGACACACTGATTATAATTTATAACAAATTACTGCTCTACCTATAAAAAAGTTATGCTTTCTCTAGTACATCCGTACGCTGCACAAACTGGCTGGCATGTTTGAAAATATAAATGAGATTAAATAAAAATGCTACCAACAATTAAGCATAACAACGTGGTTGCAGCAGCAGCTCATATCCGATCCTGCAATCCGGCTCCCTCCACCCTCCTTCCCAGAGTTACGCTTTCTGCGGCTCCTCCAGCTCTGTCCTCTCTTGTGGCACTATGGGTCCCTCTTTCCTGATGATCTGAGAGCAGGTCAAGAGAGGACCCACAGCCAGAGACACAGTCCATCTGGTGTCTGTCTCCACGCCAGGCCAGGGCATGGCATGGCAAGGCCAGGCCACGAGAAGCTATGGTTAGATTGGCCAGGGGGCACAAGACCACCATTGGCACTGCCGGTGACGAGTGGAGAGAGACTCACCCACAGTCACTCTCAGACAGAAAAGACGCTCAAGCAAGCATGCACTCAGCCGCAGCATGATTAATTTGTTTTAAGCAGTGCTGGTATATGTTGGCAGGAATAGGCTGCTTCAGCCAATCCCAGGGGCCTTCCTTCAGCATGTCCTGCCCCCGAGGGCTGAAGAAAGACCCCAGGATTGGCTGAAACAGCCTGTTCCTGCCGACGTTTACCAGCACTGCTTAAAAAAATTAATGGTGCCAAGCTGGCAGTACAAGAGGCAAGGAGGTGCAGGGGGGGCAAAAACTGAGCAAAAGCGCTTGCCTGTTAACCTCCCATCTGTCCCACAGCGCACTGGGGTGCCATGGTGCACACTTTGAGAAACGCTGTCCTATTTGCTTTCTTAGCCACCACTTCACATTGAGCAGAGGTTTTCAATATATCATCAATGATGACACCTAGATCTTTTTCCTGGGAGGTGACTCCTAATATGGAACCTTGCATCACGTAACTGTGGTTTGGGTTCCTCTTTCCCACATGCATCACTTTCCACTTGCTCACATTAAACGTCATCTGCCATTTAGATGCCCTGTCTCCCAATCCCGTAAGGTCCTCTGTAATTTTTCACAATCCTCTTGCGATTTAACGACTTTGAATAATTTGTGTCATCAACAAATTTAATTAACTCACTAGTTATTCTCATCTCTAGATCATTTATAAATATGTTAAAAAGCAGCAGTACCAGTACAGACCCCTGGGGAACCCCACTATCTATTCTTCTCCATTGAGAATACTGACTATTCAACCCTACTCTTTGTTTTCTATCTTTTGATGAGTTTGTAATCCACAATAGGACATTGCCTCCTATCCTTTGACTTCCTAATTTCCTTAGGAGTCTTTAATGAGGTACCTTGTCAAATGCCTTTTGAAAATCCAGGTACACAATATCGATCAGCTCACCGAGACCTGCCCCCCGCCCTGCAGTAGCCATACCCCCTGCAACCATCCACAGAGTCTATGAAAAGGCAGGGCTGCTAATATTACTCCAGTCCTTAGAGCATGACCCTTTTTGAGAAAAGAGAACATTCTGGACTGCTTGGAAAATACCTCACCATGGTCACATATTCAGAACATGAATACAGCCTTACTAAATGTAACTATATAAATAAGAGGTGACCGACTTACCTGCAAATGCGTAGTAGAGAGCAGCTGTTCTGCGCATGCGTGGCACTTCACAGGTCTCTCCCGACGTCAGCTGATCATAACCACAACACCTACTACTATTTATCATTTCTAAAGCGTTATACTAAACGTACACAGTGCTGTACAGCAACCCTCCTCTCTCCCCTGCCCCTCTCCAGCCACCCATGTCTAGCGACCCTCCTTTCTCCCCTACCCCCCTTCAGCCATTTTGAAGAGAGATCTGGCAGTAGGGAGAGTCAACGCCGGCAGCGGGCAGGCAGGCAAGACTGAGGATCTTTCCTACCTGCCCCGAATAATTCACTGGACAACCTGGGTGGCTGGAGGGGGAGCAGAGGAGAGAGGAGAATCGCTGGACATGGGTGGCTGGAGGGGGGCAGGGGGAGAGGAGGGTCACTGGACATGGGTGGCTGGAGGGGGAGCAAGGGAGAGAGGAGAGTCGCTGGACATGGGTGGCTGGAGGGGGGCAGGGGAGGGAGGAGGGTCGTAGTATATAAAAGTTACTGTAGACATCCACTCTCATTTCCTGCTTTGGTTATTTCATTGCATTTTTCACAACAAAAATGTTGCCCATTTTAACGGGCTTTACGGCTTGTACAGAATAAATGACCACAAATTAGAAAGAGAAATGTGCAGATGAAAACTGAACTGAAAACCCCTAGAAGC
The DNA here is from genome assembly GCF_901765095.1 of Microcaecilia unicolor. Lineage (NCBI taxonomy): Eukaryota > Metazoa > Chordata > Amphibia > Gymnophiona > Siphonopidae > Microcaecilia > Microcaecilia unicolor. The sequence continues at coordinate 237,301,210 of NC_044031.1, forward strand.
TGGATTCTTTTCTGCAGTAAAAAAAAAAAAAAAAAAAGAAACAAAAATCCAGAGAAATAGAAACAGAAATGCATTTCCTCCTGTTCTGTGCAAAACACAAAAATATCAACGATGTTGCACCACCTGAATATGAAAAGAGCATAGAATATCAAACTTGCTACTAGCAGTGGCAGGAATAAGAGACACCACTATCAGGTCAACATGGTATGAACTGTAAGGTTCAAAAACAAATATTAAGAGAAGCAAATCCATGGAAAAAATATTGAAAAGATTGTTGGATGTTACCTTACAACTTGCTTCGAAGGGAAGTAAAAAGAGCACATAGGCCAATTCTATGATCTAGATGCCCTCATTTACTCTCATCTTGTGCACATAAATGTCTAGAGGAATAGCACTTACACACTGTACACTTAACCGCGAAAATGTCAGCAGGCTCCCCTCTATCCCCCCTTCTTTTCAATTTGTTCATGGCTTCTTTGGGTAGTATCCAATCAAATTTAGATAAGTTATTGTTATCCTATGTCGATGACATACTGCTGCTATTACCTACATCTGCTAGCATGCAAGATACTTTGAACAGAATATCTCTTTGTATGGAAACGATTCAGTATTAGGCTTAAAATAAATTGAAACTTAATTCTAACAAAACCAAATTTTGTTGTGTTAGCAGTTCTGAGGCTGTGGTGCCTAAGCAGATTGTTCAGTCACAAAGTAGGATCTTTCCTGTCGAAGATCGAGCCAGAGTCCTTGGAGTGATTCTAGACTCCTCCTTGACCTTTGGGCCTCAGATTAATCATCTTTGGAGAAGGACGATCTTTAAACTGAGGCAATTAAGAATAATACAATCATTTTTTGATCCATCTGCTTATGTTTTATTAGTCCAGATGTTGGTTCTTCCACATCTGGACTATTGCAATGTTCTTTATCTTAGGAAGTATGACAATATCTCATCTTATAGATTATCTATACTTTGGTTTCCAATGCAGCAGAGAATTTTATTTAAATGAGTTTGCCATCAGGCTATTTATGGTCTCTCTTCTTTCCTAGTAACTGATTTAGTTAGTTTTTCTATGGGTAGGTTTTCATTACAGTTGCACAATATGCTCATACTGCGTTCTGTAGCTTTGAAAGGGGTTCGGTTTCTTAAAGTAGCTAAGACCATTTTTTCTTGTTTTATGATTCCCTATTGGAACTTTCTTCCTACTAACATTAGAAATGATACCAATTACCTATCTTTTCGTTAAAAAAAACCTTAAGACTTTTCTGTTTGTTTAATGTTGACTGTTTTGACATTTGTTATTGATTACATCTGATTGTGGGATCATATGCTGGGGGGAGTGTAGCAGTATAAAAGAAATGTATTACATTAGATTAAGCGTTATTCTGTAATGGCATGCCTAATTTACATAGCACATAAATTTATTTATTTATTTTCCAGATTTATATCCCATTCAGTCTGTCATCCTTGGCTGATTACTATACATAAGCACCATTTAACCACAATAGTTGCACAAACAACATTCAATTAAAATGTTTTTAAAATTATTAAAATCAAAACACAAAATACAGACTATCTACAAGCTCATTCTCTTTCCTCATCTCATATTTATTCCACAGATCTGAAACATCATCCCAGTGTAAACAAAAGAGTTGTAAGGTTTTTTTTAAGGTTTCAAACTTGGTGACCACTGGGGGAGTAAGGGGAGGTCATCCCCGATTCCCTCCGGTGGTGTCACGTCTGTGGCCGTGACCACCCTCAGTCTTACCTTGCTTCTGGGGGTTAGGGTTACCATATGGCTCCAGAAAAAGGAGGACGGATTGAGCCAGCCGGGTTTTACTTCCATTGCTTTCAATGGAAGTGATTGAGTCAGCCGGGTTTTACTTCCATTGCTTTCAAAGCAATGGAAGTAAAACCCGGCTGGCTCAATCCGTCCTCCTTTTTCTGGAGCCATATGGTAACCCTACTGGGGGTCAGCTTCTGAACTGGCTCTTGCCTGTCCTATCTGAGCTAGCTCTGCCTCTGTATGCTGGCTGCTTCCAGCATAGCTCTAATGGCTTCGCTACACTGGTGGGTGTTGCCTGAGTTAGCTCTAGCTCTGCCTCTGTATGCTTTCCTGCCTGGCCAGCTTCCAAGATGGCTCCTATCTGTCTTTCCTATGTGCTCCAAGCCTCTCTCTGGTAGTAGTGTGTTCCCTGCTCCTGTCCTGCAGTGGATGACATCATCAGGGAGAGCCTTCATAAGGAAGTGCTGTGCTAGCATTCAGGGCCTTTGCATGGTGTTATGCCTTTAGGCCAGGTCAGGTTAGTTAGTGTTCTGCTGCACTACTGCTTAGCCTTTCTCTGGGTTCTGGCCCAGCTTCTCTTTGTGTCTGTGGACTGCTAGTTCTTCTGTGTGGGCTCGGCCCTTCTGTTTGTGTCTGTGGACTGCTAGTCCTTCCGTGGGGGGCTCTGCCCTGCTACTCTGTGTCTGTGGACTGCTTGTCCTTCTACTCCCTTGCTCTGTGTTTGGAGTCTGAAGCCTTCAGCCACTCTCCCTCGGTTTGTGGTGGGAATCTGTTGCTTCAGCCTCACTCTGCTAGTTCCTGGTGTATTCTATTGTCTGCTGCCTGTCTCTGACTATTGCCTGAACCCAGACATACTCTTTTGCCTGCTGCCAGCCGTAAGACTCTGTTAGTTCCTGGTTTCTCCTTCTGTTTGGCTGAGGAGTTTGACTCCTGCTTGTTCCTGTCTTTCCTCGCTTGCTGCCAGCCCCGACCTCTGCTGGTTCCTGTCGAACCCTGCTTCTGTCTAGCTAGGGCGTTTACCCTGAGGGTTTATCCTGAACCCTGCCTCTGCCTAGCTAGGGCGTTTACCCTGAGTGCCTATCCTGAACACTGCTTATATATCCTGAGGGTATATCCTGAACCCTTCTTCCGCCTAGCTAGGGCATTTACCCTGAGTGTATATCCTGAACCCTGCTTGTATATCCTAAGTGTACATCCTGAATCCTGTCTCTGTCTAGCTAGTGTGTTTATCCTGTATCCTGCCTCTACCTAGCTAGTGGGTTTAACCTGTGGGTATTCCCTGAACCCCGTTCTGCCTAGCTTGCTGCGTGCCCTAGTCCTTGCTCCTGTTATGCTTTTGTTCGTCTTGTCTCCCTGTTCTGTCTTTTGTTCCTTGCTAGTGGCAGCGCAGCAGCTTTCAGTCTGAGTCTAGTAGTTAGTCTAGCTTCCTCGTGTTCCCTGATCCAGGTGGGTCCTCTGGATCTCCAGTTCCGGCTTCGTCCTGCAAGTCCTGCCAGCCACCCGCAAGCTGGAGCTCAACTCCATGGGAATGGTGGTCAAGTGCAGGTGAAGCTGTTCCTGTTCTGCCGGTTCCAGTTGCCTGCCTCAGTCCCGACTCCAGTCCAGAGGTCCAGCCCTGTCCTTCCGTGTATCCAGTTCCAGGGTGGTCTTGCCGCTCTTCGGCAGTGGTCCAAGGGCTCACATATTCCGGTTCTGCCTCGAGGACCTGACAGAATGCAAAGGCCCTCAAGAACCTGACAGGTGGTCAGTTCAGGCACCTTTTTGAGGCTTGGTCGCAAGAAAAATAGACCAAGTAAAGTCGGCCAAAGGCTCATCAGGGACACCCTTCTTTTATCCATTATCGGCCGAGGACGCCCATCTGTTAACGACGCCCCCGTCCCGCCTTCGGTACACTGCTAACATACCCCCATGAACTTTGGTCGTCCCCGTGACGGAAAGCAGTTGAGGAATGGCCAAGTCGGCTTTCGATTATGCTGATTTGGCCGACCTTGAGAGAAGGACGTCCATCTCCCAATTTGTGCTGAAAGATGGGCGCTCTTCTCTTTCAAAAATGAGCTGGATAGTCAGCCAAGGGCTAACAAGGTAAACACATCTGTGCACTGCATAATACAGTAGTGTTCACTTTAATCCAAATCTGCCACACCTGCCTAATGTCCATGTCATGCAGTCCTGGTTCTCCTTTGTGTGGTGACTCCATAGCTGGACCCATTCAGTTTTACCATGGCCAGGGCAGCTGTAAACCAATGCAGACATATTGTATAACATAGATGGATGCACAGAGCTGTAAGGAATTGAAGAAAATAGATAAAAAACAACAAAGCAGTGGAATCAAATGTATTTATTGGAACAATACCCGACGTGGCCACTCTGAAATTCAGTTGTTGTGTGGGGCCCGGCCTAAGGACCATGTTTCTCCGTTGCTTCGTAGGTTATATTGGCTTCCTGTTGTCTGCCGGATTACGTTTAAGATTTTGTTTTGACACATAGAGCATATTATAATAATTCACCATCTTATCTTTCACAGATCATAATTCCTTACACACCACCCCAACCTTTAAGGTCGCTGGATTCTCATAGACTAGTTCTGCCTGGTCCTAAGCAGACCAGATTTGAATCTACAAGGAATACTGCTTTTTATTTTTTGGCTCCCCATTTATGGAATGATCTGCTTCCGTGAATTGGTAGTGAGGAGTCCTTTATTAAAAGGCGCTTTTAGAAAAACACATTAAACATAAACAAAGGCCTCTTATGGAATAACATTTAGCGCCAATCTTTTCCAATGCCCATTTTTAAACGTCATTTATAGAATTGTCCCTTATATGACCATCACAGTGATGATCCTCAAACGCTGTGTGGAAGCTGTGTGAACCCCACTAGCCTGTTTAATAGCCTGGTGCTATAGATTGTGTGCAACGGTGATGTGCTGAGATGTAGATGAGAAGTCAGAGCTGTGTTGCTTCTCTCTTATTAAATGTATCTGTGTACACTCCCAGTAGCTTGAGCTCTGCAATGATGTAAAGATGTAGGGCTGCATAGTAGTCTGCTGGGAATGGCATAAGCAGTTTAGGGTGGGTGGGGGCTCTAAATGGCAACTCATGAGATATAAAGGTCTGTCAGAGGGTGAGATAATCACTTTAGTCACACAGTTGATTGCATCATCGTGTTTGGTAGTCTAGTGATGCTATGGGAATCATTATTGAGGTCTTGTCACTGGTAACTTAGGATAGGCAACAATGTGGACGAGTGGCCTAGTGGTTAGGGTGGTGGACTTTGGTCCTGAGGAACTGAGTTCGATTCCCACTTCAGGCACAGGCAGCTTCTTGTGACTCTGGGCAAGTCACTTAACCCTCCATTGCTCCATGTAAGCTGCATTGATCCTGCCATGAGTGGGAAAGCGCGGGGTACAAATTTAACAAAAAAAAATGGTGAGAATTCTGTGGCCACACCTTTTGCAGGTGTACCTGTTCCTATGGGTACTGCTGGGCAGTCAATCCTGCAACCTCAGTCCTCCAGTGTTATAACCATTGCCAATACAGCCCAAAGCTACCATGATTAGGTGTACTTTTTTTTTAAAGTAACACCTGTGGAAATGTGGTTCGTTTGGTAAATAAAATAAAAATCTTAGTTTATGTTTATTAATAATATGTTATGTACTGCCATTTCTAAAAACATAGGTCACAGCAGTTAATACACCTTCATCAATGCAACAAAATTAACAACATTTAAGTGGGTAGGTTTTTTAAATGTTTGGTTTTGTTTGTTCTTATTTTTTGCCTTATTGATCCTATGTTAAAAGTTCTGTTATTTAACACAGCAGGACTGCTTGTGCTATTCGAAATGAGGTAGGCTACATGATTTTCATCCTATCACCTCCTTATAAGCTCATCATTTATACCTATGAGTATTTGTCTGTCTATGCGGCCTGTTTACTGTACTAAGCATTTAAGGGGCAATTCTAAATTAGACACTCATGGTTATTCATCCCTTTGAATGCATAAATGCACAGAAAAGTAGCACATAAGTGCATAAATGTCCTAAGCACTATTCTATAAGGCTGCATTTAAGTGCTATAGCGCACGACTGAAAGGGAGGCATACATGCGGGCTGAGCATGAGTGTGACATGGGTGGGGTTCACCCTCAATGTATAACTCACAGAATACTGTAAATTGTGTATGCTCTTGCCACATTTGGGTACTCGCAGTTACACCAGGTTTATAGATGGTGTAACTGTGGGTGCCTAAACATAAGGCGTGCCATTCATGTTCTATAATGGAATCTGGGTGCTCCGATGTTGTCTTTTAATAGGATCTCACCACATTGCATCAGAGATCCTAAAAGGAGATAGCCACTTAAAGAATTGCCTCAGTGTGTAAATATAGATGTAAATAAATATATATACACTAGTAAGATAACTGGAAGATAAGAAGAAACTAATATAGATATACAGTACAGAAGGCTATGTTGAAAAACAGCATAAATCTGTCTCTTTGTTTGAGCGTGATTGAACAAAAATGTTAGCATTTCAACTTCACACAATAGGCATGGGGTTTGAAAGACTTATTGCCTCATAAAAGACCTCCAGTTCCCAATTCATCTCCATGCCTCTCGGCTTCTGTATGTCCATATGAGAATATAGAATAAATTTGAGCAATGCAACTTGGTTCTCTAAAGACCCACTTCTGAGAGTTGAGACCCTAAAAAGCAATACCTAATAACTAAATTGTCATCAAAGTCAACACCACTATATTTTTGTACACATAATTCATTGGTTCCTTTAATGTCTCAATAAATTGACAGATGACATAACAGCTTTATGTATTTTAAGCAATGTGCCTGCAAGACACTAAATATTTTCTAACTAGACCAAAGTGGGAACAGTGAGAACATTTTTCACCATGTCACCAAGTTAGTAAATATTGTGCCTTATTTTTCCAACATGCACTTCACATCCTGATAAAAATCATGTCTTAAATTTTGCATCCACTTCAAGCATGAAACTTAACAACAATCATATGAGGAACAATCATATGAGAACTGAGAAATGATTGTTGGACATAAAATATAGTCACCTCTGCATTATCAAGTTGGATTGAGACATTGACATAAAGATTACAGATGTACTTTCTTTTGAAATGAAATGAATAATTTCAACATTTCCCGTTTTGTGTTAATTTTTACAATGAAATGAAAGAAAAAACTCCCAAATATAATTTATTTCATTTTAAAAATCTACCACCCTCCCCCTTTTACAAAGCCGCACTAGCAGCTACTGGTGCTGTTATGCCGACATAGTCCGTTCAAAGTGAATGGGCTGTGTCGGCATTGCATTGCAGATTTGTAAAAGGGAGGAGTTTAGGCTGACCCCCTTTATGGCAAAAATAAAGCTTCCTGGGTTCTCCCCCAACCCCCTCCAGTGCTTCTTTCCATGCTGCTCTATATTTAAAATGCAGGTGTGATCCCCCATTGGTGTAGCCACTGCAAATTACAATAGGAGAGTGAAGCCAACATCATTGCTAATTTTTGGCCTCTAGGAAAATGATCCAGGATGACACGGTCAGCTGACTCCACGCTCTCTCAGACTTGGACCCTCCCTTTTTACCATGAATAAAAGTTCCTGCACTGTGAAGTAGCATATTTGTTTAACTGCCTTCCTTGTCCCCATTGTGGATATCGGATCACTATGGCAGGGTGGTTAGTCAAAGAATCTTTCACTAGTTATAAATAACCACTTAGAGACTGGTGATTGGCAGAGCTTCCTTATTACCCATGTTTGCCTCGATCCTACCTGACTGCAATGGCTTCTCCCAAGACTGGCATCAGTACTAGTCACTTCACTTAGTGGACAGTAGCCTAATAGAGCAATGAGCTGAGAGCCTGCTTCAAATCCAACTACTACTCCATGTGATTTTGGTCAAATCACTTAACTGTCCATTGCCTCAGGTACACATTTAGGGGTCGATGTGCAAAGCGATTTAACCTACCAGAAATGGCTCCTGATGGGTTAAATCGCTTGTTCGGGACTAACCAGTCATTTTCAGTGACACTTAACTGATTAGGGCTGGTGAAAATGTCCAGTTAGCACCAATTTCAGCTCTGCAAACCTGGAAATTCAATGCTGAAGCCCAGCATTGAATTTCCGGGCACAATGCCACTGGCAGTCAACAAAATGCTGAGACTGCCAGCTGAATATCGACCGCTTAGATTTTGAGCCCACCATGGACAGAAAAATACCTACTATACCTGAATGTATACCACTTCATTAGCTTTTGAGACCACAAGCAGTATGTTTATGTTTATTCCACACTTGATAGACTGCCTTTCTATAGTTACAGTCAAAGTCATTTACATATGGTACTTTCTGTCCCTATTGGGCCAATCTAAGGTTATTTGTACCTGGACTGCAAAGGGAGCAAAGAAGAGAGAGGGAGAGATGCTAGTCAGAGGGTAGGGGTGTAGGCAGAAGGGAAGAGAGAGGGGAAGGAACGGGGCACAAAGAAGAGATGCTGGACTAGGAGGGAGCATAAGGGCAGGAACACAGAGGGAAGATGCTAGAAGGAAAAGGGATGCAGACACAGAGGGACAATGCTGATCTCAGGGAGAGGGATAGGGACCCAGAGGGCAGAGCTGAATATGGAGGGAGGAAAGGGAGAAGGACACAGAGGGGAGATACTGGAAGGTCAGCTAGGAATGCAGAAGGAAGATGGATGGTGGGCATGGAAAGAGAACAAATGCCTGCTTAAAATCACATTCACTGGGCCAGCCGCTGATATCCAGCAGCACTTAATCAGATAGTGTCTCACCGGCCTTTTTTGAAGTGGGCTGGAGAGGGGCATTCTAAGGGCAGACTCGGGGAGCAGCTGGTAGCAATGCAGATGCTGACAATATTCTGTACCAGTACTCACATAGCTAAGCAACCAAATAGGACGCATAAAAAGCAGTCCTAAATTTGGTTGATTAGCTATGTGAGTGCAGGCACTAAATATCATCTGGAAAAAGCATAGCTCTCATCTGATCCCCCCTCCTGCTACCCCTCAAGCTCCAGAAGGCCACCATGGGCCTACCTACAGTCCCTAGTGGTCCTTGCACCAAGAATAAAATCCACCTTCTCTTGACCTTCTCAGTTTCTCCTTCAACATCACCACCGCATTCACTGCAAGACTACTCCTAGAGGTCACGGCGACCATTTTCAAAGATAAACTTTAACAATGAGAGGAGAGAGAGAGAAAGAGTTAAAACAAAAGGAAAAGGAAAACATTATTGTCTGATACAAACGTAGGAGAGATATGAAAGAAGATAGGAGAGAGATGAAAGAGAAACTGGCTTTGACCACACTGGATAGAGCAGTGAGCAGCCAGTGATGAGGTCACAATAAAGAGTGACATCACTGTTTAGCTGGCTGCTAGTCCAGTGTGTGCCCAGCATATCATTTCCTGGAAATTCACTAGGAGTAACAAGCTCAAAAGTGCACACTTACAGAGTGGCATAATAGCGCTTTTCTCCTTTCCTCTCTTTGCAGACTTAGGCTTTTGCTACAATGACTATTGAGGTAGGTACTTTTCAGAAGATCTGGGGAACAGAGGCCTAGCTACGTTCTGTAGACAATGCAGGTTGGCCTTCACCTTCACCCTATGCCCTGTACAGTAGCTAGACTATTGATTAAAGAAAAATGATTGGATCAGAATTGTTTGGGAAATTGTAGGCTTATATCGTCTCTCCCTTTTCTTGTTAAGCTCATTGAGAAAGTGATATATGACCAGCTTCTACATTTTATGGAACAGCAGAGTATACTAGATCCAAATCAATTTGGCTTTAGGGCTAATCACACACAGGAGCGATGCACATGGCAGGAAGACAGCACACGATTTAGAAGAAGGGGGAGCACGTGATGATGCTGGCACTGATGCGCGTCTGGTGTGCCATCACTGGGCACCCATGGTCAGTGGGGCTGGTGAGGTTGGGAGCTTCCAGTGTGGCATTCGCTTTGTTTGCAGCTGACTGTCTGCCTACTCTCTCCTGCAACTGGCCATGCAGAATGTCATGGGTCGTGGGCAGAAGTGAGGCCGACTTCTAGGCCTGATCCACTGGAAAGGCCAATAAATTGAGAAATTAATATTCAGTTTTAAAAAGGGCAAAAGCCCAGTGGTTCCCTATGTGGTCAGTCATCGTGTTGCTACTAGTTGGGTTTCTATAAGATAACAAAAATAAGGGGAATTCTATCAGGCTTATTTTCGAAAGAGAAGGGCACCCATCTTTCGACACAAATCGGGAGAGGGGCGTCCTTCTCTCAGGGTCACCCAAATCGGCATAATCGAAAGCCGATTTTGGGCGTCCCCAACTGCTTCCCGTTGCAGGGATGACCAAAGTTCCAGGGGGCGTGTCGGAGGCGTAGTGAAGGCGGGACTGGGGCATGCCTAACAGATGAGCGTCCTCGAGTGATAATGGAAAAAAGAAGGGCGTCCCTGACGAGCACTTTGCCAACTTTACTTGGTCCATTTTTTTTAACAACCAAGCCTCAAAAAGGTGCCCGAACTGACCACCAGAGGGAATCGGGGATGACCTCCCCTGACTACCCCAGTGGTGACTAACCCTCTCCCACCTTGAAAAAAACAACTTTAAAAACTTTTTTTGCCAGCCTCAAATATCATACTCAAGTCCATCGCAGCAGTATGCAGGTCCCTGGGTGGGGGGAGGTGTGTGTGTGTGTCATCAGAGGCATAGTGAAGGCGTGGACATCCTTCTTTCAAACATTTTGGACGTCCTGAACTGCACCCCCACAGGGACTGCTAAATTTCAAGGAAGTGGAGTGGTGGAGTGGCCTAGTGGTTAGAGCACTGGTCTTGCAATCCAGAGGTGGCTGGTTCAAATCGCACTGCTACTACTTGTGATCCAAAATCCAATAAAAAAATAAAGGGGGTGTCGGAAGCATAGCAAAGGCATGGACATCCTTCTCACAGAAACATCCACACTTTGGACATCCTCAACTGCCCATCACAGGGACAGAGGCATAGCAAAGGCACCTAACACTTGGACGTCCTCCACCCATACTCAAAAAAAAAAAAGACATCCCCAACAAGCACTTGGGCATTTTCACCAGGACTTTTATTTTTTTAAGGTTGTAGATGGCTATTATACACATATGAAGCCGTCTTTGGCATGCGCAGAGCAGCCACGCATAACGCTTGGCTGCTCTGCACTGGCTTCCCCTCCTTAGGAAGGAAATCGTGTGTAAATGAGCTAACAGTGAGCAGTTCATTTGCATGCGATTTCCTTCATGCATGCCCGTTCCTTTCCGAATTGCTAAGGGATCGGTAAGGGAAGGGCTTTTTCCGTTCAGTTAGTGCATCAGTTAGTCCACTGCAGTGCCCCTAGGGTGCCCAGTTGGTGTCCTGGCATGTCAGGGGGACCAATACACTATGAATGCTGGCTCCTCCCATGACCAAATGAGTTGGATTTGGTCGTTTTTGAGATGGGTGTCCTCGGTTTCCATTATCACCAAAAACCGGGGACGACCATCTCTAAGGTCGAACTTTTAAACCAGCATATTGGATCTCCTATAGCATACACTATTCCAAATCCAGAGCCTGCTGTTGTTATCAATCATTTGCAAAACACTTGTAATTTTCGCTAATTTGTCAATATACAATGTATTCAATACTACTTTATAATCATACAAAATGAAAAAAGTGACTACTTAGCTTGCAAAAGGAATCAAAGTGCTGTTTCCATGATCTAACACCTGACGCTCACTCTAGTGTATAAATGGCATTTCGGTCCCACAGACCTGCTTTCAGGGTTTCCTCTTAGTCACAAAAAAATCTAAAGAAACAAAAAAAACCCATAACACTATCACTAATTTAAAAAGACTATACAGCCACATAAACATAAGAATAATTAGTTGGGTTTCTGTCAGATGCTGTGGCCTGGCTTGGCCACTGCTGGAGATGGGATGGTAGGCTGGAAGGACCAATGGTCTGACCCAGTATGGCTATCTTATGTTCTGATGACCAGGGAATACGTGTGACAATGCTTTTGGTTCGGCCGCCATTGGCAGTCATTTTGTTGGGCCACCACACCCATCTGATTTACAGTTCGACATCTTGGTTACACCATGTGATTGCGATAGACGAAAGTGGGGGTAGGGTCGTGATCCTGCTTATACATCATCATATGTGGATGTTATTTATACATTCTAAATGGTTTAAATGCTACTGTCAGTATGTATGGTCATGACTGATTGATATTGCTAATACTCATTACTAACACTCCTGATTTATTAGATTTTCATTACCTGTTCACAGTCAAAATAATTAATAATATTGAATAATTATTGCATGCATTGCATTTTCATAGTAAATATTCACTTCACATTATTAATTACATGTGAGGTAAGAAATGATCCATACATAGGACTGATATGTAGCAAGATTTGCTGTTTAATTTTCTTAATTGTTAATGGTTTCCCGTTATGTCCTCATTAGATATGTGCTTTACAAATAGAAACCCTTAGTCAATTTTTAATTTTTTTTCAAATGCTCTTTAAACTCATATTCATAATATATGTATTAATAAATACTACAGTGCTCAGTTGTGCATATTAACAATCACTCCGCATGATTGACTATGATATGTAATCCTTCAGACATCATTGCACTGTGTACCTGCCTCCAAAATCAAAGAAAGGAATTTTTTGTATCGCATATATAGCAATCAATTATTGAATTTCAAAGTACTTATCTGGAGACGGTTTTCTAGGGCACAGCTGGTGACAGCATGTTTCAATCCATATCCAATATACAATCCATATGTCGGAGTGAAAAAAATAAATGTGAATTTGCACTTGTGTATTCATAAAATAGTCCTTTCCACTTCTGATTTCTCCTCAACCACTCAAATGATCATCTTAACAATCTTTGGGAAGATTGTTTTTTCTATATTCTTTATGACCTTTGTTTAGTATAAATGGAGAAACTGTGCTCCCAACTGCTTGATGCCCTAATCTTCTTTGTTCTGCCAGCTATGAATTAGTTTTCTTACTACAAATATAGAATTTTATTTTCCCTAATTTCCACTGTTAATAATTGGATACTGATATAATTTTTATTTTTCCCTAATTTATTTTCCTTAAATGTACTGTGTCTATCTAATGCCATTCTCCAGTCCCACGGAACCTGTCCCGTCTCCAAGGATTTATTAAACAAATCTTTAAGAGGACCCGCCAGAACCTCTCTGAGCTCCCTCAATATCCTGGGGTGGATCCCGTCCGGTCCCACTGCTTTGTCCACCTTTAGATTTTTAAGTTGTTCATACACACTCTCTTCTGTGAACGGTGCTATATCCACTCCATTCTCATGTGTACTTTTGCCAGTCCATCGCGGTCCTGCTCCAGGATTTTCTTCTGTGAAAACAGAACAAAAGTATCTATTTAGCAAATTTGCTTTTTCTTCATCATTATCTACATAGCGGTTCGCAGCATCTTTCAGTCTCACAATTCCCTTTTTAGTCTTCCTCCTTTCACTAATATACCTGAAGAAATTTTTGTCACCCCTCCTTACATTTCTAGCCATTTGTTCTTCTGCATGCACTTTCGCCAGACGTATCTCTCTCTTGGTTTCTTTCAGTTTCATCCGGTATTCCTCCCCGTGTTTCTCTTCTTGAGTTTTTCTGTATTTCAGGAATGCTAACTCTTTAGCCTTTATTTTCCCAGCCACTTGTTTGGAGAACCATATCAGTTTCCTTTTTCTCTTGCTTTTATTTACTCTCCTTACATAAAGGTTTGTGGCCCTATTTATAGCTTCTTTCAGCTGGTTTGACCACATTGATAATCGTTATTGCTGTATTTGTACTTCTCGGCTGTTGTGTAATACCCTGTATAAGGAGCTTGGTGCAACAGCTAATTGAAACTGCTTTAAGTAAAAGAGAACCTATAGGACATGCATATGTACTGTATGAAAGACTACGTATTAACGCAGAAATTGAAAATGTTGGAGATAATGTGTAATTTCTTTGTGATATACTTTATTTTGCATTATTGCATTATTGTCTTCCTCTAGGATCATCATTCAGATGGTAAGGTATTTGTAAGTAATATAAGGCCCGGGGAAGGTTGAAGAGGGGCAACTTACATCTCACTATAACCACCTTTTCTTGTTACCTATAGCCTGATACCTATAAAAAAGAGTTGACATTGTGACTTAAACTCACAATCTCCCTAAGCTTAACATGCATTTGAAAAGGAACTTATTGCTCCTCTCTGAAATAGATGGGACTACAGCAAAGGTTCAAAAACAAATGAAGCCCTTACTTTCGAAGGCCTTCAAGGGGGGAGATGTAGATAATGAGCACAGTCGTGCACCTTGAAACAGAGTGTGCACCCTGAAACAGGGCAAAAAGGCAAAAGCTGATAAGCATGTGAGCCGGAGACTCATGATCTGATAAGACATTCCAGCGTGCAAGCAGGCATGGGAAAAGAGCAAGAAAATGACGTTTAGCAACTTGAAGGGAAACAGATGGTGTTGAAAGAGAACAGAATGATTTCTGAGGAAGATAAATTGCTGAACCTATGTGAAGCGTTGTTTAAAATAAAAGTATATAAGCAGTTGAATCAGAACATTACTTTGGAGAGACAGTAGAAGAGAACACTTATGTGTAGCAGCGCTGATCTCCCACAAGAAACTATTAATTGTATTTGGTAAGTAAAGAAAATTGCTTTTCTCATACGTGGCCTTCTTGGTCTTTTATCACTCCAAATTTAGAGTGGCTGGTATATAATGATTTTAGGGTGGTGGTAAAAAGACAAGCATTAATTTAAAACAATGGTGTGGCATGAGAGTACTAAGATGCCGCCTGCCCAATTTGTACATTTCTGATATAAGCCATGATCTCAGAATGACTTGTTGATCTGAAATAACAAATATGGGAATTGGATAAACATTTGAAGCCACATGTGCATTTGCTGTACCTTATGGACATATCCATCTGATCATGATTTAACAAATCATTTTATTATAACTATGATCAGAGTCCTAAATATGTTTCATGAGTGGCTGCTACATAGACTACCATATAGAAAAATATGACCATCTCTCGGAAAAGGTGACTAAAGTCTCAGATCCAAAATGTTGGGTCCATAAGCAGTCTGCAAAAATTACGTTTGAACTTCTGTAACTTTTTTATTTTTTCACATAAAAGTAAAGGGTTTGGACTGTTTTATTGCAAATTGTTTGCTCTGACAGAATTCATTAAAACCTCATTTTCTTTTGTTTCGGGTGTCTTTAATCACATATCACCAATCTCTTAAACATAGAGATTTTGGAACAAGCTGTGTCTAGCTGTGGAAGTCTGATTTCTGTAAAGCTTATACTGGCTTTGGTTTTCTTGCAGATTTCACTGTCTTCCAAACTGTCACAATAGTAGATTTAAGTCCAAACCATGCATCTTTTTCTCCTTGTGGTTCAGACTGAAAGCAAATATTCTCTTGTAATCTAGTGTATTGTTTCGATAGAACAGTAGTGTGGCATTGGAATACTGAGCCCCACTGAATACATCCTTCAACATCTGCTTTTGGATGTCAATAAGACAGCACTAGCAAATTAGTTTTTCAATATTTTATTCATAAAAACAGATTTGCAACGATTTATTAAAAATTGATATCATGCAGTATAAGGGTACAAGAAATTATTTCATTTACATTTTCTTTTGGCAGTTCCAGTCTAGTTTAAAGCATTTGTGCACTAACGTTGTTGGAAATTGCCATCGGGGCACAGCCTCTTCATTAATTTACAGTAAGTTTTTGCTGCAGTATAAAAGAACAGAAACATTAAATAGCTATTGTCACTTGTGTGTTATTTGCAGGAAATAAAAAGTATGGGAGAAACTACAGTACTATTGAGACAGAGAATGTACTGTATGGTTTAAACCTAATAACTGCACACAGTCGGGATTCACAAAGAGTTACAGACACACACTCACCTCCAACAGTCCAATACTTTTGATTTTTTTCCTGCTATATTAGAATATTATTTTCTACAGAGATGTTTTGTGTGTATACATTATATACAGCATTGTCATCTTTCTTGTTTTTTCCCACCCAAGTAACATATCCTTTAATCTGAATCTCTATGAAATTAAGAAAGGAAGAGAATACTGGAAACTGTGCATTGAATGGTAACTTCAATGCTTACGGCTTGAATAGAATACATGATCTAGAGTTGTTATCATTACAAGATGTTTTTATTTTCCTAACTGCTAGTTCCATACACTTGTCTCATTTCAAGTAAAATATATATTTTTATGTTGTCATGTGTAAAATTTAAATGCACAGTGAAACCTGTACTTAAGACCACCTGTCAATATATGACACCTGGATACCAAGACTGCTTATTGGTACTCAATGTACTGTACCTAAGAAGTTTACCAGCATAAATATAATGCACATATAAAATGTATACAATAACTTATCAGAACCTTTTCCAGTAAACCCCCCCCCCCCCCAACCCTGACATTTATGTCTCAATGATAATTTAGATGGGTGTTTGTGGGTTTGGTACAGATTTCATCAGCCTGTTCCAGTTACTGAGTTAATGAGTAAAACTCTGGCATCTTTCATTGGGCAGAAGGTGCTGAAAGCTTCAATGTTGTCTATAATGTCTTGATCAAATAGTTTGAACATTTTTAAACCGGAGAACATTAGTATAGTAGATAATAGGAAGGGTGATTTTTAAACCTTTCCACAGGTGAAACAGAGCTTTACTCATGGAAACCCTCCTAATAAGTGGGTTGTTTAACCCTCCATATCTGTGTGTGGTAAACGGCAGATGTAAATGTGTGCGCATTATTTCCTTGGTGTAATCTGCAAAACAACAGCATACGTGTGCCTTCTGCTCTAATAATCTGGCCAAGCTTGCACAAAGAAAACTATGTACACATTCAGACTTTTAAGTACGTGCACAATTATGAAATTATCTTTTAAGCGTACAATTCTGTGTGTCAGAAGGGCAGGGATTTTGGTGAACAAGAGCTATGTGCTCCCACCTCCTCAAAAACCCCTTGTGATTCCAGCACGTTATAGATTCTTGAAGAATGAGAATGGTGACATCTACGTCCTTTCAAATTCCTAACTAAAAACAGACTGGCTAATATTCAAAATGATTTAAGTGTCCGGAAATGGCCGCCGACCAATTAAATCGCTTGTTCGCAGCTATCCGGTCATTTTCAGCGGCACTTAACCAGTTAGCTCCACTGAAAATGACCAGTTAGTACTGAAAGCGGCTAATTCGTGGACATTCCAGGGGCAGAGTTGTGTACAGTGCCGATATTCAGCCCCTCACCGCATAAGTAAACCAATTAAATTGGGCCAGATAAATACAGTCCTACCTTTAAGCAGTTTGGCTGAATATTGACATAACTGGCTATGTGTTCACCAGCTCAAAACCCCCCAGATATTCAATGTCAAAGCCTGGACATGGCCCGGTGTTGAATATCTGGGAATAATGGTGGTGGAAGTCAGCAAAACACTCACAGCCACCGGCTGAATATCAGCCGGGGAATTTATAACTTTTTAATTCTCATTGGTGGATTAACTGGTGAGTTGCCACACTTGCTCATTAAATAATTTTTGTCCCATTGGGAAGACAGATTGTGGCTCATTTTTGTGTTCCATCAGCTAATTTATTAGTCTGTGTTAGCGCTGCTGCATTAACAGCTAACATGGAAGGAGTGTGTAATGGGCGGTGCTTGTGCTTTAGAGTTAATGTGAATGTACTTACTGCATGTTAACTGTTTACGTGTCAGATGATGTGGTGCAGTTAATGCCACTTGAATAGGTATAACTAACTGAGATGTAGACATTTAACATACAATAATGGTATTTCCTCTGCAACAGGAAACTAATGCAGATTGCCCAACAGTTAGTGCAAAGATTCTGTAATTACCGTGCAATAATTTTGGCATTTAACTGCAAACTCTTACACATTCAGGGGGTGAGTTATCAATGTGGGCTACTATTAAGACATGTTATTTTACCATTAACTTGTGCTATTTTACTATTAAATCTAGGTTACCAAATCTGGTACTGGAGGCACCCCCAACCAGTCAGGTTTTCAGGATACTTACAATGAATATTCATGAGAGGGATTTGCATGCACTGCTTCCTCTGCATGCAAATCCATCTCATGAATATTCATTGTGTATAAACTGAAAGCCTGACTGGCTGGGGTGCCTCTAGGACCAGGTTTGGGAACTACTGATTTAATTATTTAATGCAACGAGACCTACTATATATACTTATCTATAAGTTAATCTTGTGTAAGTTGAGGGCGGTTTTAGGTCTGAAAATGACCAAAAATGCTGTAACCCATGTATAAGTTGAGTCTGGGTCTCACATTGCTCCCTCTTTCTCCCTCCCCTCCACCTCCAGGTCCAACATTGCTCCCTCTTTCACCTCTCCAGCATCTCCCCTTCCTTTCCCAAACTCATAGCCCACAGCTTCACAGATTTCAACAGGATCAGAACAGACTTAAAGCCGGAAGGAAACAGCTACATTTCAGTATGTGAGGATTTCATATTTATCCCTCACTGATAAGTCTCTCACTCTAAACTTTGGAAAGTTCACCAAAGCAAAATATATTTTTACAAATCACAAACCCTTCCTATCCAAGGAGAATGTTTTATTCAGAAATCAGTATTTCTGAGCACTCACACACACTCCTGTTTTACTTTTATTTAAAAAAAAAAAAAAAGCACTCAGAATTTCGCTCACCAACTCTTTCAACACCATCTCTGCTAAACTTCCCCTTGGAACCTACTGCTTGTGCCATCAGCTAGTCAAATGGCATTTAGCTGTAGCTGTCTCCAGGTTACCTGATAATTATGCACACTTCTCTGTAGGCATGCTCTCCTCTAAGTGTATATATTCAGAACACACTTTCAACCAACCAGAACATTTACAGATTTTAAACAATTGCTACTATTTTTTTTAATAACTTCCCAGTCTCACTTGCACACCTCCCTCCAAACCTCTTCTCTTTAATTTGAACACTGTTCAAACTCACCCTGAATAAAGAGTTCTTCCCACACCAGTGACATATATAGCATTGGTTGTACTCTCTCAAGTTATTTCAGCACAGCCAGTGTTTGTTCACCATACTTGCATGAAGCTAGCAATAGCAAGAGTGCTATGGCACTGATGAAATGACCCATAGATAAAACAACCCTAGTTTATTGATGACATTTAAAGTCAAAATTTCTCAGCTTATACAGGAGTACTTACTAACAAATTGGGTTAACAGTAAAAATATCATGTCTTTTAACAGTAATTCACATTGATAACTTCCCCCCTTTTACTGATTAAAAAAACAACAACAAACAGCTCCTAAATTGTGGAACAATCTTCCAGGGGAAATGAAAAGTATTGTAGAATATGCCCAATTCTGTCATAAAATTCAAACCTGGCTTTTTTTTTAATAGTATAGACGTAGTTATTACTGAAGTATTGTTTAAAGAGGATGGGGAGGACTAATACTAGAGTGTTTTATGTTGGGTTGATACAGTTGTATGCAAAGGTTTAGGCATTCTAGTCATACTGTCATGTTTCAATGAACAGAAGCTGATACTTCTACACAAACACTTATCTGGGTAACAGCACCTGCTATCCAGATAAATGCTGCCAGCCAGGATATTCAGAGCACCTTTGCAAAGTCTCCCAAATTCTATAAACTTGCACGCGCCCAATTTTACACTTACTGCCAGATTCTATATAGTGCGCCTAGAAATCCATGCTGAAATCCAGGCATATTCTATAACAACACGCATAGCTTAATTGGCTTAACAAGCTAATCAGCATTGATAACAGCACTTAACAAGCAGTAATAAGCACTAATTGGCAATAATGAGAATTTACACACACAAGTCACTAAGCGTATTCTGTAACGAACTGTACCTAGATACTAAGGTACGTAGTTCAAAAGGGGTGTGGCTATGGGCAGGGAAATGAGCATTCCATGGGCATTCCTGAATTAACACACTTAGTTATAGAATATGGCCCAATGTGAATAAATCTACACGCAGGGATTTACGCTACACTTTTGCTGGTGTAAATGGAGGCACGTGGTTTTAGGCGCTGGGATATCAACTAAGTGTATTCTATATACTACGCCTAAATCTAGGTGCCACATATAGAATACACTTAGATGGAATGTTTACCAGGTGGATTTTTTAGGCGCTTTATACAAAATCTGGCCCTTGGCACACAAAGTTGTGTTTGCAAATTATAGAATAAGGTCAGCTGTATACATAACTCAATATAATAATGAGCTGGTAATTGATGTTAAGTAGCAAAAATTGGCAGTAACTAGTGTTAATTTGTGCTAATTGACCTTAGTTAGTATTCTATAAAACTAGTAAAAAAGGCCCTTTTCTGACACAAATGAAATGGGCGCTAGCAAGGTTTTCCTCGGCTCCCCTGCAGCCACCCATCTCCAGCGACCCTCCTCTCCCCCTGCAGCCACCCATGTCCAGCGACCCTCCTCTCCCCCTGCGCCCACTGTAGCCACCCATATACAGCAACCCTCCTCTCTCCCCTGCCCCCCTCCTGCCACCCATGTCCAGTGACCCTCCTCTCTCCCCTGCCCCCCCTCCAGCCACCCATGTCCAGTGACCCCTTTGCCCCCCCCTGTCCAGCGACCCTCCTCTCTCCCGTTCCCCCTCCAGCCACCTATGTCCAGCGACCCTCCTCTCTCCCCTGCCCCCCTTCAGACACCCATGTCCAGCTACCCTCCTCTTCCCCTGCAGCCACCCATGTCCAGCGATTCTCCTCTCCCCTGCGCCCACTGCAGCCACCCATGTCCAGTGACCCCCCTGCCCCCCCTGCAGCCACCCATGTCCAGCGACCCTCCTCTCCTCTGACCCCTGTAGCCACCCAAGTCCAGCGACCCCCTGCCCCCCCTGCAGCCACCCATGTCCAGCGACCCTCCTCTCTCCCCTGCCCCCCCTCAAGCCACCCATGTCCAGCGACCCTCCTCTGGACATGGATCACCTGTGAGGCATGTTTTTCCCCCCGGGTTCTGAAGTTGACATCATAATGGCTACGGTGATGTCAGCCTGATCTACGGAGCCTAGCAGACCAACTCGGAATGAGCCACGGTCCCGGGCAAGTCAGACCGTTGGAGGTGAGAATTATTATATAGGATGTGCATCTAAAATCCAAGGGGGTTGTGGACTGGTGAAGGGAATGGGTGGGTCAGGGCCATGCCCAGGACTTGTGTGCACGTTATAGAATAGATGCAGTTAGGTGTGAGCATCCACTGGACTTTGACCTGGTGTAAGTGTTCATGCCTTAAGTTTGGTGCATAAATGCAGCCTTATGCTAGTGCTCTATAGCAGTAGTTCTCCTCAAAAATGCTATTATAGAACTAGATTCTATATATGACGCCTAGAATCTAGGCGTGTCCAATACAGATGCCTATGTGTATTCTGTTAGACATGCCTAAATATAGGTGTGGTATATAGAAAATGCTTTGGGCTGGGTGGATGCCAGTGAAAAGCTGGTGTAAATGAATGCGCCTACATCTACACGCTTTGGGCCAAATTCTATAACCACGCACGTAGATGTGACTGATAAATTCAGCACATTCACACTCCTCCCATCACCATGCCCTTTTAGCTGTGTGCGTGACAATTTACGCACGCTGCTTTATAGAATACACCTAGCAAAGCATGCGCATAAATTCCACTTAAATCCAATTAGTGACGATAAGTGGTTGTTATGCCACTTATCATGACTAAGTGGCTCATTAACAAAGGCGCACACATAGATTAGGTGTGCACACAAATCTACGTGCGTGCCTCAATTCACCATATATAGAATCCTGGGGTTGATGATTAGCACCCAAATGTTTGGAGCCTAACTTTTTCTGACCTTTTTGGAATCAACCCCTATGTGGATAGTGCCAGGGCAAAGCACGGGTGGTCCCAGAACTTATCAAAATAGTGGCAACGTTCAGTCTGCTATCTGGATAACTTTCCAGATAACACAGCTATCTGAATAGCAGACTGAATATTGCTACTATCCAGATCCTGGTGATGAACACTTGAATAGTTTTTGACCACTGCAGCTGGAGTTAAAAAAAAAAATGATGTCCACGACAGCTGAATATTGACCCAAACATAATTCTATAACATTTAATGTAACATTACTATCCTCCTTGATACTGAGCCCACGGCACTCAGCTTTTTAAAAAAATGCCAGCCGCTACGAGCAAAATTCTGGGTATTTAGCAGCAGTATCTGGATAGTGGTTACCGCTGAACCTCCAGATAGAGTAGTGAGGTGCAGGCACTAACTGGACAGTGCAGATATTTAGCCGCTATCCAGATAGTTTAACTGGATAAAACTTCGAGACAGCGCTTTTGCTGTCTGAAGTTAGTCAGAAAATTATCTACATAGATGCACTGAAAATTGCAGCTATCCAGATAAATTGTATGTCTACACCAACTCAACCCCTGGACTGTCCTGGCACTATCCAGACAGTGCTGAGGTGGTCTGTGAAGATATTCAGCAGGACTAACTGGATAGTGCTGCTGAATATCTATCTAGCAGAATTTTTCTGGGTGGAGGCACTGCTACCCAGATAAGTACTTTTAAATATTGGCCTCTGCTTATTTACCGATTTTAGCAGACTAAAAATACAAAAAATGTAGTATGTAGAAAAGTTTGGACACTTTTCATTAGTATTCTATTTTTTAAAAAAAGTTGTAAGTCTTGAAAGATTGACTCACTGGGTCTTCATTTCAGGTAAATACAACTGAACAAATACACTGATTCTTCTAACGTCGCAGGCTGTGATTGTTTTAGTGTCTACTTTAAACAACTGTGGGTTGTCTGAGCATTTTGAAAAGAATCTAATTCACTTTTATAATGCAGGGGAAGGCTATAAAACAACAATAACAACAAAAGCCCCCAAACAAAAACTCAATGCTTCCAGCTAGCAATTTCAACTGTCAAACATTTTTAAGAAGTGGAAATTACATGGAACTGTAGAAGTCAATTCAAGAACTGGAAGACCAAAAAAAAAAAACATCTCTGACAGAATTGTCCCAAACCTGTCAGTTCTGTTAAACAGAGCTCACAGATTACTGTTAATAACTTGCAGAAAAGTTGAGCGGACACTGGGGGTCTCTTTTACCAAGCTGAGGCAAAAGGGGGCCGGCGCTGGCGCATACTTTACACGCGTGCCGAGTCCCCCTTTTACTGCAGCTGGTAAAGTCTTGTCTTTCTGAGGAAATGGCCATACGGCAAGTAAAGCACTTGTTGGGTGGCCATTTTGGGAGGAAGCCCTTACCGCTACCCACTGAGGTGGCTAAGGGCTCCCATGTTAACCCATTGGTAACCGGGCAGCGCCAGAAATGACAGTGCACTAGAGGTGGGAAGTATCGCTGGGCTGCTGTGGTAGCCCAGCAGTACCTCCTGTACAGCGAGCAATAAGCCCGCATTGGGCTTACCACCGCTTAGTAAAAGGAGCCCTGGATTAGCTGTCCATAGGTTCACAGAACAGCACTGCTTACACAACCATGATCTGCATGGGAGAATTGTTAGAATGAAAACTTTTCTACAACCTCATCATAAAAGTCATTATGTAACATATGCAAAAGAAAATCTTGGTAAGTTTGAAATTGTTTGGAATAAAGTGCTTTAGACTGATGAAACAAAAATAAAACTGTTTGGTCCCAACCATGTAAGATATATTTATACTATTTAAACTCAGTGCAAGTGCATTGTTTCTTCACTGACTTGATGAACAGAGGATAACTCTCGAAAGCTTGTAAAACAAATATGAAGTTAATCCAATAAAAAGGTATAATCTTTAACTTGTTTGTTGACACTTATTTCCGCATTCAAGTGGATTAACTCAGGAATCACAATTCTCTGCTTGAGAAAAACAGGGAAAAACATTTGAAGAAAAAAAGCAGTCAATGAACAGGAAATACTGTACAGATGGAAGGAAGGATAACTTCAACTAAATAGCGGTCTATCCTAGAAGCTAATGCCTCACTTCTAGGGAAGAAACTGAAGCTGACAATAGGTAGAATATTTCAGCAAGATAATGATCTGAAACATACTTAAAATCAACCATGAAATGCTTAAAGGAAAGGCCCTTCACAGTCTTCAGACTTGAATATTACTGAAAGTCTGTTGGGAGATCTCAAACATGGAGTGCGGCCAGAGAGTATTTCTGAGTTAGAAGAGCTGGGGAAATATTCCAAAAGCAAGAACATAAAGACTTAGGGGCCCTTTTACTAAAAGGTTGGCGTGTGGCAACAATTTTGCCAAGTGCCAATCTGAAACTACTGCCGGAGCCTAGCAGTAGTTCTCACCCCCAGTGCGAGCCAATTCCAGTGCTACAGTCATTTTATAGACTTCTGTAGTGCCGAAACTTAACCGGCAGTAATCGGTTACCGCTGGAATCCTTACCGCTATCTCAATGGGTGGTGGTATGGTCTGCATTTTATCCGCTGCAGTAAAAGAGGGCCTCTTTGCACGTCAAAAACAAGTGCTGATGATAGCGCAGGCCCCCTTTTACTGCAGCTTAGTAAAAGGACCCCTTAGCTTGCTACAGGAAACATTTGAAAGTTATTTCTGCAAATGAGGTGTTACTAAGTGCTCGTTTTAAGGGTATTCAAAGTTCTGCAACTGACATATTCACTGTTTTCTTATTTTGAATCTGTAAAAATCTGCAAATAGCGCTTATTGTGCTCCCCATTAAAGAACGAGTAGCCATTAAAATATGTACACTAATCCACAGGATAATCTTCGGTGAAGTCCCAGAATATATGCTTGAGTTAATTGATTTACCACCCAGAAACAGATTCAGTACCTCACGATCATACCTGAACTTGCACTTCCCAGACTGTAATGGCCTTAAATACAAGTCAATTTACGCCTCCAACTTTGCATACATAGGCACTCAACTGTGGAATGCTCTACCCAAATCAGTAAAATCTACCCAGAACTACCTAAACTTCAGAAAATTATTGAAATCAGTATTGTTTAAGAAGGCTTATTCCCCAGGTTCAACTTAATTTGAATTAACTCTTACCATTAATAAGATCCAAGGATACTAATTACCTGTTATTATCTCTTGCCTATTGCTGTTTAATTGTTATTTCCTATCTTATTCTCAATTTGTATAATTGTTTTTTTCTTGCACTGTAGCCTTACTACAGATCTATGTAAGCCACTTTGAGCCAGCAATCAGTGGGAAAATGTGGGATATAAATGTAATAATAAATAAATAAATAAATAAATATATTTTGAATTTCAAATTTTAAAAAAATTGGAGAAACATGTCATATTTAACTTTGTATCACACAGAGATTGTCAGCTTCTATCCAATATAGATTTATTGAAACGTACAGTTTTAATAGGCGGTACCTGAACCTTTGCATACAGCTGTATACATTGTTTAAACTGTTTTAATTACTGACAAGTATTGTATGGTGAAAGAATGATATATCTCGTTCGGTAGACTTTGGAGGGAAAGAACAAATGCTGCTGAAACCTAGGCACTGAAAAAATTCAGTGCTAAGTGCTATTATATAAAGGATGCGCACCTTATATAGAATAGCGTTTAGTACAGATCCAGTGCCAGCTTTTGGGCCCTGAACCTTACCCTGTAAACTCTAGTGCCCAAGTTAGGCGCAGACAGGCAGTATTCCATAATTCCGCATGAAACATTTCGGAGCATTCTGACATATCCACGGCCAAGTCCTTTCTCATATACATGCTGTGGACTAGATTCTGTGTACCACGCCTGAAAATTCAGCGCTGAACTCATATTCGCCCAAGCACATTCTATACAGTATGCCTTAATTTAGGCAGACTTTATAGAATAAGCCTAAATTTCTACGTGGTATATAGAATACGCCGAGGGGCCATGACAGCACCTAACTCTAGGTGTGGCCATTTATGCCAAGTAAAACTGGGTGTAAATACCAGTGCCTATGTTAGGCAGAGAGCGGGTGTATTCTATAACCCTGCATGTAATTTTCTGGAATGCTCACGACTTACCCATTCTACGCCCATAGTCATGTCCACTTTTCAGCAGCTTGCATTAGAATTTATGTGTACCGTTTTGCAGAACACACTTAATGGCTAATGCATGTAAATTCTAATTCATGCCAATTAGTGCTGAGAATTGCTTGTTAACATCCAGCACTGATTAGCTTGTTAACTAATTAAGATATGCGCGTTGTTATGGACTATGCTTTGATTTTCACTCAGAAATCTCGGTGTGATACATAGGATCTGGGGGCATGGGAGTTAGGCGCCGTGCCTTATAGAATAGCGTACATTAAGATGCATGTGCAAATTTTAATGAGTGCCAATTAGCACTCAATTATTGATGGTGCAGAGCTCATTATCCAATTTATTTGCATCTCAGAAGCATGTGCCATACATAGAATCCAGGGGTTTATGGGTGAAAGAACAGGTTATAAATCACTAAACTAAATTAAAATAAAATAGTCTACTCAGACTCCTGCATTCATTTCGTCTAGGATGATTTTCATTCTCTGAATCACATGAAAGACTGCAGACAAGCCTCATCCCCTTTTTATCAGTTCAGTGAAGAATGCATTTGTACTGGCATATTCAGTGTGAAAGACTAGCAACTAGTTTGCAGGACTTAGACCACCATCTATGAAATGCCACACTCTTAACTATTTATTTTGTTGATTCTAAATCAGTTCAGTTGGTGCATGACCAGTTTTCTCACATGCAGATGCCAGGGAAATGTGTACCAGATATACAGCTTGTGAAAATTACTGACACGTGCCAAATTAATCATCATGTGCCATGAATCCTCACATTCAGAAAAAAAATATGGGTTTTTTTTTTGTGTGATTCTGAGTGTGGCACGGTATGCAACTTCTAAAACACAAAAGTATGAAAAACAATCCATCTTGTGACATTAAGACTTGCACCATCTGTACTCAGTACCGGAGGTATCAGTGCTTGCACTTTATAGCACGCAGCTTTTTACACCACATGTCTTTATTTTATGTATTTATGTTTTCAAATTGATTGATGCAGACATCCTGTCAAAATGAAGTCCCAGATGGTCTGCACTGGAAGCTGGCAGTCACTACATATATCTCTGGAGTGCTCTGGCTTGCCACCGTAAATCTCTAGTTGACAAGAGCTCAGAGCTGCTGCCAGGGTTGTCACCATCCCATACACACACTTCAGTAATGGAGAACTGCAGTGCTGCCAGTCTCAATGACACCTGAGGGACCATTTGTGAAAATACCCAATTTTCCACTGGGCATCCTCTCTGAAGTAGAAATAAAAGGCAGAACGATTAACCAGCAAACCCAAGAGCCTAGTACAACTTGTGCAAACTTAAAATGTATGCATTTCAGTTCATACTACTTAGCTTTATTATTTTATGTTCCACGTGTTTAAAGTGTACTGTTCCATGTTTATAGCGGCCATGTATATGAGATGAGTAACGTTTTTTCTTCCTTTTTCTTCAATCTGTTTCCGAGAACCACAATTCTTATTTCCTTGTTTTGTTGCTAGCAGAATTTGGGGTAGAAACAATTTCAAGTGAGTTGTGTTTGAAGAAACAAAAACTCCATAAATAAGGCTACAGGTCTGACTCTGCACCTCTTTCACTCTTTTCTTTTTCCACATGGAAAACAACGGGAACTCCCATGACGATGGCCGTAGCATTTAGGTCCTCTGTGGTATGCGCCAATATAATGTATACAGCAGAGTTCTAAGTTGGAAGTGCAGTCCAGTCATTCAGTACTTAAAATAGCAGTTCGGGAAGTTGTAGCCTCCCATACCTACAGGCCAGAAACCATGACTCGAAAGGATGGCTGCACGTGTCTGTGCCGAGGGCTGGCACTAGGGCTTACACATGGACTGGCACAGCTAGCATCAACTCCTCCTATTGACGGCAAGTAGGCATGGTGAAGAATGGGAAGTTGTAAAGACAGCCGGCGTTGTATGCTGCAAAGCAATAAACAAAAGGTTGCAGTTAGCAGCATATTGTTTAATCAGTAACTTGATTTATTGCAATTACAAAACAAAGAAAATAAAATAAGATGACACCTTTTTTTATTGGACTAACAATACATTTCTGATTAGCTTTCAAAGGCAATACCTCCTTCTAAGATTAGAAATGAACAAATGATGGCAAATATGAGATGGTTAACATAATTTGCTCCAATAAAAAGGTATCATCTTATTTTCTTTTCTTTGTTTTATGTCTATTACCTTTAAAAGTGGGCTAACACAGCTACCACACCACTTTATTGTAATTATAAAATAGGGGATGGGGAAGGGATTTTGGAATTAGCTCAAATCTTTTTTCAGTTGTTGCTCAATGTGAGTCACGTTTAGGTACAACAGGCATTTTTCTGTCCCAGTCTTCAGTGGCACTTTTCTACCCTCTTACTGGGACCAAGCACTGATTTTCAGCAGCATCATCCAAACCTCATTCAGACTGCAAAATAGCTGTCCTAATTCGTCCGGCTACCAGTGCTGAATATCTGGGTATAAATTTAAATGCCATGGTCAGTGTATGAAGTCAGTGCTAACTGCAGAGTTTAAATAATGGGCAGGTAACGTTTATAAATGAGACAGCAGAAGAGAGGGTTCAAAAGTACAAAAGTCAAGACAGCAAAAAAAAGCACAAAGGAATCCTCAAGACTGGAACAACGTAGAGATCTTTAATATCAAAGACCTGACACAGGCTGTGTTTTGGCACACAAAAGCACCTGCCTCAGGGGGTCAAGATAGTATACTCTTTGATAAAAAGTAAAAGTCCAAAGCAATCCTCCTAAAAATGCATCAAGTTAGGCAGCAGGTTATACAAAAGGATTGCTGAAAGCCATTGTTGTGTTTGGACGCCTTTTGTATAACCTGCCTAATTTGAGTGTGGTGAGAAGTGGAAAAAGTGGTTTGATTTTTTTACTATTAGGGGTAGACCCTGTTACCCACCCCTTTTAGTTTTTTATACCCCTGACGCAGCCTGAGGGTGAAACGTGGCCATGTCGGGTAACTGTTTTAATAAACCACTTCTTTTTTATTCACTCGTTTCTGTGGTTTTTATGTAATCTGCTTTTATCTTGTTGAGATCTAGTGCTTAGGGACATTAGAAAAGGTTCTTACATACTTAAAAATCTTTTCCTAAGGACCACACTTTTAGCTACCACAGAGAGTTTCTCCATATACAACAGATTATGCATTTTTATTTTCCATGCTGTTAAAATTGATGGTTTTCTTTCTAACAGCTGAATTGTTATGCAACTGGAAGCTATTAAATATGACTTACATTTTCCTGGAGTGCAGTATTCTCTCTGTCATCCAACAAGCAGAACTGCACACTACAGGTAGCCTCCACGTTCATTAAACTCATCAGATATGACAACAGAGCACTCCAAAGCTGATGTATATTTGGTCAGGCCACAGAATTAATTGCTAATCAGATTACTGTAGATTCAAAAAATCTACAGGGGAACTGACAGCCGCACGGCTGCTCCCAGCAGGTAAGAATGCACCCGGGGGGGGGGGGGGGGGGGAGCAGTGATCTGCCCCGGGTGGCAACCGACCAAGGATTACCACTGTTTTTAATGGGCCGGAAATGGGCGTGTGCAAAAATTAAAACTACTGTGCACCTATTTATGGCCTGAGCTTTTACTGCCAGTCATTGACCTAGCAGTAAGGGCTCATGCGCTACTCATGCAGTAACCATGAAATGCATGCCAACATGGCCACACTGCCAATTACTGCTGGGAACGCCCCCCGCGGTAGTGCCAATTTTGTGCATGCTACCTGTGCATTAGCCCTCCCGCAGCTTTGGAAAAGGGCCCCTGTATGAGGTAACTCATACTTCTCCTTCAACTGTTGAAATGCCTGGACCACTTTGTTGCCCAAAAGCATCTTCTCAATTATTTTAAGTCCCTTATTCCTCTATCGGTGAAAAACCTCTTCAACCAAACCAGGTATCTGTTCATTGATATTTAGCTTAACCTATACACTGGCACAATAACAGCTAGTTTTAGTCTCCTTCTGCCTTATGTTGTACGAGTGTGACGTTTCCTATTATAATTGGCGTTATTTTTCTTTCTTTCTTGTTATTTTATTTTAATTTATTGTGAACTGCTCTAACCTGTGAACCAGAAAGAGAGGTATATCAAATCTTTTAATAAACATAAACACAATTCCCCTGAAGGGAAGGTACATAGATATTCAGGGGGATTGGGTATCTTTTTGCCTAGGTGCAATCCAGACCTACATAAAGAAAGAAATGCTGAACTTCTAAGGGATGACTATCAATAGAAATCAAACAAAATAAAACATGGAAAAGAAAATAAGATGATACCTTTTTATTGGACATAACTTAATACATTTCTTGATTAGCTTTCGAAGGTTGCCCTTCTTCGTCAGATCGGAAATAAGCAAATGTGCTCGCTGACAGTGTATATAAGTGAAAACATTCAAGCATTACTATGACAGTCTGACAGGGTGGGAGGATGGGGGTGGGAAGGACATCAAAGCATATCATTGATATTCTAACAGGATGGGTGTGGATAGGTGAGGGGTGGGGTGATCAACAGAGACATACAGCTTTATGGTTTATAATGGGCTAGGAACGCCAGATCCTTGTTAAGTCCTTTCTGTTGGGTGTTAAAATATTCAATCATTCTGACTTCAAAGGTCTTACGTTCTTGTATGGTTTTAAAGTTACCTTTGAGGATTCTCACTGTGAAATCACTGGTACAGTGTCCTGGTTCTGTGAAGTGCTGTCCCACTGGGGTGGGGGCCCTACTGGCTGTATTGTTCATGTGATGTCTATGTAAATTGAATCTTGTCTTAAGCATCTGGCCTGTTTCTCCAATATAGCATCCTTCGTTACATTTTTTACACTGAATGATATATACCACATTGGAAGATAAGCAAGTGAAAGATCCCTGGGGTAAGGGGGTTGATGTTTCCAGCATATTTACAATATATTTTAAACAATGTCTGCAACAAAAATGGCTAGAATTTGTAGATTTTAATGCAGCATGTTAATGCTCCAGGCCTTTTTTGGGAGACAGCCAAGGTTGTCCTTCAGGAGGACATTATTTCTTATATGTAGGCACACACTAAACATATTGCCTATGGTATAGTGTATTTGGAAAAAAAAGTATGCCTTGGCCAAGCATATGTATTTACAGTGCCCCTTGCCTGCAAAGAAGGAAACACTCACTGCCACACAGGTAGCCCTTAATATGCTTATTCATGAATGTACGAAAAAGATGTAATTTTATAGTATGTATCAATATTATTGTTATGGAAACAAACCAGGTAAACTACTTGCCAAAGTTACTAAATATTGGATGGGTTCCAGATATATCCCTTGTTTATTAGCTGCTAAGAATTAGTTACAGCATAGTCCCACTATGATTGCAAACATTTTTTTACAATATTTTTGAAAGTTCTCTGCAGTGGAACTTCCCCAAGAGGGATTGGATGTGTGAGATTATCTGGCTGATGGTGGGCTACTGAAAATTTATTCGTCGGAGTGTGCATGCTTGAATGCTCCACTAACTGCTAAAAAGCTTCAAAAAGCTAAGAACTGCATGGCACTGGGGCCGGATGGCTACACCCCTGAATTTTATA
This sequence comes from Microcaecilia unicolor, assembly GCF_901765095.1. Taxonomy (NCBI): domain Eukaryota; kingdom Metazoa; phylum Chordata; class Amphibia; order Gymnophiona; family Siphonopidae; genus Microcaecilia; species Microcaecilia unicolor. The sequence continues at coordinate 237,332,662 of NC_044031.1, forward strand.
AGTTAATAACTCCTGACTTATGTGGCTCTCTATTAGCTTATTATATGGATACTCTGGATAAGAGCTCTTTTTTCACAGAGCAAATGAGGCCTTCATTATGCTCATTCCGAAACCTGGAAAATCTGGACTCCACCCAGACTCTTATAGACCAATATCATTGTTAAATATGGATATTAAATTATTTGCCCGGATATTGGTGGACCCTTTTGCCATCCTTGATTTGTCATGTGCAGGTGGGTTTTGTGAAGGGCCAGCAGTCAGTACTTAATGTTTGGAGGGTTTTGCTGGTAAAGGCCGATGCCCAATTCACTGAGACTCCCAGTATGTTGGTGAGTCTGGACATTGAGAAAGTGTTTGACAAAAGTGGATTAGCATTATCTCTTTTAGGTTGTGTATTATATGGACATAGATGGTTGATTTTATCAGGCCATTCATACTTTATATGTGTCCCCTATGGTGGCGCTGTTAGTAAATGGGGCTATAAACAAGTCTTTTCCAATCTTGCGAGGAACCCGTCAGGGTTGTCCTCTCTCCCCATTATTGTTCTTGCTCTATCTGGAACCCTTCTTTCAAACAATACCCACAACCGTCCTTGATGCAACTTCTTAGCATGGTTTACATTGAATCTGAATAAATCTAAAGCTCTGCCTTTGCAGGACCATGTTAGGGATAGATGGGTGGGTGTGCGCCCCTTGTACAGGGCAAAGGATACCATCAAATACTTGGGGGTCTTGCTACCTTAAGATTTAACTACTTTATATACATGAAACTTAGAGCCTTTGATTGCTACCCCCAAGAGCAAACTGCAAGCTTGACAGACTTACTCGCTTTCTCTCATTGGGAAAGTGTCCTTGTATCATACTGCCAAAATAGCTATACATCTTCCAAATGTTCCCGATAGTACTAACAGTCACTTACAATAAACACTTGTCTAGGCTCCTCAACACATATCTCTGGAATGGGAAATGAGCTAGAATGAATTTAGTTCGAGCATATCTGAAAGAGACAAGGCAGGGTTGGGGCTGCTTAGTATGCACCTTTTCTCTTAGGCCTGTGGTATGAAACATATTAATGACTGGTTCCATAATGTGCCCTATTTTTCTTCTACACCAGTGGAGACTGTTTTTTCTCACCCTTTCCATTTTAATTTTATGCTACAGGCCAAGCTTAATCAGTTGCCTAAGATATGGGTTAGAGATTTGATTTATCAGCCATTGCACCTTACTTGGCAATGGGTGTGTAAGGCTCTCTCCATCTTTCATCTATGGTGTCTCCACTCTTGCCAGTGCAAGGTAATGGGAACCTTTTACCTGGATACACTGTTGCGTGTTTTCAGCAGTGGCAGAGACGGGGCATATCTTTTCTTTTTTAGGTGCTCTCTGAGGAGGGAAAAATTAAATCATTTGACTCACTTCAAGTGCAATTTCAACTGGACCATGCTGATATTTTTCCTTATTTGCAACTACAACATTATGTGCTTGGCCTGCCAGTGGTGGCCTTAACGTCTGAGATCCATGAACTTTTAACAGAAGATTTAGCTTAGAGGCACAGTTGAAAGTCCCGTTGCACTGCCATCATAAATACCTACAGAAATTGTTACCAGACTTTAATTTTGCGCCTTTGGTGGTCAGCAGATTTGTCAATAATGCTTGAGGAGGACCATCTGTGTATGAGTTTACGTCTCTATCGGGTATTGACCAAATCTGTCTTGCACTGGGTTTATTATGTGTTTGTACATTTCACTTAAAAGGTCAGGTCATGCCTGCATCAGTCCTTCTGACTGTTGTCTTAAGTGTGCTTGCTCTGCTGTGACTCTTGGACATATGTTCTAGACATGTACAAAGATCTATAACTTCTGGTAAGTGTTGGGGACCCACGACTCCAGACTCTGAGGGGTGCAATGGACTCCAAAACCTCAAATGTTGCTTGTTGACTTTGATGTGACTTACCCATGTCTAAGGGATTTTTGGGGTTTGTCAAGCACTCTGTTTTAAAGGGAAGAAATGTATCTTACAGCGCTGGCTTCAACCAGAACCAGCTTTGCTCTCCCAGTGGAGAACCTCAATGAACCATTTTGGGCATCATTAACACTGACAGAATGTAGCAGAATCCTTAACATATAATATATGCAACTGATTAAGGTGGATGGCTGCACTGGGAATGGACCCTAGTTATGTTATTCTTTTTTTAAGGTTGGGTGGGTTGCAGAGTCTTTGTAAGATATTACAGCTATGTGCTGTGCACCTTGTTTCTACCTTTGTGACAGTTGTTATATGTACCAAGTTTTGAATAAAAATATATATAAAAAAACTATGAGGACTTTAGAAAGTATTGTATTGTTTTGTGCCTCATGGGACTATATTTTTGGATGTAATTGGTGTACATAACCGTGACATCTGGTATGAAGTTTCTAGCACTAGATTATAGACTTGCCTGCTCTTTTTAATGGAAACAACTAATGCCTTAGATTTGTTGGCATTGTCAACCCTAAAAACTGCCAAAACAGCCAAAACATTAGCAAAGGTTACAGGTGCATCTGTAGGAAAAGCTAGAATTTAGGGGTAAATAAAGCAAATTTCACCTCTGCTTCTTTATCTCAGTCTCCAGGAGTTCTAAACTCAAAATAAATAGTATTGATGACAAGGAGCAGCTTTGCCTCATCTTAGGAAGTGGGATGATCCATATCTTCTTGGAAGACTCCAGTAGGGTTCCTGATTTAACTACTTTCTCAAACAATGAGAATAATGCTAAGGTTATTAAAGCTAGACCCTGGGGGTTTATGACTTTTTATCCCTTCTAACCTCAGTCACTTCCTGGTCCAGAATATATATTTCTTTATCTATTTATTCGGATTTATTAACCACCTTTATGAATAAATTCACCCAATGAGGTAGGAGAGTTTAATATTTCCAAGCCATCCTGGGAAAGTGTTGGCAAATTTAGACATCCAAAGCAACCCTTTCTATTATCTACATTCTTCATACTGCCAATATGTAACTGAAGTCTTCTAGATTTAGATGGCAAAAATCAGTTATGTGCATAAACACATCTGCGCATAAACGACCAGTTTCTAGCTATGCACTATTTTGTAAGTATGTGTAATATTTGATGGCATGCATTTTACAAGTAAGGAATTAGATGGGAAGAGTTTGGGTGGAGTGTGCATAGTTACACACACAGGAGCTGATATTCAGACCACAGGAGGTAGCTGGGCTGCCTCCCACGGTCAGCGTTGAGCCCAGATATTCAATGCCAGACCGTTTCTGGTGACCAGCATTGAATATCCGGATTACTTTTGGCTGGTTCCAACTTAACTGTCCAAACATTCCTGGTATTGATGCAGCCATATTTGGCTGCCAAATCTGGCCAGCGGCGCACTGAAAATTGGCAGATAGCTGGTTATATTGCGCAATATAGCTAACTATTCAGTAGGCGCTAACCAGCAATATTCAGTGAGAGACAGTCGGCTATTTTCCACTGAATATCGCTGAATAGCTGGTTAATTACCAATTAACCGGCCAGGTGCTGTTCCTGGCCAGTTAAACGGTTTTGAATATCAACTGGACAAATAATAAAATACTATAATCTATGAGGTGTGATGATTATGACACTGTCCCCATGTCTACGTTACTCTTGTTACTGCTGGATTCACACAGAAGGAGCTGAAGGAGAGCGGTTTGGAGCTAAAAGAAGAGGAAGAATACCCTGAATGGAGCCCCTGGATTGGGAAGGGGTTTTTCCTTAGGCTGCAGCAGTCTAGTGGCTGGCAGGTACTGAGGGAGAAATGTCAGCCCTTAAGAGCCAGTAGTGGAAAGAAGGAAACTGTTCCTGGCAAATGCCCCACTTGCATCAGGAATTTACCTTTAAAAATGATGTTCTTAACCTTTCCATGCAGCACAGGGAAAAGAATGCACCGTGAGGGAAGGGGAGAGAGGAAGCCTAATCTGGAAGTAGGCTATTCCAAAGAGCTGGGGCGGATCTCTAAGAATCACAGGGTAGGGAAGTTCCAGCCAGTTTCCGTAAAGGACAGTCAGTAGATCTACCCCAGAGCTTCTGACTGTCTGTCTCTGCTCTCCACCCAGCTGTAAGCTAAAAAGGTGCTGTAGAGCAAGCAGAGAGAGAGAAGGGGGGGGGGGGGCAGATGGACAGGCAACCAGCTGCAAGGCTTCTTGTGCAGAGGCGTAGCCAGACCTCGCGGTGGGAGGGGGCCAGAGCCCAAGGTAGGGGGGCACATCATAGTCTGCCACCTCGCCGCCTAGCTCCCCCCACCACCTCACCGCTCCCCCGTCTCGCTGCTCCCCCTCACATCCTCGCCACTCCCCCCGAAAAAGCAAATACCTTTGCTGGCAGGGGTCCCCAACCCCTGCCAGCCAAAGCCTTCTTCAGCGCCGGTCTCCAGCACAGCCACATTCGCTGACCTGCTCTTTCTTCTTGCTGATGTCCTGTGCACGCTCCTTTACGTGAAACTGAGCATGCTCAGTTTCACTTAAAGGAACGTGCAGGATGTCAAGAGGAAGAGCGAGCACAAGGCAGGGAACGTGGCATGCCGGAGACCGGTGCTGAAGAAGGTTTCAGATGGTGGGGGTTGGGGATCCCCACCAGCAAATCCAGGGGCCCAGATGAAATTTGGGGGCCCCACCTAGCTACGCCACTGTTCCTGTGGACTGGGAATGTAACCTTAAGAAAGAAATGCCTAGCTCCTGAGAAGGCAACCAGCCGAATGGCCTTTCTGTGGACTGGGAAAGTAACCCCAAGAGAAGGAATGCCTATCTCCTGAGAAGGCAGACAGCTGAAGGGCTTCCCATGGACTGGGAAGGTAACCCTAAGGGAAGAAATGCCTAGCTCCTGAGAAATCAGCTGGCTGAAGGGCTTCCCCAGAGCTGCCAAGGGGTCACAATTTTTGAGAGGGAGATTTTAGTCCACAACCCCAGCCATGGAGTAGAAATGCCAGGTGTTGACTCTAGCTATTGACATACTGTTCCAGGATGCGCAACTTAGATTACAGGAGCTCCAACAAGCAAACTCCCATATTCAAATTCTCCAGGATAAACTCCTAGAGGAAGAGGTTAGGCAGTTAGACTTGTGGAAGAAAAACAGTGGTTGTTGCATTCTACTCCGCCACAACGCTTTGATGCAGTGGTGTGTGTATTACCCTTTTCGCCAGCTGCTCTTAAGGTTTGTTTGGCCATTTGGAAATATTGGCATGTTCTTGGTGTTCATTGCTCTTTAAAAGAGTAACCCAAATTTGCATACTGTAGGGGGACAAATCTGGGCGAGCTTTTATCCAATCCTAGATTTTTGAAGACCGGAGAAAGGGGTTATTTTAAATGCTGTGCTTGTATATATTGTCAGCGTGCTATTGAAACTACCAGTGTGCAGATTCCCCACTCAATGAAATTGTTTCAATTGCAATTCTAGGACGTATTGCAATTCTAGTGGGGTCATTTATTGTATTATCTGTCTTTGTGGGCTTTATTACATTGGGTAGACAACTAGGAAGGTTAAAATGTATATTGGGGAGCACATTAGCAATATCAAAACTGATAAACGGGATGCTACTTTAGCTGCTCATTGGAAGGAATTTAACCATTCAGTTTCTGATTTAAAAAGTTTTGGTCTTGGTACAAGTTCGGATTCGGGGTAAAATAGACCCCGACAGATTGATCTATAAGGAATAGAGGATTACATATTTGTGGAACACCACACAACCGGGGGCAATGAATAGGGAAATTGAATGGAAGTGATTGATTGACCACAAGTGTACCTAGTGTAGGCATTAAATACAGCAGGCTACGTAGTGTGGGCATGCAGCCATGGGGCGCAATGCATTTCGGACTGATTCCCAGCTAGGGACTATCAATCGTGCATTTGGTATTTGGAGAAATATTATTATTGAAGACGTTTCAGTAAACAGATAAGATTTGTGGCGATTGCATTTATGTTTATGATTGTTGTTAGTAGGTGGTTAAGGAGCTGCTAGCTTTTCTTGGGGTAATGTGATGTCATGCATTCTTTGCGCATCCTTTTGAGAAAGCTTTATGTGAAACTCAGCCAGAGTCAAGGAGACGCAGTAGAATGGATTTGACTAGAGCCATGTTTGTGAATGGCTCTTAACTTGTAGAGAAGACACTGAGAATTCAATTTTATTAACAGCTAAGTCTGTGATTTGAACTTAATTCTTGATCAATTTCAGAAGCAGTGTAAGCAAGATCTTGATATCTGCTCAGTAATTTAGGATTCACTGGATATACACAATATAAGCAATTTATGATAATACCATAAATTATTTTATGGCTTGTGGACACCGTGAAGATTCATTGCCATCTGGATCCTCTGTGAATATTTGACTTGTGTGGGATCTTTGATCTCAGATAAGTCAAACTTTTACTGAACTTTTATTGATGTTTTCTTTTTTCATTACAGCAGGTTTCTATAACAGCAGTGATAAGACCAGATTGCTGTGTGTGCATAATATTTTCATAGCTTTTGAGAGATCCAACAGTGGGGAATGTTGTTATGTAGTATTTTGTCATTTTTGTAATAAATATTTTGCATGATATTTACAGTTGGCCAAATAATGCTTTCCTCTCCTAATACCGCAGCATTTATTGTTTAGATATTCTTATGATGAATATGATTATTAAGTTTCTGGATTAGATTTACAATTGTAAATTTTCCTTTGAAAGGTGGGGGAAGAAAGGAATTGCCAACTGAGTGAGGAGTTGAAAGTGACTAAAATTCAACTACATGAGCTGAAGGAGCAGAACCTGTTGTTGGAAGAGGCCCATATGCGAAATACTGAAGTCTCTACCAAGCTGAGAGGGCAGAAAGGGCAAAAGCAGGGTCATGGATGAAGCATAAGAATTAAGTGCCCAAAACAAAAGGTGTTAAGGGTCCTGGAGCAAGTAAGACAGAGGAAATTGAGCCAGATACTTGGGGCCAGGCAGACCCTAAAGATCCGAAAGGAAGGGTCTAGTCCAGCTGAGGAGTTTACCAGAAAGAGAATAGGGAGACCCCAGATACCTAAGGGGGGAATCCCAGAAAAAGGTTATCCTATAATAATTAGGCATAAAACCAAGTCTAGACCATCCCAAGTGAGTGAAGCAGAGCTGGCTATATAAGAAAGGGAGAGGCCTATGTGGTAGGGCAGCCCTAGGAAGGAAGGCGGGGGTTTAGCCCAGAGTCATAAAACTCTAAGGAGGGGGTTCCTCAGTAAAGGAAGGGGTTCCCCAAAAAGTAAAGGAAAACAGCCAATCTCTTGGCTGAAAGGCTTGAGTAAGTTACGGCAAGATACTAGTAGACGTGGGGTCATATATCTCAATCACAGGGATAGATATGGTAGGCGGCAGGAGAGGAACAAACCTAACTGGATTAAAAATAGACAAGTAGAACCAGGAAAGTAGGACTAGAAATTAGGCAAAGGGGCCTAGGAAAAATCAAAAAGAAATGGGAGATAAATAAAAATGCTGAACTCCAAGCGTTGAAACCTCAAGACAGGATCAAGAAAGGGGAACTGGGGAAGTTTAGAAAGAAAAGAAGACCAGTAGGCAGGAAAGGATTCATTTCCCCTACATCCATGGAAGACAGGATTCACATAGGAAAACTGTGACTCTCTAATGAAAGATTGATGGTTTTAGGCAGTAGCAATACCTTAAGGGTGGAGGTATGTGATGATTATCGCACTGTCCATGTGTCTACATTATCCTTGTTACTGCTGGGAGCTGCAGGCACAGTTTGGAGCTAAAAGAAGGGGAAGATTACCCAGAACGGAGCAAATGGAGTACATAAGTACATAAGTATTGCCATACTGAGAAAGACCAAAGGTCCATCAATCCCAGCATCCTGTTTCCAACAATGGCCAATCCAGGTCACAAATACCCGGCAAGATCCCAAAAAAGTACAAAACATTTTATACTGCTTATCCCAGAAATAGTGGACTTTCCCCAAGTCCATTTAATAACGTACTATGGACTTTTCCTTTAGGAAGCCGCCCAAACCTTTTTAAAACTCTGCTAAGCTAACCGCCTTTACCATATTCTCTGGCAACGAATTCCAGAGTTTAATTACACGTTGAGTGAAGAAACATTTTCTCTGATTCGTTTAAAATTTATTACATTGTAGCTTCATCGCATTCCCCCTAGTCCTAGTATTTTTGGAAAGCATAAACAGACGCTTCACATCTACCTGTTCAACTCAACTCATTATTTTATAGACCTCTATCATATCTCCCCTCAGCCACCTTTTCTCCAAGCTGCTTTAGCCTTTCCTCATAGGGAAGCCGTCCCATCCCCTTTATCATTTTCGTCGCCCTTCTCTGCACCTTTTCTAATTCCACTATATCTTTTTTGAGATGCAGCAACCAGAATTGAACACAATATTCGAGGTGCGGTTGCACCATGGAGCGATACAAAGGCATTATAACATTCTCATTTTTGTTTTCCATTCCTTTCCTAATAATACCTAACATTCTATTTGCTTTCTTAGCCACAGCAGCACACTGAGCAGAAGGTTTCAACGTATCATCAACGACGACACCTAGAGCCCTTTCTTGGTCCGTGACTCCTAACATGGAACCTTGCATGACGTAGCTATAATTTGGGTTCCTCTTTCCCACATGCATCATTTTGCACTTGCTCACATTAAACGTTATCTACCATTTAGACGCCCAGTCTCCCAGTCTCGTAAGGTCCTCTTGTAATTTTTACATCAGCAAATTTAATTACCTCACTAGTTACTCCCATCTCTAAGTCATTTATAAATATGTTTAAAAGCAGCAGTCCCAGCACAGACCCCTGGAGAACCCCACTAACTACCCTTCTCAATTGAGAATACTGACCATTTAACCCTACTCTCTGTTTTCTATCTTTTAACCAGTTTTTAATCCACAATGGATCACTACGTCCTATCCCATGACTCTCCAATTTCCTCTGGAGTCTTTCATGAAGTACTTTTTCAAACGTCTTCTGAAAATCCAGATACACAATATCAACCGGTTCCCCTTTATCCACATGTTTGTTCACCCCTTCAAAGAAATGTAGTAGATTGGTGAAGCAAGATTTCCCTTCACTAAATCCATGTTGACATTAAATTTGTCTCATTAATCCATGCTTTTGAAAATGCTCTGTAATTTTGTTCCTAATAATAGTCTCTACCATTTTGCTCGGCACAGATGTCAGACTCACCGGTCTAGAATTTCCCGGATCTCCTCTGGAACCTTTTTAAAAAATCGGTGTTACATTGGCCACCCTCCAATCTTCCAGTACTCAGACCCATGGAGGCTCACAAGGGGATTCTATATAAAGAGTCTGTTAAACCATTTATTACATTTATTAATGCTGTTGAAAAAGAGCAACTTTGGATTAAAGAGCAATCTTGGGTTACAAGTATCTTCTATCAGTCTCATTATATCTTATTAGACAGCTGAGTAGCACTTACTGCTCAGGAGAGTTGATATCTTCTACAGGATCTTTGCTCGTTCTGGAAGGCTCTGTTGTGCTCCATTGTGCTGGAGGATTCTGTTCATGATGATTTCTCAAGATAGCTTTATCACCATCTGAGTGGAAGAGAAAAAAAAAATTGTAATGAAGCACTGCTTTTCCACATTTGTCCCCTGAAGCCTCTCTGAGGAAGTCCAACGCAAACTCAGTAAAGTGCAGCAATAGACTACTCTGCAGTTAAAGTCATCATTTAGTGCTAATGCAGAAGACACTAATTTGACATTTCTAACTCACATATTTAAGATACACTAAAAAGCAGTGTATTAGCCCTGCAATGACACTTAATGGATCACTAAAGATGCAGGACCAAAGGTAATAAAAATTCTTGTTAGTGTCATTTGATATCAGTACAGAGTAAATGCTTTGGACACTTGGTTTGCTTCACCATCAGTACTATGCTAATGGAATATTAATTCAGTGCTGCTGAATAGACTTTATATTTGCAGTGTAACAATGCATCGTGTGTTCAAAATATGTAAATTAAAAATGGCATGCACTGCTTGAACTCCAAATCATGATTTACACTTCAATGTGCACTTCAGTTCACCTCAGAAAACTGCTATTACTCCTAACAAGATAATGCATTTTGACAGAAACATTACAGTTTCTTTCTCAGGTTCCATATCCATTCTGCATTATTTGTTTATTACTTGCTTATATAGAAAATAGGTTTTAAACAACAATATCAATACATCATTGCTAACGCAAAATAGGAAAACAGAAAATTCAATGTGCTGCCTGGAAAAGATTTGGAAAGAATACGATTATTGTACCTAGGTAACACTTAACTGGGTGGAAAGGAGGATAGATCTTATTATTTTATGTGATTCCAATTTTTCTCTTTTGGAATAATGTTCAAACCATGATTGGTGCTTTTTTTTTTTTTTTTTAAATAAATGCTATTTATAGCATTTAAATATATTAAATAAGTAAAGAACACCATAATTGAACGGCTTGATATTTGTAAAGATTTTTTATACTTTACATCAGTCAAGGATGGGAAGTAAAGGAGATGATGATCTCCAGCTCTAAAGAAAGTAGGGGCTGAAGGGAAAGAAAAAAGTTTTATCAAATATTCCAGACATGAACCATCAAACATTTTATAAATTAGTAGTGCTTTTTTGTTGCTCTAAATTAATCTGCATAGCTATATGGATAGTGGCTGAATATGGTCAGCTATCTGTACAGTTAGGCAGAATGCCTATGTTCAGCCCTGACGCTATCTAGATATTGCCGGGATGGTCTATAAAAATTTTCAGCAGCACTTTTTCTATTTTGTCACTGAAGATTTGTGGACATGTTTATATTTATTATATCTTTATATACTGCGTTTACTAAAAAAAAAAAGGTCAAAGTGGTTAACAATTAACAAAGTTAAATGAAAATCAAGAAGAGGAATGACAGACAACATAGGACAGCAAACCATTCACACAAGTCTAATCACTTGCTAATAACAGTGTCAAAAGCAGGGCCCGTCAAACCTGGTAAGCGGGGTAAGCACCGCAGGGGGGGCAGCAGCCTTCAAGGGCGCCGCTGTGGCACTGCGCCGCCATACTACACCGCCCTTAGGGCTTTAAATCTTTAATTTACCTCCGTCCCAGCAGCCGTGTCATTTGAAAGCCCTGCCCCGTCTCTAGCCTTCCCTCCCTTCGTGAGTTCGTTCCGCAGAGTCCCGCTTCTGACGTCATTTCCTTGAGGGCGGGACTCTGAGGGAACGAACTCATGAAGGGAGGGAAGGCTAGAGACGGGCAGGGCTTTGAAATGACGCGGCCAATGGGACGGAGTCGGAGGTAATTTAAAAAAGACTTAAACCACGCAGGGTGGGAAGAAGAAAAAGAAGAATGTTGGGGGGAGAAGAGGGCGGGCAGGTGGCCATAAATGGGAGGGGGATGGGGACAAAGGAGAATCACTGGACAGGGGCAGGGTGGGAGAAGAGAGAAAGGAGATGCGGGGTGGGGGGGGGGCACGCGCACGCACCAACTCATAGTCTGCAGGGGGCGCCAGAGACCCTAGGACCGGCCCTGGTCAAAAGACATATCCCTCAAGAGATAACCAGGGACTATCCAGCAATATCAATTGCCAAATGATTGCTCAAAATAGTAAGCTTTTTTTTAAACATTTTACATTAAAAAAAAAAAAGGCTGCCCTAAAATAAGGGAAGGAAGATTGTATAGAAAGGAGAGACAGGAGTGATATGATACAGACATTCAAATATTTGAAAGGTATTAATATACAAACAAGCCTTCTCTGGAGATGGGAAAGTGGTAGAACTAAAGAACATGAATTGAGGTTCCAGGTGGGCTGACTCAGGAATAATGTCAGGAAGTACTTTTTCATGGAGAGAGTGGTAGATGCCTGGAATGCCCTCCTGCGGGAAATGGTGCATATGAAAATGGTAACAGAATTAAAAAATGTGTGGGATAAACCCAAAGGAATCGTGTATGGAATGAGAATGGAGCCAAAGAAACTTAGCAGTGCTTAATTGGGAAGCAAAGCCAGTGACGGGCAGACTTCTTTTTTTTTTTTTTTTTTTTATTTATTATTCAGACAGATCAATAACTTTAAACACATTAGATACAATACAACTTGATATGCAGCCTGTCTGAGTTTTTATAACATTTTTTGAACAGAACTATCCCCCCCTCCCCCCCTCCAACCCTCTATCCCTATCCCCCCCTCCCTCCCCCCACCTTTCTTCAAGAGTTCAAAATTTTACTTCTTGCTACTGGCGTGAGAGTGTCCCAAAATGGAGACCAAACATGACAAAACTGATCACCTCTCTTGGAGGCTAAGTCTTTTATGCCTTTCTTTTCGATGGCACAGGCCTGAATCATTGCGGATCTCCAGTGTGCGACACTTGGATGATCATTTACCAACCATAACTGTAATATGACACGTTTTGCCATTAATATTGTCCTCTTCAAAAATGCCGTGAGACCTGCCGGCACTGGCCGCTGTATATCAAAAAGGTCAAACAGTTGCTTAGGCGTTGGTGTCCAAGTGCGATTCCATATTTTGGAGACATGTTCACTCAATTCCATCCAAAAGTTTTTAACTGGTGCGCATGACCAATACATGTGCCCCAGATGAGCCATATCCTCCTTACATTTTGGGCAATTGTCCACTTCTCGAAGCGTGGCTTTATATGCTCTGTGTGGCGAGACGTGCAGCCGAAGCAGAAATTTATATTGTAGCTCCCACCAGGTAGCATTGTCCGTCACCGAGGTCATATTTTTTAGACATTTTTCAATCTGTTCAGGGTATAACTTACTCTGTAATTCCTCAGTCCAGGCCTGTGCCACCCGGGAACAGTCAATTTGTTGTAATGAGTCCCTCAGACCTCGATGGAAATAGCTCAGGGGGACTCGTGATTGAGCCTCAAAACCCAATGCTTCACTCAGTTTTTCCCAAGCGATATTTTTTAATGATTCTGCCGGCAAAGAGTTTACATAATGTCGTAATTGTGTATATGCTAACCAGTCATTCACACCCAATCCATACTCTTCCTTCAGGTTCTCAAATGATTTTAATGTCCCTTGTTCAGAGACCACATGGAATAAGTACCTAATTCCCCTTTTTGCCCACCTCTGGAAAGGAACCAAATCACCACCCGCGGGAAAGGCTAAATTACCCTTTAAGGGCAGCAAAGGCGAGATTTTGGTATCCACCCGCAATATCTTGCCCATCCATCTCCACGCAGTTCTCAGGGGCAAAAGGATCGGTCGATAGGGGCCCAACCCCGGCAAATCTCTGGAGGGCGCATGGAGCCAATAGGAAAATTGCATTTTTCCCAGGATTGTCACCTCTGTCTCTGTGCAGGAGAAAAAATTTGTGGAGCGGAACCAGTCTGACAGGTGTCTCATACTACTGGCCAGGGAGAACAACTTTATGTCTAGTAGTCCCAACCCCCCCTTTATGCGGGGTAACAACACTTTCTCAAAGGGCATACGGGCCCTCTTTCCCTGCCATATAAAATTTGTCAATTTTTTCCGCAGCCACTGTACATCCCGTGGCCTCATATGAAATGGCAGCATTTGAAATATATAAGTCCACTTTGGGAAGAGAACCATATTATAAAGCGCTATACGTCCCAGTAATGAGATGGGAAGAGCCTGCCACCTCTGCAAGAATTCCAACGCACGCTCTTTTAGGGGTCCCATGTTGACCTCATAAAGTTCTGCTAAATCTGCAGGAATGTGTACCCCCAAGTATTTGATACTAGACTGTGCCCATTGGAAAGGAAAATTCCCCTCCCACTGTAATCTAATGTCCACCTGTATAGGGAGAGCTACGGATTTATGATAGTTTAAGGTGAACCCTGTCAAAAACTGAAACTCGTCCAAATTCTCCATTAAGTGTCGCACCGAGGATGCGGGATTAGTCAATGTCAAAAGGATGTCGTCGGCAAAAGCCAACACCTTGACCTCCAGCGATGGCATGGCTATCCCCCTCACCTCCGGGTCTCTTATGATCGTTCTAAGCAACGGTTCTAAGTATAGTAAAAACAATAAGGGCGATAGGGGACAGCCCTGCCTAGTACCCCTCTGTAACTGAAATGGGGCTGATTGAAGCCGATTTGTAATTACTCTAGCAGAGGGATTGCTATATAGTGTTAAAACCGCCTCCATAAACCATCCCCCTACTCCGACATGTTCCAGAACCTGAAACAGGTAGGCCCACTGCACCTTGTCGAATGCTTTTTCGGCGTCTAGGCCCACCAACATCAACCTCTCTCCCATGGCCTGGCTACGTGCAATAGACAACAACACTTTCCGTACATTCACCGTTGCTTGACGCCCCTTAACAAAACCCACCTGATACTTCCCAATTAAGGATGGTAAATGCTGGGCAAGCCTATCTGCCAAAACTCGGGCCAAGATTTTTATATCCACATTTAATAATGATATGGGTCTATACGCTTCTAATTGGTCTGGGGACTTACCCGGCTTAGGAATCAGTGTAAGAAGTGCTTCATTTTCACCGGGTGAAAACCATCCTCGTTCCACCACCGCCTCAAAGTATGATATTAAGGGTTTAATCAACTCCAGGCCCAAAATTTTGTAATATTCACTCGAAAAACCATCTGGGCCCGGAGCCGATTTCAGAGGGAGAGATTTTACCACCCGTTGAATTTCCTGCGCCCTTATGGGTTGTGCTATGGAATCACAAACCTGCGGCTCTAACCGCGGCATGCCTGCATCTTCAAGATAATCTTGTATAAGAGGGCCCTGGTGTTTCCCTGTTTCAGAGTATATTTCTGTAAAATATTTCTGGAACGCTTTTACAATCTCCGCTGGCTGTGTCAGCCGAGACCTATTTTGCAATTGGATACATGAAATAAAGGAGTTTGTTTTCTTAGTTCTTGCTATATGTGCTAATAACCTACCCGACCTATTGCCGTATCTTTGAAAATTAAGCCTCCTCGCATAGTATAAGCTTTGATATTTTTCATGAATTATTGTATTTAATGCTACCAAAGCTGCTACCATGGTTTCTTGATTTTCTTTAGTTGGGTTAACTATATGTCGCTTCTTTGCAAGCTTATATGCTGATTCTAAACGTAAAATGCCCGCCGCTAAGCGTTTTTTCCGGGCGCTCATAAAGGCAATGACCTCTCCCCTAAGGACCGCCTTTGAAGCCTCCCAAAATATTGTTGGCGCCACCTCAGATTGTGCGTTTGTCTCTACATAGAACTTCCAACGGTTTCTCATATGATCTACAAATGTTGGGTCCTGGTAGAGATATGAGGGGAACCGCCAAAATCCACCACCCGATCCTCTAACCTCTAAATCCAGCTCTAACCCAATTATCGCGTGGTCTGAAATCTCAGTGGGACCTATAAAAGCTTTCCTTACTCTAAAAAACCAAGACTGCGTTAGCAGAATATAGTCAAGCCGAGACCAGGTAGCATGTGCTTTAGACTGGTGGGTGTAATCTCGTGCATCCGGGTGCAACAAGCGCCAAGGGTCAACCACGTGCAGCGCTCTACACAAGGCTGGTAAACCCTTCCCGCGGCCCAGTGCTGCTATAGCCCTCGGGGAGGATCTATCCATTTCTGGGTCTATGACCTGGTTAAAATCCCCGGCCCAGACCCAAGGGGCATCAGCATATTGTAACCCAAGTGCTGTTATCGATTGAAAAAACTGTGGGCTATAATTATTTGGACCATAAACAGTACAAAGATAGAACTTTGTTCCCTGATAATTGATGAGCACCAGCACTACTCTCCCCTCCTTATCTTTAAATATCAGTTTGGAGTGACAGGGGATACCTTTCTTAACCAAGATCACCACTCCACTTCTTCTATTTCCCGAAGAGGAGTAGTGACACTCCCCCACCCACTGTTGACAAAGTTTTGTGTGTTCTTCATCAGACAGTTTTGTCTCCTGGAGACAGGCAATATCCGCCCCATGCGCCCTCAATTGTGATAAGATTTTGTATCTTTTCACCGGGGAGGTGATCCCTGATACATTCCAGGAAAGGATGTTCAACCCAGTTTTACCCTGCATCTCTAATAGCTAAGAATTGGTCTATCCCAAGTTCTCCCATCAAACACAGCCTCGGGAGCCCAGCCTCCCCCAAGGCTGTCTGCCTCCAATTTCCAGCTCTGTTATTATCTTTTCCCCGGCCTCCTGTCCTCCCAACAAAAGTAAATGCCAACTTTCCCACTCTCACTTCCAGCACAATCATTCCATCTTTCCTTTCCCTAGATCTCCCTCCCCATCCCCCCCCAACCCCCCTTCTCCAAATCCCTTCTTGTACACCATCTAGGTGTTACTCGGTCACTTATCTGCTAGGGACCCCACTCCCCACATTCAGATATCTGTCACTGTTATTCAACATCACATACCCTGTATGAATGTCCTGTAATATTGTCCAGATACTACTCCTCTGTCTAGGAAAATCCACTCCAAGCCGGCAGTCCGGCAGTCTTCATGTTGTGGGAGTCTGACCATCACTATTCTTATTTATAAAGGCTGCAGCCAGCTTCTCCGACTCAAAACTGTGCCATTTCCCATTCCTTTGGATTTTGAGGACAGCTGGGTAAGACAGTGAAAAACGAATCTTCTTTTCCACTAGGGCTGTGCATATTGGGTGAAATCTTCTTCTCTTTTCCTGTAGCCCAGCCGAATAATCTGGAAAAATCAAAATCTCATGTCCTTCAAAGGTCAGATTGCCCCGCTTGGACTTAAATCCCTGCATGATTTCCTCTTTATGGATATAATTATGGACTTTGAGAATAACCACACGTGACTTCTTTCCTTCTTGATAGCGTCCCAATCTGTGGGCTCTTTCGATACTGAGGCTTCCCCTACTGTCTGATAATGCAAATTCCTGCTGTAACCATTTTTCCAGGGCAGGCCCCAAATTTTTCTCCAGCACAGTTTCGGGAATGCCCACCAGTCTCAAATTGGAACGCCTTGCACGGTTCTCTAGGTCGTCAATTTTTGCTGCCTGCATGTTAACCTGTTTTTCCAACTCCGTGAGCTTCGGTTCTGTGGTCTGCCACGTGTCTTCCATGTCCGACACACGCTGTTCCAGCGTTTGAGTGCGCGTTGCTAACCCCTCAATAGTGGCGTCCAGCTTTCCCAGATGTACTTCTAAGCTGTCGAACCGCGTTTCCAGAGCCGCCTCGATCACCTTCGCAATCTGGGCCAGCTGGCGGTCTGTAAATTCATCACACGCCAAATGTGCCCCGTCCGCCATTTTAGGCTCCGCCGGGGGAGGTGAGGACTTTCCTTTCTCTATTTTCGTGCTGCGTTTCGCTGTTCCAGCTGGCATCGCGACCAAATATTGGTCCATGCACCTTCCCGCAGCTATAATTGAAGTTTTAAAGTTTTAGTTCTTAAATTTTCCGGCGATTTTCGGCCATATGGTGAGTGGGGTCCCTGGAGCTCAGCCTCTACGCAGCTTACGCTCTCAGCGCATCACGTGACCTTCCGACGGGCAGACTTCTATGGTCTGTGCCTTGAAAAAGGCAAGAATAAATCAAGATCAAGTATGCGTATGTAGTAACGTATCATACCTTATGCTATGAATTTATCTTGTTGGACAGACTGGATGGACCGTACAGATCTTTATTTGCCATCATCTACAATGTTACTATAAATAAGAGGCTACAAAAAAAAAGCACAGAGTTACGAGTCCTTTTATAATATGTCCGAGCTGGGAGATTAATCACCAAGGATCAAAGCAATCTATTGGAGGGTGTAAACAAAAATCAATACAGACAAATAGAAGTGCACTATTACATACTTTTCCCCAGATTCTATATATGGTGCTCAAAATTGTGCATGGGAAATTGGGTTCATGCCCAATTTTCACGTGCAATTTAATTGAATAATGAACCAATTAGAGGGGATAATTGGGTGCTAATAATCAATTATCAACGCCAACTGTCAACAATTAGAATTTACGTGCTCATCTTGCTAGGCGTCTTCTATAAAGATGTGCAAGTAAATTCTAGTGCATGGATCTGAAAAGAGGGCTTGGACATGGGAAGGGCATGGGTGTTCCAAGAATTTACGCCTGATCTACCCCTAATTTAGGCGCAGGGATGTACACCAGCTTTCAGTTGGTGTAAATCCTCGTGCCTAAACATTAGGCGTTCTACCTGGCGCTATTCTATAAATGGCACCCAACTTGGAGAGTCGTTTATAGAATAGCACTTAGCGCTTACTTTTTTCGGTGCCATATTAAGAATCTAGTCCTTTGTGTGTAAAGCATAGAATTTTAAAAGAAATTCGACATGAACCAGGGAGCCAGTGCAACTGCTTAAGTAGTGGAGAAACATGCACATCTAGAACCACACAGAAAACGGGTGACTGAATTTTGCAGAATTTATAGTCCTTTCAATTGGGCCTTAGCCCAACAAGACTACATTGCAATAATTTAAAACATACTATATATCCAAAAAGTTTGCACACTTAGTTTGTGGGTGTCTCCACAAAGTATATTCAAAATATCAAATGGAACCCCAAATCTCATGATAGGGAGAATATCAATATAGAACTACCACTATCACTTTAGAAGTCCGTTTTTATCATCGGTTCCATAAGGGACCAAAGAGGAGGAAAACCAATCACACGCAAAAAACTCACTCTAAGTGAGAAAAACGAGTGATTTAAAAAACCTCCTCCTGTTCCTTACTCAAAATAATGTAGAGCTCACCAATCACCAAACTAAAGAAAACTGAGTCTGGTAAAGAAGAGAAAACCGGCTGCATTAAACTACCCCTGAACAGAAAAGCCCCCAGTCTGCCCTTACTGTAATCTATACTATAACAAGCCCAGCAGAACATCAATGTAACTGGCAAACAATCATCGTACTTAGCTGCGGGGTGTGGGATTGTTTCCATTGTGGATTTGTATTGTTTTACCAGTCTTCCAGAAGCTGGACTTTCTGCTTGAAGACACGTGAAATTTGACTGGGATTGACACCATATTCTTTAGCAATAGATGCTTGACTTTGTTTGTTTTCTAATTTTTTAAGAACTTCTATTCATTCAGCCAGTGTTAAAGTCTTACAGTGCCGCCGTGACGACGACCCCAGTGTACACTCTAACAACATTCTTTCGCTTATTCTGCCTGTGGCAGCTAAAGGGGTGGTAAATTTGAAATCTCGTTGGTTGTCACGTGCCAATCGGCTTCCATATTCCGTGCGCGCGCTTATGCGGAGTCTTCCCTGCAGAGGAGCGGTCTTAAACCATGCATGTAAGCGAATCTTGCACATTAGCAATATCAAAACTGATAAATGGGATGCTCCTTTAGCTGCTCATTGGAAGGAATTTAACCATTCAGTTTCTGATTTAAAAAGTTTTGGTTTTGGTACAAGTTCGGATTCGAGGTAAAATGGACCCCGACAGATTGACCTATAAGGAACAGAGGATTACATATTTGTGGAACACCACACAACCGGGGGCAATGAATAGGGAAATTGAATGGGAGTGATTGACACAGTGCCTGTGTCAAGGGTCAAATATGTTCTAATATGAAATGGATACTATATTCAGCAACCAAACTTCTTCCTTATGAGATAAAAATGAATTCCATCTAGAATAAGCAATCATGCATTTCTTTTGAGCAAAAATCTCATGAGTAGATAATATACTCCAGTGCTTGCGAAATGCATAATTGCTTACTCGAGCCAGGCTAATTTTGCTGATCTTTTATGTCGCAAAGATATTTGGTCAATTAGGTCTATTCAAAATCCTGGCCACTTGAAATGTGGCCACTGTATAGTTTGTGACGCCATGGATGAAACTATTACATTTTGGGATGATGCGAACAAGAAATGGATATATATTAAATGTTGTTCCACTAATTGTACCTCGAGAGCTGTGATATATCTTATAACGTGTCCATGTGGCCTCAAATACATTGGCCAAACCAAACGTATGTAAAAATACTCTTTTGATAGAACATAAACATGGTATTAATACTGGAAAATTGCATAAGGCCTTTGGTAAAACATTGCGTGACAGCACAACATTCTTTGATCAACTGCGATGTATGGCTATTGAACAGCTGATTGATAATGAACGTAGAGGTGACATTTCACGATGTCTTCACCAAAAAGAACAAAGATGGATTTTTCAATTGCAAACTACATTTCCAAAGGGTTTGAATGGACAGCTTGAATGGGAAGCTTTCTGTTGAGAGGAGGATTCTATGATGTGATTGGATTTTCAATGCTGTTTGTGCTTTGATTGGCTTTCTGTTGTGACATCAAGATAAATGGTTGTTCGCTTTGAAAGCATTTATCTAGCCGGTAGCCATTTTCTGCCATTAAGTTTTAATACTGGAAGATGTCTATTGCTCCTAATTAACTCCTCCTGAGGCAGTAGCAAAATAGAAGGGTCCTTCTGTCGAGGAAATGGCATGTTGCTTCAACTAATATGATTGGAACTCACCCTGGATGAAGGTTGGATGTTGGATCACCACCCGGGTGGAGAAGCTAAGTGACGTTCAAGTGATGACTATCTTTTTCAGTGGTATTGTTTTTAGTGTTAACCTAGTTCTTCATTATTATTAAGAAATATTCCTCTGTTTTTTTGGCTGCAGTGTTTTTTCTCAATTAGGGAGTTGTTTTGCACTGCAGTTGGTTTCAGAGGTTATATTGAAGCCCATGATGAGAGTAAAGCCTGTAGACGCCCCAGGCTTTTGAGGTTTCCGATATATATATATATATATACACAGTGCACTCCATTTAAGTGCACGTCGGATAAGCGCATGCTCTGTTTAACTGCATGCCGTCCTTCGGTCCCGTTTTTGGTGCCATCAACTTCTATGGTGACAAACTACTACTATTTAGCATTTCTATAGCGCTACAAGGCGTACGCAGCGCTGCACAAACAAGGAAGCAAATAGAATGTTAGGTATTATTAGGAAAGGAATGGAAAAAAAATGAGAATGTTATAATGCCTTTGTATCGCTCCATGGTGCGACCGCACCTCGAATATTGTGTTCAATTCTGGTCGCTGCATCTCAAAAAAGATATAGTGGAATTAGAAAAGGTGCAGAGAAGGCCGACGAAAATGATAAAGGGGATGGGACGACTTCCCTATGAGGAAAGGCTAAAGCAGCTTGGAGAAAAGGCGGCTGAGGGGAGATATGATAGAGGTCTATAAAATAATGAGTGGAGTTGAATGGGTAGATGTGAAGCATCTGTTTACGCTTTCCAAAAATACTAGGTCTAGGGGGAATGCGATGAAGCTACAATGTAATAAATTTTAAACAAATCGGAGAAAATGTTTCTTCACTCAACGTGTAATTAAACTCGGAATTCGTTGCCAGAGAATATGGTAAAGGCGATTAGCTTAGCAGAGTTTTAAAAAGGTTTGGACGGTTTCCTAAAGGAAAAGTCCATAGCCCGTTATTAAATGGACTTGGGGAAAGTCCACTATTTCTGGGATAAGCAGCATAAAATGTTTTGTACTTTTTTGGGATCTTGCCAGGTATTTGTGACCTGGATTGGCCACTGTTGGAAACAGGATGCTGGGCTTGATGGACCCCCCCCCCCCCCCACCTACTACTCAGGATAGGTCCCCCAGGCCTACCTGATATCCCTGGTGGTCCAGTGGAGCAATGGGGGCAGAAGCAAAGCCCATTCGCTCCTGCACCTAGTGGCTGCCTTCTCAAAATGGCTTCCGTAACCTCTTGCGGCAGACTTGTGGTACTTCGGTAGTACCATGAGGCTGCTTCAAGAGGTCATGTTAGCCATTTTGTGAAGGTAGCCACTAGGGGACAGATTCCCCCCATCTATAATCTTGTGGTCCCACATTTGTGCTTAGCATGTAACATTGCACGTACAGATTACTGCCAGTTACGCATGTTATTGACAAGTTAGCTGCTAAATGGCATTAAATAATAATTGATTATAGGGTGCTAATTTGCACTAATTTGCAGTTACATACATAACTGCATTTAGGTGGTATTCTACAAACTCAGGGGTTCTTTTACTAAAGCTTAGTGCGCTAACGGATATTAGTGTGTACTAAATGGTGTACATCCTATTTTATACCTATGGACCACATGGCACTTAGCTCGTGTGTGCTAAGCTTTAGTAAAAGGGCCCTTTTGCGCACAAAATGCACAGCACATAACTGCAAGAGTGTGTGGACCTGGGAGGGGCATGGGTTGGTCAAGGGGTGCTTAGTACTGCTATGCGAAGGTTGTAGAGTACTATCAGTTACACACCTAAGTCACAGAGTTAGCATTAAGTTCTTATGCCTAAACGTAGGTGTGTAACTAATAACTTACGCTAGTATTCTATAATAGCTACTACATACTTAATTACCGATATAGAATTCGCACTTAGCGTGCATCATCTGAGTGCCTAACTTTAGGCAACCTGTACAGAATTTCCCCCCATTATCTCCAGGTTAAAAGTTACTCGTTACCTCTCTGGAAATAACCTCGTATCCCTACTAGATGATCTTCACAGAAACCGAGACAGGGGATTCGCCTTGGTGTTAGTACTGCTAGATTTCTCAGCAGATTTTGACACTGTGGATCATGACATCATGCTAGCACAGCTGGCAGAAACAGGTATCAATGGAACAGTACTTGCGTGGTTCAGATCCTATCTATCAGACACGCAACAATCCATAATGTTTGGCAGCACCTCATTGCCACCATGGGCACTGACCTGTGGGGTACCACAAGGATTGATACTGTCACCTTTTCTGTTCAATATCTACCTCAAACCACTAGCCGAGCTGATTCGGTTTATGGACACTCAATTCTACATCTACACAGATGATGTGCAGCTACTCATACCCACTGAACCTGACTTACCTATAGACCTGAATAAACTGATTACCTGTCTAACATCAATTCAACAATGGGCTAAACACAACAAACTTCGCCTGAACTCAAGTAAAACAGAGCTTCTCTGGGTCTCTAACACAAGTGGACATGTACTTGACATCAAAATCTCTTTTGGGAAGTATGAACTCCTCCTCAAATCACGTCAGAAACCTTGGAATACAGTTAGATTCAGCACTTACTCTGGTCCCCCAAATTCAAGCAACCTTCAAGAGCTGCTTCTACTATTTACAACTACGCTGCCTCTCTCCTTACATGAAAATCTTATCCCAATTGTGCATGCCATGATAACATCAAGACTGGATTACTGTAATGCACTCTACACTGTTCTGACTACAAAGGGTCTGCACTAGCTCCAATTGATTCAGAATGCTGCAGCAAGACTAATAGAAGGTTGCGAGTGACGTGACCACATCACACCATTTTTGCAAAAACTTCATTGGCTACCAGTACAATACAGGGCTAAATTTAAAACTTTATGAGTACTTGAAGAATGGGATGACCCTCTTTATACCTCCAGGACACTAAGGTCCTCCCAAGGGGTATCCCTAACCACACCCTCTCTAAAAGACATTACATGAAGTGATACCTGCAAGCAAGCCTTTTCCAGAGTAGTCCCCGAACTCTGCAATGCACTCCCTAAAAGGCTCTGCTTTACACAAGACTATCTCTACTTCAGGAAGCAGGTGAAAGCTTGGCTCTTCAACCAGGCCTTTAATGGAAGAAGTAACTAACTTCTTAGTCTCATATACACACACAAGAAATGTCATAGGCTGCACATACTGCAGCAGGACATGTTTATGCACTCGTACCCTAGCTGAGATAATATTTAATTATCTCTCCAACCTCATGTGCAACTTTCTTTAAATTAGTCACATTACTTTCTAACTCCTCTTACTCTCTTACCAATCAATATGCTCATCTTTGCTTATAACTTACGCAGTCTATTAAAATGTTCTATTACGTATTGTGTTGACATTGTAAGTAGTATACTATGCCATACTTTGTATTGTTATTTGAATATTTTTACTGCTGTAATTGTCTATTGCTTATGTTTGATTTATACTTATTGTACACCACCTTGAGTGAATTCTTTCAAAAAGGCAGTAAATAAATCCTAATAAATAAATAAAGTGTGAAAAGGGTGTTATATTGGCGAAACAAGCCACATGCTAAAGACAAGGTTCAATTTACATAGACCAGTGTCATAGCTACGGCAGGAGCCTCTGGGGCCCAGTCCCCCCATTCCAGGTTCAGGCTCCCTCAACCCTGGTGGTCAGTTAACTGCCTCTGTTTTGGGCATTACTGGCTGCCCTCCCACTCCCTGCACTGCTGTCCTTCAATTTTGGGGGCTACCGGCAGCGTCAGTGAGGTAAGAACACTGCCTTCGGCAGCCCACCTTCAAGCTTTCCCCTCTGCTTCAACTTCCTGTCTGCAGGACATTGGGTAACAGAGAGAGAGAGCTTTTGGGGCCACTGAAGGCAGTGTGCCTACCTCACTGATGTAGTCAGCAGCCCGGAAAATTGAAGAACGGCAGCAGTGCTGGAGCAAGTAGTACTGAATCCCACAGGGGGAGAGAATGCAAGAAACGCTGCAATGGGGGAGGGGAGGAGAAAAAAGCTGCCACATCACCAGACCACGAAGGAGGAAGGAGAAGGGGAAGGGAAGGAGAAATTCCAGACCGTGTTGGGGGGGGGGGGGGGGGGGGGGGAGAGAGACAGCTGACCAAGGAGGTTAGATTGAGAACAGGAGATGTCAAAAAAGCTGAAGCCAATCAAGTGAATCTCCTTTTCTCTCTTCTCTGCGCAGCCTTCATCCCCGTTCACCCAAAACAAAGCAAGCAAACCTATGAGCTGCTCTATCCAGGTTATCATCCTCACTTTAATATTCCCTTATCTCTTGTTTGTCCTGTTTGTACTAAATAAATTGCAAGCTCTATTGACCAGGGACTGTCTCTTCGTGTTCAAGTGTACAGCGCTGCGTACGTCTAGTAGCACTATAGAAATGATAAGTAGTAGTAGTAGTAGTAGTAGTAGTAGTAGATGGAAAATCCTGAAAGGTCTGTTAGCTAGCTCTAAGTAGACAATTGGGGGCACTCCAATTTTCTCACAGGGTCTGTAAGACAGCCAAATAATTAGCCCCAGAAATGAAATGATCGAGTTTATATCTCTACTAGAGCCTGCAGATTTTTATATTTTTATCTGGTGGTCCTCACTGTTAGACTGATATAATTGTCTATGACAATGGCAGTGACACTAAGAAAAGTCAGGAGACTTTCAGCTTCAGCTGGCTTGTTATTTTGTTCAGTCAGTAGAGTGCTGTATTTTCCTACCTATAACAAGAATCTTTGGGGCCTGAACAGCTCGTAACAGGTGCATCTCCTGGGGAGCTGAGGTCAGATGCTACTGTCAAACAGATTTTATCATTCACATATTTCCCATTTATCATTTTCCCATCTACAGTACTGTTCAAGTGCATTAATATCCTCAGGGAAACAGCTTTAGAGCTTAAGACCATGATTAATAAAATGCTGGCTTAAGCTGACACAAATGGATTATAACATACTGTACAGAGTAGGCAGATAAACAAAATAAAGATTTGAAATATGGTGACTGAACTAGAGACTCATCACTTAGACCCTTCAATACATTCAAAAATTATGTACTTAGATTTAGCTCATGCCAAACCCTTTAAAAACACATATTTTCAGACTAAGGGGCTCATTTTCAAAGCACTTAGACTTACAAAGTTCCATAGGTTACTATACTTAAGAACACTGAGGATTTTGCAGGATATAAATATTTTTATTTATTTACTTATTGGGATTTATTAACCGCCTTTATGCAGAGATTCACCCAAAGCGGTGTACAGCAGGTACAGTTTAACATAAAACGTACAATTTTGATAACAGCATAAAATAACCAACAATAAACACAAATAAAATAAATTAGGTAAACTTGAAAACAGTAAATTGAAACATAATACTACTACTTGACATTTCTAAAGCGCTACTAGGGTTACGCAGCGCTGTACAATTTAACATAGAAGGACAGTCCCTGCTCAAAGGAGCTTACAATCTAAAGGACAAATGTACAGTCAGTCAAATAGGGGCAGTCTAGATTTCCTGAAAGGTATAAAGGTTAGGTGCCGAAAGCAACATTGAAAAGGTGGGCTTTGAGCAAGGATTTGAAGATAGGTAATAATAATAGACCTACCGTGAAACAGTATCAAAAATATACACATTTAATGGCACAGAAATTTAAATACCAGAGATATAATACAATGTTGCATAATAATAATGATACATCTAAAAAGCATGCATTAGAACATTCAACTAACATAGATATGATACTAAAGATTTTCTACAATACAGCTTACCATATAGCTGAGAGACCAAGAGCATATGATGGGAACAATATGCGTGGTACAGAGTCAGTTGGGATAATTTGATGGTTAGCTAAACTCAAGGCAAGTTTGTTCTACAGTTAAGCAAGAGATAAGGAACTGATCTAATGTCACGTTCTCGAGGGTCTTGGCATGCTGTCAGGTCCTCGAGGCGGAACTGGGAATAGTGAGTCCTTGGACCCCTGCCGAGGAGCAGCAGAGGCAGGCAAGACCACCCTGGAGCGGAACACACGGAAGGGCCGGACTGGACCTCTGGATTGGGAGCAGGCAACTGGAACTAGCAGAACAGGAACCTCTTCACCTGCACTTAGCCACCGTTCCGCTAGAGTTGAGCTCTAGCATGCAGGCGGCCGGCAGGGCTTTGCAGGACAAGGTGGAACTGGAATCCAGAGGACCCGCCCCAGGTCTAGGAAACACGAGGGAACAAACTATACTAGACTGCACTAAGTGCTGCATGCAGCTGCTAAGCCAGACACACCGGACAGACTAGACAGACAGAAGCTTATCAGGAGCAGGGACTAGGGCAGACATGCAAGCAGGAAAAAAGGGGAGACAGGGAATACCCACAGGGCAAACCCACTAGCTAGGTCGAGGCAGGTAACAGGATAAATCCCCCAGAAGATACATGCTAGCTAGACAGATACAGGGATCAGGATACATAAGCAGGGATCCGGATAAGCACACAGGATATACAAGCAAGGTACAAGGTAGACACAAGGGACAGAAGGTAGCTAGGCAGAGCGGAAAGCCAGATAACACTAGCTAGCCAAAACCAGGACTCAGGACGAACAAGCAGGGACCAGGATGTGCACACAGGATATACAAGCAAGGTACAAGGTAGACACAAGGGACAGAAGGTAGCTAGGCAGAGCGGAAAGCCAGATAACACTAGCTAGCCAAAACCAGGACTCAGGACGAACAAGCAGGGACCAGGATGTGCACACAGGATATACAAGCAAGGTACAAGGTAGACACAAGGGACAGAAGGTAGCTAGGCAGAGCGGAAAGCCAGATAACACTAGCTAGCCAAAACCAGGACTCAGGACGAACAAGCAGGGACCAGGATGTGCACACAGGATATACAAGCAAGGTACAAGGTAGACACAAGGGACAGAAGGTAGCTAGGCAGAGCGGAAAGCCAGATAACACTAGCTAGCCAAAACCAGGACTCAGGACGAACAAGCAGGGACCAGGATGTGCACACAGGATATACAAGCAAGGTACAAGGCAGACACAAGGGACAGAAGGTAGCTAGGCAGAGCGGAAAGCCAGATAACACTAGCTAGCCAAAACCAGGACTCAGGACGAACAAGCAGGGACCAGGATGTGCACACAGGATATACAAGCAAGGTACAAGGTAGACACAAGGGACAGAAGGTAGCTAGGCAGAGCGGAAAGCCAGATAACACTAGCTAGCCAAAACCAGGACTCAGGACGAACAAGCAGGGACCAGGATGTGCACACAGGATATACAAGCAAGGTACAAGGTAGACACAAGGGACAGAAGGTAGCTAGGCAGAGCGGAAAGCCAGATAACACTAGCTAGCCAAAACCAGGACTCAGGACGAACAAGCAAGGACCAGGATGTGCACACAGGATATACAAGCAAGGTACAAGGTAGACACAAGGGACAGAAGGTAGCTAGGCAGAGCGGAAAGCCAGATAACACTAGCTAGCCAAAACCAGGACTCAGGACGAACAGGCAGGGACCAGGATGTGCACACAGGATATACAAGGTTCAGGATGTGCACACAGAATATACAAGCAGGGAGTAGGGCAGGCTGCAAACACAGACGGGGAAACCAGGGCTGAACAGCAGGCTCCAAACACAGACTAAAGGCAGAAGGGCTAGCAGCTCACGCAGAAGGGCAAGCAGCCCACAGGTACTGGGAACCGAAGGGCACCAGCCCACACAGAAGGGCAAGCAGCCCACAGGTACTAAACAGAAGGGCAAGCCCACACAGAAGGGCAAGCAGCCCACAGGTACTAAACAGAAGGGCAAGACGCCCACACAGAAGACAGGCTTAGAAGCAGCGCAGCAACACACTGACTAACCTGTCGGCCTCTGGGCATGACACCAGACAATGACACCATGCGAAGGCCCTGACTGCAAGCACAGGCCTTCCTTAAAGGAACTCACTGATGAGTCACCACCAGCAGGACAGAAGCAGGAAGTTCCTTGCCTCCAAACAGAGGCTTGACACACAGAGGAAGTGAGCCCACAGGAAGGACAAGCAGGAGCCATCTTGGATACTGGCATAGAGGAGGCGGCAGCCATCTTGGAAGAGGCATAGCCCACACAGGTGAGGTCCAGAAAGGCAATCAGCAAACAGAGCCAGAGAGAAACTAAGACAGAGACAGACACAGAGACAAGCAGAAGCCAGCACAGCCACTGACTCCCAGAAACAGGGTAAGTATGAGGGTGGTCACGGCCACAAACGTGACATCTAAGTTACAGTGTGTGTGGCAAACTAGTCCAGGTACAGAATGAGTGTATAGTCAGTCACCCTATGTCATGTCCCCTACCTCAACGCAAGTGGCGTCCTCGGGCTGTGCAGGGTCCCGTCGACACGCACACTTGACTGGCACTGCCTGAGCCATGTGTGTGTAGTCCTCTCTGGGTTTGTTCAGATAGCGGCGGTTGCAGGCTCTTTAATTGCTTTGCTTCAATGCACCTGTTTCTGCTCTCTCTCTGCCTGGCTTCCAGGCTCCTTGATTACTTTGCTTCCACCCACCTGGGTCTGCTCTTCCTCTGCCTGGCTTCCCTTGCTTCTCTCCTATTGGTCTTCCGGTTCCTCCTTCCCCTGCTCTTGTCCTATGGCTGTGCCCCTTCTCCCTGCTGATGACAGACGCCAGCACTTTATCAGCTGAGCTCTCCCTGGACTCCATGCTTCGGCTTCTACTTTGGTAGGTGTTACTAACTCTGTAGTCTGCTTCTTATCTACTTGTCCCTCGTTACTGACTCTGCCTGTGCCTGGATTACTCTTCTGCCTGCCTTTGCCTGGATTACTCTCTTGCCTGCCGCCTGCCTACTGACTTTCGCCTGTACCTGGATTACTCTTCTGCCTGCCGCCTGCCTACTGACTTTGCCTGTGCCTGGATTACGCTCTTGCCTGCCGCCTGCCTACTGACTTTGCCTGTGCCTGGATTACTCTCTTGCCTGCCACCTGCCTACTGACCTTGCCTGTGCCTGGATTACTCTCTTGCCTGCTGCCTGCCTACTGACTTCTGCCTGTACCTGGATTACTCTCTTGACCTGCTGCCTGCCGGGCCAATATGTCCACCACCCCGCTTCCAGCTCCATCCCGTAAGACCGCCCGCACCTAGGGGCTCAACCAGGGTCGCTTTACTCATACTACCAGGGTCGCTTTGCTCATACTACCCCTCTCCTCAAGACCCTTCACTGGCTCCCTATCCGTTTTCGCATCCTGTTCAAACTTCTTCTACTAACCTATAAATGTACTCACTCTGCTGCTCCCCAGTATCTCTCCACACTCGTCCTTCCCTACACCCCTTCCTGTGCACTCTGCTCCATGGATAAATCCTTCTTATCTGTTCCCTTCTCCACTACTGCCAACTCCAGACTTCGCGCCTTCTGTCTCGCTGCACCCTACGCCTGGAATAAACTTCCTGAGCCCCTACATCTTGCCCCATCCTTGGCCACCTTTAAATCTAGACTGAAAGCCCACCTCTTTAACATTGCTTTTGACTCGTAACCACTCGCCTCCACCTACCCTCCTCTTTTCCTTCCCGTTCACATTAATTGATTTGATTTGCTTACTTTATTTATTTTTTGTCTATTAGATTGTAAGCTCTTTGAGCAGGGACTGTCTTTCTTCTATGTTTGTGCAGCGCTGCGTACGCCTTGTAGCGCTATAGAAATGCTAAATAGTAGTAGTAGTAGGAACGGCGGTCAGCGCATGTGAAACCCGGGGTTGTCCAGCTGCCAAGCAAAACCTGGTCTGAGTACCGGGCTCAGCAGCGCTCTACTTGGTACAAGAACTCACAAGTCTGACACCCTATGTACTAAAGGCTTGGGTGAAGAGCCAGGTCAATTTTGACTATTTTGACACTTTGGTCAATAGTTAAAAGATATATCCAGAAATGTTAAGAGTTCCTGGACTAATCTACAGGGTTGAAACTTTCCATCTGCTGATCAATTCAATTTTGTTCATCAGAATTATTTTTGATAATG
This sequence comes from Microcaecilia unicolor, assembly GCF_901765095.1. Lineage (NCBI taxonomy): Eukaryota > Metazoa > Chordata > Amphibia > Gymnophiona > Siphonopidae > Microcaecilia > Microcaecilia unicolor. Next base: position 237,363,087 of record NC_044031.1, read on the forward strand.
ATTGTAATTTATTTTATTGACTTGCAGCCCTAATATAAATATGTAACTGCTTTGGTTATAATGAAGGAAGAAAAATCCACCAGGGTGGATGTACAACAAAGTCCTACGGGATCAAACAGAATGCAGGGAAAAGTGGGAAGTGGACCAAGAACTTCAGAGACTGGGAAAGTTAAATCAGAAACTGATAATGTTTTACTGATGACTCAACACAGATCGGTGCTTTAGCCACAGGCCTACCTCAGCAGTCTAAAAGAATACATACAAAAAATCCTTGTGTAAGACATAAACATAATAAAATACTAAACAATATAAAATATAAAACAAATATAACATGAGTAATTAAAACAAACAAACAATAAAATGTAAAAAATAATGTGAACAAATGGTAAAATCCAAAATATAATTTAAACAGTCATCATGTAAATCTAAAATGGTGTAATGATATAAATACTAAAAAATGAACATATATAATAAATGCATACAGTATCAATATATACAGTATTCCAAAACTGCATCGCTAAAAATCATAATACAAAGGTATGTGTTGATATACCCAGAAGAGACCAAGAAAAATTATCCAAAGCATAGACAAAAAATAGATAAACGACCCACATGCTAATGAAATACATTAAGAGAAATTGTACAAAGCATAGACAGGAAAAGAATGTACTTAACCCACATGCTGGTTACGTACAATCTTTATAAATGTGCTGGAGCATATTATTATAATAACGATACATAATGAATCCACTTGGTCCAAAAAAGGAGGTAATAAGGAAGACAACTACTAACGTGACACAAAGAGGGGCATAATCGAAAGGGGCGCCCAAGTTTTCCTGAGGACGTCCTCGCAGGAAGTCCCGGCGAAGGGTTGGGGAAACCTGTATTGTGGAAACAAGATGGGCGTCCATCTTCCACTTCGATAATATGATCGGGGACGCCCAAATCTTGACATTTAGGTCATCCCTAGAGATGGTCATCCTTAGACTTGGCCATTTTTGATTTTCGGCGATAATGAAAACTAAGGATACCCATCTCAGAAACGACCAAATGCAAGCCCATTGGTCGTGGGAGGAGCCAGCATTCGTAGTGCACTGGTCCCCCTCACATGCCAGGACACCAACCGGGCACCCTAGGGGGCACTACAGTGGACTTCAGAAAAAGCTTCCAGATACATAGCTCCCTTACTTTGTGTGCTGAGCCCCCCAAAACCCACTACCCACAACTGTACACCACTACCATAGCCCTTACAGGTGAAGGGGGGCACCTAGATGCAGGTACAGTGGGTTTCTGGTGGGTTTTGGAGGGCTCACATTTACCACCACAAGTGTAACAGGTAGGGGGGGATGGGCCTGGGTCCATCTGCCTGAAGTGCACTGCACCCACTAAAACTGCTCCAGGGACCAGCATACTGCTGCATTGTACCTGAGTATGAGGCTGGCATAGAGGCTGGCACAAAATATTTTTAAAGTTCTTTTTTGAGGGTGGGAGGGGTTTGGTGACCACTGGGGGAGTAAGGGGAAGTCATCCCCGATTCCCTCCGGTGGGCATCTGGTCAGTTCGGGCACATTTTTGTGCCTTGGTCATAAGAAAAACTGGACCAGGTAAAGTCATCCAAATGCTCATCAGGGACGCCCTTTTTTTCCATTATGGGTCGAGGACGCCCATGTGTTAGGCACGCCCAAGTCCCGCCTTCGCTACGCCTCCGACATGCCCCTGCGAACTTTGGTCGTCCCCGCGATGGAAAGCAGTTGGGGACGCCCAAAATCAGCTTTCGATTATGCCGATTTGGGCGACCCTGTGAGAAGGACGCCTATCTTCCGATTTGTGTCGAAAGATGGGTGTCCTTCTCTTTCGAAAATAAGCCTGAAAGTCACCAAAATGAAAAAAGTAGTGTTCTACATTGTATGGTGTGTGTGTTTCTAAATATATACAAAGGAGATTACTTATACATGTAAACGCCATGAACATCCTTCCACATATAGTGAGTATTGTGCAGAAGAACAAGGAGTGTATGATAAATGAAACAAAAAATAAAATAAACTAACCTTGTTAGTATGTTAAACCAAGTAGGTCAATGTATATTAAGAACAAACAAAACGGTCTGTAAGGAAAAAGGATATAAATATGATGTAACAGGTCTAATCGTCCAAAAGAAGGCAAGATAAGTGATGTATCACCCCCAAAAATGATAATAAAGTCGTCTTGCCTTGAAAAAGACCTTAGAGAAGTCTTTAGGTTAATATCGCAACAGCGCGTTACGTAGTGCAGTGAGCGGTGTCAGTGAACAAACAGACACGTAGAGACAAACAGCTGATCTATATACAAAGAAAACATGCCAAAAAGTAACGGAAGTGATGTCAAGCTCTAACATTGAATGGCAGAGTCAAAAACGACGTGTAGTGCAACATCATAACGTCATGCATATTCAGAACCAAAGAGATAAACAGAACAAAGAGAATTAAGCCCCAAAAAACTCAAAATAAAAAAAATGAAGAATTGAAAAATAAAATAAAAAATAGTAAAAAAAGCTAATCTATATACATAGAAAACACGCCAAAAGTAACGGAATATCAAGCTCTAGCATTGAATGGCAGAGTCATAAACAACGTGTAGTGCAACATCATAGCGTCATGCATATTCAGAACCGAAGAGATAAACGGAACAAAGAGAATCATGTTTAAAACAACTTAAAATAAAAAAATTAAGAAATAAAAATAAAAAATAAAAAGGGTCTGCGGTAAGAAATTTGTATTCTTGCAAACCACAAACAGTGATGGCTTGGGTCGTGTTGCTGAAACACAATGTGTAACGTACAGTGATTAATCATGAAGGCTATATTGTATAAAAACCTTGTTTGGACAGACTTGTTCTTGTGGTGAGTGTAAACCTTTTTCTTAAATGGTGTATTTGAAATAAAAATCGTGACTGATGGCTAATTGTGCAGTAATTGAATAATGGTCTTCTAAACAGCAGCTTAGTGTAGATCAAATATAACGTGGCATAAGCTAATAAAATTCAAAAGATATAAAATAGCAAACATAAAAACTATAAAAACATATACGGGTTCTTGTAAATCATATGTAGGTAAAACAGTAAGACATAATATCTAGCACAAATAGAAAAACTGCAAAGACACATATAAAAGAATGTACTCAGGGCTCATAAAAACACACTGAAGTCTATGTCACTATTTAGTCCAGCAGGTGCAAGTGTTTGAAGTTCTTAAATGAGTTTCTGTTCTTCCCTAAGGAGACAGATGTCTATGTTGCTCCTCCTGGTTTTAGGGTGAAAGACCTTTAATACCAAAAACGAGAGATCAGAAATGGTGTGGCTTGCTGTTTTCCAGTGGTTGACCAGAGGTGCACTCTCCACATTTCTATTAATACAACTTCTGTGCTCTATTATCATTGTTTTGATTACTCTTGACGTCTTGGCAATGTACAGAAATGGGCATGGGCATTGGATCAGATAAATGACACCGGAAGTATTACAGTCCGAAGTTTGTTTGTTTTTGTTACATTTGTACCCCGCGTTTTTCCCACTCATGGCAGGCTAAATGCGGCTTACATGGGGCAATGGAGGGTTAAGTGACTTGCCCAGAGTCACAAGGAGCTGCCTGAAGTGGGAATCGAACTCAGTTCCTCAGTTCCCCAGGACCAAAGTCCACCACCCTAACCACTAGGCCACTGGTACAAATTCTATTTTCTGGATGTGCCAGGATGTATGAAGACAGATGTATCTAAGGAGTGACTACGGACACTACATTTACCACACCAGCAATGACTTAAATGGATAGGCCTTGTTGTAGGTTCTGGTAACATTGAGGGCACAAGATGTTAATATTCTTGTCTCTAGAGTATGCTATGACTAATTTCTTGTCTTTAAAACACTGTAGGCCATCTAGGATATGCCAATGTCACCTAATAGATCTTTGGATGTGTTTGGCCAAGAAAGAATTTCTGAGAGTGCAGACTATATCAGGCTTCGTTTTAGGGTCTGCTAGATGCAGCAAAGTAGATCTGTGTTCTGTGATAGCCCGCATGTACCCCGTATTTATGCATTCATCTGGATATCCTCTATTGCAAAATCTGTAGCTTAGGTTTTTTGCTTGTGTATTGAAATCTTCAAAGTCAGAGCATACACAGCGTAGACGAAGAAATTGGCTAAGGGGTGAGTTTTTCTTTAATGCAGGATTAAGGTAACTACCATAATGCAAGAAAGCACTCCAATCCGTTGGTTTCTGATAGAGTGTTGTGCTGAAAAAATACTGATCCTTTGAAATCGTGAGATCAAGGAAGTGGACAGCATTCGTATCATATTCCATTTTAAATTTCAAATTGGGGTCTCTAGAGTTAAGCCAATCATGGAAGGTTTTTAGTGAGTCAACATCACCTTCCCAGAGCATAAAAAGAATCATAGGGACGAAAGGTCTGAGAAAGAAATCAACAAAGACAGAGAGATGTTCTAAGACAGAACCATTGCCAGAAACAATAGGTCTGCTGGGTGGATTGATCAGAGATTTGTGTATTTTCGGTAACACGTATATGGTGGGGATAACAGGATATTTGACTTGGAGAAACTCTTTTTCTTTCTTGGTGAGGAACCCCATACGGGAAGAGATATCAACTAAATCCCGAACATCTTGTTGTATGTCGCCAGTGGGATCCTTATCTAGGGGAATGTAGAATTCACGATTTGATAGTTGCCTCATGATCTCATCGATGTAATTGGAGCAGTTCAATATAACCACTCCCCCTCCTTTATCAGCTGGTTTAATTACCAAATCCTGATTCTCTCGCAGATGCCTCATAGCTTCCTGTTCAATCTTTGTGGTGTTAAAATAGTGAAGCTGTGTCTTCTTCTCTAGTCTGACCAGATCCTTCTCCACACATGAACTGAACGCTTGTATCAAGGGGTTGATGGGGCCCGGAGGGACCCAAGAGGATGGATTTTTGACAACTGAGGTATTTACGTGAGTGATAGGGTTGTTAGAGAAAGCTTGGATAATCTGTAATTTCCGGTTGAATTTAAATAGATCAATCCTAGACTGAAAAGCATTGTACTTGACCATAGGTACAAACGACAGACCTTTCTGTAAAATGTTCATTTCGGATTCCATAAGTATGGAGTCTGATAAATTGAAGATGGGGATAGTCATCTCCATGGTCTGTGGTCACAGAACCTTTCGTGAATGTATTGTTGTATGTACGGTCCTCTGTCCCTGCCCCTCCCTCTCTGAGAAAATCTCTCTCTGGGGGGAGGATATCAACCTTTCGACAGCATGCGAGGGTGAGGTGTCCTGTTGTTGGTATCCCTCTTTCACAGTTGCTCTAAAAAATGAGAGGTATTGTGGTGGGAAGGAACTGCTGGAGACAAGGGTGTTCTATCAGGGGGGGGGGGGGGGGGGGAGAAAGGTGATATATCAAATATATGACCCTGACCCTTATTGGTTTTATTTGAAATCTTTTCTTGCTTTTTTAAAAGTAAACAAAAATATACTCTCAGGGTTCATCGTTAACAAACAAAATATTTTCTCAGCCCCCACTAGATAATGGTGATCATGACTGGTTCTCCATATTTCTTCCTTCTGGAGAGACTCCTCCATCCCTCCCCCCACTTGGCTCCCTCTAGACCCAGATAGTAGGCCTTGAGTCAACTGGTAGAGCAATTTAAAAAAAATTAAAATTTTCCCCAAGGAAGCCACTCTGTTTGCACTCCTACAAGATCTTACACTATCTTTTTTTTTTGTTTTTTGCATTTCCTTTATGAGGCTTCTTGGGAGCTATGTATTAGTGGCCCTGTGCTCACAGGAAGGAAAGCTAATGCCAGCTTAAAGCTGGTGTTATCATTTCATGAATGACACAGCTTGCAAGGTTAAATCAAAGGTGTGCTATTCAATTTGGATAATAGTGAGGTTCAGCATGCATTTGAATGCTTTGCAACTCATTATTTTTTAGCTTGTACTGGGCTGCCAAAATGTGTGTTAAGGGCAAATAACCCATGGTTTTGGCCATTTACATGTTAAATGGTAAACATTCAATGTTATTCCCTTAAAACATGTGAAGGTACATTTTAGACAGAACACACAGATTGGAATTGAGCTGTCCAGATCAGGAAGTCTTGTTCTGCTAGTAGTTTAGAAAAGAATCTGAAAAATGTACAGCCTGCTCTAAATATATCCATGAATGGATCTGTATGCGCCAGTTACATGAGGTGTGAGCATTCATTTTTACAAACATCAATGTCTAAAATATCAACATGATCAGCATGGCAACACATGTTTGCTGGTACGAGTATTTCAATGCATACATGTGATTGTGTCAGAATGTACACGTGTATGCTGTATGAGTATTTCAGTGCATAAATGTGAATGTGCCAGAATGTACATATGTATGCTGTATGAGTATTTCAGTGCATACATCTGAATGTGCCGGAACACACACATGTATGCAGTATAAGTATTTCAGTGTATACATGTGAATGTGCTGGAACATACACATGTATGCTGGTACGAGTATTTTATTGCATACATGTGAATGTGCCAGAACATACGCGTGTGCTGTACGAGTATTTCAAGTGAATGTGCCAGAATGTATACGTGTATGCTGTATGAGTATTTCAGTGCATACATGTGAATGTGCCAGAATGTACACATGTATGCTGGTACGAGTATTTTGCTGCATACATGTGAATGTGCCAGAACATACACATGTATGCTATATGAGTATTTCATGTGAATGTGCCAGAATGTATATGTGTATGCTGTATGAGTATTTCAGTGCATACATGTGAATGTGCCAGAACATGCAAGTTATGCTGTACGAGTATTTCAGTGCATACATCATCTGCAGTCGATTGGTATTGCAGGAACTGTCTTGCAATGGTTTTTATAACTTTTGTCTGATCAAGCAGATTAAAATTTTTTGAGTGTATCACTGGAGTTCCCCAGGGGTCCACACTTTCGGCATTGTTGTTTAATATTTTTCTGCTGCCATTGTGTAAATTGCTAAGAAGCTTAGATGTTTTCTTTAGAATTTATGCTGACAATATTCAATTCTTGTTGAGGATAGAGAATCCAACCAATAAGACAGCTGAATATCTGCATCTATGTTTAAACATTATCAATAGCTTAAGGGAAATCACCTAAAACCTATGAGCTGCTACTGAAAAAGTTGTGAGCAAAATCCAAATAAATAAATATGCAGAAAACTCAGATTTTGTTACTATCTAGTCATCTTAGTTCAGACATACCTGCTTTCTTTGCCACTGAAGATATGAAAATTGAGATTGTTTTTAAAATATGTCATCTTAGTGTTATCCTTGATACCGAATTATCTGTGAAGCATCAGGTAGCTAATAAGTTTAGCTAAACTTAATAGCATGGTTTTTTCTAAACTGCATCTTGTAAGATGTTTAAGAGATTTTTTAGACTCATTCAATTTCAGAATGGTGCTAACGAGCTTGATTTTCACCTGCTTTGACTACTGTAATGGCATAGGCGCCCCGTATAAAAGGCTTGGGGAGGCTAGCCCAGTTGTGATCTTCCCCGCCTGCCTGCCTCCCACCCCCCCTCCGAAATTAAAAACTTCATACCTGCTCGGGTGGGAGGCCTGGTGTTGGGTGGGAGGGAGAGAGGGGTGCCTGGTGCTTGATGCTGGGTGGGAGGGAGGGATGCCTGGTGCTGGGTGCCTAGTGTTTGATGCTGGGTGGGAGGGAGGGGTGCCTAGTGTTTGATGCTGGGTGGGAGGGAGGGAGGCCTGGTGCTGGGTGGGAGGGAGGCCAGCCTGATGCCTGGTGCTGGGTGGGATGCCTGATGCCTGGTGCTGGGTGGGATGCCTGGTGCTGGATGGAGAAAATAGGCAAAAGCTGGATCCACATTATACCTCCTCCAGTCAATTCCACAGAGGAGGACCCAGCTTTTACTTATGGATGGAGGGCAAGAAATGAAGAAGAAAGGAGGAAAGTAAAGAAATAAATGGAAAAGAAGCCCTGGAAACAGAGTTAAGAGGACAGATAGCAGCAGAATCGGATACTGGGCCAGCATGATCAGAAAAAGAAAGTCACCAGACAACAAAGGTAGAAAAGATCATTTTATTTTCATTATAGTGTTTGGAATATGTCCACTTTGAGAATTAGGTGCTCAACAGTAAAAGTTTATATTTATGTACTTATTTATGGCATTTTATCCCATATTAAACATGAATAAGGGTGTTTTGTGGCTCTACACGTATCATGATATTATGATCCCTTGTTTCATATGGTACAGTAAGGTTCTGAGTGTGTTTTTGCACAAAATAGTGTTTTGCAGTTGAGCGATTGCGGTTAGTATATGCTTTGAGCAACCACTTTATTCTTTGACATATGATACATATCTAATATCTAAATTTAATAAAAGGTATTAATTGTGACTTAATTTATTTTTTCTGTGTGCTATCAGACAATTATGGGTTTAAGCTCCGCCCCCAACCCCCCCCCCCCTTTAGCCTCCCCAAACAGTTGGGCCACCGACCGCCTATGTGTAATGGTCTCTTGCTTGGACTCTCAAGAAATTCTTTGAAAGCGCTGCAACCTGCACAAAATGCTATGGCTAGAGTCCTACAGGTGTACCTGGATACACTCACATTACTCCAGTTTTGAAAAATTTGCATTGTTTGCCAATTGAGCAGCATATAAAGTTTAAAATTGTCTGTTTCGTTTTTAAGGCTCTCCATCAGATGATTTCCCTCATACTTGTATCTAGCTGGTATCTTTATCAACCAGTTAGGATGCTCTGTTCAAGTAGTCAGGGTCTTCTTGAAGTCCTTTCTTTTTATCTTGTTAAATTTGAAAGTAATAGATCTATGTTTAGAACTGTAGGACCAAAACTTTGGCATGAGCTCCCTATTACCCTTCATCAGTCAGCTTCTTTTGCTCAATTTAAGAAATAACTCAAAACATGGTTGTTCCATGCAGTATATGGAAATTAGATTTCCTTTCTTTCACATGTTATGTGACACTTTTAAATTAGTTTTAGTCATTCTTTTTCTCATATGCTACATCATGTAGATATGTGTTCATGTTTATTTTATGAAAGATATGTTTCTTTAGATTGTATAGTGTATTGCTTTTATGTTTGCTCATTTTTATCTATTTTGAATGTTCTCCTGTAACCAGTCCAGAAATTTGGATGGAGCGGGATAGAAATTTTTGAAATAAATAAATACATGCTGTCCCTGTATTTCATGGCATCTGTGTGAATTTGCCAGAACATACATGTATGTCAGGCATTTAAAAACCCTATAAGTCTATCATTCACCAAGCCATCATAGGGGCTCTTTTACTAAAGGGTTGCCACATGGCAACTCGGAACTACCGCCGGCCCAACATGAATGTCGGCGATAGTTTCACCCCCAGTGTGCACCATTTATGGTGCTAATGGGAATATTGAAAATATATTTCCACAGGGGGTTACCAGGCAGTAATCAGGCAGTGTCACGCACTGCCCGGTTACTGCTGGGTTGGCACGGGGGCCCTTATCACCATCTCAATGGGCAGTGGTAAGTGCTCCCCCTTGAAATGGCCATGTGGCAAGTGCAAACTTACCGCATGGCCACTTTATTTATGGCTATCTTCACCCATTGCGATAAAAGAAACCCTGGCACGAGGCAAAAACAGCTACAGCAGTTAGCGCAAGGCTCATTTTACCGCAGCTTAGTAAAAGGGCCCCATATTACCCAATAACACTTGCCTGCATCACTTTTAGGAGGAAAGGGGAACAAAAAACACTGGAGGATTAAGGGGGGGGGGGTACATTTCCCTGATTCATCCAGTGCAGCGCTGTTAAAATGCTCCAGGTTGCAAGTGAAACTATTTGGAATACACTGCCAGTAGAGATATGTAAGGTAACATCAATTCTTCAATTCAGAAAAAAATTGAAAGCATTTCTTTTCACTTAGGTTTTTTTGGATTAGTTGCAGGTGGTTACTTACAGTTTGAATACCTACTGTGATGATGATTTTTTTCTTCGATTACTATGATACATTGTACTATTTTTTGATTGTATTATTTATTATTTTTTTGTTTTTGATTACTTATGTTTTAAGATGTACACCGCCTAGTACAATTGGATAGAGTGGTTAAAAATGTTTTAAATAAAATAAAAGTAAATATTGAGCAAAAATAGAAAGCCATCAGAGATACACATTTCTCAAAGCTAACATATTTCCAATTTTAATACATTCAAAGTTGTCACAAAACGCCTAGCCACCTGCCTGCAGCCACTTAGAGGGTCCATCCCCAGCACAGCTCAGGTCCGCCTGCACCTGCCACTTGTGCTCTACACTAGCACCCTCCTCTTGCTGACTGGGTCCCAACTGCCTCTGGGCGAGTCTTCCGCTCTCATTATCCTCAGTGATTTCTAGTTTACTGGAGGCCACGCTCCTAGTGGTCCCTCAGTTCACAGAAAGCACTCACAGACCCAACACACAAACCACCAGGATTCTTTAACAGTCCAGAAAAGCAGAGACAACAAACTAATAGTGTTTATTGTCACAGAACTTCCCTCTCCCTTGATGCAGCTTCTTTCCTCCCTCCATCCTATTATTTGGCATCTTCCCATCCCTTCCATCCCGACACCCAAAATCTCTCCCTCTTTCTTTCCTCTCCCCCTTCCTTCCATCCCCAGGTCCAACACCTCTCTCTTTCTTCCAGACTGCCCTCCCATCAAGCATCTATCCCTCCCTCCCCACCACCCCCAGGTCCACCATCTCTCCTTTTCTCTTCCCAACTGCCCTTCATCCAGCATCTCTCCCTGCCAACCATTAAAAAGAAGGAGAAGGGTGAAATCTGAGTGCTGAGGCTGAAAAGAAAAATGGAGGCAAGAGCTAAAAGGGAAAAATCAATATATTACAGAAAGGCATAGTAAAGGAACAAACAAGAAAGAAGAAAGGAGGAAAAAATGGACAGCAGACATTGAAAAGAGAATTAGCAGAAGACAGGAACGCAGAAAAGAGAAACTGGGACCAAGTACCTGCCGAGTTTAACACTTGGGGTTTATCATTTATTAACTTAATATATCGTTTCTAAATTGCCAAATATTGAAGCAGTTTACATTACAAGAGTAAGAGGAAGTAAAAAAAAAAAAGAACTCCATTATTTGATAGGAAAGAGCAAACAAACTGAGAGCTCAGGCAGTCCAAACAGAGACAATCACACTGAGAAAATCACACAACAGAGATAGTCATATACTAAGCAGCAAAATCCTGGTCATTAGTGCACCACAACTTACAGCCAGTAAGACAATAATCTATATTCTATGCTCAGACAGTCTTGCCTGCCACATGGTCCATTTACTGGAACACTAGCATTCAAAAGCTAATTGAAGAGGCAAGTCTTTAGAGAAGAATGAAAGTGAGTATACGACTTCTCAAGGTGCAGACACTGTGGTGGTGGTGGTGGTGGTGGGGGGGGGGGGGGCGACGGAATTCTATAGGGCGGGTGAAAGGAAGAAGAAAGCAGAGGATTACGTTCATTCCCACCTCGCCTTGGATGGGTGTGGGAGTACTAGTCGTCTGACATTCAATGATCGTAATGTGCAATGCGACAACAGAGCTAAATACAAAGGGGTAGCAGAGGAAAGAACTTTGTGCGTTAACATGAGCACCTTGAATTTGATTCTGTACGCTATAGAGAGCTAGTGGAGGCAGCGTTTAAGGAGCAGAGTAACATGATCATGGCGGGACGCATGGCAGATAGTACAAGCAGCGGTATTCTGTAGGGTCTGGAGACATTTAAGATTGGCCTTAATGATACCTGCATAGGCAACATTGCAGTAGTCACAACGAGTATTAATAAATGTGTAAACAACTGAGCAGAGTGAGTTGAAGTCAAAAGTATTACGGATTGATCGTAATCAGCTAAGGAAAAAGCAGCCTATTTTTAGTATCTGCAAAACCTGAGAGGTGAGAGAGAGAGAGCTGAATCAATAGTATTCCCTAGATATTTAAAAGAAGGAACAGCAACCAGTTCCTTCTCCAGCTTCAACAACCAGCTCCTGTTCCAGCTTTTGCTACAGATTCGTTACAGCCTCAGCCTCCAGCTTCAGCAACCAGTTCCTGCTCCAGCTTCTAGTTTCAATGCCCTGTTCCAGCTCCCAGCCTACTGTTCCAGCTTCTGCTTCAGCTTTCAGCTACAGACTCAGCCTCCAGCTTCAATGACCAGTTCCTGCTCCAGTTTCCAGCTTCAGTGTGCTCCAGTTCCTGTTCCAGCTTCTGTTGCAGCCTTTAACTTAAGCTTCTAGCCTCAGTTTCAGCTTCCAGCTATTACCCTCAGCCTCCTGTTCCCAGCTTCCTGACACTGGCTCCATCTTTCTCTAGTTCTCCACTCCTGTCAGTCCTTGCCCAGGTGACTCTCCTGCCGCCAGTTGGGGCCTATCCTTTCCTCTGGGTTGGTTAGGTGGCACCAATACAACTGCGGTCCAAGGGCTCACCAACCCCAGAGCATGACACATTTACTTCTTCTCTCTCATCTTTCTGGCTTAGGTTTGTCAGACACTGTCTTCCGTTGGTTTCAATATTTTCTTCAAGACCGGACTTTTACTGTTTTTATCCCAGTTTCCACTTCAAAGATTCAGCACTTACACTGTGGAGTCCCACAAGGCTCCACCCTTCCTACTCTCTCTTTCCACATCTACTCAGATGACATTCTCCTTCGGTTTCAAACTGACCAGAAAATCCTGATATCAGACCATTGCAAATCTGTTTAGATAAGATTGCTCAATGACTGTTGGAGAACCATCTCATTTTAAATCCAGATAAAACCGTAGCCTGTTGGCTAACAGGATTCTTGTCCTGCCCATCATTTAATTTGCAGATCCTGGGAACAATAATAACACCAGTAGACTCTTTCTGTTATCTCAGAATTATTTATGATTACTAACTATCCTTTCCTTTCAGGTCTCGGCTCTGTGTAAAATGGGAATCTTTACTCTACATCAATTACGGATCGTAAGCACTTTTTCTATCATGACTCCTTCCATGCTCTTCTTCTTGCCCTTTTTATGATAAGGCATGATTATTGCAACATTGTTTATTCTGTTATCTCACAATCTTTTGAAAAAATTGCAGACACTCCAGAACTGTGCTATGTAACATCTTTGCTAGTCTAGTTGTTTTGCCCATGTAACCTTTGCTTAAAGAACACCAATAGCTGCTTGTTGCATTCAGGGTGAAGTTCAAGATTCTGCTCTTAATATTTAAGACCTGCCAAATGGGGTCACCTGCCTATATGCCCCTTCCTACCCTACAATCCCTCAACGATCATAGATTAAAATACTTTTGTTAGTGCAGTGCTTTTTCTACAGGGGTCCCTGTTTATTTGAATGCATTCCTCATTCCTTATTGCCCTCAGTAGCCATTACGTTCCCTTCAGGCCAAATTTGTTGGCCATTCCTACTCCATGTAAATTAAGACTTGAGATCTCTTGCCATTCTGGTTTTTTGTTTCCAGGCCCCTTCACTTTGGAATACACTTCATTTGGACCTGCGTTTGTAGAGTTTATATCAGAAATTTAAGGCCAATGTTAAGTCCTGGCTGTTCAATCTTTTATATGTTGATTTTCAGACTGACTCCCATTGGGCATAGAGGCTGGGCATGCCCATCCTGTCTCCTTTTTCCTTTCTTTTGTTTATAGTTATTTGTTCTTATCTAGGTTGCTTACGTTGTATTATTGTCCTCCACTTTCCCCATTGTGGACTATCTTTTTTTTTCCCCAGTAGTGTGTTTCGTACCAATGTAATCCAATTTTTATGGTTCTCTACACCACTTTGATGTTCAATTATATTTGAATAGTAGTCTATTAAATACTTGATAAATAAAAAAAAATATATATATAAATATAATGTGTGTATTATTTTCTGATCCACTGAAAGCAAACCTTTGGGAATGCCTCCCTCATATGTGATTAAACTGTGGACTTTCAGCCACATTTAGGGAGACCAAGTTTCAGATAGTCAACTTACTCACATGCATGGCTTTGGAAACTGATTTCCCATGGGAAAAAGATCTGATGCAGGACTGGTCCTGTACCTCTGTGATACCAAGACCCTGGATTCAATTCCTGGGTCATAGTGCGGATTATGTGGAGGCAGTGTTCACAGTCCCTGATGGGCATGGAGTCAGAATCACCGATCAACTACAAATCAACAGCGATAGCTGGGCTGATGTGGAAAGCATACACACACACACACACAAAGCCAGGTCTCAGAAAAAAGTCTACTGCTTTAGAGTGAATGCACAAGAAAGCATTTAATGGTAGCCTGTCAAAACAACCAAGATGTTCATTTCAGGCAGTAAATTAACTGGACAAATGGAGCAAATGGTTATGCTCATGTTAATTTAGCAGTGTAACAGCACATTCAACACTTTGCCAAGAAAATCCTGAGATTCAGACTATAATCTGAATTAGTTTTTTTTTTCTACAGCTGCTAGATCAGGCACTTAAGCCCAGCTACAATGTAAGACAAGCAGACAAAAGGGCTCATCACTTGTGCATGTTCCAAATGTAGAGAATACATCCCTCTTTTCTCACTGATATCACTTTTTATAAGCTTGAAGCAGGAAACAAAGATCCTACAAGGCCTCTTCTTTTCATAGTGAGCCACAGCAGAGATTTTAGTTTGTTATCTTGTTCCTTCTTCTCTTCCTTAGCTCAATCCATCATTTTATCTTTTTCTCTCTCTTGATCAACATGTTCCTCCATGTTTGATCTTATCACACTCTCTAGCAAAGCCTGGAAGGGCTTCTCTTGATTTATGGCCTATTGGATTTAATATACTGCCTTTTCATAAACAATATCAAGGTGGAGTACATAAAAAGATAGGAAAATATTGGAAAGGAATGCCATCAATTCAAATAGAAAAAAAGAGCAGGAATAAGATTAAAAGAAAGTTTAGACAAACAGACATTCACCCCTTGTTATTCAGCTGGCGGCGGACAGCGTTTGTTGTTCGCCACTGGTGCTAAAACTGGAAATTCAATGCTGGGCCCTGTGCAGGCTTCAGTACTGAATTTCCAGTTTCTTAAAAGACAGCTAGCTCATGACTGGTTAAGTCAGTATTCAGACTTAACGGCCATGGGCTAGTGCATAAAGATAGGACGGCTATTTATGCGGTCCTGTTTATGTGCTAAACCTAGTCTGAATATCGGGATCTAAACGGACTCTGCTCCGGAATGCTCCCGACATAGCCAGCTTGCAGTTTGGCGCTAACTGGTCATTTTCACCCAAAATAACTGGTGCCAAAAATGACCAGTGGGAAAGCACGGGGTAGAAATGTAATAAATAATAATAATAACAAGCAAGTTAACCAGTCGGCGGCTGTACCCAGCTGGTTAACTCACTCTGAATATGGGCCAGTCAATCTTTAAGGTTCACACATAGAGAAACCATCTATTGAATCTCCTTGTTCTCCAGGCTACTTCCTTGCATCCATTCTACACACACTCACTATGACCCGCTTCTCTTCTTTCTCTTCTCCATCCCATGTTACTTCCTCCTTCCTGCTTTGACTTCATTCTTTCCCCTCTTTATTGCTCAATTCTCTTGCCTCTCTCTTCCTTTCTCAACTCCTCCACTTCCCTTCCCATCTTGCTTGATTCCGCCATCTGTCCTCTTCTCTTCCTTGTATCCCCATCTAACTCTATTCTTTGCTTGATTCCCTCATCTTCCCCTTCCTTCCTTGTGTTTTTCTTCCTTCACTTCACCTACCTTTGCTTTGTTTTTGGAGCCACATGCTCACCTGTGTATTATGAAAGCACTGGTTAGTTCATTCAGCGCCATGAGAACAATGTGGAAATTCTGGCAGTTTGCAACTCAGACTTATTCAGGTGAGAGCACAGCACCAGAAAATAGAAGCAGGCAGAAACCACAAGGTGGGCAGTAGGAAGGGAAGGTAGAAAAACCAAGGTGGAGGGGAAGGGTAGAGGAGAAAGAATGGTGGCACAGAGCCAAGACAAAGGAGGGTGAAGGAAAAGAGAGAGAGATAGCAATGGCATTGGGTAGTGTGGAAAAAAGAGGAAAGATTTGTTGCACAAGTTGGGGACAAAAAGGAAACGGTGCAACTGGACTGAGAAAGAAGTAAGAGAGCATAAGCATTAGGAGGGGGCACAGGAACAGATACAGAGCTACAGAGAGGAGAAAATGGTAATACAGAATTAAGGTTGAAGTCGGCATCAGTAGTGGGGTGTGTGAAAAGAGAACAGCAATTTAGATATCTAACATATGCAGAAGGTGCAGATGAGCTGTGACTTATTTCGGTGACAAACACATGTCTACATCAACCTCATTAAACGTGCTGAAGCATTTGCGTTCAGATTCCTATAAACACATTGTAAAGGAAACTGCCTCTGCCTGGCTTTCAACCTACCAGTTCATTAAGGAAATTTTGGATTCAGTTCTTACTTCATTGTTGACCCAGCAAAAATATTGTTTTTTTTTTTTTTTTGGGGGGGGGGGGGGGAGGATGAGAGACAGAAGAGTATGGTATCTGAGATACCTAAGGGCATATGATGTCTACTGTTTTGGTGAGACAGGCTGTAGCTTGTATGAACTCCTGGTGCAAGAGTGTTTGGCTTGGTATTATCATGGGGCGGTGTCCAGGTTTCACCAATAAGAGTGAGCACTACTGCGGTGGAAGATGGGAAAGCGCAGGTGTGGTACCTGAGAAGCCCTGGGACATGTGACATCTGCTGCTTTGGTGAGACTGGCTGGAGTGTGGAGAAACTCCCTGTGCAAGAAAGCTTGACCTAGTGACATCAGTGAGTGGTGCCAAATATCCCTCATGAGCATTACTGTGGTGCCCTAAAGGGAATACCTCTTCGCAGACCCAGCAGAGACTGGGAGAAAGCACATAGGTGGCCTGGAGGACCTTGGAAGATTGTGCCCCAGCTAGCTGCTTGGCACTTGGAGTAAGAATAATGTTGACAGTTCCTTCTCTTCCCCTAGGGAATGGTAGTCTATGAATGAGGGAACAGAATGATTACATTAAATCTGTGCCTGTGCTTGCTCCTGGTGTGAAAGGTTCTGGTGGGTAAGCATATCTAGCATTTTAGACAAGCTAGTCATATCTACTGACTCTGGAGCCTCCATTAGCTCTGGTGATTGTCCTACTCCTTTGCCACCCATGGCCTTGAAGATATCAGCAGAGTGGGGAAGGTACAATTGCAGGCTCCCCAGAAGGAAGCTCTGTACAAGTTATAGTGCATGATTTGAAAATCTTTGATCCTGGGAAAGGTTGCCCAAAGTGGTGTCTCCTCCTGATTGCTGGTGATTGTTCAATGTGAAAAAGATTCTCCTCAGAACATTTCACTACTTAATATGTGGAATGTGGTTACCAGGAGTGAGAAGCTACTCACAAGCACTATGACTCAGTTATGTCAATTTATAAAGGGGATACATACATTTGATGAATTGGAGAAAAAGATGAATATGCTTGATTCTTGAATTAAAACCTCAGACCCTCAGGAGGCCACTTTGCAGGATACTGGTGTCTTAAAAATTCACTGGTGTCTTGAAAATTTATATCATAAAACTGAAACACTGGAGAATTTATCTAGAGCTAAAAATTTACAATGTCTAACTTTCCACAGATAGATAAAATGGTGTGGTAACTGTATTAGTCCACTTTTAAAGGTAAGGCATAGAAATAAAACAAGGCTTAAAAAGGAAAATAAAAAATAATATCTTTTTATTGGACTAACAATAGATTTTTTGACTAACTTTTGAAGGCAATGCTTTCTTCTTCAGGCAACAAATGAGCAAACGATAGCAAATATCAGAATATATAAGTGAAACATAAAAAGCATTCCAATGACAATCTCATGGGGCAAGGTAGGGATGGAGGTGGGGTGAGGAACAGGGAGAGATGGATGGGTGGCAAAGCAGTATAATTTTATGGTCTATAATGTAATAGAAAACCCAGATCTGTGTTAAGTCCTGTTTGGTAGGTGTCAAAATATTTCCTCATTTTAACTTCAAAGGTTTTAGTTCTTATATTGTTTTAAAGATTTCCTTTTAGTATTCTGACCATAAAGTCATTGATTCAGTGCTCTGGTCTTGCAAAGTTTTCTCCAACAGAGGTGTCACCCTGATTAGCTTTGTGCCCACAAATGCTTCTCAGAAAATACATAAGACGATGTGTTAATTCCAAAAGTACAAGCTACTGGAATTTCTAATTGTTCTTAATTATCTAGTAACATGGTTCTTGAGAACCAGGCTAAGGGTGGCCCAGATGTGGTGGCATCTCCAGCTGAATATGATTTGACTGTTTGGAATCCTTTCTGAACAAGAGAAATTATTGACATTGAAAGATTACATTATAAAAAAAGATATGCAATTTTGTGGCCAGAAATTGCAGAAATTCTGTGATGTGGACTGTTTCACTCAACATTGTACAGTATGAAGGTTTTCCTCCTTATAAAGGCAAGAGTATTTGTGTAGTAAGATATATTCTTTTCTGAGGTTCCCTTGTAAGTGCCTGATAGGCCACCAGGGGAATAATTATTGTTTTTTTTTTTTTTGGGGGGGGGGGGGGGGGAATTCTTGTTTAGTTCGAAAAATGTTTTCTTGAGAAAAATTTGTGATTACCTGCTTTACAATCCTGGTATCTTGGACTATGTGGGGTTTCTTTACTAGGAGGTACATAATGTTGGGTTAATTCCCTTTTCTTTTATTAGTTAACGTTAGCGGGTTCCTCTCTCTCCAATTATGTGGACTTGATTAAGATGAAGTGGACATGTATTAATTTTGAATTTATGATTTATTTGTGATTGTTTCATCTAATTTTTTTAATGCATGGTTGTTGAAATTATACATTAAAATCGTAAAAAAGTTGAAAAAAAAAGGAAATAATCTTCTGGTAGTGTTCGCTCCTCTCTCTCCATTACAGTATTAGGAAAAGTGCAATAGGCTATCAGAATCAGACTGTTTTGCAGCATAAATAAAACAAAAATCTAGGTCTCACAGACATGGCAAAACACAGGCACTCTCTAAATGTAACTTAAAAAGAACTTGATTCGAGAAGTGACACTCAGTGACTAAGAGTTCACGTGTCAGAACTGAAACATTTTGCATTAACAATTGGGGTGTTGCCTGTATTTTACAGTTCAGTTAACACAAAAAAATATCTTTATTAAGTGTTACCTGAATGGCAACACCTCTTGAGGTAGTGTCAATCGAGCCACGTTATCTGTTATACTAATAGCTAACACATAGGTAAGTACCTCCACTGTAAGTTGAATTCCTCGCCCCTTCTGTGTTAGCTGTTTAATACAGAAATTAACATGCAATGTCTAGGCGCTCGGCTGTTAGTCCAGGCTCATAGGTGCCAGCTCTGTGGGTGCTGTGGATTCTTGAGCACCCCTTGACTGTGTCCAGGGAAGGACAATTTCCACTGGGTTCACTATTGGTTGTAGGGGGCAAGATGGAACCCTAGAGTAAAGAAATTGGAACCATTTCACCTCTTACCTCCAGAATGTCCAAGAAACACCTTGGGAAAGTAGGGACCCCAAGTATCTCTGCATTTCCCTCTTCTACACCGGCTTCTTCAGACTAAGATGGAGAATTATGCAGTTCATTCATCAACTGGGGGTCCACTGAGAGCTGGTGAGGGTGAAGTGTCATCGTCCCTGTTCCTGGACAGCATAATTTTGCTGTCCCCTGAAGAATGGGAGCTGCTGGGGAACCCAGCCGACCAGCAGGAGAGAGACATCATAGAGAATTACGACGTGGGTTGATGACATCAGCAGTACTGAAGTGCAGGACACTGCTGGAACTGCTACAGGGATCACGGCTGAGAGACAAAGTGTAGTCAAGCAGCAGTGGGAAGTTTACCCCGCATTAGAGTCTCAACCAGCAAAGCACCAGTTTGCTGGTTGAGACTCTCAGTACATCATCAGATTTGGGTGAAGCTCAGCCAATGCTCCTAATCATTTTCTCTCCAATAAGGCCAGCTACTTTTACTCTCAAAGAGGTTTGGAAGACAATAGTGACACTGGGCCAATCTATAACTGCTAAGATGGCTACAGTCTATGCTAGGATTAATACATTAGAGCAGAGTTTGGACCCAGAGTTCTGAGTCTCAACTGACTGTGGTTCAGAATTTGATTGACTTTATAAACTGAACATAAATTAGTGGAATCTTGAGGCTATATCTGAAAATTTGGAGAATATTTTTCAGAGAAGGAATCTTAGATTGATTAATTTTCCTTGGATACCTGGTATTTCAGCCCAAGAAATGTTCAAATATTACATGTTGGAGATATTGAAAATTCCACTTCAAACACTGCCTCCTATTTCTAGAGTTTTCTATTTACCTACTGTCAGACCTGTGAGTTCTTGCACCTAGAGCGCTGCCGAGCCCGGTACTCGGACCAGGTTCTGCTTGGCGGCCGAACAACCCCAGGTTTCACCTGCGCTGACCGCCATTCCCCAGAGGCTGAGCCCCTAGGTGCGGGCTGCCTGCAGGGCTTACGAGATGGAGCAGGAAGCGGGGTGATGAACATGACAGCCAGACAGGCAAGAGAGTGATCCAGGTATAGGCAGAGTCAGTAGGCAGGCAGCAGACACAAGAGTAATCCAGGTACCGGCAGAGTCAGCAACGAAGAACAAAGTAGAGGAGAAGCACACTACTCCTACTGCTAAGAAAAAACATGGTGGTGAAAGGTTAGATGTTGTTTCCTCCATCTCTCAGGACAGTTTGGAAGCTGCTTTTTTGGAGTCATTTAAAGAAGGTGCAGCTATACCCTCCACTCTTCTAGTGATTTTAACCCCAGATTATGATAGGGATTGGGTTGTGAAATTGTATTTTAGGTATCGTAGTTCTATGTTCTGTTCAGATGTTTCCTGATGTAGCAAAAGCCACACAAAAGCATCAACATCAGTTTCTCTTAATGAGACCTAGGGTTTTAGCCTCAGGTAGTTTACACTTTTTGAAGTTTCTATGTAAATGTGTAGTTAAATATCAGTCTCAAATGTACATTTTCTATGAACCTACTCAATTGACTTTGTTCATGAGTAATAAAACTGTATCTATTGGTCAGAGCTCTCCTACCTGATGTGAAGAACCTCAGCCATGATACCTGTGCTCCTCATTTGGGAATATTATTTTCTAATTCTAGGTTTGTTTTCCACTTAGGGATTTTTCCTTAAAAAGTTTCCTATTAATTGTTTGATCTCTTGCTCCCACTCATATTGTGGGCTTGATTACAGATACTAGATAACGTTTTCCTAAATATTTAGAGAATTTAGCTGACAGTTATAATTTTTTCCTTCTAGTGATCTGATATTTCTGTACAAGTTTATTGCTTGGTATGTATTTTAAAAATGTCAATACAAAAATTAATGAGTTAACAAGATGTCACACTCAATTATTGATGTTAATTGGCACCATGCTGGATTTGTGCATGCAACTGCCTACATGTTATTCTATAACACTGCACGTGTAAATTGTCATGTGCGTAACCCAAAAGGGGGAGTGGCCATGGGAGGGACACGGGCAGGTCAGAGGTGTTCCCAAAATTTAGGTGCAGTGTTATAGAATACTGGGGTTATATGCCCAGCTTGTAAATCCAGGTTTCAGTAAGTGTAAATCCTTGCAGCCAAAAGTGGGCACAAGAATCCACACTAAGGGCCAAAAATGGTGCCTGAAAAATCTGCGTGGAAAATATTTCCACCTATAAGTGGCGCCTTATTTAGG